>NC_089491.1:292377171-293799046 GCF_036850765.1 Saccopteryx bilineata | reverse complement strand
ATATATGTTTGAGTCTACATATCTAGAGCTAGATCTTTCTAAAAGATAGTCTGAATCTATTTTTCATCTTGTTGTCCTTTTGGTCACCTCTCTGGGAATTAGTAGATAAGCAACCCAAATGCTGGGCTGATTTGTTCATTTTTCTTCTTCTCCCAGATGTTGACCCTGTAACATTTTCAATGCCTTGTTAGCTTTCTCATGTCATTAAGCAGGTCATATTAAAATATTTTGACCATGCTTTCTTATTATTTTCAGTGGGAGGATTAGTTCAATCTCCTAATCCATCATCATTGGAAGTGGAAATCCCAATAGGATTTTTATTTTTCTTCTTTCATTCATAGGCCTGGGGTTGAAGAAGGGATGAATGGATAGCAAAGATAAGAGGTAAGAAAAGTTCTACTTGACTGACACCAATATAACCCACTATTGGTTTCTTCTTCCGATGCCAGAGTTAAAAATTGTGTCTTTTCCTCCTGAGCACTCTAATAGGGCTTATATTGCATCTCCCTTTGACTCAGGCAATACTCTTCATCTAATAACCTATGACCCACTTCTGCATTCAAACGTTCACATCATGATTTCTCTGCTCAATTTGCCTATCTCTTCATAAAAAGTCTTCTTCAGTAGAACTCTTTTAAAACATCCCAGAACGAAATTTCCACTTTAGATTCCACATCTGATTATTAAGAAAACTATTAGTCTTTTGTATGGTGTAAGCTGGTGGTCTAGTTTCATTTTTCTTCATGTAGTTGTTCAATTTTCCCAACATAATTTATTAAAAAGACTGTTTTACTCCATTATATACTCTTGCCTCTTTTGTCAAATATTGATTATAAAGGCGTGGTTTTATTTCTGCATTCTCTGTTCTGTTCCAAAGGTCTCTGGCTTTAAGCCCAAGGTCACAGCTTGAGCAAGGGGTCATTGGCTCAACTGGAACCCATCAATCAAGGCACGTATTAAAAGCAATCAATGAACAACTAAAGTGACGTAATTATGAGATGATGCTTCTCATCTCCCTTCCTGTTTGTCCTTCTCTGTCTCTCTCTCTCTCTCTAAAAAAAAAAAATTAACATGTATTTTTATCTTAATATTGAATAAAAGAATTAATAAATAAATATAGAATTGTAAAATTAAGAAACATGGTAAACTAAAAAACTGTGTTTTATATACATATTTACTTAGTAAGAAGGTGTATTTTGAAACTTCTTCAAACTTTTCCTTAAGCTGAAAGTGAACTTGTGCTTATAATCTAGTCTATTGCAGAGTTGGTAGTTTATATCAAATGCTATGTCACTGCATTTACTTCCCTGTGCTTATGCAATCACAGTGTCCCCTTTAATTTTTCTTATCTTTATTCCTATAAGCTCGCTGATTTGATACCTCATCACTACATTCTACAATACATTAACAAAACAACTTCTTGGTTGATTTTCCAACTATAATGTTAACCTCTTTCAATTGTCCCAGAATACTGCTACAAGACTAATATCCACAGCACACTGTTTTTATATCACTCTTTAACTCTAAAAAGTACCAAGACATCTACTATTAGATCTCCTGGGAGAAGGAAGTAAGCACAAATCTACTAATTCTTGATGAGCCTCTTGCGGAAGAGAAGGATATCCCAACTAAATATATAAAACATATCACACAAGCCAACAAAATGTATTCTATTATGTTTCACTCAAGTCTTGGGTCCAAGTCCCCTAATGTAGTTTGTTCCATTTGTCTCAGATTGCCTCGATTCTATACAATATTTTCTCTGGACTCTACTCCAGTTCCTTCCCAGTTTTGTGAAAACAGGAATGGCTACTCTGAGTAGGAATTTACCCATAAGCTGTCTACAATTCCATGAGAATTCCATGAGAAAGAAGTACAAGAGAAAAATTTGAAGGAAAGTTCCTCAGCTCAGTTCTGTTTACAATTCCTTTACTCCTCTCACCAAAAGCTCCAGTACTAGCAGAAGCTAATGCTTCTCTAAACTCCCTCAGGAAGTCAGAGCATTTATTAACATGTACAATCTACCGAAACAAATTCACAATTCTCACTGTACTTAGAGCAGACCATGCTCATCCCGGCATCATTTGTTGGTAATTGAATAATAGAAATACAAGCATAATGCAAAAGAAGTTTAAAAGTCCTCATAAATATCTAGGAAAAGGTTTGATTGTTTCATTCATTCACTCACTCACTCAGTAAATATCTTGGGCTGGAGCGGAAGTTTTACCTTTCAATTCCAGCAGATTTGTCTTTACAACAGATACAAAGTATAGGGCAACTAGAAATAAAGAGTACAATGGATAAGTATCGGAAAAGGGGAAACTACCAAAGAAAAACTTTTCAATGAAGACTCAATTTGCCTGTTTAATTCACTAATTTATTCACTTGTTTAATATTTTTGAATGCTTATTTTCAATATCAGAACGCATTTGGTTTGGGAATTGAACAATGAGAAAGGTATGGTATCTTCCCTCATGAAGTTAGCAGTCCAATGACAGCTGGCAGGTCAAGTGGCAAGAAGGAAAGAAAAGAGAACTAAGAAAGCAGAAAACTAAAGGAGACAGAGATTTCAGAAGGACATGACATTTGAGTTGAACTTTAAAAGAGGAATAGATTTGGATTTGTAGGGAATCGTGGGAAAGGTTATTGGGTAATGTTATGCAAATGTATTACAGATGTATCACACATCAATGAATAAACTGGAAATTTATATTTTGACTCCAGCAAGGTTTTTATTACAGGAATTTTTTTTTTAACTTCAGAGAAAAGTTAACGAAGAAACATCTCTCAAATGTCTGGCCAATGACCCAAAAAGATGATCTGAAACAAAGTAGAAACATGAGAGAAAGATCCTGAGAAGAAATGGGGAACATTAAAGAAAAAAATTCTAATACTTCAATGATCATATGGGGCATCTTTGATTATTGCAATGCTATCTTAAGGGCCTAAAAAAATACCAGCAAATTAAATTTATACAATAAACAAGTTTACTTCCACCAGCACAACTCCATGGAAAAGCTAATTCTTTATATACGTACAGACCTAAAAGACCATAACAGTCTTACCTTGTTTATGAGAAAATAAAGACCAAGAGATTGGTGGTGGGGCCAACTAAGCAAGAAACAACACAGTGCTGTAATCTATACCAGGCTGTGTAAACCTAATATTGCATAAGGGAAAGTTTATGTAGTGCTTCATTCAAAACATTGTCTTTCCCCAATCACTGTGTTAATAACTAAGCTTTAAATTTTCCTTCTACTATTTATAATGTAAGAACAGCTAGAGTGTGTCAGCAATAAATCTTTAAATGAGATGATTAAAAGCACACATTTTATTAATCAAATAATTTCTTTATAACTATCTCCAAGGATTTGGAATTTTCCACTTCCCAAGCCTTATCATGTTCAAACAAGAGTGGAAAAACACAGATTATATTATAAACCTCTTCAAAGAGATAATACGTTCTCATTCAAAATATATAAAGTTGGACTTCTTTCATTTGAACCTAATTTTTTTAACTACAATTTAAAAAGGATTTATTGAGGAGTCAGTATGTGTGAGATTGTACCAAATGGTACAATAAAACCATGAAACAGGCCTATATCTTACTCTTGTGGCAAAAACAGTTTTAAAAATGATACATCTCACAGTTGGGTTTTTTTTGTATTTTTCTGAAGCTGGAAACGGGGAGAGACAGTCAGACAGACTCCCGCATGGGCCGACTGGGATCCACCAGGCACGCCCACCAGGGGCGAAGCTCTGCCCACCAGGGGGCGATGCTCTGCCCCTCCAGGGCGTCGCTCTGCCGCGACCATAGCCACTCTAGCGCCTGGGGCAGAGGCCAAGGAGCCATCCCCAGCGCCCAGGCCATCTTTGCTCCAATGGAGCCTTGGGTGCGGGAGGGGAAGAGAGAGACAGAGAGGAAGGAGGGTGGGGGGTGGAGAAGCAAATGAGCGCTTCTCCTATGTGCCCTGGCCGGGAATCGAATGTTTTCAAAATTATTTATTTCAATCCAAAGTCTATGTTGCCTTTTCATGTTTCAATAGTTTCTATTGAAATTGGAGACACAGATTCTTTAACCACAAACCGATTTGTTCTATATCCGTGTCCTCAAGATACTGACTTTTTAATTTTTGACAATCTGATGGATGTAAATGGTTGAATATTGGGTTTGCAATTTGTATATACCTGATAACTAAGGAGAGAGGTTCCCATGTTTTCATGGCTACTCATATTTCTTCTGTAAAATGTCTGTTTTTTTGTCCATATATTTATTGAGTCATTGATCTCTTTATGTTTAGGAATTCTTTTCATATTATGAATCTTAGCCCATTTATACTCTTGTGTCTGACACAAAAAACTGGAAGGCTTTACTCTGCCTGTGTTCCTTAGTGAATCCACTCTTAATATATACCATCAGCATAACTGTTCTCAAATTGGCATGCTCAAATTAGGCTGCCCTCGCCCCAATTTCCTGCCCTGAATTTCCCACCTACCATTAAAGGACATTCATCTTGTCCTAGAAGTCCTAATAATCTTTCAAGTATTTTATTACATTAATTTGTCTCCAACACTTAGAGGAGGGTCTGACACACTGGTTAGTTAATAACAGCTTAGGTGAATGAATGTATGAATGGCACTGATTGCTCAGGATCTACCTATCCCAACATGGTGGCTACTTTATCATTCTCTCATGCAACAAACATATGCTTGATATTGGCTTGTCGTAAGTCAGTCAGGGACTATAAAGATAAATTTTGAAATAGATTTAAGGTCTTGTGGAGGAAATAACACATCAGAAATTACTATCAGAACAATAAGAATGATAGTAGGATGTAGTAATCATTTGTTTGTTTAACTTCTACTTCTTCCTGCAAAAGATCCAAATGGAATTTTCAACAAAACAAAACAAAACTAAAGTAAAAATGTAAAATTTAAATATGAATTTAAAAAAATTAGACTCAAGTAAATATAAATTTAGTTAGTGTGTCAAAATCAGAAATCCAAATATGTAGGTCATATGGTCATATATAGTTGTTGTTTCAGATTTGATTTTAAAATTATTAGCTAAAACAAAACAAAACAAAACAAACAAAAAACAAACCAGGAGGGGGGAGTTATAGAACATAAATTTCAGCTATTTTCTTAGTAAAATAAAGGAAATGTCCCAGAAAATGTCCTCCACGTAGCCCTGTAGAATGCAGCATAGAGTTGTGTGGCGTACTTTCTTGTGTTAATAATAGTAGGCATGTACCAAGGGTTTGGGGAGAAGCAGGGAGAAGTTTATCCACTCTGTCAACTTCCGTCCAGGAAATAGGGAGGTGAGAGAAATTCCAAAAAGAGGAATCTGTTCAAGGTAAAACGAAAAACAGATAGCTCAAGTGGAAAGCCAATTCTATGGATTGAGGGTGGAGGACAGCACCATGTCTGATAGTAGGAAACAAAACTAATGTAAGGATAGGTAAGGGCAAGGATCAGAAGTGTGTGGAAATCTGAGGTTGAGGTGACATATCAGTTCCTGTGACAAGTCACCAGGGCAGCAGCTTGTTGCTCCAGGGTTTCTTTGGATGTCTCTATTTCATGAATTGGCCTGCACAGGTCTTAAAGATACAGGCTTTAGAATCTGACACTCTCTAGTTGATCCCATTCTACACTCCTCAGGACCAAGCTGACTCGGTCAAGTAGTATTTCATAGACAAGAATAGGTTTTTCTATTCATTGACTTCCTATTTTGCACCAAGCATTTTTCATATATATTATGACATTTAATAGTCAAAATATTTTTGTAAATTAAAGCATAATCTTTATTTTGCAAAAAAAAGGAATGATAAACTAATAGCTATTCATTTAAGATCACTGTGAAGAATTCAAGTGAGTAAAGTTAAGGGGAAAAAAAATAAGGTACTTGTCCAAAGTGACCAGCTTGTTGACCTGGTAGAGCCAAGATTCAAAACCAGGTTGTATCATGTTAGACAAGTTCAACACATGGTTAGGTTTTGCATCAATCCATTCTTAATGTTAATCTATACCTGTCCTTGTATCCATGGTTTTAAAACTAAACTTTATTTTGGACCAGAGTCTGCCTTCTAATAATAGAAATATCATCCAGAACTCCCCACCATAGACCTGAGGTTCTCGTTTCTCTTGGCTAACCATGCACCCTCTTCAGAGCATTGTGATTCTTAGAGATTGCCCACCAAATGAATTAAAACCTTACTTCTTTTTTTCTTTCTGATTTCCAGTTCTATCAAATTGCTCAGCAGCAGGTTTTTCAAACACAGCATCCCTCACAGTTGCCTCTCATTATTCACTCCCCATTTGCTAAGATCTGGAGTTTGAAACTGTATTGTTATTTTCCTGAAAAGTTGTGTTCTGACACCACACACAGTGGACACGACATTTTGCCTAAACGTTGAATTTTTACTTAATGGTTCCAGGAGAATCACACTGTCTTCTTCCCTTATAGTTAACATATACCAAAATAAAAGTCACTATAAACTTCATACAGAATGAAAAGTACTATTTTAAAAATAATAGTCTTACTCTCATCTAAGACATTTTAAGGTATTTTTCTTAGACAATGAAAACTATGAGTAGTTAATACCGAGATTGATGAGCATATGATAAATATTATGTAGTAAAGCTGATGAGACTAAATATTTTATAGCTAATTATCATCTTTTAATGAAAAACTAAGGCACAGTAAGAAAAATATGCATCTCAGCTTTACTATTCAGTATTATGATGTTATATCTTTCAACAATGACCTATTAGCATTTTAGTGTAGGGAAGATTTTTTTAATTCCCCTTACCAGCGTCTTCCTCTCTGTTTCATTAATTCTGATGAATTATGTTTTTACATATAATTATATCTTGACATTAATGTCCCATTAGACAATCACACTTCAGGGAAAATTTCTATTGGTTTACTGCATTGACCTCTCTAAAGAAGACAAACTAAGTCACAGGAAATCTGAGGTCTATCAGTTGACCAGATAAATCTTAAAGATATTTCCAGTAGTTCTCTAATTGTGACTTATTCTAATAAGTTCTATCTTCTAGATTTTGTCTTAAAGTAGATATGAAATTTAAAGGAAGTTTCTCAAAAAGTGTCAACCATTCTAAATTTTCATATAAAACTGTTAGATTCTTGGGGATGGCGGTAACTGATCTGAAAAACAGCTTTCTTTAGAGAAAAGAAAAAAACAGCTTTCTTGATTCTTTATTGCCCATCGCCATCAATTTTCAAAAATTACTGTAATGATTTAACATAGAGACAAGGATATACACTTTAAAATAGGAAATACAGTTTAAAGTTATCAGGTGACTTCTCTCCTCAAGCTTTGAAGGAGCCTCTGAAAAATCTAAACCATCTATGACTGCGAGATTCTAGTTTTTAACCTAGCACGTTCCAAAAGGTGGCAAGTTCAGTCAAGGGTTCCCCTCTCTCATATTCCTTATACACTTAATATTAAACTATGTAATTGGCTAATCTAAAAATGTCCAGTACCCACCCCCTCCCCAGCTAACTTGCTTCCTCATTCTGTATCTAAGAAGGATGTGGCTTCTGTTTATCTCAGGGCCAACTAATGGTCCTGAAAAATAAGCATCCATAGCTTTCATTACTTAGCACTGGACATCCATTTCTTAGTTTGTATTTAGCTTTCTGAAAATGAATGGTATGTAAAGATTTGTGAAACTATACTTAAATTCTTATTTGCTCACTCTATTTGTAAAGTCTCAGGAAATCCTCACTGGTGATGGAACTAAAAAAAATGTAAATTACCTAATGACTAATTAAAATGCATACACACACTATTTTTTTGGTACTAAAATAATACCTGAATAAACAAAAGTATAAATAAATAGCTATATTCTTAGAATTTATAATTTATCTTAATGGTGATGCTTTATTCCTTAATTCCCAAACTAATGAGAAGTGGCTGTGTACATGGCAAAATTTAAAAACTCATATAATAATAGCACCTTATATTTATGTGGCAATCCCTATTACATTCTCTCATTATCACAATAAAGTTCATGACAACATCTTATGTATTACCTATGTTTTACAATTGAGAAAGCTAAGACTCAAATAAATTAATTGATTTGCCTAAAGCCATAAAGCTATTGTATCAGGAGTAAATGAATCCTCATCTCCCACCCAGAATCTGGTACTACTCATGCCATAAAGGTTGCCTCATGTTCCCTATGTAGGGCCAGTTTTCAGATATCATCTTAGAATCTACTCATGTTACAGAATTTGATCGAGTTAATAAGAATAAATTTTTAAATGATTTGAGAGATGGCATATAGGATAAAAAAGAAAATGAGCTTTGGAGTCTATCAGCACTTAATTCATACCCAACTTGGACAAATTCACCTGATTTGTACCACAGAACTTTTACGAAATTATTGGGAGTGGTAAAAGAAAAGTATCTGGATGATCACAGGCACTTAACAAGAGTGAGATAATGCCCTGGCTGGTTGGCTCAGTGGTAGAACATCAGCCCAGCGTGTGGAAGTCCTGAGTTCAATTCCCAGTCAGGGTACACAGGAGAAGTGCCCATCTGCTTCTCCACCCTTTATCCTCTACTTTCTTGTTATCTCTCTCTTCCCCTCCCACAGTCAAGGCTCCATTGGAGCAAAGTTGGCCCCGGGTGCTGAGGATGGCTCCATGGCCTCTGCCTCAGGCGCTAGAATGGCCCTGGTTGCAACAGAGCAATGCCCCAGATGGTCCAAGCATTGCCCCCTGGTGGGCATGCCAGGTGGATCCAGGTTGGGTGCATGCGGGAGTCTGCCTGTCTGCCTCCCCCCACCTCCCGCCCCCTCGCTTCTCACTTCAGAAAAATATACACACACACACACACACACACACACACACAAAAAGATTAGATACCCCAGCAGAAGTAGGAAAGTTTGGCTCATCATCAGAAGCACTTGTAAGAGTTTTGGAAAAACAGAGATTTCTGGGCCCCAACCTACCCAAATTGTAGAATCTGAACCTCTATAGACAGAGATTGGGAATCTGTCTTTTTATAAAGGGTTTTCAGATGATACTGATGATCAGCCAGACTTGGAAATCCTTGATTAATTCATAGAATATAAACATTCTTTTGGCTTTACAATAATGATGGAGTATAGGTAACATGTATTAAGTGGCTTCTATGAGACAGAAAGTAAGTAGGTCAAGCCCTAGACAGCCATTTACCACACAACACAATGAGACGGCAATTACTTTTCCTAAGTTAAAGGAAACTGACACGTGAAGAATTTATAAATTATAAAGCCAGAATGAGAACTTAAGTCTTTCTAAATCTTCTCATTCCACATACTATTTTTCTACATTTTGATGTTTACTGCAACTATGACATATATTGTCACTGGAGTTGCTCTCAAAGTTAATGTGATTATGGCAGTGACGTACTTCTGAACCATAAAATTGTTGATTCTGATTAATGCCACATGAGATGAACAGAGTGGAAATATACAGCATTGTGTAAATCATTAGTTTTCTCTTTAAGGACAATGGTTGTTTACTTATTTCTCAAGACTGGGCTTCTGAATATAGATCATTTGACTAAAGTGAATCATCTCTCTTAATGATGTTTAGTATAGATGTAATTTTCAAGTTGAAGATTCTACAACTTAACTTTTTTCAATAAAATCATATGTAGAAAAGCCTCATCCGCAGAATTACAAGAATGTGTAGCTGCAAATTCACATATAATTCATGTTGCAGAATGCTCACCATTTTTGTAGAAAGTTTAACTGTTACAATGAGACATTTGTAATGTTAAGCTTCAATATGATAATTTAATTTCTACACGTATAGAATACATAGTCACTTATCATTCATTCAATTATTCATTCAATCACTAGATGGAATGAATAGAGTGGTGAATACCACCATCAAAGTCTTCCTTATGAAACTTACAGTCTAGTTGAAAAGATTGTCCTAACTCAAATAATCACCCAAATAAGTACAAAAATGCAACTGTTGTAATATCATGAAGAAAAGACATATAGTGCCGTGAAGGGTGTCATGGTTAATATTATGTGTCAACCTGGGCCTCAGAACACATAAAAGTTGGGATCATGGAATGTCCAGATATCTGATTAAACATTATTTCTGGGTATGCCTAGTAAGGTGTTTCTGGAAGAGACTAACGTTTGAATTGGTGGATAGGGTAAAGCAGATAGCCTTCCCTCATATGGGTGGGCATCATTCAATCCATTGAGAGCCCAAGAAGAACAAAAAGGTGGAGGAAGATTGGAGTCACAGTCCCTCTGACTAACTGGTTGAGCTAGGATAATTGATCTTCTGTTTTCAACATTAGTGGTTCTCAGGTCACCAGCAGATTTCTTGTGTGTCCAGCAAAATGGAACTTCTCAGCTTCCATAATCACATGAGCTAATACCTTACCATAAATCTCTCTATATCTATTCTACTGGTTCTGTTGCTCTGGAGAAGCCTAATACAAGAGATTATAATTGGGAGGCTTTTATGATAAAGTGACACTAAATGCAATCTGAAGGATGAACAATTAATTAGGTAAAGAAGGGGCAGGAATATATACCAGGCAAAGAGAAGAAGAGTCTGTATAAATGTTCAGTTCCAAGAACTAAAAAGAGGTAGGTGTGAATAATAGAGGAAGCTGAGATAGGAAGTAGGTGACACCAGGTTACACAAAATGTCATGGGCAATGTGAAGAATTTTTCTTTATCATAAAACATCTGCTTTAAATGATAAAGTTCAATAAATTATCAAAACTTGATTATATGTTCTCTAATCCCAATGTAATAAAATTTATAAATAACAATACAAACAAAACATAATTCCAACCCACTAAAAATATACAAATAAGGAAAAAAACTCTCAAAATCAAAATTGCAAAATTATGGAAAATAACAATAATGTAAATATTACATATAAAAAGTCTTGGAAAACAGGAAAAGAAAAAGCAAATAAATTAATCTGAACATTCAACTCAACAGAAAAAGACTAATTTTTTTTTTTTTTATAAAGACTGAGAGAGAGAGAGATAGGGACAGAGCAAGAAGGGAGACAGATGAGAAGCAACAATTCTTCATTGCGGTACCTTAGTTGTTCATTGATTGCTTTCTCATATGTGCCTTGACCCCGGGGGGCTACAGCAAAGCAAGTGAACCCTTGTTCAAGCCAGCGACCTTGGGCTTCAAGCCAGTGAACTTTGGGTTCAAGCCAGTGACCATGGGGTCATGTTTATGATCCCATGCTCAAGCCAGTGACCCCACACGCAAGTCGACAATCTCGGGCTTTAGAACCTGGGTCCTCTGCATCCTAGTTCGACACTCTATTCACTGGTCCACTCCCTGGTCAGGCAGAAAAAGACTATTAATAACAACAACAAAAAAAAGAGCCTGACCAGGCAGTGGCACAGTGAATAGAGCATCGGCCTGGGATACTGAGGAATCAAGTTAGAAGCTTTGAGGTTGCTGGCTTGAGCCCAAGGTCGTTGGCTTGAGCAAGGGATCATTGGCTCAGCTGGAGTCCCCCTGGATAAAGGCACATATGAGAAGCAATCAACGAACAACTAATGTGCCACAACTATGAGTTGATGCTTCTCATCCCTCCCTTCCTGTCTGTCCCTGTTTGTCTCTCTTTCTCTCTAAAAACAAAAGATGAGAAAAGAAAGAAGAAATCAACATGAGAAAGTCAGGAAATAATAACCAGATAAGAGTATATGTGTTTGGAGGGGAGAGGGACAAAGTAAGTAATACATAAATCTGTCATCAGCTTTGATAGATAAACAAAAACTAATAACCAACCACTAGCTAGCACAGCTAATAAAAGGAATAATCTCTAAACAACAAAAAATGTGAATGAAAAAAAATAAATAACTACATCTATATTTTAGATCAGCGATTTTCAGCCGGTGTTCTGTAAGAATTTTTTAAACATGCAATACCTGGCTATTAGTCAGGAGCACTGACCTCTTTTCCCTTAGTTATGTGTGCTATGGGATGAAAACGCTTGAAAATTGCTGATCTAGATATCGCAATAATACAAAGTAAATACTTTGCTTTATTCTATTCAAAAACATTTGACTATCTAGATTTTTTAAAAATCTGTTATTTTCAGAAAATATAAATACCATATTTGAAATAAAAAGAAATGGTGACTTCACACTGATTTAAAAAAAAAAAAAAAATGAGCAAGAGGCCCTGGCCGGTTGGCTCAGTGGTAGAGCGTCGGCCTGGCGTGCGGGGGACCTGGGTTCGATTCCCAGCCAGGGCACACAGGAGAAGCGCCCATTTGCTTCTCCACCCCCCCCCTCCTTCCTCTCTGTCTCTCTCTTCCCCTCCTGCAGCCAAGGCTCCATTGGAGCAAAGATGGCCCGGGCGCTGGGGATGGCTCCTTGGCCTCTGCCCCAGGCGCTAGAGTGCTTCTGGTCGCGGCAGAGCGACACCCCGGGAGGGGCAGAGCTTCGCCCCCTGGTGGGCAGAGCATCGCCCCTGGTGGGCGTGCCAGGTGGATCCCGGTCGGGCACATGCGGGAGTCTGTCTGATTGTCTCTCCCCGTTTCCAGCTTCAGAAAAATACAAAAAAAAAAAGGAGCAAGAAGTCAAAGACCTACTTCCTAAAACTATCAGATCTACAAATCTGTTTCACAGATAAAACATCAATTACTCAAATAATTTCAATCACATTTTATTTATTCTAGACCCTACAGAGAGAAAATGGGCTTCCTATTTCTGGTGGACCCAAGACCTGTGATTTTGTCTTTCAACCCTGGACCTGAATGTAGTGACTGAGAAATTCTCTATTCACCAGGCTGGTGACCACCGTTACAGAAACCAGAACTGCCACCTTGCTTTCCCAGCCTCCTTTGCGGCTAGACCGAGGCACAAAACCTAAGTTCCGTGGGATATAGTGTAGACTGTGAGTCAGCCAGAGACTCAAGGACCAGAGCCTGTGTCAAATAAAATCTGACAACAGGCAGCAGAATGGCAGCCATTTCTGATTTTCAGAACAACAATGGCATCCCATTTGGTGACTCCATTGGGAGTCCTGTGTTCCTTGTGTGGGTTATTCAAGGCACAGTGTCTGGCGCTCAGCATGGGTAGAGTGCTGTCTTCACCATACCATATTGGAGAGTGTCTTGAGGGCATTGCTCCTAGCTGGGTATCCTGCTAGTCTAGTTCTCAGAGTTCTTAGAGATCTCTGAGACTCCCAAATGCTTTTATGAAACCATTTTCTACTACTCTTAGTCAGAATAAATTTCCATGTCTTCCAACTGAAAATCCAGACTGATACACAATACAGCATTGGTAACAAAAGCTGACAGAGCTACCTTTTAAAAATATAGATCCGCCTGACCTGTGGTGGTGCAGTGGATAAAGCGTCGACCTGGAATGCTGAGGTCGCTGGTTCAAAACCCTGGGCTTGCCTGGTCAAGGCACATATGGGAGTTGATGCTTCCTGCTCCTCTCTCTCTCCCTCATTCTCTCTCTCTCTCTCCTGTCTAAAATGAATAAATAAAGTCTTTTAAAAAAACCTTAAAAATATAGATCCATCTCACATATGTTATCAATGTTAATGTAAAATTTATTTAAAAGTAGCAGCTTATAAAAGGAATAATTCACCATGATTCAGAGGGGTTTTCCCAAAGAAGGTCTTTCACTATTTGGAAATTTACTGCTATCATTAATATAATTAAAAGGTCAAAGGGAATAAGCCATTTAGTCATCATTATAGATGCCAAAAACAATGTGATAAAATTAAACATCCATTACTAATTCAAAATAATCTTAATAAAACTAAAAGGATAGTTTCTTTACCATAATAAAATACATTTTTTCAAACTCAAGTTGTACCATACCTAATTATTAACATACTTTTTGAGGAACAAGGCAAAGTAATTAGAAAAAAGGAAGAGTCATAAAAACTGAACACAAGAGAAAATGTCACCTATTTTAAATTGTATGATTGTATACCTGTAAACTCAAGGGAATCAACTGATAATTCAATTGTAAATAAAAAATAAGCTGACTAGATGTAAATTAATATACAAATATCAACAGCAATAGCTTTTCCATAACCAAGTTTTCTTACAACCACTTAAGAAAATGCAGTAAAAACTTGATTTACAATAGCAACAACAAAAAAATATATATAGGAATAAACTTAAATGTATAAGAATTACATGAGGAAAATTATAGCCAGAGACATTAAAGTTGAATAAATAGCAATGCATACTTTTTTTTTTAAAAAAGGCAGTTCAGTGTTGCTCAGTTGTAAAGTTACTTTATAAATGTAATGTAATCTCAATAAAAATACGAATATGTTTTTCGAGAGAACAAGATAAACCTACTATAAAATTTGTGTAGAAAAATAAACGTAGAAGTAACAGGTAAATTAACAGGTAATGAAGTACCAATCTTAGATATTTAAATCTATTATATTGATATAATTATAGTAATTGAAACAGTGCAACATTAGCAAATAAAAAGAACAATACAATTGAGGCTTTCAGAAAACTGACTCAAAGAAATTGAGGAATTTACATAAAATAAGGCAGCATTTATCAATAGTGGAAAATGGCAAACTATACAATATATGGATAGTTTGGTTACTGTTTGGCTATTTGACTAAGGAAAAAACAAGCATATTCCTACCTAACTCAGAGCATGCTAAATTCAAAATATATCAACTATGTAATGCAAATAAAATGATAAAAGTTCCATATGAAACCATGAGAAGATTTTAGTGGGGAGGCCATTCTTCATATTCAAACCATAGAAGCCATAAAGAGTTTGACAAATATGAATGCATTAAAATAAAACATTTCTAAACAATGACAATAACTACGCAAATAAAAATATGCAAGTAACGCCAAAGATAAAAATGTGTGCCATGTGCATTTTGTATGTGTGTGTGCGTGTGCGTACGTATGTCTCATTGCCAGTAACTGAGTCAGATGGCGACACACTTGGGAGTGAGTCCCATAGGAGTTTACCCTGAGAACTCCTAATCCTGGGGTGGAGGAGAAAGGAAAATGATGAAGCTCATTCTCTCTCATTTTCTTCCAGTATCTCTCCATGGGGAATAATGACCTATCACACTCCCATGAGGAGCTATTAAGAGTTCCAGGAAAGCTAAAGCCCATTTAAAAACCTCAACCACCAGTCTTGAATCTCTAACCCCCAGCTCCAGGGTCCCTGCTGGGCACCAATGGGCAGTGTCTTTGCTCAGGTTCCTCAGGAAATGGCCTCTGAGATGAGGAGTTTCATAGAGGAAGCTGAGCAAAGAGTGCTCTGGGGAACAATATCCTTAGAGTGGGAAAGGAGGTAGCACTGGGCAGAAGGGAGTCATGGAACTTCAGGAAAAGCAACGAAGGTGTTAGCCACCAACCCTCCCCACAGCTGAGGAAATGAATGTCTT
The DNA here is from genome assembly GCF_036850765.1 of Saccopteryx bilineata. Taxonomy (NCBI): domain Eukaryota; kingdom Metazoa; phylum Chordata; class Mammalia; order Chiroptera; family Emballonuridae; genus Saccopteryx; species Saccopteryx bilineata. Next base: position 293,783,620 of record NC_089491.1, on the reverse strand, counting down.
GGTTCTGAAGGGAGATCCGGATAGCGTTCGACAGCATCTACCACACAGCAAAGGTATCCTGGAAAAGTCTTGGCTCAGGGCAAGGATGAACAAGTGATGAAAATGCTTTTCCAAATATAAATATATAACATTTGTCATTTGAGCCTATTGAATGGTCTCAGATTTGCTTTTTGTTCACCACCGTCTTCCCATACATACATAAATACATAGGTACATTCATAAGACAATATCTTAGATTCAATAGCTGACCAGTTAAAAGATGTTCAGTGAATGAACGAATGAATGAATATGAAAGAATGAAATGTTCATTTCCTCAAAATATAAAGAATTTTTTTTGATCAATTGGCCAATGTCTAGTCTAGCAATACTTTTGATATATATGTCCAATGACTTTCTGGTTGTAGAGTTAGAAATTTTTTCTACAAGTATAGTCACATCAATGAGCAAGTTGTATCTGACAGAATATTACCTGGAGTGCTATTTATAATCTTAAAAGACTGAAAACAATATAAAGTCTATAAACATGGTATGGAACTGACTAAAAATTGATCTCAGATAAATACAATGGAGTACTACACAGCTGTTCAATAGGAGGTGATAAAATGTGCCGATAAAGAAATTCTTCCACGACCTGTTTTGTAGTGTTCAAACAGTGTAAAACAGTGGGTACAGTGTCCTCGTGCTTGATAAAAATAAAAAGGATCCATAGCTAAAAACAAAAATCAAGTAAAAATATAATAAAAACTAAGAGAGATTCTCCTGCTAAATTTCTATTGGTTTATCAAAAATATTTGTCATGCTCAATTATTAAAAAGATTCCTGACTTTTCCTCTTCCCAAATGCTATCCTAGTAGTTACATCATATTTATTTAGAGTGCACATTTTTAATAATCAGTGTTGGTTCTAGGCACTCCATATGTAGCAGTTTTCTAATTTCAACTTTAAAATGCAATAAATACAATAAAAATAAATAAATGTTTCACAAGTTCACCAGAAAAAAAAGTCTGTTCATAAACAGATTCTCCCCAACAAATCTGTAATTCTCAAAACTGAACCATGTTCAATGCCTTCATTTAACTTACAATACTTCAACTTGTAAATGCATGCATTTCTTCCATATTAGGTTTCTTCTGCCTTCCCCTCTATACCATAAGCAGGGCCCTTATTTTTGGTAATTGGTGATACTGCGAATGCCTATAACGCAAGTGGTGGCAGAGTGAACATGGTTCTAAGAATACAAAATAATGAAAGCTACACACAATCTGTCATTTGCCAAACATCTATGCAATAAGTTTTACAAGCCAGAGATTTACCACTACCCCCAATGGTATGTTTGCTCATAAAATTGTCCTTCACTGTCTGATTGATTTACCTTGATTCAAAACCAAGCTCTGAATTCTGATTCAGATATAAGCTTTGTATCTCCTATTCATAGAAGACACCTAGTAAGTATTTTGTAAAAACATTTAGAACAATCAAAAATTTTTTGCATAGGATGAAGAAATATAAAATAGATACAAGATTTAACTGTACATAGTAAGATTACCTGAAGTTAAATTTTGGAAAGAAATGATAAATGGCCTAGTAAATACTGAAGGCATCCTTTAAGTTCCTTTGCCATTTTTGTTTTGTATTCCTAAGTCATTTTGTACATTAAAAAATTGGTAAGTAACAAAATAAAAGATCTTTTTGCCCCCCCCAAAAAAAAATTGGTAAGAAAGTTGGGAGTAGGTCTTCTTTAAATAGATTTTTTTCCATTTGCTTCTAAAATAAATTACATGAATCACATAAATAAAAACGCCTGATTTTTACAGAGTAAGGTTTTGTTTAAATGCCCAGAGAAGAATGTGATACATACATGGAATTCAGCGGAACCACAGAGAGACCTGCTCCAGACTGCTGAATGTCATATCAGCTCTGGGATCATCACTGGAGGGAACAAAGTTGTTTCCAAAAGCAGGCAGCCCAAGGATTGATCTGAGAATAGTTCAAGTATAACATTGAAAAGATAAAAATGGAGAAGTGGAAATGGGAAGGCATGTGAAGTCTCGAAGGCATGACACGGTAATGGCCAGACGGCACCTGAAGGAACGAATTTCAGGAAGCCTAAACATACCGAATTTTGATGCCTTCTGATAGCTCAGGGGAGTCCATATATTTTATTTATCATCCTTACCAGCTGATGACTAGATGCAGAGACTGAAAAATAACAAATATAAGACTTGTCCGAAGTTGTAGGGTCAGTCTCTCCAATCAAAGGTTTCTTTCATTAAACTATATTGTAAATAAAAACAGGTGTTTGATATAATGATTTAAATATTTTAGAGCACATCAAGATAGGGTAGGTAGATAATAAGTATATGATTAGGAGATAGAAGGGAGAAATATAAATGTACTGAAAAGATGTGCCTTGTGTCCATGAAGAGAACTAAGCATTCTCAGTATGTAACAGAACACAGTCTACTATCCCACATTCTTTTAGTGATATTTCATTTTTAAATAAGTGTTTATGAAAATAATCCTTATTATAAGTAATAAGCATTCATTCAGAAAATACAGAAATTTAGATGAGCAAAAGCTGAAAATAAAAATTACCTTTAGTCCCACCACAAAGAGATAGCCACTCCTAAAAAAAATAGTAAGTAAGTGCCTGCTAACTACCAGATACCTCTGTCTCTCAGACACTATCTCCCGAGATGTCCTCAACATGCTTCCTATCAGGCAGTCTCGTGTTCTTGTGTTCTGTGACCATTTCTAACCATGACCATTTTTTACTCTATTACAGTTAGGTGTGTAAAGATGTAATGATCATCTAATACATAAACACTATTAATAGTAATTATTTGTTTTATTATTAAATTATCAATTTTTCAAGAAAAAATGATTTCTTGGTTTCATTTGCATGCTTTTGCTTCTTACTGCAAACTAATTTTTTCTTCAGATTATTAAGCAATTCTTTGTTGATATAGTGGATTGTGGCCTTTGCCTGTTTACCTATTGGTATGCTTGATTTTTTTCATTTGCAAGTGTTCTTTATTTAATGAATATTATAATTATTTACCAAATACGTTTTCTTAGTGTGACTTTCCTTTTAATTTTGTTTATTGTGAACAGTTAAGAAAAAATATATATGTGATATTTTAAATGATTTTATCTACTTACCATCTTTTGTATAACATTTGTCTTGATCATTACATATTCTTAAGTCATTTAAAATTTTGAGCACAAACCATGAATTAGGTACATATACCAGGTATTGTACTAGGTGTTAGAGATACAGTGGTGAATTGAACAGACAAGGGTCACACTCTCATAATGAGTATGTTTGAGACAATAAGCACGTAAGTAAATAAATTTTTAAAAATACAATCAAAAGATTGTATTGTAAAAAATACAATGAAAAGAAATAAACAGGAATATATAATAGAGAGAGTAACAATGAAATACAATATTTGGGTTGATGGCTAAAAATAAAAAAAATCCAACCATGCAGAAGAAAACCATTCTGGGTAAAGATAACAGCAAGTGCAAAGGCCCTTGGGCAGCAAAAAATTATATGTGATTAAGACACACAAAGCCCAATGTCATAGAACACAGAGAAGGAGAATGAGTTGTATGAGAAAAAGTTGGAAAGGTAGGTAAAGAGCTTAGATCCTATTTGAAGAGCAATGAGAAGCTGTTAGATTTGAAAGATGGAATGTGATGGCTAACATCACTTTTAATGTTTTAAAACTAGAAATGTTAAAATTGACATAATTTCAGCCTAGGTGCTTTATGTGTAACTGTTGGAACTCATTTATCTAGAAAGACATAGGTAGGAAAACTCTACGGAGACTCAATCAGGACTCTACCTCAATAATGCTATCGAGGACCCACATTCTTTTTCACATCCTTGTCTTAGAAGAACACAGTGCACTTAAGAGAAAAAGCTTTAAACACTTAAATCCTTTGATTTAGAAATTCCAATTTTAGGAAAAGACTACAAGATAAAGTGAAGGTAAATTAAATTTCAAAGTTGATTTCACAGACGATAGATTCACCCATTTATTCCATAAATATTCATTGATCTCTAGTAGTGCAGTTCTAGGCACTTTGAATATAAGAGTGAAAAAGACAAAAGCCCCTGTCATCACGGAATTTATATATTTATATTTGGTGGGGGAGACAGATAGTAAACAAATTATGCAAATAAAATATGAAGAATGTGAGATGCTCATAAATGCCAATAAATAATAAACATGGGTGGACTGTGAGCCTATTAATTCCTATGGAGAATGCCCTGGCTGGATGCTCAGTAGAGCATCATACAGAAAGCACAGAGGTTACAGGTTTGATCCCCAGTGAAGGCACATACACAAACAGATCTATGTCCCCCCCCCCCCTTCCTCTCTCTCTAAAATCAGTAGATAACTCCTATGAAGAATATTAAAGAAAAATAGCTTTTTGTTGAGGATAAGTTTGGTTTTCAGTATGGTCATATGAAAAAATTGAGGAGACAGCCGGAAGAATGGGTGCGAGATTCAGATTAGATTACAGGGTAGAGATGTGGCTTTAGAAAGACAAGAAACCCTAAAGCTCTTGTTGAAGGAAATGGAAAAGATACAAACCTCTGAGGCAAGAGAGTAATTTCAAAAAAGCGAGAAACACGAGCGCTATTTCTTAACATGAGAGGAACGAGAGGAGTAAGTTCTTCACGATGTTTGCAGGGGAATCATTGTCTCTAGGGTAGAGGGAGAAATTAGTTAATAAATGTGCATCTGACATTATTCAGCTTGCAGCATTCAACCTTAAAGATTTTTGCCAATGATTATGATTATCAGGCAAAGAAAAGGTTTTGCCTTCAGCAAAACAATCTTGTGGCCCATGTGGAGTAGGTTGATTTCAGACATCGCTAAGAATGAAGTGAAACATCTGTGAAGAGATAGAATTAATATGTGAACAAGTGAAAATTAGCTAAAATCAAAAGTCCTTATTTAGAGGCTGGGGCTCTTTTTTCAATTGATAAACTTTTTTTTTTTTTTTTTTTGAGCAGTTTTAGGTCACAGCAAAATTGAGCAGAGAGTACAAAGAGTTTCCATATACCCCCTCACCATCCCTCCCTGCCCCCCCACTATCAATATCCTCACCACAGTAGTACATTTGTTACAGTTGAACCTATATGGAAACATTATCATCCAAAGTCTACAGTTTATTACTATTTTGAAAAAACCGTCATGTGTTGGATCAATTAAGAATAAGACAACATGGGGGTGGGGGTTGAGGGTATTATACTGAGTGGGACACTTGAATTCATGTTAACACAATAAATAAAAATTAATAAAAATTTTAAAAAATAAGACAAAACTCTTTATTTATTTTTTGTATTTTTCTGAAGCTGGAAACGGGGAGAGACAGTCCGACTCCCGTATGCGCCGGACCGGAATCCACCGAGCACGCCCACTAGGGGGGAAGCTCTGCCCACCAGGGGGCGTTGCTCTGCGGCGACCAGAGCCTCTCTAGCGCCTGGGGCAGAGGCCAAGGAGCCATCCCCAGCGCCCGGGCCATCTTTGCTCCAATGGAGCCTTGGGTGCGGGAGGGGAAGAGAGAGACAGAGAGGAAGGAGGGGGGGGCGGGGGTGGAGAAGCAAATGGGCGCTTCTCCTATGTGCCCTGGCTGGGAATCGAACCCGGGTCCCCCGCACGCCAGGCCAACGCTCTACCGCTGAGCCAACCGGCCAGGGCCATATTTATTTACTTTCACTTACTCTTCTAACGCTCTTTCTTTCTTTATGTAGATCTAAGTTTCTGACATATTATTTTCCTTCTCTCTGAACTTCTTTTAACATTTCTTGTAAGGCAGATCTACAGGCCACAAATTCCCGCAATTTTTGTCTTTTGTCTAAGAAAATTTTCTACCTGACCAGGTGGTGGTGCAGTGGATAGAGCGTCGGACTGGGATGCAGAGGACCTAGGTTTGAGATCCCGAGGTCGCCAGCTTGAGGCGGGCTCATCTGGTTTGAGCAAAAGCTCATCAGCTTGGACCCAACATCACTAGCTCGAACAAGGTGTTACTCGGTCTGCTGAAGGCCCGCGGTCAAGGCACATATGAGAAAGCAATCAATGAACAACTAAGGTGTTGCAATGCGCAACGAAAAACTAATGATTGATGCTTCTCATCTCTCCGTTCCTGTCTGTCTGTCCCTGTCTATCCCTCTCTCTGACTCTGTCTCTGTCTCTGTAAAAAAAAAAAAGAAAAAGAAAGAAAAATTTTCTCCTTCACTTTTGAAAGATAATTTGCCAGTGTACAGAATTCTGGATTGGTGATTTTTTTTTTCCCTGTTTGTTTCAACATTTTAAATGTTTTATTTTCTCTTCTTGTTTGATGGTTTCTGAGGAGAAGTGGTAAGCACTTCTTATCTTTGTTCTTCTACAGTAAGATATTTTTTCCTCTAGCTCTTTCAATATTTTCTCTTCATCTTTTTTTTTTTTTTTTTTTTTTTTTTTTTTTTTTTTTTTTGGTTTGTTATCTGACATTAATTTGGGGAATTGTCAGCCAATATTGTTTCAAATATTGCATTCAATTCTTTCTTTCCTTCTCTTCATATTCCCATTTGTATATGTTACACTTTTGCAGTTCTTGGATATTGTTCTGCTGTTGGTTATTTTTTATTTTTTTCAATAGTTTTTCTCCTTACTTTTTATCTTTGGAAGTTTTTATTGACATAGTCTCATTCTCAGAACTTCTTCACTCAGCCCTGTCTACCAACTAGCCCATCAAAGGCAGTCTTCATTTCTGTTACAGTGTTTTGATCTCTAGTATTTATTGTTGAATTTTTCTTAGAATTTTCACCTCTTTACTTATGTTAGTTCCCATCTGTTCTTGCATATTGTCTACTGTTTGCACTAGTGCCCTTGAATATTAATTAATCATGGTGTTTTAAATTTATCATCTGATATTTCCAGTATCTCTGCCATATCTGAGTCTGGTTTGGAATGCTTGGTCTGTCTTTTCAAATCATAGTTTGGGGGTGTTTTATTCATTTTTTTTTTTTATTTTTGGCGATTTAGTATACCTCATAATTTTTTTTTTTTTTTTTACAGAGACAGAGAGAGAGTCAGAGAGAGGGATAGAAAGGGACAGACAGACAGGAACGGAGAGATGAGAAGCATCAATCATTAGTTTTTCGTTGCGCATTGCGACACCTTAGTTGTTCATTGATTGCTTTCTCATATGTGCCTTGACCGCGGGCCTTCAGCAGACTGAGTAACCCTTGCTCGAGCCAGCGACCTTGGGTCCAAGCTGGTGAGCTTTTCTCAAACCAGATGAACCCGCGCTCAAGCTAGCAACCTCAGGGTCTCAAACCTGGGTCCTCTGCATTCCAGTCTGACGCTCTATCCACTGCACGACTGCTTGGTCAGGCCATAAATTTTTGTTGGAAGCTCAACATGGTTTACTGGGTGAAGGGCGCTCTGGCACCCAGGCCATGGTAATGTGTGTGAGGTGGGCAGGGAGGGCTGTTCTATATTCCTGTCACTAGAGCTCAGCCTTTCAATGAGCCTGTGCTTCTGTTGGTGGGCGTCACAGGTGCCTCTCGGTCTTCCAATTCCACACCTTACATGGAACAGATGGCTGCAGGAGCATTTGGGTGTTTCCCTTCTCACATGTGCAAGGCTAGAGGGCACTGAAGTTTGGTATTTCCTTTCCCCCAGGTCCATTAAACTCTGATAAAATCTCAATAGTTTACGTTCTGGTCAAAGTTTCTCTTGCATATGGGCTGTATTAAATAGTACCGAATGCTCTAACATATTTCAAAAACAGTTTTCCCCATCCCTATCAATCAGCCAAATGGATTATTTTTTTTTTTATCTTTATTGTGACAACCTGATAAAATTTCAGGGAGTAAAACTGACAGCAGTGCTCCCCCCACCCTGGAGTTTTTTACTCTCAGACTTGCCCACATTGAGCTCCAGCAATTCATCAATAACACCTGTAGGTACTGGTTTCCATGGAGGTGTCTGTTTGTGGCTTGTGGATTTCTGCTCTCCTAAGTTCTGCTTCTCTGTGTGGCGTATCTCTCCAATGTAGGGGGGCTGCGTGTTTTATCTTGTCACCTCACTTCTCTGAAGGCCCAAAGAAGAGTGCGGAGTTTTGAGTTTATTTAGACTTTTATTAGTTTGTTAAGGTGAAGTGGCTACTTCCAAGCTCCTTATGTACCAGATCAAAAAATAAAAATAAAAAAGGCTTGTGTGTTTTCACCCCAGTTCACCCTTGCTGACACTCCCCTGCACTTCCTTATCCTCTTTGGAGATTCTTAGCCCCGATGCAAGGACTGTGCTCAGGCTTACCTTGGCTCATCTGAGAAGTTATAATATAGAACCATGAAACACAAAGAAAAAGAAAAATCTACTAGGGACTTGAGTTATTTGAGAAAGAGAAAGATGATAAGTGTTTCATAAAACTTAAAAATGAATAGTATTCAGTATTTCTTCATTGTTTATTTGACAAGGATATTTTGTTAATTAAAAAAAAAAAAAAGAATCCTGTCTTGTATAGCCAGGGCTGGGTACATAATAAGGACTTACTAAAGAACTAAAGAAGTCCTTTTACCCTTCAAGGAACAGACGTGCTCTGTGGTATAACTTTGGTAAAATATCTTTTAAGAATAACACTGATGCAGTATGGCCACCCTCTTTTTCTAGCTGGTATGCCATGAATGAAAATGACTAGGAGCAACCTCCACTCTCTCTGAGTGAGTCACTAAGTCAACCAAAGTAGAAGGGAGGGAAATGGAAATACACTCCTTGCCTGAGATACTAGATGTAAGCATTCTTCCATGGCTGAGTGATGGAACATTGCTCAGAGCAGAAAGAAATGTCTCTCTTAAAGATGTTAGCTCATTTGGAATTTGCAGCATTAGAAGTCTTTATTGTCCATTTTCTTTTAACTCATATGAGTGGCTTATCAAATCCATTAATAAATGTTTTATTATTTTTCAGTACATTTGTAAAAGTTAAACTAAAATGAACACTGCACATGCAGCCTTTTAAGAACATTATAACATCAGGCATAAAATCTACCTGGTGATCTTCACAGCGACATAAAGAAAATGAAGTTGATAAAAATTCAAGCAGCAGAAGGGGGCAGTCAAACTCAACAGAATACTATGGAAGATTTTCTCTTCAAATAAACAATTCCCTAACAAATTTCAGAGACTAAAAAAGAGGTACAACAGATACATATATTTATCTAAAATATACAAAGAAACACTAAATATATATAAAAGTGAGAGCTATAGTTTTTACATAAACAAAACCTTTTTTTATGGTATAGTATATCATGGCGCAATACTCACATTACTATTACTTTTCCAAATCAAATGGGTTTACCCGTTTTAATTTGGTTTGAGTGATTTGGTAACTAACCTCCAATAACCAGCATGCCAAAATGTACTACTACTCATTCTGTTTTATTGCCTCAGATTTGTCAAAATTATTTAACAAATCCTATCATAATTCTTTTTCATACCCATACTTGGACTTCCTTTCTAAACTGTGGACATTCTTAAAGTGTCATTTTTCCTTGAACTCTTTCCTGACTGTATAGGTACCTAGAGCTCTCTCCACTGTTCCATGCTACAGAAGTTACAAATTAAACCAAGCAGTTTAACCAAACTGATGTTTTTAGTGAATGTGCATTGTGAGACAGATTTCCATTTCTTTACTCCAAGTGCTCTAAATGTAGATATTCTCTATACCATCTTCACCTCATCTGAGAATTCAGTCTCTATAGACAACAGCACACACTTCTGGACATAGTAAATCTACAGTTAAGATCTGATGAGGAGGGTAATGATGCCTTCAAATTGAATTCTTGATTACAATGTAAAATTTGTACATTCTCAGAGTCAGAGTCCGGGCTCTTTCATGGCATCTAACCAAGTTTGGAGCATAAGGAATTGTTTTAAAAGTCTCTGCTCTTAGTTGAAATTTTATATCAGACTCAGTACAATAAATGGGAGTGTCACAAATGGAATGATTAAATATGACTAGAGGATGGATGAAATTTTAGTCATTTGTGTCTCATGTAGAATTACAATATGTACATGAAAGCAAAATGACAGAAAAAATTCCACAGAGACCTTTTTTTTTTTTTTTTTTTTTTTTTAAGACTTCTCCAAATTGTGGTATCAGATATATTTTATTTCAGGCTTTATGCCATCCTTTTCCGTTAATTATAAGAATGTATGGCTTCTTTGAACTTTTTATTCTCCACTCTGCTGCTGCTAATTTCTTGTTTTAGTATTTCACCTTCACAAACCCCTCCCCACCACGACCAAAAGATAGATATTAAACAAAAAGAAAGGACGAAAAGATTCAAAATGGTTAAAAATCACCCTCCCTTTACATCTATTCCAATCAATTTCTCATTAAGCTATGTTCCAAAAGAAGTTTAAAAAGTAGCCCTCAATGCAATGTTGTACTTTGATCCACTGTCACATCTCATCTTGGAAAAAACGGGTAGAGATGACAAAAGAACAAACTTTAAAAATCTCCTTCTTACTTGCATCTCCTGTGAAGGGCTGGTGACCAGGCGGCAAAGGAATCAATCCATTAAAGCAAATGTTGCACATTTCCAGCCCTGCAGATTCTGGGCGCCCGTGAGGAGAGACATGTTAGCGGGAGCTCCTACTACTTTTACAAGATAAATGCTTAGGGGCAGTATGTGGAGAGGAATTGACCTCCTCCCTCTCCAACAAGCAAGGAAGGGATGGTGGTGTGGAGAACAGAATTTCTTAAGGCAAACACGACTTATCTATAAAGAGAAGTTACAGGTATGTGCACTCACTATAGCTTTGCATTTCAGCTAAATAAAAGTTTTAAAAATTAAAAGGTATGTATGTGCTGCGTATACAGTAGGTTAAGGGTTGTCACGAAAATCAAAACCTGACTTGTTTGATAGATGATTTTTTCCTGGCTTTGCTAGTCCCTGTCTGTCCAGATTGTGACTCTTTCGGGCTTCCAAAGACCTAGGGTCTGACGGGCGCTCCGGAGCCTCTGCGCGCTCATGGTGTCCGCCACCTCAGAATGGGAGTCAGGGAAGGAATCTGGCGCGAACCCGAGCTCCCGGCGCAGCGGAACTGGGGACGGGGGCGGAGCGGGGGATGGGGGGCAACGGAGGCGATCGGAGCGGGGGTTGGGTGGCAATCCGCTTTGCACCCACCTTGGGGAAGCCGAGCGCAGCTCCCGGGTTTCCGATTTTGTCATTTGCGTGGGTAACATAATCCCGCCCCGACTTGGCTCTTACACAATATGTAAGGGGTGGGGGGGTAGCTGCTGCGGGTAAGGGAAAGCGGAAAGAATCCGTCATGGCATCACGTGGCCTTAGTTTTCAAGCATAAAAGGAAGGCTTTCTCCGTTAGCTTCCAGTTGTCAAAGGACTTGCAGCGAGCATCCGGAGTACGCCCAGAAATTCCGCACCGCGCCTCCTGCAGCTACACTGTCCCGGAGCTCACGCACGGCAACGCCTCCGCCCTCGCCGGCCGCCTCGCCCGCCCGCCGCAGAGATGCTCGCCCGCGCCCTGCTGCTCTGCGCCGTTCTGGCGCTTGGCGCTGCAGGTGGGTACCTGGCGCCCGCGCCGCACACTGCCGCCAACTTTCTGCTCTGACCTCCCGGGGGTTCCCTTACTCCAAATACAGCACTCTCCAAACAGAGAGGTTATAGACTTCGTAAGGCACCTGGACCCCTTTGAGTCCAATGAACTGGATGGATATCCCAGCTTTGCCATTTAACCGGGCTGAGTCTCTTTTCTCATCTGCTAAATAGGAATAGCGATACTAACTTGCAGGTTGTCATTTTTGAAAGACAAGATGGGATCAATATATGTGAAATATTTGTACGTGGTTCCTATTGAGATAGAGTAGCTGTTTTATTTGAATACCCTGTTTTCCTGCCTCGGGAAAACCCAATTTATTTTTTAAAGATAAGCAAACTATTTTAAAAGTAAGCTGCTTTTACCTTGCAGTTTTCCCCAGTTTTGATTAATGGACAAGATCTATCCATTTTAATTTTGAGAGTGCCACTTATTTGAGCTTCTTCATAATGCTATTTTTTTTTTCATAATGCTAATTTGAACATCTAAAAAGTTACTAAGGAAAAGCTTAGAAACTTGGTTCCCCTGGTTGAATGTTCACTTAGCCTTATTTAGAATAGGAAGTTGATATTGTTACCTTGTAACCATTCTGTAAGGCAGGTTTTAAAAACATTGTTTTCCCATGACTACCTGTATATTTCTTGAATTTACCATTGTAAAGTTGATCCATAGTAAGTAAAATAAACTTTTAAGTCAAGATTAAAAACAATGAAGAATAATTTATTCACTATCTTTACTTTTTTATTGTAGCAAATCCTTGCTGTTCCAACCCATGTCAAAACCAAGGTGTATGTATGAGTGTTGGATTTGACCATTATAAGTGTGACTGTACCCGGACAGGATTCTATGGTGAAAACTGCTCAACACGTAAGTCTGCTCTTGGGTGCTCTCATTTAGAAGGTAGATATATACAGCTGTTATTTTACAGATTTGCACCTTATCATGTGCCCCATTAATATTGCCCTCCTTTCTCTCTCTCTCTCTCTCTCTCTCTCTCTCTCTCTCTCTCTTATTGCAGCTGAATTTCTGACAAGAATAAAATTATTCCTGAAACCCACTCCAAACACAGTGCACTACATACTTAGCCACTTCAAGGGAGTCTGGAACATTGTCAATAATATTCCCTTCCTGAGAAATGGAATTATGAAGTATGTCTTGACATGTAAGTACATTCTCTTTCTAGGGTTTTCAGCTTCCTCAAAGAAAATGTTTTTAATAATAGTCCAGATTACTAAACCTAATCTAAAGACATACTTCCAACCTTGTCAGAATGACTTTAAATATACCTTTGCAGTGTGCCTTCTATCTTAACGGCCAAAATTATTGACATTTCAGTCCCACCAGTTTATTAAGTTCTCTCTCACAGTCAAAATTTTGCTTACAATCCTGCATACCTTTTCCAAACTTCTTGGATGGTTATTCCAGATAGCTAGACCATCTGATGTTGTATAAAGTACATATACTTTATTAAAGATGTATTTTAATGAATCATTCTTTTTATGCACAAGTGGAAGTATAATTGTTTTAAAATAGAGTATCTGTTGGAACTAAATTCAATCTCTGGTGCTACTTTGCACATTTTACAGTAAAAATGAACACTGACTTGCCTTGCATATGGGAACAAATTAAACAATTTTTTTTTCTTAAAAATTTCAGCCAGATCACATTTGATTGACAGCCCGCCAACTTACAATGCACACTATGGCTATAAAAGCTGGGAAGCTTTTTCTAACCTCTCCTATTACACCAGAGCTCTTCCTCCTGTGGCTGATGACTGCCCAACTCCCATGGGTGTGAAAGGTGAGTGAGAGGAGGCAGTTAAAGATGGCTTGCAATGGGGGCTGAATTGCTACTTGGAAAATTTGACCCCACATTATCATTTATTTGTTAATAAAAGTATGGTTTCTCCCCTTTTTTATGAACTCTGGAGATTTTTTTGAAAGTATGAGTCTATGTAAACTTTTATGAAAGTGAATGGGCATGTTGGTTTAATGCCTAAATAATTTCAAATACTTTCATTAAAACTGAATTTATACTAGACAACAGATAAAATTATTCAAGAAGTTGTTTCCCCATATTGTAGAACTGTCACTTATATTATGATCCTTGTCACAACTGTGCTTATCCTGTGAGGAATGCCCTTGGAAATCAGTACTATCTGCTTCCTTGAATATATAGCTGGATTCTTAGCTTTCTCTCTCTCTTTTTTTCCCCCCAGGGAAGAAAAAGCTTCCTGATTCAGATGTGATTGTGGATAGATTTCTAATAAGAAGAAAGTTTATTCCTGACCCTCAGGGCACAAATCTGATGTTTGCCTTCTTTGCCCAGCATTTCACCCATCAGTTTTTCAAGACAGATCATAAGCGAGGACCAGCTTTCACTAAAGGACTGGGTCACGGGGTAAGACAGAACTGCATCTGAAGTGCAGCAAATCATAGCGAGGTGCTAATGTAAAGGCCATATGTTTATTTGCACCACCAAATAATTCACCCTCTTTTTAAAATGGGTCCTGTCTATAAAAACTTTAATGGACTTTTCATTTTAATTCAATGGTTTAGCAATAATACATACACACACAGTTATCATTTGTAATTTGGCCATATTTTTAGTTCAAAATATTAGGACTGCAAAAAGTTGTGTCTTTAAAACATGTTTGTATCCTGACTATACTGCTTTAAATACTGTAAGGTGAGATTTTTGCAGCATTATTATCTTTTGGATTTCAATGACAGAGCTGCAGTTTATTGATAAGAATTTATATCAATATTAAATTTTCTGAGGCTTTTTAAAGGAAATAACCATATAATTATAGTCAAGCATATGTTGTATTTATCCCCTACATAGGAGATACTAATACCTTTAAATGCAAGAGACATATATAGGTTTGTAGCTTCAGTAGATAAACATATTAATTTTGTATTTTGTGGCTATGAAAAAAGTGTTTTGTTGAAATTATTGAACTGAAGCAAGCTAAATTATTTAGTGATAAATTATATCATAGATTCTTTATACAAGAACAACTTCAGCAGCAACAACTTGAAATGTTTCTATCATCTTCTAGGTGGATTTAAGTCATATTTATGGTGAAACCTTGGATCGACAGCATAAACTGCGCCTTTTCAAGGATGGCAAAATGAAATACCAGGTTTGTCCCATTTGAATATTAATAATTAGTTATGACTCACCACTTTACCTATATTTTTAAATCTCTGATTAAAATTCTATTTAACTTTTAACTTAGTGTTTCTTTATTACTCTTATTTTTTAGGTAATTGATGGAGAGGTATATCCTCCCACAGTCAAAGATACTGAGGTCAAGATGATCTACCCCCCTCACATCCCTGAACACCTGCGGTTTGCTGTGGGGCATGAGGTGTTCGGCCTGGTGCCTGGTCTGATGATGTACGCCACGATTTGGCTGCGAGAACA
Source organism: Saccopteryx bilineata (assembly GCF_036850765.1). Classification (NCBI taxonomy): domain Eukaryota; kingdom Metazoa; phylum Chordata; class Mammalia; order Chiroptera; family Emballonuridae; genus Saccopteryx; species Saccopteryx bilineata. The sequence goes on along the minus strand of NC_089491.1, from coordinate 293,768,562 downwards.
TAACAGAGTGTGCGATGTGCTGAAGCAGGAGCATCCAGAATGGGATGATGAGCGGCTGTTCCAGACCAGCAGGCTCATACTGATAGGTAAGGAAGATGGAAAAATAACTGAAGTAAAACCGTCTTCCCTGAAGAAAACTAGTTTTTGGTTTTTTTACCTTTGCTATGTTTTAAGTCATTCTGGGAGAATGCAGTGAATGTAAAATCACATGCTCCATATCAACTCTGTCCATGAGCATGATTATGATATATAACTACCTTTTGTTTTCATGGTAAAAAGGGAAATGTAGAAGTGAAGAAATAGCAAATAAAAAAAATTGCATTTTGGTGGCTGGCAAGTTAGTAATCAGAAAGAATTCATGTTCTACATTCTTTATTTTGTGCAAACAGGAGAAACTATTAAGATTGTGATTGAAGACTATGTACAGCACTTGAGTGGCTATCACTTCAAACTGAAGTTCGACCCAGAGCTGCTTTTCAACCAACAATTCCAGTACCAAAACCGCATTGCTGCTGAGTTTAACACGCTCTACCACTGGCATCCCCTTCTGCCTGACGCCTTTCAGGTTGATGACCAGGAGTACAGCCATCAACAGTTTCTCTACAACAACTCTTTATTAATGGAACATGGGCTTACCCAGTTAGTTGAATCATTCAGCAGGCAAATTGCTGGCAGGGTAAGTGTTGTTATTGAAAAATAAAATAAAACAGACGACTAGTCATAACTAGAATTTCTTCCATAGAAATGATTTTTCTTAAATTTATACAAAAGTGATTATTTTTCTAGTAACATTCTTTTCTTGAAAGGAGAAGCTTAATTTTTTTTTTTTGAAAAGTCAAAGCTTTTTAGTCTACAGTAATCAAAGGGCAATATGTAATCATACCTTAAATATAGATATTTTAAATTTTTTTCTATAATCTTACAGGTTATAGAAGTAAATCTTTCAACCTTGAATAGTTTAGATTTCAGCTGGGAGCATCAGTCTTATCTACTTTGTACCCAAGGAATGCTTTTAAAATAGTAACTGTAAATATGCCTAAAACTTTTGTTTTATAAATGTAATTCACTTTCCACAGGTTGCTGGTGGTCGGAACCTTCCAGCTGCCATTCGATCTGTAGCAAAGGCCTCGATCGACCAAAGCAGACAGATGAAATACCAGTCCCTTAATGAGTACCGTAAACGCTTTCGGATGAAGCCCTATGAATCATTTGAAGAACTTACAGGTGAGAAACAGTTTTGAAACTTATTAAAAGATTCAAAGGGCCAAATGGAGACAACAGAGAAGTTGGAAGCAGATTGAGCAAAGGGGAGAAATGATTACTTTTTTAAAATTTTGTAAAGTTTTACATTGGTCGTATCTCTTTGTCACCTTCCCAGGAGAGAAAGAAATGGCTGCGGAGTTAGAAACGCTCTACGGTGACATTGACGCCATGGAGTTGTATCCTGCTCTTCTGGTAGAAAAGCCTCGTCCTGACGCCATCTTCGGTGAGACCATGGTAGAACTCGGAGCCCCCTTCTCCTTGAAGGGACTGATGGGCAATCCTATCTGTTCCCCTCACTACTGGAAGCCTAGCACTTTTGGGGGAGAAGTAGGTTTTAAAATCATCAACACTGCCTCAATTCAGTCCCTCATCTGCAATAACGTGAAAGGCTGCCCCTCCACCTCGTTCAGTGTTCAGGACCTGCAGCTCGCCAAGACAGTCACCATTAATGCCAGCCCGTCCCACTCTGGACTGGATGACATCAACCCTACTGTGCTACTGAAAGGACGTTCGACTGAACTGTAGAAGCCTGTTGATCGTATTTATTTATTTATATGAATGATTTCTTTTAATTATTTAATATTTATATTAAACTCCTGATGTGCTTCTGATAAGGAGAAAGGGGTTATACTTGTGAAGATTTTTGTATCACTGATTTAAAGATGTCTTTTCTCCAAGTTAAAGGGAAAAACAGTTGTCATTTGACATTTTTTTTACTTGAATTTCAGTTTAGATTATTACAGTATGAACCAGAGCAAAGATGTTTGAACATTTGAAAGGCTGTTATAAGATGGAAAAAATGCTGCAAGTTCCTTATTACACTTCCAGTCCTTACAGAGTATCTCCCACGATACACTGGTAGCAACTACCTGCACAGCTCCTTTGATTTTCCTCCTAGCCATCTTGCTAAGAGAAACTCTCTTGATCAGTTTACTTCTTCTATTTTGCTTTCCTGGTTTCAAGATCTTTCTTTGGACTCTGTCAGTATTTTCTTATCCTAACTTTTCCAAGTTTTCAGGAAAACCTCAGCTCAGGACTACTATTTAGCTCCTCCTAAGAGGAGTAAAAGAAACCAAAGCTCTCAGAGAAAGCCTTGATAAAGAGGTGTGCTTATATTTTCAGTGAAAGGCAGAGGACTTTATTTATATTTCATTTTAACTATGTGTAACTGAAGAAGCCTACAAAGAGGTAAGAACTGTAAGGGATTCTTGACAAAGAGAGCGTCACATTCCTGGTGAATGTCCTTTCTCCTTTAGAAACAAAAGCAAACGATTCCTGAATAGTTCCTGGAAGATAAAGCTTTCTCTTTTTCACATCTCATTGTCAGCAGACATTTCCTGGTACTGTACATTACTTAATTTATTGAAGATTATTATTTATGTTTTGTTGGGACATTATTGTTAAACTGGTTTGAAGCCTACAATCATTGATTTTTTTTTTTTTTTGCATTGTCAGAATTATTGTATCTTCCTTGGGATTACCTCTTTGAATTTTGAATACCACAAGAGAAATTAAGATGTGAATTAGTGTTCAGGAACCTAGCTCTGGTACATCGAGATATAAGGCTGGAATTTATGTCTTTAAGGTTTACCTATACACCAGTCCACAGAGAACATTGTCTCCTTAGCCTAGATGTGCCATAAGACTGACCTTCTATACATTTCTAAAGACCTGTGGATGCTACATGAATTCATTCAGTCACGACTTTTTGAAGAGACATTCTATGCAAAGCAATGTAGATTTTAATATTTTTTAAATCAAGCACTGATTATGGATAAAATTAGTATTTATGTAAATAATTAAAAACGTGTTTCAGGCAGAGGGAGAAGATGAAATTTCATTAAAGAAAAATAACTCAGGAGAATCTTTCTTTAAGATTTTATATTTAAAAGGTTAATGGTTAAAAAATAGTCAATATTAAAAGGGCTTGCATAAAAAAAACTGTTCACTTCTCTGATTTAAAAACTGATTTGTTATAAACATCAATCTGCTGTCTGAACCTAGAAATTTGGAATGTGTATGTGAATGTGTTGGTGCCTCAGACTGTATTTGAATTATATAAAATGTTGAAATATGTCTGTTTATTTTTATACTAAATAATTGAAAAATCTCTTCTAAAATAAATTTAGACTGTTTCTATATATCTGCCATATGTTGTATGATTTCTCTAAAGCATTATACTTAAACCATCGTCTGATATTCCATCTGCCTACTCCCAACTGGGCTAGCCTTTAATGAAATACCCCCGTCATACAGAAGCTAAGATCACTGAGGTCTCTTATTATGCCACGCTGTATTGAAAAGCATGTGCTTTGTGCTATAAAAGATAGCAACAAACTTGTTTTCATTGTCTAATCTAGAAAAAAAGTACACAAAAGGAAAAAAATAAAAAAAGAATTCTAAGGAGGCACATCCCCACAAAATTAAAAAGGAAGTTTAAGAAGAAAGAGATTATGCTCAGTTGGGTAAATCACTGAAACCTGGCTCTTTGGCTTCTATTGTCGACCCACCCCCACCCCCAATTTTGACATCTTGATAATTTCAATATCCAAATGGGCAATATATTTAATGTTCTTCCTGGCCTCTCTCATCCTTGGCCTTCTCCATGCCTGTGATACCTTTTTTTAAAAAAACGTATGTCCCATGATTGTATATACCTTGATCTCATCATCATTAATTATTGTGTCATTTCCCAAATCTTGATTTTCAAGTATCCTCTTTTTTAACCAATATCTACAGTTCACTTGTTACAGTGCTCACACTATAACTTCTGACTCTCCAGTTTCACTGGGCCTACTGAACCATCAACCTCATCACTGCAGTATTTTTTTATCCTGTTTCTCTCTACATTTTCTAACTTCCGCATCTAGCTCAGATTCCATTGCCCATCATTATAACTCTCATTCTCAGTCTACTCTCTGTCCTTCATACTGAACTGACACAATTTCGACATTCGACACAAATGTCTATAGCTTCTTTACTAAAAGATATTTTTTTCTTGGCTTCATCATTTTATCCTTTTCTGGTCTTTCTCCACTTTCACAGAATGCTCCTACTCAGATATTTTTAAAACTCTTCACCCTCTACTGTAGTGATAAATTCAAGTATTTTATTCCCTTTTCTTCTTTAATGGTACTCTTCCTGGTGAAACCATCCAAGCTCATACATTGAAACATTAATTAGTCACTTCTAAATTTATGTCTGTACAACCAACCTCTAATTGTCCATTGACAATTTTCCCACTCAACTACATAAATAATGGTTTATTTTACAACTCTGTCCTCTTAGTACCAGATACCCACCCAAAATAACAATTCAAAATTAAGGAAACCACCATCCCCTGGTTCTCAAGCGTAAACCCTCTTTTCTTCATGCCCATAGCCAACCTAGCAGCAATCTTGTTGACTGTATCTCACAAATAAATCTTAAATCTGTCACTTTTTCTCCAACTCCACTACCACTAACCTAATCAATGCAATAATCTCTTCATTGGTTTTCCCTCTTCTGTCATTGCCTTGCTTCAAACCATTCTACTTAGGAGAATGGTCATTTTCAAACAGAAATCATACCCTGTCCCTCCCTTGTTTGAAATCTTCCAGTGGCATCCTGTTACATAGTGGATAAATCTAAACTCCTTATCCTGTCCTATGAGGGTCTCGGTGATCTGTCCTATGCCTGCCTATCTGATCTCATCCACTACAATCCCCCATCCTTGTTCACTGTGCTCCAGCCACGTTTCTTCTGGTTTGCTCATGATCAGTGATGTCATGCTATTTCCCCTATCTAGAATGTTCACTCTGCACATCTCCCCTTGGTGGCATCCTTCTTAACATTCAAATTTCAGCTCAAATTTTCCCTTTAAGAAGGTTTTCTCCAACCATCTAAAGCAACTACTAAAGCAGTTTCATTTTCATTATGGCATTTATTTCTACCTAATATTATCTTGATTTGCATGGTTATGTATTTATTATCTTTGTCCCTTCACTGGGATGTCATGCCTCTGAAAGCAAGAACTTTGTATTGCTCACTGCTCTCAGAATAGTGCCTGACACTTAAAAACCACTTAAAATATTGAATACATGAAGAAGAATAAGTTTCTTTTTTTTTCTTTTTTTTAAATTAAGTGAGAGGCAGGGAGGCAGAGAGACAGACTCCCGCATGCGCCCCGACTGGGATCCACCCGGCAAGCCCCTAGAGGACAATGCTCTGCCCATCTGGGCCTCTGCTTTGCTGCTTGGCAACCCAGCTATTTTAGTGCCTGAGGTGAGGCCATGGAGCCATCCTATTTGCCTGGGGTCAACTTGCTGAAACCATTTGAGCCACGGCTGTGGGAGATGAGGAGAGAGAAAAGAGAAAGAGAGAGAGAGAGAGAAAGGAAAGGGGTAAGAGTGGAGAAGCAGATGGTCACTTCTCCTGTGTGCCCTGACCAGGAATCAAATCTGGGACTTCCACAAACCAGGCCAATGCTCTACCGCTGAGCTAACCAGTAGGTACAATAATAGGTATCATAAAAGAAGTAGAATATATGTTGATTTTTGAATAAAGAGCAAAACCTTAAAAAAACAGAGCTATCCACTCTGAAAACTAGTTTGGAAGTTTCTTCTAGATTTAATGAGTTAAATTCAAGGTGTCAATAGGGCTGTTTTCTTTGGGCATTCTAAGGGAGAACTTGTCTCTCAGTTTCCAGCTTGTAGAGGCCACCTGCATCCCTTGTGTCACAGTCCCTTTCTGTCATCAAATCCAGTAGGGTAGTATCTTCTAATAGCTCTGGTGCTAACCCTCTTGCCTCCCTCCCAAAATGACCCTTTAAATAAATACTTCAGGCCCTTGGAGATAAACTAGGAAAATCTCTCTTCCTCATGATTCTTAATTTTTTCACCAAGTCCCTTTTGGTATGTAAGGCAACATGATCACAGTTCTAGGGATTAGGGCATGAACGTCTTTACAAGGATATTATTTTGCCTACTATGTCATGCAATCCAGCAGTTGTGCTCTTGGGCATTTTTCCCAGAAAAACAAAAACCTATAGCTATGCAAAAATCTGTACATTGATGTTCATAGAGACTATACTCATAATAGGCAAAGAATAGTAATAATCCAAATGTCTTTCAGAAGGTTAATGATTAAACAAACTATGGCAAATTGTGCTATACCCACATTTTGGTATACTGTGCAGCAAAACAAATGACTGATACATGCAACACCTTAGATGGAACTCAGGGAATTATGCTGAGTGTGTGGTGGGGGGAAGCCAATCTTAAATTGTTATCTACCATATGATTCTATTTATATAACATTCTTAAAATAACAAACCTATAGGGTTGGAGAATCTATTAGTGGTTACCAGATTAAAGATGAGGGGTTAGCTATAGTTATAAAGGGGTAATAGGAAGCCTTTTGCAGATTCAACATTTCTGTATTTTAAATGAGGTGGTAGTTACCCAAAGCTACATATGTGACATAATTGCATAGAACTACACACACACACACACACACACACACACACACATGCATGTATACATAGTGAAATCTGAATAGGCTCTGTGTATTTTACCAGGTCAATTTCCTGGTTTTGATATTGTACTACAATTATGAAAGATGTCAATATTGGGGGAGAAGTTATAAGATTTCATGTGCCACTCTGTACATTTCTTTGACATTTCTTTGCAACTTCCTGTGAATTAATAGTTATTTAAAAATAAAAAGTTGTGTTTGTTTTTTTTAAAGGAAGAGATGCAATGTTGTCCCTGTTGGAGGGGATAGGTTTATAGGCCATTTTCTACCATGTGATTTTCTTAACCCTCATCCAAACTGCCACCATAGACTGGTGGGAACATAAAATTATCTCTCCAAGCTGGGAACGTAAAATTATCTCTCCAAGGAATTTGAAGTTAAGATAAAGATTCTAGTTCAACCAGACAATATATTATTGACAATGGTGGCAATGAAATCTAATGAGTAAACTAAACAGTCTCCTCATAAGTGGTTGAGAACACCTGAATATCCTCATGAAACGAAAGAACCTCAATTATGCCTCATAATATACACAAGTTAATTCAAGATAGTTCATAGATATACAGGCAAAATATATAAGCAAAAAAGTTTTGAGAAAAAATAGGACAATTCATTCATGAACCTAGGTGAAGTAAAGAATTATAAATTTTTTCCCAATTTTTATTGAATTTATTGGGATGACAGTTAATAAAACTATATGAGTTTCAAGTGTACAATTGTATAATTCATCATCTATATATTCTATTGTGTGTTTACCACCCAAACTCAAGTCTTCTTCCATCACCATTTATCCCCTTTACCCTCTTCTAACTCCTGTCACCCCCCTTCCCTTCTAGAAATCATCATACTGTTGTCTGTGTCTATGAGTTTAGTTTTTTTCTTTTTTGCTTAATTCCTTCACCTTTTTCACCCAGCTCCCCAAACCTCTTTCCCTCAGACAGCTGTCAGTCTGATCTCTGTATCTATGAGTCTGCTTCTATTTTGTTAGTTTGTTTTCTTCATTAGATTCCATATACAAATGAAATCATATGATATTTGTATTTTTTAAACTGGCTATTTAACTTAGCATAATACTCTCCAGGTTCACCCATGCTGTGGCAAAAGGGTAGATTTCCACCTTTTTATGGCTAAGTAATATTCCATTGTATAACTATACAACATCTTTTCTTGTGCACTCATCTACTGATGGGTATTTGGGCTGTTTCCAAATCTTGATTATTGTAAATAATACTGCAATGAACATAAGGGTACAAAATAATTGTAGAATTTTATCCAGGAAGTAAAAAAAAATTAATAAAGTAGACTTATTAAATTAAAAAGTTTATGGCCCTGGCCAGTTAGCTCAGTGGTAGAACATTGGCTTGGTGTATAGATGTCCTGGGTTTGATTCTCAGTCAGGACACATAGGAGAAACACCTATCTGCTTCTCTACCCTTCCTCCTCATGCTTCTCTCTATATATATCTGTCTTTCTCTCTATCTTCCCATCCTGCAGCTATGGCTCAATTGGAGAGAGTTGGCCCTGGGCACTGAGGATGGCTCTATGGCTTCTGCCTCAGGTGCTAAGAAGAGCTTGGTTGCTGAGGCACAGAGCAATGCCCCTGATGAGCAAAGCATCACCCCCTAGTGGGCTTGCCAGATGAATCGTGGTTGGGGCCCATGCAGGAGTCTGTCTCTGCCTCCCCTCCTCTTACTGAATAAAAAAAAAAGTTTGCTCACAAAAAACTACTCAAGGAAAATAAAATAAAGCCACAGACTCATATAAAATAGTCACACCACATATATCAAACACAGGACTTGAATATAGAACTCAATAGTAAAAGACAAACAACTTTAAAAAAAGGACTTAAACAGGAACATATACAGGCTAATAAATGAATATCCAATAAAGCATGAAAATATGTTCAACATCATTATTCATCATTTAAATACAAATTAAAAACAGTGAGATACTGCTACACATTGATTAGAATCATTAAAATTTAAAAGATTAACTATAATGATTAATTTTATACATCAAATTGGCTCAGCTATGGTGCCCAGTCAAACAGCAGTCTAGATGTCACTGTAAAGACATTTTTAGATGTCATTAACACTGAAATCAGTAGACTTTGAGTAAGGCATGTATTTCATGATGTGATGAGCCTCATTGAATCAGATGAAGGCATTAAGAGCAAAGACTGAGGTTTCCTGGAAAAGAAGAAATTCTCAAGTTAGCAGCATAAAAACTCTGCCTGAGTTTCCAGCCTGCTGCTCTGCAAAATTTGGAGCCAAGACCACAACATCAACTCCTACCTGAATTTCCAGCCTGCAAATTCCAATCGCTATCACAGAATATAGTGAACAAAGAAAGAAGTCCCAGTCACTCTACCTAGATAGAAGGTTTACCATGTTAGAACTGTAGCCGAGATTAGGAATGTACATGAGTCATTCTATTCCTTGTAAATGGCAATGGTTTTGACATATCAAAACCAATTACTAGATATAAATTTAAATACACATAACTTATGTGAATGTAACTTCTTTAATGGTCACAATGATAAATAATGGAGTGAATAATGAAAAAGCAAAGCAAATCATTGCGATAATGAAATAACTGTTATAAAATGTATGTGCTAAAGTTAATGTACTTTATTCACAAGAAAGCATTTCAGGACCTCAACAAAAGGCAATTTCTTTTTGATTAGGGCACTTACTGATAGTTAGAAAGATGAAAAATAGAAAAGTAAGTAAATACACACTTCAAAATTACAATCTAGAGTGACATGTGGCTACTACATATTTCAGAATATTTGAATGATCACTTTAGTATTCAAGAAATTATTAATTTATTTTTTTAATTGAACTCCTAATGTTCCTTTACTGTACTATTAAAGATGTAAATGTTTACAGAGCTTAGCTACAGTGTAACTATGCAGCAGAGGACAGTAGTTTAAGATAAATAGTACACAGTTTGGTATATCATTCTGGTTGTTTTTGGGGGTTTTTTTAATCTAGACAAAATGCACGACTTTCCAGGATCCTCATTAAACACAACAGCATTCAAAGTGGCCAGGCTGCTCTCATGGTAACAATTTATGTAAATGCCTTAAATTAAGTAAAATTTATTTCTGCATTCTATGTAAATTTGCTGAGAAAAATAAATGGCCAAAATGCCTGTAAATTGAACCCATGGAAAGAACTTCAGAGACGAGGTCATTATTTAATAAACTAAAAAACACAGGAACACTTATCTTCAGTTTACTTTCCAATGTCTTTCCTAGTTGACTCATCACTGAAACCAAATGGAACAAGCTTGGGACTTGGGCTGGTCTTGCACCTCATCCCTTCGTGTTTCATTGCACCTCTGTGTCATTATGCAAGTGGACTTCGTGCAGAGAGTAGTCACTTGCCCTTTCATGTACCTGGTTGTTCCCAACAGGTAATGTGGAAGCAGCATAGCGTGACTTTCCCTGGCTATTACTCAACATCTGTTCACGGTGACGACATTCACAAAACACAGGGTGGAGTATATTTTACATGCCCTTGAAGGAGTGTTCTCTACTTACCTAGTGCTAGGAAGAAAGACCAATGGGTTAGCGTTCTTTCCCCTTAAGCCAAAAATAGTTGAAGGTGATACAAAGGATGAGAATGTTTCTTTCATTCACACCCTGAAACCTGTCGCTTAAAATGTGGATTTTCTGTAACATTGTCACGGGGTATTTCTATCTAGACTTGATTTATTACTTTTAAGAAATGTTCTACATATTGGGTTATCTGAAATGCTGTTTAAGATGGAAAGTGCCTGTTTCAAAGAGTGAGAGAGAACACACACTTTTGAATGTTAAAACAGTCTAATGTTATTAAAGCTCCAGCTTTGGGAAATTTAACACCAAACACGTTAAAACAGCACTCTCTTCCATCGTATTAATTATCTTTATCTATTTAAAAGGTGGTATGTATCATAACACTCTTAATAAAGTGAATTAACATAAACAGATTTAATTTAGAACATGACTTCTTTTTTTAATGTTTAGAAATTTGGAGCATCACTTGAAATAGGTAGAGATATGCTTGGGTATTATAAAAACAATTGTGAATTTCTAGACTAATTACTTAATTCAGATCTTGCAAGTCAAGAACATGACTTTTCACATCCTTGATGTTAATAACATGGTAGTGGACTGGCTAGATGCTTGCAGCCAGGGCTTGGGCTTTGGAATTGGGCAAACCTGGCCTCTGCCTCTTTCTAGAAGTGTGGTTAATAGGAACCACCAATAGTCCTTACCTTTATAAGATAAAATGTGAACAGGAATGCCTGCTGCTTTCCTAACTCAAGATTGACATACAACATAAGGTAGCTATTTTTATTTCTCTATCCCAAATTATATATAAAGGCAAATGATTTTTGTATTTTTTCATTACTCCAATCACATAACAAATAGTATTGCTAATAATATTGCTTTGAGAAAAGAAAATAAATCAGAGAAAGTGGAAGTAATATGAGACTCTAATATGACATTAGCTTTATGTGACATCAAGAACTAGGCATCTCTCTGGATTTCCTTTCTTCAGGTATACAATGAGAAGGTAACTTAATTCCTCTTCTCATATAAGACTCTTAAATTAAGTTAATGTCTACATATCCTGTGGTAACTTAATATAGTTCTTTGTTTCTCACTTGGTTTAGTGGACACAAGGGATTGGCAATCAATACCATTCCGCTTGGGAAAGGTCTGCCGTTTCGGATTCATAAAAAAATGTTACTTAGAATGTTTTTTTTTTCCTTTCTTTCTCTCTCTTTCTTTCTTTCTTTCTTTCTCTCTCTCTCTCTCTCTCTCTCTCTCCTTTATTTATTTATTTATTTTTGTTTGTTTTGTTTTTTGTGGGACAGAGACAGAGAAAGACAAGAGAGAAGGACAGATAGGGACAGACAGACAGGAAAGGAGAGAGATGAGAAGCATCGTTTCTTCATTGTGGCCCCTTAGTTGTCCAGTGATTGCTTTCTCATATGTACCTTGATGGGGGGGGCGGGGCTACAGCAGAGTGAATGACCCCTTGCTCAAGCCAGTGACCTTGGGCTCAAGCCAGCGACCTTTGGCCTCAAGCCAGCGACCATGGGGTCATGTCTATGATGCCATGCTCAAGTCTGGAACCTCGCTCTCAAGCTGGTGAATCTGCGCTCAAGCTGGAGACCTCGGGGTTTCAAACCTGGGTCCTCTACGTCCAGTCCGATGCTCTATCCACTGTGCCTCCACCTGGTCATGCTAGAGTGTTTTTTAAGTTGGCAGTTGTGGTAGACAGAACTATACACATTTAGCCTGGCCTGTGGTGGCACGGTGGACACTGACCTGTAACATTGAGGTTACCAGTTTGAAGCCCTGGGCTTGCCTGGTCAAGGCACATACAAGCAATCAATGAACAGCTAAAGTGAAGCAACGATGAGTTGATACTTCTCACTCCCCTTCCCCTCTCTCTCACCTCTCTCTGTAAAATCAATTTTAAGAATTATACCTCCTTCTAAATTATTCAGGTCCTAATGCCTAGAACTTCTATATATTACACAGAAGAAAGAATAAAAGCGGCAGGCGGAATTAAGGTTGCAATTCATCTGACCTTAAGGAAATTATCCTGGATTACTCAATGCAATCATAAGACTCCTTAAGTGGGAAAGAGGAAGGCAGAAGAGTCAGTGTCAGGGTGATACATGCAGGAAAGACTGGGCCAGTCAGGATGGAAGGAGGTGGGGCCCCATTTGTGGGAAGCCTCTGGAGTCTGGAAAAGGCAGGAAAAGTTCTTCTCCCCTAGAGCCTCCAGAAAGTAATGCATGTCTTGATTTTAGCCCAACGTGATCTATTTAAGACTTCTGAACTATGAGATATAAATATGTAGTGTTAAAACCACCAAGTTTGAGGTAATCGGTTATAGCAGCAATAGGAAACTTATATAGTAGTCAACAGGGACAAGAGAAGAATAGATGGGAAGAATGTATAATTTACTCAACATATATTACATACAATACATCGTTTCGTGCATTTTGGGCCCAGTGTTCTGCTCCATGTTAATGTTGTAGCCCTGCTCCTGGCATCCCACATACACAGCTAGGGTGTGTGCTTCTTGCTTCAAGGCCTTTATTATTTATTTGTCTTAGATCTTGCCTTACATATTTGCTTTAAGTGCAGTCAGTAAGCTCATGTAGTCATCTTTGAATTTTTTCAGAGATTTTTCCTTTTGGGGGAATTTTCTCTGTAAATACTGGTTGCAGAGTTAGTTCCCTTTCATACCTGTCTGCTCACTCACTCTCTGATGAATCTCTGTTGAAATCGATGGGAGGGAGATGTTGAAGAGTTAAAATAATTAATTTTCCTCTGAGAATTAAAATTGAAAATAAAAGCTTTCACTTGCCCATAAATAAGTGCAACAGCACTAAACTTCCTTCTTTCCTCAACATAATATCAGCTCAGAATGAAAACAAAACTGGTACATACTTGAAGTCCAATAGCGTACAGCCTAAATAAGATCCAAAAAGAGGAACCAAGTCAAATTGGGGATTATCACAAATGGTGAAGTTAAGAAATAATGATGTCGAGCGGAGGACCCGGGTTCGATTCCCGGCCAAGGCACACAGGAGAAGCGCCCATTTGCTTCTCCACCCCTCCGCCGCGCTTTCCTCTCTGTCTCTCTCTTCCCCTCCCGCAGCCAAGGCTCCATTGGAGCAAACATGGCCCGGGCGCTGGGGATGGCTCTGTGGCCTCTGCCCCAGGCGCTAGAGTGGCTCTGGTCGCAACATGGCGATGCCCAGGATGGGCAGAGCATCGCCCCTGGTGGGCAGAGCGTCGCCCCATGGTGGGCGTGCCGGGTGGATCCCGGTCGGGCGCATGCGGGAGTCTGTCTGACTGTCTCTCCCTGTTTCCAGCTTCAGAAAAATGAAAAAAAAAGAAAGAAAGAAAGAAAGAAATAATGATGTCTAGGCTCAGAGAAATCTGTAGACTCAATAAACTCCTCACTGTCTCTTTTACTAAGTCTCTACTACAGAACTGTGATATTCATTTTTCTATTCTTAAGAGTGAAGCCCAGTACAGAGGACACTCAAATACTCCATATAGTGGTTATTAGAGTCTGGGGAAGGGGTAAGGAAAAAAGGCAGGTTTTGATCAAGGGTACAAAATTTTAGTTACTAGATTACTAAATTCTGGAAACCTAATGTACAGCATGAGGGCTGCTGTTAATAATCATGTATCATATTCTTGAAATTTGCTAAGAGTAGATCTCAAGTGTTCTAATCACAAACAGGAAGGTAACTATGTGAGTCGGCATATACATTAATTAGTTTGATTTGGGTCATTATTGCACAATGTATACATATATAAAAAACATCACACTGTACAGCTTAGCTGTAGAAAATTTGTATTTGTCAAAAATAAATAAAAATATAGAAGAAAATAAAACATAATCATTACTTGGTTTTGAATGAGTGTACATGTCACATCTAGCATTGAAGAGATTTTCGATGCGACTGAGTCACTCTGACAAGACACAGAGGCTTAATGGATGGACTCTTGTTATCACAGATTATTTTGAGAATCTTATGGAAGCTATAGACTTTAAAACAAAAAATAACAACACAAGGTGTCATAAAACTTCAGATAGTTCTTTAAGCCCTTGAACATCACCAAAGTTAAGAATATAGAGCACCAGATTCTCCTGCAGTAAAAGGAAAGTAGTAACAACTTGGGAAAGACTTCAGAAAAGTCTCCAAGGAGAGAGAGTAGTGATGACATAGAGCTCTCAACCGAGGATCGAGTAACTAAGAGGTTAAGTTTGCCATGAATATTCTTTATCAAGTGATTTATAAGGTTTTGGTAGAAAACATCAGTAGAATGGTTACTCTTAACAAGTTTTGGGTCTTTTTTCATCTTGAATTTCTATCATTGTCTCTGGATCTTTTCCCACTTTACAAAGTGAGGGTGTTATTGCTATAGAATGCTTGTGTCTCCTTCAAATCCATATATTAAAGTTCTCACCCCCAAAGTACATGATTGTCTAACCACTATACTGAGCACCTGAATATTATATTCAAAATAATATTCAATATAAATTGTAATTGAAAAACAAATTCTAACCCGCAGTGTGGCTATATTTGTAAATGGAGCTTCTCATGATGTTATGAAGGTTAAGACAGATGATAGAGTCAGAAGAAGAAACAAACTTAAGGATTGAAGAGAAGTATAATTATATATACTAGAAAGATTACTATTACTGCATGTTATGAGAGGGGGGGGAAATGGACTTAAAATCTTCACCCATTATGAGCAATGATTACAAACATAGGACCACCCATGGAGAACCAGAATATAAATTTGTTTTTGTAACTTTGGTGGGTTTTTTATTTATTTATTTTGGAGGATGTGGGTGGGGACAGGACAAGTGTGAGCAGTGTAGGGTAAAGAGTAGGCGTGGAAATGTTTAAAAAGGAACATAAATACAGTGAGTTATTAAGTACTTCCTCTGAATCTCGCTAATCTCAACAATGTTTTCTTGGCTTCCAAGAAATCTTCATCAAACCAGGAAGTGGAAAGACAATCATATGTAAACAATTAAAATACTTCTTCTTTAAATCAGTAAAAAGTTACAAAATTTCCTTGACTTAAAGGGTTGCTTGTCATATTTCAGGGGCTTTCCCCCATCTTTTCATCTACTTTTGCCCTGAATTCTCTGATAGTAAGGTCTATACACAAATTAAGAGGTTGAAATATTAAACAACAGTCAGGATAGTAAGTAAAATTTTTCAATACTACATGAAATGTCTGCTAAGTAGATAAATAGGAGAGAAATATGGTTGAATTAAATACAATGTAATAATCCTTTGTTAAAAATATTTCTCCTATATTAATTTTAAGAGTTGTCATTATAAATAGCTAGTTTTAGTTATAGGTGAGTATGATGGAATATTTCTTTGAATCAAGTAGCTAATCTTAGAGGCATGGTCTACAGACTTCCTAGTTCCTATCATTCTTGGAAATTCCTTACTTAGACATTGAGGATCTTGATACATGGCTCAGCCTTGTACTTCCCCACAACTCCTGTCCATCTTTTAGAAGATTACAGGGACTGTGTAGATTACCTATTGAATGATTTATGATTTTCAGTCTTACTACATTTCAGCCACCATCCACCCTTTTCCAAGGCAACCTTTATTATCATTAAACACTGTACTAGCTCACAAAATTTAACCCATGATCTTTCCACTGACTTCTTTCTGTACCAAGAGTTCTCTCCCACCTTAATTCACACACTGTTACACACCTAGCTCACGTAGACTTAATTTCTCAATTTTATGTCAGTCAGTCTATCTTCTTTTGAGTTTTCTTTCTTCCCTATCACACATTCTTATCATCCAGAGATTACTATTCTTAATATTTTGGTATATTAGAATGTTACAATGATATATAACCATGAATAGAAATTTCATTTTTTTATAAAGTCAAAATTATTAATTCTTTATTATTTGTGATTTTAAATCTTGTCCCAGATTTCTTCACTCTGAGGTCTACAGTCCATTCTGCTAATTAAATAATTTTATGTTCCACATTTAGGCTTTACATGCATCAGGAGTTCATCTTTGTAAAAGTAGAGACAGAAAAATTCCTGAAGGAGCAAAAATCTAACAGGCAGCAAAGAAAGCAGGTGGCAAGAGACAGGCAAATTAGCTGAGACATATTATGGCTCACCCCTCCACCCTCCATAGCCCTACCTTAATTAATATGTTCAGATGAGAAATTCTGCCACTCCTCAAATGAAAGACAATGCTATGGAAATGAACCAATTATCAAATTTTTAAAGTTTGTAGAAAGTAAATATATGATGCTGGCAGTAAAAAAGTCAGTATGTGTAAAAAGCTAAACTCAACACAATCTTCTGGAAAGGAGAATAAAATATATGTGAAGAAAAGAACAGAAAAAGAATTAGAGAAATCCAGAAAAGTCAACTTCTAATAAAATGGAGGTTCAAAAGGGGAAAACAACAAAAATACAGGGGAATTTTGCTTAAATTATAAAGAAGGTGTTCTATAGTTAAAAGAGGTTAACGAGTACTAGCCTAGAAAATGAAAACAGAAACCATAACATTATGAAATTTTGGAACACTGGTTATGAAGAAGTGAAAAAAAAAGTTGCAGAGAAAGGATGTAAAGAGGAAAACTTGCAGAGAAAGGATGAAAAGTAAGCAACAATTAAAAGAAAGAACATTTGATGGCACTGGACTTCTTAGGAAGAGCTCTGGCTCACCGGAATCAGTGGAAACATACCCTTTACCTTCTGAGGAAAGGATTTCAAGATTCTAAAGGTATATAAAATTTCAATCAAATATGAGGCTAAAATAAGACTTTTCTGATGTGCAAGGCTGAAAAAAAAGTGAAATAACATGGACCTTTTAAGTATTCATTCACAGGATGCTATTGGAGGATTTCTACAGTAAAATAAGGTCATAAAATAAAAAAGAGGAAAAGAATGAGCCTAGTTAAACAAGGCCTCCAGTATAGCAGAGTGATAAAATTCAGTTCCACACTAGTGGTGAAGCTTAAAGAACCAGGATGAGACACTCAGGAGGTTTAGAAGCAACTGGTTAAATTGGAACAAGATGGCTAAGGGGTTGAGTCTCCAGAAAAAAAAAAAATAGAATTGAGAGATTATCTGATATGTTTGAGATTTTGGAAAATAATATTGATAGCAATTTAATAGACATGATGGAATATTTGCAAAAATGAAACACAGATTATTTTAAAAACTAAGCAAATGAAATAGTTAAATAAATTTGGCTGAAGAAAAAACTAAATTTGGGGCAAACAAGGAAAGCAAATTAGGCTACCAGTACACAATTTGTTCTCAGTTTTTTTTTTGTTTGTTTGTTTGTTTGTTTTTTTAGGTAGGAAACTGTTAAGTTATATTCTGTCTATTCTGTGAATCTTTGTTGTTTTTTTTTCCCACCCCCTATCCCTCTCCCATTCCCCCCTCCCCCCTGTAACCACCACACTCTTATCAATGTCTCTTAGTTTCACTATTATGTCCCACCTACGTATGGAATAATACAGTTCCTGTTTTTTTCTGATTTACTTATTTCGCTTCGTATCATGTTATCAAGATCCCACCATTTTGCTGTAAATGTTCCGGTGTCATCATTTCATATGGCTGAGTAGTATTCCATAGTGTATATGTGCCACATCTTCTTTATCCAGTCATCTATTGATGGGCTTTTTGGTTGTTTCCATGTCCTGGCCACTGTGAACAATGCTGCAATAAACATGGGGCTGCATGTGTCTTTACGTATCAATGTTTCTGAGTTTTGGGGATATATACCCAGTAGAGGGATTGCTGGGTCATAAGGTAGTTCTATTTGCAGTTTTTTGAGGAACCACCATACTTTCTTCCATAATGGTTGTACTACTTTACATTCCCACCAACAGTGGATGAGGGTTCCTTTTTCTCCACAGCCTCTCCAACATTTGCTATTACCTGACTTGCTAATAACAGCTAATCGAACAGGTGTGAGGTGGTATCTCATTGCCGTTTTGATTTGCATTTCTCTAATAGCTAAAGAAGATGAGCATCTTTTCATATATCTGTTGGCCATTTGTATTTCTTCCTGGGAGAAGTGTCTATTCATATCCTCTTCCCATTTTTTTATTGGATTGTTTGTTTGTTTGTTGTTGAGTTTTATGAGTTCTTTGTATATTTTGGATATTAGGCCCTTATCTGAGCTGTTGTTTGAAAATATCATTTCCCATTTAGTTGGCTTTCTGTTTATTTTGTTATCAGTTTCTCTTGCTGAACAAAAACTTCTTAGTCTGATGTAGTCCCATTCATTAATTTTTGCCTTCACTTCTCTTGCCATTGGAGTCAAATTCATAAAATGCTCTTTAAAACCCAGGTCCATGAGTTGAGTACCTATGTCTTCTTCTATGTACTTAATTGTTTCAGGTCTTATGTTTAGATCTTTGATCCATTTTGAGTTAATTTTTGTACAGGGGGAGAGATTGTAGTCCAGTTTCATTCTTTTGCATGTGGCTTTCCAGTTTTCCCAGCACCATTTATTGAAGAGGCTTTCTTTTCTCCATTGTGTGTTGTTGGCCCCTTTATCAAAAATTATTTGACTATATATATGTGGTTTTATTTCTGGACTTTCTATTCTGTTCCATTGGTCTGAGTGTCTATTTTTCTGCCAATACCATGCTGTTTTGATTGTCGTGGCCCTATAATAGAGTTTGAAGTCAGGTATTGTTATGCCCCCAGCTTCATTCTTTTTCTTTAGGATTGCTTTGGCTATTTGGGGTTTTTTATAGTTCCATATAAATCTGATGATTTTTTGCTCTATTTCTTTAAAAAATGTCATTGGAAGTTTGATGGGAATTGCATTAAATTTGTATATTGCTTTGGGTAATATAGCCATCTTGATTATATTTATTCTTCCTAGCCAAGAACAAGGTATATTCTTCCATCTCATTATATCTTTTTCGATTTCCCTTAACAATGGTTTATAGTTTTCATTATATAAGTCCTTTACATTCTTTGTTATGTTTATTCCTAAGTATTTTATTTTTTTTGTTGCAATCGTGAAGGGGATTATTCTTTTGAGTTCCTTCTCAGTTGTTTCATTGTTGGCATATAGAAAGGCTATTGACTTCTGTATGTTAATTTTGTATCCTGCGACCTTACTGTATTGGCTTATTGTTTCTAGTAGTCTTTTTGTGGATTCTTTGGGGTTTTTGATGTATAGGATCATATCATCTGCAAAAAGTGATACCTTTACTTCTTCTTTTCCGATATGGATGCCTTTTATTTCTTTGTCTTGTCTGATTGCTCTGGCTAGAACCTCTAGTACCACCTTAAATAAGAGTGGAGAGAGTGGACAACCCTGTCTTGTTCCTGATTTAAGGAGGAAAGCCTTCAGTTTAGTGCCATTTAATATGATGTTAGCTGATGGTTTATCATATATGGCCTTTATCATGTTGAGATATTTTCCTTCTATACCCATTTTGTTGAGAGTCTTAAACATAAAATTGTGTTGTATTTTATCGAAAGCCTTTTCTGCATCTATTGATAAGATCATGTGGTTTTTGTTCTTTGTTATGTTGATATGGTGTATTACGTTAACTGTTTTACGTATGTTGAACCATCCTTGAGATTCTGGGATGAATCCCACTTGATCATGATGTATTATTTTTTTAATATGTTGTTGTATTCGATTTGCTAGTATTTTGTTTAGTATTTTAGCATCTGTATTCATTAGAGATATTGGTCTGTAGTTTTCTTTCTTTGTGCCATCCTTGCCTGGTTTTGGTCTGAGGGTTATGTTGGCCTCATAAAATGTGTTTGGAAGTATTGCTTCTTCTTCAATTTTTTGGAAGACTTTGAGTAGAATAGGAACCAAGTCTTCTTTGAAGGTTTGATAAAGTTCGCTGGTATAGCCGTCAGGGCCTGGACTTTTATTTTTGGGGAGGTTTTTAATGGTTTTTTCTATTTCTTCTCTACTGATAGGTCTGTTTAGGCTTTCTGCTTCTTCTTGACTCAGTCTAGGAAGGTTGTATTTTTCTAGGAATTTATCCATTTCTTCTAGGTTGTTGAATTTAGTGGCATAAAGTTTTTCATAGTATTCTACAATAATTCTTTGTATATCTACGGTGTCCGTGGTGATTTCTCCTCTTTCATTTTGGATTTTGTTTATATGAGTTCTTTCTCTTTTTTCCTTGGTAAGTCTTGCCAAGGGTTTGTCAATTTTGTTGATCTTTTCAAAGAACCAGCTCCTTGTTCTATTAATTTTTTCTATAGTTTTTCTGTTCTCTAATTCATTTATTTCTGCTCTGATTTTTATTATCTCCTTTCTTCGGCTGGTTTTGGGTTGTCTTTGTTCTTCTTTTTCTAGTTCCTTAAGGTGGGAAGTTAAGTGGTTCACTTGGGCTCTCTCTTGTTTGTTCATATATGCCTGAAGCGATATGAACTTCCCTCTTATCACTGCTTTTGCTGCATCCCATAGATTCTGATATGTCGTATTGTCATTTTCATTAGTCTGTATATATCTTTTGATCTCTGCACTTATTTCTTCTTTGACCCATTCATTTTTTAAAAGTATGTTGTTTAGTTTCCACATTTTTGTGGGATTTTTTTTCCTCTTTTTTGCAGTTGAATTCTAGTTTCAAGGCTTTATGATCAGAAAATATGCTTGGTACAACTTCAATTTTTCTGAATTTGCTGATGTTGTTTTTGTGGCCCAACATATGGTCAATTCTTGAGAATGATCCATGTACACTGGAGAAAAATGTATACTCAGTCACTTTGGGATGAAATGTCCTATAGATGTCTATCATATCCAGGTGCTCTAGTGTTTTGTTTAAGGCCACTATGTCTTTGTTAATTCTCTGTTTGGATGACCGATCTAGAGCTGTCAGCGGTGTATTGAGGTCTCCAAGTATGATTGTATTTTTGTCAGTTTTTGTTTTAAGATCAATAAGTAGCTGTGTTATATATTTTGGTGCTCCTTGGTTTGGTGCATATATATTAAGAATTGTTATGTCTTCTTGATTCAGTGTCCCCTTATCCATTATGAAATGGCCATTTTTGTCTCTGAGTACTTTTCCTGTCTTGTAGTCAGCATTATCCGATATGAGTATTGCTACACCTGCTTTTTTTTGGATGTTATTTGCTTGGATTATTGTTTTCCAGCCTTTCACTTTGAATTTGTTTTTATCCTTGTTACTTAGATGAGTTTCCTGTAGGCAACATACAGTTGGATTTTCTTTTTTAATCCATTCTGCTACTCTGTGCCTTTTTATTGGTGAGTTTAATCCGTTTACATTTAGTGTAATTATTGATACTTGTGAGTTCCCTATTGCCATTTTATATCTTGCTTTCTGTTAGTTTTGTGTCTTGTTTGATCCTTCTCTTTCGTTTTTCTATCTTTTGTTTTTATTTGGTTGTATTCCATACATCTTTCCTCTGTTGCTATCTTTTTTATCTCATGTGCTTCTGTGGTGGTTTTTTCAATGGTGGTTACCTTTGAGTCATGAAAAGGGTCCCTACCCTGTTCATTGTAGCGAACTATTTTGTGAGTACTTTTGCACTCCATCGTCCTTTGCTACTGTTAATCTCCATCTTCTCCCCCTCTTTCTTTTTGTTGTTGTCACAGTTTAAATTTGGTTTTATTGTGTTCTTCTTGGAGCTTTTACTTGTGGCTCTGTTTTTTTTTTTGTTCTTTGTATCTGATTGGAGAACCCCCTTTAGTAATTCCTGGAGTGGGGGTTTTCTGATGATAAATTCCCTCATCTTTTCTGTATCTGTGAATGTTTTTATTTTTCCTTCGTATTTGAAGGATAGCTTTGATGGGTATAGTATTCGTGGCTGAAAGTTCCTCTCTTTCAGAACTTTAAATATTGGGGTCCACTCTCTTCTAGCTTGTAGAGTTTCTGCTGAGAAATCTGATGATAATCTAATGGGCCTTCCTTTATATGTTGTATTCTTCTTTTCCCTGGCTGCCTTGAGAAATTTTTCTTTGCTGTTGGTTTGTGTCAATTTCATTATGATATGCCTTGGAGTAGGTTTGTTGGGGTTAAGAAAACTTGGAGTTCTGTTTGCTTCTTGAACTTGAGGCTTTAGTTCTTTCCACAGGCTTGGGAAGTTCTCATCTATTATTTGTTTGAGTATGTTCTCCATTCCATTTTCTCTCTCTTCTCCCTCTGATATATCTATTATTCTTATGTTATTCTTTTTGATGGAGTCAGATAATTCTTGTAGGGCTATCTCATTTTTTTTTTAATTTTTGAGTCTCTTTTTTCTTCTCTCTGTTGTGCCTCAAGTTGCTTGTCTTCTATCTCACTAATCCTCTCTTCTATCTGACTTGTTCTATTAGCTAAGCTTGTTACTTCGTTTTTCAGCTCGTGAATTGAGTTTTTCATCTCTGTTTGATTTGTTTTTATAGTTTCAATTTCCTTGGACATATATTCTTTGTGTTCATTGAGTTGTTTTCTGATC
Source organism: Saccopteryx bilineata (assembly GCF_036850765.1). Classification (NCBI taxonomy): domain Eukaryota; kingdom Metazoa; phylum Chordata; class Mammalia; order Chiroptera; family Emballonuridae; genus Saccopteryx; species Saccopteryx bilineata. The sequence goes on along the minus strand of NC_089491.1, from coordinate 293,745,788 downwards.
TCCCTAAATTGCCTTTCTGTGTTTTCTTGTATATCTCGGAGGATTTTTAGGATTTCTATCTTGAATTCTTTGTCATTTAGCTCCAAGGTTTCCAATATATTAAATTTTTTCTCCATAGATTTTTCCTCATCTAGCTGTGTTACCTCTCTTTCCTTTGTATCCATGATATTCGATTTTCTCTTCCTTAATGGCATCTGAGGGTGGTTTTGTTGATAGTATTAATGAGATTTAATAAAGAATAAAAAGTTAAAAAAAATCGAAGTTGTTTTTTAAAAAAAAATTAATAATGAAATAAAGAAAAATAAAATAAAATAAAAATTTAAAAAAAAGGAAATTATTCCCCCCCTCCTTTTTTCCTCTCCTCTCCTCTCCCCTCTTTCTTGAGAAAATCTTGTGGTGGACTGTGAATTATAACAAACAATGCCTGTGATGGAGGGCCTGAATTGGGGAAAAGTAATAAAGGGGCAAAAAAAAAAAAAAAAGAAAAAAAAAAAAGAAAAAAGAAAAAAAAAGAGCGTATGGACCCACAAAAAGCAAATAAGGAAAAAATTTGGGTCAAGAATAAAATGATTTGCTTTTAGGTGTTGGTTGTCTAAGAGTTATGATGAGAGGAATAAGAGGAAAACGGAAAAATGGGGGGACAAATTAAAAAATTACTATTGTATTTAGTGGAACAAGAACTAGATAATATGGATAGCCAGGGATGGGAGCACTGCTAGTGAGTTAAAAAGGTGAAGTAAAAACCCCCCAAAATGCCACAAACATAGGTTTGAGTCCCAGATAAGATAATTTGTTTGTTATTGAGGTTTGAATGAGAGGAGATGTAAAGGAGAAAGGAAGAAACTAATATAGAGGGAGAAAAGAAAGAGAGAGAGAGAAAAAAAGAGGGAACCACTAAAAGAAGAAAAAAGAAAGGAGAGAGAGAGAGAGAGAGAGTTAAGGGTTTTGGAGTGCAACCCTCATAGAGAGAAAGGAAGAGAAGAGAAAAGATAATGGGAGATGTAACACTTATGGGTAGTGTAGTTCAAGGAGAGGAGAGAGTAAGACCGGCAGAAAGTTAAACCACCAAATTGGAGGAGGAAAAAAAAGTATCAAGAATGAAGATAAGAGAAACAAACGAACAAATATAATAAAATGAGATAGGTTATAAAGTCTGCAGATTATTCTTGATTTTGAGAGGTTATCTTCTTGCTTTTTCTTTTCTCTCCCTCTTCCTGGTCGGTGACTCTGTACCCCGGGTTCTGCCCTTTGGCACGCTCAGGTAGAGGTTTGCAGTTGATAAGTCTCTATGGCAATGTCATGTATTGTGCTTTAGTCTCGTTGGCAGTCAAAGTTCATTAGCATTTATACCCTCCGACAGTGAGAGAGTCCGTGTTCCTGGAGCCTTTCTCCTAGTCTTTCCTTCCTCAATTAGTAGCCTGATAATCCAGCTATGGGGTTGCTGCTGCCTCTGCCTGGATAGTAAGAGGCTCAAAGAGCTGAAAACTCCCCACTCTATTTCCACTCAGCACAGGGCTCTGGGTAAGGCTCAGTCAGTCAGAGCTGCTAGCATAATCAGGTGGGCTTTCTGCCCACTCAAAGACCTCTGGCTCTGCCACTCTGTCCGGTAACACAAGCGGGTGCCCACTTCCGGGGCGCTTGGAGGAAACTCTCACTCACTGTCTGCGACCAGGATATCCGGCCAGCAGTCTCACGCTCTGAGTGAAACCCCCAACCTCAGGGAAAAGTTGCAGCATTGGAATTGAGTCTCGCTCCGTCCCCGTGAGCGGCTTTTGCAAGGCGCTGGGGCGGCTCGAGATTCTGCTTTGGCCCACACAAAGGCCTCTGACTCTGCCCCTCTGTGCGATAACATGGGCGCGCACTGCCGAGGCACTCGGAGGAATCGCTCACTCCTTATCTGCGCGCGCAAACCAGGATATGAGGCCGGCTGCGTTTCCCTCTGAGTGAAACACTCTCCAGCACGGAAAATCTCCACCGTTGGAATTAGGTCTCACTCCCTCCCGTGCGTGGCTTTCCCAGGCGCTGGGGCTGCCCAGAGACTCTGCCCTCGGCCCACAGAAAGGCCTCTGACCCTGCCTCTCCGTGGGGCAACACGGGCACCCACTCTCAGGGCCTAGGAAGAAATTCTCGCCCACTAACTGCGCACCGACCAGGAGACCGGGTAAAATGGCCGCTCCGCTTGTCTTTCTTTGTTTGGGTTTGGTGCGAGTGTTAGCTTGTATTGCCCGGGTTGCCACAGGATCAGATTTTCCTCGGCTTGGATCTCCGTGTCACAGCCTGGTTCGGCCGTTCGTGTCGCAGTCTGAATCTATTCACCCCCTTTGCCCGCCTCAGTTTCTATATTCACAGTTACCAGAGAAAGCCGCCCTGTTTAGGTTAGTGAGGAAGGCGGAGCATTTCTTACTCCCTATTTCCTTCGGGGTTTGGTTATATATTTAGCCAATTTTTCACTCAATCATACCTTTGGGTGTATTGCGAAGCATCTGGAAGCTCCAAGTATAGGTTTTTCTGTTTCTGGTTGAAGATCTTGTTGAGTTTTGGGGGAGATTTATCGGTATCGCTTCCTACCCCGCCATTACTCTGACGTCATCTGCTGTTCTCAGTCTTTTATAAGCCACAACAATATAAACATTCTGTTGACTGGATCAAAAATTCTAATAAAGTTAGATTAAGATGAAGGGGAAGAAGATGAATAAGAAATAAGAAAGCCGCCCTGGCCGGTTGGCTCAGTGGTAGAGCGTCGGCCTGGTGTGCGGAAGTCCCAGGTTCAATTCCCAGCCAGGGCACACAGGAGAGGCGCCCATCTGCTTCTCCACGCCTCCCCCTCTCCTTCCTCTCTGTCTCTCTCTTCCCCTCCCGCAGCCAAGGCTCCATTGGAGTAAAAGATGGCCCGGGCTCTAGAGGGGCTCTGATCACGACAGAGCGACGCCCCGGGTGGGCAGAGCATCGCCCCCTGGTGGGCATGCCAGGTGGATCCCGGTCAGGCGCATGCGGGAGTTTGTCTGACTGCCTCCCTGTTTCCAGTTTCAGAAAAATAAAAATTAAAAAATTAAAAAAAGAAAAAAGAAAGAAAGAAGAAAGCCAAAAACTCATCTGTATTACAGGAAATTAGTAGAGAAAATATAAAATTGACAAATTGTAAAAGCATGGTAGCTACAAATATAAAAATTAATCTTCAAAGAAAAAACTAAATGCTAAAGGGAGTTGTAATATTCAGGAACAATAATGGTTTGAATAGTTTTTCTCACTATAAGACTTATTTGATAATCAAATTTGGTGCATTTATAGTTTTAATAAAATTGTATTTAATTTAAAAATAAGTTACTTCACATCTTCTTGCTCACAGTATGATGAAACCTGAATATATCACTCTAGAGTAACACAAGAAAAAGAACAGGAAGAAGAATTTTGGAAGGGTGGTGATGATTATGTTGTTTCTAGATTATGTTGATAGGTTGGAATCAGCCTCATAAATCCAGTGGCCTGCTGGTCATTTTTTCTTGGTTGTCTTCACCACTACCTCAGGTCAGTCTTGCTAAAACTCACTTCATGACTATCCCCACCCTCCCTGGTACTCTCTCTCTATCAACTGGTAGCAGTATCATTAACCATTTACCTCAACCAAGAAATATAGAGTCACCCTTGACTATTTCCTTTAACTCATTCTTGACAGACATTTCACAAGTTCTGAGGACATTACTACCTAAAATTTTTAATATGCACCTTTATCCATTTCCACTTGTCTAACTCAACCTGTCATTATTCAAAGCCTGAATTACAATAGTCTGTTTACAGTTTTATCTCCATTAATTCTATCCTTTATTCAATCACCAAGTGATTGATTATGTTTTCTGCTCTACCAAGTTAGTGGTTCCTACACTTGGGTATGTACTTGTGCATGACCTATTTTAGAAAAAGAAAATACTTAGTGATGTTAGTGTAAGAGTAAAAAGCCTCGAGAAACTGAATAATTTAACAATAATAACAAATCAACTATTATTAGAACATCACAATTACATTCACTCATCCAATCAAAGACTAGTTACTGAGCATTCACTATTATGTGCCACAGGGTGCAGGGAATTCTACAGTGACCCAAGCACCAGAGTCCTTGCTTTCAGAGACAGACAATTAACCAAGAAACAAAGAGGTAACAATAAGTACTATAAAAATAGCATTTAAGTTTGTGTAGGTTATTTTATTGAGGGAGGGCAGTAGAGACCTCAGTGATTTGGTGGCAGCTGAACAGAGAATTGAAAGGAGTGAGAAAGGCATGAGGGTGTCTGAGAGAAAGAAGCTCCAGGAAAAGGAAACAGAATGTGTAAGCGTTCTGAAGTGAAACTGCTCGGAGTTTGAGGAACAGCAAGGAGTTCAGTTGGTTGGAGTGGAGTAAACAGGAAGGAAATAGTAGAAGATGAGGTCAGAGAGGAAGCCTTATGCTGGATCGTCTACCTCATGGGCCATAGTGAGGACTGGATTTCACCTCAAGGTGATGGAGATTCTCTGGAGGTTTTGAGCAGAGGTGAGACAAGCACTGTCTACCTATTGTAGATCTGTCTACTCTTTTGATTCATATATATTATAGTGTGAGCATCTCTTCTGTCTTGTTTCTTTTGACTTTGTAAAGAGAAGAATCTCAACATTTGTTGATTTTATAGGGTGAATTCAGAAAGAATAGAATAGCAGATGGAGGTCTTCAGGCCAAAAGGGGGTCCATTTTCTCTTAATGCATAAGCAGCCTGAGAGAGAGAAGACTGATTTTCTTTAGGGAACTTATTACTAATCAAGAGATGCTACTCACTTACAAATCTTTGACTTCACACTGAGAGAGCCAATATTAATATGCAAAAAGAACAGCCATCCCCTTTTCCACTTCGACTCTGGTTTATATTTGAAAGAATCCCTGAGTTGACTGTCATGAAGAGTGCCATGCCTAAATTATTTCCTTCCCATTGTGGACTAGTTTTTCCTCGTGTAGAAAGAAAGATGATAGATGTCATTTGCTGATTACACACTTTCATCTCCAAGACTCAGAAGAGAAATCCTGTTTTCTGATCTCAATAAAAACCAAGATGAAAGCCTCTAGTTGGCGTGGCTGGGATCATATATTCATCCCTGGCTCAGTCACTGCAGCTGTGGGAATGGATGAGTCACTCAGAGAGGCCAGATACACATCAGGTGGCCACCTAATCCTGGAGAGAAGGTGCTGTGATGACCTGAGCAGGACGGGGAAAGGAAGTTAGACTGAAGAAAGACATAAAATGTATAAATCTCTACTACATAGGGCATCCCAAATCTTTGACAATTTGATGGCCTGCCTAAACTTACAGCCTTATCTCCTACCACTTTTTAAAATCAGATCACCCTCCAGAAGTAGGGCAGAGTGGTTCAGAGAATGAGCTTTCAGGTTAGCAGATCTAGATTTACATATCAATTTGCAATTTACTAATTATAAGACCTTGGGCATTTTTTTTTCTAACCTAAGTTTTAGTTTCTTTATTTGTTAAATATGGTAAATAACGAAACTAAAGGAAACGGTAAAAAAATAACAATACTTGACATAAGGTCTGCCATGTAGCAGGTGTGAGATTGTAGGGGGTTAATAAATAGTCCCTCTCCTTTCCTTTCCAGTTGGTTTCATTTCAAGAGATACTCAGAAATCAGAAAGTGGAAATTCTTTTAAAATATGTCAAATCATGTATTTCCCATCTCACACGGAGTCAAAGCCAAAGTCATTCTAGGCCTACAAGCCCCTGCAACCATCTTCTCTCTCCCCATACCCTGTTACCTCCCTGTCCTCATTGTGCATGGGTTCCATGGTGCCCACGTTACACAGCTGCACTGGCCTCATTACTCAGGAACTCTCCCATTTCAGGTCCTCACCCTTGCTTTTCCCACTGCCAATCACATGTATGCACTCGAGGCACATGGATGCACATGGAGGCACATAGGGGAGGAGGCAAATGGTCTCTTCCCTCATCGGACAGACAGTCTAGTAGGGAGATGGGCATTAAATGCACAAACAAGTATGATATGAATACAAAGTGTGGTCAGTGTTATGATAGAAAATACTTGTATTCCTACTCCAAGAGAGAATAATAAGGCAGAGTTACTGAACTCAAAATGTTGGACAAAGGAAGGGCCCTGCAAGAAAAGGTTATTTAAGCTGGGAGTGGTATGCAAATAACATACTCTGAAAGTGCAGACCTTGTGCAAGACCATTATTCAGTGTAATAGAAATAGAATAATGAAGAGTTACCTGAGAGCCAAGCAGACAAGTGAACAAGGTCTGGAATGCTTAGTCACACCCAGTCGCTGGCAGATGGCAGTTGGTTCCCCTGGTTTTCAGATCTTTGAAATATACCACCAGCTTGCCTGTGTCTCCTGCTTCCAAATAACAGATCGTGGGACTTCTTGATAATTGCATGAGCCAATGCCTAATAGATTGTGTATTCAGTTGGTTCTGTTTCTGTTTCTCTGAAGAATCCTGACTAATACAACTGCTAATTAGACTACACACACTATTCAGTTTTCACTAGTTTTATATGCATTCATTCGCTTGTCTGTATGTGTATACTTCTATGCAATTTACCGCCATTTACAATTTCAGGTAGCCCCATCACAGCCAACATACAGAACTACTCGTTCAACTCAGGAGCAACAACTAAAATATCTAATTGAAAATGGGCAGAGCCCTGCTGGATAGCTCAGTTGGTTAGCGCATCCTCCCAACGCACAGAGGTTGCCAGTTCAATTTCCAGTTAGGGCACATACAGGAACAGGGGTCAAATACATGGTAATGGAAAAAGACTAGACTTTGGATAGTAAGGACAAAATAGAGTATACAGATGTATTATAAAGTTGTACATCTGAGTTTATATAATATTTTTAACCAATGTTATCCCAATAAATCTAATATTTTTTTAATGGGCAGAGTATTTGAATACATATTTTTTCAAAGAAGATATAAAGATGGCTAATATACATATGTACATATATACAGGTACATTAGAAAGCTGCTTAACATTACTAACCAAGGGGGAGATGCAAATCAAAATTACAATGAGATATCACTTCAAACCTGTTAGAATGACTATTATCAAGAAAAACAAGAAATAAATGTTGGTGATAATGTGGAGAAAAGAAAAATCTTATAGACTTACACTGTTGGTGGGATTATAAATTGATATAACAGTATAGGAAACATTAAGAAGATTCCTCAAAGTCATAATATAGAACTACTAAATAATCCAGCAATTCCATTTCTGTGTATTTCTATCCGAAGGAAATGAAGACACTAACTCAAAAAGGTACCTGCACCCTCATGTTCATTACAGCATCATTTATAACAGCCAAGACATTGAAACTGCCCAGGAGTCCATTGAAAGATGAATAGATAAAAAAAAAGGGGGGGATATATCTATCTATCTATCTACCTATCTATCTATCTATCTATCTATCTACCTATCTATCTATCTATCTATAATTCATCCATAAAAGAAGGAAATTCTGGGCCCTGGCTGGTTGGATCAGCAGTAGAGCTTCCACCCGGCGTGTGGAAGTCCTGGGTTCAATTTCCAGCCAGGGCACACAGGAGAAGCGCCCATCTGCTTCTCCACCCTTCCCCTCTCTTTTCTCTCTATCTCTCTCTTCCCCTCCCATAGCCAGAGCTCCATTGGAGCAAAGTTGGCTTAGGTGCTGAGGATGGCTTCTTGGCCTCCACCACGGCACTAGAATGGCTCTAATTGCAACAGAGCAATGCCCCAGATGGGTAGAGCATTGTCCCTTGGTGGGCATGCCTGGTGGATTTCGGTCAGGCTCATGCAGGAGTCTGTCTGCCTCTTCCCCACTTCTCACTTTGGAAAAATACAAAAAAAAAGAGGAAAATTCTATTCTGTCATTTGAAACAACATGGATGGATTTAAGGACAAAGCAAAATAAGTGAGATGAAGAAAGATAAATACCACTCTATCTCACTTATATGTGGGATCTAAAAAAAATAAATACTAAACTCATAAATAGAAAGAACAGATTGGTGGTTGCCATAGGCAGGGGGTCGGGGGTGAAACGCGTGAAGGTGATCAAAAGGTACAAACTTCAAGTTATAAAATAAATAAGATCTAGGGATGTAATGTACAACATAATGGCAATATTAGTAATAACATATTGTATATTTAAAAGTTGCTAAAAGAATAGATCCTAAAAGTTCTCATCACGAAAAAAAAAAAAGTGTAACTATGTGTGGTGATAAAACAAAACAAAACAAAACAAAACAAGATCCAGAAATGTCCTATCAGCATAAGGAACTCCTCATGCTCCTCTGTTACATCCATCTAAGACTCACTCTTGATGCTTGTCTCGGTCACGTGATACATTGCCGCTAAAATTAAACCCATAAACTAGCAAATGAGTGAAAAACAAAATCGAAAGTTTTTTTGTGAAGTGGAAAAGGGCCAGTGAGAAGACAGAAGAAGAACCTATGACCTCGAGGAAAAAGAAGGCTTCATTTAACAGACAATACCAGGAGTCCTACTTGAAGTATGGATTTATCGCAACTGGTGATTCTCACGCACAAAGGCCTCTCTGCATAATATGTGGCAACCAGCTAAGTAATGAGGCAATGAAGCCTTCAAAACTGCTTCGCCACTTGGAGACCAAGCACTCTACTTTAAAAGACAAGCTTTCTGAGTATTTCGAAAGAAAAAAGCATGAACAAGAAGGACAGAAACAATTACTGGTGGCCACTACATCAGTAAATGCGAGTGCACTGAGAGCATCATACTTGGTGGCTAATCGTATTGCTAAGGCTAAGAAGCCATTCACCATTGGTGAAGAATTGATCCTTCCAGCCACTAAAGACATTTGTCGTGAACTTTTAGGAGAGGCTGCAGTTAAAAAGATAGCACAGATGCCTCTTTCGGCTACCACCGTCACACGGCGCATTGAGGAAATAGCAGAGGACATTGAATCACAATTGTTGGAAAAGATTAATAAATCACCATGGTACGCTCTTCAGGTTGACGAATCTACAGATATTGACAACAAGGCAATGCTACTTGTTTACGTGCATTATCTTTATCAAGAGGATGTGCATGAGGATATGTTATGTGCACTCATTGCCAACCAAAACCACAGCCGCAGAACTATTTAAATCGCTGAATGACTATAGATCAGGAAAACTGAAATGGTCTTTTTGTGTCGGCATATGCACAGATGGAGCTGCTGCCATGACCGGAAGGATGTCTGGTTTAACTATTCGGATTAAGGAGGTTGCATCTGAATGCGAGTCTAAGCATGGTGTCATTCACAGGGAAATGCTGGCTAGCCGAAATATACCGCAGGAATTTAACAGCGTATTGAAGGATGTCACGCCCTTCACTCGCGCCTGTTCAAGCAGCTTTATGAGGAAATGAACGCGGAGCACAGACACCTTCTCTTATACACAGAAATAAGATGGTTATCCCGAGGGAGGTCCCTGGCCAGAGTATTTGAATTACGAGAGCTACTGCAGAGATTTCTCTCAGAAAAAAAGTCACCGCTAGCAGCACATTTCAGTGACGAGGAATGGGTCGCAAAACTCGCTTACTTGTGCGACATATTTAACCTCCTCAATGAACTCAGTTGGTCACTTCAGGGGAAAATGACAACTGTCTTCAAGTTGACAAAAAAAGTAGCTGCATTTAAAGCCAAACTGGATTTGTGGGGACGACGCATGAACAGGGGTGTATTTGACATGTTTCAAACATTCGCAGGAATTTGGGAAGAGAGTGAGCCCAAGCCTTCATTGTCCCAGCTGGTGCACGATCACCTGTATTTGCTTTTAAAAGAGTTTGAACACTACTTCCCAACCACAAAAGACCCACGAATTGCCAAGGAATGAATCCGCGATCCATTTGTCTACAAACCAGGTGAATCCAGCGTGTCTATCCAAGAAGAGGATCAACTACTGGAGATCGCAAATGAAGGCGGCCTTAAAAATATGTTCGAGACTACAACTCTGCCGGTGTTCTGGTTTAAAGTCATGGCAGAATACCTCGAGATCTCCACAAAAGCACTAAAAACTCTGTTGCCATTTCCGACATCCTATTTGTGTGAAGCGGGATTTTCTGCAGTGACAGCAACCAAAACAAAATTACGGAATAGACTGGACATAAGCAACACACTTCGGGTGTCACTGTCTCCCATTACCCCTAGATGGGACCGTCTAGTTGCAGAGAAACAAGCTCAGGGCTCCCACTGATTTAGCGTTATGTTTGTTGAGAGAGGCTATCTCTCATTCTATATAAACATTATAATAAATAACCCTTAACTTACAATATTCATAACAATGGTGAGTTGTATTTTTCATGCACTTTATATTTGTTTTTGTGTTGTATCTTATTTATAAGGCATGTTTAAACATTACCATAGTGACTGGAAAGTGTTTGGAGGCAGAGAGGATGTTACTCATGTTATGTTGTTGGTGCAATGTTAAGAGGACGCTTCTAATAAAGTTGCATATGGGTACACAGTGGATTCATGTTTATTTTTATTGTTGTAGGTTCATGATTGGTAGCAAGCCTGAACCTATCATATTACATATTGATGTCAGACATGAAACATCAGAATAACAAATTTAATAACAAAATTAATACAGAATAATGAGGATTTGCTCGCTCCTCCTTTAACTTAGCCCAGGGGTCCCCAAATTACAGCCCACGGGCTGCATGCGGCCCCCTGAGGTCATTTATTCAGCCCCTGCTGCACTTCCAGAAGTGGTACATTGGTGGTCAGTGAGAGGAGCATAGTTCCCATTAAAATACTGGTCAGTTTGTTGATTTAAATTTATTTGTTCTTTATTTTAAATATTGTATTTGTTACCATTTTGATTTTTTACTTTAAAATAAGATATGTGCAGCATGCATAGGGATTTGTTCATAGTTTTTTTTATAGTTTGGCCCTCCAACAGTCTGAGGGGCAGTGAACTGTCCCCCTATGTAAAAAGTTTGAGGACCCCTGACTTAGCTCAATAAATATCATAAGTTCAACAATTATATTTAAAAATACCACAGTTTTTACGCCGGTAGCATAATTTTATTTTGTGCATTTATCCGTCCCACCCTAAAGGCTGGTCCGTGAAAATATTTTCTGACATTAAACCGGTCTGTGACCCAAAAAAGGTTGGGGACCACTGCTCTAGTGCATGGCAACAAGAACTGGTGGGTCGTGAAAGCTGCTATACCATTCGTGATGAGCTTCCCATGGGACGTCACTCTGAGTCAACAGGACTTGACAAAGGGGGATTGTAAAATTCTCTAAGCACTAGTTCACTGGTATCTTTTTTTTTTTTTATAATTTTATTTTTTTAATGGGGTGACATCAATAAATCAGGATACATATATTCAAAGATAACAAGTCCAGGTTATCTTGTCGTTCAATTATGTTGCATACCCACCACCCAAAGTCAGATTGTCCTCTGTCACCTTCTATCTTGTTTTCTTTGTGCCCCTCCCCACCCCCTATCCCTCTCCCATTCCCCCCTCCCCCCTGTAACCACCACACTCTTATCAATGTCTCTTAGTTTCACTATTATGTCCCACCTATGTATGGAATAATACAGTTCCTGTTTTTTTCTGATTTACTTATTTCGCTTCGTATCATGTTATCAAGATCCCACCATTTTGCTGTAAATGTTCCGATCATCATTTCTTATGGCTGAGTAGTATTCCATAGTGTATATGTGCCACATCTTCTTTATCCAGTCATCTATTGATGGGCTTTTTGGTTGTTTCCATGTCCTGGCCACTGTGAACAATGCTGCAATAAACATGGGGCTGCATGTGTCTTTACGTATCAATGTTTCTGAGTTTTGGGGATATATACCCAGTAGAGGGATTGCTGGGTCATAAGGTAGTTCTATTTTCAGTTTTTTGAGGAACCACCATACTTTCTTCCATAATGGTTGTACTACTTTACATTCCCACCAACAGTGTATGAGGGTTCCTTTTTCTCCACAGCCTCTCCAACATTTGCTATTACCTGACTTGCTAATAACAGCTAATCGAACAGGTGTGAGGTGGTATCTTAATCCCAAACTGTCAAGTTTCAGGAGGCAGTGTGGGGAGGGAACCAGAGGTGATGAGCATGAGGCAAAGAGGGCTGGTCCCATTGAAATTTTGCATAGGAGGACGGGAGACGGGAGACCGGTGACAGGGGGAAATGGTGAAAGGAGAAGAGCATCACCTTTCCTGTGGTGCTGAAACAGGAAACATGACAACAGGGGAGTCACATACACTTCCCGTTTCCCTCAAATCCCCGGCGGTCAGACTATCGTATGACTAAGGGTATGCCCTTAGTACCATGCCCCTTTGGGCTTGCACTTTATGCCCAGCAATGGCCACTTAGTTACTGTTTTTGCAAAGCCATATATGGAAAGGGGAAAAAAAAGACAGTGTTTGTGCTCTGAAAAATTTAGAAGAATCTGTTCTTTTTAAGTCATCTCAGTTTCTATTTGAAGTTAGTTCACTTTAGGGTAGACAATTTGCCTCCTCCAGCTACTACATCTGCAGAAGAGAATAATCATATCTTCTATTCCTGAAGGCAATTCAAAAGGTCAAAAAATTTCTTGAATTGCCACTTTTACTATTTCATTAAAATACTGTTTTATCAAAATATTCTATTGAGGAAGAGGTTTTGTGAGGCTCTAGGTGAACAAAACTATTTTAGACACAGTCCCTGTTCTCAGTGGGCTCACAGTTTAACTGGAGAAAACAAATACTGAATGTATAAAGTATGAAAGATATACCTTATCCTAGCAATCAAAAAAAATTTTTTTTGGTTCCTGGACAGTCTCTTTTTCAGTAAATATTCCTGCATTCTACCTTACGAGCCCACTTGCATGGTCATCACCTTGATGGTCATCAGACTGTGGAATCTGACACTCCGCTCTGTGACCAAAGCCCTCCGTCCTTCAGATGGCTTGTCTGAATGCTCCCAATGCGATCACACCTGGACCTCCTGGGGTTCTCCAATCCTTCATATCTCTTTTCATTAGCTTCTTTCTGACTTCTGTTCTTTTCCAGAATAAACATAAAAGTTTATCACCTCAATAATTCTCTTACCAAAACCTTAAGCTCTCTTGTCCCTCTTTCCTTCCCCTTTCTTATAATAAATGGTCTGGAAGCAACTAAATATCCACTTGCTTCATATTTTCTCCACACTTACTCCATGCTCTTGACCAGAATTTAGATGAATAAGCCACACAGCAGAGAAAGCTGGTACACTTACAAATTCATGATTACTAAATTCAAATGTGCCTTCAGTAGTCCTGGTAACCCCATTGTGTTTCTCTGACCAACTTGCTCTTTCCTTTCCAACAGGCCTTTTCCATACCTTCTCTCTCTCTTCAGACTTCTAGCCTAGTCCCATTCTTCCCCTTGCTCCTTGGAAATGACCTACCTTCACCTTAATAGAGAAAATACAGGCCAGCAGAGGTGAACCTTAACCTTAACAAGTTCCTCCTCTCGTTCCTAGCAAACGTCCCTGCACCTGTGTCCACTACAGCCTCCTCCACTCTTATTTCAGCCAGTGTGCCCCTTCTGCTATTCAAGGCCTGGCTTCAACCCTCTTTTAAGCCCAACACCATCCATTGTCTCTTCTTTTTCCATCTTTGGCTTCTTCCCATAACTTTAACCCTTCCTATCAGCACTTAAACATGCATGTCCATTTCAGAACCTCTTCCCTGAATCTCATTTCTTCCCTTCCCATTACCACTCTTCCTCCTTTCTCTAGTTGACCATAAAAAAATTTTTTTAAACCTACAAAGTTTTTAATTTTGAGGGGTTTTGTTTTTTGTGAGAGGAAGGGAGATAGAGAGACAGATTCCCACATGCGCCGCGCCCCAACCGAGATTCACCTGGCAACCCCTGTCTGGGCCAATGCTTGAACCAATTGAGCCATTGACTGCGAGAGAAGAGGGAGAGAGGGGGAGGAGAAGGGGGGAGAAGGAGGGGAAGAGAAGCAGATGGTTGCTTCTCATCTGTGCCCTGACCAGGGATCAAACCAGGGCATCCATACCCTGGGCTGGTGCTTTGTTCACTGAGCCAACTGTCCAGAGCCACAAAGCTATTTTTCACTGTGATGACTATTGCCCCATGCCGGTCAGTCATGTCATCTCCCTATCTATCCCTTTTCTAGTAAAGACCATGCTCTCAGCTACAGAAGTAAGTATATGTCCCAGGCTTGACCAATGGAGGTCATTGTCTGGCCTTGGCAACTGATGACGGGGTCTGTGACCTGTGTAACTCAGGGCCCGATAAAGTAAACAGAAGCCACAGTAGTTATTTCAAAGAGAGAGGAATTAATTCAGGGAACTCTTTCCGTAAGCACAGAAAGGTTGAAAGAGCACAAAAGAGATCCATGTCTGCAGGTGCACAAAAGACCTGGGTAGGGCCACAGAAGTTCATGGGGGTGATCCCTGTCGATCTGGCACTCCAAGCTGTTGGGGAAGCTCTCCACACTGGAGTGTGGGCTTTTGAGGAGATGTGACTGACAGGTCATAGAGAGCCTGGGAGGTACAGCCTAGAAGGTCACGTGCAGCAGAACTACTGTTACTCCATCTGCCAAGGGGGGTTGTCCTGGGAGTTGCTGGTTCATCTTAGGAACTCAGCAAGTTCGGGAAGAAGCTGGAAGCCGGAACCACTTTGCCCTGCTGCCAGTGATGATCTGAGAACTTAAAAAAGGGAAAAGAAATTCCTTTCTTCCCCTCCTTTTACCTCCTATTTTTCCTCTTGTGCCTCTATTGATAAAACTTAGTAAGAAACTATTTTTTAAAGGAATCTGAGAAATGCAATTAGCTAAGTCCCAGCCCCAGCATCACAAAGCAAAATATAAAAACTTATTTTGGAGGATATATCCTATTATTTCACACCAAAGCAGTTAAAAAAAATGTCCAGGAAAAATACCATCTACTTGATAAATATTTAGCACTAATACTGATGTTCTCCTAACATTCAGCCAAGCTACCTGAATGTTTCAAGTTGCCATGAAACTTCTGGGGTTGGCAGGAAGAAATACAAATGACCAACAGATATATGAAAAGATGCTCATCTTCATTAGTTATTAGAGAAATGCAAGTCAAAACTACAATGAGATACCACCTCATACCTGTTAGATTAGCTATTATCAACAAGACAGGTAATAGCAAATGCTGGAGAGGCTGTGGAGAAAAAGGAACCCTCATTCACTGTTGGTGGGACTGTAAAGTAGTACAACTATTATGGAAGAAAGTATGGTGGTTCCTCAAAAAACTGAAAATAGAACTACCTTATGACCCAGCAATCCCTCTACTGGGTATATACCCCAAAAACTCAGAAACATTGATACGTAAAGACACATGTAGCCCCATGTTCATTGCAGCACTGTTCACAGTGGCCAAGACATGGAAACAACCAAAAAGTCCTTCAATAGAAGACTGGATAAAGAAGATGTAGCACATATACACTATGGAATACTACTCAGCCATAGAAATGATGACATCGGATCATTTACAACAAAATGGTGGGATCTTGATAACATTATATGGAGTGAAATAAGTAAATCAGAAAAAACCAAGAACTACATGATTCCATACATTGGTGGGACATAAAAACAAGACTAAGAGACATGGACAAGAGTGTGGTGGTTACTGGGGGTGGGGGGAGAGGGTAGGGGTGGGAAGGAGGGAGAGGGGACGGGGAGGGGGAGGGGCACAAAGAAAACTAGATAGAAGGTGACGGAGGACAATCTGACTTTGAGTGATGGGTATGCAACATAATTGAATGACAAGAAAACCTGGACATGTTTTCTTTGAATATATGTACCCTGATTTATTGATGTCACCCCATTAACATTAATAAAAATTTATATATAAAAAAAGAAACTTCTGGGCTTGGGTTAGTTTCTCTGCTTTCCATGACAACCATTGGGTGAGCTTTCTGCTGTGCTCATTCCAGTGCAGGTCCCCAGAAAAGCCCTCAGGAGTGTGTGTATACTGTTTTTCACAGCCCTGCATGGCAACAGGATTTGGTGTCTCCTTCATTTGAAAAGCTCCTTTCTGCACCTCTCCCAAGGCCCTCTAGAAGAAAAAACATTTTCCACACATTCTGCTTCGGTATCTTAGTAGCTGATTATGACTGCATGTTTGTTTCCAAAATACTGCCCGTCAAAACTTGTACAATTTGGAAGCAGGCATATGGGTTCAGTATGCGAAAGTCCGCATTTACATAAAAATGTATCTCCCTTTCCCTGCAGGCATCAAGTTGAAGTGCCCTGCCCTTTGGAGCCACTCAGGGTTTGAAGGGCAGGGCAATGTCAGAACACACTCATCCCTCCTTGGGATGGCTGAAGACCTGATGGTCTTAATGCTCTCTAAGGGCAAGTACGTCTTTTCTATTAGAAGACAGGGAGAGAAGTCCTACACCGCTTACTCTAAGAAATTCCTTTGGAGAACTGGCTGATGCTGTAACCTGCCACTGAGGATAAGATCATGCCTAGAAACAGTGCAAACCAAACAATCATGTAAACAAAATGCTCTTTATGAATAGCAAACTATACAGTGATTAACATCTGGTAATGTTGACTATGTAATAGATTTTCCAACTATGATATCGTGCCTCAAGAGTGTACCCCAGAGTGTTTATGGGTGTGCCCAAATATTGATCCTCTCCACCCTCAGGTTAGCTGGATCCCAGGCTTCCTTTGTGTTCTACCATGTCCCTTAAAAAAATTATAATGTTCTGTTTGTACCGTGATAGAATAGCAAAGAAGCCCTGTTGTAACTGGCCATGTTTTCCTCTTTTCTTTTTTCTTTTTGTGCCAGGAAATTCTGAGACAAATGTGAAGTTTGACTACATAATTATCAGAGTTAGGATATCGTCATTGTCTTTTCTCCCTTTGCTCTGATTTTCTATTTTATTAACCTCAATCCACATGTCTTTCATGCAAATAAATAAAATCTTTTGAAAAGTTATCCAGATAAAAATTTCTATTAGTGATATTAGAGAAGCTGAAATATGAAATGTAACCAGATATATGAAATGTGACCCTGACATACCTGCTTCATGAATAAGCGATCCTAGGAAGAAAAGTGGCTGCTGATGAAAATCATGTGCTAGACTGTAGTTAAATGCATTTTCCTACCTAATTCGCAGTTGTTTCTTCTACACGGTCAGTCGTGATATTGATATACATTTAATGAATCTTAAATCAACAATGTTCAGTTGACATGTGCAGAGTATTATTAAGCAGAAGCGCAGTTAACGTGGTGATATACAGCAGTGGGGGGGGGATGAAACTTGTGGAGCTTCCAGGATGAAGAACTTGAAACCGTTCACTGTTCTTTAAACAATCCCCTTGATTTTATTCTTCTATATTCTACCATCATAGAATCTCTCCTTTTCACTGCAATTTATTATAGATAGCATTACTGATCAGGTTTTGATATCCAATAAACGATGGTGAGAAATAGATCTACCATAGTCCAGAGTACTGAAATATTCCATGACTCCATTTCTCTGTTACTCTAGTACACAATGACATTGAGACACTATAAATTTGCCTAACTGCTACAAAATAGGTTAGAGTGAAGGTAAAATAGAAACATGATCAATGATGGAATTCATTGCTCATAGGAATTTTAAAAATTTCTGATCAAAAGAGGTCCAACTGTTCCTGGTTTTGAGTTCATAAATAAGCTCTATATGATGCAATAAAAAAGGAGTACTTTGTTAATGCTTTTTAATGTAGGGTACTACATAATTACAAAAATCAACTCTGTAAATCTGGATGGCTTAAATCAAAGAAAAAATGTCTACAAGGATGGATAGACTACATATTCTTTAGAAAACAGTCCAGAAATGTTTTTCTACCAAACTTCTTTTAAGTATAGAGTAGCAAAAATATGAGGTTTTTACTCATCAATGCTCATTAATCCTTGCATGTTCAGATAGTCAATGCTATATATTGAAAGAAAACCCATAGGCTTTAACAGTAAGCAGAGCTAGGGGCAAATTGAAATTCAACATGCATAATTTTAACTGGAACATAAGTCTAAATATAAGGATACTGCATCTCCCAATAAAGGTAATATTATATTTACATTTAGCCCTTTTCAAATTTTGCTTGTGTTATTAATGAGAACATAAATCTGTAACAAAATTTGTAAAGTCATCACTTCCCTTCCAAATGCCCAAATATCAAACATTAGTGTCATTTTGGACGTTGGAGAAATTACGTAACTTTTCTAGCCTTTAGTTTTCTTATATGTACAATAGAAATGATAACGGTGCCTACTTCACAGGGCTGTTTTGAGAATTTAGTAAAATTGCACCTGTAAGGCAATGATCACAGGGTCTGACACATACTAAAATATCCAATAGGTATTAGCTGCTAATATTGCTGTTGTGATCATTATTTTTATAATGATATTTAATATTATTCTGTCGCTATCATCTCTTGGTAATCTTATGTTTAAAACCATCTCAGATCCCAGCTGCTTCCATAATTTTCTTAATTTTTCAGTTTCAGTTATGAAGACTCTGAGTAATATCCAAATGATGATGGTAATGATGATGATGATGACAATAACTAGACAATGATGACAATAAAAATAAAGTCCCAAACAGCTTATTATGAATGATTATGAGAATCTAGAGAAAGCTTATATGGTATTATAGCCAAGAAACACATAAATGGTTCAATTCAGTCTTTGCCCAGTCATTCCTTCTCCCATGATTTCCACAAAGAAGAAATATGCACAGGATTTATGGGAAATGGCAAAAAAGTTACCAGTTCATTACGAGTTGGTTCTGTACTTAAAATCTAATGCAACGGTCCCCAACTGTTTTTGGGCCACGGACCGATTTAATGTCAGAAAATATTTTCATGGACCGGCCTTTAGGGTAGGACGGATAAATGTATCACGTGACTGAGACAAGCGTCAAGAATGAGTCTTACACGGATGTAACAGAGGGAATCTGGTCATTTTTTAAAAATAAAACATCGTTCAGACTTAAATATAAATAAAACAGAAATAATGTAAGTTATTTATTCTTTCTCTGCTAACCGGTACTAAATGGCCCACGGACCGGTACCGGTCCGCGGCCCCGGGGGTTGGGGACTACTGGTCTAATGCCTAGATCTCTAGTTAGCAAAAGTAGTAAATATGGCCTAGTGAAAAAGATTGCTTTAAATGCCCTTTCATCAGTTTAAACACAAATCCATTTCTCAGACTCTAACTTCAGGTTGACCACTTAGTACAAAAGACTAAAGAGGTGGGAGTTTGTGGATGCTAAGAAGGGCCAAGGAATAGGGCAGAATAGCAGAATAGCTGAGGTTACCTTTGGATAAGAACCTTTGACAGTCTCTCTGGCTCTTGCTTCATAGACCAAGAGGAAGAAAAACAGAGACTCACAATTAGGTTCAGGGCCTTATACTATATCATCACACCATCCATAAGTAAATGTGGTCCAACAATGTCTGAGATTTGCCTTCAATCAAGTCAATATTCCCTTGAAAGATTAATATTTTCTTGGAAGAAGAAACAAAAAATCCTCTTCTACTCTGTTTCTCAAACAGTGACTTTCAGACTATTTTAAAAATAAATAAATGAAACGTAACTTTACAACACATCAGGAAATGATAATTGCTAATTTTTTTTTAAAGTAATGACATTTTGAGTTTTTAAGCACTCCAGAAAATTATGTTTTTAGAAACTAGCTAGAGAGGCCCAACATTCAGAAACTATGATCTCTCTACCTAACACAAAAGCTCTGGATAATAGAAAAATTTTTAGAAAGACCTTGTTTATTGGTTTAGCTCTCAACTAATCAACAAAACATAGTGATTAATCATCAATGAGCCTGACCTGTACTGGCGCGGTGGATGGGGCTCAACCTGAACTGAGGTTGCCGGTTCAGGGCTCCAGGCTTGCCTGGTTAAGGCATATACGGGAATTGATGCTTCCTGTTCCTCCTCCCTTCTCTCTCTCTCCCTTTATCTCTCTCTTTAAAAATAAATAAGTAAATAAATAAATAATTTTGTATGAATTTAAAAAAAAGAGAAATAACCACAAAAATATCAATTAGTATTTCTATGTATATAAAGATAGAAGGCCTCCCTAGAAGAACATGGAAACTCCAAGAAAGAACAAAAGTTAAATGGTATGTGTGTGTGTGTGTGTGTGAGTGAGTGTGTGTGTGTGTGCGTGCGAGTGTGTGTGTGTGTGAGTGTGTGTGTGTGTGAGTGTGTGTGAGAGAGTGTGTGTGTATGTGTGTGTGAGAGAGAGTGTGTGTGTGTGAGAGAGAGAGAGAGAGAGAGAGAGATCATCATAATGATACTGGATAGAAACTAAAAAACCAAAACGATGACAAAAATTCACGTGGAAAATACCCTCCAAGACACTCGGTGCCCTGGCAGTCTTCTGGCTCATCAACCACATTACAGTCATAGAAATGATCCCTAAATATACCCATAATGGGCAGTTTTATTCTAACTTTTGTTTTGAATATTAAAAACATTTTCAAAAGTCCTACAGACTGTAAGGCAAGGTGCCCAAAAGTCTAACCCAAGATTTTCCTTATTTAATCACAGAAAATAAAAAAAGAACATTTCCGCCCATTTTTGAGTTGGTCTTGATTAGAGTTGAATCACTACAGTTTGAGTGTTTTACAGATTTCTGGAAATATCATAGTTCAGTAGTTCAATTTAAAGTACTTTTACATCATGAAAGGGAAATAAAATTGGCTCAGACTTCCTCACTCATTCATCCATTCAAGATGTGACCCTCAAGAAGACACTATTTATAGGGATATGGAGATAATTGATGCAGTGCAGGTAGAAAGAAGGTATGGGTATAAAGAAGAGGGAGCAGGTCACTCTGCCTGCGGGAAGGGGAAGAAGGTTAAGGAATAAGGAGAAGATGGACAAGCTGTTTCTAAGTATGACTAAGAGGACCAGGGGGACAAGGCAGGGTAGATTGGGCAGAGGTAGAGAAAAAGGCAACCTAGGTGGAGGGAAAATCTGTATACATGTATGGAGGCATGACAAAGTATGGCATGTTTGGAAAGTTGACAATCCTTTTCACCTAGAAATCACAAGAGAAATGGGGGGGGGGGGATGCAAGGGAGAGAATGGGAAGAAATAAAGGTAGAAAATTAAGCAGTAAACAAGTGGTGGAAATAACCCATAGTAAGAATCTTAAAATTGATTCTCTGATAATTTCTGAATGGGGAATTAGTGGTAGTTCATTTGAAGAATGTATTTTAAAATCAAGAAAAAAGACTAGTAAAGAGGCCATTGTAAAAATTAGTGTGCAACTGAACTTTAGCTATAGAAATAGAAGGAAGGAGATGTTTAGGAGATAAAAGAACAGAATAAAGGAATATATTAGATGTGGGGAATGAGGAAAGAAATAAGCTAAACTGAATCCCTAGTATGATATCAATTAATGAATTATTGAAACACAGGAAAGACTAAATTGTTAGGGTAATTTATGTGTTCAACTTTGCATATAGTGAGTTTGAGATAGTTTGAGATACCTCTGGGATAACCAGGTGAAGCAATTTCATTGTCAATTAAGTAAAGAGGTCTCAAGACAGGAGAGAGGTTTGAGCAACAAAGATTGGCGAGTCAGTGACATTTAGTTGGCTGTCTAGGCTATGAGGTTGAAAAGACAGCCCAGAGAGAAAATGTAGACAGAAGTGAATCACTGTCATTGCATAATAGCTGAGTCATCAGATGAGATATCAGTTCTGTCTACTGACTGTACTTAAAAGAAAAAAAAAAAAAAAAAAAAGGCTGGACAGGGCTAGATTGTCCCAAAAGGCGAAGAGTAATCTCTTTAGTGTCCCTCTGGCAAAGATAAAGAAGTTAAGTTTCCTGGTCTTTTGTTTATTTGTTTGTTTTGGTTCTTCAAATTCTTCCCATCCTTTCTAATCTCTTAGATTTCAGTGCTTCTACCTCATCAACTGCCTCTTTCATATGTGATCTCTCTACATAACCTGTCCATCCTACAACATTTTTTATAGGTCAGCCTTTGCAAATACAGTCAATTCTCACCATCTTACTCTCCCCAACCTCACCATACACACACCTCTCAAAAATAATCAATGAACTTCAGATGTTTTTCAGAAAGGACAGTGCTACACAGTGAAAAGAGCCAGTCTTTGGAGCTAGACCAATCTGAACTCAAACCCTGGTTCGTACAGATAGTATTATGTAAAACCATATGCAACCTACATTTTTGTAGGCTAAGATGATGGAATATCAGCAGTTTCATATGGTTGAATCTAACAACTTTGTGAGCCAGGGGTGACTAGCAAGTCAAAATAATCTCTCAGAACTTAATTTCCATTGTCTCATATGTTCATTGAGCCAGTGAGCCCTAATGGTCCCAAAGCTGCATTCTCAGGTCAGCTTGCTAACTTTGGAAGGAGTGAAAGATGGCTTTAACTAATCTGATTATCAATTCCTTCTTCCTAAGGTAGAAAAAAATCCTTCTCTTTGGGTTGAAGCAAAAATGTCCTGAGAGGAGGAAAGAATTTGGGGTCTAATAAACATAATTTGATGAATCCAATTGCTTAAGTCTACCTGCTCAGAGATGGAGAAGTTTTCTTTCATTTGCCCGTGGTTTGCTATTGATCACCCTACCCTTTCTTTACTCTTTTCCGAGAGGTACATTGCTTCTTTAGACACATAAAAGCTCTGAGTGGGATGAGTCAAATATTATTCAGACCTAAGAACTATTCATTTGCTTCAAAATGATTTAGTTTATTTCTTATCTCATTCCATAATTTGGATTTCATAGCTTAACTCTCAGAGGTAAAGCTTATTTCTAAGTTCTTGGGAGACAGCTCACTATGGTCTCATGTACAATTTAGTGGTGTCTGGACATTTTCAAAGCAGGAGTTCTGTTGAGGGGGGAGGAGCAATGGAGAGAGGGATATAAAACACTTAAGAGGAGTCGCTGTAGTTGAAGCAGGAGTAGCACTGGGAGCACAGAGGGCCCCTAGGCCTATCTCTCTCCCCCATGATGCACCTAGGGCCCCACAGAATACACCAGGTACCCCTTAGTATTATCTGAAGATCCTTCAGCTTATTCTTTTGACTGACTTTTTACCAGCATAGGCATGTGCATGTGTGCATGTGTCTGCATTATGTGTGTACAAGTATGTATCCATGTGTAGTTTTCATAGACCCAATATCAATGGAACAGAATCCATTGATAAAATATTATTCCATTCAATGGCACTTTAAAAATGTTAATGATAAGTTGGAGAGCTATTTATTAATGATGGCAAAACTTAAATTTAAAGATCAGAAAACCAGATATGGGCTGACCAGTAGTGGTGCAGTAGATAGAGTGTCGACCTGGGACACTTAACAACTAACAACTTTGTGAGCCAGGGGTGACTAGCAACTCAAAAATAATCTCTCAGAACTTAATTTCCATTGTCTCATATGTTCATTGAGCCAGTGAGCCCTGGACTCAGATTCAAAATCCCAAGGTCACCAGCTTGAGCACAAGCTCATCTAGGTTGAGTGCAGGTTCACCAGCTTGAGTGCAGGGTCACTAGCTTGAACTTGGGATAATAGTCATGACCTGATGTTCTCTGGCTTGAGCCCAAGGTCGCTGGTTTGAGCAAGGGGTCACTGGCTTGGCTATAGCGTCCCAGTCAATGCACATTTGAGGAGCAATCAATGAACAATTAAAAGCATCACAACTAAAAGTTGATGCTTCTCATCCTCTCCCTTCCTGACTGTCTGTCTGTCTTACTGTCTCTCTCACTTCTCTCAGAAAAATAAAAAAAAGAAGATAAAGAAAACCAGATGTGGATGTAAAAGGGGGACTGTAATAAATCTAACCTATGAAAGTAACATCACAGGGTGATCTAACCATAAATTCCTCACTGAGTAAGTCACGGTGGGTATTCACACCCCAGCCTATAACTTTTTATTAAAACGTTTATCTTTGCCTTAAGCATGCCCTGTCCATTGTCCCTGTGCATCTGGGTTAACACATCTGTGAAATGGCAGAACTAACTCTTTTTTCCCAACCCCTTGAAGACATAATCATTTTCAAAAAAGCCAGATAATCTCGTTAACTACCCTGTACCTTGCTTACTCCCATCTTCATGTAACTTTTTTTACTTTCCCTCCTAAATTCTCAGGTTAAAAAAAAGAAAAAAAGAAAGAAAAGGAAAAAACTGCAAGAATGTCCTTCTCCGGCACATTAGAGATCTGGCAATTGTTCTCAGATAGGCTCAAATAAACTAGTCTACGGGTTTGGACATTTCTTACGTCAACACAGAGTATTAATAAATTTAGAGATCTGTACACAGTTACTGTTCATTAAACTCCAAAACAGCATTCTCTCCAGCTCACATCCTGACTGTAGCTACTGTTTACTGATTAATGTTAAGTGGGCATGCAACTGTGTCCTGGTGCAGGAATTGACAAATTCAGACTCCTACAGTGGTTATTCTTAATCTAGTATAGGCTATGGGCTTCTAGAGGAACTAGATAAAAACTATAAACAGTTCTCTCCAGAAAGAAAATCTGCATGATTACAAAAACTCAAAAACGTTTGTATTGTTTAAGGAGGTGAGTAACCTTCTAAAATCCCTCATAAGATACTTATTAAAAGATTCTTTCTATCATAAGGAAAGTTCATCTGTTAATTGAATAAGACTTCATGGTAAGGCCCTGGCCAGTTGGCTCAGTGGTAGAGCATTGGCCTGGCGTGCGGAAGTCCCGGGTTCGATTCCTGGCCAGGGCACACAGGAGAGGCGCCCATCTGCTTCTCCACCCCTCCCCCTCTTCTTCCTCTCTGTCTCTCTCTTCCCCTCCCGCAGCCGAGGCTCCATTGGAGCAAAAGATGGCCCAGGCGCTGGGGATGGCTCCTTGGCCTCTGCCCCAGGCGCTAGAGTGGCTCTGGTCGCAACAGAGCGACGCCCAGGAGGGGCAGAGCGTCGCCCCCTGGTGGGCATGCCGGGTGGATCCCAGTCGGGTGCATGCGGGAGTCTGTCTGGCTGCCTCCCCGTTTCCAGCTTCAGAAAAATACAAAAAAAAAAATAGTGATGCTGGTTTAAAATTCAATTATGGTATCAGTAAAACATGCTAAGTTATTACTGCATGAACAAACAATCCCCAACTATAAGTGGTTCATAGTACAGTAAAACTTTATATCTCATTCACCTATGTAATGTTGATTTGCACATGTATTTGGTAATTGTTGTCACTTAGATACACAAGTTGATGGGGCAACACTTTCTCATTGTTGACACAGGAAAAGCCAGTGTGGTTTACCACACTCTTTCAGATTTTCTGAGTGGAAGTGACCAGTGTCCTTTCTACTCACATATCATCAGGCAAAGGAAGGGATACTGCGCATATGATTTTAAGAAGGAGAAGGGAAATAAAAGAGTGAGGTAATAAATATGATTGTCTTTGTTTCAAGAGTTAGCAGCTGTAGGTGTTATTCACTATTTCTGAGCATCTATAAACATGATCATCTGTTCTATTTCTTTGTAATCAAAGACCTTACATTTTAAAACCTTGATATGCTTCATAAGGATTCTCATCAAATATTACTTATAATACTTAAAATTTTTCTTGAAAGTTATATTCTGACTCAAACCTTCCAAAATTGGAAAAGTCAACTCCTTAGCTTTTTGGAACTGCCAGTATAAAAACACACCACCATAGTTTGGAAAGAGATGGCATATTTACTGTCAATTTTTATGAAGTAATTGAGTCAGTGATGCAAAACTTAGTGTTGTGGTGCTTGCTTTCTACCGCTCCTGTCGGGTGCTGACATAGGTAAATATTTGACTATCATGTCTTGTTGAAGTCATGCCTGGCCTTCGAATTCTTCTCATAGGACTTTGTGTGCATTCTGCACTTGCTCCAGTGGCCCATAATTGTCTACATGCCTTTCTGCTCTATTAGATTGTGAGCTCACTCATTCATTCATTAAACAAATATTTCATTTTAATGTATTTTATATTCCTACTCTTGTTTTTTTGTGTGTGACAGAGACAGAGAGACACAGAGAAAGGGTTAGACAGCAAGGGAGAGAGATGAGAAGCATCAATTCTTTTGTTGTGGCACGTTAGTTGTTCATTGATTGCTTTCTCATATGTGCCTTGACGGGGGGCTATAGCAGACTGAGTGACCCCTTGCTCAAGCCAGCAACCTTGCTCAAACCAAATGAGCCTGAGCTCAAGCCAGCGACCTTGGGGTTTCGAACCTGGGTCCTCTGTGTCCCAGTCCAACACTCTATCCATTGCGCCACTGCCTGGTCAGGCTTATATTTCTACTCTTAACACTGGGCCTAGCACAGATGGGAGTTGATAAATTATAAATAAATTAATTAAAGAAAACCTGTTTTATGATTAGTGTTATTTTTATAGTAGTAGCTGTTATTTATTGAAGGGAAGCCAGGATGCTTAACTAATTTATTAAGTGTTTTTCATATAGTCTTGGTTTCCTGTTAAATGTTTTACATGTTTTATCTCCTCTAATCCTCATAGTAGCTGTAGGGTATAGGCATTATTATTCTTACTAGATAGAATAATCTCTGTCCCTCTATTTTCAATTGCATCTAACTGGTATTCACGCCCGTCCTGAGAGGGTTTGTTATTAGAAGCCTTCCCTCCCCTGACTTATAGGAGTGTCACTCTGATATGGGTTGAACTGTGTCCTTCCACTGCCCTTCGATTCATCTGCTGAAGTTTTTTTACCCACCCCCACACCCTACCACTATTTCAGAATGTGAACTAATGGGAAATAAGATCATTGCAGATATAATTGGTTAAGATGATCTCATTAACTAAGGTAGGGTGGGCTTGTAGTCTGATTAGTATACTCATAAAAAGTAGAAATTTGAACAGAGACATACACACAGGGAGAATGCCACATGAAGGTTGGAGTTATGTTACCATATCTCAAGGGCCTACTAGAAACTGAAAGAGAGAGTTAGAAATGACCCACTCCTAGTTCCATCACAGGGAGCATGGTCTTGCAGACAACTGTGATTTTGGACTTTTGGTCTCCAGAATGATAAGACAATAAATTTCTGTTGTCATAAGCTATCCAGTTTGTAAGATGTTATTATGGCAGCCCTAGGAAACTAATAATATACGCTCTCAGTATCTCTTCCCTCCCACTCCACCAGCAACTGAAAGACTTTAATTAGTTTTATTGGAAGTATAGTGATCTGTGATGTAAGTAAAGAATCATATTTTCTCAACTCCTCATGAACCACATAACTCACTACTTGTATCCTCACAAAGAGCCTTTTCTACTTGTATATATGAAAAAATAAAAAATATCAGTGAGCTTCTTTCAACCTCCTGCTTCTCCATCCACAATCTCACATGCAGCTAAATCCACCTTTTGCTACCTTTCTCCAACAATGGAAAAGGTGTCCTGTTTCTCACCCACAGCCACTCCTCTCACATCTGGTCTAGGGTCCGTCCTTGTCCTCGTGAACCATCTTGCATTAGTTCTCTCTTTCCTCCTACATTTCAACTTCTCAATTCCCTCTTACTCTTTTCACTTAATTTTTAAATATTCCCAACTCTCTTACCTTAAAAATGGCAAATATTTATCTTTTTCTTCAAAATCTACTTTGCAAGAATACCTACATCTATCCTGTACAGTTATGAGTAAAGTTATTGCTCTAGACATGTACACCCCTGCCTCCTGATTCTCACATCCTCTTCAGCTCCCTGCATCCATCTCTGACTCCTCTCACTCAATGAAACACCATCACTAAGGTGATGCCTTGTTACTTAATCCAGTCACCATTTCAACCCCTTCTCACTGGATCTCCCAGCAGCCTTTAGCTCTGTTGGCACTTTCTCTCTTTTCTCAATGCTTTTGCTGTCGATTCTAAGACGACACAGTCTCCAGGTTTCCTTTCCATTCTACTCTCTGTTGGGAGTTTCTCTTCCTCTGTTCACTGCTTGAATTTGGATGGTTTCTGACCTCCACACTTTCCTTCCACGGCCCTCTTTCCCTTCATTATATCTTCTGCATTGGCTTCAGTTACCATTCTCTTGCTGATCATTCCCATATCTTAACTACAATTGTTCATGTTTTACTTGTGGTTAATTTGCAGTTAACATTTATTTCCACATTCTTCCAGTGTTTCTGTGTACCACAGATTACAAATTTTAAAAAAATAAAGTCCCTACTCCCTTGGTTCTAGAGTTCAATATGTGAATTAAATTCCACCAGGTAAATGCACCTGCCAGAGATTTGGAAGGCAGAAGTGGGTGAAGACCATCTTCTTGCTGCTTTGACAGCTTCTTCCAGCGAGCAACAGTGTGGAAGTTGGTTTTCCTGCATCACTGCGCCTGCTCCACGGATGATGAAAAGCAATCTGGCAGCAGCAGCGATAACTTCCTGGTTCGAGTTTCCTGATTTCTGCATCACAGGTACACGGGTGTGTTCTTGGACTCAAGATCTCTAGTAACAGTTTCTTCCTGGTTGTATCCAAGTTAAGAGCTTTCCTAGAAGGGCAATTCTGTCTAAAATCTATTTCTCCAGCTGATCCAACAATTTGTGAATATCCTTGAGTGTCACCTATTTATCTGGATTGAATCCCCTTCTTTCTAAAACAACTACAATGGTTTCTGCTTCATGCATTGAACTTCACAGACAGAGAATTTGATTCTTAGAATCAGGGCATTATTGCAACAAAACCAAGAATGGATAGTATTAGCTTGATGGCTGGGTAGTTGGTGACTAAAACACAAATATGGCAGAACAAAAACTTAAGGATACTTGTTTACTTTTTTTAATATAAGAGAAAATTTATTTAGAAAGTTACAGAAGCAAAAGAAGGGTCCTTGGAGCTTAGGAGAGAGAAATGTAGAGGTAACACACCTTGGGGGGAAGGAGAGGGAAGAGGAAAGGCAGAAGCATGCTCCCAGGGGTGCTTGCTTTACCTTGAAAAAACTTTGGAAAACTGTCACTTGCAACACACCAACCATATGTTAACAGAGCTTACAGTTCAAGTGGACATAATCGGAAACCCTCTTATCAGTGTGAGTCAGTTGCTTCTTGCCTGTCTTTCCAAAGCTGTAAGCAAGCCATGGGCGCGCCTACCATGAGAGGTGGTTCTGGCTGTGGAGAGGCGGGATGGGGAAACACACGCGGCCGCCCAGCCCTTCCTGGGCATCCCCAGTAAGACCTTCCAGGCAGATAACGGGAACTTGCTCAGGGAGAAACTTCTCACTGGCAAGCATCGGATGGAGAATGCCACCTCCCTACGCGAGGCCTCTCTTTCAGACAGCTTCAGTCCGGGGGTGAGTGGCGGTGTGAACAGAGCACCAGGTGCAGGAAATAAAACACCCGAGATGCCAATCACCCTCTGCCTGATGGCGTGCTTTCTGTGGTCCCTTGAAAACACAAGAAGCATACCAGAGGAATTTTATGGCTAAAATTAACTCGAAAGCCTGCCTTACAAAAGCCAGTGATTAAAAAAAAAAAAAAGAAAGAAAGAAAGAAAAAGAAATCTCTAAAGCAATCTCTGGATCCCCAACCTGCCCCAGGAGGAAGCAGGTGTGAAAGATGTTTTGCCTCTTAAGGAGGGCATAGCCCCACCACCCACTTCTGATAAAATCCCAGAAAACAGTGGAGGGGGGATCCCTTCCTGACAGCAGAGTCAGAGGCTGAAGGCTGAGTAACCCAACTGACTGTACTGTCCCGGTAGGGAGTTTTTCTAGTTTTGGGAATTAGAAAATCGCTAGACATCAGTGATTTCTACTGATGTCCATTTCTACGCATTTCCAATTCTTTCCTTTTCTGAATAGGAGTTTGTAATGCATTTATTTGCTTCCTATTCCATCTTTGTAGACTGGCTGGGCAGAAGTTTGTGGAGAAAATGTTTCTTTTTTTTTTTTTTTAAGCAAGAGAGAGACAGAGAGAGAGGACAGAGAGAGGGACAGACAGACAGAAAGGGAGAGAAATGAGAAGCATCAATTCTTCGTTGCAGCACCTTAGTTGTTCATTGATTGCTTTCTCATATGTGCCCTGACCAGACGGGCTACAGCAGAGTGAGTGACCTCTTGCTCAAGCCAGCGACCTTGGTCTCAAGCCAGCGACTTTTGGGCTCAAGCCAGCAACCATGGTGTCATGTCTATGATCCCACGTTCAATCCAGGGACCCCACACTCAAGCTGGATGAGCCAGTGCTCAAGCCTGCGACCTCAGGGTTTCCAACGTTGGTCTTCTGTGTCCCAGGCTAATGCTCTATTCACTGCGCCCCCACCTGGTCAGGCGAGAAATTGTTTCTTCAGTTTCTAAGTAGCAGTATCATTCAGATCCACATCAGCTCTTTCCGGCTCCAGGGCTGCAGCTGCCACCCTGTCTGCTCACCTACAGTGGGTGATCTCAGGGAACTACTCTAGCTTCCTGATCAAGAGGAAGGAGCAGACTTACAACGCCCAGCCTAATAATCTGAAGGCCTGCAATGACTCCCCTTTCGCTACAACGGGCTGATTCACAGCAAGACAGTGGGCGTGGAGCCCACAGCAAAGGGTTGGTGGTCATCAGGAACAAGATCTGGAGGTCCAGCCAGCGAAAGCCAGCCACCTCCTACGTGCAGACCATCACCAGCAGAATGTCCAGGGCAGCATCCGGCACATGACCCGCAAGAACAGGTAACACCGAGCTCTGCATTAACCCAAAGGATTCGAGTGTCTGCAGGGAATATTTACCTAAGTTTATACCTGAACTTCAGTTTGTATGCAAATCATAATAGTCACTTATCTCTCCAAAACAATGCAGAGATAAGGGGGAAAGCCCAAAGATGGTCAGGAGACCAAGGTGTGCATCTTGGTATGACCACGTGCAGGTCTGGTGTAAATCATTTATTGTCATCACCTGACAGAAGCTGGTGTTCTGGCAGGCCAGCAAGGTGAGGCTAAATTTAAGAAAGGTCGTGCTTTTAGGATGTTTTTTAGAAGTGAGAGGAAAGTAGGAAAACTGGTTAGCACTCACTTCTTTTTTCATACTCTCTGTGTTTATTTTTTTAACGTGCTTGTTTCAGAAACAATGATAAAAGATCCGAGGGATAAATAGAGTTTTGTTAAATGATTAAATTGCATTATGAACAACTTATTTAATGTTTCCCCAGTAGAATGATGGGGGGAGGAGGGATGTTTCCACTGAATTTGTCCTATTCAATTACTATATTAAGACTAAAAAAACTATTTCAAGGTCTATGTAGTTTCCTATTGGCTTTCATAAAAAATTTTTGTTTAAGTGAATGATCTATTTTTTTGTATTAGAAAAAAAGTGTTTGGCTTGTAAAATCATCATCAAAAAAAATTAATTCTTTCAAAGGAAGAAAAGAATGAATAAATAGTTTAAAAGAAAATCTAATATATTTGTTAAGAGCCATAATACATCAAAGTGAAAAATTCCTGTTTCCTTGAACAACTAGAGTGCAAGTTTATAAAATGCAAATTAGGTGGTCAATTTTCAGCAATTTTGATTCCAAACTGTTCAAAATACATAATAAGATGAGTCTATTATTTTCTTGAAATTTTCCCAATATTTCAAAAGTAAAAGCTGCGATCAAATGAATTTTCCTGATTAAACCAGTTAACCTAGTTCACTGTATCACTGTGTGTTTTGACATTGTATGGATCAGGCTTTTCAGAAGAGGAATTAAAACCTAAAAGAAGCATTGAGATCCACCCTGAGAGATTCCAGGTTTGACTCTACATTGAAAACAAGAGATAGAAGGGCCTGGCATCCCTGCCAGGAGCACGTGGGCAGTTCTGGCTTCTGTTAATGAAAGCACAGATAAAGCACGCTGTATAAACATGCTGAGCAACTGAATGTGTGGTTGCCCTAAAATAGCAACAACATACCAGTTGAACTGAATATCCCAAAAAGGACAGACAACATTTAAATGTTCCTAATTAGGGAAGGTTAAAATAAAATACTATCATTTTTTTTTCAAAGAAGCATCTTTAATCCAAGGGATCCCACTCAAAGAATGCATCTATAAAGTGATCCCAAAATGATTTTATAAGCAGTGACAGAAGAGCAGTAAAATGTGAGCCCACATCAGAAAAATAATTAAAAATCAGTACAGCCAAGTTCCAGAGACGTGGCGTCACGGCACTGGGATGTGGTAGGTAGAACTATTGTTCACTGGCCTACACTATGTTCAGAATTTGTGTTTAGATTTTAATTGCTATATGTCACCAAGAAATAGACAAACTAAGAAGCAGAGCTTTGCTGAGCCATAATGCCAAGGTGGGCAAGCAGATAAAGGGAATTGTAGAAGTAAGGTTGAAAAAAAGACTCAAAAGAAGCTTGCTTAAATGTTTTATCCTTGGGCGGCTAAAGAGAAGAGAAAGGAAAGAAGGGTGGGGGGTTTGATGGAGAAGGCTTTGAGATCAGTGTTTCAGGTTGTTCCAGGAAAAATGACAACTGGAAACCTTTCTAAATCTGTGACTCTTAAAGGATGTGATTCTGAAAAAAAAAGGAATAAATATATATATATTTATTTATTTATTATGTGTAAACTAGTTCTTAAACTTTGTTTCTTAAATTTTGACTTTATAAAACCCAGATATGAATTAGCTGAATTAATGTTATTTTGTTAAGATTAAATTAAATTAATTAGTTGCTTTATCTACCCACTGTTGGTTGTGATTTACCAGTCTTCACACTCAGTCTGAAGGCCTCTGCTTTCTGTTAGGCTTTAAACCTCAAGTCAGTTCCTTATGGATGGCATAAAAGGGTCTAAGGGCAAAATCAAGACCTCAGATGGGCTCTTTTAAAGATTTATTTCAAATTGCACAGAAGCAGCCTTGAGTCATCAAAACTGTGAACAAGTGAGGAACGCAGGAAGAAATAAAAGAAAGTATTTGATGTGGCAGTTTTGACATTGTAACAAGAACTTTTTCTGTTGTATTTTGGTAAAACCTTTAAAAAAAAACACTATTTTTAAAAATTATTCAATAACTTAGGCCACAGACACTTTCATCTCTACCCACACCTAAACCCCATCCTTGAGTTTCACCATTTGGATATAGGTTAAATTTGTGGAATGAAGTAAGGGTTAAGGATGGGGTAGGGTCAGGATTGGGGCTGGGGGTCAGATGAGGCTATACCTGGAGATGGGAGAAGAGACTACGTGGCTCAGGTAAACTCTGGTCAGTGATGGGCTGAGGGTCAGAGAGAGGTAAGCTAACACGTGTGTGAACCCATAGTGGAGCCATTACCCACATGGTTCGGTCAAGTACAGAAGTATGTATATATTCAAAGGAGAGCGGGAAAATAAGAATTCTGACTTTATTTATATTGTCCCCCAAATCTTAAGGAGGATTCCAGATTCTGCATAACAATCTTTAGGTGCTGAGTGGGTGAGACAGAACCATTTGTGGTGCACATGAACAGGGAAGAAAGCCTGAGAACACTCCCGTATCAATCATTTTTGGCTGGTCACTCAGACATTGCATGGTAACTTTATTTTTTTATTTTTATTTATTCATTTTAGAGAGGAGAGATAAGGGGGAGAGAGAGACAGAGAGAGAAGGTGGGGAGGAGCTGGAAGCATCAACTCCCATATGTGCCTTGACCAGGCAAGCCCAGGGTTTCAAACCGGCGACCTCAGCATTTCCAGGTCGATGCTTTAACCACTGCACCACCACAGGTCAGGCATTGCATGGTAACTTTAAAAGATACATATCTAAATTTTGTAGTTGCAAAATAGGTATGAAAGTCTGGATGCCCATGAGAACTCAGTAATGGTTAAGAGAAGATGATGAGAGTAACAATTCATTAGAAAAATTATAATAAACTATCCTCTTTATGACACCTGGTAATGGAAGCTAAATAGTTAAGAAGACCCAAAACTACTGACACAGAGAGCTGTAAAGATGTTTAATCTTGTCATAAAAGCATTACCTTGTGTCCAAAATTTGAAAATGTGATAAATCTTAAATATAAATCTGAATCAGGGACTCCTTTATTTAAGTACTTTGTAATAGCAATACTTCAGATCCACCTAATTATGCATTAATCAGCTTGGCTGAAGTGATAACTTAAAAGTCTCAAGGGCTCAAAGCAAATACCAAATTTTCCTCACATTACCTACCAGTGATTGTGGGTTACCTGCTGTGGCTCTGTTCCACGTGTTGTCCTCTCATAGGACCAGGAAGGAGCAGTCCCTATTTGGGACATGCATTCTTATGGCAAGAAGTGTTGAGCCTCATTTATGTTTTGATATTCAATCCAGGTGTTCCCTCTCTAGAAAGCTCTCTCCAGTTCCCTCTGGGTTGACAGCCTCTTCTAAGAGAGTCCTGTGCAAGGCTCCATCTTGGCACTCAATATACTGTATTGTCATTGTTAGTTCACTTGCTTTTATCCCCCAACAACTCAACTCCTTTCGAAAAGGGACAGTGAGTTGTCTCTGTATACCTAGCAACAACCCCATGTCTAGCAACATGCTATTCTTTTAATATTTTTTTCGTGCTATATTTTTAAATGATTGAATGAATAAAGAATGAGTTTGTGAGAGATAGGTGGAAGTCCTTTGAATCAGGAGATAAGTTTGGAGACTGAGAGTTTGGGAATCTTTTACCTGACATTTTTCTAGAAAAGCTCAAAGCTACAGTGTCTGCTACAGAGGAAGGTTAGTAAGAGTGGTGTAGGAGTATGAGAATTGTCTAAGATCTCAAAAAGTTACTACGGATAGGACCAAATAAGAATGGATGTGCAATATTTTTAACATAATCTAGGGCATTTTATAAAAAAATTTTAAGCTGTGAGCTTGCATTTTTGTGATTAACCAAAATATAATTTTATTCTAAATTTTATGAATGACCTCCTTATAAACAAATATCCCATATGATTTTATTGCCCACATATTCATTTGTATTTATGATCATGTTGTTATGAGATGGAGCTATTTTAATTATCCCTGACTTTATCAGACGTTCACTCAGAGAATCATGACTATTAGGGATCTATTTATTGTCTGTTTATCTATCTATCTATAAGATTTTTTTTTATAGAAATTTGACCTTATACATTGTGGGAGCTTATTATGAAGCAGTCTCTGTAAATCTCTTTCTATTAGATGTGGGAGCTTAAAATCAATGAGGCAGGCAGTCAAGGAGAAAAGATACTACAAATTAAGGAAGGCCAACAATAAGCTTATGGGGGAGAATCCCTAAATACAAGCTGGAAGCCACAAGAATAGACTGAAACTGGTGTTAATTCTTATTGCCTCTGCTGAGTATCCTGAAGTAGTTGGAAGCTTCACTATGGAGCTAAACAAACACACCTGTCCCAGGGGTCATAGAAGCTGTAGGAGGACCCAAGGGAAGGTGGAGAAGTTGTAGGTCCAGCCACTGACATACACAAATGAGTGTATGAGCTAACATATAAGTGATGGTGTGTGTGAGCTACAAAATAATTGCTGCTTCACTTCTACCCTCCAAAATTGCACAAGACTATCTCTTGTGTCTAATCCTAATAAGACACATACAAGAAAGGTCATTCTGGGAAATATGGTTCAGGCTAGCCAAGTTGACACATTACAAAGCCACCACCCTAGTTTTTGAAAATTAAGTTATGAATGATATGTGTATGCCAAGTGACATCACAGCCTTGGGTATAAATAATAACAATTACAATGTATTGGCTGAATATTTTCTGGTTCTATTATTCAGCATTAACTCATTGAGTCATCAAAACTCAGGGCCATAGTGACTACTATTGTTCCCATTTTCTAGATGTGGAAACCGAACCACAAAATGGTTTAAGTAACTTGACTAAAGTCATAGAGCCAATGAAGTAGTAGCAGAAGCAGAAATTAAACCATGCAGGCAGTCCAGCTTTAGAGGCTCTACCCTTATACCTTACACTCTGTCGGAGACAATGTGAGAAATCTCTAGCAGAATGAGCCAACAGATGGCAAAATGTCATCAAAGCCGATCAAGTGCAAGAGGACCTAGGCCACCCTAGTCAACCCTGATTTCCCATAATGAGCAACACAATATTGCTCCCCTAATTCAATTAATAATTAAATTTTGCTTGAATTTATTTTGTATAGATTTATATTAAGATTTATGTTGTGTAAAAGCTATATGGAAGGATAAGGAATTTATACAGCATTTATATTTGCATGCATAATTTTTATGATGAAAATAAAATCAATACGGCTCTCAACTAGTGAATGGTTCAACTCATACTGGGGCAAGCTGGGTTCCGGTCAGAGAAAGGAGATCTGAAGAGCCAACATCTACAAGCACATCATTAATAAATTAAAAGATAAGTCCACTAACAATAAATGAATGCATCCTTAGTTAAGCCCACAGACAAATGGTTTTGAAAATCCCTCACTTCTTACTAAATGAGAGATGCTTTTTCCAAATAATATTGTTCTTAAATTAAAACATGCATGCATTTTCCCTCGCCCCTTCACAAAGAGCCAGATTTTCACAACAAATGGCTTCTTCTTTGTCCCTGGGGGGAAAATGTCCCAAACTATACTCATGGAGGCAAAAGCAGTGAGAATCAAGGTACGTCAGGATGAGTATGGCTGTCTGGTTCGAGTCCTTCTGAGACTATTCTTGCACAATCCTGTCTGTAATTTAGCATTTGAAAATTAAAACGCATTTGGAGTTTTCTGTGACAATGGCTTTGTATTGCACAAGTCCCAAAGTGCTTTCCATCACTTACCCACTTCCCTTTTACAGATTGCCTACACTTCCTTTATGGCATGTTATGCGCTGGGAGACACATCTTGTCTATAACGCATGTCTCACCTGTCAAACACGGAAGAATCACATTTGGCATCAAGCCTGCTCCTAACAAACTCCCAGCAGCTCTATCCTGAAAATCTAATTTGTATATATGAAAGCCTTAAACTACAACTCTAAAAATATATTTAATTTTATATCAAGTGTATTATCCCCAAACTAAGGATCTTAAAAGGTTGGTCTGGAGATTATCTGTCTGCCGTGGCCCTGAGTATCCCAGCCTGAGTTGGAATCATGACCACACACACTGCGGGACCAGCCAAGCCCAGGTCCGCCACGCCTGCTGCTTGGAATCCTCTCTCTGTTACTGAGTCTGCATCAATTTCCCACAAGACTTTCCCAAACTTTATTACTTCCCCTTAATCAAATCAGCACCCTCCCCTTCTCACCAAATGCAGACAAGCCCCAGCCACTACTCTATCTTATTTCAAAACACCGTGGGTGTAAATGCACTTTCTTAGTCTTCATTTTAGTGTCGGGGAAAATACTGACCAGCTCAAAGGAAATCCTACCTTCATTCCACCAGGCAGTTCACTGTTTTTCCTTAAATGTTTCCACAATATAGTTAAGATTCCTTTTTCTTTCATTTCCTTCTTTTATTTCTTCTTTTTTTTTTTTTTTTTTTTTTACTTAACAACAGGTACTTCTATTGCCTCTGGTTAATTATAAAAGTTCTGCATTCTAATTCTCCCTTATCCACTATGTGACATTGTTCAAGTCACCTAATTTTTAAGATACTCAGTCTTTTTCTCTGTAATGTGTTAATTATATTAAAATATAACAATAGTTTTTAAAGACATAGCACATAGAGTCCTTATTACATTCTAGGCACTCTTATGGGTAAAAATATATTAATTTTTAATAATAGAGAAGAGTGATTAAATAATTTTTAGCAAATAATGTAGCCACTAAAAATAATGAGATATGACCCTAGCTAAATAGCTCAGTTGGTTAGAGCATCGTTTTGATACATAAAATTTCTAGGTTCAATCCCAGGTCAGGGCACATAAAGGAACAGATCAGTGTTTCTGTCTTTCTCTCTCTCTTTCATTCTTCTTCTCTCTAAAATCAATAAAAGTCATAAAAAGACATTTAAAATCAATAAAAATAAATAAGTTAATAAATAAATAAATAATAAAGTGTATTTTATGTCCTTGTTCCAAATTATAAAAGTATTTAACTACTTCTTGGTTATATTGGGTAACAAACATTGGGATTAGATTTCAACTGGGTATTCTAGAATTGCTTTTTTTTTTTTTTTTATTGTATTTTTTTCTGAAGCTGGAAACGGGGAGAGACAGTCAGACAGACTCCCGCATGCGCCCGACCGGGATCCACCCAGCACGCCCACCAGGGGCGATGCTCTGCCCACCAGGGGGCGATGCTCTGCCCCTCCAGGTCGTCGCTCTGCCACGACCAGAGCCACTCTAGCGCCTGGGGCAGAGGCCAAGGAGCCATCCCCAGTGCCTGGGCCATCTTTGCTTCATCTTTGCAATGGAGCCTTGGCTGCGGGAGGGGAAGAGAGAGACAGAGAGGAAGGAGGGGGTGGGGGTGGAGAAGCAAATGGGCACATAGGATGTGCCCTGGCCGGGAATCAAACCCAGGTCCCCCGCACGCCAGACTGACGCTCTACTGCTGAGCCAACTGGCCAGGGCCTAGAATTGCTTTTAAAATAAACCAATTTTAAAATCTTTTTAAAAAATAATGAAGTATAATAATATGGAATTGCAATGATAATATTATGTTAATTGGAAAATCAAACTTCAGGACAGTATGTATAACATGTTTATTTATATTAAACTTTACATTAGATATATACCACTGGGGAACAATCTTTTTCATTTTCTGTTACATGAGGTTTTAGAACTGTTTCTATATATTTCTGCATCGCTGATTCCAAATCTAAAATTTGTTTTTTGGTGCATGCTCTAGTTTTTATGCAATTTTAATTTCTTTTTGTTACAGTTAATGGGATGCATTGTTTTTTAAATTGGAGTTAAAGGGCAACAACTCTTGGATTGAACATAACCACACAGCAATTAATGTTTTACAAACATTACTTTTATATAATTGTAGTTGTTTTTAAATGTAAACAATTATTATCTGATAAAAACACCTTCTTGTTTTAAGATTGAATCATGGCTTCTTTGAGTAGGTGTAAATGTAAGAATAGTCCTGACACCTTCTGTTATATATGTGGCTGTTACACACTTCAACATCAAAGGCCCAATATTTCATCATTTGTGACACATGCATATATTACCTATTTTCAAGTTCCCCTTGGCGATCAAGACAAGAATTGGGCTCTTCGTATTGTGTGTCATGATTATGAGAAATGCTTCATGACTGGACAAAAGGAAAACGCAAAGGAATGCCTTTTGGTATTTCCATGGTTTGGCGTGAAGCTACAGACCACAGCAGTGACTGTTATTTCTGTCTGATTCATACAAAGGGTATTGGCAAGAAAAAATGGCATATGATTGCATATCCTAATATTCCTTCAGCAATACGACCTATCCCACACTCTGAGACACTCCCAGTTCCAGTTTTCAATGGTTTCATTTCTTCTAAAGACGAAGAAAGTGAACATGGTGATCAAGTGCATTGTGATAAGATGCATGAGGAAATGGTTTTAGAATCTCAAGGGTCTTCTGGTGCCAAGCAGTCATTAACCCCCCAGCAGTTTAGCCAACCCAAATTGAATGACTTAGTAAGAATGACATAAAAATTGTCCTTGACTTTCTGAAATAGGAGGAGCATAACTGGATCATTTGTGTGGATCTTAAAATGGGAAATTTCCTGCTAGGAAAACAGAGAGGTTTCATGAAGTATCCTTGCTTTCTGTGTTTGTGGGACAGCCAAGCTCAGGAGAAACACTGGACACAGAAGGAGTGGCCAAAATGTGATGCTCTGGAAGTAGGGATGCAAAATATTGTGAATGAACCTGTAGTTAATCGAGACAGGATCATTTTCCCCCACTTCACATCAAACTTGGCTTAAGGAAGCAGTTTGTTCAGGTTTTGAATAGAAAAAGTGAATGCTTTCAACATATTATTTCTGCTTTTCCTGCTTTGTCTTTAGAGAAAAAGCAGATGTATTCGATGGACCTTAAATTCGAACCCTCATACATGACAAAGAATTTGCCAGGAAGATGAATAAGGAGGAGAAAGCAGCATGGCAGTTACAAAGAACTTCCTTGGCAAGAAATAAAGCAGAAAACTATGAACTTCTGGTTCGAAGGATGCTGTTGGCTTTCTACAACATTGGATGTAACATGAGCATTAAGAATCACTTCCTGAACAGTCACTTTGATAAGTTTCCCGAAAATCTTGGAGCTGTTAGTGATGAGCAGACTACTGCTGGAGCACCCAAACGAGATTATCCTCAACAAGTACACAAACGCAAGAGCCACAAATTCTAATTTTTGCCTGAATAGAATTTAAATAAGTTTTGTGCTAATTTTATGATTAAAATACATGTTTTAATATGTTCTATTTTGAAATTGTAGACAAATTCTGATGCAATCATGTCTTTTAGTGTATTAATGTATTTACTGCATTATATAAATTATTATATTTTTACAAAGATGATGTCCAAGAAGACATTCTACTTCATTATATTAAATAAATGTTGAAAATTTTACAATAAGATGAAAACCTAAAATCTTGAATTGCAAAAAATCCTGTAGCTTATAGAGAAAACTAATGTCAGATTTGAGATCAACACACTCGAATTAGGTAAGAACAAGTGGTTTTGTGGATGCAACAAAAATTTTGTTTCCCAGTGTAATCATTCTCTTTATCTCTTTATACACAAGTATACACACAGACACATATATGACTTGAATTTTTATAAAGAATGTGTTTGTACAGCTGTATGGTTTACATTTTAAAATGAACATGAAAAAAATAAATTAAAAGAATGACTATAGAAAATAAATTATGGAGGAATGCAAGACGGCAGCAGAGTAGGTAGAAGTTACACTCACATTCTCCCATGTCCTAAATGGAATTATAACTGGATTACAGAATAATTAACTTGAATAACCAACTGAAGACTAGCTGAATGGAAGTCTTATAACTAAGGATTTACAGAAGAAGCCACATCAAAATGGTAGGAAAGGCAGAGATATGGAAAGAGCTGGCCCCATGCCCATGTGTGATGGCTAAGAATCTACAGGGATAACTCAGCTACAAAGGTTCCCCTGAGGAGTGTGGGCTCTCAACTCCACATGAGGATCCCCAGCCTGGAGCACTAGAGCCAGGAAGAGGAGCCCACATAATATCTGGCTGTAAAAATCAGCTGGCATTCTGTATGCCAGGGAGAGACAGGAGTCTGCTAGAAACCAAGGTGCTCTTGTACAGGGCTCAATGTCACTAATCATCAGATAAATGCAAATTAAAGCCACAATGAGTTATCACCTTACACTGTAGAGTGGCTATCATCAATAAAGCAACAAATAAGTGTTGGCAAGGATGTGGAGAAAAGGGAATCCTTGTGCACTGTTGATGAGAAATGCAGATTGTTATAGCCACTGTGGAAAGCAACAAGAAGTTAGTTCAAAAAATTAAAATTGGAACTGCCTTATGACACAGCGATTCCACCTCTGGGAATTTAACCAAAGAAACCCAAAACACTAAGAATATCTGTACCCCTATGTTTGTTGTAGCATTATTTACAATTGTCAAGATTTGGAAGCAACCCAAGGGCCCATCAATAGATGAACAGATTAAAAAAAATAGATGAGTAGATTTTAAAAAGTGGTCATACGTATATACAATTGAATATTACTCAGCCATATAAAAGAATAAAATCTTACCATTTGTGCCAGCATGGATGGACATAGAGTGTATTATGCTAAGTGAAGTAAGTTAGTCAAAAAAAGACAAATACCATATGATTTCACTTATATGTGAAATCTAAGGAGCAAAATAAATAAACCAACAAGATTTAAACAGATGCACAGACACAGAGAACAGACTGATTGCCAGAAGGGAGGGGTGTTAGGGGGACTGGGAAGTCAAATTGGTAGTTACAAAATAGTTACAGGAACGTAAAGCACAGCCTATTGGAAATATAGTCAATAATACTGTAATAACTACATATGGTGCCGGTGGTTACTGGAAATATCAGGGAAAACACTTTGTATTATATGGTAACCTATTCTGTGTACCTGAAACTAATATAAAATAATACTGACTGTAAACAATAAATGAAAAATTATTTTTAAAAAATCTTTAATATACATTTTTAAAGCAGAATGATTCATTGTATGTAAAAGAGAAGAAATGTAAGGAAGTGATTGATATTTTCGATCTGAGAAGGCACAAGAAACTTGTTTAAGTGCTGAAGTTAAGGTTGGAACATAGAGATTCTAAATAAGTAAAAAAGTTTGTAATTGAGCACTGAGATTAATGCACAGAAAGACATAAGTAATTCATTACACGTTTGGAGAAGAAACAAATCCTGTATGTTATATAATTCCTCTAATGAAGTGAGTAATGAAAAAAGAAGGAGAAAGGCCCTGGCCAGTTGGTTCAGTGGTAGAGTGTTGACCTGGCGTGCAGAAGTCCCGGGTTCGATTCCCGGCCAGGGCACACAGGAGAGGTGCCCATCTGCCTCTCCACCCCTCCCCCTCTCCTTCCTCTCTGTCTCTCTCTTCCCCTCCCGCAGCCAAGGCTCCATTGGAGCAAAGATGGCCCGAGCACTGGGGATGGCTCTATGGCCTCTGCCTCAGGCGCTAGAGTGGCTCTGATCGCAACAGAGCGATGCCCCAGATGGGCAGAGCATCGCCCCCTGGTGGGCATGCCGGGTGGATCTCAGTCGGGCGCATGCAGGAGTCTCTCGGACTGCCTCCCCGTTTCCAGCTTCAGAAAAAAAAAAAAAAAAAAAAAAAAGAAGGAGCTAGTCAGATAAGCCCATTTGACCATAATTTTATTTAAAAACCTCTTTTAACAAGATAAACACATTGTTGACTAAATTGGTTTATATTCTTATGATTTTTCAAATATCTATGTTGGGAAAAAGATAAACCTCTTTGCCCAAGGGAGTCAAATCTAAGCTGATAGCTCTCTAAGCTGTTTGTATAGTGCCTCAGGGTCAATACCAATTTTTAAAACAGAAATGAATGCTAAGCAACACCCATGACTATATTTCATCCACATGGATCTCAAGAAAAGTAAAAAGTGAAACCCTGGACAAGTAGGAATATGCTAGTTTCTCTATGTGCTAAGAAAGCAATGGTCTCAGCTAAATGCATTTGTTAAAAAGGGGCCTTACACATTAGTTTCCTCACATTTCAAGAAATCACATGTTTTCAGATTGACTACAAGGACACAAACTTATATCAGAATTTAATAAAATACTCAGTAAGTAGATTGCTTGTTACGTGTGACCATGTCCCTTTGGGGACATCAAGAAGAAAGCATCAAAGCTATTCATCATTTGACCTCTATGGTAAATACGGAGGACAGAGTTTACAATTTCATCATAAATATAGCATATTTCTTGAGTTGTCAAACTTGTCAAAAATAAGGAGAGACGATTAATCCTCTCATTTCAATACTTTGGTAAATCATCTTTTGGATCATGTCAGCAGAGCTTGGAAATTAACAAGATCTGTGCCTAGCACCAGGGATGGGACAAGCAGAAAACCAGTTGATACCAAGGCTTATTACTAGTACAAATGGTCAAACTTAAAAAGCTTTGCATCTAAAATTGTCTATTTCTTAAGAATGTGACATTTTCCCTTATTTTAGTCTAGACCAGAAAAATATATGGGAAGAGAAACTATTC
Source organism: Saccopteryx bilineata (assembly GCF_036850765.1). Taxonomy (NCBI): domain Eukaryota; kingdom Metazoa; phylum Chordata; class Mammalia; order Chiroptera; family Emballonuridae; genus Saccopteryx; species Saccopteryx bilineata. The sequence goes on along the minus strand of NC_089491.1, from coordinate 293,702,176 downwards.
AATTTATATTTGGAACATCCTCTGAACAGTTAAGAGAATAACAGTAAAAATAATATAATATTAACTAACATTTATTAAATACTTATGATGTATCAACATTTGTGTTAGTCTTCATATATTTGACTTTTCACAGAAACTCTTTGAGTAGAATTATCATTAGCCCACAATCTTTCTTTGGAGTTAACTAAAATAATCAAAGAACACAAATTTAAATAATATAAACTTTATCATATGGACTATGAAACTTAAAAATTAAAATTATACTGCATTGAGGCCCTGGCCAGTTGGCTCAGCAGTAGAGCGTCAGCCCGGCTTATGGATATTCCACATTCAATTCCCGGCCAGGGCACCCAGGAGAAGCACCCATCTACTTCTCCACCCCTCCCTCTCTCCTTCCTCTCTGTCTCTCTCTTCCCCTCCTACAGCCAAGGCTCCATTGGAGCAAAGTTGGCCTGGGCGCTGAGGACGGCCCATGGCCTCCACCTCAAGTGCTAGAATGGCTCTGGCGGCAATGGAGCAGCGCCCCAGATGGGCAGAGTATTGCCCCCTGGTGGGCATGCTGGGTGGATTCTGGTCAGGTGCATGTGGGAGTCTGTCTCTTTGCCTCCCCGCTTCTAACTTCAGGGAAAAAAATTATAATGTATTGAACTAGGTGTGATATCTTGTTGTATAAATAAGGGTAAAAGGTAGAAAATATACATATTTATATAACTAATACTTTGAAAACCTATACAGTGTGTCCGTAAAGTCATGGTGCACTTTTGACCAGTCACAGGAAAGCAAGAAAAGATTATAGAAATGTGAAATCTGCACCAAATAAAAGGAAAACTCTCCCAGTTTCATACCTATTCAGTGGAGTTCGATGTGGGCTCATGCACAGATTTTTTTTTTTTTTTTTTTGTATTTTTCTGAAGCCGGAAACGGGGAGAGACAGTCAGATGGACTCCCGCATGCGACCGACCGGGATCCACCCGGCACGCCCACCAGGGGGCGACGCTCTGCCCACCAGGGGGCGATGCTCTGCCCCTCCAGGGCGTCGCTCTGTTGCGACCAGAGCCACTCTAGTGCCTGGGGCAGAGGCTGAGGAGCTATCCCCAGCGCCCGGGCCATCTTTGCTCCAGTGGAGCCTCAGCTGCAGGAGGAAAAGAGAGAGACAGAGAGGAAGGAGAGGGGGAGGGGTGGAGAAGCAGATGGGCGCTTCTCCTGTGTGCCCTGGCTGGGAATTGAACCCAGGACTTCTGCACACCAGGCCGATGCTCTACCACTGAGCCAATGGCCAGGGCTCACGCACAGATTTTTTAGGGCGCCTTAGGTAGCTATCCCGTATAGCCTCTATAGACTCGTCACTGACTGATGGCCTACCAGAATGGGGTTTCTCCACCAAACTGCCAGTTTCCTTCAACTGCTTATCCCACCAAGTAAATGTTATTTCTACGTGGTGGTGCTTTGTTATAAACGTCCACATCTCGACTAGCATGGCCGTGGGCTGCTCCGCTGTATACATGGTGTTACATCATCATCTGCACATGTGCACATGTTGCCACATCATCCTACAGAAACTAGGAGGGTTTTCCTTTTATTTGGTGCAGACTTCACATTTCTATCATCTTTTGTTGCTTTCCTGTGACCAGTCAGAAGTGCCCCATGACTTTACAGACACACTGTATTAGCCAGGTTAGAAGTAAAGTCCTTTCTTAAGAGATTCTACTTATCCTTATTATCATAAAATTCAATAGTTTAGTTTGTTTATATAAAATTCTTTTGACAGTATTAGTTATTATATAACTTTAACAGTGAGACCATTAATACTTGTTTCATTTCTTAAAGAAAATCATATTTACTCATGATATTGAGCTTTACGACATTTAGCCTTCCGATTATCATTGTTCTGATCTTATTAACCTGAAGAGTATAAAATCTGTCCAAGTTCTTCAAAGTTTGCCAAAACCATTTCCCTTTAAAAAATGTTTTTAATTTATTGATTTAGAGCAAGAAAGAGAAACACTGATTTGTTGTTTTACTTATTCATGCTTTCATTGGTTGATTTTTATATTACCTTGATCAGGGATTGAACCTACAACTTTAGCATATAAGGATGATGCTCTAAACAGCCAGGGTTCTGTTTTCTTAGTCAATTAAGTTATAAGGAAAAATAAATGGTGCTTATGGCAGAAATACTTTCAAATCACAATGAAGAATCTCGACCCTCTCAACATAACATTTGCTAAATCCCAAATTTATAGAGATTAAATTATGTTTGTTAGAGACAGCTGCAAAGGGGAAAGCTGTGGAGGTCACAAGAGTACTTTCTCCTCAGGCTTTGACTGCTATCACAGAACCAGTGAATGTCACAGCACAGAAAGACACCACCAAGAAAAGCAGAGAATAGCTATCTTTTCAAATGGACATATTGCAAAGGGGGAAAAAAAGCTTTTTAGAAAACTTCTGATTTATGTTCTCTACAAGATTCAATGGAATAGAGTTTCTATATGGAGTCTAGAAGTGAGAATGAGTATGATACCTGTGAGAAATTCCAATTGTCCATAGAGTAGTATCTGTTGAAATTTTTACTAAATGACTTTATAGTTGTCTGATTTGTTTGGTATTACATTGGAAAGTAATCAAATAAAGACCAATTTTAATACTCTTTATTTTTTTTTTTAATAAATTTTTATTAATGGTAATGGGATGACATTAATAAATCAGGGTACATATATTCAAAGAAAACATGTCTAGGTTATTTTGTCATTAAATTATGCTGCATACCCCTCGCCCAAAGTCAGATTGTCCTCCGCCACCCTCTATCTAGTTCTCTGTGCCTCTCCCCCTCCCCCTAACTCTCTCCCTCCCTCCCTACCATGTCCTCCCTCCCCCCACCCCTGGTAACCACCACACTCTTGTCCATGTCTCTTAGTCTCATTTTTATGTTCCACCAATGTATGGAATCATGTAGTTCTTGTTTTTTTCTGATTTACTTATTTCACTCCTTATAATGTTATCAAGATCCCACCATTTTGCTGTAAATGATCTGATGTCATCATTTCTTATGGCTGAGTAGTATTCCATAGTGTATATGTGCCACATCTTCTTTATCCAGTCTTCAATTGAAGGGCTTTTTGGTTGTTTCCATGTCTTGGCCACTGTGAACAGTGCTGCAATGAACATGGGGCTACATGTGTCTTCACGTATCAATGTTTCTGAGGTTTTGGGGTATATACCCAGTAGAGGGATTGCTGGGTCATAAGGTAGTTCTATTTGCAGTTTTTTGAGGAACCACCATACTTTGCTCCATAATGGTTGTACTACTTTACAGTCCCACCAACAGTGAATGAGGGTTCCTTTTTCTCCACAGCCTCTCCAACATTTGCTATTACCCGTCTTGTTGATAATAGCTAATCTAACAGGGGTGAGGTGGTATCTCATTGTAGTTTTGATTTGCATTTCTCTAATAACTAATGAAGCTGAGCATCTTTTCATATATCTGTTGGCCATTTGTATCTCTTCCTGGGAGAAGTGTCTGTTCATGTCTTCTTCCCATTTTTTTATTGGATTGTTTGTTTGTTTGTTGTTGAGTTTTATGAGTTCTTTGTAAATTTTGGATATTAGGCCCTTATCTGAGCTGTTGTTTGAAAATATCATTTCCCATTTAGTTGGCTGTCTGTTTATTTTGATATCAGTTTCTCTTGATGAGCAAAAACTTTTAATTCTGATGTAGTCCCATTCATTTATCTTTGCCTTCACTTCTCTTGCCATTGGAGTCAAGTTCATAAAATGTTCTTTAAAACCCAGGTCCATGATTTTAGTACCTATGTCTTCTTCTATGTACTTTATTGTTTCAGGTCTTATATTTAGGTCTTTGATCCATTTTGAATTAATTTTAGTACACGGGGACAGGCTGTAGTCGAGTTTCATTCTTTTGCATGTGGCTTTCCAGTTTTCCCAACACCATTTGTTGAAGAGGCTTTCTTTTCTCCATTGTGTGTTGTTGGCCCCTTTATCAAAGATTATTTGACCATATATATGTGGTTTTATTTCTGGGCTTTCTATTCTGTTCTATTGGTCTGAGTGTCTATTTTTCTGCCAATACCATGCTGTTTTGATTATCGTGGCCCTATAATATAGTTTAAAGTCAGGTATTGTAATGCCCCCAGCTTCATTCTTTTTCCTTAGGATTGTTTTGGCTATTCGGGGTTTTTTATAGTTCCATATAAATCTGATGATTTTTTGTTCCATTTCTTTAAAAAATCTCATAGGGATTTTGATGGGAATTGCATTAAATTTGTATATTGCTTTGGGTAATATGGCCATTTTGATTATATTTATTCTTCCTATCCAAGAACAAGGAATATTTTTCCATCTCATTGTATCTTTTTCGATTTCCCTTAACAATGCTTTGTAATTTTCATTATATAGGTCCTTTACGTTCTTTGTTATGTTTATTCCTAGGTATTTTATTTTTTTTGTTGCAATCGTGAAGGGGATTATTTTTTTGAGTTCGTTTTCTAATATTTCATTGTTGGCATATAGAAAGGCTATGGACTTTTGTATGTTAATTTTGTATCCTGCGACCTTACTGTATTGGTTTATTGTTTCTAATAATCTTTTTGTGGAGTCCTTCGGGTTTTCGATGTATAGGATCATATCATCAGCAAAAAGTGATACCTTTACTTCTTCTTTTCCGATATGGATGCCTTTTATTTCTTTGTCTTGTCTGATTGCTCTGGCCAGAACTTCTAGCACCACGTTAAATAAGAGTGGAGAGAGTGGACAACCCTGTCTTGTTCCTGATTTAAGGTAGAAAGTCCTCAGTTTTATGCCGTTTAATAGGATGTTGGCTGATGGTTTATCATATATGGCCTTTATCATGTTGAGATATTTTCCTTCTATACCCATTTTGTTGAGAGTCTTAAACATAAAATTGTGTTGTATTTTATCAAAAACCTTTTCTGCATCTATTGATAAGATCATGTGGTTTTTGTTCTTTGTTTTGTTGATATGGTGTATTACGTTAACCGTTTTGCGTATGTTGAACCATCCTTGAGATTCTGGGATGAATCCCACTTGATCATGATGTATTATTTTTTTAATATGTTGTTGTATTCGGTTTGCCAGTATTTTGTTTAGTATTTTAGCATCTGTATTCATTAGAGATATTGGTCTGTAGTTTTCTTTCTTTGTGCCATCCTTGCCAGGTTTTGGTATGAGGGTTATGTTGTCCTCATAAAATGTGTTTGGAAGTATTGCTTCTTCTTCAATTTTTTGGAAGACTTTGAGTGGAATAGGAACCAAGTCTTCTTTGAATGTTTGATAGAATTCACTAGTATAACCATCTGGGCCTGGACTTTTATTTTTGGGGAGATTTTTAATAGTTTTTTCTATTTCCTCCCTGCTGATTGGTCTGTTTAGGCTTTCTGCTTCTTCATGACTCAGTCTAGGAAGGTTGTATTGTTCTAGGAATTTATTCATTTCTTCTAGATTGTTGTATTTGGTGGCATATAATTTTTCATAGTATTCTACAATAATTCTTTGTAAATCTATGATGTCTGTGGTGATCTCTCCTCTTTCATTTTGGATTTTATTTATTTGAGTCCTGTGTCTTTTTTCCTTGGTGAGTCTTGCCAAGGGTTTGTCAATTTTGTTGATCTTTTCAAAGAACCAGCTCCTAGTTTTATTGATTTTTTCTATAGTTTTTCTGTTCTCTATTTCATTTATTTCTGCTCTGATTTTTATTATCTCCTTTCTTCGGTTGGTTTTGGGTTGTCTTTGTTCTTCTTTTTCTAGTTCCTTAAGGTGTGAAGTTAAGTGGTTTACTTCGGCTCTCTCTTGTTTGTTCATATAGGCCTGAAGTGATATGAACTTTCCTCTTATTACTGCTTTTGCTGCATCCCAGAGATTCTGATATGTCGTATTTTCATTTTCATTTGTCTGTATATATCTTTTGATCTCTGCGCTTATTTCTTCTTAGACCCATTCATTTTTTAGAAGTATGTTGTTTAGTTTCCACATTTTTGTGGGTTTTTCCCCCTCTTTTTTGCAGTTGAATTCTAGTTTCAAGGCTTTATGATCAGAAAATATGCTTGGTACAATTTCAATTTTTCTAAATTTGCTGATATTGTCTTTGTGGCCCAACATATGGTCAATTCTTGAGAATGTTCCATATACACTAGAGAAAAATGTATACTCTGTCGCTTTGGGATGAAGTGTCCTGTAGATGTCTATCATATCCAGGTGTTCTAGTATTTCGTTTAAGGCCACTATATCTTTATTGATTCTCTGTTTGGATGACCGATCTAGAGCCGTCAGCGGTGTATTGAGGTCACCAAGTATGATTGTATTTTTGTTAGTTTTTGTTTTAAGGTCAATAAGTAGCTGTCTTATATATTTTGGTGCTCCTTGGTTTGGTGCATATATATTAAGGATTGTTATGTCTTCTTGATTCAACTTCCCCTTAATCATTATGAAATGACCATTTTTGTCTCTGAGTACTTTTTCTGTCTTGTAGTCAGCATTATTAGATATGAGTATTGCTACACCTGCTTTTTTTTGGGTGTTGTTTGCTTGGAGTATTGTTTTCCAGCCTTTCACTTTGAATTTGTTTTTATCCTTGTTGCTTAGATGTGTTTCTTGTAGGCAGCATATAGTTGGATTTTCTTTTTTAATCCATTCTGCTACTCTGTGTCTTTTTATTGGTAAGTTTAATCCATTTACATTTAGTGTAATTATTGACACTTGTGGGTTCCCTACTGCCATTTTATAAATTGCTTTCTGTTAGTTTTGAATCTAGTTTGATTCTTCTCTTTTGTTTTTCTATCATTTGTTTTTGTTTGTTTGTGTTCCATACTTCTTTCCTCTGTTGCTACCTTTTTTAAGTCAAGTGTTTTTGTGGTGGTTTTTTTAAGGGTGGTTACCATTAAGTAATGAAAAGGGTACCTACCATATTCATTGTAGTACCCTATCTTATAAGTATTTCTGCACTTCATCGTCCTTTGCTACTGTTAATCTCCATCCTCTCCCCCCTTTTTTTCCTTTGTTGTCACAGTTTAAGTTTGGTTTTATTGTGTTCTTGGTGGAGCTGTTACTTGTGGTGTTGTTTTCTTTTGTTCTTTGAATCTGGTGGGAAAACCCCCTTTAGTAATTCCTGGAGTGGGGGCTTTCTGCTGATAAATTCTCTCATCTTTTCTGTATTTGTGAATGTTTTTATATCTCCTTCGTACTTGAAGGATAGCTTTGATGGGTATAGTATTCTTGGCTGAAAGTTCCTCTCTTTCAGGGCTTTAAATATTGGGGTCCACTCTCTTCTAGCTTGTAGAGTTTCTGCTGAGAAATCTGATGATAATCTAATAGGCCTTCCTTTATATGTTGTACTCTTCTTTTCCCTGGCTTCCTTGAGAATTTTTTCTTTGTCTTTGGTTTGTGTCATCTTCATTATGATGTGCCTTGGAGTGGGTTTGTTGGGGTTAAGAAAACTCGGTGTTCTGTTTGCTTCTTGAATTTGAGGCTTTAGTTCCTTCCACAGGCTTGGGAAGTTCTCGTCTATTATTTGTTTGAGTATATTCTCCATTCCATTTTCTTTCTCTTCTCCCTCTGATATACCTATTATTCTTATTCTTATGTTATTCTTTCTGATGGAGTCAGACAATTCCTGTAGGGCTTTCTCATTTTTTATTATTTTTGAGTCTCTTTCTTCTTCTCTCTGTTGTGCCTCAAGTTGTTTGTCTTCTATTTCACTAATCCTATCTTCAATCTGGGCTGTTCTGTTAGCTAAGCTTGTTACCTCGTTTTTCAGCTCGTGAATTGAGTTTTTCATTTCTGTTTGATTTGTTTTTATAGTTTCAATTTCCTTGGTAATATATTCTTTGTGTTCATTGAATTGTTTTCTGATCTCCCTATATTGCCTTTCTGTGTTTTCTTGTATCTCTCTGAGTATTTTTAAGATTTCTATTTTAAATTCTCTGTCATTTAGCTCCAAGGCTTCCAATATGTTAAGTCTTTTCTCCATAGATTTTTCCACATCTATTTGTGTTACCTCTCTTTCTTTTGTAGCCATAATATTCGATTTCCTCTTTCTTATCGGCATCTGAGGGTGGTCTTGTTGATAGCACTAATTAGAATTAATAAAGAGTAAAAAGTAAAAAAAAATAAAAAAATAAAAAAATAAAAAGGTAAAACACCCCACAAAAAAAACAGTAATAATTTATTATTTCCCCCTTTTTTCTTTCTTCTCTTTCCCTCCTCTCCCCTCCTCAGTGAAATATCGTGCCTATAATGGAGGGCCTGATTTGGGGTGAAGAGTTCAAGGGGAAAAAAAAAAGGGAGTAGGGACCTATTAAATGCAAAAAAAAAAAAAAAAAAAAGGAAGAAAATCTTAGACAAGCATAAGATGATTTGCTTGTAAGTGATGGTCAACTAAGAGATATAATGAGAGGGATAAGAGGGAACCAGAAAAAAGGACCAAAAAAGAATAATAAAGAAGAGAAAAATAATAAGTAAAAATCTGTTGTATTAAGTGGAGCGAAGACTAAATACAATGGAGACCTTGGGTTGGGAGGACCCAAAATGCCACAAAAATAAACAAACAAGAAAAAAAATAAAAACAAAAGCAAATAAGAAAAATAAAGCCAAAAAAAGCCTTGAGTCCCAAATTAACTAATTTGTTCGTGATTGAGGATTAAATGGGAGGAAAGTACAATGAGAGAAGAAAAAACGAATAGAAAGGAAAAAATAAGAAAAAGAGAAAAACGAAGGAAGAAATAAAAAGGAAAAGAAAAAAAACAAAATAAAGCAAAACAAACAAACAAAAAAACAAAAGAGGAGAGAGTGAGAGTTAAGTGTTTTGGAGTATAACCTTAAAGGAGGGTGAGGATGAAGAAGAGAAATAAAATGTAACACTCATGGGTAGTGTAGTTCAAGAAAAGGGAAGCATAAGATGGGTAGAGAATAGAAGGACCGAGGTGGAGGAAATAAAGGCAATAAGATAGAAGAAACAAACAACAACAACAAAAAAAAATTAGTGGAACAAGTTGTAAAGTCTGTGGATTTTTCTTGATTTTGAGAGGTTAACTTCTTCCTTTTTCTTTTCTCTCCCTCTTCCTGGTCGGTGACTCTGTACCCCAGGCTCTGTCCCTGTGTCACACTTAGGGATTTGCAGTTGATGGGATTCTATGGCAATGTCCTATAATTGGCTTTAATCTTGCTGGTAGTCAAGGCTTGTTGGCGTTTGCAGGGTCCAACGATGAGAGAGTTTGCTTTCCTGGATTCTCTCTCCTAGTCCCCCCTTTCTGAATTAGCAGCCTGGTGATCCAGCTATAAGGCTGCAACTGCTTCTGCCTGGGGAGTAAGAGGCTCAAAGAGCTGGGAAATCCCCACTCTATCCCCACTCAGTGCAAGGCTTTGGGAAAGGGTCTGGTAGTCAGGGCCTCCAGTGTAATCAGGCGGGGGTGGGAGTCAATTGTTGTCAAGGTGACTGTTCAGTGCCTATCATTTAGTTGGACCTCTCAACCCAGGCTTTCCACACTTTGTAGCCTGTTTTTGCTGGGAAGAAGAGGCACTAGTCTCTGCTTGCGACTAGTGTAGTATAGATCTTATTATCTGCCAAGTCCTTCTTGTTAGCGTTTATCCCTGAATATGGAGGCTCTATCAATCAGAAGTTGCCCCCGCCCCTTTAGCGAGAGGCACTAAAAAATATCACGCCTCTTGTCTTGGGTCGCTGAACTGAGAGAGATCTTAACAATTAGAACCGAGGGTGCACAGATTTCATGGGTTAAGCTAATTTCAGTGATTGGGTCGCAGCTGAGCTCCCGAAGGTATTTTAGGCTGCCTGCGCGCTCCCCTCCCCCAACGCTTGATTGTTAGCTTGAATGGCTGGGTGAGGTGCCCCGCCCACGGAGAGAATCCCCCAAGTAGGGGAAGACCACCCTGATGCCTCTCCCGCTTGCCCTGCCGCTGGCATCTGGATCGCACCAGGCACAGGATAATGGGGCACCCTGGGTGTGCGGGCCAGTAGGGTGCTCTGGGCGCGTGGAATGCCCAGGGCACGCATGCAAATGGGGTGCTCCGGGCACCGGTGGCTGGCGACTCTCACTCGCAGTGCGCGGGCCGCTGGGAACGTTAGCGGTGCTCGCTCTGCAACCGGACCTGGCGCGCGCCCGCGGCTGCTCGCGGCGGCTCGCGGCGGCTCGCGGCGGCGGCTCCCTGCAGCGGCTCGCGGCGGCTCCCGAGCATGGGCTGACTCACCACCGGCGCACAACCTCGCGGCTTGAATGAATGCCCCTGCGGTAGCTTCCTCCACACCCTCGTCTCTCAGATTCAAGTGATAACAGTCCTTTCGCTATCAGTTTGTGTGGAACTCCGGAATGCTCCGAGGACAAACCTTTCTGTTTCTAGTTGATAAATTTGTTGTGATTTAGGGGAGAGCTGTTGGACGTGCTGCTCACGGCGCCATTTCCGTGACGTCACCCAATTTTAATACTCTTTATTAAAGAGGAGAAGGATTCTTAAGTTTGACTCAAAGCTTGAAATCAAAATTTCAAACAATTTGAAAACAAAATAGCAGTCAATATATTTTATACAGGGTAAATTTCCTATGATGTTTAGTAGATGGGGATGAAATTTATTTGCAGTCATGATATGTATGTGCTGGATAAGACCTGTTTCATGCAGCAAATATCTAGTTTATAGATTTTTCACTCTAATAAATGTGGCAATCATTCATTTTAGAATTGAATCAACTGGATTAAGGCAAAATTAATACCTGCACATATTGCTTTAGGGTTCTTTTCCTTAGGTGTAGTATAATTTAGAGCTTCTTTTTGTTGTCATTGTTGTTTGTGACAGAGGCAGAGAGAGTCATAGAAAGGGACAGAGACAGACAGGCAGCAAGAAAGGAGAGAGATGAGAAGCATCAGTTCCTCCTTGCGGCACCTTAGTTGTTCATTGATTACTTTCTCATATGTGCCTTGACTGGGGGGGGGGGGGCTCCAGCAGAGCGAGTGACCTCTTGCTCAAGCCAGTGACCTTGGGCTTAAGCTGGTGAGCTTTTGCTCAAACCAGATGAGCCCGCGCTCAAGCTGGCAACCTCGGGGTCTCGAACCTGGGTCTTCCGCATCCCAGTCTGATGCTCTATCCACTGTGCCACTGCCTGGTCAGGCTGAGCTTCTTATTTTCTTTAATCCATCCAACCTATAGTATGGTTAGTATAGTTAATTTCTAGGGAATGGAATATAAGTGTGATGGGAAAGGTGTCAAACTATAAAATTGGCATAAGCAGGTCTATGGCCATACCACCCTGAACGCACCAGATCTCATCTGATCTCGGAAGCTAAGCTGGGTCGGGCCTGGTTAGTACTTGGATGAGAGACCGCCTGGAAATACCAGGTGCTGTAGGCTTAAAAATAAAAAATTGGCATAAGCAGGCAGATGTCTTTGTACATCACATGTATATTAGAAAGGCAATGGAGAGCTACCGAAAAAGCTTAAGCAGGGGACTAATGATAAACAGTTTGTGTAGTAGAAAGACACTCTTGGAAGCACAGTGGTGTGAAAGTTGAGCTAGGAGTAGTGGAAGAAGCTCATGAGTAAGGCAGTTAGTAATGAGAACCTGAAATAAGTAATTAATGTAAGAAACAGAAATTTGGAGCATATCTGGGAAATCATTACACACATAAATATATAATTGTATTTATTAGAATCTACATGTATAGTTCCTTTTTTAAAAAAAAACCCTGCTAATTAGCCATACAACCTCTCTCCTCTTTTCTTACTATATCCCCAAGTTTTGATGCCTCTCTGTGACTCCCCATGAATTTTTTTTTGACACTTCTGGTTTCTAATTCTCCCCAGAATGTTAACACACCACTTAACCATCATGATAGAGGAAAACTACAAGCTCTTCGAGGAAAAGAGCCAATTTTTGTTTGTTCCAAATGTTTTACTTTTTTATAGAGACAGAGAGTCAGAGATAGGGATAGACAGACAGCAACAGAGAGAAATGAGGAGCATCAATCATTAGTTTTTCATTGTGACACCTTAGTTGTTCATTGATTGCTTTCTCATATGTGCCTTGATCATGGGGCTACATCAGACCGAGTAACCCCTTGCTCGAGCCAGTGACCTTGGGTCCAAGCTGGTGAGCTTTGCTCAAACCAGATAAGCCCGCGCTCAAGCTGGTGACCTCGGGGTCTCGAACCTGGGTCCTCCACATCCCAGTCCAACGCTCTATCCACTGTGCCACCGCCTGGTTAGACCTAAATAGTTTTCAATTGTCTCTAGTAATACTAAGTACTCACTATATTTCTGTCGAATAAGTAAATAGTTAGCTTCCTTTCGATCACATTTGGAAAGTCTACTGTAGGTATCATCTGGAGTTCTTTGTTGTTAAATACAGAAACCATCTCCAATGACGCAAGGAATCAAGACATTGAGGGTTATAATAAGAAAAGAGGGTAAAAGTCCCAGGCTTGGTTAGCAGGTGTTGTTGTTTCTTTAATTAAGAAATAGGAGGCCTGACCAGGTGGTGGCACAATGGATAGAGCGTCAAACTGTGATGCGGCGGACCCAGGTTTGAGACCCCGAGGTCGCCAGCTTGAGCGTGAGCTCATCTGGTTTGAGCAAGGCTCACCACATTGAGCCCACGGTCACTGGCTCTAGCAAAGGGTCACTCAGTCTGCTGTAGGCCTCTGGTCAAGGCACATATGAGAAAGCAATCAACGAACAACTAAGGTGCCACAACAAAGAATTGATGCTTCTCATCTTTCTCCCTTCCTGTCTGTCCCTCTCTCTGTCAATACATACATACATACATACATACATACATAAAATAGGAGTACATTGGAAGGCTAGTTGGAGATCACAAAAATTACGGAAAGGCTAAGGAAATTTCAAGAACCAAAGCCAATCTTTGAGTGCAACATTTAGGAAATATCAAAACTTGATTGGAGCATTAAGACATCGACAATGAAATGAATAAGTCCCATGTTTTATCACCATGTTCAAGATCATATTAGAAAGAGCATGGAATTGGCACAATTTGTATGAAATGCCTAATTGTAATTAAGGCTAAAAATTCAAAAAGTCTGGGTACCTTAGAACACAGCCCAGACAGAGTGGAGTCTCTACAAGTACTTGTTCATGTTCAAAAAGTGTTCAATTTTCAGTTGAGGATGGCAAAACTGACTGATTATGTCCTGTCAGATTAGACACAAGGAGGAAAAGGTTAATTCCCTGAAAGTAAAATCTCTTGTTAGAAATAGAAGATTTCAGGCAGCCACAAGACAATAAATATTCGCTATATCTTTAAAATGCTAATACAGTAGTTTTCATTAAATTCAGAGTACTCAGGAAATAACATTTTTTTTAAAAAAGGGAAATTTCTAAGATTAAATTACCTTTAACAAAAAAACTAGGATATTAAACCATAATTTTCCCATAATTTCTTTATTCCCTCATTTCTTGAGTTTTCCTATTTTGTGCAAATTGGTGTGGCTTCTGAGATCATATTTATATGCCTTGCTTTGTCATTATAAATTTCAGCTACTCATACACTCTTTCCTATTCTTCTCTTTTTTTTTTTTTTAGACAGCAAGAAAAGAGGTTATTTTCTAGTATGATGATGCTCTTTCTCATGTCATTCATTCTACTTCATTGCTTCACTCTGGATTTTATTCTCCCCAGCACACACACAACCTAGCCCAGACACAGGTTATTAAACTTCGGGGTGTGGTGTAATAGTGAACATTTCCCCAACTGAGTCACATATAGAAGGCTAGTTTTTCTTACTAAAGTTTGACAATTTGCAATTTTGAAATCTTTTCCCTTTTCCAGGTCCACATAAAATGGGACGTGACAGAAGACTGTGATGAGTAAAATTCACTTTTTACAGAAATAAAAATGCTACATTAATGTATTGTTTGTGTGGTGTCGATATAACAGCTGTGAGATCTATCCAAAGCCCTGCAATTACTGATTATCATAATGTTACCTCTAACCTGGTGAGAAGTAACAGTGTGATTTAACACTAGACTATACAGGACCTGCTAAATGAGAAGATAAAATTTCTAGCCATGCAACACTGATATCAAGTACAAGAAAGTGTTTTGTTTTCCTCCCTTAGAATATAATTTGTTTAAACTCTCCAGAAAATTATGTGAGCTCTCATGAGTCTCTTCTGATTTGGGTGAAGGGAAAGTGGTAGGATTCTCTTCTTTCTTTTTTTTTTTTTTTTTTTTGTGTGTGTGTGTGTGTGTGTGTTTTTCTGAAGCTGGAAACAGGGAGAGACAGTCAGACAGACTCCCGCATGCGCCCGATCGGGATCCACCCGGCACGCCCACCAGGGGCGAGGCTCTGCCCACCAGGGGGCGATGCTCTGCCCCTCCAGGGTGTCGCTCTGCCGCGACCAGAGCCACTCTAGCGCCTGGGGCAGAGGTCAAGGAGCCATCCCCAGCGCCCGGGCCATCTTTGCTCCAATGGAGCCTTGGCTGCGGGAGGGGAAGAGAGAGACAGAGAGGAAGGAGGGGGGGTGGAGAAGCAAATGGGCGCTTCTCCTGTGTGCCCTGGCCGGGAATCGAACCCGGGTACCCGCACGCCAGGCCGACGCTCTACCGCTGAGCCAACCGGCCCGGGCCCTCTTTTTTCTTTTTAATTTTTTTTTTTAACTTACTGATTTCAGTGAGAGAGGAAGGGAGAGAGAGAGATAGAAACATCAAGCTGCTCTGGTATGTGCCCTGCCCCTTTTTTTCTTTAGTTAAATGAAAATAATTATATACCCTAGATTTAAAAATGGAGCAAGTTGAGCATTTCCCAGTTTAAACAAGGAGAAAAGTTATTAAAATAGTAATGACATGGCATTTTTTCTACCTGTCTCTCAGCCACAAATGGAGAGACCCCTGATTCTCCCTGCTCGGCCCTGGACGCGGAGGAGTTTGCCATGTTCATGCTGCGCGGTCAGCACACAATCCACAGGGCTTCTCCCCCTCCACTGATTGGTTTCAGCTGTGTCCTCTCTGACTGAGACATTCTCTCCCGCTTCTTCTATTTTCCAGGTATTGTGCCTGGTCTATAACTCACACTTGCTCCAAAAGCAACCACACATGGAGAAATTTCCCTTATCCTACAGATTTGTTACACTCTGTTGCATAGGATACAAGTAAGTGTTTGCTTTGTCCCCTCAAGTTTTAAAATGCACCTCTTTTTATCATATTCTTGGATTCTGGCACAAGTCTACGAGGCCAAGGGTAAAATAAAGGAACAAGCTCAACAGCACATCCCAGCTTTACTCAAAATTACCCTTACATTGTGACACTGACCCTTTGACATGGGACTGACTCGCTCTTTAATAGAATGACTACTGTCTCTGGGGGCCCCAGTCATGTATGCAAATAGACTCCTTTGGGCATTTCCAACCCAGTCTGAATCCTATAGGGAACCAAGGAGATAAATAAGCTCTACAAACTAAGATTTTTTGCTTCACAGCAAAGAGAAAATTCTCTATAGAATACAAAAGTGTTAGCACAGTAAGCCTCAAGTGTCCACCTCCATCCCGCATCTGGTTATGCTCTTGCAGACCATCCTGAGGAGGTCTCACTGTCTGATCCACTGGGACTTACCAACTTCCGTCTTGACCTCAGTGTGGTATATTTCATACCACCTCTTGAAAGTTTGCTCCCTTTCCTTGTTTTTGCTAGTCATTCTCTCCTGGTATTCTCTTTGCTGTGTTTTTCAGAATGGGGTAATGATTTCCATGTCTCTATTTCTAGTCCCGATCATTTTTATAGCAAGGAGAATATTTGTTACTATATACATATCTAACTGCTTATTATATATGCAAACCTGGGTTGTTTCAAAGCATCTCAATCTGACATATTTAAAACCAGCATCTATTTTCTTTTTTAAAAAAGATTTTATTTATTCATTTAAGAGAGGAGAGACAGAGAGAGAGAGAGAAGGGAAGAGAAGCAGGAAGCATCAACTCCCATATGTGCCTTGACCAGGCAAGCCCAGGGTTTCAAACTGGCAACCTCAGCATTCCAGGTCACCGCTTTATCCACTGCACCACCACAGGCCAGGCCAAAACCCGATCTATTTTGTATTCATATAGTTTTCATTATGTTTCTGTTACTATCACCATTCATGTACTTGGCTGTTTAAGGACCTCAGACAACTTCAGTGTTTCTTTCTCTATCAAACTCAACATCAGTTATCACACTATGCTGGTTATATCTCCAAAGTGCCCCTGAAATACAATCCTTGTGCATTCCATTGCTATAGACCCAATTTGGTCACTCACCATGTCTTAAATAATCAACAATACTTTTTGTCTAGTATCTTCCCATCCACAGACATCCTTAACGGTAACCCCAAAGTTATCTTTCAAAATAAATACCACTTTGTATTCCTCTACTCATTAAAACCTACTAATTTTATAGCCCATGACAGTTTTTCCAACCTGCCTACAACAAGTCTTTTCCCTTTCATATCATTCAAGCTTCCTACATTCTAGTCAAAGGGTCCATCCACCATTTTGGAAACAACACTATTTGCTTTTCTACCTTTCCACCTTGCTCCATGCTAGTAACTCTCCTGGAATGCCTCCTTCCCTTTTTCTATTAAGCATCTTTCATATTTGTATTTGAATTCCACCTTCTTTCTAAAGTCTTCTGTCACTGTGCCTCACAAACCTGTGCTCTCGGAGCTTTGCATTCCCTACTGCAGCAAATCATGCTTATATATTCCAAAGAGAGCAACAGCATCTTATTCTCATTGCCCAATGCACATCTGGAAAGAACCAAAGCAAGACAGCAAAAGCAGAGTAAACTAAAGATGTGGGTTTTTAAGTGAAAGTATATACTCAATGAATATTTTTGTTAAAGATTAGTGTCCTAAACAATCTAGGATTTTCAGCAAACAGTGCCTATTAGGAAGATATGGATTTAAGTAGTAAATGATAGTTAAAAAATTAAAATCTGAATTTTCTATGGATATTATGATTGCCATAAATTAGATATAATGGCTCTGATTTTACTTAATAATTCAATTGTTTATGCTTAAATGAAGTAATTATAATTCTCAAGGGTATAAGAAACTAAAATTGACTAACTAGTTAAGCAAAAAGGGGATTGTATCATGAGTAATCTATTTTTAATTGAACATAAGGATAGGCGTTGGCTGCCTCAAGTACAACTGAACAAGGAATTTAACTCAGACTCTCTCAACTTTCACCTTTGCTTATCTTTAGATACCTTCATTGTTCTTTCTCTCTCCTCCTCCTTCCTCTTCTCTCTCCTTCATGCTCTCTCTCCCCACAGTTGTGTTTTTCCCTCACTGTCCCCCTTACATTTCTTGTTTCCAAGTGTATTTGACAGAACATGACTGCCAACAGAGCCCAAGGTTGAAGTTCAGTCATTCAGTCAATAACTCTTCTCTCTTTTTCTAGCAATCTATTATCATATTCTTTTTGACCCAGTTTGGGTCAGGTGGCTACCTACAATCTAAATTATTACTATGGCTGAGAGCCAGAATCTTACTGTAGGAACAGCACAGCCCCAGAAGAGAAGGGCAACACCCAGAAGAAGAGAATGAAAGCTTACTCGAAGAGGGTCGGTGCAGTTTCTGAACAGCCAATCAAATAAGAGTTCAATTCACTCGGTCAAAACCAAAAGAAAAAAAAATCATACAAACCCAAAGCTAGAGCTTCAAATAATTAACAAATAAACTGCTTTCGGTTTTATCTCTTCTTTACCTGAGGTTTAGTTTAAATGCTTGTTGACATCATTATTAATATGGAATAGATGGATCAGAGAATATATTTTAAAAGTTGGCCAATCAACACCTGAATAAGTTGACAGAACAGAAGAATTTATTCTTTGAGGCACTATTCCCATCAAATGTCCAGGACAAAACTGTTACATGATCAATTACTTTTTTTTTTTTTGTATTTTTCTGAAGATGGAAACAGGGAGGCAGTCAGACAGACTCCCGCATGCGCCCGACCAAGATCCACCTGGCATGCCCACCAGGGGGCGATGCTCTGCCCATCTGGGACATTGCTCTGTTGCAACCAGAGCCATTCTAGCACCTAAGGCAGAGGCCACAGAGCCATCCTCAGCGCCCGGGCCAACTTTGCTCCAACGGAGCCTTGGCTGCGGGAGGGGAAGAGAGAGACAGAGAGGAAGGAGAGGGGGAGGGGTGGAGAAGCAGGTGGGCGCTTCTCCTGTGTGCCCTGGCCAGGAATCAAACCTGGGACTACCGCACGCCAGGCCAACACTCTACCACTGAGCCAACCGGTCAGGGCCTGATCAATTACATTTTGAAAAATCAGCATGTTACAGTTCTCTCCTGCAGAGTCACAATACATACTTGGTTCTAAGGGCTTTAGAGAAATAACTCTGTATACACAGCAGGAAATTGTTCACATTCTGAACTTATTCCTTTCTAATGATTTTTGAATTTATTGTTTTTCTGGTTATCATTTTATGTTATCTTTATGACTATTTCTGCTGAGCCACAAATCCTTTTATGTTCTTAAATCCAGTCCTTGGATATTCCCCAGACTTAGGATGCTAGGAGATTTGGGTTCATGAGACAATTTCCAGGCGGTCTGGGAAGTTTAGTGTGTTCACTCAGAGAAATTTAAAGTGCTCTCTCAGGAACACGGTTAGTATTATCACCTTTAATCAACCTTTTGTCTGAGTTCTTTAACAAATCCTATCTTATTTAAAGTTCTGGGAACTTTCTCATCCTTGTCTAATTCTGAGGCAACTGGGATTTTGGAGAAATTTGATGCAATTTAAGAATAATAAGCTAGTGTTCATCCTTAAGGGTTACAAATACATCTTGGTAAATATGTAAGAATGTTAAGTTCACTTTTATTTTGAACAAAGATTTTATTGTTCAAACTTTGGAACATTATTAAATCTTCATTATGTTGATTTCTGACAAGGAATAGAAAAAAATTTATCGCATAAACTATTTTTTATAGGGCAAGTGAGGGGCAATAAAACTGTCCACTACATTTTGAATTTCTCATTAAACTCCTGATCTAATGGGGATTTCCAACTCTACACACTCCATATAAAGCTTTACTTCTTTTAAATTTTTAAATAGTTTATATGTAAGGTGACATCTATTTAAAAGTTAGGCATGCATTATATTTCAACATATATTAAGTCATCATATTATAAAACATGTTGACACAAGGCCTATAGTGTCATAAGAAACTAAGAATTAATGTATTTTGCATTAAAAGGAAAATGGAATTTTGCCAAGACAGCTACAGTGGCAAGACAATTTTATAGTTAGGTTGAGTAGTTTCTCCTTTACTGGTGTTTGGGACAATATTACTTATGAGTCACCGAGCACAGAGAAGGATCTTAGTGACCTTGACTATACTCCTTGCCAGGTGTTTTCTAATATGTCATTTATAAAAAAGGGTCACGGGGCCATCCCACAATGTAATTATTTATTTGTGAGAAACTTAAAGGGAAATATTTGAAGATTAAAGATTGGAAAATCCCAAATGCTTCCATTGTGGTGGAAAAATCCCATGTAGCTGAACAAATAAATAAAGGATATATCCAAACAAAAGTCACAAATAAGTCATCATGTGATCATAGATATAAATCATGCCCATGTAAATACCGTAACACAAAGAAATCCATGGGTGGAAGGCAGAGAAGTATTTCTAAATATAAATATATTTACAATTAGTAAAGAAACAGGAGGCCTTTGCTATCATCTGTGCATGTGGCTCTAAAATTAAAAGGTATAAATGTAATTGCAAAAAAGTTTCCAAATAAAAATTAGGGTTCCTATAGAATCATGTGACTTCCTCCCTAATGCATTTGGAAATAAGTTGTGGTGGTTAGATTTTTCTGTCTCCTGTACTTATGAGAACTTGAATCCAGTTGTGTTCTTTCTGGAACTAAAAATTTATTGGCTAAACTTCTGAAATTACTTAAACCTCATCTGCACTTGAATCTAGGAACTTTTTAAATTCAAGTTCCTCATAATCCGAGTGTTGGAGGGTAGGGAAAGCAATTTTCCAATATTTATATGTTCAAATAAAAATATATTTGTTGGGTATTCCCTACCAGTGTTGGTACTATGGAAATGAAGGACAAGTTTCTTCTTCTCAGAGGGATCTCTTTCTACTGGGGAAATGAAGCAAGTAAACAAGTAGTAAATTTAAGCTACTTAACTAAACAGTGTAAGAGCTAAGAAAGAAGCAAATAAGGTAATATAATAGCATGCAATGTCTCTAAAAGGTGATGTTTGAATTCTGACACAGCTCCAGCCATGTGAAAAAAACCTGGGCAAATGGATTTCACACACAGGGAACAAACAGCAAATGCTAAGACCTCGAGAAGCAAAAGAGTTTTGAGTTTATTCTTGGAGTGGGAGAGAGATCAGAGTAACTGCACCATTGGGAGCAAGGAGAGAGGTGTGAAATGAGCCCGATGAAGAAGGGAGAGCCAGGGGTATTGTAAGGAGTTTGCATTTTATTGGCAATCCAATGATAAACCACTGAACTTCCTGGTTCAACTCATTGGTTAATATCATAAAACAAAATAATAACTATTTCAAGATGTCAACTAACACTTAAAGAAGATTTTTAATTACTTTTTGGAGGATATTTTTTTCATCGTGAAATTTAACATCGTTTCTTCCATTCTCTATCCCATTGCTGAAGATACAGGAAGTTAGTTATGAAGTTAGCTATAGCTCTTATTTTAAATGATATCATTTGGAAGATTAAGAGTTTATATTTTTTTTCTGGAGTGTTCTCTCCCCTATCTCTTATGTGGCTTTAGATTTATTAGCATGGAATGAAATGAGAGTTGTACATTCATTGATTCTAAATTCAAAGTGACCACCGTACTCCTATATTTCTGCTGGCCAATGATTGGTCCTAAGTGTCTTAACATAATAAGACACATTTTAAAATAAAAAAAATTGCCGCAAGTAAAAAAAGCTCTTTCTAGGAGCAAAAATTAATGCTGAAGTATTTATTAGAGATATCTGGCTTCAGTCTAAAGATCAGATGTCATTTACACATTCATAAAATATCATTTATCATCTCCTATTGGCCAAGAACGGTGATCTTTGTCCTGATGGAGCCTTTGTTTTACTTGACAAACAGAAATCACTCAAGTAATCATACAAACAGTTATAAATTGTCTTAGAAAAGACATGCAGTACAAGCGCCATGTCTAAGAGGGACTTGTCTTAGCCTGGGAGGGTCAGGAACATCTTCCCCACCCTACGGAAGTGCTTTCTGAGCTGAGATCTGAAGGAGAAACAGAGGTTAACCAGGTACACAGGAAAATCTCCCAGACAGGAAGAACAGTAAGTGAAAGGCTCATTGCCTAAGTAATGACTGTTATGAATCTCGAAAGGAAAGTGTTATAACTAGTTCAAACTACTAATTAAGTTTTCAGTAGAGCCTAGTCAGTTTATTAGTCATATTTTAAGCATTTACATTAAATGGCAATGTAATTTACTAGGCAACCATCACTGACTCCAAACAGTGGCATATAAACATTAAAAGTGAGTAAGAAACAGCACTGGTTTTTTAGTGTTCTCTTATCTGAAGCATTTGAACCAGAGCCTCATTTAAAAGTGTAAAGACCCATGCTTTGTACCGTATTACATGTTATTAGAGTACAGTATACAGAAATAATTGTGGGGAATGGGGAAATACAAACCCAGAATCACTGCTCTTTTCTCTTCTCTTCTATATTACTATAGGTGTTTGTCAAAAACATGATTCTCATCATACCATTCTTCTGCATAAAATCCTTTACTGGT
Organism: Saccopteryx bilineata; assembly: GCF_036850765.1. Classification (NCBI taxonomy): domain Eukaryota; kingdom Metazoa; phylum Chordata; class Mammalia; order Chiroptera; family Emballonuridae; genus Saccopteryx; species Saccopteryx bilineata. The sequence goes on along the minus strand of NC_089491.1, from coordinate 293,680,378 downwards.
GCAGAATTGGCTACAGAATAATGTGTCCTTATCAAGGCATTTAGAGGTTTTATGACCTAGCTGCTGACTTCCTTCCCAACTTCATTTGCTCCCACTTCCCACTGCACCTCCTGGGTTTTAGCCACATCAGCCACTGCAGAGATCCAGTTTCCACAGGTTGTGCTCTTTCTTTCCTCTATGTCTTTATCCAGACTCTGTCTTCTGCCCTGGGAGTTTCTTCCATGTATAGCGGACATGTGATTACCTAGCCACCATCTATTTTGAATAGCTACCCTGTTTTGGTTGAAATAGCCACACTTCCCTGATTGCTGGGGTTTAAGCTTGGCTCAACTCTAGCTAATCAGCGTGATTTTACACCCTGTGGACAGTTTTTCATTCAGAGGACCCAGTTAGAGACAGTGAGACATAAGGTGAGGTTTATGTGAGAAATATTTCCTGACTCTTCGGTGGGGATTCTGGAATTGATACCCTTCTCCTCTCTCATAATTGATGTGTACTTGGTACCCATTCTATAAACATGAAAATGAATCTTAAACTGAAGCAGAGTTTAGTAAGGCAGAGGAGTGAAGGGGTTACAACAGGTCCTTCCTTAAAGACATCACTGAGCTGCTGAAACAAGCCCACACCAAAGCTCACTGGACCTCTGGTCTTTCCAGTTATGTGAATCACTTTTATTGACATATTTTTTGGTACTTGCAACTGAAAGCAGCTAAATGTTATACCACATTTGGTCAACTAATAATAGGCCTTCCTTAATCTCTCAAAGTTAAACTTTTTTTTTAATTTTCAATGAAAGTGCCTTGTTTATACTCTATCAAAACCTATACAACATTGGTTTAATTATTATTAGTCTGCTTCCCAGAAGACTTTCATGTTATTTGCTGCATTATGAATTTGTTATAAGACTGGATGGACTCAGAAAGAGACTACCATCTCTTCCTAAATCACATGTATTTAATATGGAGTTTCTCAACCTCAGCACTACTAATATTTTGGGCCAGAAAAATTTTTGTTATGGAGGGTCAGTCTGTGCAATGTAGAATATTCAGCAGCATCCTTTGCCTCTACTTACTAGATGCCAGTAACATCATCCCCCGCCCCCAATTTTTGACAACAAAAAATGTCTTCGGGAATTGACAAATATCTCCCGAGAGGTAAAATTATTCCCATTTGAGACCTACTGACTTAACATAAAGTCTAAGAGTTTTGATTTTATTACAAACACGTTCTTGGCCTTTTGAGGCAAAAGCAATTTATCGAAGTGAATTCTGATAGATCATATATTCACCCTTTAATATAGACAGAAAGGGCTAATGATCCCACAAAGAGCAGAGCATATCGGTTTCATGTGAAATTGTTGGTTTGGAACGTAAAAAAGGTGTGCTAGGGCAAACTCCACCTTTCCTAGGGTAGAACGTGATCTCACACACACCAAACCTGCCTTTCTCATCTGCCAACCCCTCTCCAGAAATTTGGAATGGGTCATTTTCATCATTGGAAAAGGAAGGACCAAAAAGGGGAAATTTTCTTATATGTGAAAGATATATCATATTAGGTGCCCGTAACAGAGCTTGGCACCAAACTTCTTTCATCACCTCCTTGTTTCTTACACATACCCAACCTAATCCCCAAATAATTTCCCACTGACAGTGAGATCTTTCAAAGTGTTACTAATTATAAACTCCTTTAGAGGCAAGATGATTTCACTGAGAGGGAACATGCAGGTACTTGAGCCCACACAACCTCCTTGGCCTCGAGGCAAACGTTCTGTCTAACCGCCTTCTCTAATAGAATGATGAAACGGAAGCCAGAGAACTGAGTGAACCAAGCAGAAAACCTTGTTGGCTGGTTGTTTTCTAATAAATCAAGAATTCATAGAAATGATGCAAAACAAATGCACCTCAGTATGATCTGACATAACGATCTCTACTCCTTATCTTTGGTCCAAATACATTTGTGTTTATCCAATCACTACTTGAGTATATCATTTTGATAAGTGTGAAAATTAAGTAACAAAGGTAAAATTTAAAACTTAAAAACATATATTTTGACTTTTTTTGCCCTACCTCTGAGGTTGAAACAAACATCAATTTGCCTCTTAATCTAAGTAGTGTTTTAAATATTAATTTTTATTTTAGAATTAGCTTGGGGATAGATACTAAGTTTAAGGTTTTTTTTTTAATTTCACTAGGTTTCTGTGAATATTTTAAATAGTTACCAGAGCCAAAATACGAAACGATACAATAATTTCTCACTGTTCTGGTTCTATAGCCTGAGATAAAGGGCTGAGACTTTGCTCAGCTGGGTCAGAGCAGGCAACCTGCCTAGTCACGTACCTAGGAAGGCAGACATTCAAACCCTGGTTTAACACCAGATCCTGAATCTTTACCACTATTATATACTGACATTGCTCTTCTCAGCCCTCCTCCTCAAGTTTCAATTTTCTCTTTACAATCACCAATTAACCCTGTCAACATGTCAGTTTAAATATTCATTCTCTTAGAAGATGAAAGCAAAATAATCATGAAGCAGTTGTTTTCTTTCTGTTATCTGTCTTAGTTCCCTTACCCCTAAATGTAAACCTAGCTCTTCTGATTAAGAGAAAGAGAGAGATAATAAGGAAAAAGGAGTTTTTGCTTAGTATCATTTTGCTATTCTCCATTGATTATGAATTCAGGATACCATGAACATATTCTCCGAAGTTTCATGCTTTTAATATATATATATATTTTGCAATAAGGTAATATGTGTTATTATCTAATTTTGCACACCATTGAAGAATAAAGAGGTTCAATGTCTTGTCCAATGCCACACAGAGTGATAAGTGGCAGGACAGGGTGTAGACCCAGGTTCCCAGGCCCCGATCACCCTCTACCATGTGGGGAAAGCCAACACTCCTCCAACCCCACGCCTGCCACCAATCTCATGTCACTGTGTCACTGCGTTTCTTACTCTCTCATGAGGGTAAGTCAACAATTAAACGAGCCGTATGAAGTCCCCGTTGATAGCTCACAGTAGTATCTTCCTCAGTATGCTTATTAGTCACAGAAATCTTGATCTGCCTGTGAGAGCTAGGTGGGTATGCAGGTAGTTCTCTGCCACTGTGCATTGGCTTAGACATGGGACCCAGAAGGTGCTATGAAGGTTTAGATTGGATTTATATCTGCTCATTATAAAGAAATACTTTGCTGTCATTATGTATTTATTAACTTTCTGTATTTTCCTTTCATGATGGCTATACTGAGAAATATAGTCAAGTCAATTTCTCATCTGTAAAATAAGGAACTGGACCTTGCTCCCACCTTGTGGGAGAAGATTTTTTTTTAATGTTTTTTATTTATTTATTTTTTTTTTAAACATAACACAAGGAAGTTGTTAAAACTGGTGTAATAGCTCAATAAAATAAGTATTCCAGATTTTGGGAGGGACTTAGAGAAAGACAGTCAGAACCGTTCACCAGAATCCCTCCAACGTGATCATAGTGAATTAATGATGTGCTTTGTGAATGTGGTTAGCCAACGACATCAGCCTGATGGAGCTTTCTTGCTGCACCAAAATCCCATTGAGTTATTTGGTCCCCTTGGCTGATGAAGAACCATTAGGCAAGGAGCCCTGGCATAATCCAGAATGATGGGGTTTTGGGGAGGTTTTTTGTTTTGTTTAATTTTTTTTCTTTCTTTCTGAAGCTGGAAACAGGGAGAGACAGTCAGACAGACTCCCGCATGCGTCCGACCGGGATCCACCCGGCACGCCCACCAGGGGCGATGCTCTGCCCGCCAGGGGACGATGCTCTGCCCCTCCGGGGTGTCGCTCTGCCGCAACCAGAGCCACTCTAGCACCTGGGGCAGAGGCCAAGGAGCCATCCCCAGCGCCCGGGCCATCTTTGCTCCAATGGAGCCTTGGCTGCGGGAGGGGAAGAGAGAGACAGAGAGGAAGGAGAGGAGGCGGGGGTGGAGAAGCAAATGGGCGCTTCTCCTGTGTGCCCTGGCCGGGAATCGAACCCGGGTCCCCCGCACGCCAGGCCGATGCTCTACCGCTGAGCCAACCGGCCAGGGCTTGTTTAATTTTTAATTGAGGTCCTAGACAGTTTGCTCAGTGGTAGAGCATTGATCCAGCGTGTAGAAGTCCGGGGTTTGATTCCAGTCAGGGCACACAGGAGAAGTAACCATCTGCTTCTTCATCCCTCCACCTCCCCCTTATCTTTCTCTCTCTCCCCCTATTCTCGCAGCCATGTCTCAATTGGTTTGAGCAAGTTATCCCTAGGTGCTGAGGATGGCTCCACGGCCTCACCTCAGGTGCTAAAATAGCTTGGTTGCTGAGCAATGGAGCAATGACCCCAGATAGTCAGAGCACCTTTTGGTAGGGGTTTGCCGAGTGGATCCTGGTTGAGGTGCATGCAGAAATCTGTCTCTCTGCTCCCCTACTCTCACTTAATAATTAAAAAATAAATAAAATAAAATAAAATTTTAATTGGACTTATTGAGATGACATTGGTTAATAAAATTATGTTGGTTCCCAGTGTACAAGTTCATAATATATCAGCTGTACATCCTTATGTTCACCATCCCAAGTCAAGTCTCCTTCCATCACCATTTATCCCCATTTTTATCCTCTTCTACCTCCCCCCACCTACCCTTCCTTCTTGTCGTCACCATACTGTTGTTGTGTCCGTGAATCTTTTCCTTTGCTTAATCCTTTTACCTTCTGTACCCGTCCCCAAACCCCCTTCCCCTCTGACCGTTGTCAATTTGCTCTCAATATCTATGAGTCTTTTTCTATTTTGTTTGTTAGCTTATTATGTTCATTAGATTCTACATATGCGTGAAATTATAAGGCACTTGTCTTTCTCAGACTGGCTTATTTCACTTAGCATAATAATCAACAAGTACATTTATATTGTCACAAAAGGTTTAACATCTTTCTTAGCCAGTTCTTCCTGTCATTATTAAACCCAGAGTTTCTTTTACCACTTTCATTTAAGACATTATATTAAAAAAAAAAGTCAGGTATTTTCATACACTACTATTCTATTCATAATGAGATAAAATATCTGAGTAGTGGAAATCACCCACAAACACTGTATCTTGCTTATATACAATAGTGTGCATAAAATAAAAAAGTCTGTCTCAAAATCATCTTAAAAATAGTGAGCTCATTCAAAAACATGTTTTCACATCTGATAACCCAGGCACAGAGCCACGAAACTAAGAAGTCCTGGATCTAATAGGCAAGTTAAATACTGTATTTCCCCATGTAAAAGATGCACCTTAATTTTGGGGCCCAAAATTTGGGAAAAAAATGTATTCCATAAAGTTATTGAACTCAAGTTTTATTCATCATAAAATTCACACATCTCCTCATCACTGTCAAAACTCCCATCCATTAGCTTGTCCTCGTCTGTGTCTGATGATGAATCACTGTCTTCATGTATTGCCTCGTCCTCAGTTCCATCTATGGCATTTGAAATGCCCCACTTCTACAACCACTGTATAAGATGCACCCAGTTTTTAGACCCCAAATTTTTTGAAAAAAGGTGTATCTTATATATGGGGAAATATGATAAGCCATTCATTGAGAAAAAATTTGTGATTAGTTAGTACATACTTCCCTTTAAAATGTTATCTCATTTTGTTTTTAAGGAAAATATATACTTAGAAACTACAGAAACATAAAAAAATTATTCATAATCCTACCACCCCCCAAAAAAACCATGATTAATATTCAAAATCTGTTTTTGTTTGCACTTCCCATCATAAGATTATTTTGAAACATCTGTTCTAGAGGCGACGTTGATTTTAACACATCATCGGAGAACAGCTAATATTTGGCATATGAATGTGCAAGAGGAAGAACTGGTCATTTAAAAATACAGTCAATGTTTATTAAATTCTGAAATGTAATGTGAAAACACCGTCTGAAAAAAATACAGGGATGTTTCTTCTTTTTCTATACATCCACTCACATTTATTAGGTTCTTCCTTACCCCCAGCCACATCTCACATTCTCAATCATTATACAACATCAACTCTTATTTATTTTTATTGTTATTTATTTATTTTAGAGAAAGAGGAAAGAATAGAGAAAGAGAGGAATATTGATTCATTGCTCCACTTATTTATGCATTCTTTGGTTGATTCTCATATGTGCCCTGACTGGGGATGAAGCCTGCAAACTTGGTGAATGGGGACAACACTCTAAACAACTGAACTACCCAGCCAGGGCCATCAACTCTCATTTTAGCAACTGATTTTACATTTCCTTTCCAGTTTCCTTTGTTCACCCAAGATATAGACTTCTAGAATGGTGGTCCCCAACCATTTTTGGGCCACGGACCGGTTTAATGTCAGAAAATATTTTCACAGACCAGCCCTTAGGGTGGGACGGATAAATGTATCATGTGACCGAGACAAGCGTCAAGAGTGAGTCTTAGACGGATGTAACAGGGAATCTGGTCATTTTTTAAAAAAACATTGTTCAGACTTAAATATAAATAAAACGGAAATAATGTAAGTTATTTATTCTTTCTCTGCAGACTGGTACCAAATGGCCCACGGACTGGTACCGGTCAGCAGCCTGGGGGTTAGTCTTCCAACAAGCAAGAAACAAAGAAAATCCTGCTTTTATCTTGAAAAACTTTTTTTGTGCTTGACCTTCTCCTTGCCAATTGCCTTACTTCAGCCCTCTCATAATCTCTCCAAGATAACAGAAATAGCCTTTCATTGGTTTCCTGATAAACAGAAGACTTTTTTTATTCATACACAACATCCAGGCTACAATACCTGAGAACTTGCTGATTTTAATCCTTCATAATGGACCCTTTATCTTAAAAATAAACAAAACAAAAAAAACTAACACTCTTTGGCATAGAAATTCACAGCTGGTCCCCATTGATATCTTGAGTCTTATATGACCCCACCTATGCTTCTACCCCTAGACAAAGAGGATATAGCATTCTCAGGAACCATAAATGCATCCTCCGCTGAATATGCCATACTCTTTCACACTAGTACCTTTGATCATCTATTTCATTCAGCCTACAAATTTGTTCTCCTTCTTCTCTTCTCTACATGTATCTTCTTATACTATAATAAGCCCACTATAAATATCACTTCCTATATGACTTGATTTTCTTCCTCACTAAAACTTAACCATCCCTCTCTTTAGACTATAACACTCTGTCCATGGCACTTATATAATATTAATTTCAATATGGTGATAAAAGCACTCTGATAGAGATAAATAAATCATATAGTGGCAAGGAGAAAAGAAAATATATCTCTTGATAATCTGAGTCCTATAGATTGTATGTTCACTAAAGACAGTGACTTGGGGCCCTGGCAGGTTGGCTCAGTGGTAGAGCATCAGCTGGGCATATGGAAGTCCAGGTTTTGATTCCCGGTCAGGGCATACAGAAGAAGCAACCATCTGCTTCTCCATCACTCCCCCTTCTCTCTCTGTCTCTCTTTATCCCCATCCTGCAGCCATGGCTCATTCAAGCAAGTTGGCCCCAGGCACTGAGGATGGCACCATGGCCTTACCTCAGGAGCTATCAATAGCTTGGTTGCCAAGCAATGGTCCCAGATAGCAGAGCATCACTCCCTAGTCAGCTTTCCAGGTGGATCCCAGTTGGAGTGTATGTAGAAATCTGTCTCTCTGCCTCCTCACCTCTTACTTAATAAAAAAAAAAAGACAGTGACTTGGTTTTGTTAATTATCCATTTTAGACTTTTACTATTGACATATGGTGTGTGTTCAATATGCTTTTCTCCTTGGAAAAAAAGTTAATTACTAAACTTTACTGATGTTTTAACATTGTATTTCATGTATTTATATTTTTCTACAATTGTTTAAAGCTTTCAACCTAGTCTGACCACTTGGAAGACTATTAAATTCCTAGCAGTGAGGTATCCAAAAGATTTATACTGAATTAAATTTCTAAAAAACTAAATTAACTATCTTTACCTTGAAATCAGTTTCCTGAATTAAAGGTTTCATGATTTCTGTATAAAAATGCCAAAATTTGTGTAGTCATTACTCAGTTTATTTGGAATTGATTTGAATATGTTAATAATTGAGGGAATTTTTTCCCAGAGATGATGCATAAGGCTGATGAGTATTCTTGAGTTGACGCAAAATATTGAAATAGTTCTCATTTAAAGTTACAGTGAAAATCCCATTAGTTATATGGATCTCATTAGTTATATGCTAAAAATAAAGCAGAAAAAGCAACCAATAAACCTCACCATTTTAGAGTTTCCAATGTTATCATTGTTTATAGCAAATTAACAACCAGAATAAAATCTTAGCATTCTATGTATAATTTTTATTCCTTCATTTGAGTTAAATAAATAAATAAATGATGTAAAACCAGGTACATTCTATTGTTTTACAAACTTTATCTAAAGTTAATAGATTTTAATCTTTTTTAAAATCACTGGAAATTTTGTAAAGTGGCTTCAGGGGTTTGGAGGGTTTTTAGTTTCCTTCATCTAAATTTATAATCAATGCTATTCTCAATAATTTAGAATTTTTGATTGTATAACTTCAACTGAGAATAGTTTTCCTTTTTCTACCTAACACTTCTAATTAGAGTCGTTTGCAATTTGAAGTGTTTGATCATATTACTTTGTCCAGTGTCTAAAAATAAAGTGTGACATCTATTCTAAGGAAGCAATTCCAAACTAAAAAAAAAAAAAAAAAAGTGCAAAGTTGTTCATCACATTTTGATGTATTTACTCTACAAAGTTGAATATAACTTTAATAACTAAAAGTAAATACCATATTAGACTGAATGTGATATTATAGAATTTATGAATATAGCAATGTGAAAATGCTTGTTTAAATTAAAATTTTAAGAAAAGAATATAAAATTGTATGTTTATTATGATCATAAATGTGTAAAAGAAAACGATTATTTGGAGATGGATATCACTGGGGAACAAAATTTTTGTTGCATCTATAAAAACACTTGTTCTTACCTAATTCGAGTGTACTGATCTCAAATATGACATTAGTTTTTCTCTGTAAGCTACAGTTTTTCTGCAATTCAAGATTTTATATTTTCATTTTATTGTAAAATTTTCAACATTTAGTTTAACACAGTGGTTCTCAACCTTTGTAATGCCGTGACCCCGCAATACAGTTCCTCATGTTGCAGTGACCCCAAACCAAAAAATAATTTTGGTGGCTACTTCATAACTGTAATTTTGCTACAGTTATGATTCGGAATGTAAATACCTGATATGAATTATGTATTTTCCAATGGCTTTAGGTGACCCCGCCAGGGTCGTGACCCACAGGTTGAGAACCGCTGGTTTAACATAATGAAGTAGAATGTCTTCTTGGCATCATCTTTGTGAAAATATGATATAATAATTTATATAATGCATTAACTACACTAATACACTAAAAGATATGATTGCATCAGAATTTGTCAACAATTTCGAAATAGATCATATTAAAACACTTATTTTAATCATAAAGTTTGCACAAAATTTATTTAAATTCTATTCAGGCAAAAATTTGCGTTTGTAGCTCCTGTGTTTGTGTACTTGTTGAGGACAATCTCATTTGATGCTCCAGTAGTAGTCTGCTCATCACTAACAGCTCCAAGATTTTCAGGAAAGTTATCAAGGTGATGGTCAGGAAGTAAATCTTAATGCTCATGTTACATCCAATGTCGCAGAAAGCCAACAGCATCCTTTGAACCAGAAGTTCATAGTTTTCTGCTTTTTTGTTACCATGAAGTTCTTTATAACTGCCACAAAAGACTGCCATGCTGCTTTCTCCTCCTTATTCATCTTCCTGGCAAATTCTTCATCACGTATGAGGGTTCAAATTTGAGGTCTATTAAATATACCTGCTTTTATCTTCTCTAAAGACAAGGCAGGAAAAGCAGAAATAATATGTTGAAAGCATTCACTTTCTCTATTCAAAGCCTGAACAAACTGCTTCATTAAGCCAAGTTTGATGTGAAGTGGGGGAAAATTGATCTGTCTCAATTAACTACAGGTTCATTCACAATATTTTGCATCCCTACTTCCAGAGCTTCACGTTTCAGCCACTCTTTCTGTGTCCAACCTGAGCTCGGCTGTCCCACAAACACAGAAAGCAAGGATACTTCATGAAACCTCTCTGTTTTCCTAGCAGGAAATTTCCCATTTTAAGATCCACACAAATGATCCAGTTATGCTCCTCATATTTCAGAAAGTCAAGGGCAATTCTTATGTCATTCTTACTAAGTCTTTCGATTCAAGTTGGCTAAACTGCTGGGGGGTTAATGACTGAATCAGAAGACCCTTTAGATTCTACAACCATTTCCTCATGCATCTTATCAAAATACAACTTGACCACTGTGTTCACTTTCTTTGTCCTTAGAAGAAATAAAACCATTGAAAACTGGAACTGGGAGTGTCTCAGAGTGTGGGATAGGACATATTGATGAAGAAATATTAGGATATGCGATCATATGTTGTTTTTTCTTGCAGATGCCCTTTGTATGGATTAGACAGAAATAATAGTCACTGCTGTGGTCCTTAGGTTCACACTAAACCATGGAAATACCAGGCATTCCTTTTCAGTTTTTTTTTGTCCAGTCAAGAAGGATTTCTCACAATTATAACACACAATATAAGGAGCCCAATTCTTGTCTTGATCGCCAAGGGGAACTTGAAAATAGGCAATATATGCACGTGTCACAAATGAAGAAATATTGGGCCTTTGACGTTGAAGTGTGTAACAACCACATATATAACAGAAGGTGTCAGGACAATTCTTACATTTATGCCTATTTGAAGAAGCCATGATTCAATCTTAAAACAAAATAAGAGGGTGTTTTTATCAGATAATAATTTTTTACATTTAAAAACAACTACAATTATGTAAAAGTGATGTTTGTAAAACATTAATGGCTGTGTGGTTATGTTCAATCCAAGAGATGTTGCCCTTTAACTCCAATTTAAAAACCAATGCCTGCCATTAACTGTAACAAAGAGAAATTAAAATTGCATAAAAACTAGAGCATGCACAAAAAAATGCATTTCAGATTTGGAATCAGTGATGCAGAAATATATAGAAACAGTTCTAAAAATCTCATGCAACAAAAAATGAAAAAGAAATTGTTCCCCAGTGGGGAAACCTTAAGAAAGAGATGCAAAAATGTTAGCGATGGCTGTGTTCAATTGATGGATTTGGGGAGATAATTTTTCTCCCTTTATTTCCAAAATTCTCTATAAGGTTGTTTTATTATTTTCTAGGTTATATTGAGGGTGCGGTGAGGGAGAGGTAGACACTGTTACTGAATAAAAGGAACTAAGAGACAAAATTAAATATAATGTGTGGGCTTTGTTGTGATCCTAATTTGAATAAACTAACTGGAAAAGTACTTTTGGAGGGCAATTTGAGAAATTTGAATATGACTTGTGTATTAGATGTTATTAAAGAATTACTATGAATTTTGGTAGATATGACTATCACATAGAGTTAAGTTTTACAAAGGTCTTTATCATTAAAGATACATATTGAAATAGTTGTAGATAAGAGAGCATAATATCAATAATTAGTACAAAATGCTGAACTCCAGCAAAAAGAAAATAAAGTAGGGGAAAGATGATTGTTAAAATGTTAATTTCTGGAGCTAGATGATGAATACTAAGGGATTCACTAAACTATTCTTTCTATATGATTGAAAGTTTTCTGTATGATAAGAAATTTCTATAATAAAATGTTTTTAAGTCTAGTATTTTTAAATTAATTTTAATGGGGTGACATTGATAAATCAGGGTACATATGTTCAGAGAAGACATCTCCAGATTATTTTGACATTTGATTATGTTGCATACCCCTCACCCAAAGTCAAATTGTCTTCTGTCACCTTCTATCTGGTTTTCTTTGTGCCCCTCCCCTTCCCCCACCCCTCCCTCTTGTCCCCCTTCCCCGTAACCATCACACTATTGTCCAAATAAGTCTCATTTTTATTTCCCATCTATGTATGGAATCATATAGTTCTTAGTCATTTCTAATTTACTTATTTCATTCAGTATAATGTTATCAAGGTCCATCCATGTTATTGTAAATGATCCGATGTCATCATTTCTTATGGCTGAGTAGTATTCCATAGTATATATGTACCAAAGCTTTTTAATCCACTCGTCCTCTGACGGACACTTGGGCTGTTTCCAGATCTTCGCTATTGTGAACAATGCTGCCATAAACATGGGGGTGCATTTCTCCTTTTGGAATAGTGCTATGGTGTTCTTAGGGTATATTCCTAAAAGTGGGATAGCTGGGTCAAAAGGCAGTTTGATTTTTAATTTTTTGAGGAATCTCCATACTGTTTTCCACAGTCACTAATCATTAGAGAAATGCAAATTAAAACCACAATGAAATACCACCTCACACCAGTCAGAATGGCGCTCCTCAACAAAACAACACAGAATAAGTGCTGGCAAGGATGTGGAGAAAAGGGAACCCTCCTGCACTGCTGGTGGGAATGCAGACTGGTACAGCTACTGTGGAAAACAGTATGGAGATTCCTCAAAAAATTAAATCTAGTATTAATAAGTCTACTCTGTCACCAGAAAGCAGAGTGGTGCTGTCAATTTCTTACTGGTGCTTTAACAAGTTACCATAAACTTAGTAGTTTAAAACAACAAAATTTATTATCTTTCAGTTTTGAGATAAAAAGCACAAAAATCAAGGAGTCAGCAAGGGTGAATTCTTCTGGAGACTCTAGGGAAGAACCCATTTCTTACTTTTTATAGTTTCTAGAGGCCACCTGCATACCTTAGCTTATGGTCCTTCTTCCATCTTCAAGGCCACTAGTGAAGCATCTTCAAAACTATCTCCCCCCTCTTTCCCTTCTTCTCTCATCGCCTACAACTACGTCTTTCCCACCTCCCTCTTCTAAGAACCATTGTGATTATATTGGGTCCATCCAAATAATCCAGAATAGTCACCCTGTCTCAGGAGGCTTAATGTAATCACTTCTGTGAAGCCTGTTTTGTCATGTAAGGGAACATACCCACAAATTTAGGGAATTAGAATGTGAATATATTTGAGGGTTACTATTTGCCCTAATATATTTATACACTACAGTTGATTTATTTTAATTCTACATATCTTATAAAATATCGAAAATAGAGGTAGAAGTATTTATACAAAGTGAAAGAAGGTCAGAGTTAGGGAGAATATTGCCTTTCCTCCTCACGTTTCATTTATATGATTATGACTTGCCCTAAAGGATGTATTCTATAATTTGATTGTCTTCTTTATTTAACATCTACAATAGGCCATAAGTAAATGTATAAATATGTATAGAAAACATTTTTTTAAAAATATTGCCCAATCATAACAAATTTTGGAGTATTTATTATATAACCTTTTGTTTTTACCTTTTTATAAATTTGGAATTTATTATAAAGATTTGGAATTTTTTTTCTTACTTAATCTTATGTAATGACCATTTTCACATACAGTAATTTATTATTTTCAAAAACATCATTAATGGCTTTGTGATATCCTATTTGCTATAAATTATAAAACCATTTACTGGTACTTGTTTCACATTTATTTATTTCCTTAAGAGAGACTACTAAAAATAGCATTATTGAGTCAAAGAATATAAACAGTTTTTATGGTTTTAAAGTATGGCAACAAATTGCCCTCTTGAACTCCTTGGCCCTTTCTGTATGTAATTTAAAGTAGACCCAAAAAATAACTAATTATTACATACTATTTTCTTATAATTCATTCGTATTAGCAGCTCTGTGACTTGTTCTGGGTTTTTTTGTTTCTTCTACTTCTTATGTTTTATTTTTCTCATTCCCTTCTTTTTTTTTTTCTTTTTTTTTTTTTTGTATTTTTCTGAAATTAGAAACGGGAGGCAGTCAGACAGACTCCTGCATGTGCCTGACTGGGATCCACCTGGCATGCCCACCAGGGGGTGATGCTCTGCCCCTCTGGGGCGTCGCTCTGTTGCATCCAGAGCCATCCTAGCGCCTGAGGCAGAGGCCACAGAGCCATCCTCAGCGCCCGGGCCAACTTTGCTCCAATGAAGCCTTGGTTGCGGGAGGGGAAAAGAGAGACAGAGATGAAGGAGAGGGGGAGGAGTAGAGAAGCAGATGGGCACTCCTCCTGTGTGCCCTGGCCGGGAATCAAACCCAGGACTCCTGCATGCCAGGCCGACACTCTACCACTGAGCCAAGAGTCATTCCCTTCTTCTCTCTACCCAGCATATTTATAGATTCCAACATAACCAGTATGGAGATAAATGAAAAATAGTTTTTTAGGCAGTCAAGATTTACTCTTATCTTTCTTTGTAATGACAAAAAGAGATTCATGATAATGAATGGGTCAGGCCGTTAATCATTACTATAACCTAATCAAATGTTAATTGTTCATAAAAGTATTAAATTCAGACTAAAAATAAGTAACATAATTTTCCAAATTGAATATATTCTTTATGTCTTTTAGCAATGCTTTTTGTTTTTGCTTCTCTAGATTTCCTTTTGACCTCACTGTATCTATAGATCAAATATTTAAAAAACATATTCAGAATTAGTTTTAAACAATTTATAGCCCTGGCTGGTTGGCTCAGTGGTAGAGCCGTCAGCCTGGCGTGCAGGAGTCCCGGGTTTGATTCCCAGCCAGGGCACACAGGAGAAGCACCCATCTGCTTCTCCACCCCTCCCCCTCTCCTTCCTCTCTGTCTCTCTCTTCCCTTCCTGCAGCCAAGGCTCCATTGGAGCAAAGTTGGCCCGGGTGCTGAGGATGGCTCTGTGGCCTCTGCCTCAGGTGCTAGGATGGCTCTGGATGCAACAGAGCGACGCCCCAGAGGGGCAGAGCATCACCCCCTGGTGGGCATGCCAGGTGGATCCCAGTCAGGCACATGCAGGAGTCTGTCTGACTGCCTCCCCATTTCCAACTTCAGAGAAAAAAAAAATTTATAGTAGTCAAAGGTTTTAGACTTCCAATATTATGAAAATGTAAGGATTACTAAGAAAGGTAACATGACCCCGTGGCAAGAGCTTTGATTCAGAAGCTGGATTTATTACTAAGGACTGAATGACCTCCAAAAGGTCACTTGAAGTTCACAATTTCTCAATCTATAATATGGGGTAATATAGGATAGACATATATAACAATAATATAATGAAGATAATAGTATACTCCATTTTAATTAGTCAAATATATTTATTGAGTGGCCTTTTATATCCCCAGCATTGTTCTGAATACAATAAAAAAAGTGTGCATGGTCTCTAACTTTATGAAATTCATAAGAGTCTAATGAGGACAGTAACAAAAAGTATGATGCATGTGCCTGAGCAGTGGTGGCACAGTGGATAGAGTGTCAACCTGGAACACTAGGGTCTCAGATTCAAAACAATGAAGTCTCCAACTTGAGCACAGACTCATCTGAGGCTTGAGCACAGGCTCACCAGCTTGAGTATGGGATTACCGACATAATCCCATGGTCCACTGGCTTGAGCCCAAGGTCACTAGATTGAAGCCCAAGGTCTCTGGCTTGAGCAAGGGGTCACTGGCTCAGCTGGAGCCCCCCACTCAAGGCATATATGAGAAGCAATCAATAAGCCTGACTTGTGGTGGTGCAGCGGGTAAAGCCTCAACCTGAAACGCTGAGGTTACCAGTTTGAAACCCTGGGCTTACCTGGTCAAGGCACATATGGGAGTTGATGCTTCCTGCTCCTTCCCACCTCCTCTCTAAAAGTATTGAGCTTTAAAAAAAAAGTGAGAAGCAATCAATGAACAGCTAAAGTGCCACTACTATGAGCTGATGCTCCTCATCTGTCTCCCTTCCTGTTTGTCTCTCTCTTTCTCAAAAAAAAAAGTATGATGTATGTTTAAAAAGGCACTGGAAGGGCTGCTATGAGAGCTATAGAGCAAGGGGATTTAACTATGGAGGGAATTTCCTGAGATGAGAAGCTAAGAAAGACTAGTGTATTCACCTCACATGTGTCAGAATGGATATCATTGATAAATCAACAAAGAAGTGTTGGTGAGGGTTTGGAGCAAAGGGAATTCTTGTGCACTTTTGGTGAGAATGCAGAGTGATACAGCCACTATGGAAAACAGTAGGGAGTTTCTTCAAAAAGCTAAAAATAAAATGTCCTAATGACCCAGTAATTCCACTTCTGGGAATATATCCGAAGAAACCCAAAACATTAATTCAAAAGAATATATCCACCCCTATATTTGTTGCAGCATTACTTATAATACTAAGATTTAGAAACCTGCAAGTGCCCATCAGCAGATGAATGGATATGAAAGCTATGATACATCACACTGTTGGCCATAAAAAGAAGAAAATTTTACTTTTAAGAACAGCATGGATGGACCTAGAGAGCATTATGCTAAGTGAAATAAGCCAGTCAGAGAAAGACAAAGTACCATATGATTTCACTTATGTAGAATCTAATCAACAAAATGAACTAACAAGAAAAATAGAGAGACTCATAGATAGAGAACAGGCCGTCAGCTGTCAGGGGGGATGAGGGGAGTGGGTGGAGGGATTGAGCAAAAAAAGGACCACAAATGAAGAGAAAAAAACTCATGGACACAGACAACAGTGTGGTGATCGCTGGAGAAATGGGGCAGGGGGAGGTGGAGGAGAGTACGGGAATAAATTGTGATGGGCGGAGACTCGAGTTGGGGGCAGTGGTGAACACACAATATGGTGTACAGAAAAGGTGCTGTAAAACTGTGTACCGGAAACCCATATAATTTTGTTAATTAGTGTCACCCCAATAAATTCAATTAAAAATAAAAGTAATAAAACTTTTAAAAGAGTTAGCAATCTGCCTACAGAAATATAGTGAAGGAAACATGATTTATGTACTTCCAGAGTGTTTTAAAAAGTAGTTACCAACATTCTAGAACTTCAAGATGACAGGTTAAAAAAAAAAGTTAGATTTCCAGATTTCTTGAAAAATGAGAGGGTCTAACGCAGGGGTCTCAAACTCGCGGCCCGCGGGCCGCATGCGGCCCACCGAACAATTTTGTGCGGCCCGCAGACTAATCCACGAAGTTCAAAATATTTTGGATAAAATTAAGTAAGCCTAGGGTCCTACTTGTATTTTTCATTTCTCTAGCATCCTAGCTAGATATTAGCTTAGTTAACAGCAGTTGTGATGCGAACTACAGTTTCTGGTCGTTTTGTGACACTGAGTAAACTGCATCTACGATTGTGCTTGTTGTACTGATTTTTTTTTGTTTTCAACTGCAGTGAGAAAAGTGTTGCGTAACAGTTGCCTTTTGTAGACCTAGTGCGGCCCGCTGAACGGCTGTGATCTTGCTCTGCGGCCCACATGCTGAGTTGAGTTTGAGACCCCTGGTCTAACGCATGGCAGCAATCGGCCAAACCAATGCTTGCATGAGCATATGTGCACACCCACTGGCCACAGACTCCAGCCATTCTCTGGCCTGTTTCACTTTACACTCACCTGCTTCTGTCTGGATTTGGGTTTTTAATATCTGACCTAGAAAGAAGACTGTACACTGAAGAACAGAAGGAAGTCTTGTGCGTCTAAAGCACAGAGGCAAAGAAGAAGCATACTGGGAGCTGAGGCTCAAGTGGGAAAATGTGCCTGCCTGGGGGCTGGCCGGGTATGTTTCAGGTCTGTGAATACCACTGAAGAGTCTTAAGCAGGAAAAGTATATGCTCATATTTGGGTTTCAAAAATACTTCCCTGCCCTGGCCGGATAGCTTGGTTGGTTAGAGCCTCGTCCCGAAGTGCAGAGGTTGCCAGTTTGATCCCTGGTCAGGGTATATACAGAACAGATCTATGGTCCTGTCTCTCTCCTGCTCTCTCCCTTCCTCTCTTTAAAATCAATAAAATGAACATTAAAAAAATATATGTATACTTTCCACCTGACCTGTGGTGGCAGAGTGGATAAAGCACCGACCTGGAACACTGAGGTTGCTGGTTCAAAACCCTGGGCTTGCCTGGTCAAGGCACATATGGGAGTTGATGCTTCCTGCTCCTTCCCCCTTCTCTCTCTCTCTCTTTCCTCTCTCTAAAAATGAATAAATAAAATATAAAAATATACTTTTCTGTATTCCTGGAATACTTCCAGGTTCCTGGAAGCAAAGTGATAAAAGAATCGCAGAAGTACTTTGAAAGCTGAAGACGAGAAGTTTCAATTTGACTTCTTTTTCTTTTCTTTCTTTCTTTCTTTCTTTCTTTCTTTCTTTCTTTCTTTCTTTCTTTGTTAAATTTATTGGGTGACATTGGTTAATAAAATTATACAGACTTCAGGTGTGTAATTCTATAATACATCATCTGTATATTTTATTATGTGTCCACCACCACTGACTTATTTTTTAAGTTTCTCATGAAAACCGAGAAGGAATTTAAAATTTTGTGCAGACTAGGTTCTAGTCTGATTAAAAAAATAAAAAGAGTAAGGCCATTGTGACTAAATATTTTTTTTAGAGACAACAAAATAATAGTGAGTCATATCTTGAAAAAACATTAACCAAAATCATCCTAACGTGAAGGGGGAAAATCTTGTATAAAAATTGAAAAAACAGACGATAAAACCTGAGTGATAAAATAAGATTTTCCCGTATGTTACAGAAAAGTCATTGCCTTGCTCAATATGGTACATCCTAGTATTATTCAAATAAACTTGAACTCATACAGACACACTGAAAAGGTTATAACTCAGAATGACCCATGGGGCTTATTTCCTGTTAAATTCTAGCCCTGGTTCTGCTCTCTAATTCTGTTTGAATATGTTTCAGCAATGAATCATTCTGTCAGTCTGCCAGGAGTCTTTTCCACGGAGCAAGTGGCATGTACTTCACGTACTTTAGCAAAAACACAATTGAGAACTTGGCTTGGATTGCCCCCAATTACCTTATTTGCTCTTCAGAAATAAGTTGCACTTTTTTGTTTAGCTGTAATATGCCTCTCTAAGACTAAATGACAAACAGTGGAAGTTAATTTAAAACAACAAGAGAACATTATCCAGGAATGGCTTTGATCTGCACTTTGGGGACCTGGCCTCCTTCACAGGTCCACTGACTGGGAAGCATGTGGAGCTGCCTCCTGTGTCCAGGATGAGCCACCACCTTCTAGATCCAGTCTCCCGCAGTGTGGCCGATGGCATGTCTGAGAACACAGTACACACTCCCTTCTTGGTGATTTTTGTCTCCTAATGTATTAGCGAATTATTTTATTATTATATTTTCACCTACTCCCTGCCACCTGTTTCTCTACCTCCAGGCTCAGATCTGAATTCCATGAAGAGCTGCACTCTTCATGTAATGATGATGATGATGATGATGATGATGGTGGCGGCGGCTAATATGTACTGAGCTATTATGTGTCAGAGATTATTCAAAGTGTTCTTCATGCATTAACTCATTTAATACAATAACCATATCAGATAATTAGATAAATTATCCTTTTTACAAACAAGGAAGGGTGGGCCATGTAGTGGTGGATTTGAAAGAACTCTTGCTATTTTCCAACCCCACTTTAGCTCTAGAGCCCAGGATTTTAAACTCTACATTGCAAACATCCTGCTACACTCTGATTCACATTTCTTCCCTAACTCTATTAGAGGTGTTCTTTTCTGGGAGGCGTCTAGGCTCCTTAAGGACACATCCTATCAGTCTGTGAGTCCCAGTGAATACAGCTCAATAGCAGTGGCCCCAACTTCGCCTCAAGCTGGGATCCCTCCTTCTCCTACCTTCTGGGTAACAGTGACCCACAGACCTTCCTTCATCTTTCCTTCATCTCCATCAAGTCATATTGACAACTTGATTTTTTGCTTCTACTTAGTGTCCATATTGGAGATAGCATCCCTTCCTCATCTGGGGATGAGAAAATAAAGAATCCTCTCTCTTCACTGAGTCAAAAACAGGAAGCTAAAGGAAACCCTGTTTTCCACCTAAGTATCTTATGGAAGCTTGGCTGGCAGCAAGGACCATGTGTACCTCAGGTCCAGAGGTCCCAGCTGCAACTATTTCCCCCCAGAGAAAGCTGATTAAGCCAAATCCAAGGAGTCGTCTCTTGAATAGTCCTTCTCCTTAACCATCTCACTTGTATACAAGCAGCACATATAAATTGTTGAGTTCATCCATTTCCTTCCATACTCATCCTCAATAACCTTGTCAAGTCAAAATCATCACTCACCTGGATTCCTGTAAACAAGTCACCTGGTTTCCCAGACTCCCTCACTCCCACTATTTCATTTCATTTTTCACACTCTAGCCAAAGAATCTTCGTAAAATGCAAATCTAGTAAAGTTACTTCCTTGCATAAAATCCTCCAATGATTCTTCAGGCTCTTAGGATAAATCAAAGCATTTCAATTTTCTGGGTTTTTGTTTTGTTTTGTTTTGTTTGTCAATGATCTCTCCAGATTCATCTTTCATCATCCTTCCTGAAAGTGGCTCTACCTTTTCTTCTATTCCATCACTAGTAACTTCTCTTTGTTTCACTAAAGTAATACAGGGGTCAGTGGGCAAAAGTAGGTTAATAAGAATAGTAAATAAAGCAATAATTGATAAATAATCCACAACTATACTCAACTTTTGCCTACACTTGCATATATGTTTGCCTACTGGTGTTGGCACGTCTTTTCTCCTCCAACTCTCACTGTCCCTGGTCCTGTGTCAGGCTAACCTCTCCATGTTTCATGTGTTCTCATATCTCTCTATCCTTCCTCATTGTTTTCATGGCTGGTTACATTTTCATTGCTTTGCTTGTACAGTTTGCATCTCTGGCTAAACTGTAAGCCATGTGGGAACAGGAATAGTTTTACTTTGATGACTGTTGTGTCCCCAGCACTTATTACAGGGCCTGGCAAGTAACAGGCACTTGACAATCATTTATTGAAAGAAAAAAACACATGAATAACCTGCTACATTACAAGTAGGTTCCCAAAGTTCTATATGAAAGTTAAACTTTCAAATTAACATTTGGAAGAGTTTGCTAATAATTTGGGGGTTTATTCCAATCTGTCCATCAGTTTAAATAGGAAATAGAATGTATTTTTACACAATCATCTCTCCCCTTCTTTCCTAAAAAAATGCTACTAAGTGTCATATAAGTGTTATTTGATCAGATAAAAATATACAGTAAAACCATGATCCAAGGTAGAGAAGTTAGAAATGGTAATAGGAAAATTAGAAAGATTGGAAAATAGAAAAAAAAGTAAATGTTATTTACAAAGTATTATCTAATTATGTGGTGTTTATTGAATGCCGACCAAGCTCAGTATCTGAAATTTAGTAGACACATCAAAAATATGTGTTGACTTTCTTAATGGAGGGAATACCTTTTCAGAGCAGTTGTGTCCCAGTGTCCCTGAGAGAGAAGCATGCTGACCGTCAGCAATGCAGACACCTCTCTGCCTGCAGACTCAACACTAAGCACTAACTTTGGAAGTTTTGTTTGTAGCACTCTTGTGGAATAACACTTTTGTGGGATCTACCGCCTATAGTATTACAAGCTGTGACTAGGACAGTGTTCAAAGCATTGTGAGTCTTACAAAAGTTTTGGAGTTGTTCTCGTAGCATCTTTCTGGGAGGAGTGGTTGAGATAGAGTTAGCTATGTCCAGAGCTGGGAGCTAGAAGTAGTAGAAGAAATGATGAGCAAATAAAGTGGTAAATGTGTGAATGCCTATGTGGAAATCACCCAGTCTCCCTTCCCTTTTCCCAGATCCTGCAAATACTGAAGCGAAGATAATGAAAGCGGGAGAACTTATAATATGACACAGATTTGTGAGGACAAACACTTTCTGTAAAAAATGACTTGAAAAATGCTAACATGAGGCTAATCAAATAAAGCTGACTGTCTTAAATTCTCTAATCTGAGGACAGTCCCTGCTGAGGGCTCTGTCCCTCCCTCTTCCACCCTTAGGATTTGAAATCTTATGCCCCTCCCCTTTTAACAATTGTTTTCATATTCCATTGAGATATATAGATATATAGATATATAATTTTTTTTTTTTTTTACAGAGACAGAGAAAGAGAGAGAGGAATAGCTAGGGACAGACAGGAACGGAGAGAGATGAGAAGCATCAATCATCAGTTTTTCGTTGCGACACCTTAGTTGTTCATTGATTGCTTTTTCATATGTGCCTTGACCATAGGGCTTCAGCAGACCAAGTAACCCCTTGCTCAAGCCAGCAACCTTGGGTCCAAGGTGGTGAGCTTTTCTCAAACCAGATGAGCCCATGCTCAAGCTGGGCTCGAACCCGGGTCCTCCGCATCCCAGTCCGACACTCTATCCACTACACCACCGCCTGGTCAGGCCTGTTGATATATTTTTAAACTTTATTTTAATCCTGTAAATCCTTTCTCCTTGTGTCTTTCATGGGACTTTATATACTGAAAGAAACCTAGGCAGAAGACAGTATACTACTTGCTGTCTGTCTCAAATAGCAAACCTGATCATTTGTCCAGAATACAAAGCTTTGTTCTTTTAAACTTATATGCCAGGCATGTCATACTACCTTTGATTCTTCTGCATGCATTCATAGCCCTTCTCAAAATAGCACTCAGAAATCTATTCTTATAAGTAAAGAGAATTCCAAGAAGTGAAGTGAAACTAGAGGAGAGAATCCAAGTGTAGCATGTTCACAGAACACCCACACATCAACCAGAGCCTATTATTCGCCCAGATACATATAATCAGTGTCTCTTAAAAGCAAAGCAAAACAAGAAGCTCCGATTAACTTTCCTCAAAATAATATGTCTTGGGAATTCTCTCATTTTTTTCACAGAAAGTATTTGTCATAGAACCTGATGAAATTGCAAGGAATTTTTCTGTTCCTGAAAATTCAAATTTAGTAACCAAATTTAATAGCTGGAAAGAGACTAGATATCAAGCCAGAGTAGGGCAACTCTATGTCCTCGATTTCTATGTGAAAGTTCCACACAACTGTGTGACAACCAGATTTCAAAACAGGATATTCAGCCTGTGCTTTTAATAGTTATTTCTATTTTGCAGAGTAGAAAAATGCTCTAATTCTGCATTCATCGGGAATAAAGGTAACTGTTGTTGTGAATGCCCAAATTTGAGAACATGTGTTTACTATAAAGGGCAGCTTCTGCCAATGTTTCCAGAAAAATCACATGTACGTGTAATTGCTTCTAACTGTTTATACTGTTTACAACCCATTCATTCCCTCCTTTCAGTCTTGGTTCTGTTCCTACCATGAGCACAGGTTAGTAATAACTCAATAGCAGTTTTTACACTTTTACCTAAGGCACCTTCTCTTGCTGTGGGCCTCAGTCAAAGCTGGCAGCCTTCCCAGTCATCTGGTAAGTGGCCAAAGCAGGACACACAAAGTAGGTTCATATGCTCTTTCCAAGGTGTGCTAAGGATTGAGTCTCTTAAAGATTCTTGGTGGTACAGACCTAAAGCACAGTGACTTGTTTTTCTCTTAGGTGACATCTCCCAAGTGCATGTTGAGTGTGACAGCAGGATCTGACATCAATATGGTCTGGTCCTCCCATCATTCAAGTGGATTGACTGTATGAACAATTAGGGTCGGGAATTGGCTGCGGGATTTAAACATGACATTTTCTTTCCATGGCTTCAATAAGACCTCTGTTCACTTGACTTGGAATTTTGTTTTCTATTATGTGGTGGTTGTTCCACTCTCAATTTTTTCCTAGGAACTCATTCATAATCAAGTAGGCATAGACAGGTAGTAATCCAGACAGGCCAGACTGATGATTGCGCCAGCCACACTGCCTGTTACGGTCATGTCTCGTCGCTGCAGCCCCGCGCTGCTGCTCATGTCCATGCAGTATTTCACACAAGCATTGCTGGCCTAGTGAAAACAGCTGTTTTAAACAGATGTTTAAAAATGAATGCTGTAAGGATGTATCTGTACCCTTATAGGCATTCTAGACCTTCTAGATTTGGCTATTTCTATAATTTCTAAGATAAGATATTTTTTGTGTTCTAACATCCAACTTTCTTTGACTAATAAATGCATTTTTAAGTGTGTGTGTGTGTTAACCAAACAAACAGACAAACAAAAAAACCTGTTTGAATCAACCCAGTTGGTCTATTTCATACAGAATCTCTGGTACTTGAACCACATTGACAAATTCAATAAAACTCAAATTATACTGTTTCTTCCTTAGTCAAGCATCCACAAAATTCATTCCCACACATATTTCCCACTTAAGGGTTAGTAAACAGTGGCATGTTCCTGCCTGACATTTTCCTGTTGGGTAAAATTTTACTTTCTGCAATGAAGAGAGCATTGACCTGGGATGCTGAAGACCCAGGTTTGAAATCCCAAGGTTATGGGCCTGAGTACAGGCTCACTGGCTTGAGCATGGGATCACAGACATGACCCCATGGTCGCTGGCTTGAAGCCTAAGGTCGCTGGCTTAAGCAATGGGTCAGTGGCTCGGCTGGAGCACCCCGGTCAAGTCACATATGAGAAAGCAATAAATGAACTAAAGCGCTGCAACTGTGAGTTGTTTCTCATCTCTCTCCCTTCCTGTCTGTCTGTCCCTCCATCATCTCTCTCTCTCCCGTGACCTCCCTTCAAAATTTTTACTTTCCAAGATTGATTTTGGACTCTAAGGCATTCCAGGGTATAACTCTAATAATTGGCCTATGGATGAAAAGATATGGAACATAAGAAAAATTGGCCACTTCTTTCTCAAAGTGAATTCCCTCAGATGAAGGTATACAAGCACAAAAGGAAATCACTTTCAAACAGCAAAGAAGAGTCACGCTTCTGTCAAGACTCAGAAACAATTTATAGGGGTGTGAAGGTTCAAATTACTGTTGTGCCTCTAGTTCACTTTTTCCTAATGAATGCTTTTAAGCTTCACGGAAGAAATCTAGCAGAATTCTGATAGTAGTCCTTAGTGCTGTCCATCAATTATCTCCAGTTCTCATATTTGGCAAAATTGGACTTCCTTGCCCCCTGAAAGTTATAAAAGGCCAGATCACTTGCTTTGACCAAAAATAGATGAACAGAAAATATATGTCTCTCACTTCCCTGCAGAAGCTTTAAAAGCCATGTCAGACTCTCCACACTTTCTCTCCTTCTCTCTGCCACAGTCACCAGCAGTGGTCCAGATGGTGACTGCTGCATCGGCTGGGTCCTGGAGGGAGGGTGACGCGGAGCAGGACTGCCAAGCAGCCTACAGCACGTATGTAGTACGAGTGAGAAATAAGCCCTCTTGTTTTAAGCCACTGAGTTTCTGGGATTGTTTCATTACTACAGCGTGATCCAGCCTATCCTGGTCAAGGCAAGTCTGAGTTCTACTGGTAGTTAAAACTCAATTTGATTCCTGGCTCTCAATCAAATGTGTACAAAATAGAGGAAATTCTTTCAACATATTCATATAAAGTCCCTGAGCTTATGCCCATTTTTAAAAACTGATCATTTAATATTTTGAGCCTGTAATACCTTTGCTATTATCCATCTGATGCCCTCAGGTGTCTCCCTACTTTGCTCTCCTTGAAATCTTCACATATTTTATATTATTCCACGGTAGAAACTATTCTAAGTCCCCAAACTTTAGCTTTTACTGATATTTGTTTTTCCAGATGTCCTTAGGGGATAACTTCATTAGCGGCTTCATCAAAGGGCACCATACTTGATATCTCATCTTTCCCTAAGGATCTGTGTCCTGAGATTCCTCATCACTTATGTTCCTTGATTGAAAGTAGCAGACACTGACTCTGGCCAACTTTAAAAAAGGGGAGCTGGCCCTGGTTGGTTGGCTCAGCGGTGTAGCGTCAGCCTGGCATGCGGGGGACCCGGGTTTGATTCCCGGCCAGGGCACATAGGAGTAGCACCCATTTGCTTCTCCACCCCCCCCCCTTCCTCTCTGTCTCTCTCTTCCCCTCCCACAGCCAAGGCTCCATTGGAGCAAAGATGGCCCGGGTGCTGGGGATGGCTCCTTGGCCTCTGCCCCAGGCGCTAGAGTGGCTCTGGTCGCGGCAGAGCAACGCCCTGGAGGGGCAGAGCATCGCCTCCTGGTGGGCAGAGCATCGCCCCCTGGTGGGCATGCCGGGTGGATCTCGGTCGGGCGCATGCAGGAGTCTGTCTGACTGTCTCTCCCCATTTCCAGCTTCCGAAAAATACAAAAAAAAAAAAAAGAGGGAGCTTATTGAAGAATATTAGGGCCCCACATAGAAGACACTAAGGTAGGAGACAAGACTTGGCATGAGAAAGAAACAGAGGGAGCTCTCAAAGAGAAAAAATGAAGAAGGAGGAGGAAAGAACTACCCTAAAGCTGCAGTAGCGCTGTGGCCATAAAAGACCTCTGGCCTTTCTGTCTGTCCTTAGCAGGACTAAGACTCTAAAGGTCCCATGAACTGAGCGTAGATCCCAGGCTCACCTGTTAGCAGTTCCAGTGAGTGGGAGAAACACATGGACCTGCAATTCTCTCCCAACATGATTATACACAGTGGGAGAGAAGTAGATCCTCAAAGAAATCAGATTCTACTAAGGAGAAGAATGGATGCTTATCAATAAGAATACCAAAAAAGATAGTTGTTCACTAGGGAAGTGAGAAAAGGAGAGAGTAATATAGGCTTTAATAAAAGAAAGGTTCATGGTTTCATCCTGTTATTAGGTAACTGTAAGCACTCCAGAAGTATTCACTTGACGAATGCATTTTTTTTCTTGCAGAGTCATGTAATTAAAAGTAATTTGGAATATTACAAACCTTAGTTAAAATCAGGGTCTGTCATTTAATAAACAAACATTTGGGGGTAAGTTCCTTAGTTTCTTTGAATCTCTGTTGCCTTGTAGAGCTGTCTGAAGTTTCTGAGTTAATATTTGCAGAATTTTTGGCTGCACTAAATAAACATTCATTTTCACTCCCTGGGTATTAGACAGGGTTCTTCAGGGCAATGAACTAGTAGAATGTGTGTGTATATGTATGTGTAGAAGGAGATCTGCTGGAGACTCAGAGAAGAGTCAACGTTGCAGTTCAAGTCTTAAGGGCTTCAGGCTGAAGACTCTGGGAAAGAGTCAATGTGTTGTTGCAGTTCAGATGCAAATGTCTGCTGCAGAATTTCCTCTTGCTCAAAGGAGGTCAGTCTTTTGTTCTCGTCAGACATTTAACTGATTGAATGAGGCCCCTTAGGAGGGTAGTCTGCTTTATTCAAAGTCCACCAAGTCAAATGTTCATTTCACTCAAAAACGTTCTAATATAAACATCCAGAGTAATGTATCATTACATATCTGGGCAGTGTGGCAAACTGACACACAAAATTAACCATCACAGCCCAAAAGATGTTATTATTCAGGAAAACAGTTTTTCCTTCCTTCTCTGTATTCAGTAAAACACTTTATAAAGCTGTTAAAACCAACTGAGAAAGAGTTGGCTGAGACTGGGCCTATGGGAACGATAGGGGTGGCAAGTGTGAGACATGGAGCAACAGGTCCCAGAGGGTAGGTGCTCAAGCCTTATCCCCCAGGGAGTCCTGCGCTGTCACAAGAAACAGATATGGTCAGGCCACCAAATAAAATAACATTCACCAACAACTCCTATTAACAAATCTTGAACCTGATCAAAAATGAGCTGATCATCTGCAAGCCCATGAATGCCCATTCCTAGAACAAAGCTGAAATATCACCCTGGCCCCAGTGTAGGACAGGCATACAAATACAGATAAGTGAAATGCTGACTGCCAATATTCCAATGCATGAGGATGACATAGATAAGAAACACACAATTTCTGCAAGGACTTCTCAGGAGATACATTGAATCCAAGAAGACTAAGAGCTATCTTAACATGGCACATATCTGGGGATGACTGAACGTTCAAAATCAAGATTCTCATGAAATACATCCCCAGGTTGAAGGTGGTTGGATTCCACAAGAGGCTCTTGAATGACCCTGCTCTGCTACAAGTTGCACATCTAGGCCAAGAAGGAAAAGATCATTCAGACTCTGCCCAAGGAGGAAGAATCTAAGAAATAACTGTTCTTCTCTTTTATATGTACATAGTGGCCTCATCAATAACAGATGATCCAAAAATGCAAGCCTTTATCTGGGGAAAAATGGTTTTAAGGAAAGAAACAGAACATCTGAGGAATTTACTAATATTAGTGGTCAAAATAATATCATTTAGTGAAAATCAATGTAATATTTAAGCTTAACCATGTAATACTGCTATTATTTGACCACTTTTGATTTTCAAAATGGCCATTTCTTATGGTTCTGTTTAATACGTATAAGAATCAAGGTGAAGCTATGGTATCATCAGAAAACACCCGTCCTCTAAGTTACATCATCATTCTAAGTCCAAGAAAATATATGTAGCTGCTAGTCATGAAAGGGGAACAGAATCAAAACTTTAACCCTCACAGTTCGACATTATAAAATCAGGCCCTGGAGATGAGTACAACAAATAGTAAAAATAGTGCTGGTGCAAAGTGTTAAAAGGGATCACAGATGTTCATACAATGGGAAGAACTCCCTCTTGAAAGCTAGAAAAGTGGTTAGGCTAACAAGGGCAAGTTTATTTATAAGCAAGGGTTGGGGATTGAGGGATGAGAAATGCGTATGTGTGTACACGTACCTGTAAGTGTAGGAGTATGTATGTTGATGTGTGCAGCAATATTATGTGTGTGAACGTGTGTATGTGGGTAGCAATAGATAGATGTGTGTGTATGTATGTATAAATGTAGGTGTAAGTATACGTGTGTGTGGTAAAATTTTTCAGTCATGATGTTGACATTACAAAGAACAAAATGCTTAGGCCTTGTCATCTTGTTATGTAGGTCCAGGTGCTGTCCTAACAAGGTATAGGTGAGGTCATTTTTTACTTTCGTGATTGGAATGAGATTCCATAAAAGAGGAAGTTCAGTCCGCATTACCTCATTCCCTCATTAGCGTAGGTAGGAGTGAGGAGCCACTGTGCCACCTCACCCGCAGGTGTTGTAAAGTACCAAAAGTTACAGAATCAATATTAATGTTTTAAGAGGCTTAAAGAACATTTTATTAATTTGAGTTAAGGTGTGCAGAGAAATTTTGTAAATGATCTCTGTACCATATGATTGGCATAAAACCAGGATGGCCCTTAGCATTGTATTATAAATGCAAAGGGGAGGAAAACATGGATTCCCTGACACCTGTGGGGAAAGTGGTGAATGGCTAGCCAGGTGCAGGAAGAGAAAAGCCAAAATAAACCTTTTCTTATAGCAATGAGCCATTTGCGGGCATTTGTCCCCATGGAAACTACCTCTCCCATGTGAATGCATATAGTTAAGGTGTGTGACTCTGGACAAAGAGATGGAGGATAAACATTAGAAAATATAGGAATGTCTCTTAATATGTAGAGAGACATCTTTCTATCATTGTGTTGACTTGTAAGTTTTGTTTTCTCCAAAATGATGTATGGCTTGCAAATTGAACATGGTCCTATCACGTTAAAGGACATATGACTATAACCAATAGTGGTAAAGGGCACCTAATTGCAATTTTTGCTTCTGTACTTCCCGCTTGCAAAACTATAAAAACTAAGTAGAACAAAGGGCCGGCGCGGTCTCCCTCAGATTTCTGTTGGAGTTGCCACCGCTTGGCCAAGCTAGACAATAAAGCTTTGGTGTGGAATCGATGGATTTTGTTCATGTCTTCAATGTTTCAAGTCCCTCCAGATTAGGCTTAACAGGGGCTGTCCTGAGCTCTCCCACAGACACACAAGCCAGAGGCTGTATGGCGTCCTTCTTCCTTCCTTCACCATCCCTCGACATGTCTTCATTCCCTCTTTTCCTCGCCTCCTTCCCAGGAAACATTGGCCGCCCTCCCCACGGGAAAAGCTGCTTCCGCCCTGGGACCTGGTGACTTCTGTGCCTTCTCCCTCGCTGGCCGGGGACTTCCTCCGGAAGTGGTGCACTGTTTCCTCAGGGTACATGAAACCTGATGAGATTTCTCAGTTAAACTGCTTTACCACTTTGTTTTGTCTTGTTTTGTGCTTTGCCACACAGCTTTCATCTTTTCTCGGTTGTATGCATTCCTTTTAAATAAGAAGGCTTAATGTGTGAATTGTTAAATTAATCAGGCAGAAAAAAGAATATGTAATTCTACAAAGCCTACTGGCCTAAGGAATTCTTAAGAACGGCATCATGTTTCTCCAAAGCACTTGTTATCTAAGCCTGTTACTTCACAATGATTGTGGCGAATAGCGTTCACAGTCTAAAAGATTAGATTCAGGAAATTAAAGGACGGCCAAAATCCAAGAAAATATCCTGTTTTAGAAGCGGCACAAAGAAAAATGCATCATGTTAGTATTGGACTATAATCCCCAGATTATGAGTCTGAGTATGACCTTAACTAGTTTTTCTTCTTTCCTTTTTTTAAAAAAAAAATATTTATTGATTTTAGAAAGAGGAGAAAGAGAAAGAGGAGGGGGGTGAGCGGGAAGCATCAACTCTTAGTAGTTGCTTCTCGTATGTGCCTTGACCCGGCAAGCCGGGGATTTCGTACCAGTGACTTCAGCATTCCTGGCCGATGCCTTATCCACTGCGCCACCACAGATCAGACTCAGTTAAAGGATATTTTACCAAAATTTGAATTAATTCATGATATAACAGATTCAAAAATGTCAAATTTCGAGTGAACTTAACAAATATTTAGCATTTATTATGTGCCAACACTGTGAGAGAAATAAATGTAGTATAAGAGAGTAAAGCTTTGAGGAGTTCAAAATTTTGGGGGGAGAGTAGAAATTCCAATTTTGGTAGCTTCCTTATGAAGGCTTGGTTCACAAAGTTCCGCCAAAGCTAGACATTCCAACACACTTAACTCACGGCTTCTGAGACTGCTTTAAAAATACCTATGCCAGGAACATGAACACACCTCTGAAAGCAACAAGAGAAGTAGCCATCAGAGAGAGCTTGCAGCCCCTGCTTGGGTTCTGCAAATATTGAAAAAACACCACCTTGAGTTCCAGAAGGACAAAAATGTATATTCTTTCAACCAGTTTCTCTCACACACAGGCGTTCCAATCCCCAAATGCTCTCACATCTCTCCTTCCTGTGGTCATCATGACTTGGGATCCTGGATCATTCAGTCAACACTGCCAAACGCAGGAATCTGTTCTCTTGGCTTAACTAGGTTGACAACACTTGACTTTGACTTTGCTACTGTAGGTTTCAGAGCAGGAGGGTTCAGTTGATCCTTTCCCTTCTGATTCCACAGGTTCCCATCACATGCGATTCTATCTGACTGGGCGAGAATTGTTGGAAATTTGACACTAGCGGTTAAGAAATAGAGATGGTCTGCTGCCTGGTCAACACAATTATATTGTCCTTCCTGAATAACAGAACAAAACAAACTAAAGATTTGGCTTTCAACCTAGGGAACCCTACATATAGCGAAGAACAAAAAAGTGTGTGTGTGTGTGTGTGTGTGTGTGTGTGTGATTAAGGACAATTAAAGGAAAAAGAAACAATAACATTGTATTGAATAAAGTATCATGGGAAAGGGGGTAAAAGAATGGTCAAAATGGTATGAAATATGAGGTTTCCTGAAGGAAGAGAAATGCATTCAAGATAAAGGAAATGGGATGGGCAAGAAGACATGAAAAAAAAACTTACTAAATTTTATACAATCTTAATTTTTATATCCCTAACAAGCATATAACAACTTTAGAATACAACAAATTCTGGAAAAGGATGTTTATTTATTTACATTCCTCTTTGATTTCATGCAGAAGGGAAATAAGAATAATACAAATACAGACTTGAATGTTAATTCTGAGTAGTAGTTTTACTTCTGAATTCTAGATTTTAAATGAAATCAACATTGGCAACATGTAAGTTAAACTTATAACATTGGCACAACCTTAATTTGGGAAGAATGATTGAGTTGGCCTTTTGACTTAAAAGCAATATTTTACTCCTTTCCTCCCCCCCCCTTTTTTAATAGTATCTTAAAAATTTAACAAATATTTATGCTGTATATTTTAGAAAAATGATAGATGATTATGTTATGGTATATCAAGAGCACAAATTTCATCTAACTATAAGGCCTAGATCAGTCCAAAGTGAAGCTGCACAGCCATAGGATTGAATAAATCTTCGTTAACTGAGAATGTTAAAAAATGAACTAGCTAAAAATTTAGAAGAGTCAAATGAATTGTTAAGGGCTGTCCTAACTTAAATTCTATGATTCCATGGTGCTAGCTTAGAGTTTTCCACATGGGCATTCTCCTTTGTTCATACAGAGTCTCCCACAGAAGTCAAAATTCCACTTGTCTTCAGCAGTGAGCTCCCTCCTGACACTGCCTAGCATTCCACAAGTTTGGCTCTAGAGGCATCTATATCCCAGCCTCTGGAACCCTTATTAAACTCTTAGATTCCTAGGTCCCATCTCAGACCTACAAAAGAAGAATCCTTACCAGTAAATCCCAGAAATCTACATATTTAACAAGCTTTCTAGATGACTGATACAACACTATAATTTGTGAACCACTGTTCTAATCCTTGACATTCCTGCTGAAAGGCAGACAAGGAAGGACTGTTGGCAACTATATAGTCATCTGTTCCTTCAGGAGTGAGTCAAGCTTACAAGCATCTCAAACACTAGTTAAGCATCCAACTAACCACCTTTGGAGAGTAAATTTATAGCATGTAATATCTTCCCTGACCTTTCCCTTACAAGAGACAGCATTCTATTTTCATGGACATTACAATTACTAACAGTAATCTTTCTCAAGATTCCTTGTCTCACCAAAGAACATTGAGTGAATAAGGCCTCAGTTATCAGTAGTGTCTGGTCAAGATTTAAATCTACAAATATTTTAGTCTTTTTTATTGTGATGTGCTTTTAGAAAAGAACACAGTATTCAGATCACATCTGCAATCTAAACCACAGAACACAAGTTAGGAAATCCAAGGGAATTAACTCACTTATCTCCATTTTACTGTACAAACATTAGCTAATTGATTATATTATCAAACCATAACTGTTTTAACATCTGTCTTATGGTTTATAATGGCATAATCAAAATTTGCCATTAGAATCTCACCTACCATTTTTCCATTTCAATTTATTTAAGTGCAAGCCAAAGATTTAATTATGCTATATTGAAAGTACAGAATTAATAGTAAAAATCTGGCTAACCTGGGCTAACTGAGGGAAATCTAGTCTAAATTGATTAAAAAGATTAAGCATTAAGCATTTTATAAAATATTATTTTCAATACTGTATAGAATATAAAATTTCAAACATGAATTGCTAATAGTGAGCATATAACCTTTTTAGAAACATGGAAGTAAAGAAAAATCATCAATGTTACTTAAGTTTTTGAAAATTCATTCTATAAACAGGCCAGGTCCATACATACATGTTCTTGTATATGAACACTCTAGAAAAAATACATAAAGGTAGGCACAATAAATTGTCACTAAGTTCTAAGAGATAAAAAAAATAGATTCTAAATAAAATTCATGTAATAGAACATTAAGAACATTATATAGTCACTAAAAATCATACTTTCAAAGAGTAATAAATAACATGGGGAAATGTTAATGATATAATGTTAAATAAACAAGTGAGACATAAAACCATGATTCTATGAAAAAATGTATGCATAGAAAGGAATATTGGAAGAAAACTCTTCAATGTACAGTGCTATTCTTTACTTGGAGGCATTACATACAGGTTTACATGGGGTCTGATTTGTGTCATCAGGGTCACCATCCTTCTGATATACTCCTGTTCATTCCTGTACTTCTTAAAGTATTGATTTTTGAAGCCCCTAACAACATCATATTCCACATGTGTTTTAATACAATAGAATGATCAGTTACTGTGATCTGACTATTCTTTAGACAACCAGAGATGCATCTATTTATTGACCATTTACTCTGTGCCAAGCACTGGGAACACAAAGATAAGATTCTGCCTTAAGGAACTGAGAGTCTAGTAAAGGACAGAGATAAAGAATATTCTGATAAAAAGCATACAAGGTACTGGATGAGTACTGTATGTATAGGGGCACAGATGAGAGCAGGCGATATTTTTTCTAGGATTTGGGGTAAGTCAGCTGAATTCTGACACATGAGTCAGAAGGGCTTTGATGTCACACCTGTTAAGTGTGATGCATGTGAGATATCCTTATGGAACTGTCCAGGAATCAGTGCGAGACATGAGAGTAGATTTGGAGGTGAGACATGGAGAAGAGAATTTGAGAGCCACCAACACATGGGTGACAGGTAAAGCTATGAGAATGCCTGGAGTTAGTAAAAGTGAACATGAAGCAAGAAGCAGGAATTTGATCTTGTCTGTACTGAAAAAGTACGAAGCCTTCAAAAACATTAGTTCATTGTGAAATTAATTAAGGGAAGTTCAAAGAAAGAGTGCCCCATGGATAAAAGGTCAAGAAGAAATGGTCAGAGATGTAAAACAGAAACCCAAACAGAGCTGATGAGGAAGCCTGGTATGGAGTTTTTAAAGGGCAAGGGTTGACAGTACTAGGGGCCCAGTGAGGTGAGACATGAAACTAACTCATTGGGTATAGAAGTGAGTTTCTCTGGGTGATGTTTGCCAGAGCAGTTTCAGTGAATCTATGTGTGTGCTTGTGGGGTTGGGAAGGTAGAGGCCAGGGGCACTAAATTTAAAAATAAATGAGGATAGACAATTCATAGAGAGGAAATGTATATGAAAAATAAATATATATTTAAAAATTGACTTCTTCAATATGTAAATGCAAGCTAAAACCAGGTATCAGTTCTGCTTACCAAGTTAACAAAATATTCTAAAAAAGTAACACTCCATACTGACAAGGGTGCAGCGAGACAGCACACACTGCTGAAAGGAAAATACTGTATTCTCCACTTCTCCTGTCCTCTACCTGGCGTAACTGACCACCCCTCCCATTGTGGTCTCCTGGTCTACTACCTGTAACATTTCATTGCACTATATTCTTCATGTATAACTTTCTCTTTATTAGGCTTATAAGATTTTTGAGGCTAGAGACCCCATCGGAGTAATCCCTGTTCTCATTAGTCCCCATCTCCCACCACAGTGCCTAACACATGGGAATTAAGAGATGTTCCTTAAGTAAATTCATAAGGATCAGAGTGCTTGTTCTGATACAAGTTATTCTAGCTGAAATGGGCAAAATCCCCCCCCCCAGTTTAAATGTTATCATTCAAAGAAATTAAGCTAGGAAAAGTGGGTTGGTTCCTTTATGAAATTCTAATGATATCTGTGTAATCAGATATATAGGTGGGGACATATACAACGTGTACCATGTGTATCCACAAATATTGATGCTGTCCTGCCCCTCCTTCCACTTCATTATGTTAATATTCTCAAGGTAAGTACTTCCATCTCATCATCCTTTGAGTATAAATTTTAAAAGTGATTCAAAGCTTCCTAGCCACCCCTCTAATGTTCAGCTGGTGTCTGACTAAACCTATGTATAAAAGGTTGATTGAAACTGATGAAAATGGAAAGAGTATAAATTCGCTTGGTATGTGAAGTGGGAAAATAAAGCATGAGTAGCCTTTAGTGTATTTTTTATGTGCTTCATATTTCCTAAACTGTAATTTTAATGAATCATCAGAAGTAATTGTGTCTGTGTGTACTATTCAGGGAGTCTCAGGAAAAACACAGTCATCACTGCGCCCTCAGGAACACGGGTGTAAGACTTCATGATGCCTCTTCCGTGAGGGCTGCAGCGTTATCGCATCAGTGTTACCTGGTGCTCCTCTCTAGGAGGACCAACACCACCTGGAGAGGAAACTGAACCAAGCCAGCTTCTCCAAAGAACTTGGCAATTTCCTTGAAGTATGCCAAAACTGTACTATTCATCCTTGGCTTGCTTGTGAATATACTGAAATGAAAACAACTTCTCTAATTAGGCATTACTGTCCTTTATGTGCTAAATTGGTGGTGCTCAACCAGGGGCACTTCTACTCCCCAGGGGACACTGGCCATGCCTGGGGACACTTTTGGTTATCATAACTCAGGTTTGCAGGGGTGAGAGGTTGCCACTAGCAGCTAGTTGATAGGGACCATGGGTATGGCTAAACACAGTGAACAGGGTAACCCCCACAACACAGAATTATCCAGTTAAAAATGTCATCGGTGGTGCTAAGGCTGAGACACCCTGTGCTAAAGGATAGGACCTGTATGACTTTCAGAGAGCTCTCTTCATCTGCATCCCAGTTGAGCTACCACCCCTTTCATGAGGCCTTCTGTCAACCCGCCATACACCTGCATGTTACACTTTCCATAATTTAGGTTTCATTTGATGGTGACCAGTCTCAAAGATTTTTTTTGAGGAATCAAATCTTCATGTTCATTGCTGATTCTCTTCTCTTCCTTTTTCATCTTCGGCTTGCGTTTTAAGACAAATCAACAGACGCTCTACGCTTGTTACCTTCCCTTTCCAAATTTTCTTTTTTTTCAAGTTTTTCAGGAATTTTACTGTAATACTGGTTTCATAGATAATAAGTTTTAAAGTGGGAAATAGAAACTGACTATTCCATTGTTTTTTCAGCCAAAATGTTTGAGTAATACTTTTAGTAACCCATATTGCCAGTGTTCATTGTTTGGTCATTCTAATGAGCTTAAAAACAAACAAAAAGGCTGATTTTTGGCTTCTGATCAGTCATGTAATTTTCCTTCTATTTAAAGTCTGAAAATTTGGCTTCCTATTTCTAATGTCAGGAATTCGTGTCCCCATGAGCCAGTCGGGGTAAGAATGGGAAACATAGGGAAGGGAAAAATAAAATAAAAAATTTAAAAAAGCTCTGAATGAAAACTAATAGTTGAATGAAATCCATTAGCAACACTTCTATGAACAAAGTGATTTTTTTGAAAAAGAAAGGTATTTTAATAAGGCACTTTCCTTTGGTCATTTGTTTCTCATTCTTGAATAAACTTAATTATGTTTGTCATGTACAAAAATAGAAACTATAAATGTAAGGTCGGTGGATAATGGGGGATGGTCACGTGGGGAACCCAGACCAGCGAACTTTGGCTAGGACCGCCCACAACCAAGCGCGCCAAAAGAGGCTTCACAGGAACCCTTTGGAAAAAAGCGACCGTCTGCCAGCCAGTGAGATTTCACCATGTCATATTAGCCTGACTTCCCTAGAGGGACCCCTTTAAATATCTCCCCCGCGGTTTAATCCTTGCGACTTCCCTGGCCTCCATCTTTCCTCGGGGCCAGGGAACCTTGCTGGGTGGGATGCACTGTACTCAATAAAGCCTTTTGTTATTCCACACTTGGTGGCTCTGGCCCCTTTCTTCCTTCTCATTGGGGGAAAATACCTTACAATAAATACATATGAAAGAGTTTGCCAAGGATGTATATTGTTATACAAAATGATATTAAGGCTTTTGATAATCATTCTTATATTACCTACCCATTGTTTTTTAAGGGAGATAACCAGGTTACTTGGTTGTACATTTGTAATAAATGAAGAGTCATAATGAAAAGATCTGAATTTGCCTTAGGCTGAAAGAGATGATATGTGACAGTGTCACCAGCAGAGGCCAGCTAGATGATAGTTTTCATTTGAACTGAAATCTACCTTCCTGTTACTTCCATTTTGCTCATCTTCTGAAGCAACACAACCAAGTTCTATCTGTTTTCCTCTGAAAGTTCCTTCGGATACTTGAAGACTGCTGCCCTCTTTTTCTGGTCTTGTCTATGAACTCATTTGATACATGAAATATCTAGCCTAACCAAAGACAAGAAAAATTCAGAGAGAAAACACTGTAGAGTGTTGACACTTGAGTGTAACCCAAGTCTTTTGGGATTTAAATACAATCAGACTTAAACTCCAATCCCTATATGTTGAAGTGAGCCTCCTCTTTAATGGTGAGAACCTGAGACTCACTTTTCTCCTGGTTACCCTGGCTCACAGCTAATGTTTTTAACGAGTATTCAGTCATGCTTGATTATTGCCTTATGTGATGTTCTTTTTCTCTTCTGCCTTGAACACGAACCTAAACACGAAACACAGACACTTTTCTTGCATTTTCCCAAAATCCAATCACATAAGGCATTTATGTTTGTATCAAACTTTATAGTAATTAGTGGGGCAACAAAGATGTTTACAGTATAGCAATGCAGATGATAAATATCTATAGTAGGCATCTTTGTAAAATTAAATAGTAAACATCCAATTTAGCCTCCTGACCTTTTAAACATTATCACATGGATTTCATCCATTCTTTTAGCCCCAGCATTTACCCATTACATTCTTAGCCTTGACTTCCACCCTGTCTCATTAC
This sequence comes from Saccopteryx bilineata, assembly GCF_036850765.1. Lineage (NCBI taxonomy): Eukaryota > Metazoa > Chordata > Mammalia > Chiroptera > Emballonuridae > Saccopteryx > Saccopteryx bilineata. The sequence continues at coordinate 293,642,146 of NC_089491.1, read as the reverse complement.
CTCCTGTTGGACAGGGTCTGGGTTCAATATATTTGCATTATTAATGGCACCAATATTACACTGGTCATCCTGGCTCAAAACCATATCAGAGCATCCAGGTGACCCTTTCTTTGCCATTAAATACTGTCTACTGTCACTTTAAATTATAACTCGCATGTAACCCCATGCTTTCATTTGGCCATACCCTTTTCAATATACATGTGGCTTTTGCTTTCAGTCTTTTATGAAATCCCTCATACCACTGCCAGATTCAACTCCCAAAGACAGAGAATTCATAATTCCACCTTTGCCCCAAATCTCAGACCAGACCTGCTGGGTTAGGTCCCACCTTTACAGGTCAGAATCACATCAGCTTGCTTTCTCAAAAGCTAACTAAACACTTCTCAATACCAAACCACTATCTCCTTATTAGTCCTCCTCCAAGGAAACACACATTTCTGCTTCCACAACTTTGTCCATAATGTCCCCCATTGTGGGCTACCACAACAAAGTACCACAATAAAAGTGGCTTAGATAACAAATGTTTTTTTCTCAACAATCCTGGGGGCTAGACTCTCCTCTTCTTATAAGGATAGCAGTCATATTAAATTAGAGCTCCACCCTAATGACCTCGTTTTAACTTTCTCTCTTTGAAGTCCCTATCTCCAAATATAGTCACAATCTATATTTGGGTCAGGACTTTAACATATGAATTTTGAGAGGTTAAAATTCAGCCCATAACATCAACCTAAGTTTTTTTTCTTCCTCCTTCTCTTTTCCATATTTCAGCAATTCTTAAGGGCACGTTCAAATCCTTCTTCCAGTCCTACCATCTAATGATTCTTTTTTTTTTTTTTTTTTTTTTGTATTTTTCCGAAGCTGGAAATGGGGAGAGACAGTCAGACAGACTCCCGCATGCGCCCGACCGGGATCCACCCGGCACGCCCATCAGGGGGCGACGCTCTGCCCACCAGGGGGCGATGCTCTGCCCCTCCAGGGCGTCGCTCCATTGCGACCAGAGCCACTCTAGTGCCTGGGGCAGAGGCCAAGGAGCCATCCCCAGCGCCTGGGCCATCTTTGCTCCAATGGAGCCTCAGCTGCGGGAGGGGAAGAGAGAGACAGAGAGGAAGGAGGGGTGAGGGGTGGAGAAGCAGATGGGTGCTTCTCCTGCGTGCCCTGGCCGGGAATTGAACCCGGGACCCCTTGCACGCCAGGCCGACAATCGACCACTGAGCCAACCAGCCAGGGCCATCTAATGATTCTAACTCAACTTTTTCCCTCTTCTTCTTCTAACCTCTGACATTATTCACTTTGGCATTTGCATAGTTCCACCTGCCGGGGTACAATTCTTCTGTCTCCAGATAATTCAAGCTCTTTTAAGCTAAGTTCTTGATAGACACTTACTGAGTAAGGATTTGAAATTCAACAATATTTAGTTTCCTCAATCAGAATGGTCTTTTTTTCAAAAGACCTTTCCTCGTCATATTTACTTTGATATTGCTTTTATAACAGCTAAGTGCCTACAGAATAAAAAGTCACTACTCTGTTACCAACTAAAAATCAATGGTTCAGGTGTTTGAGAAGAAAAATTTCTCTTCTATACAAGTACATGTGAGATATTTCCACTAAATCTTAAACTTTCTAATATTTTACCCACTTAAGTAACTTCTTCAAACATATTTTTTTCCAAGATCTTTGTGACCAAATACCATTAAATATAACCCCAGCATCTCACTCAAATTCTTTCTTATACATTAGGCTCTGATACTTAGGATTTTTTAACTTAAAAAATTCAGCATTTACCTCATGAATAAAATGCAAACTAACATTTATATTGCACTTATGTATAGAGTATATTTAAACCTGTCTACCTGTATTGTCCCATTTAGTTCTTAACAAGTCTAGAAATGCATATTATGATTCCTACCATTTTGTATTTGAAAAAAATTAAAGCAAAGAAATCTTAAATAACTTGCTCAAAGTATTATGGTGTATTAAGTTAAAGTAGTCTAATGCTAGTGCCCAGTGGTTTAACTACTACGTATGATTCCATTTACAACAGGAAAGAAATCTTTGTCTCTCTGTAGTGTCCTTTTCTATTTTTCTCCCATCCAAGTACTAACCAGGCCTGACCCTGCTTAGCTTCCGAGATCAGACGAGATCGGGCATGTTCAGGGTGGTATGGCCGTAGACCTTTTTTATTTTTCTATTAGGTAATTTTATTTATCATTCATTTTTAATCGAATGTATTGGGGTAACACTGGTTAACATAATTATACCGGTTTCAGGTGCCCAATTCTACAACACATCCCCGTACACCCTCTTGTGTTCATACCCCCAAGTCTAGTCTTCATCTATCATCACTTATCCCCCCTACGCCCTCCTCCAACACCCCCATCAGCAATCACCACACTGTGGACCATATCCATGAGTTTTTTCTTTTGGTTTTTTTTTTTTCCATTTTTGCTCAATCCCACCACAATCCTCACTTAGTGCTCCCTACCCCACCAACAGCTGTCAGCCTGCTATGTATGAACCTGTCTCTATTTTGCTAGTTAGTTTGTCTTGTTCATTAGATTCCACATGTGAGTGAAATCATGTAGCACTTGCCTTTCTTTGACTGGCTTAGTTCACTTAGCATAATATTCTCCAGGTCCATCCAGGCTATCTCAATGGGTAAGGTTTCTTTCTCTTTTATAGCCATGTAATATTCCATTGTATAAATGTACCACAACTTTTGTATATGCTGACTGGTATGTGGACTGCTTCCAAATCTTGAATATTATAAATAATTCTGCAATGAACATAGGGTGTATATGTTCTTTTGAATTAGTGTGTTGGGTTTTGTTGGGGTGTTTTTTTTTTTAATTCCCAAAAATGGAATCACTGGTTCATATGGCATTTTCATTTTTAATTTTTTTAGTTAACTCCATATGGCTTTCCACACTGGCTATACCAATCTGCATTCCCACCACAGTGTATGAGGGCTCCCTTGTCTCCACACTCTCGCCAACACTTGTTGTTTGTTGATTTATTGATGATAGCCATTCTGACAGGTGTGAGGTGTTATCTTATTGTGGTTTTTAATTTGCATTTCTCTGATGATAATTTATGTTGAACATCTTTTTGTGTGTCTATTGGCCATTTGTATGTCCTCTTTAGAAAAGTGTTTATTCAAGTCCTTTGCCCATTTTTAATTAGATTATTTGTATTTTTGCTGTTGAGTATTATAAGCTCTTTAAGGATGTAAAAGACCTGTACTTGGGAAATTACAAGACACTGAAGAAATAATTGAAGAAGATACAAATAAGTGGAAACAAATACCATGTTCATGAAGAGGAAGAATTAACATAATTAAAATGTCCATATTACTCAAAGCAATCTATAGATTTAATTCAATTACTATCACAATACCAATAATGTATTTCACAGAACTAGAACAAATATTCCAAAAATTTATATGGAACCATAAAAGACCTCAAATATCCACAACAATCTTAAGAAAGAAGAACAAAGTGGATGAATTATGTTACCTGCTATCAAACCATACTACAAGGCCGTAGTAATCAAAACAGCATGGTACTGGCATAAAAACAGACATATATATCAATGGAACAGAATAGAGAGCCCAGAAATCATACAAATATGGGCAAGTAATATTTGGCAAAGGAGGCAGTACAATGGGGTACACATAGTCTATTCAATAAATGGTGTTGGGAAAATTGAATGGATACATGCAAAAAAAAAATTAGAACACCTTCTTATACCACACAGGAAGAAACTCAGAATGGATTCAAGACTTAAATATACTTAAAACCATAAAATTCCTAGAAGAAGACATAGGCTGTAAAATCTCAGACATTTCTGACAGCAATGTTTATTCTGATATCTCTCCTCAGGCAAGGATGCAAAAGAAATAATAAACAAATGGACTACATCAAACTAAAAAGTTAGTAGTGTTCTTTTTCAAACCCTAAATTTTATATTTATAAATTATTTTCCTAATATAAATCACATCCTTTGAGAAGGATTTTTAATCATAGAAAAATATGATTAAGTATATTTGTTCTAATATTGTCACCTTGTGATTCAATCAGTTGAGCAGTATATATATATATCCATTTATATGTTCTTGAATTTTGTGGTGTCCTTTGTAATCAGTTCTCTGATTTAAGGTCAAACCAGACAGCTGGCCTGTATGAGATTATGCTGCCCTCATGTGACAGACATTGTGAACTGCAACTGGAGTGGACTCCCAGAGGAGATTAAGAAACCCAATTCGGAGGAACTGAGAGGAGCTACTTCCCAACTGTTCACTGACCATTCTCGAAGTGGAAGACTATGCAATTAGTGCAGGTACTTACAATACTATGTATTCACAGGTATTACATACATTTACAATTCAGTAGTAGGAAATATCAGAAACGCTCTCCTGTGAACTCATACTAATGGAGAAAGTTAATATATTAAATTAAAAATTATATTGAAAAATACTGAAAATTCTCAAAATTTCACCAGGGGTATATGTAATATGCCTATTTGATTATACAACCTGACAAGGCCTGCCATTTTTAAATCTTAATCTGGAAACATATGCTTTAAATATACACTTAAATCCTCTATTCATAATTACAAGTATGGAAAAAGCCCGTGTTGATGAGATAAAATGGGAGAGACCGTGCCCTTCAACAAAACCCAAGGCAGGTCTCCAGAAGGGTCCTCTTTTCCTCCTTGAGAAACAGTCTGTTGACTTGCAAAGGCAGTGCCCAACATTCCCCGTTGGTCCTAATCCCACATGACAGTCTGTCTCACTGAATGTGGAGTTAAAAACTAGAAACAGAGCATCAAAATTCCACCCTGGATGATACTGGCAGCTCTAGAAAATGCGACTCTGAGGCTACTGAAAGTCCTCCAAATTATCCCTCAAACTGGCCGGCTTCCTGAGCTGAGGATTCCTGCCATTTAATACATTTTTTTCTACTGACAACATGATGTCCCTGGCAATTTGATTTTGAAATATTAAAATGCAGCCTGATCTGGAGACTATCAATCACAAATTCTTAAGCATAGATGGATTTATCAGAATACTTAGTGTCAAAAGACAAGCTAAATAAGACTTGTGAGAAGAGGTGTGGCTGCGGGCGTGTTTTTGGGACAGGATGGAAGGTGACTTAACCAAGAGAAGACAAGCATTGACGGGGCAAGGGGGACAAGGCTGAAACAGGAAGGACTACTTGAGAATCTTTTTTTTATTTTTTTATTTTTTATTTTTTGTATTTTTCCAAAGCTGGAAACGGGGAGGCAGTCAGACAGACTCCCGCATGCACCCGACTGGGATCCAGCCGGCACGCCCACCAGGGGGCGATGCTCTGCCCATCTTGGGGCGTCGCTCTGTCGCAATCAGAGCCATTCTAGCGCCTGAGGCAGAGGCCACAGAGCCATCCTCAGCGCCCGGGCAAACTTTGCTCCAGTGGAGCCTTGGCTGCGGGAAGGGAAGAGAGAAACAAAGAGGAAGGAAAGGGGGAGGGGTGGAGAAACAGATGGGTGCTTCTCCTGTGTGCCCTGGCCAGGAATTGAACCCAGGACTCCTGCACGCCAGGCCGACGCTCTACCACTGAGCCAACCAGCCAGCGCCCTACTTGAGAATCTTATGTGGCACTGGCCTTGTTGACCAAAACGAAACTACAGAAGTAATCCTATAAGGAGGAAAAATTTTTTTATCAGAGTTTACAAGTTAAACAAAGGGTAAACAAAAATTTGTTTTAAAGGACTTTGATGACTTTACCACAAATAAATTCTCACCTTTTGAAGATGAAACGTTCTGCACACAGAAAGACCAAGCGATGCTAAAATGCCGACGTCTCCGGCCAGATAGCAAACAGATGGTTCCGTCCCTGCTCCGCCAGCAGTAGGGAAGGGCTTCACTGTATTTCCAAAGAAATTTATATCTGTTCACTTTATATCTTGAAATGTTTAGAAAAAAACTAAAATAATTTTTTAAAAGGAAAAGGAAAGAAACCAACAACCAAAATAATGTACAGCACTGCCAAATAAAGAAAAGGAATTGTGACTCTCTTGAAATCAAATTCTAATCCTCCCAAATCATGAAGATGAGCAGTGGGAAGTTAGCCAGGTAAGTGATGATGTAAATAAGTTTTCTTCTCTGCGTATCTGAGAAAGAAGTTGGCAGTTGTTCCTTTTGTGGCAACTTGTTCCAGTTTACACACATATCTGCAGCATAACAGTTGTTCTTTCCACGTGAAATATCGGTACAGTATCTGCCCTGATATCCTGGTGAGCCACTGCAGGATGTCAGTGATTTATGATAGCCTTTGAACATCGAGAGAAAACATTCTGAGATTCTACTTTACATACCTTCTGCTTAAATTCTTCTTTTGTGTGACCAGGAAGGACCCCAAGGAACAGCAGGAATACAGATGTAGATGTGGGGGGAAAGAGCGTCAGACTGCTTGACTGGCTCTAACATCTGAACCAGGGCAAAGACAGCAGCCGCAACTCTTTCCAATACAGTGCCCGACACTTGGTCCTCTTAGTCTCTACCCTTTCTCCCACCAAAAGACAACATACATTAGGTAAAGGATCAGTTTTTTATTTCCGATCCCTAAGGATGTTATTCAAAAAAATGTCCTTTAGTAAAGACAAGGTGGCACACTAGCCAATCGAAATAGATCCTGGATGTACACAACAGGTCTTGGGTGACCGTACAGTTTTCTACACCCTCTTGTTCACTCTCAGTTCCATTGTTCATTCTTCTTAGTTTATTTCAATTTTAATAAATAATTGTCATGATTTAGAATAAAATCTATGTTTTGAAAACAAAGCCAAAATAGTGTTTACAATTATAGCCAAAAAAAAAACTACTTATCACTTAGTGAAGCTTATGTTAGTCATAGAGCCACATAAAATATTTAAAAAAAGAAATTCAAACAAGAATTTATAACCATGACACTATCAACATGGTCGGTTAACATATAGATTTCTTCTGATCACACTTTCATAGCACATTTACCATAATAAAACATATTAAGAATTTTAAAGTGGAAAAGAAGAATATTTATATAGACTATACAAGAAGGAATACTAAACATCAGATGTAGAAATAGTACTAGAAAAAGTCAAGACATGTACAACAGGAATGAAAACAAAAACAAAAACCTTATCTGATGTCAAGTTAATGTTCAAGCCCTGGTTTCAATTCTGATTGCCTTCTGGATCTGAGCAACTCAACCTCTCTTACTCTGTTTCTTCATCTATTAAACAATAACAGCTCTCCCTCCACTTGGATTGTTGTAAAGATCAAAACAAAACTCTGTCAGTAGAGGTACACAGTGTATTATTAAAAGTGATTTAATATTACCTAAGCATCAGAATAATAACAGTAATAATAATAAGCTAAATCCTAACACAGGTTCATCATTTATCCAAGAAAGTTGTTTTCTTCATTTACTGTGCCTTAAGATACTAGAAATGTGACAAGAATGTAAAAACTTGACAAATGCTTTAGGGATTAACCCAGGATTCAAAAGGCAGTAGGCTAGACAATCTCTCATATCACCATGACTACACCTTGGTATCTCACAACTGAAAATGAACGTTATTTATAGACAAAGCCGCCCAGTTAATTCTCATAAGAGGATTTAGAAGACTGCCAATCAAGGAGAAGGCCCAGCAGGTAGGGTTTACTGAGCTGATAAACAGGTTCTGTCAAAGCATTTGTAGAAGTGAATTCTAGAATCACTGGCTCTCCCACACCCTCTTCTTAATCCAAAAATATTTCATATATATATATATCCTCCATCTGAAAACAAAAAAGAAGAGCCTGGTATTGAATAGATGTATTTCACCGAAAATATACTGTAGATTATACAGAGAATATGTGTATTCTATACACCCAGATTTGGGAAGTTGTACTAAGAATTCAGAAAGCTGACTGTTATTCTCAAAGGTATCTCAAAGTAAATTAATTATATTTCTTTGTCAATTATAACAATATTCTTCTATATCCAAACCTGACTCTTTCCTTAAGCTCCAGGCCCAAATTTCCTTGTGTATTTAGGACAATCTACCCGGACCACCCAAAGACACTGGAAACATCACTGTCCTCAAACCTCCTTCATGAGGGTGTGGTCTCAGAATGGTATCACTATCATTCTAACCACCTGGTTAAAACTTCACATCATTGTTAATCCCTTTTTCATCCCCACTCCCACTACAGCCATTAGTAATAAAAGCCTTGGGTTTCTAGCTCTGAAATATCTTTTTTATTCATTCAGTCCCCTATTCTATTTCTATTGTCACTGCCCTAGTCTAGGAATTCATCAAATTTCAACTAAATCACCTATCTGTACAACGTCTTAACTGTTCTCATTGTCTCCTCTTTCCAAATGTATTGTATACTTTTCACATTTCTAATGGAGAGTCATCTAAACAGTAAGGCAGCAGGAGTAAAAGTCCTTAGCAAGGCATTTAATAATCTAGGCCACATCGGTTTTTCAGATTTATTTCTAAATTAATGTCTTTGCAAACTCTCTTCTCCAATCATACCACACACTATTATTATTTCTTGAATGCTGTATGCCATAGTTTAGGGCTCTTAGTAATGCTGTTCCCTATATCTACAAAGCTCTTTTCCCTCTTCTCTAAATAGTAACATATTATTTATTTTTCAGAGCCAAGTTCAGGTACTTCTTTTTTCACTTTCTCTCGTTTGGGCTACACCATAACACTAAGAGTTTACCATTATTTCCTATGCCCTTATAAAGCCTGGTTTGTATTCCTAAAACAGCTCTTCTTTCACACATGCATGTGTTTTTCTCACTAAATTGTACATGAGATACTGTCAGCACGTCATTTTTAGCTTGGTATTTCCTATGACCTCTAGTAGTGTGTGTGTGTTTTATCCATCACTAGCTCACTGCATGTTTATCAAAAGTAATGACTACCATTAAAGGAGTGCTTATTATGTGCCAAGCTCAATGTCCAACATTTTCACTATATTAATCAAGTCACTCAATCCTCAAAATAAATCTGAAGTAGATAATATCAGCCCTGTTTTATAGTTGAAGTAACAAATATCCAGATAAGTTAAGCACCTTCCCAAAGGGGACTAGTCTAGAGTCAGGATTGCCGCCAAGGTCTCTCATAATGTATAACTTGTGCCCTTAATATAATTATATATAGCTCTGGATAGTTAATAGTTAACCACTAAAATAATAATAATAATAATAATTGCAATAGATAAAAAGGCTGCAATATGAATACTGACTAAAAATATCAAGAAGCTTGGTGCCTAAAAGGGACCATAAGACTATTTTAAAGATTAAATAAATTGAAGTATGAAAATGCCTAGGACAGTACCTAGAACACAGTAAGAATTCAAACAAGTCTGTGAAGGATTTTTTTTTTCAGGTGTGAATAGTATAGAAAGTATACTTAAACTTATTCCCTTAGTCATAAAACCCTTGGTGTAGGAGACACGCTTTAAATCCATTATGGCTTGAATGTCAGGTAAAAGGAAATATTGTTTTACATTTAAACATAAATTTATAAAATATTTCTTAGTATATTTGCTATAAATGGAAAATATTTATATAAATATATTACCAAAATTGTTTGGAAAAAGTTATGATGATCTCATGGATGACATCGCAAAGATGTTTACGTACTTAGCTTTTGAAGCTGGTAGCATCTCCCACAGTGTGTTCCTCTCCCCCTTTGCTGGAAATAGAGCGCTGGAACCTTTAGATTCAGGGGTCCCCAAATTATGGCCCACAGGCCACATGCAGCCCCCTGAGGCCATTTATCCGGCCCCCGCCGCACTTCCGGAAGGGGCACCTCTTTCATTGGTGGTCAGTGAGATGCATCTGCATCCTGTGCTCCTGGAGTACTGTATGTGGTGGCCCTCCAACGGTCTGAGGGACAGTGAACTGGCCCCCTATGTAAAAAGTTTGGGGACCGCAGCGAGAACCTGGACCATGAAGTTCATCAGGCAACAATAATCATACCAGCTTCTAAGCATTGAGCAATTCTGCAGTTCCTATGTATCACTTCTTACTTTTCATAAAACACCTATGAAGTTGGTTTTGCTATTATTTGTGTTGTTGATGACATTATGATTATTCAAATGAGAAAAACAACATGCAAAAAATTTAAGTGATTTGCCCAATATCACACTGTGACATAACCAGAATTTAAGTGTGTGTCCATTTGACTCTGGAACCTTACCTCTTAATCACTCAGTCTGTTTCACTCAATCTATAGTCTACTGTTGCTTTGATTTTTTTTGTCTTCCTTTCATAAAGGGAAATTTTAGTGTGATTCATTACATTATAAATAGTAGCTTCTTTTTCAAAACTCTCTCAAACAAAACACTCACTGTCTAGGAGATCCGACTTCTTATAATTTAATACAATGAGCAAACATAAACAAATTATAATATATAGTCTGAATCCCAATACCATAAAACCAAAGGGTTCCGTGTACATTTATCTACCCACATAGTCTTTTCCTAGACTAGTACCAGCAGTGACATCACTGGGGGGCAGATTAACTTCACACCAGATGACTCTATGGTGATGTGTTCTGGGTATGGTTTTTATCTTGCTTTCCATAAAGGTCATATCTGTCATACATCAAATAAGGGGTTTTTTTTTTTTCAGAACTTCAGCTTTTTCCACATCAGCTACATTGTCCAGACTTTACATCTACATATTTGCATTGCTGGTTTCACGGTGATTCTCTTTCTCTAATGTGATATCTACCACTGCTTTCCTTATGATCTGGGCTCTTACTTTTTAAAAAATGATCCTGTAAATAATTGTTCACTTGAAAATCCCATCCCCTGTAGGAGACTTTAAGTTTTAAATATTTATGTTGGACCCGCTCACCGACATAACAACGTGTGCAATGAAGAGATACGCTCAGGCTTTACCATAAGCATCTCTGGACTCTCCTGTCTCTACCACATAAAGACGCAGAAAGATGACAGAGAAGTCAGAGGGTTTAATTTAACATGATGGTGGTTTAGGGCCCCAGCATCTGATGATGGTAATTAGAGATTTTTCTTGCCCAACTCAACATTTTGAAGTTGAGACAAAGCATTCATTTAAACCTAACTTTCAACCATTCATAAAATTAGAAGTTATTTTCATTGTTTCATCAGACATCTTAAATGATTATCCGGAAATGCCAGAGGTACCCACTAAAAGGCACTTTCCTCCTTAACTACTTTGGAGTGTTGTGTTTTGGGGCTGATACCTTCTCATCATGTTCAGCTTTGTACTTCTGATTCTTTGGCCAGCCCTAGAGCCCCTGAAGTCTAGAGCTATTCCAACGGGAGTTAAGATCTAGGCAAGTCAACTGTACACGCTCTTTTTATATATTCAGTCCAAAAAAATTCTACATATATTTATATATTATTTAAATTAAAATACAAAATGGCAACACAGTCGAGAAAGGTGTATATGAAAGAGAAACGATCCTTTTGTGAAAAATAGAACATGCTGCATTCTGGTTCGTGTGTACGGGCTCCACCACGTTAGCTGATTTTCATTTTTAGGTTTTGCTTTGTTTACCAGCTGGAGAAATACAACTTTCTCCAATTAAACATCTAGAAAATTTTGTATATATTGGTTTATTTTATTGCTGCTGTTAGATTGAGCCTTTAGTTTACCTTAAGCCACAATTTTGGTCAGGCAAAAAATAGCAAGGCATTTTCTCCTGCCCTCTACGTAGCATTTGTAAAGTTATTCTTATACTATTCTCTGCTAACATTTCTTCTGTCTTCCAGTAAAATTTAATGCCATCAATTCATTAAAACAAACAAACAGACAAACAAAAACATTCAAGGTACATTAATCAGAAAGGAGATAATACTTTTCCAAACATACTAGTGGTAGTAGGCTGAATAATAACCCCCAAAGCCATCCAGGTCATGTACCTTGGGAGAGACCTATGAATGTTACTATCTATGGCAAAAAGGATTGTGAAGATGTGATTAAATTGAGAATTCTGAGATGGAGAGATTTTCCTGAGTAATCCATGTGGACCCTAACTGTAATCACAAGTATCTTTAAGAGAGAAGTAGAGGAAGCTTTGACTACAGAAAGGAAGAAGGCCATGTGATTACTGAAGCAGAGATTGGGATGGTGTGGCCAGAATCCAAGGAATGTCTGCAGCCTCTAGAAACTGAAAGAGGCAAGGAACGCATTCTTCCCTGGAGCCTCCAGAGGGAACCAGCCCTATAGACATCTTGATTTTAGCCAGTGGTGGGATTCAAATAATTTAACAACCAGTCTCTGCAACTAATGACCATTTTAAGTATAAAAAAATATATACCGCAAGGTAGTTTATTATTTCAGGCATTTAATACCTAAATAAGAACAATAAAAGAGGTACACAAAACTAGATTATAAGAGTTTAAAATATTAATAAAAAATATTAAATAATACCTGCCAAAAAACAATAAAGCTGTTATTTAAGATATTTCCATATTGCTTCTTGATTGGCATCTTCACTTGCAATTTTTTTCACCTGTGGACAGAATGAACATGACTACAGATGCTCAGAATACCCTGTTGCACTGATGAACGTTAAAAAAGAGTAAGGAATGTAAATTTGTGATTTCCACATTGGGCAGCTGCCCAGGCACACATTTTAGAAAAAATCCTGATTTCAAAAGCCATTCTGACAACCAGTTCACTGGAATCAACAAAAAAATAGGAATTGTTCTGTCAAACAGGTGCAAACCGGCTGAATCCCACCACTAATTTTAGCCTCATAAGACTCATTTCAGACTTCTGGCCTTCACAGATGTAATCAAATCAATTTCTGTTGTTTTAAACCAGAAACTTTGTGGTAATTTGCTATAGCAGCAGTAGAAAAGTAAGACAACATTGTACATAGACATGCCTGCATTTCAGAAAGAGGAAAATTATCATAAAGTATGTTCAAGTCAATTTACTGACCTTTCAAAACTAGTATTCTCAAAGATAAGACCCTAAACAAGGGAACTCTCAGTTTCTGGTCCGGCTTATGTGACTCTTGAAAGATGCCATTCTGTTCTAACAAGTAAAAATTGAAAAATCTATTGACTGTTCTTAGCTCTGTCAGAGAGAACTGTTGTCCCCAAAATTGAGCAGAGAGAATGGCAGTTAGAATCACAACTTACCAGAGCAGAAACTTCCAGAAACGAATACGAGTTGTCAACTGATTGTCATTGGTGCCAAATCAATGCCAACATGACTCACCAATTTGGGATACAGTGAAAAGGAAATTTGATTCAGTGCAACCAGTTCAACTGTGATACAGCATGGCTGCAGAGATGTTTTACATCTTAATTCTGTAACAGCACAGTTGTGAGGCAGCCCTGGCCCTTGGGCAGGTGGGGGAGGCAAAACCCCTTTGGGTTGGAGACAAGCCAAGCGAGGCAGAGGCATAAAGACCGAGGCGTTCGCAGTGGGCGAAATCCCTTTACAGCTAGACAGCTCTGCTCTGCTCCGCTCTGGTCAGGTTCGGCAAACTGCCTTTAGAGGGTTTTTTTGTTTTGTTTTGTTTTTCTCTCTTTAGAGGTCCTTTCAGCACCAGCCAGGAAAACACAGTCTTCGATAGAAAAAGAAAGTATGCCCCACAACCCAGAGAGTAGCTGACTTATAGAGAGAGAAAGCCCCGCCCCACTCCCTGATTGGAATGTCCTTGTGCAAATGAGGACTCCAAACTTTCAGTGTTTGATTGATCCAAATAACACTGTCCTGATCAGCCGGGATAGAGCCACTCTGATTGGACAGTGAGGTGCTACTTGGTGTACAGCTGCACAGTTCTGATTGGATAGGGAAAGTCTCAGTTTTATTGGTTGAAGCACAATTCCAGGAATTCCTTTTTAAGGGTTGGCTCCACCACAGGAACACAGCATAGGTTCAGTGCTGGAGGCCGGCAGTTTAATGCAGGCTTTTCCCTCCAGTGCAGTTTTAGTGAGAGGCTCCTGTTTAGAAAGGTTGCCAGACTCTGTTTTTTGTTTCTTTTTGAATTTGAGCCCAGTTAGCCATTAGGAGACCTTCTGGTAGGTTTCTTCTAGTTTGGGGTCAATACAGGGTAAGAATATTTGAAATGCAATTGAAAAATTGCTAAAGGCTCAGCGTAGACAAGTCTGAGTGTTAAAAATTTGAGGGTGGACCCCTGTTTTAGGAAGTTTTACCTTCTGGAGCTCTACTAGTTTCTCACAGTGAATATAAAGAAAAATCCCTGTTGGCTTCTGATTGCAGAATGATGAAAGAAACCATTTTGAAATATGCCAAAGTATTCTGTTTTGTTAACAAGACCTGTGATCAAGAGACTCTATTTTACTGAAGCCTGCCCCACTTGGGTTTACTCAGAGCCTAATTGACCCCCTTTAGCGTTCCATTGACCCCCTTTAGGAAGAAGAGGAAGATACTCAACTCTAGCCTCCTTCCACCACCTGTCCCACCTAAGGTGTGGGAGTGGGTGACAGAGAAACCCTTGTAAAGTTCCCAGTTCTTAGGTTTAGGCTCACTAAAAGACTGAGACCTACCAGATTTCCTCATGTATAAGACGCACCATAATTTTGGGGCCTGAAATTTGGGGGGAAAATGCAACATATAAAGTTATTGAACTCAAGTTTTATTCATCATAAAACTCATACAACTCCTCATCATTGTCAAAACTCCCATCCATTAGCTTGTCCTCATCTGTGTCTGATGACGAATCACTGTCTTCAACAATGAGCATAAAAACAAGCGTCAAAAAGTGGGTAATGCAAGTAAAAAAATCTACAACCACTGTATAAGACGCACCCAGTTTTTAGACCCCCAAATTTTTTGAAAAAGGACGCATCTTATACATAGAGAAATATGGTACACTCAGAACTGTAGAACACTTCTCCTCCCCCACACTTTACCCCCATAGCACTAAAGTTATTTACCAGAGTTCTTTTCACACAGTGCATCATGTTGCACTTTCAAGAAAACATTGCAAGACATACTACATGGCAAAATGCATAGTTTGATGAGACAGAGGGAGTATCCGAACCAGTCTTGGATGTGGAATAATCAGATTGTGAATTTAAAAAAATCATAATAAGCTAAGTGCTCCAAATGGGAAAAGTAGACAAATGCAAAAATAGATGAATAATGTAAGTAGACATATAGAAATTCTAAGAAAGAATGAAAAAGAAGTTACAGAAATTGAAAACACTGTAACAGAAATAAAGAATGCCTTTGATGGGTTTATTGGTAGACTGGACATGGCTGAGGATATTCAATATCCTTAAATACTGAGAATATGTCAATAGAAACTTACAAAACTAAAAAATAAAGAGAGAAAGATGGGGGGTGGGAAAGTAGAATATCCAAAATCAGTGGGACAAGTGCAAAAGAAAACAAAGTCCTAGCTAGTCAAATCATATTCAACTGTAGAAAATCAAAGATTACAAAAAGTTCTTGAAAGGAGCTAGAGAAAAACACACCTTAACACCTTACCTATAGAGCAGTAAAGATAAGAGTTATATCCAACTTCTTCTCAGAAATCATGCAAGAAAGAAGAGGGTGAAATAAAACATTTAAAATGTTGAGAGAAGAAATGAATTGAGATATTTAGAAAAATTAAAACAATGTTTTTATGTCAGCCATGAAGGTAAAAATATTTTTCAAACAAAACTATAAGAATAAAAGAAAATACGAGCAAAATATGAGAAAAGAACACCTAAGAATTGTGAACCATCTATATTTCAATCTTTAAGACTGCTTCTTAAAGTAGAAACCACAAAATATTAGAGATGCTTAAGTGGCGACTACCACACAGATAGTAGTTATACGAGATGCTCATCATGGAAAAGAACCTACATCTACACAGAAAAAGTAGTTCCTGTCGGTAACACAGTGCATAACTGTAGAGAAAAATATTATAATACCTTAGACTTACTGCTCACTTACCGTGTATAAATTTCTTTACATGGATATTGGCTCGTTTAAAGGGATGAACACAACAATTCCTGAAGCCACACAAGTGGTGAGCCCAGGCATCCTGGCTGCAGAGTCTACATCCCAAGCACTGGGCTGTTTCCAGTAAACCCTAAAATGGAACTTTATTATTTTCTTCCCTATCTGTATGTGCTTTCCATGTAAGTAGGTTATTACCATGTAATAGGTACTAGTTTGAAGTACCTATTCAAATGACTATCACCACTTAGGCTTAAAGAAGACAGACATATATTTTCAACACCTCTAATTCAAATTTGTTTTTATTTTTTCCAAATAAAAAGAACTTTATTTGAAACTCTTTAAACCAGATTATTTTCAACTTCTATTATCTCTTGAGACTGAATTTCATACAATTTCTAACTTCTGTATAAAGAAAGTTTCTTGCATTAATTTGCTTAAGCTTATTTCTTTAAAACTTAAGGGGGTGTTTCTTATGTTGAATATGTCCATATTCCTAAGACCCAAAGCCTACAAGATTTTATAAATGACAAGTATATCTATTTTAAGGTAATATTTTCCCAGTTCCTAAGATTCTATTCAAAATGTTTTTTGCTCATATAAGCACTCATATAAGTGCTTCCAATTACTTTGATATTGATTATAATTTCTCTGGAAGTTTTCCAGCTTTATTATTTCTTTTTTAACTTAATCTTATTTATTTCTAATGTGGCTGAATTATGTGTTTCATACTAGAGCAAAATAATGGGCTTTGTTTTAGTTCTTAAACCATTCCTGATCCTACTCATTAATTTATTTGTTGCAAGGATTATAAGCAATTTGTTGACCAATTATTTAAGAAATAATCACCAATTTTAGGTTCTTCAGTATAGTGAAATACAATTTTTTTTAATTTAGAGAGAGAGAGACAGAGAGAGGGACAGATAAGGACAGACAGAAAGGGAGAGAGATGAGAAGCATCAATTCTTCATTGTGGTACCTTAGTTGTTCATTGATTGTTTCCTCATATGTGCCTTGACTGGGGGAGCTCTAGCTGAGCCAGCAGCTTCTTGCTCAAGCCAGCAACCTTAGGCTCAAGCCAGTGACCTTTGTCTTAAGCCAGTGACCTTGGATTTCAAGCCAGCGACATTTGGGCTCAAGCCAGCGACCATGGGTTATGTCTATAATCAAACGCTTAAGCCAGCGACCCCGCACTCAAGCTGGTGAGCCTATAGTCAAGATAGATGAGCCCGTCCTCAAGCCAGTGATATTGAGGTTTCAAACCTGGGTCCTCTGCATCCCAGGCTGACACTCTATCCACTGCACTACCAATTGGTCAGGCTATCGTGAAATATAACTGAGATTACTTTCTCTAAAATGCATCAATTCACCAAAAACATAAGAAGATCCTGCTATGCACAAGGCACTGCTGAAGCACAGAGTTGACCGTAGAGCTAATAATTTAGTGAAGAAATACTAAACAAGTACTACAATGAAAGCATCAGATAAATCATCTCCAAGTCAATATATCCTTTACTCATTGAACATCAAATGTACTTGTTTTTCTAAGTTTTGTCATTCTTGTCTGGGTCAAAAATGAACCTCTTGGCCCTGGCCGGTTGGCTCAGTGGTAGAGCGTCAGCCTGGCATGCAGAAGTCCCGGGTTCGATTCCTGGCCAGGGCACACAAGAGAAGCGCCCATCTGCTTCTCCACCCCTCCCCCCCCTCCTTCCTCTCTGTCTCTCTCTTCCCTTCCCGCAGCGAGGCTCCATTGGAGCAAAGATGGCCCGGGCGCTGGGGATAGCTCCTTGGCCTCTGCCCCAGGCTCTAGAGTGGCTCTGGTAGCAACAGAGCAACGCCCTGGAGGGGCAGAGCATCGCCCCCTGGTGGGCGTGCCGGGTGGATCCCGGTCGGGCGCATGTGGGAGTCTGACTGTCTCTCCCCGTTTCCAGCTTAAGAAAAATACAAAAAAAAAAAAAAATGAACCTCTTTTCTTATCTAACATTTTCTTTATCAACTGCTCACGTTTCAATTAAACAACTGTTATATAATTTAGCTTAAAAGAAGGAGGAGGAAAAAGAGAAAAATGAGAAAGGTAGATTGAAGGAGAAAAAAACCACTGAGATAACATTTGATCTAAAGTTTATTAATGGTTTTACTATTAGTTCAATGAATAAATAACTATGGTAAAGGTAGCTAAATTATAGACTCACGATTATATTTAACGTCTGCTCAGTTCCAGAGAGTTGAACTACAAAGTAATTCTAACTTTATGAGAAGTATTTTTCTTAATACAGAAAAGTCACCTTTTCCGGGTGGGGTATTTAACACACTACACTATGTGTAATAGCACTGACAAGCCCTTTTCCCACACATTTTCCACCAGCAATTTGAGGTTCAATAAAATGTAAGCCCTAGTAAGTCAACTACATATTACAGAAGTAATGACAAGTAAAAATTCAATGATTCAATAAAATAACTCTTCAATGTTATTTTTATTTATTTTTTTATTTTTTTCCTTTTTTTTCTCTTTATTCTCTCGTTAGCATTTACTGCCAGGCATCTCTACCAATGGCTGGTCTAACTTTACTTTTATACACACACATTAAGTTACAATCACATGATATTCAGAATACTTCAATGTTATTTTTATATTGGTTACATTTTTAAGCCAAAATAAAAAGAAACATGGAGCTAAAAGAAACATAATCCAATCCAATAAAACAAATTGTATATCTCTTACTTATTTTTTAAGATTTGACTATTAACAATATGCAGATCCAATAAAAAAACATAAATTTTACTAATAGGTTCCAAACTATAGACTCAAAATGAAAATAAAATATTTAGGTAAAAACTCCAAAAGATAAATAATACAAATACTTTTTACTAAGTATGTGTTTACTCCTTAAAAGCCTGATCATATAGATGTCTCAGAATGCAAAATTAGTTACCCACAAAAGAAATGAGTCTTGAATATCCAGAGTAAAAAAATAAGGTTTTAAGAAGTAAACACTGAAATTATTTGAATTACATCAGAAGAGAAAGGATACATAGAAATGACAGAAACAAAGGAAGCAGAAATAATAATGGATTATTGTCTGCTTATTGTGCAACAATTACTGGTGTGTGGTTGACAGATATTAAATTCTCACACTGAGTGCTGCAAGTCAGTATTCTTATCATTTAACTATAGAAAACTGAAGCTCAGAGATTGTCACAACAGTAAACAAAGAGACCAGGGCTTCTCTTACTATAAAATAATGTTTTTAACCATTACTGTATAGTACCTACTTAAGCAAGCAAAAAAAAGTAGAAAGTATTCACTCTTAAATTTTTGGTGGCTTTTTATTTTGAGATTAATTCAAGCACTCCTAGGATTTATGGTGATAAGAGACTTGACTTGGGGTGGTGCACACACAATACAATATACAGATGACATATTATAAAATTGTATACCTGAAACCTATATAATTTTATTAACCAATGTTACCTCAATAGATTCAGTTTTTAAAAAATAAAAAAAAGTCTTTTCCAGAAATAAAAAAAAACACAAAAAATAGAATGAGAGAGAAAGATAATTAAATTGTGATAAAATGTTAACAATTGGGGAAACTGGGGAAAAATATGTTAAAGTTCTTTGTACTGTGCTTGCAACTTTCATGTTTGAAATTATTTCTAATTTAAGTTACAAAATCTAAAAGAGTGTGTATTTTTATATATAAATATTTTCCCTTACTCAGAATCATTAGAAAGCAAGTTGAAGATATGATGCCTTGTTACCTTAAAATACTTCTATGTGTATTTCCTGCAAAGATCAAGACCATTCATAGCCAGGGTATAGTTGCCAAAAGCAGAGGACTAATATTGATATAATACTATTATTATATCTACAGACCTTATTCAAACCCACCAATTGACTTAATAATGTCCAGGAACAGAGCCAGGAGGTACGATAATGCAGGATCCTATAATCCAGTATTATGTATTTCATTTAGCTGCCATATCTCTTTAATCTCCTTTGAACGGAAACACTTCTTCCTTCTCTGTCTTTCACAACTTTCTCATGACAAACCAGTTACTTTGTAGAAGGTCTCTAATTTTTGTTTTGTCTAGTATTGCCTCCTGATGAGGTCCAGACTTGGCATTTCTGGTTAGAATTCCACAAGAGTGATGCTGTGTCTTTCTCAGCATCAGACGGTCCATGATGTCAGTTCGTCTACTTGCCGAGGATATGAACTAATGACTTCAGGAGGTAGCTCTTATCAGATTTCTCCACTGTAACCTGTTACTTTCTTCTTTGTAAGTAATAAGTAAATCGTGAGGCAGTACTTTGAGATTGTGTAGATATCCTGCTCCTCCTCAAACTGTCACACAATAGTTTTAACATCCATTCATGATTCTTACCTGAAAGAAATGTTACCATGATAGTTATTAAAGCATAGCAGTTGGAAACAGTAAAAAAAAGAAAAAGAAAAGAAAAAGAAATATTCAGGTCTTGATTGGCTATTCATATAAAGATGTGTAAAGGTTGGTTTTTAAAACCACTTGAGGGCCTGACCAGGTGGTGGCATAGTTTATAGAGCATCAGACTGGGACACAGAGTACTCAGGTTCCAAACCCCGAGGCTGCTAGCTTGAGCGCAGGGTCACTGGCTTGTGCGTGGGATCACTGGCTTGAGCGTGGGATCATAGACATGACCTCATGGTCGCTGGCTTAAGCCCAAGTTTGCTGGCTTGAGCAAGGGGTCACTGGCTCTGCTGAAGCCCCCCTGTCAAGACACATATGAGAAAGCAATCAATGAACAACTAAAGTGCCACAACAGAGAATTGATGCTTTTCATCTTTCTCCTTTCCTGTCTGATGGTTCCTATCTGTCCCTGTCTCTGTCTCTCTCTCTGTCTCTGTCACACACACACACAAAATAAAATATCACTTGAGAGAAAAAGAGATCATGGGAAGAGCTTTGTGGTGTAATTGAAGTTGTGCTTCCTGCTGGTGATACTGCTGTAGTCAGAGGTCTGGCAGCTTTTTCCTTGTCGTTCTTACAGAAATACAGACATGAAATACATAATTTATTATTAGAAAAGAAATATTTTAAAATAATAATTTTTTTGAGTAATAGCACATTTCTTTTTTAATTTTTATTGAATTTATTGGGATGACATTGACTAATGGAATTATATACATTTCAAGCATATAATTCTATAATACATCATCTGTGTACTGTATTGTGTGTTCACCACCCAAAGTCAAATCTCCTTCCATCACTATTTACCCCCTTTATCCTCTTCTACCTGCCACCACGTGCCTCTCTCCGTGGTGATCACTGTACATACTGTTCTCTGTGTCTATGTAACTTATTTCACTTAGCATAATGCTCTCCAGGTTCCTCCATGTTGTCACAAAAGGTAACATTCCTTCTTCTTTTTTTTTTTTTTTTTTTCATTTTTCCGAAGCTGGAAACGGGGAGGCAGTCAGACAGCCTACCGCATGCACCCGACCGGGATCCACCCGGTATGCCCACCAGGGGGCGATGTTCTGCCCCTCTGGGACGTCGCTCTGTTGCATCCAGAGCCATTCTAGCACCTGAGGCAGAGGCCACAGGGCCATCCCCAGCGCCTGGGCCATCTTTGCTCCAATGGAGCCTCGGCTGCAGGAGGGGAAGAGACAGAGAGGAAGGAGAAGGGGAGGGGTGGAGAAGCAGATGGGCGCTTCTCCTGTGTGCCCTGGCCGGGAATCGAACCCGGGACTTCTGCACGCCAGGCCGACGCTCTACCGCTGAGCCAACTGGCCAGGGCCACATTCCTTCTTCTTTAAGGCTGAGTAGTATACCATTGGAGAGCTACCCAAGTTAGTCCATATAGAGCTACTGGTACATCATTACTTCTCATTGTTGCATAATAACTACTAAGATTATACCATAATCTATTCAGACATTTCCTCCTTTAAGAAGCTTCTCTTGGGCCCCTTGTAATTCATTATTGTGACTCTTGCTCTTTGGGGGTAGGGGATAGGGGGGAGGCATCTGCTATGTAAGAAGTCTAATTATTCTGGGACTGACATGTGTAGAGAAAAAATATCAACGAGTCCTGGCTGTTCTAGCCCAGGCAACATGGGACATGTGAATGAAGCAATCATTCTGTTATTATTGTTCAACAGTTGCCATGTACAAAAGAATCAAGGTCCCAAGCCTGTGGTCCCAGTGAAGCCATTCCAATCACCCCCAGCCTTTGGAGCCACTTCAGGTAGGGCCCCAGATAAGATGAAGTATGGACAAATCATCCCTGCTGTGCTTTGACTGAATTCCTAACCCATAGAATTGTGAACATAATAAATGTTGGTTGTTTTCCAAAAGTAAAATTATTACCATGACTGTTGCTACATAATAATTGCCCATCTACCTTCAATATCATTGGATTTTTCATTTGAAATACTTAGTTTCACTTGCCTCTGTTTGCATTCCATTTTATAGTTCCCTCATTCTTACTGGCTTTATATTACTCTGTGTGTTTAGTTTACATGTATAAAATATTATCATCGTGCCCTGGCCGGTTGGCTCAGTGGTAGAGCGTCGGCCTAGCGTGCAGAGGACCCCGGTTCGATTCCCGGCCAGGGCACACAGGAGAAGTGCCCATTTGCTTCTCCACCCCTCTGCCGCGCTTTCCTCTCTGTCTCTCTCTTCCCCTCCCGCAGCCAAGGCTCCATTGGAGCAAAGATGGCCCAGGCGCTGGGGATGGCTCTGTGGCCTCTGCCTCAGGCACTAGAGTGGCTCTGGTCGCAACATGGCGACGCCCAGGATGGGCAGAGCATCGCCCCCTGGTGGGCAGAGCGTCGCCCCCTGGTGGGCGTGCCAGGTGGATCCCGGTCGGGTGCATGCGGGAGTCTGTCTGACTGTCTCTCCCTGTTTCCAGCTTCAGAAAAATGAAAAAAAATAATAATAAATAAAATAAAATATTGTTAGAAAAGTCAAACTGTACAAAAATTATACTTGGAAAGGAGTCACTCCCTCATCCTTAATTTTTCATTTCTATTCATTCCTAGTAGGTAGCTAATCGTATTGGATTTTTGGATATTCCTTCCTGTGTTTCTTTTTTGGCAAAATTACACTCATGTAATTGTTGTCTCTCGACCATCTGATGCATCCTGCAAACTATAAACTGACTACTCTTAGTTCATAGAATGTTCATTCTATGGGATAGCCTTGAACTGACATCTCATTGCAAAAGTCTAATTTCTGAAGACTGTAATAATACTTTTGGTAAGCATCCCCCAGGTAAGCATAGGCAGTCAATAATTTGTTGATAAATGAAAGTTCATTGTTTAGAATGGCACATGGAAGAAGAGCGAAATGACCAATATAGTGGAACAAAGACTAGAAAAGATACAATAAAGCAGAGGTCATTAACAGTACTAAAGACCATATTCAAACTGCTGAGACTTTTTGTTTTTAGCTAGATAGATAGATAGATAGATAGATGATTTTAATTTTAATGTATGAGACATTTCAAGGCACAAAAAGGGACAAGAAAGTAGTTGGTGAGTTTAAGAGGAAAAATGTACCTACCAAATGTTGTTGAGGAGTTATTACAGTTAAATCAAGAGAAACTTCTTAATCAGGAAAACTAGCTTTTTTCTTTTAGAAAATGGCAAAAATAGATAGCAGTTCATGCTGAAAAAGAAATAACATACAATGGGTGAACAAAGATTGCATTTACCACTGGACTTGAAGCTCTTTTCTTTGTCTATTTTTGCCTTAGTGTTCATGAATAGCCTTTGTTAATTCCCTTATGTCAATCCTATTACTGGTGCAGAGCTATTTCTGCAAGGGTCATCAATATCCAGGATCTTAAATCTGAGCTTAAACCTGTCCAAGTTCAAGAGGAGTTCTGTGTACAAAGATTCTTATCCACTGAACATAAGGACACCACGCACAGAGAACCAAACTGTGAGTCATGGATAGTCTTCCCAATAATATAATTTTTAAAATTTTACCTTTAGGGAAAGAATAACGATTTCACTGTTTATATAATATTGTGTATTCTTTTTAAAAATATTGCAAAGGAACATTAACTTACAATTTTACTATAAAGACAATTAAATATTTGCACTAGACATCTTCATTAATGAAAATTCAGAATAAACACACAATTTTGAGTCTGATAATTCTAGAAAGTTGAAATAAAACCATGAATAGAGAATTAATTTTGAAATTTAAAATTCTCCAGTCCTTCCATTGAGTGAAAGGAGAGTTGAAGGAAAGAAATGAAGATTCATTGCATTTTGTACTTGGAAAATTGACTCCTATGCTGTAAAAGGGAGTATTACATTCAGCACTGAACTCTCTCAGACTTCTGAATCATTTAACTAGTCGTGTGTCCTTGGGCTTTTTCCTTAATATTACATTTTCTGTTGTTTTGTTTGTAGCCTTTAAAGTAGAAATAATAATATTGTTTCAGAAGCTTACCTCAAAATTTATTGAAAAAAAATAATATTTTTAAAAGAAAAGAATACAGGAATTTTTGCTGCTATTTGTTAAATTTGGTGAAATATTTCTTTCAGTTGGTTTTATTTTTCTGCTATTTTGCATGCATGGAGGTGATTATTAATACAGTAAGCTTTACAGTTTGTGTCATGAAAATAAATGAAGTAAGACTTTCTTACTGTTTTCCCATGAAATATTTCCATTAGTTGCAAAAATAGCTTTAGTAACATCCATTTTAAATACATATTTTTTACCATTATTCATGTGACTTAGAAACACTTAACATTAAAAGCTAGAAAAAAGTTTAGAAATCATCTTATTAAGGTGATTTTTTGCCTAAATATTATAGTTATAAACTGGATTTGATATTACGTAAGTTGTCAAAATATATATAAACCATTAGCAATAATGTCTATAATGGAATTCAAACCATATGTGTTAGAATAATGTATATATAAGATATTAAGATATTCAGAACAAGATATCTGCTCTGAATTTTCTGGAAGATCCTGACATTTCTATTTTCTTCAGAATAAATAAGAGAATATTTGTATGTAGTAGGAGCAAACCTGGGTAAGTTTAGAGTACATACATCTATAAACAAAATTTATATTAATTTGACTGTATCTATTATAAATATTTGGTTTTAGTGTTTCAAATTTTTAATTATTTACTAATTATTTTTATTCAATACCTATTAAGTTCCTACTACTAACTACTACTAAGTATTAATAGGTTCTACATAATACATTTTACATTATTTAGTCCTCACACAGCCTTTGAAGTAGAGATTGTTATTACTCCAATTTACAGATATAAAAAATAAAGCACAGAGAGTTTTAGTGATTTGCTCAAGTCACACAGCCAGTAATTGGCTACATTTGAGTCCAAGTGTTCATGTGCTTATACAGGGTGGGGGGAAAACAGGTTTACAGTCAGGGGTATGCAAAACACAGAGTTTATTCATGTATTATTACTTACTAGTTATTGTATTATTTTTCATGGGAATCACTGTAAACCTACTTTTGCCCCACCCTATATGCTAATCGTTATGCTATTCTGACACTTGGAAGCATTGAAAATGCATGATTCCTGCCCACAAGCTTAGTTCCTCCTTGGTGGAAGAAGTATGACGTGGGCAAAATCATTAGAGCTACACGTATGTTTTGAGAGATAATGGAGGTCTCCACAAGCCAGTAATAACTCCCGTAACTCCCATGATTGGACATGGTGCTGTCAGACCTATTTGATGACAAATCCCTCCCCCCACCACCCCCAATCATTCTCTAGTAAGGAAGAAAAGACAGAGGACAGGCGTGACAGGTTTAAAACATCTGACATTAATATATTAGCTTTGGTGAGAACATTAGCCTGGTTTAGCTGATCAGATTAGCTCACAGTCACCTTGGAAAATGCAGGAGAGCAGAGAGCTAATGAGATGTGTGCTTAGAGGTAGAGAAAGGTGGACCACGAAGCCCTTTCTTCGTGGGGAAGAAGGTGGGCAGCATACAGTGTGACATCTTGTGGGGCACAGATCAAGACACAGAATCCAGGTTTCCGTCAAAAGTGAAGGGGAAACACAACTTCTCTAGATGTCCCCCACCTAGCAGTCTTGATTGGTTTCAGATAGGCCTTAGAGATAATTTGCTAGATTCCACTTTAGTTGAATTAAAAATTATTTTAATCAAGCACTTTTCAGTACTTGATTCCCAGTTATTGGTACCTCATGGCCAACCATGTTCAGATACAATAATGTCATTTTTAGCACAGTATTTTCTCTGGGACAGCATCTTATTTTGTTTCCAAAAGGAAACATATGCATTCAGGTATAAGAAGGAAGATTATTTGTTTTCCATTGTACAACAAAAGAACTTATTTTGAAAATTTCACATTGGAGCTACTTCAGTGCTCTTTGTTTTCTGTGTTTTTATGTTGATGGAAAGAGTCCATGCACGCCATTGGTAGAGAGGTAATTTGAATGCTTGGTTACTTAACCTTTTTACTCTGTACTTAGGGAAACCACTCTTAGCATACGTCATCTAAAACCTTTCATTACAATTTTTTATAAAAGAAATGAAGACACATTTATCTGAACCTCAGAACTACTAAATAAAATGGAATAAATTCTCCTGAGCCATCTTTCCCCTGGCATCCATGCCTTTTATTTCTCAACAGAACATAATAGTTATTGAAATTATTATCATCAAGACATCAGAACAAGCCAGGCACTGGCCAAGAAAATAAGTGGCATTTGTATTACCTGACAAGCAGGGGCTTCCTAGCCTATTATTATGGTAGGATCTTCTGTGCTATCCCAGCATGTGGGTCCAGCTGCAGGGAAGGAGCGAGGGAAGAATCCACAAAATGGACTAGTTAATCTCAGGTGTGCCTCATTTCCCTAACTGTTATCCATACAGGACAGATGGGGAACCCCGAGAAATCCCATCGCCAGAGCCTTAGGACGTATGGAAAAGGCAGGTCACGCAGGCCCAGAGCAAACACAGTGGCCAGCACCTACATAATTTAGATCATTCTTTACAAAAGTCAAAGCCAAGTGCTATAGAGTGAGTTGTGTTCCCCAAAATTCATGTGATGACTGGCCCCCAACGGTAATTTTTTGATATAGTAGTCCCTCTTATCTGCAGTTTTCTTTTTATGGTTTCAGTTATATGTGGTCAATCACAGTCTGAAGAAATTAAATGGAAAATTTCAGAAATAGACAATTCATAAGTTTTAAATTGCACGGTGTTCTGAGTAGCGTGATGAAATCTCATGCCATCCCATGTCATCCCGCTCTGTGCCACTTGGGATGTGACTCATCCCTTTGTCCAGCATTTCCACGCTGTACATAAAATATAATGAGATACTTAGAAAGAGAGGAAGAGAGAGACCACGTTCCCACATTCACAAAACTCTTTTTCACAGCATACTGCTATAATTATTCTACTTTATCATCACTTACTACATCTAATTCAAAAATTAAACTTTATTATAGGTACGTCTGTATAGGAAAAATCAAATAATAGAATATATAGGGTTTGGTACTATTCTTGGTCTCAGGAATCTTTGAGGAGGGAACTACGAAAGCAATCAATAAGAAAGTAATCAATGGCTAAATGAAGTTGTAAGGGTGGGGCCCTGATCCACAGGATTAAGTGTCCTTACAAGAAGGGACACCAGAGAGCTCCCTCTCTCTCTACCATGTAAGGACACAATGACAAGGTGGCTCTCTGCAAGCCAGGAAGAGAGGCTTCACCAAAAGCCTACCCTGCCAGCCTTTGATCTGGGACCTCCAGCCTACTAATTGAGAGACAATAAGTTCCTGTTACCTAAGCCTCAAAATGTGTAGTATTTTGTTGTAGCAGCTCAAGCAGACAAAGATACCAGGAAACCATGCTCAGTGTAATCAACTCACTCTGCGGCTTTTTTTTTATTCAATATTTTACAGACTTATAGAACACTTTACTGTGTGTCAGGATCTAAGCACCTTCCAAATACTAATTCAATTAATTTTAGGATACTGGTGCAAATTTTGAAGAAGATAAATTATTTGATGACAGGAGATATTAACAGGAGTATAGATAAAATACTATACTGAGTCTTTCTCTACATGAGCAAATATGCCTCATGTTTCAATATGTTTCTTCCAAATTCTGTCTCTGTTCATTGGCTCTCCCTGTAGTAAAAAAAAAAAAAAAAAAAAATGGATTTCACCAATCTTTGCACTTAAAGTAAAATAAAGGTATTAGGTCAGAATGGACTCTGCGTTTTACTAAGTAGGTAATGCAGCTGACTTAAGTCTTAAGATTTGTGAGTGCCATGCTAGGAGAGTTTCATTCCTCATGCTTTTCAGAGCCCAGGGAAATGCCTGGGATAGTCTATTCTTAACAGATACTAATTCAATCAAGTTTTCCCCAAGTAACTGGATTATCTTTTCAATAAAGAAATCCTTTGAAATTGGCAAAATTCCTTTCATAGAATGAAATTTCCTTTTTTGTCTACAGTGCTAGAGTGACAACTAGGTTGTCAAGAAGCAAGTGAGGCTTATGTCTCTTCAACATTTGAAATAAAATTTTTTTAGATTTTTTTAAATCTTATGTATATTTATTGTAAAAAGTAGCTACGCCAGATAACCATCTACTCTTTTTTTTTTTCCAGAGACAGAGAGAGAGTCAGAGAGAGAGGGATAGATAGGGAGGAGAGATGAGAAGCATCAATCATTAGTTTTTCGTTGCACATTGCGACACCTTAGTTGTTCATTGATTGCTTTCTCATATGTGCCTTGACCATGGGCCTTCAGCAGACCTAGTAACCCCTTGCTCAAGCCAACGACCTTGGGTCCAAGTTGGTGAGCTTTGCTCAAACCAGATGAGCCTGTGCTCAAGCTGGCAACCTTGGGATCTCGAACCTGGGTCTTCCGCATCCCAGTCCAATGCTTTATCCACTGCACCACCACCTGTTCAGGCTATCTACTCTTGCAAAACAAAAGAGACTGCTTGAATCTCTACTTTTTTGAGGACTAGACAGCTATTGAAATAATCAAATAAGTTTCCATTATTCTTTTGAAGCAAAGCAATAATATTCATTTTTCTTAGATGCAAAAATTATTTTTATTAGGCATTTAAATTTTTTTTATTAATTGATTTTAGCAAGACAGACAGAGAAAGAGGAACACTGATCTGTTCCTGTATGTTCCCTGACTAGGAATTGAACCAGAAACCTCTGCACTTTGAGACCAACTGAGCTATCAGGCCAGGAAAGCAAAAATTATTATTAATTGCAGCAATTAAAAGAATGAATTGTGGCCCTGGCCGGTTGGCTCAGCGGTAGAGCGTCGGCCTGGCGTGCGGGGAACCCAGGTTCGATTCCCAGCCAGGGCACATAGGAGAAGTGCCCATTTGCTTCTCCACCCCCCCCTCCTTCCTCTCTGTCTCTCTCTTCCCCTCCCGCAGCCAAGGCTCCATTGGAGCAAAGATGGCCCGGGCGCTGAGGATGGCTCCTTGGCCTCTGCCCCAGGCGATAGAGTGGCTCTGGTCGCGGCAGAGTGACGCCCCGGAGGGGCAGAGCATCCCCCCCTGGTGGGCAGAGCGTCGCCCCCTGGTGGGCAGAGCGTCACCCCTGGTGGGCGCATGCGAGAGTCTGTCTGACTGTCTCTCCCCGTTTCCAGCTTCAGAAAAAAAAAAAAAAAAAAAAAAAAGGAATGAATTGTTACTCTCTTGACAGCTGTTTCTTGAAAGCTTTTTCTTGTTCAAGTGAATAAAATTAAATTGTCCAAGACCTTTGACCTCCAGTGATTCTGGGTAGAGACTTTAGTGAGAGAAACAATACAATTTTGAGACCAGTCCAAACATTGAAAGCAGAAGCAAAAATAAAAAGGAATTATGACAGTTTTTGTTTGCCATTCTGTGTCTTAGGAAAGTACCAAACAGACTAAGTCCAAGGCTGAAGTGTAAATCAATAAAAAGGCAAGCTGGATCACAGCATAAACTGGATGATATCAATACTTAAAATAATCACTGGACAAATGAGGAGCCGCATCAAAGAATTGATACTTCTTATCTCTCCTTCTTGTCTGTCTGTCCCTCTCTCTCTCTCTCTCTCTCTCTCACACACACACACACACACACACACACACATATACTTAAAGCTGACTTTGAAAGAGACAAAGGGAAAAGATAGAGAAAGAAAAAAGTGTGAAAAAATAGCATATGCACTACTAGTAAATCTTCCCTGGTTTGAAAATGTCAAGAAAATCACAACTATATGGACCCCCTAGAGAATATGTTAGTATGTGTAATAATAGAGTTTACCAGATAATGGAAAGATAAATAAGCAAGTAGGTTGGATTTGAGTGTGAACTAAGAATAAATAGGTTCTATATGAGGGTATCAAGGAGTTTCTGACAAATATAATTCCATGTGCTTTTGGTAGATTTTGTGATATATCTTACAGTGTCTCAAAATTCTATAGGTATAATTATGGGTTGTTTGCATTTGCTTGGTGGGTAACATCCCCAAAACTTGCTAAGGAATGAAGAGATGTTATGGTGTTAAATTTTGAATAGCGCTATTCCTTAGCTCATCTTTCTTTAATGACAATTCAGAAGTTGAATTTGTCAAACCATATTGAGAAAAAGTGGCTTGATGGTAGCCTGTTAATTTTCATTATAGTGTAATGGTTTAAGATTTAGTTCTAAAACCAATCCTACAGCCATTCCTTGCTCCACCACTTACTATGTGATCTTGAGCAAGTAACTTAAATTCCATCCTTCAGCTTCCTCAGTGATAACGTGACACTAATACTTGCCCAAGCCATACATGGTTGTGTGAGAATGAAATAGTTTTTGACACTTAATACAACTGGAAAAACTACCTGACACATAATAAATGTTCATAGTAGATAAGTATATAATTGTTATTAATTAAAAATTTTATTATATAAAATATTGGGATATACTATTATGAAATTCAGTAACAAAACAGTAATAAAAAAGAAAAAATCAGTAATAAATTATGTTTACTAAGTACATAGACCTAAACTGAAGAATTTTTAAATTAAAGAAAACAAACTATGAATTATATAAAACCCATAGGTCCAAATATCTTTAATAACATAAATGTTAGTGTCTTTGTACAAGCAGATAGAAACATACTAAATACTTCATCATTGCTAATAATCATTAATTTCCATGGAGCCTGACAGCAGAAAAATATCTGTTTGTTTATTTATTTATTTCTCATCTGTCATCACTTCTTTGTTCATCCTATAGATTATATCAAATCTAATCCCCCAAAATGGAAGAAGCCAAAAGCCAAAGTTTAGAAGAAGACTTTGAAGGACAGGCCACACATACAGGTAAGCAAAGCTATAGGAAGAGAACTAATTATTAAATTTAAATTAAATAGGGAGCCTGACCTGTGGTGGCGCAGTGGATAAAGTGTCAACCTGGAAATGCTGAGGTTGCCGGTTTGATACCCCGGGCTTACCTGGTCAAGGCACATGTGGGAGTTAATGCTTTCTGCTCCTCCCCACTTCTCTTTCTCTCTCCCCCCTCTGTCTAAAATAAATAAATAAAATTAAAAAAAATAAATTAAATAGGGAGAGCTCTAATGTTCTTACTGCCACTCTTTAGTATGATGTATGTTATACCTTTGAGTGGTCTGATGGAATCATTTACAAATAATTGAGTAGGTAAATTAATTTGAGATCAAATATTTTACAAACAGTTTTATTTAGATGTCCAGGAATGAGAAATTTAATTATAAACACTAATTATTGAGAACATTGGAAGACCTCCCTCAATACAGTAAAATCAAGCCATTGTCCTCTCTTTTGATTTCTCCCATTATGAACTTTCTTTACAATTATAAACAATGGTAGAATAAAAGGTTAATGAAGTTTTTAATTTTTTGACTATGAAAAAGAAATAATAGAGGTAATGATAAAACATTCTTAAATCAATATTCCTCCAAAAAACCTAAGACTTACATTTGCCATAGGAAAAATGTGGAAGCAACAATAAGCATCAAAAAGAAACTGTTTAAGTAAATTAATATCTATACAATGGAATACCATAACTCCAGTTTTTCTTAAAAAGAAGCATCTCTTTAATGTGCATAGATGGAAAAAAATATCTGAAATATATTATGAAGTAAAAAAAAAGCAAGGTTAAAGAAAGTATGCATATTACTATTTCTTTTAAAGGCAGAAAAAAATATTCTCTTTTCTGTAAATATAAATACATTATGCTGTGCATATTTTGTATGTGCAAAACACATATCTGAAAGTGAAGACATCGCAAGTAAACCAAAAACAGTAATTGCCTGAACATAATATATACAGGGGTGGGAAAATTAGGTTCACAGTTGTATGAAAATTAATATGATAATAAGTAATAGTATGAGAACTGACTGTGTTTCGTGTACTCACAATTGTAAACTTACTTTTGCTCCATACTGTATAAATAAATTTATATTAAAATTATATAAATAAAAATTATTAGGAAATATGTGGAGAAAGAAAAAATACATCCACATATATAATAACGATATTAAAAGTACGGATATGGCCAAGCTTTGGTGAAGAATGTATGAAACTGCCAAGTTTCAAGAATTTAGATCTTCTTCCAAGCACTGTTATTATTTATCAGGGCAATTGAACGTCAGCATTCCAGTTGTATCATCCTTGATTTAAATCTGCAAATCCTATCCTTTCTATAGTGGTAAAATAGTCTTAGAATCTTATAATACAAGGAATAGGATGGTTATGTAACGATTTTCTTAAAGCATTTTTGTGTTGTTAATTGAGGTTAGGCTTCCTTCTGACTTTTTTTTTATTTTTTATGTGCTATTGTTATTGTTGCTTTGTTACTAGTACGGTGCCGATTTTAGTTTGTGGCTGAAGCTCGTTTCTTATATCATAAAAGTGCTATTTTTCTAAAATTGTAGCTTCCTCTCTATACATTTAAAAAATATCTTTACCCC
Organism: Saccopteryx bilineata; assembly: GCF_036850765.1. Classification (NCBI taxonomy): domain Eukaryota; kingdom Metazoa; phylum Chordata; class Mammalia; order Chiroptera; family Emballonuridae; genus Saccopteryx; species Saccopteryx bilineata. Next base: position 293,609,250 of record NC_089491.1, on the reverse strand, counting down.
CAAGATTTGACAATAGTTCAAAGTCCATAATTTCTATTTTCACTAATGCAGATGTACAGAGAGATTCTTTGCCAAAACCCATTTAACAGGACTAGCAGGAGAACATTTTTATGAGGATGGTCAGAAATTTCAGCCAAAGCAAGATGTTTGTTTCTGATACAGAAGCCTATTCTCATGGCAGTATTTACACAAATTTCAATTGTATAAAGTCCTTTTGAAAACAAAAAGGGAATAAAAAGGTTTTAAATTGTATTGCAGGACCCAAAGGAGTAATACATGATTGGAGAAAGTTTAAATTAGAGAGCGAAGATAGCGACTCAGTCCCGCAGAGCAAGAAGGAGATTCTCAGACAACTGTCTTCGCCTCAGAGTAGGGACGACAAAGACTTGAAGGAAAGAGTCAGCAGGAAGGTAAGCTAAGGAAAAACCAGTAATAAATCATTTACAGTGTGTAAACATGAATCACGTCTTTTTTACAGCACAATTGCATTAATCTCACTTACTTACTTGTTATATAATATGTATGTCTATGTGCATAAAGAGTAACATTTGGGTATCAGAGCGGTGACATTATTTTTTTCCTTTGGCTTTTCGGTCATTTTTGAATTTTTATAATTAGCATGTATCAATTTATATAACAACAACAATATTAAGAATAGAAACCATAGACTGATTTTCACTGCAGGAAAAATCACTTTAGTAGATGACCTCCAAAGCAGTGTCCATGCGTTGTCATATATTGATTCTTAGTGAACACCCTTGCTTCCAGGCTGGTTGGCCATTGTAAACATTTTCCAGTCGAAGATCTGATTTTCAGGTTTTGGTTCCTTCACTGCGTCATTAAATGATGTGGAAGAGACAGTCAAATTTTTCCATCTTAGGAACTGTAACAACACCTACTCTACTTGCTTTGAAGGGATATGGAGAGAGAGAAAAAATGTAAAAGTGTTTGGAAACATGTAAAATGCTACACAAACAGGAGACATTATAACCAGGAAAGATGTACTAAGGCTAATCTTTAGAAATGTATATAAATGTCTAAATATCTATAGACCTGAATATGTAAATGGAACAAGTTCTCAGAAAAAAGCTCAAACATCAAAGTAAAAATTTGTGACAAAATTCACAGAACCAGAGTAGCAACTTAAAATTTATACAAAACATTTAACAGCTTTTAGCGTTAAAATAAGTTAAATTGAAACAATAATCTTAAAGCAGAAAAAAATAATAATACAGTAAAAAAAAAGAATGAGAACATTAGAAAAATATAGGAGGCAGAAACAAGAGAAGGACATACGAAAGCATCAGATACCTTTACTTAACCTTAACCTGAATCCCAGTATCTTCTGTGAAATTCTGTAATAATACCTACCTCATAGGTTTGTTGTGAGGACTGAGTAAAATAATCTATGTAAAGTGCCTAAGACATAGATTTTTTAAAACATAAATACCAGTGTGGTTTTTGGTGTTGTTATTGTTTTTGGTTTTTTGCCTTCTCAATTATCTACTTTAAATATAGTCAGCAGTTGCTGTTTGAGAGGTAACTTGATGCTAAGGCTGATTGACCCCCTGGGAACTGTCCAAACTCCGTGGATCTGGGCTGCTCCACCTCTCTTTAGAACGTTTATTGCTCCTTTATACCCTGTCTTCTCCTTCCTCCACCTCCTTTGTTTAGTGTGGTGGCGGTGGTGGTGGGGGGATGTATTTTTAACACTCCATTGAATAAGGTGATGATAACATAGCTATTAAGAAAGATTCTGCAAGTAATTTTATTTTCCAGCGGCAGTGATAAGTAACTGCCTTGGAAGATGAAAGTTAGGTCATTTCTCACTGTAGTCTAAACCCGTGGATAGGAATGGCTTAGAGGGCTTGTTTAAATGTGCCTCACTCAGCCTCACCTTTACAGGTTCTGATTTGATAGATCTGGGGTGGAGCCCAGACATTTGCATTTCCCAGAACTCCTCAGGTGATGCTGAGGCTGCTGGCACAGCACGGACCTCCTGGCTAATCTGATAAACTCTAAATAGCAGTAAAAGCTGTCTTGGTTGAATTCCAGTCTACATATCCAAAAAAAAAAAATAGTTAATGATATGATATAATCTTTTAACAACTATTGTGGAGGAGACACTAATGTCTAAAGGCATTTGTTGAGAACATGTTTAAATGTGTGTGTGTGTGTGTGTGTGTGTGTATTTTAATAAAAGTCATTCCAGAGTAGACCTTACTGAGTTATTCCTTTATCCCATACAAAGTGATGGGTAATTTAGTGGCATGTTTCTGACTGACATTGTGATCATCTCATGGCCCAACTATTTATATATTCAGCAATATTTATGTATGCATTTCTATCATGAAATAATTATTGAACACTTATTATGTCCCAGACACTATAGCTGCAGCAGATATTGAAGAGTAGTAAATGAGACAAATAAAATTCCTGCCCTAGTGGAGCAAAATAAACAAAGAAACAAAGTAGAATCAGACTCATAGATACAGAAAACAGACTGACAGCTGTTAAAGGGAAGAAGGGTTGGGGAGTTGAGTGAAAAAAATTAAGGGAATTAAGCAAAACAAACAAACAAACAAAACTCATAGACAGACAACAGTAGGTGATTACCAGAGGGAAAGTGTGTGCTGGGAGGTAGAAGGGGGTAAAGGAGGGGAAATGGTGACAGAAGGAGACTTTATTGGGTGGGTGAAAACACAATACAATATATAGATGATGTATTAAAGAATTGTATACCTGAGCCTGGCCAGGCGGTGGCGCAATAGATAGAGCTTCAGATTGGGATGCAGAGGATCCAGGTTCAACAACCCAAGGTCTCCAGCTTGAGCACAGGCTCATCTGGTTTGAGCAAGGCTCACCAGCTTGAGCCCAAGGTGACTGACTCGAGCAAGGGGTCACTCAGTCTGCTGTAGAGCCCCCCCCCCCGTCAAGGCACATATGAGAAAGCAATCAATAAATAACTGCAATGAAGGTGCTGCAATGAGGAATTGATGCTTCTCATCTCTCTCCCTTCCTGTCTGTCTTTCTCTCTGTCTCTCTCTGTCTCTGTCACACAAAAAAAGAATTGTACACCTGAAACTTTTATAATTGTATTAATCAACATTCCCTCAATAAATTCAATAAAGTTTTTTAAAAGAAAAAATAATATTAGACAATTAAACAAATAAATACATAATACCATATCAGGTAGTGTTTATTGCTATGAAGAAAAACTAATCTCATATAAGGAATAGAAAGCAAAGGGCAGGGACTCTTTTAGGTAGAATAATCAGAGAAGGTGACATCTAAACAGAAGCTTGAATGCTGTAAGGGAGAAGGCCACCTTGGGGGTAGAGGGCACAGCAAATGCAGACTCTTTGAGTTGAGGATGGGTTTTATGTGTCTAAAGAATACGAATTTCTGGCTGAGCAATCTCTGTCATTCTTTCATTTATTCCCAGATGAGCATTCAAGAATATGAACTAATCCACAAAGACAAAGAAGATGAAAATTGCCTTCGTAAATACCGTAGACAGTGTATGCAGGACATGCACCAGAAGCTGAGCTTTGGGCCTAGATATGGGTTTGTGTATGACCTGGAAAGTGGGGAGCAATTTCTGGAAACCATTGAGAAGGAGCAGAAAATTACCACGATCGTTGTTCACATTTACGAAAACGGCATTAAGGGCTGTGATGCCCTCAACAATAGCCTAGCATGCCTTGCAGCTGAATACCCTATGGTCAAGTTTTGTAAAATAAAAGCTTCTAATACAGGTGCTGGGGAGCGCTTTTCCTCAGATGTACTCCCCACTCTGCTCGTCTACAAAGGTGGGGAACTCATCAGCAATTTTATTAGTGTTGCTGAACAGTTGGCTGAAGAATTCTTTGCTGGGGATGTGGAGTCGTTCCTAAATGAATATGGGTTACTACCTGAAAGAGAGATACACGCCCTAGAGCAGACCAACATGGAAGAAGAGATTGAATAAAGGTTCTTTATGTCAATATCTCATATTTCTCCTTTACAGATTGAACACTGATTTGGTAGTACCCGTATTCCTTTAGAGAATACCAAGGGTGGACATGGCTATTCTAACGTGGTAACAAAAACCACATTGGCACTAAAGTCATGTGATTAGCCTTTCTTAGTATTAGTACTCAAATTGAGATAATGCTTTAGTTTAAAACATTGTAGCCATCAGAAACATGTTAGCAGACAAAGAGAATATGAATAAAATTGTGACAGTTTTCAAAAATCCCTTTCAAGTTATGTGTTAGCTTTTCTACTCCTTATTTTTTCTGCAGTGTTATTATTCAGACTTTACAAAATATATTATTAATTATCATTTTGCCTACATAATAAGAATAAAGTCTCACGAGGAAATAAATATTCTATTTGAAGTCTATTTTTTTTCAAGCATTATAACATCAAGGCCCTAAAAACATTGTACAACCTAAAATACAAAAAAAAAATTATGATTCAGAATGATCTTTTATTTCAACCAAACTAATGCAAAGAAACGTAGAAACATTGTACCGTATTGAAGTTATTTTTAAAAAGTATCAATTATAAATAAAAATTCAGAAATTAAAACATTGTACAACCTAAAATACAAAAAAAAAATTATGATTCAGAATGATCTTTTATTTCAACCAAACTAATGCAAAGAAACGTAGAAACATTGTACCGTATTGAAGTTATTTTTAAAAAGTATCAATTATAAATAAAAATTCAGAAATTAACCTTACCTATGGAAGGAAGGCAGTATAGAAGCAAGGTCTTTTTATTCTTTGGAAAAAAGAATAACATTTAGTAGTAATAATAATTATAATGATTTATTGATTACCAGTGATAAGCTATGGGCTAGTAATTCATATATACCATCTCTAATTCTTCAACACAATCCTACAAATAGGTACTATTACTCTCATTGTATAAATATGACCCTGAAATTCAGAGAAGTGGAAGTTCTACTTCTAATTCTCCTAAAACACTCGGAAACCTCTGCTCCTACACAAACACATGAAAATACAAACTAAAGCTTGAAAAATATTTTGAAATACATGAATGGGCTGAAGAGCAAGATAAGAGAAATATCTAGGCGTCTGAATCAGAATGGAAAATAATGGTGAGTAAGAGTCATAGCGATATGGACTGTAATTGAAGACATGCTGCTTGATAAGTAACCAAAATGGGCTCCCTGTGAGGAGTGAGCTTAAAACAGGTTTATATATTTTCCCCTGGTGGAATCAGATACTTGTAAATAGTGGATAATTTAAAAACTCATTATGTTGAAACCCGATACTTGTCTACAAATTCTAGTCTCCACTCTTCTAAATTACTATGTTATAGCTTCTCCTCTTTGCTTAAACCTTTTCTACCATTTCCCCCCAGTTTAAACACTACATTTTGTTCATAATTCATTGAGAAAACAGAAGTTATCCAATGAGCCCTACCCTATCTCTCTACAATGTGCACCTACCTACACGCGAACAGTTTCCACTGCCAGCGCCACGGAAGTGCTCACACAGCTGTCCAAGGCCAGCTGATCCCATGATGCCCTGCACCCTATCCTTCCCAGCATACAGTAACATTTCTCCTGCGATTAAATGATTCCCTCTCTCTCTTTACATCATCTGTTTCTTGTATTATTCATATTGGCTTATAGATGAATTTTTGTTTTTAAGACAATTTTAAATTTTATTTATTGATTTTAGAGGGCTAGGGAGGGAGAGAGAGAGAGAGAAGTATCAATTTTCTTTTCTGCTTATCCATGAGTTTGTTGGTTGATTCTTCTATGTGCCCCGACCAGGTATCGACCCCACAAAACCTTGACACATCGGGACAATGTTTTAAACAACTTAGCTGCCCAGCCAGGGCATAAATAAGTTTTTTAATTATCCACTATTTACAATGCCCACCTATAATTTAAAATTTCCAGGTATTCCTCACTTCTCTGCTTTTCTTTACAATTATGTCTCTCGAAAGAAGCATCTAAAGTCACTATCTTTGTTCCTCATCTCTGATTTTTATCCCACTCCAATCAGACCTTATTGACAAGTCCCCAACATATAGTTGCTGCAATAGGTACTGTTTCTGCTCATGAATCAAAAATTCCACCTTCTAGTCCTCTTTCTTAATTAAGAAAGGCATTTTAAATCTTCTATGGCCTACTTACAAGTTGATGCATATCAAATGGAAAAGTTCTAGGAGAGAGATAGCAGGATAATTTATGTAGAAAATAAGGAGCTTTTAAAAAGTAAACATGGCCTGACCTGTGGTGGCGCAGTGGATAAAGCGTCGACCTGGAAATGCTGAGGTCGCCGGTTCGAAACCCTGGGCTTGCCTGGTCAAGGCACATATGGGAGTTGATGCTTCCAGCTCCTCCCCCCTTCTCTCTCTCTCTCTCTCCCTCTCTCTCTCCTTTCTAAAATGAATAAATAAAATTAAAAAAAATAAAAATAAAAAAAAATAAAAAGTAAACATGTTTTTGCCTATCAAGTAATTGCTAACAAATTTATTAATCCCTTAGGTCCTCTGTTAGGAAATTACTAGATTTTAAAAAACCATAGCAAAAAAAGGAGAAGGCTAATATGAGATTTTTGTAATTAAAAAAGGACAATTATTTAGATTGACATTAATTCCACGGACTGATATAGTTAATTCTTTAAAAAGATGATGGAAAGGCAGCGAGAAAGGACAAACAGGTATCTCAAAAGAGAACAATATTTTAAGGATAAAGCATAAGTTCATTTTGATCACTAGTCTTTATTAACCACAAAAGAGCACAGCTTTGTAGGCCCAGGGGTAAAAAATTATAGCTATACAGAGCAAAGAAGAATAAAAACGGGGGCTTTAAAAGATTCCTGTTCAATGAAAGCTTCACTCTTGTAAGAAATAACCAACTATGCATTAATTGAAAATAAAGAGCTAGCAAGCTTAAGCAGGACTAAACCCAGGAATGTATTTAACCCATAATTGTCAAAACAAAAGTAACTAGGTGGTACTGTTGTAGGGAGTAAGTGATGATAGCAACCAAATAAGCACTTGGTGACTAATGGAAGCCACAGTGACACTTTGATGGTAACACTTGCCAGGAAGGATCGGACAAAGGCAGGATTTGACTAGAATATTTGAAACCAGCTGCTGCTGAAATCCTGGGTTGCAAACTCCCCTCGTGCAAACACTTAATCTGCTATTATAGCAGCAGGAAGAGAGGAAGAGCTCATTTTTGTCTCAGCAAAAGAATAGCGTTTTATATGTAAAGGTTTAAAATGTCATAACATGTCTTATAACAAACCACCCAAATAATACTGGAATGGACTTGAAAGAAAAGCCAAGAGTGTTAGTTGTAAAATAATATGAAAATCATAAGAAAATATATAAGGAATAGCAAAATTACCTTGGAAAGTGCAAAGCTCATTTACTCATTCATTCACAAAATATTTACTGACAAATTACAATGTGCTGTGCTGTGTCCTTGACCTTCAGGGGTTCAAGGTAAAGACAACAGATGCTTAAACAAGCAACAGACGATAAATGCCTCCATATTTGTACCTCTCCCTATGTCTATATTAGTAGTGGTGTTTATTATCCTGAGCACGGGTACCAGACTTCCTAGGTTTGAATTCATTCACTAATTTTGTAATCTTGGACATGTTAGTTAATTTCTCTGTACCCATATCCTCATCTGTACAATAATAATAATAACTGTTCATCCTTATTGGTTTGTTATGAGGAAAAAATAAGTACATAGAGTACACTACTTAGAACAGTGCTTGTCACATGTTAAGTCTTACTCAAATGTTAATTATTATGGTTATTATTACTAATGGACACATATGAAGCAAAATGGTACACAGAGTACATAGATTAAAGATCTTAAAGATATGATTATATAAATAAAGATAATTTCAGAATTTGGGATGCAACTCACCTATCCCAAACATACCACTCACATTCCTCTATAAAAGACCTTATTAAAAATTCTTTATAGTCATCAGAGTAGTGGCATGGTAGGAAGCGATACCAATAAATCTCCCCCAAAACTCAACAAGATCTTGAACCAGAAACAGAAAAACCTATCCTTGGAGCCTCCAGATGTTTCACAATACACCCAAAGGTATGGTCGAGAGAAAAATTGGCTAAATATATAATCAATCCGCGAAGGAAATAGGGAGTAAGAAATGCTCCGCTTTCCTCACTAACCTAAATAGGGCTGCTTTCACTGGGAACTGAGAGTATAGAAACTAAGGCGGGCAAAGGGGGTGAATAGATCCAGGCCGCGGCACAAACAGCTGAACCAGGCTTGGCACAGAGATCCAAGCTGAGGAAAAACTGTGCCTGTGGCAACCCAGGCAATATGAGCTAACACTCGCGCCAAGCCCAGACAAAGAAAGACAAGCGGGGCAGCCATTTTCCCCGATCTCCTGGTCGGCGCGCGCAGATAGTGGGCGAGAGATTCCTTTGAAAGCCCTGGGAGTGGGCGCCCGTGTTATCCCACAGAGGGGCAGAGTCAGAGGCTTTTGTGTGGGCCGAAAGTGGAATCTCTGGGCTGCTCCAGTGCCCTGAAAAAGGTGCAGACGGGGAGGGAGTGAGGACTAATTCCAACACTGGAACTTTTCCGTGTGGGCGGGGGTCTCACTCAGAGGGTGAGACGGCCGGCCTGATATCCTGGTCTGCGCACGCAGATAGTGAGCGAGAGATTCCTCTGAGTGCCTCGGCAGTGGGCGCCCGTGTTATCCCACAGAGGGGCAGAGTCAGGGGCCTTTGCGTGGGCCAAAAGCAGAATCTCCAGGCTGCCCCAGTGCCCTGAAAAAGCCGCACATGGAGGGAGCGAGAGCCAATTCCAATGCTGGAACTTTTCCGTGCGGGCGGGGCTTTCACTCAGAGTTTGAGACTGCTGGCCTGATATCCTGGTCTGTGAGCACAGATAGTGAGCGAGAGTTTCCTCCAAGTGCCCCGGGAGTGGGCGCCCGCCCGTGTTACTGGACAGAGTGGCAGAGCCAGAGGTCTTTGAGTGGGCAGAAGCCCCGCCTGATTATGCTAGCAGCTCTGACTGACTGAGCTTTACCCAGAGCCCTGTGCTGAGTGGGAATAGAGTGGGGAGTTGCCAGCTCTTTGAGCCTCTTACTATCCAGGCAGAGGCAGGAGCAACCCCATAGCTGGATTATCAGGCTACTAATTGAGGAAGGAAAGACTAGGAGAGAGGCTCCAGGAACATGGACTCTCTCACTGTCGGAGCCTATAAATGCTAAAGAGCCTCGACTGCCAACAAGACCGAAGCACAATACATGACATCGCCATAGAGACTTATCAACTGCAAACCTCTACCTGAGCGTGCCAAAGGGGCAGAACCCAAGTAAAAGAGTCACCAACCAGGAAGAGGGAGAGAAAATTAAAAGCAAGAAGATAACCTCTCAAAATCAAGAATAATCCGCAGACATTATAACCTATCCCATTTTATTATATTTGTTCATTTGTTTCTCTTATCTTCATTCTTGATATTTTTTCCTCCTCCAATTTGATCGTTTAACTCTCTGCCAGTCTTACTCTCTCCTCTCCTTGAACTACACTACCCATAAGTGTTACATCTCCCATTATCTTTTCTCTCCTCTTCTTTTCTCTCCATGAGGATTGCACTCCAAAACCCTTAACTCTCTCTCTCTCTCCTCTTTTTTCTTTTTTCTTCTTTTAGTGGTTCCCTCTTTTTTTCTCTCTCTCTCTTTCTTTCTTCTCTCCCTCTATATTAGTTTATTCCTTTCTCCTTTACGTCTCCTCTCATTCAAACCTCGATAACAAACAAATTATCTTATCTGGGACTCAAACTTATGTTTGTGGCATTTGGGGGGGGGGGGGGTACTTCACCTTTTTAACTCACTAGCAGTGCTCCCATCCCTGGCTCTCCATTTTATCTAGTTCTTGTTCCACTAAATACAATAGTAATTTTTTAATTTGTCCCCCCATTTTCCTGTTTCCCTCTTATTCCTCTCATCATAACTCTTAGTCAACCAACACCTAAAAGCAAATCATTTTATTCTTAACCCAAATTTTTTCCTTATTTGCTTTTTGTGGGTCCATACCCCCTTTTTTCCCCCTTTATTACTTCTCCCCAATTCAGGACCTCCATTACATGCATTGTTTGTTCTGTTTAGTACAATATAATTCACAGTTCACCACAAGATTTTCTCAAGAAAGAGGGGAGAGGAGAGAAAGAAAGGGGGGGATAATTTCCTTTTTTAATTTTATTTTATTTTTCTTTATTTCATTATTAATTTTTAAAAAACTTCAATTTTTTATTTTTTTTATTTTTTATTCTTTATTAAATCTCATTAATACTATCAACAAAACCACCCTCAGATGCCATTAAGGAAGAGAAAATTGAATATCATGGATACAAAAGAAAGAGAGATAACACAGATAGATGAGAAAAAAATCTATGGAGAAAAAATTTAATATATTGGAAACCTTGGAGTTAAACGACAGAGAATTTAAAATAGAAATCCTAAAAATACTCCGAGATATACAAGAAAACACAGAAAGGCAATTTAGGGAGCTCAGAAAACAACTCAATGAACACAAAGAATATATTTCCAAGGAAATTGAAACTCTAAAAACAAATCAAACAGTGATGAAAAAATTCACAAGCTGAAAAACGAGGTAACAAGCTTAGCTAATAGAACAGGCCAGACAGAAGATAGGATTAGTGAAATAGAAGACAAGCAACTTGAGGCACAACATAGAGAAGAGACTCAAAAATTTAAAAAAATGAGATGGCCCTACAGAAATTATCTGACTCCATAAAAAAGAATAACATAAGAATAATAGGTATATCAGAGGGAGAAGAGAGAGACAATGGAATGGAGAACATACTCAAACAAATAATAGATGAGAACTTCCCAAGCCCGTGGAAAGAACTAAAGCCTCAAATTCAAGAAGCAAACAGAACTCCGAGTTTTTTTATTGTTTTTTTTTTTTTTTTCTGAAGCTGGAAACAGGGAGAGACAGTCAGACAGACTCCCGCATGCGCCCGACCGGGATCCACCCGGAACGCCCACCGTGGGGCAATGCTCTGCCCACCAGGGGGCGATGCTCTGCCCATCCTGGGCATCGCCATGTTGCGACCAGAGCCACTCTAGCGCCTGAGGCAGAGGCCAAGGAGCCATCCCCAGCACCCGGGCCATCCTCGCTCCAATGGAGACTTGGCTGCGGGAGGGGAAGAGAGAGACAGAGAGGAAGGCGCGGCGGAGGGGTGGAGAAGCAAATGGGCGCTTCTCCTATGTGCCCTGGCCGGGAATCGAACCCGGGTCCTCTGCACGCTAGGCCGACGCTCTACCGCTGAGCCAACTGGCCAGGGCTCCGAGTATTCTTAACCCCAACAAACCTACTCCAAGGCACATCATAATGAAATTAGCACAAACCAATGGCAAAGAAAAAATTCTCAAGGCAGCCAGGGAAAAGAAGAATTCAACATATAAAGGAAGGCCCATTAGATTATCATCAGATTACTCAACAGAAACTCTACAAGATAAAAGAGAGTGGACCCCAATATTTAAAGTCCTGAAAGAGAGGACCTTTCAGCCATGAATACTGTACCCATCAAAGCTATTCTTCAAATATGAAGGAGAAATAAAAACATTCAAAGATACAGAAAAATGAGGGAATTTATCATCAGAAAACCCCCACTCCAGGAATTACTAAAGGGGGTTCTCCAATCAGATACAAAGAAGAAAAAAAAAACACAAAGCCGCCCTGGCCGGTTGGCTCAACGGTAGAGCGTCGGCCTAGTGTGCGGAGGACCCGGGTTCGATTCCCGGCCAGGGCACATAGGAGAAGCGCCCATTTGCTTCTCCACCCCTCCGCTGCGCCTTCCTCTCTGTCTCTCTCTTCCCCTCCCACAGCCAAGGCTCCATTGGAGCAAAGATGGCCCGGGCACTGGGGATGGCTCTGTGGCCTCTACCTCAGGTGCTAGAGTGGCTCTGGTCGCAACATGGCGACGCCCAGGATGGGCAGAGCATCGCCCCCTGGTGGGCAGAGCGTCGCCCCTGGTGGGCGTGCCGGGTGGATCCCGGTCGGGCGCATGCGGGAGTCTGTCTGACTGTCTCTCCCCGTTTCCAGCTTCAGAAAAATGAAAAAAAAAACAAAAAAACCACAAAGCCACAAGTAAAAGCTCCAAGAAGAACACAATAAAACTAAATTTAAACTATGACAACAACAAAAAGAAAGAGGGGAGAGGATGGAGATTAACAGTAGCAAAGGACGATGAAATGCAAAAGAACTCACAAAATAGTGCACTACAATGAACAGGGTAGGAACCCTTTTCATTACTTAAAGGTAACCACCATTGAAAAAACCACCACAGAAGCACATGATTTAAAAAAGATAGCAACAGAGGAAAGATGTAAGGAATACAACCAAATAAAAACAAAAGATAGAAAAATGAAAGAGAAGGATCAAACAAGACACAAAACTAACAGAAAGCAATCTATAAAATGGCAATAGGGAACTCACAAGTGTCAATAATTACACTAAATGTAAACGGATTAAACTCACCAATAAAAAGGCACAGAGTAGCAGAATGGATTAAAAAAGAAAATCCAACTGAATGCTGCCTACAAGAAACTCATCTAAGTAACAAGGACAAAAACAAATTTAAAGTGAAAGGCTAGAAAACAATACTCCAAGCAAATAACATCCAAAACAAAGCAGGCGTAGCAATTCTCATATCTGATAATGCTGACTACAAGACAGCAAAAGTACTCAGAGACAAAAATGGCCATTTCATAATGGCTAAGGGGACACTGAATCAAGAAGACATAACAATTCTTAATATATATGCACCAAACCAAGGAGCACCAAAATATATAAGACAGCTACTTATTGACCTTAAAACAAAAACTGACAAAAATACAATCATACTTAGAGACCTCAATATACCGCTGACGGCTCTAGATCGGTCATCCAAACAGAGAATCAACAAATATATAGTGGCCTTAAACAAAACACTAGAGCACCTGGATATGATAGACATCTACAGGACATTTCATCCCAAAGTGACTGAGTATACATTTTTCTCCAGTGTACATGGATCATTCTCAAGAATTGACCATATGTTGGGCCACAAAAACAACATCAGCAAATTCAGAAAAATCAAAGTTGTACCAAGCATATTTTCTGATCATAAAGCCTTGAAACTAGAATTCAACTGCAAAAAAGAGGAAAAAAATCCCACAAAAATGTGGAAACTAAACAACGTACTTTTAAAAAATGAATGGGTCAAAGAAGAAATAAGTGCAGAGATCAAAAGATATATTCAGACAAATGAAAATGACAATATGACATCAGACTCTATGGGATGCAGCAAAAGCAGTGATAAGAGGGAAGTTCATATCACTTCAGGCATATATGAACAAACAAGAGAGAGCCCAAGTGAACCACTTAACTTCCCACCTTAAGGAACTAGAAAAAGAAGAACAAAGACAACCCAAAACCAGCCAAAGAAAGGAGATAATAAAAATCAGAGCAGAAATAAATGAAATAGAGAACAGAAAAACTATAGAAAAAAATAATAGAACGAGGAGCTGGTTCTTTGAAAAGATCAACAAAATTGACAAACCCTTGGCAAGACTTACCAAGGAAAAAAGAGAAAGAACTCATATAAACAAAATCCAAAATGAAAGAGGAGAAATTACCACGGACACCGTAGATATACAAAGAATTATTGTAGAATACTATGAAAAACTTTATGCCACTAAATTCAACAACCTAGGAGAAATGGATAAATTCCTAGAACAATACAACCTTCCTAGACTGAGTCAAGAAGAAGCAGAAAGCCTAAACAGACCTATTAGTAGAGAAGAATTAGAAAAAACCATTAAAAACCTCCCCCAAAATAAAAGTCCAGGCCCTGACGGCTATACCAGCAAATTTTATCAAACATTCAAAAAAGACTTGGTTCCTACTCTACTGAAAGTCTTCCAAAAAATTGAAGAAGAAGCAATACTTCCAAACACATTTTATGAGGCCAACATAACCCTCATACCAAAACCAGGCAAGGATGGCACAAAAAAAGAAAACTACAGACCAATATCTCTAGTGAATACAGATGCTAAAATACTAAACAAAATACTAGCAAATCGAATACAACAACATATTAAAAAAATAATACATCATGATCAAGTGGGATTCATCCCAGAATCTCAAGGGTGGTTCAACATACGTAAAACGGTTAACGTAATACACCATATCAACAAAACAAAGAACAAAAACCACATGATCTTATCAATAGATGCAGAAAAGGCTTTCGATAAAATACAACACAATTTTATGTTTATGACTCTCAACAAAATGGGTATAGAAGGAAAATATCTCAACATGATAAAGGCCATATATGATAAACCATCAGCTAACATCATATTAAATGGCACAAAACTGAAGGCTTTTCCCCTTAAATCAGGAACAAGACAGGGTTGTCCACTCTCTCCACTCTTATTTAATGTGGTACTAGAGGTTCTAGCCAGAGCAATCAGACAAGACAAAGAAATAAAAGGCATCCATATCGGAAAAGAAGAAGTAAAGGTATCACTTTTTGCAGATGATATCATCCTATACATCGAAAACCCCAAAGAATCCACAAAAAGACTACTAGAAACAATAAGCCAATACAGTAAGGTCGCAGGATACAAAATTAACATACAGAAGTCAATAGCCTTTCTATATGCCAACAATGAAACATTTAAGAACGAACTCAAAAGAATAATCCCCTTCATGATTGCAACCAAAAAAAAATAAGATACTTAGGAATAAACATAACAAAGAATGTAAAGGACTTATATAATGAAAACTATAAACCATTGTTAAGGGAAATCGAAAAAGATATAATGAGATGGAAGAATATTCCTTGTTCTTGGTTAGGAAGAATAAATATAATCAAGATGGCCATATTACCCAAAGCAATATACAAATTTAATGCAATTCCCATCAAACTTCCAATGACATTTTTTAAAGAAATGGAGCAAAAAATCATCAGATTTATATGGAACTATAAAAATCCCCGAATAGCCAAAGCAATCCTAAAGAAAAAGAGTGAAGCTGGGGGCATTACAATACCTGACTTCAAACTATATTATAGGGCCACGACAATCAAAACAGCATGGTATTGGCAGAAAAATAGACACTCAGATCAATGGAACAGAATAGAAAGTCCAGAAATAAAACCACATATATATAGTCAAATAATTTTTGATAAAGGGGCCAACAACACACAATGAAGAAAAGAAAGCCTCTTCAATAAATTGTGCTGGGAAAACTGGAAAGCCACATGCAAAAGAATGAAACTGGACTACAGTTTGTCCCCCTGTACTAAAATTAACTCAAAATGGATCGAAGATTTAAACATAAGACCTGAAACAATAAAGTACATAGAAGAAGACATAGGTACTAAATTCATGGACCTGGGTTTTAAGGAGCATTTTATGAATTTGACTCCAAAGGCAAAAGAAGTGAAGGCAAAAATTAATGAATGGGACTACATCAGACTAAGAAGTTTTTGCTCAGCAAGAGAAACTGATAACAAAATAAGCACACAGCCAACTAAATGGGAAATGATATTTTCAAACAACAGCTCAGATAAGGGCCTAATATCCAAAATATACAAAGAACTCATAAAACTCAACAACAAACAAACAATCCAATAAAAAAAATGAGAAGAGGACATGAACAGACACTTCTCCCAGGAAGAAATACAAATGGCCAACAGATATATGAAAAGATGCTCATCTTCATTAGTTATTAGAGAAATGCAAATCAAAAGTGCAATGAGATACCACCTCACACCTGTTAGCTATTATTAACAAGACAGGTAATAGCAAATGTTGGAGAGGCTGTGGAGAAAAAGGAACCCTCATATACTGTTGGTGGAAATGTAAAGTAGTACAACCATTATGGAAGAAAGTATGGTGGCTCTTCAAAAAACTGAAAATAGAACTATCTTATGACCCAGCAATCCCTCTACTGGGTATATACCCCAAAAATTCAGAAATATTGATACGTAAAGACACATGCAGCCATGCAGCCCCATGTTCATTGCAGCATTGTTAACAATAGCCAGGACATGGAAACAACCAAAAAGCCCATCAATAGATGACTGGATAAAGAAGATGTGGCACATATATACTATGGAATACTACTCAGCCATAAGAAATGATGACATCGGATCATTTACAGCAAAATGGTGGGATCTTGATAACATTATATGAAGTGAAATAAGTACATCAGAAAAAACCAGGAACTGAATTATTCCATACGTAGGTGGGACATAAAAGTGAAACTAAGAGACATTGATAAGAGTATGGTGGTTATGGGGGGAGAGGGAAGAGGGAGAGGGGAAGGGGGAGGGGGAGGGGCACAAAGAAAACTAGATAGAAGGTGACAGAGGACAATCTGACTTTGGGTGATGGGTATGCAACATAATTGAAAGACAAGATAACCTGGACTTGTTATCTTTGAATATATGTATCCTGATTTATTGATGTCGCTCCATTAAAAAATAAAATTATTTTTTAAAAAAAGAATAAAAGAGGTATACAAAACTAAAAATAAATAAATAAATAAATAAAGGTGTCCCCCCGAGGGGGAAAAAATTTTCTTTATATTTGAATTAAAAGAGAGACATTTTTAAAAACTGCCATTTCAAATGGACTGTAGATACCACAACAAACATGAATTAAATTAATTCTGAAAACAGAAGTACAGAATAAACAGTAACAATATAAGAAATTTATAGAACTTTTAGGAGTTTTATACTGACTTTATTGCACAATACAATTAAGTTTATATAATTAGTTGTTTAAATATATCTAGTAAACTATTATGATGAAAATTTGATATTTTTTTTGTTCTCTTTTTCAAATATTCTACCAAAGTTTGAGTGTCTAATATATAGAGGGAATTATGTTAGATAATTGAGGCGAGTGTCCAAAATGGGCAAGATATAGTCATTCCTTCTTCTCGGGGGATTTACAAAGCTAGGAAGGGAACACACACATCCCTGAAATTAAAAGAGATGGGAACTTATTTTTGTTTATTTATATACTGTTTCAGGGCTGATATCCTGGAGCCTGGTTGATAATAGATTTTAGGGAAGAAACTGTCCTCTTATGTCCCTCGGATTAGCAAACATTCTCCATCATTATCCAGTCAGTTCTTCTCACTTTCACTACCAAATCCCCTTTAGAAATCTTCAATTTCCATGCACCATTCTCTGACGACAGCCAACTAGCTTTCTGCTCTCTCGATCATTTACTCCCACCCAATACACATGGTCTTTAAGACCTCCGATTCTGCAACCTTCCATTTGTAATACTTTCACCATTTTCAGTTTCCATTCTTCCTATGCAGGGTAGACACCAATCCCCTTCCTGCTAGCATATTCCATATTGTTCGTCACTTTATTCTTCCAAAGCACTTGTCTTTTAAATTTCCAAATTTCCAAACATTTCAACTCAAGTTTTGTAGCTTGTTCAGCAATTTCCCCTTTTATTTCCCACAGCCATTATTTCCCACCCTTATTATTCCGCCTCGGTTTTCCGCTTCCCAATCCTTCCCCCTCTGAACAAATGGCCTTGCCTTCAACATCACAGGAAGAACTGAGCCCACACAGCATGAAGTTCCCCAGTTATTTAGCCCACATGCATTAATCCATCATTCTCTACTCCATTGTTCACAAAGACGTCTCTCTGTACAAGGCTAATTCTGCCATCTGTGCTCTTGATCAGATTATATCACATTCAACTTTCACAACTTTGTTGCTTATATTATATAATGTTATCTTCCCATTCTACATCAGCCTCTTACAACCTAAAAACAAGTTTCTGGTTCTGCAGAATTCTCAGTAGCTGTGATGTTCTCTATTGTTTCTCTTTCCCTCACTGACATTCTATTATTTAAAAAATCCATCCCCTTAACCTTTTCTGTCTTCCTTTCCATTTACTTCTCCACTCATCTTCCTCCACCACTCCACTGAAGGTGATTCTGATAAAAAGCAACAATGGCCTCCCTGCCAGGTAGGCTACTGGCAAGAAGCAGAGTGCAAGCAGAAAAGGTAGGATTAAGACAGTTTAATAGAGAGGCTATTTATAAGGTGTAGGCAGGAAACTAACAAGAGATGAAGACCACAGACCTAGCCATAGGTGAAAATGACTAATTACCCCACAGATCGTGAAGGGTAAAAAAACCAGTGAGACATGTCGCTACTGGAAAGGAGCTGACCAACAGGAGCCTTCGCTTTTTGGAGAGAACATGGCCCTTGCCAATCTGTGATCCAGCATGGAGAGAGATAGGACAATAAATAATGGGAGTTCTCTGCTCTGTCTTCAGTGCCTTCCATTGCCCAAAACCAACGACAGCAGAGGGCAAGGGAAGGCTGCTGATGAAAAGTGTAAAATCAACCTCCTTGGGCACAAAGCAGAACAGAGAAGGAGAGATAGTGCATCTTCAGAGGCGAGTGGAGAATATCCAACACAACTACCTTGTCACCAAACTCAGTCTCTACAGTACTCATCTTACTTGATTTTTGGCTCCATTGAATACTGATGACCACTCTCAAGTTAAAATCCTTTCCTCACTTTGTTTTCATGATAGTGCTACCTTGATTCTTCTATGATTTGAAACTTTTCTTTCTCTGTTTTATCTTTGGTCTTTCTTCTTTGGCATACTTATGTTCTCTTGGGTTATCTTTCTAGGCCCTTTGTATTCTGCTATCCACTTTAATGGCTTTAGGTACTACTGATACCAAAGTTCTGAACCATGCTACTATTGATATTTTGGGCCATAGAATTGTGGGTCTTGTCCTGAGTATTGTAGGACATTAGCAGGATCCCTGGTCTCTCACCTCAAGATGTTAGTAGCACCCCACAGTTGTGACAAGTAAAACTGTCTCCAAACATTGCCAAGTGTCTTTTGGAAAGCAAAATCATCCCCAGTGAAGAATTTCTTACCTCTACCTATAAAAGATTTATCTTCTGTCTCCTGAGTTCCATGCTGGTGAAAACTTAATCACTCATCATCTTTTAACTGGACTACTGTAACTCAATTTCTTAACTTGTCTCCTTGACTTCCAGTTTTCACATTGGACACCAGAATGATTCATAAAAGGTTGTGGATGGGTGAGAAAATGCCGAGGTCACCAGGTCATGCAACTGAGGGTCTCCTAGAACAACTGTGAAATGAATACAAAGAAGTAGAGTTGTAAACATTTTAACATCTACTCTGAAATGTTTGAGGATATAAACACCCTTCTTGATGACCTGTGACTTGTGGGAGTGAAGTGGCTGAGTACAGAAATAGTGTACCTCCCATTAGTAGAAAATTATATTCTTTAAGAAGAATATAAATTTTACAGCAATCTTTCTTGAGTCAATTTTCAAAAGTTTGATCTCTAATTGAAACTTTTAAACCTGAAAAGATTATAAACACTACTATGGTATTGACATAAATCTCAACAAAGGTATGGAGATTTTATGACACTAGTTATTACTTTTGTAGCAGTTAGATTTATTTCAATAACTCTAGAACCTTTAATAAGAAAATTATGAAAAGTTATTTATGAACAAATACATTTGTATACCTTGTTATGAAAATAAAGTACTTCAAAAATAAGTTGAATGCTAAATTCCTGAAACATATATGAAGTCAAAACACAATGTAAATCATGATTACTAAAGAATTCATGTGAAGGCAATACTATCCATGCTTTGAAACAGTGGCTTTGGAGACCCCAAATAACATACCTAACATTTTTATAGTGTACTATAATATATAACAATTTCACAATTGACTTATGAGTTATGCAAAGCAATGGTTTTAATATGTTCAGTTTAAAGATGGAGAAAAATTTTCTCCAGCTTTACTGAGGTATAATTGACAAAGTTATAAAACATCTAAAGTATATAATGTGATGATTTAATACACACATACATTGCAAAAGGATTTCACCTCTTCCCAGTTAATTAGCACAAAGGATGAAGTGATTGAAGTAGTTGTGGTTAGTTGACTTGCACAGGTTTATACAGCTAATAAGTAACATACAATGTTCAAACTTAACCTTGGGTCCGTCTCCCAATCCTAATACCTAATATCATACCCCTTACCTAGCAGCCTTGAACACAAAAAATACAGTAATAACAAAATTTAGGATTCTCTAAGATTAGAAGATCTTTCTTAATATATTTCAGATCCATATGTCAATTCTTTTTTCTCTTTATTTTTATTTTTTTTATTAAGTGAGAGGCGGGAGGCAGGGAGGCAGAGAGAGACTCCCACAGGTGCCCCAACCAGGATCCACCCAGCAAGCCCCCTACCAGGCAATACTCTGCACATCTGCGGCCGCTCCTCCACAGCCTACCTATTTCAGCACCTGAGGCAAGTCCTCAGCACCCAGGGCCATATCGCTCCAATCATTTGAGCCATGACTGTGGGAGAGGAGGAGAGAGAGAGTGAGCAAGAGACAGAAAGAAAGGGGAGGCTAATGGAGAAGCAGATGGTCACTTCTCCTGTGTGCCCTGACTGGGAATCGAACCCAGGATTTCTGCACTCCAGGCCCATGCTCTATGACTGAGCCAATCAGCCAGGGTCCATATGCTAATCCCAATTCTTTAGGGGAAAACCCCCCACAGAGTTATCAGATAAAAACACAGGTTCATAAGTCTCATAACTCCAACAACTAATGCAGTGACCATGGCCCCAGCAGAAAAAACAATTATATAGTAACCGCAGTTTTCACTTATGAAATTTACTTATTTGGGCAATAGCATTCAAGAAAAACATTAAATTTTATATTTGAGGTTCTCCTTTATAACAAGAATCAAAGTTGTTGTTTTTTTATCTTTCAGGGTTTTTTTTTGTTTGTTTTTTTACCATAGTATAAAGATGTTACTAAAATTTTATTTTTATAAAACCAGGTGTTTCACCGTAGGCAATTTTATTTCTCACTCCGAATTCCCAATCCCTGAACACATACTAGCTTAACAAAAACAATAACTCATTTTTAAAGGTTGACGTTTATTCATTGCTGACAACACATAATTATCTTCCATACAGGGTTCCTGTTCTAACAAATTACTGCACTTTCAACAAGCAATAATAATCACGTGAAATTGAATTTACCAGGTAACTTGAGTGACAAATATTCATAGAATAAACTGTGCCAGTCCAATGGAAGCATAAGACTACCACTGCACATCTACCTTTTATTGAAAATCAATACCGATATCATTTTTGCCTATAGTTTTCACTACGTTGAGCATTTAAGGGGAAATAGAACTTTTAATTTTACTTTGTTTTTGCTTTTGTTTTGGAAGGGGAATGGGGAGAACCTTTAAACCCCCTTTGTCTTTTCCTGTGGTCAAGCAGCAGTGAATTGCTATCCAGTTGAAACTAGAGTGACTTTACTAGTCTTCTCAGTTGCACAGTGAAAATTTAAAGTACAAAGATTTCCAAACATAAAAATACATAATAACAAGAAACGTAAATGATATAAAATCACTAGTTAAAAGGCTCATTTTGTCAAGTTAGACTTTTAAAAAACCCAGTTACTTTCTGTTTAAGAGATATATTTAAAGCATGAGGATACCTCCCTGGCTAGGTAGCTCAGTTGGTTAGAGTGTCATCCTGGCATATTGAGGTCGTGGGTTCAAACCCCAGTCAGGGTACATACAATAATCAACCAACCAACAAATGCATAAATAAGTGGAACAACAAATGAATGATTTTTTTTCTCTCTCTCTCTCAAATCAACCAATACATTTTTAAAAATAATAATGAAGCATAGGATACAGAAAAGTTGGAAGTAAAATGATGCAAACACTATAGCAAGCTATGTTTAAAAAGAAGTACCACTAATTTAATATCAGTTAAATGAGCTAAAGAAAAAAAAGCATTACTAAATACAGAATGGTTATTCCATAATAATAAAATTTTACCAGCAAGATCTATCATTTTAAACCTATATATACCTAAAAAAATATGATAAAATATACATGGTACAAATTGGTGTAGTACAGGGAGAAAGTGACTATTCCATCATCAAAAATTTCAATAGAGTTCTTTCAATCCTTAATAGATCAAGTAACACAAAATTAGCATCAGTGTAGCATTCCTTCCACATCTTTGCCATAACCTGGTTCTTCAGAGATACACTTTCCCTTTCTTGCTTTCAAATGTGACTGATTATTCTTTCAGAATCCAAATTTTTCTTGGAATTCTCCTTTGCTCCAGATCTTTATTCCCATTTGCTTCTGTACAAAGTCTATGTACTTTCTAAAAAGCTCTATATCACCTTTCCTCCATTCTTGTAACTGTCAGATACTGCCTTTCTAATCACTCACCCTTATTTATCAAAAAGTAGATAGAGTAACTCACACAGCCCTCCTTTGTTCCAAGTTCTATTATCATTCTATGCTAGCAGACCACCTGCCATAATCTGGACTCTGTTCCTTGACCTCTATTAACCAACTTCACTTTTGCCACTCACTTCATTTGCTATCATTTAGGTGTTCTTTCTTCCCAAACCACCATTCCAAGATTTTGATCACAATCATGTCTTCTTATTTGTCAACTACTATGAAAATTTTGGGTCTTATTTGTTCTAGCTCTCCACTGCACTGATGTCTTTTCATGATATTTACAATTCATCAAAGTATTCTCTCTCTCTCTCTCTCTTCCCCCTCTCTCTCTTCACTTCCTTTTTTATTTAGGTTAGACTTCATGATTCATCATTTAAATAATGTTCTTTGAACAATATTCTTGCCAATAGCATAAGTTCCCTAGCCCTTCTTTGCTTTCAACTTATTTTTTAGAAAACATTTCCAAATACTGTTATTCAACTTTTCTAGTCTTTTTTTTTTTTTATTCATTTTTAGAGAGGAGAGAGACAGAGAGGGAGAGAGAGGAGAGAGAGACAGAGAGAAGGAGGGAGGAGCTGGAAGCATCAACTCCCATATGTGCCTTGACCAGGCAAGCCCAGGGTTTCGAACCGGCGACCTCAGCATTTCCAGGTCGACGCTTTATCCACTGTGCCACCACAGGTCAGGCTCAACTTTTCTAGTCTTAAATCTGGAAAGACTACTAGGTGAAAAAAATCACATGATTTTATTCCTTTATAATTACTAACCTAATCCTACTATGTTTCTTTTGTCAACTTGATTTCCCATTCTTTGCAACAATATTTTAAATCTTAATTCTCTTCTTTCTTTACTCTCAGCCTTCATAGAAATTTGAAAGCCATCAAACGAAATCATCTTCGACTTTCCACTACAAATCTACAAGCCCATATACACCTGCACCGATTTTCTCTCTCTAAGCTTGTGTACTAGATGTTCCTTCTTTCATTGCCAATAGCTGCCTATGCTTTAGAAACTATCCCCTCACACTTTCTCAGGAATATTATACCCACATTTTCCTACTTCTTATACAGCCATTCTTCTTGCTCTATATACTCAATCACCTTTTCATCATTTCCTTGTATGTATATGCCCCACTGGCTGCTAGGTTTAGCAAGTCACTTTCCTGATCCTCAGTTTCTGTATTAAAAGAGCATAATAAAAATGAAAATACTTTGTAAATTGTAAAGCACTATACAATAAAATGACTTAGTTTGATATCGTTAAAATTGTTCCAACCTAAAAGTCAAAGGAATTAAGCAACTCCTCAAAGTTTTATTGTTTTTTTACTGAACAATCTAGGGGTATTAACTACTCAATTCTCCATAATCATTAGCTATTATTTAATTTATAATTGAAATCTAGGAAATATTTAGTGCCAATGTGAAAGCATAGAAATATATTTTTAAACCTTGCTACTTTTGTTTAGATATAGATATTGCAGACTAGCATCTTAGTTATTGATATTCAGAATTTTAATCATGAGGACAGGCATCTGGTGTGTATCTACAACTAAATTGGATTTGACTAAAATAGAATCTAAGAGCTGATTAAACTACCTCATCCCTATCATTAAATTCCCCTTCACAATTTTGTTCACAAAAGATTTCCTAAACAAACTGAACACATTGAGTGAACAATCTTTTCCTAAATGATCACCTTTTTAATTAAGAATTTTTGCACAAGGCTCTTTTGGGATCTGATTTTCAGGAATTTCACAGTACAGTATAAAGTCTAGCTTCATTTGATGACTTCTTCTAGCTGGCTAAGATCAAATATGAGCAGCAGATGAACTAAGTAAGAAACTGTTTAGTTTTGGAACAAACTTTATAGGGAATATAAAGAACCCAGAACACTTTGTCCAGCCAGCATGATATTCTCATGGAGAAAATGACCTCTGGACAGAGATCAAATCCAGGAAATTATTAGTAAAACATAGCATCAGGGTAGGTTAGGATCAAGAGTTGTAGGTGTAAAAAATCCTTTAAGACTTCACAAATATTTAAATCAGTTCCTCAAAGACCTACCCCTTAGCTAGACAAAGACTTCTAAGAACCTGTGAGCATTTACTGTAGTCTACTTAGCTAGGCAGTGGGTATCTGAGATTCCTCAGGGTGCTGTTCCTTAGCACCATCTCGGCTCAAAGTAAAGATAGAGGCCTGTCTTGAATAGATCTGTGGTGTGCCTTTTGTCTAATGGAGGGCATTATGATTTGAATTATAGGAAATACACAGTATCTTAAAAAGAATTTCATAAATTTAGTCTAAAAGAGAGAAACAGTTAAAAATGAAAAGGCATTGTGGGGCCTTCAACCTTCAAAAAGTAGGCATCAGGTTGAGAAAGCTACTCAGCCTCAAACATAAGCCATATCTTATGAAAAAGGATGAAAGTAAAGACTCAAAATTTCATAGGAAGGAGCCTTAGATCTGAGGACCACTCTCAAGGAGAATTAGGCCCTAATCAACATACATTCGCTCCTTCTAAATCATGATGAATGAGACACATGTGCCCAACCTAGTTTAGAACTGTTATGGACAATTCAGTGTTTTGTGCCTCTCATCTTCCCTCTTTTTCAGTAAGAGTGTCTACTGCCTACCTTGTCATTTTATGCTAGATGAGCATGGGGAGGAAAAAATTTTTCTAGTTAATGTTTTCAGCTGTAGAGTAACTGCGTAAAGATGGATTATATGTACCTAAAACTGTTTTAAATGATGAGATTATAGGCCTTGAACCTGAATTGGATACACTGACATGAGATTTTTAAGGTGTTTTGGGAGGTGGTGAGTGCATTTTCCACGTCAAGAGTGTAAAGTGTTATAGCCAGAGAGTACATGAACTAATCTCCAAAGATGGCTGCCATCAAGCCATTTTATTCTTATATCTCTATGCCCATTGAGAGGTAAAGGTTCTTTTGCCCTTCCCCTTTAACCGAAGCTGCTCCTGTAGGTTACTTTGACTAATACAATGTAGAGGAAATGATGTTCTGAGACTTCCAGGCTAAGGCCTCAAGAGGGCACAGTTTAAATATGTCTCTTCTTGGAATGCTCATACTTGGGATGCTTCTTCTTGAGTCCCAGGCATCATGATAGAAAGAACCCCAAGCCACATGAAGAAGAACTGAGGGGTCAGCTGACTTCCCAGCTGACAGCCAGCAACACCTGCCAGCCATGTGTATAAGCTAGCTTGTATGTTTCTAGCTCAGTCAAGCTCCTAGAAAACTGTAGCTCTAGTCAACAGTGCGTGGAGCAGAACCACCCCCCTGATCCCTGTCAACTAAGTGTGAGAAAGAAGAAATGGCTATTGCTTCAAGCCAGTTCAGTTTGGGAATGGTTTGTTAGTAATAGACAACCAAAATAATACATACATTAACGCCATTAAGTAAATAAAATTAACATCAAGAAACCCATTTCAAATCAAGAACTAAAACATCACCATATTGCTTCCTCTCTTCATTTGGTCCTCCTTGCCTTCCCTGTCTTGTCATCACTCACCCTGAAATTATAACCACAATCTGAATTTGTTACATCACTCTTTCACATTAAAAAAAAATTGTATTGCAAATATATGGATTTTTAGATACATACTTAACATAGTTTGAATGTGCTTGTTTTTTAAGCTTTATAAAAATTGTGTCACATTGCATGGAGGCTTCTGAGACTTAATTTGTCATTTTATTTCTCAAGCAATTTTCCTGCTAAATAAAATTACAAAACCAAACTTTTTTTTTAAATAATTGCTTAATGTTTATTAATTCTTACTGCATACAAGGCATTGCGCTAGGGTGCTTTATATATGCAAAGTAATTAATGCTCAATCCTATGAGATACTGTTTCTGCTGCATCACCCAATTCTCCAGTTGTAGTACTGATAGTATGTTTTCTTCTTTCATCTATGAAATTTTACTAAACTTGTAAATGGATGGTTTTTAAAAATTAACCTTTACCACTGACCTCTTATTTATCATTACCTATTTAATGTTAATTTTTTGAAATTTACTATGAATTACTTCATGCCTTGTACATGATCAATTTTTACTAATCTATAACGATTAAGAATATTCTCTAATTTTTATTATTCTAAGTATGTTCATTGAATCAATATTGTTAATTTAATCATTCAAATCTGTATTCACTTTTTACTCTGCTTGGATTATCAATAATTGAGAGCTGTTGAAATCTCCCACTGTTCAATTTGATTTAGCACCATAGTTCAGCAATTTTGAGATCATGGCCCTGGCCGGTTGGCTCAGTGGTAGAGTGTTGGCCTGGTGTGCAGGAGTCCCAGGTTCGATTCCTGGCCAGGGCACACAGAAGAGGTGCCCATCTGCTTCTCCACCCCCTCCCACTCTCCTTCCTCTCTGTCTCTCTCTTCCCCTCCTGCAGCCAAGGTTCCATTGGAGCAAAGTTGGCCTGGGCGCTGAGGATGGCTCTATGGCCTCTGCCTCAGGTGCTAGAATGGCTCTGGTTGCAACAGAGCAACGCCCCAGATGGGCAGAGTATCACCCCCTGGAGGGCATGCCAGGTGGATCCCAGTCGGGCACATGTGGGAGTCTGACTGCTTCTCTGTTTCCAACTTCAGAAAAATACGGAAAAAAAAATTTTTTTAGATCATTTTGTAGAGTATATGCAAATTTAAAATTGTTATATATTCCTAGAGAATGGATCCTTTTGGTAAAAGAAACCAAGTTAAAAATTTAACTTCAGTAATAGTGTTTTGAGTTGTAATCATTAGGGGTTAGGAAATAATTTGCTTGCTATTCTTTCGTAATGGTTCCCTGGTCCCCTTTGAAATGTGGGGAGAAGTTTGTCTTTGCAGGAAGGCCTGGGATGCCTCTTTAGAAGCAAACATCTAGGAGAAGTCAAAGATTAGAAAAGGGGGATAAATCACAGTAGTTTCTTGTCAGGGTTTAGTCGCAGAATATTCTGTAGAGTTAAGGCCCTATAGATAACTAGGAACTTAGTTCACAAATCTTAAATTTTACTTTGTCTCCCAAGGAGAGCAGGGAGTATCCTTTGCAGATGATTCCAACACAAATGGCTCTCAGAAGCGCCTGACCCTGATGTCCCACAGATAGCACCAAGGACACCAATTGTACCGGTGATGGATCTATGCTAATTGGACCTGTGCTAACATCAGAAGACTTTGCCAAGAACTACCACAAACCAGACTCCCACCTCCTGCACACTGCTACATGACTAACTGCATGCTTTTTCTTTTGTTTTTTTTTTTTTTTCTCTTTTGTGTGTGTGTGTGTGTGCATGTGTGTGAGACAGAGAGAGAGGAACTGATAGGGACAGACAGGAAGGGAGATGAGAAAAATCAATTCTTTGTTGCGGCAACTTAGTTGTTCACTGATTGCTTTCTCATATGTGCCTTGACCGGGGGGCTACAGCAGAGCAAGTGATCCCTTGCTAAAACCAGCAACCTTGGGTTTAAGCCAGTAACGTTGGGCTTCAAGCCAGCGACCATGGGGTCATGTCTATGATCCCACGCTCAAGCCAGCAACCCCGTGCTCAACCCGGATAAGCCCATGCTCAAGCTAGCGACCTCAGGGTTTAAAACCTGGCTCCACTGCATCCCAATCCAACGCTCTATCCACTGCACCATTGCCTGGTCAGGCCAATAAATCACTAACCCTCTCCCAAAGTGGATAAACTGGTCAGTCAGCCAAAACTGTCCAGGCAGGATTTGAATACATTGTAGGTTCCCTGCCTTCTCAGGTTGCTGGCAATCTGAGTAAAAGCCACTGTGACTGATTGGCAGTGATGGGCAACTTGAACCCCAGCTTGTTCTAACAACATTTTCACATTATTTAGTTGCTTTCTCCATCTTTAACACATCATAAAGTCTAATTTTAACATCACTAAAGCTATACATATTTTTGCTATTTGACTCATTTTTTAAAAAAATCCAGGCTATAGCAAGATTAAAAAAAAAAATGATCTGTTGTTTTAGTCTGATTTTAATTATCTTTCTCCCTCCTCCCACCCATACTTTCTTCCCTTTTTTGTATTAAGTTAGTGACTTCCTACTCCATGTTTTTTGGGGTTTTTTGTTTGTTTGTTTTAGGTTGTTTTTTTTTTTGTATTTTTCTGAAGCTGGAAACGGGGAGAGTCAGACAGACTCCCGCATGTGCCCGACCGGGATCCACCCGGCACGCCCACCAGGGGCGACGCTCTGCCCCTCTGGGGCATTGCTCTGCCGCGACCAGAGCCACTCTAGCGCCTGGGGCAGAGGCCAAGGAGCCATCCCCAGAGCCCAGGCCATCTTTGCTCCAATGGAGCCTTGGCTGCGGGAGGGGAAGAGAGAGACAGAGAAGAAGGAGGGAGGGGGTGGAGAAGCAAATGGGCGTTTCTCCTATGTGCCCTGGCTGGGAATCGAACCCAGGTTCCCCGCACGCCAGGCCGACGCTCTACCGCTGAGCCAACCAGCCAGGGCCCTACTCCATGTTTTAAACTTTACTTCCAGAATGAGTTAGCCCATATCTATTCTTTAGTAGTTATTCTTGAAATTTTACTACACATATTAACATAATTTTAAAGTTAAACAATATCTTACCTATTTTGGAATAAAGCACCTCACAACCCTAATTCTAATTTCCCCCTCATAAGCTATTGTTTTTCAATTATATCCCATTTTAAAAGTACACATTGTTTCATAAAATGTTTATTTAGTTTTACATTTGTTTGCAACTTTACTTCTTGTAAACACTTCATTACAACTGTTTTCCATAAACACTTGATTTACATGTTTATCATTTCATTTGGTTACTAGTTCTTTGATTTCTAATAATCCTTCTGAAATCCTTTTCCTTCTTGAAGATAATCCTTTTGCAGTCTTTTTAAGGAAGGTCTGTTGATGGTAAAATTTGTATTTCACCTGAGCATGTCTTTATTTCCGTCTTGCTTGGTACAAATTCTAAGTTGATCTGTTTGTCTCAGAATTTTGAAGATGTTATTTTACCATCTTTTGGGTACATTGTTGCCATTAAGAAGCCCAATCATTTGCCTCATCTGAATCGGTCATTTTCCCCCTTTGATTGTTTTTAAAATCTTGTATTTGGTATCTTGCAGTTATATTATATTAGGTTTAGGCATGAATATTATCTATATATGCTTGGGATATAGTGTGCTTCCTGAATTTATGAATTCATGTTTCCCCATAAATGTGGGAAGTTATTTCTTCAAATACTGCCATTTCTCTATCCTCTATTCTCTCTCCCTAGTACTTGTCGTCTTCATAACTCGTCCCTCCATACCTCTTAGCATTTCTTTCTTCCAGTTCATTTCTCCTTGCTGCGCACAGGGCCATCTCTTCAGATCTGGCTTCTGGTTTATTCACTGCCTTTTCAGCTGAGTCTCATATAATAGTCAACATGTCTAAGGTTTTGTTTTTTAAATTTCAAGTAACACTTCTCACCTCTAGCAGCTCCATATGTTTTATTTTGCCTCTCTGCCTTTGGCTCCATCTTTCACGTATGTTGGTGATGAGACCTTGGAGAATTAATCAAAAATTGGTTATTTCTTCAGGTTCTTTCTCATGTTGGCTAGTTTCAACAGGTGCCTGGTAAGCTCTAGTCATTAAAGAATATTGTTTTACTTTAATCTGTGAGAATCCTGGGCCTCTACCTTGCTTTGGCTAGGAGTCACGGAGTACTACAAACTGAGGGCCACTCAACTGTTCTAGCGAGAGTGGCATCTCAGATTCAGTTTAATCTCCGTGGTTCTGGTCTGAGGCAAACGTGTCAGGCGGTGCTGCAGTTGGTATCTGCCGTCTGAGCCACCACAGTCCACCTGGATGCTTAGTCCAGTAGTCACGATTCCCAACTCAAAATGTGTTCACTTTTGTGGGGAAAGGAAAATAAAGGTATGGTTCTTGGAGCTTTCCCCTACTTTCTTTGAGCTTATTAATGCATTCAAAGGTAAATTTTGATTCAGGATCTAGGTGTTTTGCAGTACCTAGTCTAATGCACTGCTGGAAGAAAAGTCTTATTTCATATAGTAAAACAATTATGATACACAAAGGTGAGGAAGCACATGATTTATGACAATCCTTTCTGATTCACTCCTGGAAAGGTTTCCTAGCCCTTGATCAGAACTCGATCAATTTTGGAGCTGATTTACATTACAAAGGTCCCACAGTATGAACTCACTCAGTAGGTTGCGGCCCCACTTCTGTAGAAATCTCTCCTGTTGTTCTATCACTAAGATATTCTGTCAACTCTAACTATTCAAATTTTCAATGTCCTGATGAATAGGGTGTCCAGATCAAGAGGACTAAAATCTGTGAAAATAAACCATTACTTTGAACATTTTTAAAAATAGATACTAATTTGTTACATGCAACTTCCATCTAGATAAAATAACTTTATTTTTGGAAGCCTGAGCCAGTAGAAGCAGGGCTAAACAAGGCAGCTGGTGATTTCATTTTAGTCAGAAGCACACCTAACAGGCGTTTGGCAGCAGATCTGGCTGCTATTGTCTGGAGTGCAGAAGGCTTGCTTGCGTCTTTATTATCCCTCATGCTGGTTGGTGTTCTCTGGGTGATCAGGAAGCCATTTCTGCCTCACCCTAATCACTGAAGTAATGGAAGGAGATGCCCGCAGCAAGAACTGCAATGCCAAACGCTGCAATCACACCTAAAAGTAAACAAAACACAGAACAGATACAAATGAATGAGCAAAAGATGGTATTCAGGACTTGAGTTTTCTTGTTACTATAAAATTATTGTTCTATTTTATTAAAAGTGCTAGATTAAGCCAATATTTACTGAGTATGGTAGAAAGTGCTAGATTCTGGAGATAGAGTGACAAATAATGCATTATTCCAAGTGCCCCTAAAGATGACATTTCCTATTAACTTTTTTGGTGTTTTTAGAAGAAAAGCATGTTGCGTTTTGGAAATCAATTAGTATAGGAGCACCAATGCTCTCCAAACTGGTGTTCCCAGGATGCATTGCAGATTTTGATATCTGTTCTATGAAAGAAAGTTATATTCAAGTCTGGAAATTTATAATGCACTTCAGTACTTTAAAAGCTCCAAGAGAATGTGGCAGTCACTTTCACATTTTTCAGACTTACGGATCAAAGAACATGTACACTATTGTTTTGTGGAAAGCAATTTGAGAAATGATTTATAAGTATAAAGATTTTTGACTGTGAGCCAAAAATTTTAGTTGTTTTTCTTGTCACTTATTAAACTTAAGTTAATTATGTCAACTCCTTGTACCTAAGTATATGGGTGTGTGTGTGTGTGTGTGTGTGTGTGTGTGAGAGAGAGAGAGAGAGAGAGAGAAGGAAAGAGAAATAAAATAAAATACCTATGTTTTGTCGAATTTTCAAGATTACTGTAGTTTTAATTGGTTCTTTTGGTTGTTCATCATCTGTGTTGTCCAATGAAGCTTCATTATTCATAGAGGAACTCATACAAGCTACAAGAGGATAATAATAATGAATCCTATTGTAGTTTTGACAATTAATCATTTCAAGTAATTAGGTACTAACAGTAAATAGGGGCCTGAACAGGCGGTGGCACAGTAGATACAGCATTGGACTGGAACGCAGAGGACCCAGATTCGAAACTCTGAGGTTGCTGGCTTGAGCGTGGGCTCACTAGCTTGAGCACTGGGTCGCTGGCTTGAGTGTGGGGTCTTTAACATGACCTCATAGTCACTGGTTTAATCCCAAAGGTCAGGTCGCTGGTTTGAAGCCCAAGATTGCTGGCTTGACCAAGGGATCACTTACTCTGCTGTAGCCCCCCAGTCAAGGAACATACGAGAAAGCAATCAATGAACAACTAAGGTGCTGCAATGAAAAACTGATGCTTCTCATCTCTCTCCCTTCCTGTCTATCTGTCCCTTTATCTCTCTCTCTGTCAAAAAAAATAAAAATAAAAATAAAGGAAATAGGGGATCAGCCAAACAGCAGCCCATGGGCCACACTTGCAGTGCATAGGCCAGAACTGATGTGTTCCACAAAACCTAAAATATTAATTATTTGGCCTCATACCAAAAAGTTTTCTGACTCTTGATCTAACACGAAATTTGAAATATACAAGTGAAAAATGGTAAAAAATGTGACCTTAAAACAGCTCAATGTTAACCAAGGCAAGCACATTATCTCACTTTGCAGATGGAATATAAAGCCTGGGAAGTTAGTGCATATTTGAGGGTCATGGGCAGTAGACTGAAGATTCAAATACAAGTTTTCTTGCTATTCACTACGCTGACAATAATTCTTGTTTACCTGAATTTATTTAACACTGACTAAAAGTGTTTGAACTGAAAACATTCTTAGAGATCACAAACACCAGTGGTTTTAATTGTATGGATTTAAAATGCCCTTACAGTGTGTATGTGTCTCAATATACTAGCACAGTCTCACAAGGATGACACATAAACTTACTGAAATAGATACCCAGGATACCAAAATGGATGAAAGAAAAATAAAAGATTGTCTACTTCTTATTAATTTCCCATGAAGAAAAAGTTGACTGTCATTTTCAGAAATAATCCTCAGTAACTGCCTTGTGAGGATCAAGGAAACCCCCATTTTTATATCCTCTTAGCATAGGACTGAAATACTTTAAAAACACACATAATATTGTTCTCTTTTTTCCCTATTCATATCAAATTAGTTACAAAGGCAAATAACTTCTTATCAACCTGTCTCTAGGGCTCTTCACTCTCCTATATTCTAAAGCTTCTTGTTTTCTTTTGTGTGTGTGTGTGTGTGTGTGTGTGTGTATTTTTCTGAAGCTGGAAACGGGGAGAGACAGTCAGACAGACTCCCGCATGCACCCGACCGGGATCCACCTGGCACGCCCACCAGGGGGCGATGCTCTGCCCCTCCGGGGTGTCGCTCTGCCACGACCAGAGCCACTCTAGTGCCTGGGGCAGAGGCCAAGGAGCCATGCTCAGCGCCCGGGCCATCTCTGCTCCAATGGAGCCTCGCTGCGGGAGGGGAAGAGAGAGACAGAGAGGAAGGAGAGGGGAGGGGTGGAGAAGCACATGGGCGCTTCTCCTGTGTGCCCTGGCCGGGAATCGAACCCGGGACTTCTGCACGCCAGGCCGACGCTCTACCACTGAGCCTACCGGCCAGGGCCGCTTCTTGTTTTCTTAAAAGCCATAAGACCTTAGTTCCTTCCTCCATTAGCCTATCAGCTCCCAACTTCCCCTAACTTCATCTAGAGGTCAAAAAATTGAATGAATACAATTTTATTCATGTTAATAAAACACACTCACAGACATACGTAAACCTTGGCTTTTTAATCTGCAAATATCACTGCTAAAAAACTTTTTCTTTGGGTCACTAATATCCTTCTATCAGGCAACACATAAAAATATTGGCTAAAGCATGAATTATACAAAATTCCTAAAGGAATATTTTTTTCTTGAGCGCTTGTATACAAAGAGCACAAAAATGGTTTCATTTGTCATGATATATACATACATTATATACATTTAACACTGAACTATTATATGTGAAGATCACATTCTAATAGGTCAAGTCTTCTGCATAAATAATTTACTTCTTTAAAAAAAGACATCCTATTGCTTTGCTATTTCCATCTTTAAATCTGTCAAAATCCTGTGATTTGATACAAATTCAAGATAATTTTACTGAAGCAAAGCAATTTTCAAAGATAAGAAAAGCCTCGTAATAACTATTTGTGGTTACTTTTGGTGAGGGCTTATAAACTCTTAATTCAAATCTCAGACACTATGTTATTTTATCAATACTTTAATATGTTATCCGAAACTCAAATGTAAGTGACATGTGATTAAGAAATCAGACCTTAACTATGTCTTACAACCAGGTATATTAACTTCAAACAAATCTCAAATTAATCATGTAAGGAAACAACTTTCTTGAGCAACTGTTAACAAAAAACAAGGGTCATGATGAATACATGCTAAGTTGTTGATATGTTCCATTTCATTCCAAGCTGTTGATAGGTGAGTAAGGCTATTTAGAAGCTTTAAGCAATATATTAGGACTTGAACTCTTGGTTAGCTGTCTTCTTCTCCACCTCTGAATTCTAAATTAATGAGGTTTCACTACAGTAAGTGATTTAGCCATAAAAATACATCGCCAGTATAACTTTTTCTTTATAATTAGCATGTTAACCAAACAGCAAAAATTAATTTTATTTCAGATATCAAAACAGAATTGGCAAAATGAGTGTCATCAGATTTTAAAGGCGTGTTTCCAAAATTTTAGCTGATACTGTGGATTAAGTACCTCTGAATTATTAAGTTAATATATACTAAGAGATGACTAATACATATAAGAAGTTTTAAAGCCATAGTTATCCCTCACCTTACATGAGTCATTTGGACAAATTGTTCTTCATCCCTTAAGTCATTTAAAAGTATGTTATTTTAAGATCTGTATTTGGCAAAATATGTATTTATACATAGCAACTACTTGGCAACTATATTATAGAACAGAAATTATTAAATAATAAGCAAATAAGAACATGGAAAACTTAGAAATTAAAGGCACATACTTATAAAAAATTTAATGCTAATTGTTTAGTAATTTACTTTAATTTTTAAATATTTAACTCTATTTTTATGGTTTATTTTATATTAAAAAACTAGGAAAATCTATGCATGGTACAATAAATTACTTTTACACTTTAATATTAACATTTTTCATTATAATTAAGGAGTAATTACTTTAAAGCCTTATAATAACACTAGTTAATATGCTGCATTTATGTAAGTTTTTCTGTTTAGAATGCATTTCCCCTAACATTTTACTAAAGTCTTGTATCAACCACAAGAATCTGGGGTTAAGAGGGGACTTGTTTAAGGTTATATGGCTGTAAATTACAGACCAGGACTCAGCTAAAATAATCTCTTGGTAAAATTATGCATCTAATATTTTTTAGTAAATTAATAAATGAACAAATGAGTGAATAAGTGAATCTAATTATAAACCAATAGGATGTTTATGTAAAAGCATTTAATTTTTCTATTAAAATGTTTTTTTCACCCTATCCCATAATTTGGGAATGTGACATTTCATTATTAAGAATATACTGATCACTAAATAATTCCTTCTAACTTAACAAATATTTGATGAAGCAAAACTAATATAATTGTAGACCAGTCCTGTTCTTGTGGCCACAGCAGAACTGATGCCAGTGTTCATTTCCCAGAGAAGCCTGGAGTTCCTTTTACTGTACTCATCCTTCAAAATGAACTCAATGCTGCCTGATCTGAGAAGTTTTTCCTGAATCCCTTACAGGTACAGTGCCTGAGCTAAAAATTATGGTAACTCGGCCCTGGCCGGTTGGCTCAGCGGTAGAGCGTCGGCCTGGTGTACGGGGGACCAGGGTTTGATTCCCGGCCAGGGCACATAGGAGAGGCGCCCGTTTGCTTCTCCACCCCCCCCCCCCTCCTTCCTCTCTGTCTCTCTCTTCCCCTCCCGCAGCCAGGGCTCCATTGGAGCAGGGATGGCCCGGGCGCTGGGGATGGCTCCTTGGCCGCTGCCCCAGGCAATAGAGTGGCTCTGGTCGCGGCAGGGCGACGCCCCAGAGGGGCAGAGCATCGCCCCCTGGTGGGCAGAGCGTTGCCCCTGGTGGGCGTGCCGGGTGGATCCTGGTCGGGCGCATGCGGGAGTCTGTCTCTCCCCGTTTCCGGCTTCAGAAAAATATGCGTTGGCCTAGCGTGAGGAGGACCCGGGTTCGATTCCCGGCCAGGGCACACAGGAGAAGCGCCCATTTGCTTCTCCACCCCTCCGCCGCGCTTTCCTCTCTGTCTCTCTCTTCCCCTCCCGCAGCCAAGGCTCCATTGGAGCAAAGATGGCCCGGGCGCTGGGGATGGCTCTGTGGCCTCTGCCTCAGGCGCTAGAGTGGCTCTGGTCGCAACATGGCGATGCCCAGGATGGGCAGAGCGTCGCCCCTGGTGGGCGTGCTGGGTGAATCCCGGTTGGGCGCATGCGGGAGTCTGTCTGACTGTCTCTCCCTGTTTCCAGCTTCAGA
This sequence comes from Saccopteryx bilineata, assembly GCF_036850765.1. Classification (NCBI taxonomy): domain Eukaryota; kingdom Metazoa; phylum Chordata; class Mammalia; order Chiroptera; family Emballonuridae; genus Saccopteryx; species Saccopteryx bilineata. The sequence goes on along the minus strand of NC_089491.1, from coordinate 293,572,841 downwards.
AAAATGAAAAAAAAAAAAAAATACAAAAAAAAAAATTATGGTAACTCTCTGTTCATTCCACTCTCATCACATTAACCATCCTGTTTTTGAATAACCCATTTCTCTGTATTCCCCACTATACTGTGAGCGTCTTGAGAGTCAGAACTATATATCTGAACTCTAGAACCCTAATGCCTAATGAGTAATAGGCAATCAATAAACAGTAATCAAGCACTCACTCAGCTGAGATTAAGTTTCATAAGCAAGGCAGCCCTAAAAGAATCATACCTACCACATTAAAGCAGTACCTTCAATACATTCTATGATTCTAGAAAAATACATAATGCCCTTTAGGAACATTAGGTTTGATATAGCACATACCTTATAAACTTTCCAAACTGCTGTTTTGTTTCTTTTGTCCTTGTAATATTAAACTCTTCCTACTCAGTTATTCCATCTCTACACTAGACTGCCAGCATCAATAAAGATTAACAGGAAATAATTTTAAAATATAGTTCAAACATATAACAAGTGCTAATATTAAAAGCTTATAAAAAGAAAAACTCACAAGGACAAATGGATTAATATTTATGCCATCTAAGATTAAAAAAATATTTTAAAATACTTCATAGTTACTAAACTAATACTTAATATGGCATAAACAGTGCTAATGATAAAGCTTACCAAAGGAAAGCTGAGAAACAGGATGTTTACTATATATAAATACTAAAAATAACTCAACATAAAATAACATTCAAACTTGATAATAGGTAAGAAGTATATTACCTTGAGGCTAAAAATAAATCTTTTAATTATTTATAAGAATAGTTCAAAGAATTCATATGATCATTCAAAACCATGGTACTTTTAATATACTTGGGATTATATACTGTATATTATAGAGCATCAATTTATACAACAGATATGTGCTTTCAATTAACGTGAAATATAAAGAGTAATAATAAAGAATTTTAAAATGCAAAGAACTTCCTAAAATTTAAAAATACTAATGTCAAAACTTTGCTATGGTGGATTATAGGATATTGCTAACCAAAAGTCAAAATAGGTTTTTTTCTAACTGAATTATTAACCAAATCACTGGAGACCCTAAACTTCTGGTCATTAATCTTGATTAAATTCTTAGTTATTCTTAGAACCTTATTTTATGCTCTGCCTAACTAATAATGCATAAGCATTCAATCTTTCAAATCAGACTACAGGCTTCTTAAGGAAAGAAATCTGGTCACTGATTTGTATCTATCACATTGCCTTGAACAGAGCAAGTGCTTAATGAATACCTTTTAAGTAGACATACTAAATGCTATAAACTAGAATTAATATTTCTGGAGCAATGTTTTAAACGTTTCACACCCCTTTAAATGTTCTGAACTATTGAGCGGGAGAGCTATGGCTATTAGTTCCTTTTAAAATCTTCATCAAGCTCAGCACTGTGCACTGTACAAATCCTGAAACCCTATGTCTGGAGAAGCATAAGTTTATCATTTTTCAAGTATAAAATAAGTATTAAAAAAAGACATGCTATACTTTCCTAAAAATGACCTATTTAGTACATGTCGGTCTGTTGGTAATAAATATTTATGAATGTCTATCATGTTTTAGGCATAAAGATCAGGGAAATAATCATTCTAGGTACTTACTTCCAAAAATCTTAGTTTCATGAAAAATTATACTGACATAATCAAGCTAAAATTAAACCAGGATAATGTAACATCATTCATTTAAGAAAAAAAAATTTAAGTGACAGAATTAAGAGGCCCAGGCTAAAATATGTATCTAAATCATGGAAAGAAATAGCCTTATAGTTTATATTGGCTAGATCTTACACAAAGGTAGTAAAAATAATTGTTAGGAAAAAAAAGTACAGACGTACAGACTCTAGGACTAAACTGCTTAACTTTAAGCTCCACCATTTGCCAGCGATGTAATCTGGCAAAGTTACCTGACCTTTCTAAACCTCAAGTCTCTCATCTGGAAAATGGAGCTAATAATAGGGTTGTTATAGGATTAAATGATTTTGTATTTGTAAGGCTCTATAAACAGTGTCTAGTAGGTTCTATATAAATAGCTAATATTGGAGTATTAGGTTCAATTCAGGGTAATATATAATATATATTTCAAGAAAGGGAAACCAGAGTGTATTTAAAGAGGTAGGTTTTTTTTCTTTCTTTCTTCTTTCCAAGCGAGAGGAGAGGAGATAGAGAGACAGTCTCCCGCATGCGCCCCAACCATGATCCACAGGACAACTTCTGCCTGGGGCCGATGCTTTGCCCATCTGGAGCCATGCCTGAAACCTAGCTATTTTTAGCACCTGAGGCAGAGGCTTCACGGAGCCATCCTCAATGCCCAGGGCCGATGCACTTGAAACAATCAAGCTATGGCTGTGGAAGGGGAAGAGTGAGAGGAAGAGAGAGAGAGATAGAGAGAGAGAGAGAAAGGGGAAGAAGGAGGGGTGGAGAAGCAGATGGTCACTTCTCCTGTGTGCCCTGACTGGGAATTGAACCTGGGACATCCACACGCCAGGCTGATGCTCTACCACTGAGCCAACCGGCCAGGGCTAAAGAAGCAGTTTTAATTTAATCTTTCTTAAGTCGAGGACCCTTTGAAAGCTATAGATCTTTTCCCCAGAAAAATATTATACAATTACTTTCAAGTGATTTGTGGATCTCCCAAAAGCCATCTATGACCTGACAGGTTTTGGACACCACAAGTTACAAATTCCTAATCTAGAGGAAGGCAAGCAAGTGGTAAGAAAAAATGAGTCCTGAAAACTGTAATAAAGAGAATAGTTAAAAGTATGTGGGAATTTCTGGCTCTAAAATATTTAAGATGTGACAGTTGCTCTCAAGTTTAAAGCATGTTTCCCAAAAGAAGTACTAATGCTTTACTGCTCCAGATCACTAAACAAAGTGTAGGTTACAGGAAAGAAGATGGGTCCTCAGAATAAGGAAGAATAGAGTCTAAATACCCATAGGAACACAGATTTCAGTACAGTAAGATAGAGGATGAACTACATCAACTCTAACAGTCCCATATAAAATGCATTCAGATTATAAAGAAGAGAAGAGAATGAATGGTGGGTACTAGAGAAAGAAGTGCACAAAACAAACAAAAATTCACAAAACTGCAGAGATACTGTAGTCGCTAATATGGGAAAAGAAACATTTTGAAAAGTAGCGAACATTTTTATCAATTTACTTTCAAAATCTCTATTAATTAGAGAATATGCTATAGCTCTAATTTTAAAAATAATAGTTTTCAAAAAATTGAAACACAGCTGCTGCTTTAACATCAGGTACTGAGCAATTTGGAGTGTCCCTCCCTACCCCCCTTTAAGCTTACTATTCCACATCACAAGTACTGCTAACCTAGAGTTGTTAACAAACCTGGTGGTCTCCAATTAACCTGAGACTTGACTGAGAGATTCACCAGATATTTGCCTGACTCACCATACTAACAAGAGAACTTTGAATCAAATACTCTACTACTGTGAGGGGTAGGAAACAGTTAAGCAACAGAGGAATAACTAAGAAATTAGAATTAGAAAAAGGACTTAGATACTGCTATATTCAAATTTCATAAACATCCATACTCAAAAGTAACCTAAAGGCCTGACCAGGCGGTGGCGCAGTGGATAAAGCGTTGGACTGGGATGCAGAGGACCCAGGTTCGAGACCCCGAGGTCGCCAGATTGAGCACGGGCTCATCTGGTTTGAGCAAAAAGCCCACCAGCTTGAACCCAAGATTGCTGGCTCCAGCAAGGGGTTACTCGGTCTGCTGAAGGCCCACGGTCAAGGCACATATGAGAAAGCAATCAATGAACAACTAAGGTGTTGCAACGCGCAATGAAAAACTAATGATTGATGCTTCTCATCTCTCGCCGTTCCTGTCTGTCTGTCCCTGTCTATCCCTCTCTCTCTCTGAAAAAACAAAAACAAACAAAAAAGTAACCTAAAGACTTTCTACTATGATACCAGAAATTTCATAATTGATAAATGGCTATGTAATCAATAATCAATGATATTTATAAATAATTATTTCTATCACACATTTTCAAATGTTTCAGGAAGTCTGTCATATATGTACACATTTATTTATAAACATGTTTTCACAGCCCACTCTCACTGGAAACAAAAACAAAAATGAAGCAAAGCAAAGCAAAACAAAAAAGTAGCCTTCCAGAATGTAATGTCAAATGTGAAAGTAATGGTCGGGGAGAAAATGCATCACACAATTAACATAATATAGCAAATCTATGCTCTACTAAAAATAATGATCTGATTTTTAGAACTGCCTATTGCAGCTTAGCACTTCAATTATATGGGGGGGGGGGGGGGATAGGAAAGTAAAGCCAAATAGTATAGAGAAGACATTTAATAAAGTATTTTTAAAAACTTTTGTAACATGATGTTTAACCAAGTAATTAATCAAAATAATAGGTTTTGAGAAAACTTTTCTTATAATAAAGGAAATACCTTAAAACCTTAGATTTCCACCTACTTAAGGCTACACTTGTTTTATGAAGATTTACTAGGCTTAGAAAAACCTTTAGTATGTTAAATTTTGGTACAATTTTCCAGGAAAACACTGGCTACATGTTATATATGTGAAAACCAGACATATTTTTAAATGCCTCAGAAGTATCAAACAATTAGCTTTTAGGAAATCTAAAGGCCCTGGCTGGTTGGCTCAGCAGTAGAGTGTTGGGCCAGCACGTGGAAGTCTCGGGTTCAATTCCCGGTCAGGTTACACAGAAGTGACCATCTGCTTCTCCACCCCACCCCTTTCCCCTTCTCTCTCTCTCTCTCTCTCTCTCTCTCTCTTCCCCTCATGCTGCCATGGTTTGAATGGTTTGAGCAAGTTGGCCCCAGACACTGAGAATAGCTCCAGGGCCTCACCTCAGGCATAGAAATAGCTCAGTTTCCAAGCAATCGAGCAGGGACCCCTGATGGGCAGAGCATCACCCTGTAGGGCGCATGTGGGAGCCTGTCTTTCTGCCTCCCGGCCTCTCCACCTCTCACTTAATAAAAAAAAAAAGGAAATCTAAAGACATTAGACATTTAAACTAGATGTTTCATGGGTTACCTTAGCAGTAGTCTAATCAGGTTCTTAGATAACATATAATTACCTGTGTTTATTTCCTCTGCAATTTCCAAATCTTCTATTTGAATTCTATGATCTAACATCTCTATAAAATGGTCTCTGATTTCTTCAGGTGACTCATCACCAAATTTATAATCACATAACATTACTGAGGATCCCGGAACAGGGACAAACACCCGGTGAGGAAGGATGTGAAACTCTTTTTTGGAATCTAAAAGAAGAAACATTATCAATATTTAGATAGTTTTGTCACCGGTATCAGTGATATATATTTTATAAGTATATAAAAAGTATCATACATCAACAGAAATAAAACCTAAAAGTTATTTTCATTTTCTAATTAACCTGGTATAAAACTGCTCATACTAAAGCCTGCTGTACCTTAATACCCCTGGCTTCTCTGCAAGGGAACTAGATGATACTCTTATGAAACATAAACTTATCACTGCCTTCAATCTGAGGAGGTTATTGATTATATATTCTTGTATTATCTACCCTCCTGTGTAAGAATACCCAGGAGAGAATTCTGTCTCTGATCCCAAGAATTGTTATTTTTGTTGTTCCTTTTTTTTCACTTTACAAGTACTAAATTTTATAAATAAGTTTCCCTTTTCATGCAAGTTTGGAGCCAAATTAGTATCCATTTATACCAATTGTATAGAATACAACAGCATGCATTTTTGTAAATGTATGTACAAAATAATCTCACCACTGACTTCATCTTATAAGATGCTAGTAGCACCTTATATCAAGCATATGTAATGACATCAAGATAGATATTCTGTATATTAACCTCACTACCAATTTCATCTTGCTTTGTTTTTATTTTCCCTTTTCCTCATTTCCCAATTTCTAACATCCTCTCTGGCCCACATAAACACAATTATTGTTTGGTTCAACACCATGATTATAATGAACTATCAACAAAGATTAAGATCTTGTGCATAGAATGACTTCTTTCAGTGATGGATATAATTTATTTATTTATTTATTTTTTGTGGCCTTTTGTGACTGGCTTATTGCACTTAGCATGTTTTTTTTTAATTAATTAATTTTAATGGGGTGACATTGATAAATCAGGGTACATATGTTCAGAGAAAACATCTCCACATTATTTTGACATTTGATTATGTTGCATACCCCTCACCCAAAATCAAATTGTCTTCTGTCACCTTCTATCTGGTTTAATTTGAGCCCCTCCTCTCCCCCAACCCCCTCCCTCTCCTTCCTCCCCCAGTGATGGATATAATTTAAAAAGCTACCAATGTACAAATCACATAGAAAAGTAGGGCTCAAACTTTAACAGTAACCTATTTACTAACCAAGAAACTACTGGTAACTTTATATAACTACAAACAGAAAACAAAGGATGCCTGTCAGGAGAAATGCAATGACTTAAATTATGTGTTCCTGTCATATTCTGTTTATAACCATTCTGCTTTCATATGAGAATTGGAAAAACAATTTTACTTTGACCAGACTGCCGCCTAGCTGTAAGATTATATTACTGCAATTTGTATTGTAGCATATAAATTGTCCACACACTGACATTAGGAATATATTTATATTATTTGGGGCCACAGTTTCTTGGAACAGATTAATTTCTATACCAGGGGTCCCCAAACTACAGCCGCGGGCCACATGCGGCCCCCTGAGTCCATTTATCCGGCCCCCGCCGCACTTCCGGAAGGGGCACCTCTTTCATTGGTGGTCAGTGAGAGGAGCATAGTTCCCATTGAAATACTGGTCAGTTTGTTGATTTAAATTTACTTGTTCTTTATTTTAAATATTGTATTTGCTCCCATTTTGTTTTTTTACTTTAAAATAAGATTTGTGCAGTGTGCATAGGGATTTGTTCATAGTTTTTTTTTTATAGTCCGGCCCTCCAACGGTCTGAGGGACAGTGAACTGGCCCCCTGTGTAAAAAGTTTGGGGACCCCTGTTCTATGCTTTCAACGATGGCTATAATGTGTATCTGTAATTAGTATGTAAAACTTAAAAAAAGATTTCAACTGCACTCATTCTAGCTTTGCCTACAAAAGAGATAAATATGCTTGCTATAAATCAAATGTTAAAGAATTGGTTGCAATGAACTTAAAGTACTCATTAAAAAATAAAAAGCTTTATAATTTTCAAATTAAAAAGTTAAATTAGCTATTTATTATCTAAAAAAAAAGACCAAGTTTTCTAGTTGGTCTGAGGTTAAAAATAGGAGGAAGGATCTTTTAAAAAAAGACACATCTTTAAAAATATTCTAAAAAATAGTCCTTTAGGAATATTCCCATGCTAGAATATCTAGTTCAATATTCTTTGAATAAGTTTAAAACAGAAAAAAATTTAGGCCAATATGATAAGAATTGGGTTTCTGCTGATTAATAGATTCCTATGTCATACTGAAGATTATAGCAATTTTTTATAAAATAGATGATATCTGAGCTGACTCTTAAAAGATAAGTATGTGTCTTCATGGGGCTGCATGCAGCCCCATGTTCATTGCAGCATTGTTCACAGTGGCCAGGACATGGAAACAACCAAAAAGCCCGTCAATAGATGACTGGATAAAGAAGATGTGGCACATATACACTATGGAATACTACTCAGCCATAAGAAATGATGACATCGGATCATTTACAGCAAAATGGTGGGATCTTGATAACATTATATGAAGTGAAATAAGTAAATCAGAAAAAAACAGGAACTGCATTATTCCATACGTAGGTGGGACATAAAAGTGAAACTAAGAGACATTGATAAGAGTGTGGTGGTTACGAGGGGAGGGGGGAAAGGGAGAGGGAAAGGGGGAGGGGCACAAAGAAAACTAGATAGAAGATGACAGAGGACAATCTGACTTTGGGTGATGGGTATGCAACATAATTGAAAGACAAGATAACCTGGACTTGTTATCTTAGAATATATATATCCTGATTTATTAATGTTGCCCCATTAAAAAAATAAAATTATTAAAAAAAAAAAAGATAAGTAGCCACTTGTCTGAAGGGATGAAAAATGCCATCCAGCAAGTAGAACCATAACCACAGCCAAGAGGACTGGGAATGTTCTGAGAGAACAAGCAATATAAATGGACATGGATGTAGGAATAGAAGAAAGTAAGAGATTTCAAAATTGACCTCAGTTTTCACAGGGAGTAGGTCATTTACTGACAGTAAGTTGGACAGGACTGAAAGGAGGCGGACAGAATAATAAAGATCTGAAATACTTTAAGATCTCTTTTTACTTAAGTAAAAAGAGTTCTTATGATTTTCTTACTGTTGTTGAGATATTAAGTTCCTTCATCTGGATAGCCATAATCCAAAGACTATATTTACTTTAAAATAAGGAATGTAGGCCCTGGCCAGGTAGCTCAGTTATTTAGAGTCAACCCAAATATGCCAAGGTTGCAAGTGATGTTTCTCTCTCTCTAAATTAAAATCTGAATGGTAGGAAGGTGAAGACGAATGTATTGTTTTAAAAGGCATACTCAATGTTAAAATTGTCTTTCTGAATAATTATTTTTAACACAAATTACTAAATGGTAAACTGTGTTTCACAAAATATATAATATAAATAGTTATAATAGGTTATGACACCATGACCCAGACTTTTTTAATCTAAAAAGTCTGTTAGAGTACACAAAAAATTTGGTGAGAATAAGATATCAATTCACATATACCAAAAATTAATGCCTATTAACAATCTATTACATAACACTCAACACTAATAAATTTGATTATGAATAAATTCTTTCAAAAAAACTAAAATAAATATTTAAAGAATTAATTTTAAAATGTTAACATAGTTTTTCAGTCTGGCAGAAATTTTTTTAAAAATCTTCCCAGAAATGTTAAATGTTGACAGGTTTGCTGTTGTAAGGTGTTCACAAGCGCTTATTGGTACAACTGAAAACTTTCATTTAATAGAAAAATGTAAAAGAGAACACATTGTTATTAAAGACAGATATAGGTAGTTATATAGGCGACATATCTATTATATCTTGATGTCCTCTTGAACACAGGCAATAAAAATACTTAATTTTATACTCATAACTTTTTTTTCTGGAATGTCATTCAAGAGCAGATCCTCAAATAGTATTTCACAACGATCAGCCACTGTATTCAATATATCTCTCTTCACTGCCTAAAAAAGCAAGACAGAACAAATCACAGTAAGAAATAAAACCTGTTACTTTAGATCTGTATTATTTCATTACCAAAAAAGCCTCCCTTATGTGTTTTCCCTATATAATCATATCCACTAACAGAAATGATACATCATTTCTTTTTAAATGTCTACTTAACTTAACATGCTTATTAACAAATGAATAGTTTAAAGCAAACTTACCTACCTAATCTAAATAATAAAACCAAACAGCAAATGCAACTTTGCAGCTAAACAAGAACGCTAGAGCTCTGAACTAGAAAATGTGTAATATGACAAGTGCCAGTAGTCCTTTTTAAAGTTTCTGAATCATATAGATTACAGAACACCACCTAATAATTCTTTCAATGAATATTTTTCCTGTTATTTAAAAAGTCCAATTCCCTTAGAAGAAATAATTTCCAATGTACTATGGAGCACTTAATCAACATGTATAATCCTGAGGCCAACGACTTGGTACAGTTGTACTGCCCAACCAATTGGGCCTCTATTAGTTAAAATTAATAATTATGAAATCAGAGATAGAATAAAATAACACTTTGGGATTTTTGAGCAGTTACATAACACACTGTATTCTTCATGTGCCAGCTGCCTCTTCTGTACCTGCACAGCGTCTTTGACCTTGGGTTTACTGCTGTGAAGATACGCTCTGCATTTCACAGTGCCCTTCAGGTTCACAGAGCCGCTGCAGATCTGGACGGTGGCTGTGGACCTGTGGTCTGAATTCAGGAGCTGAAAGACAAAAATCACTGTAAGTTCTCATAGCCAACATTATATTAACTATATAAACTACATTCATAACCATATGAAATATTTAAACATTACAGAGGCCATTTCATAAAGAAGAAATTTTTGACTGAACCAAATGGTTGAAAATATTCTCCATAAATTATTAAAATGCCTTCATATTTCTTCTTATAAGTTATATTATTTTCTGTGTATTTTGAATATAGTCTGAAACTAAACACAACTATCTCTAAATTTTTTCTTACTGACATAACCATCCAAAGTACCAATATTCAAATCATTATATTCACTAAAATACATAGTATTTGCAGATTACCCAGATAAGTATTAGGATGAAAAGATATATAAAGAAGAGATGATCTAGCCGTGGCCGGTTGGTTCAGTGGTAAAGCATCAGCCTGGCATGTGGATGTCCCAGGTTTGATTCCTGGTCAGGACACACAGGAGAATCACCCATCTGCTTCTCCACCACACCCCCTCTCATTTCTCTCTCTTTCCTTCCATCCTGCAGCCATGACTCGATTGGAGAGAGTTGGCTCCAGGCGCTGAGAATGACTCCACGGCCTCCGACTAAGGTGCTAAAAAAAAAAATGGCTCCGGTTGCAACAAAGCAGCAGAGCAATGCCCCAGATGGGCAGAGCATCACCCCCTGGTGGGCTTATCAGATGTAAATGAATGAATGAATTAATTAATTTTAAAAATTAAAAAAAAGACGAGATTATTTAACAGGAGTTATATGGCATGCCATGTAAGATTTGCAAAAAAAATAACTGGAATGCAAAGCAGAATGTGAAAAATATGGTAAAATTATAAGGTACTCATTTATTTATATGCTTCCCACTCAAACCTTTCTGACTGAAGTAATGCAACCTGCTCCACAGCAGGAAAGAGCCAGTCCACTAGGCCTGTCAGGAATTGTATCAGCGCTCAGAGCGGTTATTTTCATCTCACCAGTCCCCTCTTTTTTAATCTAACGAGTGTTAGTGCATACTTGGTTCTGAGATGTGTCACACAGAGTTTTAACCTTAACAGTTCAGTAAGTGCCAAAACAAGAAGAGTTTTGAAACAATGACTGTACTACGAGGCCTATAACATCACAATGGAAATAAAAATGATTTTTTTAAAAATCCCCCAAATGGACCAAACAAGTATGTTCTAAATATGCCTGGAATAAATCATTCAACAATAGGTCAATCCTGAAGAACAAAAGCAAATCATGCAACTTGTGAACAGTGCTAATCGTATGTGTGCAATAAAGAACAATCAGGAAGTGGTGGGACTGACTACAACCAAAATAAAAGAGCAGCTTAGCACTGCAAAGATACATCAACACAACTTGACAGAGGCTGAGGGGGAGGAAGGCAGCACCAAGCACTTAGAGACTATGTATTATATATTGATCATGTTCAAGTTTCCAGCTGGCTGAACAGTGGGATGATTGACAAAAATATACTACACTATATATAAAAGATCACAAAAATTAACTCATGATTATTTGTGATATTATCTTCCACTTTTCTCTCTGTATTTCCATTTACGAATCTCCCACTGCAAATTTATATCACTAAACTAAGGTCACATAAGCATAACTAGTAAAAAGCATGTAGGTAAAGAAATAGCATAAACAAAGGATATTTCTAAAAAATAAAATAAGCCTGACCAGGCGGTGGCGCAGTGGATAGAGCGTTGGACTGGGATGTGGAAGGATCCAGGTTCGAGACCCCGAGGTTGCCAGCTTGAGCACAGGGTCATCTGGTGTGAGCAAAAAGCTCACCAGCTTGGATCCAAAGTCACTGACTCCAGCAAGGGGTTACTCAGTCTGCTCAAGGCCCACAGTCAAGGCACATATGAGAAAGCAATCAATGAACAACTAAGGTGTCACAACGAAAAACTGATGATTGATGCTTCTCATCTCTCTCTGTTCCTGTCTGTCTGTCCCTATCTATTCCTCTCTCTGATTCTCGCTCTGTCTCTGAAATAAATAAATAAATAAATAAATACATAAATAAATAAAATAAAAAGGAAAACAAAAGATTAAAAATACTTTTAAATTATTGAGATGAGAAATTAAGAACATATGTTGAGTGGCACAAATCCAACGACAATTTAGTGCTCCTCTATTGTTGCTAAACACAGAATGAAAAGAAGAAATTAAACTATCCTCATAAATCTATTTTATTAAGTTAAGAGAATACAGAAATACTAATAATATTTGTTTCAATATTTCTAGTATAATATTGAAATTAAAACTTTTCTAAAAATGTGTGTGTACATTTTACCATTTTCAAGGAAAATTTCAGGCAGGATTAAAATCAAAAGCATGCATACTTTTAGGAATAATTAGTGTCTTTAACTTCTTATTCTTCAAGACACCCAATTTACAATTTCTGAAAAAATGTGTAACTTACAACCACCATACAAAAATATAAAAACTGCTAATACAGTGTGATTTTTATGAAATCAGAGGAGTGTGCAGCTAATTCAACTTAAGTGTATGACAACTCTTACTACATCTGTACACACATCTTTTACTTTTAAGTTAGGAATTATAACTGTGCTTGTAAAATATACAACCCAAAATATTACACACATACATATGTGTGTATGTGTGAATGTACGTATGTACAAATACCTACATTTAAATGCTGTCAGCTTTATGTTAAAATTTTAATGGTCTTGAGCCAAGAGGGCCAAATCAGTTTTATCATAATAATTTTTCTTGGGAGTAACTTTCCTAGAACTGGATGTTTTTTACATTCTCGTCTATCTCTAAAATTCTTAGACTCTATGGCCCTGGCCGGTTGGTTGGCTCAGTGGTGGAGCATCGGCCTTGCATGCAGGAGTCCTGGGTTTGATTCCCGGCCAGGGCACACAAGAGAAGTGCCCATCTGCTTCTCCACCACTCCCCTTCTCCTTCCTCTCTGTCTCTCTCTTCCCCTCCCACAGCCAAGGCTCCACTGGAGCAAAGTTGGCCGGGGCACTGAGGATGGCTCTGTGGCCTCTGCCTCAGGCGTTAGGATGGCTCTGGTTGTGACAGAGCAAAGCCCCAGATGGGCAGAGCATCGCCCCCTGGTGGGCATGCCGGGTGGATCCCGGTTGGGCGCATGTGGGAGTCTGTCTCCCCGTTTCCAACTTCAGAAAAATACAAAATAAATAAATAAATAAATAAATAAAATAAAATTCTTAGACTCTCTAATTATCAGCATGAAAAACTTTCATTAAGGTTATTCTTAAAAATAACATTTTAGATAAGTGGGATTTTAAAATACTTACCAATGGTGTTAGCATTCTAACATCAAAAGAATGACTAATTGCTTGAGCATTTCCTCTAGATTTTTTCTGAAAAAAAAAATTTAAAATAGATTATTGAGATTGGAATGGAATGTAAAAGACAATTTAAAAACTATCTGACACATACTAAGTAACCTCGAGGAAAAAGTCTTAATATTTGTTTTATTTAAGCTTTTTCTAAAGACATGTAATTTATGTATTCTATAGCAATCCGTGTACACTGTTAAAAGCCGTGATTGCCTCTTTTATTCCCTAAAGCGAGGATTGGAAAACCATGGTACGCGGGTCAAATCCAAACTACCACCAGCCTTTATAAATAAAGTTTTACTGGAACACAGCCTGCCACGACCATCCATTTACATGTTATTGGTGGCTGCTTTCATGCTACAACATAAGAGCAGAGTAACTGTAACAGTCACCAAACGGCCCTCAAAGTCTAAAATATTTACCTTTCGGTTTTTTACATCAAGTTTCCCTACCCTTGCCCTGAAAGAAGAGATCACCAAAGTGTCTCTTTGGATCAAAGCTATTTTAGAAGCCCTTATAAGGGGCTTAAAATGGTGAGACTTAGTCTTCAAATTGCTCTCAGGGCAGGATTCCAATTATTTCTGAAATAACCTCCCATGATTTTCTGAAGAAAAACATCTGATCTTTACTTTAAAAGACCTTAAAAATAAGAAGTAGATGAAAACTGTTTTCATGAAGGAAAAGACCAAAGAACTAAAAGTCGTCTTTTATTTTTCCTTAACACAATTTCATAAGTAAGATTATTTTTTGTAACTCACCTGTCCTTCTAGTAGGTCACAATCTTCAGCTTTAACTTGTCCATTAATCAAATAAACACCATTTTCTATTTGCTTGGCCCAGCGTGTAAGTCCATTCTTAGAAGAAACACAACAGGGATATCTTTCAGACATGATACCATCTCAAATACACTCCCTAGAGTTGACTCTTTCCACCTCATTCTCTGAAGCAGTAAAAAACTCTAAGTATCAGTCTTATGAACAACAAAAAAAGTACATCCCCAAATTTTGGCACCTTACTCATACTTAATAATAGTTTTTCTAGTCTTTATCCCAAACTACCATTCATAAGAGGAGGCTTAATAACGACAGGACCACAGTCAAATAAATTCAGTAATTCCCATTATCTTTTAAAAATGTAAAAAAAGAGAAAGAGCCTCAAATATATATAACAGTATTAAGGAGGAAAAAACAAGCAACCTCCATTTGCCTCCTTCAATAGAAATGAGATATAAACAAAAGATACAGAAATTTTTAAAAAGGACTGAAAAAGGGAAAACAAAACTAAAGATCAAGAGAAAGCAAAAAGACCCAACAGTGTATCTTCTTACATAACTATATTTTACAATGTACATAATTATGTTAATTAATAAATATTTATGGAGCACCCATTATACTAAATATATAAGTATTATGACATTGTCCTACCACTAAATTTGTACTCAGTGGTAATTAGTTACCCCTAACAACATCATATTAGAATGCAATTTTTGAGGATAATAAAACAAATGGCAACAAAATAAAAGCAGATTGCCTATTTAGCAATCACTACAGAAAATTCATTTTCCCCTGATACCTTTGTATTTTTCTCCAGAGGATAGCCGACAGAAGTCGCAGACAGTGGGATGTGAATATTAACATGAACTGTACACTTGAGAGAAGGCCATGAAGTTGATAGTCCACTTTGATACTTCCAATCCGCTGGTTTTGCTGAACTCTTCAGCAGTGGGAAAGGGGGGAAAACATACAACATGTGATTTAGGTCATCGTCTGTACAACCTAATAACTCATATGACATGATAGCAAACATATTTGGCCAAATTCTTTCATCAAAGAGCAATAGGTTACAACTAAATAAAAATAAAGCATGCATTTAAGTTTAGTAACTTTCAGAACACTGAACTGGGCAGCCCCTCCCCCAGCAGTTGGCTGGGAAAGGATCAGAAAGTCCATGTTTAGAATTCTGACAATCCTCTAGTTCTCATCTGAAGCTTCTGACATGAATCACATCATCACTGAGTGACTACTAGGTGCCAGACTTTCCCCTTTCTGTCCATTCCTTGCCAACAGAATTCTGCAGTTACTTTTTCACACTGCTTTTAAACACTTTAGTAAAATGTTACTATGGATTCGGCTGAGTATAAGTAGCATGATTAGTGGGCAAGATAGCTATAAGAGTCCCACATGCTTTTACTATCAGCCTCTCAAATATAATATTCTACACACATAAACAAATACACTAAACACATAAATAAGGCAAGTGGAGCTTAATAAAAATTTTAACAATTAAAAAAAATTTTCCTTGTCTGTAATGAAATTAACCCTTCAAAATAAAAAACTATATGTGGTTTTGGACATCAATAGGAGGAGATAGCATTGAAAATTATTAAAACTAAATAAAGAACTGAGTTTTATTTTTAAAACTGTTTGCAACACAGAAAACTCTTTAAAGAGCCATTTTCCTTACCTTTGGATCGTGGATATCATAAGTTCGACAAAGTATTCTTTACTGATTAAGGATAGAAATGACCCAAAAAAGAAGTGATTCTTGAAAATCAAAAGACTAAAAATAAAGTGTAAGCATTAAAAATTTTTACAAAATCATACTTTACACATTTAAAGATATATGTGTGTGCACATACACACACAAATTGCTCTATGTTGTGGTGCTTTAAACTATTTCTTAATGCTTATAAATCCTGCTAATCACAATAAGTAAAATAAGAGCAAACTTTTCCCCAAATTCCCGGTATAACAAGTAGGAGTGCTGCTTTGGATGGAGTTAAGACTAAGAATCTACTGGGTCAAGGGGCCTGTACATGAAACTTTCTAGTTAAATAGCCAAAGAAATTAAAAGGCCAGCTTCTGAACTGAGTCTTTGCAAATCCTAATTCACTGGGCCCTTGCATCGCTTCACTCCCTTGCAAGGCTGTCTGTCTCTTACTTGGGAGGCATTCTCACCCTGGCAAGATGCAGAGGAAAGATGTTAAGGAGGCCCTATGATTGGCATTTAGTGTCACCTGATCTTGGCTAAAGACATAAAAATAACTTGTATGTCCTAACTGTTCAGCTTAGTGCACCTGCACTTTGAATTAAACATTTTACCAATAGCAACTGGAGATGAAAATTTAATATAATAAAAACATGACTCTGCCTAAGCTGTTAGTTGCGGCATCTACCTCTGCAGGGGACCTACTGTGTTGGGGCAGATGGTTGGTAAACAGCTCCCAATCTCCAGTCCCTTGCCATGTCTCCCAAACTCTCTGCAACCCCGAGACATGATTAACATTATTGCTATTATTACGATTGCCAGTATTACTTATGTGTTACTTACAGAGAAACTTACAAACTATGCCTATTTTTAGAATAATGATTTAAATAAATGTTGGGGGGGAAACTTGCAGAAACAGTATTTTGATAACATACACTTTCAAGACATAAACACCTAAATAAAAGATACTTTTTTGTAGAAGAGCAAATATGAAGTGTTACTCGATCTGAGACTTCATCCTCTATGAAATTCCACAGTCTCTTTTTATTCATAGCTTTTTCTGCAGCAAATACTAGCTGAAACAGAAGAAAACATACATCAACTGAATGCAAAATGAGAAAAGAAAAGTGAGTATGGAAAAAAACAATTATGTTTTCAAGCCCCCATTGAGGTTTAAAATTCTATGATTCTACCTACTTTTTTGTAAAGAAGAAAGAAACTGATTATTAACCATTTGGGTTTCATTTACTTGACAGTTGGTTTTTAAATAGAAAAATATAACCCATCATCAGTAAGAATCAACTGGACATAAGAAATTCATTTTGGGCAACTAACATTTAAGTGAAATACAGACTAAAGACTGTGCCTTAATTAAACTATAAAAATAGAGCATGTCATTCATTTGTCATTTCTTATTTAAATATCACAAAATATTAAGGGCAATACATAAGGATACATAAAATATAGCAGTAATGTAAAAGTGAAAAATATCAGAAGTAGCCACACATATTTATGTCAGAAATAAGAATTATAAAAGTGCATCTTTGATATGGAAAAAGGAGTCATAAATTTGGCTCTAAGCTTTCTCACAATAATGTGCACAAAGAAATCTAATCTGTTACCTAATTCACATGGTCCACGAAGCTGAAAACAACTGATTAAAAGAGGCACAACTTTCTTCATAATGATATTTAATAATGACCTTTTGTGAAACACTGGCAAGTTCTATCAAGTCCTTTCATACAGTGTCCTCAATGCTGCCAATGGAAACAAAGTTAGATTATTCAAACTTAGTCCTTTCTAACGTGTCCTGGGCCCCTTCAGAACAGAGATACAAAAGCAAAAGGAAAGAGGGCCTCGCTGTATCCCCCTTCCACTGAGCCCACACTCTCCCCCATTCACCCAGTCCCACCACAAAAGGGGCACGACCTATGCTATTAAATACATAGAGATTTAGATCATATTCCAAAATGCTAAGGAGACTGAGTAACTATGAAATATGTATTTATTTAAAACAAAAAAGGAGGCAGAAGGTTGAATAATTTGCCAGGGGAGGAAAATAACTCCATTTTCTTCCGACTCCCTTAGGTACAAATATCAAGTTTGACGGTGAGACATTTGACAGCACAGGTTATAAAACTGTGAGACTCTGTACCATGGAATTCTTAGCTGCACATTTTTTAGTAGAAAAAGATTTGGGGTGATTCTGTGGGGTTTTGCGCTTCCCAGGAATATGGAGTCCCCCTCTCTCTTGGGGTGGGAAATAACTTTTTCAAGGTTCACTGGGATCTTAAATACGAAGAGATATAAAAGCTGGCTGCAGAGTTTGCATTACGTTTTCAAGGGAAACAGTTTGTAAACCTTCACATTCATCTCTATATCCAGTTCACTGATGGAGGAATAAAACAAAAAACAGAATTCATGATACACACTCTGTCCAGGAATAAGGACTAAGTATCTGATTATTGTTCCTTTATGTTTTACTCTCATAATACTGAGAGAATTAAGCAGGTGAAAAATCACAAGACCTATGAATTTCACATTATAACAATAACTTGGAAGTGAATGGAAGGTCTAGCTAGCAGAATATGCTATTGTGTGACAAAAAAGTTAAATCATTATAGCTTGTTTCATAATAGTAAAATGAAAGAATATTTTAAGATGTGTAACTCTGATTGAAAATATAAATATTGACATTTATTACACACAGCATACCAAGTAATTGGGTGGAAAAGCTATTTCATCATAATCTCAACATAAAGATTTATGGAAGAGTAATCTAAATATGCTTAGGTCATTGTATATGTGTATCATCAATTAAAATAAGATATAACTTTGACACATTAAGAACGTTTAGATTTCAGACTTACCCTGCGCAGGGTGTTTTGAAAATCATTCCCTACTTCTAGAGTTGTAATAATAAATACTCCAAGAACTAAAAGTCCTCCAGGTAGCATTCTGGATACCTAGAAATAGAAACATAGTATTAACTAACAGAACATCTGGTGCTATATACAATCTTTGTGTTTGAGAAGCTAAATATTAAATCAGAAAATAACTACTTATCGCCAACTTTATGCATAGCATTGAGGCAGAAGTGTTGAAACACTGGTTAAAATACTGAGAAATGGATAATGACTAGGGGTCATCATGTATACAATCTTCCTAGAGTATCCTGAACTTTTACCCTAAAATTACCTTAGAAATAAAAAACAATTTAATAGTAAAACCCATTAGCTACATAAACAAACCCCTTTTTCTCATGAGATCAAAGACTGAAATTTCTTGAATTTTTTCTTTTCTTTTTTTTAGAGAGAGAGACAGACAGACAGAAAGGAAGAGAGGGGGCGAGGAGACAGATGAGAGGCATCAACTTGTAGTTGCTTCACTTTAGTTGTTTATTGATTGCTCCTCATACTCTTCTTAAATTTTTTCAACGACTTCTGCTATCAGCTAAATACTAATTTCGCCTGTTATTTCAGAATCAAAAACCTGGCTAATCTGATACTCAGGGCCTCCCTCATCTGACACCACTTTCTCTGAAATATTCAAATACCCACCAGTCAAGAACTTTTCTGTTCTCCATATGCACACACAGCTTCTTACTCTGCACCTTGACTCGGCCTGCTCCCCCAGGCTGAGCTGACTTGTTCTTATACTTTCGGTACCTTACTAGTTCATCTGGGAAACCCTTAAGGGAAGAAATAATTCAGAACTACCTCTGTATCCCTTTAATATTAGCAGAATACCAGAACCTGAAATTTGAGAGGGAGTCTGACTTGAAAATCCACTGTTCCCTATTGTCTAGGCTTACCTCAATTTTTGAAATCTACTTACTAATATAATTGAGCATTTATGCCATTTCTCATTTTTCTTTACTCTAAAATAATATTGGTTAAAAATCCTAGCAAGTCTTTCTGTGTTTATTGGATTATTTATGATAAATCTCTTGAGGTGGATTACTAGTTTAAGAAGGTATGCATATTTTTAAAGTTTTTGATACATACTACCTGTTTGTCTTCCATATTTTCCTTCACATGACTGTAGCTACTTCTTTATACCAAATAATTTCTTTCTACCATCTATACTCAGAGATAAGCGTGCTTTGGTTATCTCTTGTATAGTTAATATATGCACAAACTGATCACAAGGTTAAGTCTTCAGAAAATTAGATACCATAGTATAATATATTGGTGTAGTATCTGCTGGTGGTTCCCTCTGACTTCAAAAATTCTCTTTACTATAGTAACACAAGCTTGATGTACAAAGAATCAAGTTCATATTTAGCATGAGGCACCTGCATACTTTTTTAAAATCACCAACATAAAATGAACCATTTCTTTCTAGAGGCAAAGAATGTAAATTTATTTTGCTACATAAATTTTATGTTTCTGTATGTGTCTACACATATATTTATATATAAAATATATCTCTAAAAATAAAATAAAATAAAAATCTCTCTCTATATATATTAAATGTACATATACATACTCACACATACATAAACTCTTGGGAAATTTAAATTTAAACTAATACTTTTATTAGAACATGGTATTTCATATTTCTTAAATTTTTTTATAACTACATACCACCCCTCCCATTACAAACACATACAGATAAACGTGTGTAAAAGATTTAAAGTTGATTGGAGAAGAAAACAATTCTTTTACCTTATTCTAACATTCTTTATTAGATGACCTAATCCATTCAATAACTAGTTTTAAGTAAATTTAAACATCATTTCCTTTTCCACCCCCAAATCTGTTTCCTGCTCTTGTAACAGCAACACCATCTTCCTAGAAACCCAGACTAAAAACCTCAGTAATTTCTATCTCCTCTTTTGCAATATCTCTCCACTCCCCAACTACTTGGTCACTAAATCATCTTGATACTAGCTCTTTCTTTGAAATGTTTGGCTAGAACTTTTAGCTTACTACTTTAGTTTATTCATGGATTCATTTATCCAATATTTTGGAGTTTACCTTATACACCACGAAATTACTGTGCTTGGCACTAAGAATATAGGCATAAACAAAACAGACATTACCACTGTTCCTCATGAAGCTGAGTCTAGACTCATATTATCTTTTTTTGGACTATTGCTATAACTGTATTTTTTCTGTTCTGTCTCCAGTCTCTCTATTCTCCATTTATACTATACTAAGGCATTAAACTTATTTTCTGAATTACTGACAGACCAATCATATTAATTCCTTCTCAAAACGGGGAGCTCTGAAAGTCTACCACAGAGGTATCGTCTACCAAACAAACCCCTCACTTCTTAGGGTGGCACTCCAAAACCATCCATAACTGGCCCTTTACAGCCTTATCTCTAACTCCATTCTCTTATATATACCCTGTTTCAATCATACCAAATCGCACGCTACTCTTCTAACAAATCTTTCAGGCCTTGGGGTCAGTTAGGCATTCCATGCTTTGGGCACTCAATTTATTCTCTGGCTTTTACTGGCAAAGTCCTGTTCATCTTTCAAGTAGAGAGCCTTCTATGAAGCTGTCTGAATCCAGCCACTGGCAGGTATTTAATCACCCTCCTCTATATTCCTGCAACACTTTGCTATTTTCATCTCATTCCTCTTATTACTGGTTTGAGTAATGTCTTTCACTTTTGTTAAAATGTATATAATTCTAAGAATATATATATATTTTAAATTTAACCATTGTTTTATTGTCTCAGTGCCTAGGTTAAGACTTTAAAACAATGCGACTAGAAACTATATTATCAATAACTAGTATTATTATAAAGTAAGGAAAAATTGGAAATAAGCTAAATGACCAGAGTAGGAGATAAGTTAAAAAATATGATGGATAAAAATTAACAATAGAAAAGCATGGCATATAAGATAAAAAAGTGAGACTGGGCCCTGGCCGGTTGGCTCAGCGGTAGAGCGCCGGCCTAGCGTGCGGAGGACCCGGGTTCGATTCCCGGCCAGGGCACACAGGAGAAGCACCCATTTGCTTCTCCACCCCTCCGCCGCACCTTCCTCTCTGTCTCTCTCTTCCCCTCCTGCAGTCAAGGCTCCATTGGAGCAGGGATGGCCCGGGAGCTGGGGATGGCTCTGTGGCCTCTGCCTCAGGCGCTAGAGTGGCTCTGGTCACAACATGGCGACGCCCGGGATGGGCAGAGCATCGCCCCCTGGTGGGCAGAGCGTCGCCCCTGGTGGGCGTGCCGGGTGGATCCCGGTCGGGCGCATGCGGGAGTCTGTCTGACTGTCTCTCCCTGTTTCCAGCTTCAGAAAAAAAAAAAAAAAGTGAGACTGCCTGGGTTGAAATCCCAGTTTCACTACTTATGCTGTTATCTTGGGTTTCAAGTAAGAAAATGCAAGTTGTAAAAACTTAAGAGTGAGTACTCTGAAATCCTAGTCTAGTCTGAGGATAAAGTGTTTTTATTCTGCCTGTCAATAAACACAAACTTAACTATGTAAGGATAAAATTATGATACCTGGTTAGCATGTTCTGAGGCCCATTCTTCATCCAAATTATCCAACTTATCTTTGGGATGTTTGAGGTTCTCATTTTTTTCCTCTTTGGGTGGTGTTCTAGTGGCAAGAATCACATAATCCTTTTGTGAAGAACACTTAAAAACAAATCAGAAAAGCTTATTAGTGATATCAGACTAAGGAATGTAAAGTCTTATGACATGCAAAAAGAGTAGCATTTATTTTATTTTATTTTTTTATTTTTTTCTGAAGCTGGAAACAGGGAGAGACAGTCAGACAGACTCCCACATGCGCCCGACCGAGATCCACCCGGCACGCCCACCATGGGGCGACGCTCTGCCCACCAGGAGGCGATGCTCTGCCCATCCTGGGCATCGCCATGTTGTGACCAGAGCCACTCTAGCGCCTGAGGCAGATGCCACAGAGCCATCCCCAGCGCCCGGGCCATCTTTGCTCCAATGGAGCCTTGGCTGCGGGAGGGGAAGAGAGAGACAGAGAGGAAGGCGCGGCGGAGGGGTGGAGAAGCAAATGGGCGCTTCTCCTGTGTGCCCTGGCCGGGAATCGAACCCGGGTCCTCAGCACGCTAGGCCGACGCTCTACCACTGAGCCAACCGGCCAGGGCAAGAGTAGCATTTATAACAGCTTAGGTTGTTAATATCTATATTATAATGGAATCTACAGAAAAACCAATTTTCATGAAGAACCTTACAATACTTTCCTCACATGTTCTCTTTTAATATATCTGATATTAGCTCTTATTTATTTGACATTCAGATGTGAATTATATCGTGGTCACTGAAAAACAGTTTACTGGGTAAGTAAATGACTGCATTTAAACAAAAAGATAATAAATATGTTTGGTCAGTTCTCTGGTTATTATACTTACTTCTAGATAATTTGAACAGATTGGGTGGTTCAGTAAAATAAAGCAACAAATGCCCATACACATCTGACTTTCATTGAAATGACAACAGTAACTAAATAGTAAAAAGAAAACAAACAATACAAAGAAATGACAATAGCCCTGGCGGGTTGGCTCAGTGGCAGCACATTGCCCTGGCATGTGGATGTCCCGGGTTTGATTCTGGGCCAGGGCACACAGGAGAACCGCTCATCTGCTTCTCCACCCCTCCTCCCACCTCTCTCTATTCTCCTCCTCTCCTGCAGCCATGGCTCAATTGGAATGAGTTGGCCCCAGGAATTGAGGATGGCTCCATGACCTCTGCCTCAGGCACTAAAACATGGCTCTGGTTGCAACAGAGCAAGGGCCCCAGATGGGCAAAGCACCGCCCCCTAGTGGGCTTGCTGGGTGGATCCTGGTTGGGGCACATACGGGAGTCTGTTTCTGCCTCCCCTCCTCTCACTAAAAGAAAAAATAGAAATGACAATAGTGTGGGATTTGTACACGTGTGTCCACAGAAGAACAACGGGATACAGAATTAATGTGATATCAGATTTATGTTCCTCAGTTTTGGTACTACAGTAGTCAAAGGTGGGAAATCCAATAATAAACTTAGGGAACATTGAATAGCTCAGCCTTGGTACAGTGGAAGTTTCCTATGAAGAAAGAATAAAAATGAGGCTGATAATACAATCTAGGATGGTTTCATACTCAGACATGACCTGAAATTCCCATCATTAGTGTCATCCTGGACCAGAAAATAAAGAAAGAGAAAATATTTCTACAAAGGTTATTTCCAAAAACTTACATTCAAATGTATGATACATAGGAAAAGGTTTGGTGCTGATTAGAAAGCTCTTCCTTCTCTTAAAATCTATGACTTTGAAAAGAAAATGACCCTAAGGGTTCCTATAGACAAACCTGAGGGAAAGGAGAGAAAAGTGATGAACCCTGGAGTAAAGAGGAAAAAGAAACACGTAGAAGAGTGAAGCGGAAGGAATGAAAAGGCAGCAGGAAGAAAGACCGGCAGGAAGGTCCGAAAGTGTGGGAGACTTATGTGTAAGAAGCAGTCTGTGTGCAGTAAGGGAAGTCTGGAAGAGGGTATTTCTCACGACCTTTATCTTTAGTGATCCTATCTTTCTCTAAAATTTTTCTTCCCTTAAATTTTTAAAAAAATAATAGGAAGTAAGGCGGCAGTCTAATGAGAGGCCTCACAGGATGCTACTACCTGGTTGAGCAGTGCAGGGTCTGTCCTCTTGTCTTACAAGTTAAGGAATCAGATTGGTGACCATCAAGGGGTGTGACTACCTGAGTCCTCGGACAGTGCCTTCTTTAGAAGCAGGTAACACTGGGCATCGGATTGTAACAGGAAGTAGCTTGGGAATGTGGACAGAATCAGAACAAGGAAAGGTCCTTACGGAATTTGAATACTCTAAGGTCCCATGATAAGATATCCAGCAATAAAATGGTCACAATAGAGTTTTATTTGCTACTAAGCCTCAAAATCAAGTCCTTGGGCCATAGTGTACTTTCTCTTAAATAATGTTTAGATGGATAAAGGCAGTTTGTCTACGTAATTCTTTTTTTTTTTTTTTTTTTTTTTTTTTTGCTGTTGTTGCTTTGTACTGCTGACCAGTCCTCCTTGCTTATTCACAGTTTTTCTTCAATTATAATAATAAATCAGTTGGGGCTTATGCTTTTTAAAGAAACTGTTCAAATCTCTTCCATTTTGTGTTGATCTTTTTTTTGTGACAGATAGAGAAACAAAGAGAGGGACAGAAAGGGACAGACAGACAGGAAGGGAGAGAGATGAGAAACATCAGTTCTTTGTTGCAGCACCTGAGTTGTTCGTTGATTGCTTTCTCATATTTGCCTTGACCGGGGTGAAGGGGCTACAACAGACCGAGTGACCCCTTGCTCAAGCCAGTGACCTTGGGCTCAAACCAGTGACCCTGTGCTCAAACTGGTGAGCTTTCACTCAAGCCAGATGAGCCCACACTTAAGCTGGAGATCATGGGGTTTTGAACCGGGGTCCTCTGCATCGCAGTCCAATGCTCTATCCACTGTGCCACCACTTAGGACATTTTGTGTTGATTTTTAAGGCTTAACTCTATGAGGCAAACAGAATATGTCTGATTTTCAAATTCTCTTAACCGCTTCCCCAACCTCTCCAACGAATCAACATTTTAAAAAATAAGGTACTATACTATGTAACAAAATACATGACCACTGTTGCTAAGTCTGAGATAAGACACAGTACAATGGGAATAAAACTGTCAAAAGCTACTTCTGTAAAGAACTGAACAACCAGGAATTAATAAAGATCAGAAGACAGTATAAAACACCTTGAAAATACAAATAATGTGGTCAGTAAAAATTCTAATTTTGGAGTTTCCACAGCATAAAATATTTTTACATTGTCAAAAGACAGTGTGTTCTGACTTAAAGAAATCTGGGCCCTAGCCGGTTGGCTCAGTGGTAGAGCGTCGACCTGGCGTACAGGAGTCCCAGGTTCGATTCCCGGACAGGGCACACAGGAGAAGCGCCCATCTGTTTCTCCACCCCTCCCCCCTCCTTCCTCTCTGTCTCTCTCTTCCCTTCCCACAGCTGAGGCTCCATTGGAGCAAAGATGGCCCGGCGCTGAGGATGGCTCTGTGGCCTCTGCCTCAGGCACCAGAGTCGCTTTGGTCGCAACAGAGCGATGCCCCAGATGGGCAGAGCATCGCCCCCTGGTGGGTGTGCCAGGTGGATCCTGGTCGGGCGCATGCGGGAGTCTGTCTGACTGCCTCCCCGTTTCTGGCTTCGGAAAAATACAAAAAAAAAAAAGAAATCTGGACTAGGTTTGTCTTAACTGCTCCACCGTTTATCTCAAAAATCCACTTGGGCCTGACCAGGCAGTGGTGCAGTGGATAGAGCGTCAGACTGCGATGCAGAGGACCCAGGTTCGAGACCCCAAGGTCGCCAGCTTGAGTGCGGGCTCATCTGGCTTGAGCAAAGCTCACCAGCTTGGACCCAAGGTCACTGGCTCAAGCAAGGGGTTACTCGGTCTGTTGAAGGCCCATGGTCAAGGCACATATGAGAAAGCAATCAATGAACAACTAAGGTGTCGCAATGCGCAACGAAAAACTAATGATTGATGCTTATCATCTCTCCGTTCCTGTCTGTCTGTCCCTGTCTATCTCTCTCTCTGTCTCAGTAAAAAAAAAAAAAAAAATCCACTTGTTATTTACATCTTCATTCCATTTCTCCATCCCCTAACCCTGAGTTTATTGTTGAATAGCATATTTCAATTCTAAATAAACAGGTAATTTGTTCTGTCAATAAATACACCCTGAGAAATACATACCTGTCCTATTAAAAGTCCGGAGACAAAAGATTTTCCTTGGAGATCGAGGTTTGAAAGATACTGGCCAACAGTCTCTTCTACAATGTAGGTTCTTCCCATTATGAGAATTAATTCAATCTCCTAAATTATAAGAAAAAACATATAGTATTTTTAAGGAAAAATATATATATAACTTGCAATGTTTCCCTTATGGGGAAAGTAGAGAGAAATAAGTGGTACTACCTCAATGCTACCCTATGGCTTGCAATGACTGCTTATTAAAGACAGTTTTCTTATCTGCAAAGTTCAAATGTAGCTTCATAATTCTCAACACACTGCTGCAGTAAATGACTACTAATCAACCAGGGTTGATGTGAGAGATGAAACTTATTTCCAGACCCAGGAAAAGGGAAAGGCCAGAATTAGTCAACAAGCCGGTTTCTATTCCAGATGTCCTACTCTCTAGTTGTGTTATCTTTGATAATCTATTGCTGAGCTTCAGTATGCTCACTTCTCAAACACAAAATATAACTTCGCTTTGCTCACTGGGAGGTAGAAATAATCAAATGCATTTCCTCAGCAAGCATACTGTGAAGAACTACTACGTGCTACGTGCTAGAAATTGTACGTGGGATGGTGGCACAAAATAACATTTTATCTCTGCTTGTGAGTAACTCATAGTACAAGACCTACTGAAGTAGATTAACAGCAATGCAATAATAATAAACGTCTTTAGTTTCTGCTGAAACTAAGAAAGGTAATGTAACTTGCCCAAGTGACAAAGCTGGTAAGCGATAAAGGTGGGATTTAAACTCAGTCTGGATCTAGAATCCACGCCCTTAAATATTATGCTCATACTGAGGAATCATATTCTGTCTCTCTACTAAACCATTACTAAGGGTAACTCTTGACTGGGTGAGAACCAGTGCATCATTTTTACTGATTTGTTCTCCTTTGATTTGATTTTCAGTAGCTAAAAACCAAAGATGCTAACTAGAAGAGCTAGGCAGTAATGAATAAGCTCAAGGATTTCATGTGGAGTGTGGGAGACAAAAATGTAAAAAGATGATATTCAAAAATGATATAAAATAAATAAAAAAGACTGTAGGAATACAGTTGCAACATTTTGAATAGAGATAATGGTCATTTTGAGTTCTATAGAAAATTTCAATCTTAGTACAGCAAAGTCAAGGTAACTATAGATGTGCTGGGCTGCCTTATGACACCAGTAAACTGCCAGTCACAGTGATTTTGGATTAGCCAAAAGTAAAGCCCAGATAACTGGTTCCAGTTTGAAATGGCCTACTGGATTGTTTTGTTTTTTGTTTTTCCAAAGAGCCTGTTCAGTTTTGTCTCAAAATGCCTTAAATTTCTTCCTACCTCTTTTCAGACAACCACAGAAATAAGTTGGGTTTGCACACAATTTTGGTTTAGATTAGGTCTAGAATAGTCTGTCTAAACCAGTGGTAATCAACCTGGTCCCTACCGCCCACTAGTGGGCGTTCCAGCTTTCATGGTGGGCAGTAGAGGAGCAACCAAAGTATAAATAAAAAGATAGATTTAACTATAGTAAGTTGTTTTATAAAGATTTATTCTGCCAAACTTAGCAAAAATCTGACATAAAGTACTTGGTAAGTAATTATTATTATATGCTTTAACTTGCTGTAACTCTGCTTTATAAATTTTATAAAGTAAAGTTACTTCCCTACTTTATACACCAGCATTACTGTGGAACTAGTGGGCGGTTAGAAAATTTTACTACCAACAGAGATACAAAAGTGGGTAGTAGGTATAAAAAGGTTGACCACCCTGGTCTAAACCATTAATGCCTCTATAAAGTTAAGGGCTTTCGACTTTTAATATTGCCTTAAGGTATTCATTTCTGTATATTAAACTTTATTCTACTTTATCACATTATTCTACTCCTTTCCTTCTGGCCTAATAACTCCTACAAGAAACAGCAGTGACAGTGACTCCAAAGTTATGGTATGTAACTTTCTAATCTTATTTTTTCCAAGGTGCCTGCTGGCCAATTAATGCATAAGAAATTGTATTCAATAGGAAGATGATAATGTATTAGGTTATAAAATCTGATTGAATATCAGATATTATTTTCTTCAGTGCTCTTTAAAACTTTTAAATACAGCCAACCACACTTTACAAAGGACACTACTAAAAAGGTAGATCTTGTCTTACACAGTTCAATTTTTCCTGAAATGTTTTGTCAGCAGGAGCTTTATAAGTCGTCCAAACACTGTGACTTGGGACATCTCAACCTCTCTGCACTCTGATTACATAATCCACAAAATAAAGGATTTGGATCACAGCAAGTCTGAAAACCTATCTAATTTCAGGATTCTGTGAGTTCAAATGCAAAATATATTCATTTTCCAAATGAGATCAATAATATGATAATATTGCGGGCCGAGGGCGTAGTCCACTACTATACATATCCACAACCTCAAAGTGTTTACATAAAATATTTCAGGGGTAAAAAAAATCAACCTCAAGCTTTTTACTGATATTTACAAAAGGCCTGCCTGCTACTGTGGGAACTGCAGGATGAATGACATTAGCGATGCTTTATTTTCAAGAAAAAAACTTAATAAACTATTTCAGATGAGCAATCAAATGTAATAATCTTCAGACTCAGCTTAGAAGTCACAGAGTATACCGATCTGGAACCAAGCAGTTCCTTATAGTGGCAGAGGAGTGATTTTTAAGAATGCGTTTAAAAACTTAAAACAGTTTTTTTATTTTAAATACAAATGTAAGGCAACATTTTCTGCAATGTTACCTTAAAACATAGAAACAAAGGCTGCATTCTAACTCCTCTTAGCTTCTTTTTAAAATCTCCTTCCTGAAAAATGAACCAGGCTCCCTAAATTCCTGTTGGATCACTGTCACCCACCCCAACACACACACACACACACACACACACACACACACACTTAAATGGCCTTTGTTTCGAACAAGGTTTGTCGTAACTTGGATTCGAATCTGTTGTACCTGTCTGTCCATATGTTTCCTACAATCCGCTTCTTTGCTCCTTAAATAAGAAAGTTGTGTCCAAGTGCACACACACAACGTTCACACACGATTTACGCCCTTAGGCGGACTCACCTACCTGCACACGTGGCGGACCAGCCGGTCAGTCCGCCTAAGAAGGTAGTTCAGGGTTCAAGTACCAGCCTCTGCGCGCCTGCCTCCCCTCCGGCTCCCACGGTCAATGAATTCATCAGAAAGCGACGCACTTCCCACTCCAAATCCAGGGTCTCAGGAGTGCGGTGACGCGGACTGATGACGCGTTGCTCGCCCCCCCTCCCCCCGTCTTCACTGCAGCGGCTCCGCCAAAGCTACTGTGGTCGCCACCCCGCCCCCTTTCGGGCACCGTTGAGAGTGTGGCGTTAGCCCGGCGCCTGCCGTCCGGCCCTGCCGGGACCGATGCCCTCTAGTGGCTCTGTGTCTAGGAGCCGGCAAAGAGGACCATCCATGGCATCCCGAAGCTTTGACGGTAAGGTTGCTCTGCTTTTCAGAAAGGAACATGGGATGACGGTACTATATGGCGCCCCCTCGCGGACAGTGGTCACGCGGCCGGAATAGGAGAGCTGGCGGGCGGGAGAAAGAAGGAAGCTAAACCGGAGTTGGGGACTTGGGCTCACCAGAAGCATAGAGGAAAAAATACGTTTCCCAGAGTTCTGCGAGGCTTGAAGCAGGTGGAAAGGGGAGCCGGAAGTTCGCGTGCAGGTCCGGGTCAGAGGCCTCTCCTGAACTCGTATACCCAGGGTGCACAGCGGCCAGCGGCTGCGCGCGCATGCGGGCGCGGGCGCGGGCGCGGTGGCGCTTTTCCTGCCGCGGTTCACATCGGACTCGATTTCCCAGGGTCCCGCCGCGGGAGTCTCCGGCGGGCGGGCGCGCGCGAGTTCCCGAGCGAGGTCGCGGCAGAAGTGGCCGCCCAGGCCTCTGCGTCCTCCAGGTCTTCTCCTGTCTCCGTTCCTGTTGCCGCGACCCCCTGTCTGAACGACATGGCGGCGGTGCTGCAGCAAGTCCTGGAGCGCCCGGAACTGAACAAGCTGCCTAAGTCCGTCCAGAACAAACTTGAAAAGTTTCTGGCCGACCAGCAATCCGAGATCGATGGCCTGAAGGGGCGGCACGAGAAGTTTAAGGTGGAGAGCGGTGAGTACGACGCTCTTCCCGCCCGTACAGACTCGCACTGGGCACGACTTCCCTGGGGGCATCACCTCCTCGGCCCCCCAGGGTCCCCGAGGCCCTGTCTCACCTGCTCCTCTCAGTTTGATGGAAGGAGACTTTTTGTTTGTTTTTGTAAATTTGAATCCACGTTTAGGTCCGTTTTCTTTGTAAGTAGGGTACATCATGTAACAGGTTGTGACGATTTGGGTCTGTTTACACTGGACTAAAGAGAATCTGCAACCCCTGTCTGAGCCTAGTGTCCCCTGTCTGTAAGTTGTTCGTAAATTAGTGGTAGTTTCCGCTCTTTTCTGGGCACCTGCATGCAGAGGCCTTTGTCCAATTGACGGCTTCATGCACTTGTTTTTGAGTGTGTGTCCTTCTGGTCCGATAACCAGCTGGATGTTCTCAGAAATGAATAGGTGCCCAGGACGGCGTTGGCAGAGAAGTGAACTTGCAGTAAATACGTTTAATATATCGGACTTATTTCTGAAGGTTGGAGTTTCATAGAAAATATATTAAGACCTATTGTTAATACCTGCGGTAGACCCTCAAATGAAAAAGTACGGAGATAGCGTCTTGAACATCCTTAGCATAGGAAGTACCATTAGTAAAATACAAACTCCCTGTTGTGTGTCTTGGCTGGCTCTACCAGTTGCCTGGGGTGATTGGTACTGAGTTTTGCTAAGGGGATTGAAAATTACAAATAAATATTTACTTCAAGAAATGGAATCATCAAGCAGAATTAATGTTGAATATTAATTTCCTGAGTCCCAAAAATGAATCTCGTACACTGCATACTGCCTTCTATTCACTAATGGACACAAATGTTGAGTGTCTTGGATGCACTCGATACTGTGTGAACAGCACATATCAAGCCCTTTCCCGTGGTAAGGTAACCCATTTCTTTTTACTTAAATTTAATAATGTTATACTTTTAGGTATTATTTTAGCTATTTTAATACAAGCCTTTTAAAGCAAAGCAGGTTTTAATATGAATAATTTTTTGTTGTTGTTTAATAAAGCTTTTTGGATGCTTTATTCTGAGAAGTCTACTAATGTGTGGGGAAAATGCTAAGATAAGAAAGACATGCTACCTGCGGTGAAGAAGTTCCTAATCTTAGGGGATAGACCGAAAAGCAATTTGTAAAATCCCCTTGAGGCCTTGTGTTCTTTTGTCCTGTACTTGTAAGTCAATTGAAAATATTCAAGTCATGTTAAGTGCTTGATGTATTTACCTTTATTCAAATTCTTACTAAGAGCGCAATTCCAATACTATGTCTGAAGTTTTAAAATGAAGCTTATTAAAAATGAGTAGCATTATGGAAATAGTGTGTACATGTGTGTTTGATGTTATTTTCTTCTCTACTCTTCTGTAGAACAACAGTACTTTGAGATAGAGAAGAGGCTGTCCCACAGTCAGGAGAGACTTGTGAATGAAACCCGAGAGTGCCAAAGCTTACGGCTTGAGCTAGAGAAGCTCAGTGAGTAATTGCATCTGTATAATTTTTGTGAAGTGTTGAGATCTTCAGACATCTTTGCATGCTTTGTAAACATTTACTTTATGTGAAGTGTTGATTAAGTGTCATTGTTTTCATTTGTGGTAATATTTGGGTTTTTCATTCTGTAATAATGTAAAAAAGCATAGGGTTTAAATTTCCTAATTACCTTTATGTGTTTAGAAGAAAACTATAAAGAGATAGAGCCTACTGTGAGTGGACATTGTGGGATTGACAATTCAGTATCAAGCATAATTTTCTTCCATGTTAAAGGCTCTGTTTACAGTGATAACTAAGCTGAATTACAGTTAAGGTATCTATTAATGTGCTTTATTCTGTATACATTTTATGTAGTTTAAATGTTAATATTTTTTATCCAGTTCATAAATATAATTAACTGTTTTTATAATTGACTTGGAAGATGTCATTAAAAATAAGGATATTGGTAGTTGTATATGCTTTTCCTATAAATGTTGGCTAGAATGAACACAAATGCAGTTTTGGAGATAAGATAGTGTATTTTATAATTTGGTCTAAAAATATAGTGAGTTTTGGATGTATTTTTGAATTTGGAATACAGTGTATAACTCACCCTTTTTGAGGCTCAATTTCTTAATTTTAAAGTGTGTATGGGTGGCAGTTGGATAAAAACTTGTTACTGCAAGTTTTGAGCCTTTGTGTGTATAATCATGGTATTTCTTTTATCCAGATAGTCAACTGAAGGCACTAACGGAGAAAAACAAAGAGCTTGAATTTGCTCAGGATCGCAATACTGTCATTCAGGTAAACCTCATTTCTTTAAGTAACACTAATTGTAAACATGATACTGGAACAAGTTTTGTGTGTTTTTTTATATCCTGATTTTATTATTTAGGCAATGGGAAGATAAAACATGTTCTATTACAAGAAGCTACTAACAAAATCATGTATACATAAGTTTTTTTTTTTGTACTTTTTTTTTTTTTTTTCTGAAGCTGGAAACAGGGAGAGACAGACTCCCGCATGCGCCCGACCGGGATCCACCTGGCACGCCCACCAGGGGCAAGCTCTGCCCACCAGGGAGGTGATGCTCTGCCCCTCTGGGGCGTCGTTCTGCCGCGACCAGAGCCACTCTAGCGCCTGGGGCAGAAGCCAAGGAGCCATCCCCAGCGCCCGGGCCATCTTTGCTCCAATGGAACCTTGGCTGTGGGAGGGGAAGAGAGAGACAGAGAGGAAGGAGGGGGTGGGGGTGGAGAAGCAAATGGGCGCTTCTCCTATGTGCCCTGGCCGGGAATCGAACCTGGGTCCCCCCGCACACCAGGCTGATGCTCTACCGCTGAGCCAACTGGCCAGGGCCTACATAAGTTTTTTAACTAGATCTTTTATATGATATTTTTATTGATAGATCAGACATCAGTTTTACTCATTAGAATATATTGATACTTGATATTTGAAAAAAAGAAACAACTCGGAAGCTCTTAAATTGTGATGTTTTAAAATTATTGTTAAGTCCAGTGCCATAGAATTAGACATAGGATAGAGGTTCATAGATTCCTCCACCCACTCACCCACTTAGCTATCTGATCTGCCTTGCATCTTTCCTTTCTCTTAGAAATGATCTATTTAATACTTATTGTCACCCAGGCATTATTTCAGGTATCATAATACAGTTAGGGATATGATCCATCCATCAGAAATCATTTCCTTAAAGTAGTGATATGAATAACAGATTGAATGAGATTACAAGGATTGTTGACCAGTTTGTCTAATAAAAGTGATCATACCCAGTGATTCTGCACCCAGATAGAACTTTAGACTCTTCCCGTCATTTTTTTAATTTTGCGTTTGATTTGAGGTTGAAAAGTACTTGCTATGTAAAAGAAACTTTGCATAGGAAAGACTAATAGATTTGATCCATTAGAAATTTTTTTACCTCTCCATGTTAACAGTAATATTTATCTCTTTTTTATTTTTTATTTTTTGTATTTTTCTGAAGCTGGAAACGGGGAGAGACAGTCAGACAGACTCCCTCATTCGACCGACCGGGATCCACCCAGCACGCCCACCAGGGGCGATGCTCTGCCCCTCCGGGGCGTCGCCCTGTCGTGACCAGAGCCACTCCAGCGCCTGGGGCAGAGGCCAAGGAGCCATCCCCAGTGCCCGGGCCATCTTTGCTCCAATGGAGCCTCAGCTGCGGGAGGGGAAGAGAGAGACAGAGAGGAAGGAGAGGGGGAGGGGTGGAGAAGCAGATGGGCGCTTCTGTGTGCCCTGGCCAGGAATCGAACCCAGGACTTCTGCACGCCAGGCCGACACTCTACCACTGAGCCAACCGGCCAGGGCCTATTTATCTCTTTTTTTATTTTAAGAACAGTCTTTACCTTTGGCATGGGTGGCTTGAGGTTACTACTTACAACTCAAACGTACATTAATTACCTTTGTCTTGTTACAAAGGTAACTGATTGAATATATTAAGGGTTTTAGGTTATTCTTTTTCTAGGGATCTTTCTTGAGAAATAATTTGAACCAAGGTATAAATGTGACAACAAAAACTAGAAATAAAATAAATGTCTTACAAAGGTATGTTTAAGTAGGACACTTCCAAGTGGTAGTGTTCTTCCAAGGAAAAATATTTTTAAGAATCCAAAATATGAACAAAAATGTTGAGAGTATATGTAACTTTTAAACTTTTTGCTGTATGAGTTATATGAGAAAAAAACAGCTATTTTAAACTGCATCTAACATTAAAGTAACAATTCTAAATTCAGGTTCCTGTATTTATTGATTGATTAGCTTGATTTTTCTTGTTTATGTATTATGCTTTGTATGACAGAGCCAGTTTACAAGGACAAAGGAAGAATTAGAAGCTGAGAAAAGAGACTTAATTAGAACCAATGAGAGACTATCTCAAGAACTTGAATATTTAACAGGTATGCAGAAGTGCTTTAGCCTCTAATGCCACTCTTTTCTTCTCTGTCAGTGCTAGGAGTTCATCCCTGTCCATCCCTGTAGTTGGTGTTTATTCGTGATAGCTCAGAATAGAGCTCAGGGTAATAGCCTATTGTTTCTCCCATTTACTTATTTAATTTAGATCATTAACAAGTATTTAAATAAGTGTCTAGACAAGTATACAAATGAAAAACATCTCCAAATACATGCTTACAAAAATTAGGGGATATTTCAAAGTGAATATGAAGTGATAAAATATCTCCTAATTTTTGTGAGCAGTGTAGTAATTTGGACCAAGATTTACTTCCAAAAATACTTAATACAATGTTAATTGTAATATCAAATTGTAAACAGTTTAATGTTCATTTATAGAGGCTGACCTCCTTTATTTCATACATTTACTTTTGCTGGTATGAGTTTCCACAAGCATTCAATATAAGAACCTAAGAGGAGGTTCTTTTACAGGCTTTAAAGCTTATAGGTTTAAAAAACATGCTGAAGTAGTTAGGAAGCAGGAATATAAAATATATTTAACAGACTATAGTATATAATACAGTTGATACATTCAGTGAACATGACTTTTATGCATTTTAAAGGTACCAAGTTCCCTTTGGTTACTTTTCATAACAGTTTTGAAAAGTTATTTCTGTTGAAGAATTTTCAAATACTTATGTTGCTATATAATATTGTATTTAATTAGACTTTCCTAGTCTTAGAAAAAAGTTACTTCAGAGTATTTATTGATGTTGATTAGCTGGTGGGTAGGTAAAATTGAAAGAATTTGTCCATACAAACCTGATGTAAGGAATGTAAAGAGAAGTAAGCATATGTATTCTGGTAGTTTTGAATAGAAAATCTCTATATGTGTCATTTTTAAACTTTTATATGTATCATTTTTTAACTTAACAAGTAGCTATTTGTGAAATTTTAATTAATCTTTGGTTATATGTGAGAAAAATTAATGTTAATTTTTTTGTATTTAACTTAAGATTCTGCATTTAAAATAATCAATATAACATAAATGTTTGGGTGCAGGAATCATCTATTTGTTAAAATTAAGTTTATAATTCATTATGGCAGAAAGAAATTAAAATAGAGGAGTTGAGAACTACTTACTTAGTGTTAAATGTTTATATTCCTAGATACATATTATTGATGTTTGTTTTCCTCTGTATATAATAGTTATTTTCAAATTCTCTTCTGACCTTGATAGAGGATGTTAAACGTCTAAATGAAAAACTTAAAGAAAGCAATGCAATAAAGGGTGAACTTCAGTTAAAATTAGATGAACGTCAAGCTGCTGATGTTTCTGTTAAGGCAAGTAACAAATAATTCCAAATGCATAACATACAATTTTTCTTAAAATTCACCTAAATTAAAATTTAGGCTAGTTATAAAAAAAGTAATTAAAGTGTGTCTTGTTTTTTACTGTCAGGGAATAAGCATTAAACAATTCTAATTGAACGCTTTTGCTTATGTGATATTTAAGTTTCTTGTTCTTACCTGATTGTTTTCTGTTAAGAATTCTTGCAGTTACTTATTACTCTTGTAAGGTAAAAATCTCCTTGTGTACCTTGGCTACAGACAAAATCTTTTAAGTAATGATGTCTTACTATAAATGTAATTTTTTTGTATTTCTTTAGCATCGAGAAAAACGTTTGGAGCAAGAAAAGGAATTGTTACATAATCAGAATACATGGTTGAATACAGAGTTGAAAACCAAAACTGATGAACTTCTGGCTCTTGGCAGAGAAAAGGGAAATGAAATTCTAGAGCTTAAATGTAGTCTTGAAAACAAAAAAGAGGAGGTATGTTAGTGAAATTTTATCTTTGTTTTGGTTACAACTTACATTTATATGCTAATTATTAAACATTTATTCAGTGGTGTACAAATGTAAGTGTATTATAGGATTAAGAGTCAAATATGGAAGACAGAACTCATAAGCATTTAACCTGGGAAATTAGTAATTTTAAATAGAATTTATGATATTCTTTGACTGTTGGTACTATCACTCTCTTATGATACATCTTTCCTAAGACATATTTAAGTAGTGGTAAGGTTTTGTAACCTAAATCCAAACATGTTTCATGAGCTAGTATTTTTTGTTTTTTAAAATACTGTATTTAATATAAAATTATATTTAGGGTATAGGGAATTATTTTTTGCTTACTTGACAGCTAAACATTATGTCAAACTAATTTTAGTTAATATCACATTCTCCCCCCACCCAATACTACTTTTTGTTTCTAGGTTACTAGAATGGAAGAACAGATGAACAGTTTGAAAACATCAAATGAGAATCTTCAAAAGCATGTGGAGGATCTGCTGACCAAACTGAAAGAGGTGTAGTGACCACTTTAAAATGTCTCTTTTATAAATTAAAGAATTTATGAAACTTGTTATGATATTATTTTGTGTTTTAAACTGTTTCTAGCACCATAAAATAGGACACTTAACCTAATCAAATATAACAATTATATGCTATATCCAAAGTAATGTCTAAAACTGAGCAAGTCATTAAATGTTTTTAAGTATTCCACTTTTCAATAAAAATATTAATTTTATTCTTAATCTATGTCATGAGAACTGATTTTAATTTAGTGTTTTAATACAAACCTGTATATATATAGTTTTTTCTTTTTGATAAGGATTCTAAATTCATTTCAGACATGTCTGCTGTAATTGGTTTTTGTTTATTTTTTTAGGCCAAAGAACAGCAGGCCAGTATGGAAGAGAAATTTCACAATGAATTAAATGCTCACATAAAACTCTCTAACTTATACAAGGTAGGTACCCTGCCACACAGTTTAATGTCCTAATGTTACATTATTGGTTGTTTTGGTTAACATTTTAAGATTAAATCTTAGAGTGCTGCTGAGGACTCCGAGGCAAAGAGCAATGAACTGACCCGAGCAGTGGATGAACTACACAAACTTTTGAAAGAAGCTGGAGAAGGTAACTTTTCAAGTATGCAAATATTACTTTATTTTTAGATAAAAGGTACTTTTTTCTTTACCTTTGTGTAGATTGTTGGATTTAGAAGTTAAATTAACTTTATTAGTGATACAAACTGGCATAGAAGAAAGATCCTGGATTAAGATATTTTAAATATTTCCAGCAAATACTATATTTTAAAATATAGGTATTGTTTTTCTGTTTTATTTAGCTGATAACCTCATGTATCTATCATCTAATTTCTAATAGAAAGTTTTTTTTCCATTTTTAAAATACTTTGGTAAGTACATACGGGTTTATAGTTTGGATACTCTTACTCCATATGTAAACCTTACTTTTAAAGTATAAATATGTATTTTAATGTCTTTGATTACCTTATATTCTTTTTTTTTGAAATGCAAGTTATTTATGTATGACCTTTTTTAGTTATTTCCTATGTTCTAAAGATCAGATTAAAACCAGAGATACTTAGAGACACTTTTAAAATTTGAGGTCCCTTATTTTTCCTGTGAATAGGAGACATCAAAAGGAAAAATAGATTCACCAGGCCAGGACATTTCAGGAACTATCAGTAGCGCAAGAGCTTCAGGGGTAATAACTGTCAACCATAGCCTTTCTAGAATTTAATAGTGTCCGATGGAGAGGGAAATGACTGTTCTGTTACACTTTCTAAGCTCTAGCATTTTAATTTTATGTTTAAATATTGTCTTTTAAAATGTGTTTAGCAAATAAAGCAATACAAGATCATCTTCTAGAGGTGGAGGAATCTAAAGATCAAATGGAAAAAGAAATGCTTGAGAAAATAGGGAAGTTGGAGAAGGAATTAGAGAATGCAAATGACCTGCTTTCTGCCACAAAACGTAAAGGTATGGATTTAGATGCTTACTAATGGTTAGAAATACTAGAACATCCCTACATGGGTTTATCTTATTATTACTAGTAGAATTTCTCTGTTGTGTTGTGAAGTAGGAAACTCCATTGAACTAGATATAGCATTATGTTATTTTTAGTTTAAAACTAGTACTTTATGTAGGTTTACTGTATCAGATACAAGTACCTTTTGGTCATATTTAGTTGTATGTCAGTTGTCAAATAATTTTAACTATAATTGCTGCATAGTTGTTAGAATTGAGTTTTGTTACATTATTCTTTGATGTCATAGTTTTAAAATCTTTATAGGAATTTATAGTAATGTACAGTAGGTGTCATTTCTAACTTGAAAAAATATTAGTGCCTTCTGTTTGAAATTTTATCTATACAAATTTCTGTGTGTTGACATAGGAGCAATATTATCTGAAGAAGAGCTTACAGCCATGTCTCCTACTGCAGCAGCCGTAGCTAAGATTGTGAAACCTGGCATGAAATTAACTGAGGTAAGAGTAGTGTTAACCAGTGTCACCCCAAATAAGTTCAATCAAAAAAAGCGTTCAGATCTCTCTGAAACTTAATCCTCAGAAGAATTATCCTAAATATCATATTTTTAGGATATATATGAATATCATCTGATGTTTAATGTATCATTCTGGGAAAGGCTTTCTTGGTTCCTAATTCTGTGTAACACAGTGAATATTTCCATCAATGTGAGTGCTAACGAATGTTTACTGTGGAGATAGACCCTATACTTCTGTTGTTATGCCTCCATTTGAAACAAGCCCTCTTCTACTTTCAGCTCTATAATGCTTACGTGGAAGCTCAGGATCAGCTGCTTTTGGAGAAACTAGAGAACAAAAGAATTACTAAGTACTTAGATGAAATAGTAAAAGAAGTTGAAGCCAAAGCACCAATTCTGAAACGCCAGCGCGAGGAGTATGAGCGTGCGCAGAAGGCTGTGGCAAGCTTATCGGCTAAGCTTGAGCAAGCTATGAAGGTGGGTTCCATCCCTGAATTTTAGCTGTGGGGAAAATACATATAAGAAACAATAAATATATATAATAAAGCTTGTCACTACATTATGAAATACCTGTAATTACAAAATGTTGTACTTTTATTCAGCTAAAATTGTAAGAGCCTTTTACATTTTTAAATACATTTGGAGTTGTCTGTAGAGTTCTATAGCGGATAATAAATTGCTACTTCAAATCTATCTTTATAATAGAATGCTCCTTAATGTAGTTTAGTCATTTTTTGTCATTCAGCTGTGGTGCAGACTCGATCACTAATGGGGTGATGTTGCAGAAGTGAGGAGAACCAGGTTTGCTGAAATAATGTAGTGATAGAAATGAATTTGCCTCAGAAGCTCCTGAGGTGGTCCATTCTATCCTAGTACAGTCTTTAAAAAAAAGGTTGTGATACTTCTGTCTAGAAATGATAATGTTGTTTTGGCACAGGGAAGAACAATTTTATATTATTCTGTTGTTCCTTTACATATTAGAACACCAAGGAAATTAACAAATATCTTTCATCTCTTAAGATTCCCTTTTAACAGATAGTGATGAAATCAGAGTATTTATACTCTGACAATTTTGCTTTTGGAGTACAACTATTATTGAAAAATCTTAAAGATTTGTTGCATTTTTGAATTTGAGGAAAGTCAGTTAAATCAATTTGTATCTGTTCTATCTAAACTGACAATTTTTTTTTTTTTGAGAATAGTATAAGTAAATTGTATTGTCAGTTCAAACTTAAAATTTTGTTGCTGTTGCTAATACAATTTGGGCATCAATTTAATCAGGGTATGTTATCTCTTGTCTCTCTTGTATCAAGTGACATCTACCAGTCTTGCTTTGACAGAATATTGGCTTTTTGAATCCCCTGTCCTCATCTGGTTTGAAAAGTGGTTCCTTGGGTCTAATTAAATTTTGAGTTTCTCACTGTTGAGAGTGAGGATTTTGCCTGGTACTTATTGTCTCAAGAGGATAGATAGTGAGGTCAAGGGGCTTAAGAATCAGAAAATAGTAGGTGTTTATTGTGAAAAACCTATTTGTTTCTTCACTAATGTACCAGGTACAGTAATTAAAAAAAACATTATTTTTTATAACTGCCAGAGAATTTAAAGATAATTATGGTAGCTTTTTATTTTATACCTGAATCTTCTTCCACACAACATGTGTTCTACAGACTAGATTTTGTGATAATTATTTGTTAAACATTTTTAGGGTTTTATAAGTAAATAGCTTCTTTCCTTGACATCTTAATCCCATTTTGAACTCAGTAGATTTGCATTATTGCCATAGTTCTGAATATTCACTTGCTTCATTTGTTTTATCATATACTTGTTTCTTGTTTGTTTTATAGCCTTGGGACTGGCTGTTGATTCTTTAGAATTAATTCCTAATGTGTCTTTATAAAGACAATCAGGTCTTATATGCATCCTGCCCAACTTCTTTTACTTATTTGATATTTGTTTTCAGATAACTAATGTGAAGATGATTATCATTATAATATAGTCTTTGTTTTTTGTCTTAGTAACAAAACTTTAGAAATTATTTACATGGTGTCATTTGAATTTGGTGTGACTCTGACCTTGTAATCAAGTTAATTTGGGAGTAGTGGCACATTGCCCATTGTTGTCATACAGTGATGATCATTAGAATGATGAGCAATCTTTTAGAAATTAAGAAATAAATACATGTATCATATTTGTAGACTTTCTTTGAGGGGTTATTGTATTATATAGGTTATATTGTATGAAATGTTTTTAGTTTATAAGTTGATTACTATGATATTTGAACACTGTATATTTTGTTATTTGTATAACTGCTTCATTTGTATAGTCTTAGCAGGAAATAACAGAATTTTTACGTAAATTTACATTTTAAAGGAGATTCAGCGATTGCAGGAGGACACTGATAAAGCCAACAAACATTCATCTGTACTTGAAAGAGACAATCAGAGAATGGAAATACAAGTTAAAGATCTTTCACAGCAGGTTAGAATTTATTGTTTCTTTTCCTATTTTTTTTTACCCTAAACCATGGCCTAGTAATGTTTGAATCATTTTGCAGGTATCTGAGAACTACCACATACAAAATTTTCATTGGTTAAGACTACTGCTGTAGCATAATTGCAGTCTAGTCATTTTTCTTTCATAGACCCTGCATTTTTTCCTTTTGTTTTTAAGTGATGAATTTTCAGATTATACGTACTTGTTATAATAAATGAAATAATTCAAAGATAAAAGTTCTTTCCCCCCACCCCTGTCCCAGAGTATAACCAGATAATACACTTCTGTATACTCTTTCCTATCATTCTTTTAATATGTATGAACACACATGAGCATAAATAAACATACACATTTTCTTTTTTACAGATATAAAACCATGCCATGTTTATTACTCTCCTTTTTTCCTTTTTTTTAACTGAAGTAGCCCGAAATGTAGATCTATTTTTGTTCGTGTATTTTACTCTAATTTTTATTTGTGGGTTACATACATAAACCACACAAAAATTTTACATGAATGGGATTAAAATCTATTTTTCATGTTCTTCCCCATATAACACATACAGAAGAATGCAGGTGCAATCATACACTTGTACACATAGTAGGTATCTGTTTCTGTGTATTTTATTGAGTCATTGTTTTACAAAAATTTGAGCCATGCTTCTGGAAATATAATTTGGCTGCTTTTTAAAAACAGCCTTCATTACACACTTTTATAGAAATGAAAATTTATTTCATTAAACTTTTTTTCTAGGTTTTAATATCATTTTAATATGCTTGATATATTATCTATAAGATAATTTAATACCAGTTGATGGTATTTATAAAGTAATATTTTCCCTTGAAGATTTCTATTTTCTTCTAAATATTTCCAGAATTAAAGCCAAGACTATTAATAACATTAAAACTTTGTTTTTAGATTAGAGTGCTTTTGATGGAACTTGAAGAAGCAAGGGGTAACCATGTAATTCGTGATGAGGAAGTAAGCTCTGCTGATATAAGCAGTTCATCTGAAGTAATATCACAGCATCTAGTATCCTACAGAAATATTGAAGAACTTCAACAGCAAAATCAGCGTCTCTTAGTGGCCCTTAGGGAGCTCGGGGAAACCAGAGAAAGGGAAGAACAGGAAACAACTTCATCCAAGTAAGCTCTTGACTACCTTGGTTTGTTCAGCAAACATTTATTGAAAACTTCCTATGTACTCTCAAAAATGCTGGATACTGGGAATATAATGGTTAGGAGAGAAAAAAAAATGACAGCAATACCAAAAAAAGAAAAAGAAAAAAGGTGGAAGGGACTCTGTGGATGAGCTTGATAATAAGATGACTAAGTAGATCATTTTAGTTCAGTATGTTTAGTGCTATAGTAGGTGAAAGCCTACTTGTGGGCGCGTAGAGGTAGAGAAACTGGCCTGGATAAGGAGAACACATGGCTGTGTGGAGAAGGTATGTAGGAATTACTCAAACAGAGTAAAGAATTTTTTTTTTAATGTGTTTGGTGCTAGAGGAGGAGGAATGGTTATGAAAGCAAGTAGACTGGAATTTAGACTGAGTGGAATTGGTTTAATTTTTGCTAACAAATTTTACAGATGACTGATGAGTATCTGAGCACTATATGGTTCTTAACAGCAGTAGAAA
Organism: Saccopteryx bilineata; assembly: GCF_036850765.1. Taxonomy (NCBI): domain Eukaryota; kingdom Metazoa; phylum Chordata; class Mammalia; order Chiroptera; family Emballonuridae; genus Saccopteryx; species Saccopteryx bilineata. The sequence goes on along the minus strand of NC_089491.1, from coordinate 293,529,262 downwards.
AGAGAATAAGATGAAAATGTACTTAATACTAGATGGTAAAAATACTTGGTATATGTGTACACTAGAAATTATAATTGCGTCTAAATCTCAAAGAAACAGACTTGCGATTTTTTTTTAGAATTAGTGAGCTTCAGCTCAAACTTGAGAGCGCCCTCACTGAATTGGAACAACTCCGTGAGTCACGGCAGCATCAGAAACAGCTTGTGGATTCCATAGTTCGTCAGCGTGATATGTACCGTATTTTGTTGTCACAAACAACAGGAGTTGTCATTCCTTTACAAGGTAGGTTTGTGTGTCTTATCTTAAAAGTTGTCAAGTCGGGAGGGGGGGGGAATTTTTTCCAATATGCATATTAGGAAGCTAATTTTGCAACATAAGCAGTATGCACTCTAAAGATGGCTACCATATATGATTAAACATAACAGGTCATCCATTCTAAAGCATATACCATTGTTTAGGTTTTTTTTTTTTTTTTTTTTTTTTTTTTTTTCATTTTTCTGAAGCTGGAAACAGGGAGAGACAGTCAGACAGACTCCCGCATGCACCCGACCGGGATCCACCCGGCACGCCCACCATGGGGCGATGCTCTGCCCACCAGGGGGCGATGCTCTGCCCATCCTGGGCGTCGCCATGTTGCGACCAGAGCCACTCTAGCGCCTGGGGCAGAGGCCACAGAGCCATCCCCAGTGCCCGGGCCATCTTTGCTCCAATGGAGCCTTGGCTGCGGGAGGGGAAGAGAGAGACAGAGAGGAAAGCGCGGCGGAGGGGTGGAGAAGCAAATGGGCGCTTCTCCTGTGTGTCCTGGCTGGGAATCGAACCCGGGTCCTCCGCACGCTAGGCCGACGTGTTTAGGTATTATTAAGAAAGAAGAAAGGCTGCTGTTGAACAGTGTGCATCTTAGAATCAATGAACTATGTTTATTTTGGTTATATTTGTTTTAACATTTAATCTAAAAACATCAGAAATAATCTTAATAGGTTATTTAGTAATTCCTTGTATTATAATCTCTGATTTCATTTAAATCAGTCTAGCTTGTTGAATTTAGTAATTTTAAGTATTTGCAAAGAAAAGGTTACGTGATTTGTTTTATTTTTTTGCATTTTTTTTGAAGCTTCAAGCTTAGACGATATTTCTCTTATGTCAACTCCAAAACGGTCAAGTACGTCCCAAACTGTTTCCACTCCTACTTCAGTACCTATAATTGAGTCAGCAGAGGCTATAGAAGCCAAGGCTGCCCTTAAACAGGTAAAGATCACACCTTTGCACCTGTATTTTGGGTTAGGTTTTTCAAGAACACAGTGTCGTCATCTAATACTTTCTCTAATATTTAGTTGCAGGAAATTTTTGAGAACTACAAAAAAGAAAAGGCAGATAATGAAAAAATACAAAATGAGCAGCTTGAGAAACTTCAGGAGCAAGTCACAGATTTGCGATCACAGAATACCAAAATTACTACCCAGCTAGATTTTGCTTCTAAACGGTAAATTTTCCTTTGTTAGAAAATTAACGAAGTCTAGAACTTGCTTCAGCAGCACATATACTAAAAATGGGACAATACAGAGATTAATTAGCATGTCCCCTGCACAAGGATGACTCACAAATTTGTAAATCATTTCATATTTTTTAACTTTAGGTGGTAGGCACATAATACAGTATATACAGATGATGTATCATTGAAGTATACACTTGAAATTGATACAATTTTATTAACTAATGTCACTTCAATAAGTTTAATTTTAAAAAATCACATTTAGACTCTTTAAAAATTAATGAAGTCTAAGTGGTAGACTTCAGTATTCAAATGAATCAAATTCAAAGATTAATTCTTCAATACTGTTCCTTTTTTGTGAACCATAATGCAGATGAGAAGCTATGGGGGTGCTATTTTAATATTGGTTAATGATTCTCTTGGGCATCTGTGCTAAAGAATCTAGATAGTTATTTTTAAGATGGTTATTTTTAATGATGTGCTAGTTGCTAGTTTTCCTTCCTGAGATTGAAAGGCCTATTTTTCCGTAGGACTTGGTCATTTTATAAATGCACCAGAGGGTGAGTGTGATGTGCGCAAATTCCATTCAGCCATTTCTGATTTAGGTAGAAGATACGCAGGTACTAACTACATAGTTAATTTTAGAAAAATTCACTTTCCTAATCACTTAACATAGTAAATCTCATTCCATAGTTGTTAGCTCCATTGAGTCCCTGATAGTTTAACGAGTAGGACAGTCGTTGCTGTGTATGCAGGCTTACCTCAGAGATACTGTAGGTTCAGTCCACTGCGATGAAACTAATATTGCAGTACTACATGTCAACACAAATTGTCTGGTTTCTCAGTGAATAAAATTATTCCAACATGATACTGTAGTGTGTTAAGTGTGCAATAGCATTATGTGTAAACAAAATGTATCTACATTAATTAAAAAATTTATTGCTTAAAAATGCTATCCACCATCTGAGCCCTCAACAAGCCATGATCTTGCCTGGGAAGAGTCTTGCCTGGTGTTCATGAAAATGCAGTGTCTGTGAAGCGCAGTGACATGAGGGACGCCTCTGTGACGTGATCCAGCCATGTTTTTGTAAGGATATGGCAGGCAGTCACCTCTGTAAATTTCAAGTTTTGATCTTCCAAATAAAAAGCATTTCCCCCTGTGTTCTGGCCAGCCATTTTCTAAGATTTCAAACACATAAGAAAACAGGGTGAAGAGATGGTGGAAATGAATGGCAAAAATCTTATCACTAACCAAGCGTAAATCTATAAAATTACATCAGTGTGGTGGCTATCTGGTGTAGCAACACTATATTGGCATTATTTTGAATTTGATTAAAATTCTTGTAAATGAATAAGATTCAAAACCACTGTGTTTCTTTAGAATTTGAATTTAAATGCTATCTTTGGTGTTCAAAAAAAAGTATAAAGGTGTTATTATTACAAAACCACTTTGTTATGTATTTAATAATTTGAAATTAAACTAATATGAAATTCTTTAAGAAACTAAGCTAGGATATAGCAGTTCAGTATCTTATACAATTATTTTTATTCATATAAGTTATGAAATGCTACAAGATAATGTGGAAGGATATCGCCGCGAAATTACATCTCTACAAGAGAGAAATCAGAAACTTACTGCAACAACTCAAAAGCAGGAACAGATAATCAATACAATGACGCAAGATTTGAGAGGGGCAAATGAAAAGCTAGCTGTTGCAGAAGTAAGACCAGTTTCTCATCCAACTTGCAGTATAAATTGCATTTGACATTTGTGTTTTCGGTTATTATTTTGGTTTTACTTGTTGGTATGACAGATATTTGAGAGGTTTGTGTATTACAAGTGCTTAAAGTGTCCAAATACAATTGAATCTTGATCAACATGAGTTTGAGCTTCACAGGTCCACTTATTCATTAGTTTGCATATAAGTGGACCCAATATAAACCTGTGCAGTTCAAATCCATGTTGTTCAGGAGTCAGCAGTAGTTATATACAAGGTTGGAAGTCTTTGGGTTTTCACCTGTGTAATCAGTTGGTGCCCCTAACTGCCACATTGTTGACAGGTTAGCTATGTCCAGTTGTACATCAGCGGGGTGATAGTTTCTATTAAAACTGAAGGAAGACAAGTTTGTTTTTCTATATTAAGATTTCCTTACAAGTCTTCCATTTCAAAATTTGTAAATCACTCTTTCTGTAGCTACAACAAAAACAAATGAATTCATTCTTGCTCATTTCTAATATGACAACATAAAAATTTTATTAGCATTGAACTTTATTTCTGAATTTGAACATGAAAATAAATGTCGACCAGAAATTGACTTTACTTTCAGCAAAATACTGAATTCTTTGATGGCTAATTTTTATGTAGTGTTTTGCTTTTTTATGATGTTATCTTTTTCAACTATTGATTATTATTTATGAACTAAGTGAAGTTGCCCCACACTTTACTTGTTGAGAAAGAAACTCATGAGCCAAGTGATTTGCTTATTTTGGGGCAGTCAAGTAATATTAGTTGCTTGGGACTTAAACAGGTTTTTTCTAAATCTGTTGACTATATCTTTTGTTTTTTTTATCTTTATGTTATCATGTTCTCCTTTTGGGAATGCATTTTTTCTAACTGGTATAATTTATGATTGATAGTTTATGACTTACATGTAAATATGAGTACTTTGAGGATACTGATCTTCAAACCCCCCCCCCCCCACCCAGCTTCCATGAGACTCAGTGGACTCTTCATAGGGACAAAAAAAGTTCAAATACATCAGTCAGCAGTCTCAAACCGCTAGTACCCAAGCTACCTTCTAAAATTTGCATAATTTAATAGTATTCAAGTACAACTGTAGCATAATTTTGTTTCTTTGACTTTCATATTTCTTTTATGTTGTTATTTAAGGTTGATTTATTAGAGCAAAGTAATTATAAGTATTTGTAGTAATTATGAGATTTTTTCCTTTGGTCGATTGATGTACCCAGTTATTTTTGCTTCATATATCAATACAAGACTAAGGTATATTTTCTATAGGATGAAGAGCTAATAGTCTCTAGTATTAAGAAATACGGAGTCCTGAAGGATCACTTTAACTTTATAATTTTATTATTACACTTGACACATTGTTTTTCAACTTATTTTTCATTTGTGTTTTTCTCAAGGTAAGAGCAGAAAACTTGAAAAAGGAAAAGGAAATGCTCAAATTGTCAGAAGTCCGTCTTTCTCAGCAAAGAGAGTCTTTGTTAGCTGAACAAAGAGGGCAAAACTTACTGCTAACTAACCTGCAAACAATTCAGGTAACCAAATAAAAAAGCACACGTACAAAACAGTTTTAAAATTAAATAGTTTTAACATATTTTCTCACTCTTCTTAATTAGAAATTTTTTGTCATGTGTTAGGATGGTCATTGAATTTTGAGGTTTATTAATACATATCAATATTCTAAATAAAACATTGAAAGAGACCTGAAACTCACGCAGTTGGCAGTTTTCATCCTCAGGTTCATTTTTGTAGAATGTTGCACATTTTGTTTACAAGATTAAATATTTGCTTTTTTTTTTGCACTAAAATTTGAAGGAATGTGAATGACTATTGTAATGATTTCTTTCCCCTAGTAAATAGATATTTTAATATGTAAAATATTAAAGTGCCTTTCTTCGTCAATATCATAGATCTTAACTTCATGTAGCAATGGGTTGTAATCCTGTAATCCCCTGAATCCTTTTATTTGTATTATTTTTTTACTTTTTTCTTAAGCATAACCAAAACTCTTTTCTTTAACCTTAGGGAATACTAGAACGATCAGAAACAGAAACCAAACAAAGGCTTAGTAACCAGATAGAAAAACTGGAAAATGAGATATCTCATCTAAAAAAGAAGTTGGAAAATGAGGTGGAACAAAGGCACACGCTTACTAGAAATCTAGATGTAAGTCTGTCAGGATTCTGAATTTCTGGAGCTCTGTTCATATTCAGCCGTCAAGCTGTGTGTGTACACATTGCCATCTCAGGTTGAAGCATGGTTTTCACAAGACTTCTTACACACTCAAGTTTTTCTTGCCTCTTTGTATGCTTAGTCTTTTTATTGGGTTCCATACATTGAGTTTTATCCTTTTGAGTGTTGGCTGTTTTTGTATTCCTGTAACTCTTGAGCTGTTCTGGGATATAGTAAAGTTAATTGAAAATAGTTTGATTCTCTTGAGTTTTGATTTTTATGATTTATTAGGCCTAAAGCAGTGCTCAGTCTAGAACGAATTATTCCCCAATACTGAGGTGAGACCGTCCTGAGTATCGCTTCCCAGTATTTGATGGACTGGGAGTTCTTTTAGTCTGGCTACTGGGAACAGGCACTGTTGCTGACTCTGTGAGCACCACTCTTCACACCGGTCTCTTTGGATGATTGTTGACCCTGTCTGGGGTGGTTTCATACTCATGTGCTGATCCATTTTGCTGAATATTCAAGAAGGATCCTCTGCAAATCCCCAGGGTGTTCTTAAGTGGGTAACTGTCTTCTCTGATTCTTTGTGTTATAGATTCGAGCCAGTTTGACCTTCCTGTACTCCCAGTCCTGGGTTCTCAGTTCAGGGAGTCTGCTGGCCTCTGCCTCTCTTCCCTTTCCCTGTGCCTTAGCCTGGATACTCTTAAGTCAGTGAGCTAGGGAAATTGTAGAGCTAGCCTGTCTGTGTCCTGTCAACCCACATTGTGATACTGGTTCATAGGTTGTGTCTGTTTTAGTTTGTTTCTTTGTTTTGGGGCAGGGGCTATTTCAGATGGCAGGGTAACTGTGGTTTCTGTTACTCTATCTTGGCCAGAGTTTTAAAGTTCTATAAAAAGATTAATTTGAACTTCTAGTTATTAAAGAATTTAAAAGCAGTGTTTGTAGGGTTAATGTATTTTTATCTTTTAGGTTCAACTTTTAGATACAAAGAGGCAGCTGGATACTGAGACAAATCTTCATCTTAACACAAAAGAGCTATTAAAAAATGCTCAGAAGGAGAACGCTACATTGAAACAGCACCTCAGTAACGTGGAAGTCCAGCTTGCCTCTCAGTCCTCACAGAGACCTGGTAAAGGTAAACAAATAGTTAGGTCCATAGTAAAGTGTCTTTAGAAACATTTGTGACATCTATTACTTAAATAGCCTTTTGTTTGTGGATACTCCTGAAAGAAAAAACACTTTTACTCTTTATATATGTAGTGAAGCTCTGTTTTAGGCCTAAATTAATATATTTGGAGACTTGAAAGATTGAGAATAGTTCTGTAGGCATCTGACCAAAGTATGTTCTTTGTTTTCCAAATGCTGAAACCGTTTATTGATGTTTTAAAAATATTTCTCTTGAGGGCTAATATTTGAGTTTTAAACTCTCTTTTTGAGATGGGGCTACTTGTTAAATCTGTAACAGTAAGGCTCACTTAACAAATAATAGTTTGGTGTCTTTCAGAGCAGTAGTCCTAATTTTTGCTCCTTGATAGCCTCTGGGATTTGTTTTGTTAGATTTTGCTTCTGTTTGGGGAATTTACCATTTCAAATGCAAATGTGTCTAGATAATCTTTCTATATGGTCTTATCTCAGTGGAAGAGAAATGAAAAACAATATAATTGTATATGTGTGTATATATATTGTATGTATGATTATGTAATAGTACTCTCTTATTGATACTATTTGATAAAAAAAAACTTCAGTCTGTAATCTCTTCCTTTTCCAAGAATTTTAAAATAAAAATTGGGCTAAATGATTTAAGATTTTGTGTTTTAGATAATAAAATTTAATTATATTCTTTTATAAATAACATTTTCATAATATTTATAATAGCAGATTTCAAATATTTGGCTTTTTAAAAGCAACATAATGACTAAATCACTGTTTTATGTTGGTATTTATTATGGGTTGATAAATACTTCATAGATAGTTAAGTTCTGCCACATTTGAGACTTAATCCTAATTTTACAAACCCTTTGATAATAGTTACCTCTTTTACCATTAAAATCTTAATTTTAAGAAAGCTGTTAAATCTTTTAGGTCAGCCTAGCAACAAAGAAGATGTGGATGATGTCCTGAGCCAGCTTAGGCAGGCAGAAGAGCAGGTGAATGACTTGAAGGAGAGACTCAAAACAAGTACTAGTAACGTAGAACAGTACCGAGCAATGGTTACGAGTTTAGAAGAGTCCCTTAACAAGGAAAAACAGGTATGTACAATTTTGAATTCAACTTTAATGCATTTAATTTTTTTTTCTTTTAATTAGAAGCCTGACCCTGGCCGGTTGGCTCAGTGGTAGAGCTTCGGCCTGGTGTGCAGGAGTCCCGGGTTCAATTCCCGGCCAGGGCACACAGGAGAAGCACCCATCTGCTTCTCCACCCCTCCCCCTCTCCTTCCTCTCTGTCTCTCTCTTCCCCTCCCACAGCCAAGGCTCCATTGGAACAAAGTTGGCCCGGGCGCTGAGGATGGCTCTGTGGCCTCTGCCTCAGGTGCTAGAATGGCTCTGATTGCGGCAGAGCGATGCCCCAAGATAGGCAGAGCATTGCTCCCTGGTGGGCATGCCGGGTGGATCCCGGTTGGGTGCATGCAGGAGTCTGTCTGACTGCCTCCCCGTTTCCAACTTCAGGAAAAGAAAAAGAAAAAAAAAAAAAAAGAAGCCTGCTGTGTGTAAGGCTCTGTGGTAAAGACGTGTTGGACTGACATCCTTGCACTTACCTCTTAAAAGTGCTGGGGTCTAATCAGCCAGATAAAAACAACCCACAAAATTCATAAAACAGGGGAGGTGTGTTGCTGTAGGAAAGGTACAGACCAGATGCTGATGTGAACAGGAAGTAGGTGAGGGCAGTGAGGAATATTAATTGTGAATGTGTCTCTTTAACAATTGTGAAATGTTTTGAATATCATATTTTGTAAAAATTACTGATTTTTTCCCTCAGCATGTCATAGCCATAACTTGTTTTAACTAGAAAGATCACTATCTTATGTTGAAGGATACAAAATTCATTTTGGAGGCCAAAGCTATAGTCTAGGGCCACAGTTTTAAAAGACATTTGTGGTTGACAATATGGAAATCAAAATATGTGGAGGAGGGTAATCCTTTCAGTAGTAGAAAGACAGATTTGGCAAGTGGATATGGGGTTTGTGGGAGAAATGAGAATTGGAAATTTTACTTGAGAAAAGAAAAATTGACCAGTAACGAAGTTGAGAGGTAAATTATGCTTAAATGATTTTGAACTTGAAATCATTTGATGGGTTTTTGAAAAGAAAAAATACAAGGCAAACAATAATTTTAGTAATTTTCAAATTTAGTTTAGATTTAGATAGAATAATTGTTTGATTTTAAATGTCTATAATTTTTGTGTCCTACTCTTGGGCTGATGGTGAAGGTGACAGAAGAAGTACATAAGAATATCGAAGTTCGTTTGAAAGAGTCGGCTGAGTTTCAGACACAGTTGGAAAAGAAATTGATGGAAGTAGAGAAGGAAAAACAGGAACTTCAGGATGACAAGAGAAAAGCCATAGAGAGCATGGAACAACAGGTAAATTGGGTTATTAACTGTATCAGTCTTCTTGTGTGTGTGCGTAAGTACTTGAATGCTTTTAAATAACTCATTAGTTACCATTCGGGTTATCTCAACAGATACTGATTAAACTCATACCCACCAATTTTAGTTTTATATTTTACTTTGCTCTGTACATCAGTTCATGTTTCCTTTCAATATTTTAGACTATATGTTAGTAGGTCTCAGTACTGCTTTTTAGAAACCACGGGCTGAGAACTGACTGTTGGGAGTATTAGTAGGCAGGGAATATGGAGCTGCAAAATGAGTGGATTATATCAGGCTATAACTATTTTAATTTTGTAAGAAATCCCATTGGGTTAATTGGGCTTTTATAAATTTGTCTTTAAAGTTTTTAAAAGTAAGTTTGCAATTAACTCTGGTTTTAATCTTATTCTTTCCATGGAGTTGTCTGAGTTAAAGAAAACACTGAATAGTGTTCAGAATGAAGTACAAGAAGCTCTTCAGAGAGCAAGCACTGCTTTGAGTAATGAACAGCAAGCCAGACGCGACTGTCAGGAACAAGTAAGTGTTGCTCTCATAGCCCGGATTGATAAATGAGCTTTGACCCTAGGGAAATTAATGCATTTTGGGGATTGGTGAACCTTACAGAAATGCAAAGTTATTTCTACTTCTGTGGAACTTGGACCAAGATCATTAGAAAAGTTTAGATGAAGGCTAAAAGTACATAGTGTAATAGTCAATAACAAAACAACCTTGACAGGCCCTGGCCGGTTGGCTCAGCGGTAGAGTGTTGGCCTGGCGCGTGGATGTCCCAGGTTCGATTCTCGTCCAGGGCACACAGGAGAAGTGCCCATCGGCTTCTCCACTCCTTCTCCTCTCCTTCCTCTCTCTCTCTTCCCCTCTCGCAGCCAAGGCTCTAGTGGAGCAAAGTTGGCCGAGGCGCTGAGGATGGTTCCATGGCCTCCACCTCAGGTGCTAGAATGACTCCAGTTGCAACACCCCAGAGGGGCTAAGCATCGCCCCCTGGTGGGCATGCCGGGTGGATCCTAGTCCGGTGCATGCAGGAGTCTGACTGCCCCCCACCACAGCCCCTCTTCTCACTTAGGAAAAATACCAAAAAAAAAAAAGAAAAGACAAATGCGGGACAAATACAAAGATAGGAGTAGGAGATTAAATGTGTAATTGCTCTTGTTTGCAAACATTTTTTTTTCTACTTCAGTCCTTCCTTAGTTCTGATTGTAAAACTGTATTGTAAACAAGATAAATACCTTCCTCAGCAAAACAATTTTTAATACATTACTGAGGTTATGGACTTTTATACACCACACTTTACAGAGCTTTTCACTACTCTATACAGCTTAAAAAACAAAACCACATTATTTGTTGCAAGTACGTATATACATATAACCACATATGCATGTGTGATAAAGCTTTTTATAATTTTTTATGAACAAAAATGGTAAAACACAATTCAGAGTAATGGGGATTATTAAAATGGTAGAATGAGAAATGAATATCTGTGGTAATATTGCTAATGTTTCCATTCTAAGTTGTATATTAATTGCCATTTATTTGATTACTAGTCTTTATTGCTTATGTAACATGTATATGTACCCCAGTTACTTTAAAAGTGGAATACAGGGGGAAAGGCTTCAAGGGTAAATAAGACAAAAATGGTTTGTCCTTGGCTCATTGCCAAACAGCGTAACATTGAAGATTAAAATCAGAGGATGTTTCTGTACCACAATTTTTAAATTAATTATTTCCATTTCTCTTAATTCATGTGTGTATGCATGTATTTTACATAAGTGAGTTATATTTTGCTTTTATTTTATAAAATCTGTTCCAAATTGCTAACTACGTAGTCTTCATAAGTTTCATTTGGACTAGTTCTTCAGTAGATAATAGTATAACTTTTAGCTGTTCTATTTTGGTGTATTTATATTATCTCCACTTTTATTATTTTAAATAATGCAGTGTGCATCTTCTGTACTGATGAGCCTTAGGTTTTTAGTCTTTTGCGTCAGTGGGGGAATAATTTCTTTCAGGCTAAAATCGCCGTGGAAGCTCAGAACAAGTATGAGCGAGAGCTGATGCTGCATGCCGCTGATGTGGAGGCTCTGCAGGCCGCCAAGGCGCAGGTGGCCAAGATGGCATCACTGCGGCAGCATTTGGAGGAAACCGCCCAGAAAGCAGAGTCACAGTTGTTGGAGTGTAAAGCATCGTGGGAGGAAAGAGAGAGAGTGTTAAAGGTATTACTGTGCATCCTAACAGAATGCTCTGGAGAATCGAAAAGTTTGAGTTTCTCTGTTTAGTATGCATGAGAAAAACTATTATGACAGAGTATTGGCTTACAGGATGAAGTTTCCAAGTGTGTGTCTCGCTGTGAAGATCTAGAGAAACAAAACAGATTACTTCATGATCAGATTGAAAAATTAAGTGACAAGGTTGTTGCCTCTGTGAAGGAAGGTATACAAGGTCCACTGAATGTATCTTTCAGTGAAGAAGGAAAATCTCAAGAACAAATTTTAGAAATTCTCAGGTAAAGCCAATGTATTTTTGGTGCTTTATTTCTGTGATATAACAGCTGTAGTTATCTACAAATGTATACATTATAGGGGATGGTTGTGAGCTCTTTAGATACAAAGCTCATACCGTCTCTTATTGACTAACACACCAACTGCCACTCAATTAGTGGTCATTTTGAACTTACACAAGTATGCTCATGTAAATAAATGGCATTCAGTTAAACTTGCATGGGTTCTTTGACAAACTAAATGCCTTTCGGGTCATTTTTCAGATGAATATTTCTAAAGCCACCATTTATAATAAATCTTTCTCTCATTTTTAATGAAAATATAAAAATAGTTGTTAAAGTGAATAATCTTGTCATCTTAAAATTACTCAAATTTTGAAATATCATTGTCATGTTTTATTCAAATAGAATCTCATCTATTCTTGCAGATTTATACGACGAGAAAAAGAAATTGCTGAAACGAGATTTGAGGTGGCTCAGGTTGAGAGTCTGCGTTATCGACAAAGAGTTGAACTTTTAGAAAGAGAGCTGCAGGAACTGCAGGACAGTCTCAATGCTGAACGGGAGAAAGTCCAGGTATATATCCACGCGTGAAAAAAGCAGTCGTTAAATCAAGTGAAGAGGTCATTTTAGTTCCTAATAACATAAAATTTAATTTGAAATGAGCATTCTTCCTAAACTTACCAGTTTATTAAACATTATTAAACACTGATATAATATTGTGGTAAGAGACTAGTGGTAACCAGACTTCCTGGTTTCAAATTCTAACTTCATATCATGAGATGTATGCCTTGGGTACATTAACTTCCCTGCTTTCAAATGTCATCATCTGTAAAACTGGAATGGACATTAATAATGAAGATTAAGTGAATTAGTACACATGAAGCATTTAGAATCCTGTCTGGTGCATAATAAGTGCTTAAATTCCAGTTATCTTAATTTGTTGTAGTTGTCATTACATATCCATCAAAAGTCATTCTAGGATAACATGGTGGATTGAAACTGCTACAGAATATTTCTTCCTCAGCAAAAGATCAAAAAATAGCAATTATAAACCAAAGAAAGAAAAAGAAGATGCTATATAGTGAATGGATGGTCATATCACAAGCTTGACCCTTTAACCCTCACTAACACCCAAAATCTTATTGCATGACCTCATTCTAAGGACGTGGCAGTAATAACACCCCACATGGAAAGAAGGAAATCAGGAACTTGAATCATTTATCTTCTTTTAACTGATAGGTAGTTCGAATAACTGCTAGAGAGAAACTATTGAAACAGGATATATGAATTTACATTTTCAGGCAAGTTGAAAGTTTGAGAATTACATCACCTTGAGAAAACAATTCAAATTCAAATATATCCCCTTGTAGAAATAATACACAGATCCTTTAATTCAGTGGAGGAAAAGAGGCAGAATCAGGGTTTCTAACAAAGATGGCATATTTTTTGTTGTTCCTTTGGTTTATAGAAAGGCAAATAATACTTAAAAATGCCCAGTCCACAAACAGGTTTACGATGTGGGGGTCAGGGGAATCAACTCTTAGAGTCAGAAGGTCAAAAAGTACCACATTATATCAAAAATGATAGATTGTCTGCCCGCTGTGAATGAACGCTGCAGCATAGCAGCCATGAGCCATCGCTTTAAAAATGGTTAGGGAATGAAGTAACGTGTGAAAGGTGGATAATTACACCCAACGAGAACAGGAAGGAGTTCTTTACTGTTGACAAACTCTCAGTAAAAGTGGTCAAAACCAAAGGGATGAAACGATTGAATGAAATAAAAAAGAATTGCTGGAAAAGGGCAGGTGGGGGAAATAATTTTATTTTGGAATTATTAATAAATTCAGTCCACCAAGAAAAAGAAAGCAATCTGGATTGCTGTTTTCACCTAATGGTAAAATGGATTATTTGTTGGTGGGGTTTGTAGTTTCTTTTTTACTTTCACCTTTGTGATTTCTTACATTTGTTTAAAGTCTTTGTAATTAGCATGCACTGCAGAAAAATAAACATGAAATTTTCAAAAACTTGAGTTTTAAAAGTTAATATTTAAAACCTCACTTGTTGCAGGGAAGATTCAAACTGGTAGGAAAAGATAGTCTTTACCTAGTGGTAGACGATGTGTAAGCGTGTGTGAAATCTTCCAGGTAACTGCAAAAACGATGGCCCAACATGAAGAACTGATGAAGAAAACTGAAACAATGAACGTAGTGATGGAGACCAATAAGATGCTAAGAGAAGAAAAGGAAAGACTAGAACAGGATCTACAGCAGATGCAAGCAAAGGTTTGTAATTTTTTAATAGTAGAAGCATGTTTATTTTATTAAAATTATGAATTTTTATATCAGGTATTTTAAAAATTGGCATTATTTTCAGGTGAGGAAACTAGAGTTAGATATTTTACCATTACAAGAAGCAAATGCTGAGCTAAGTGAGAAAAGTGGTATGTTGCAAGCAGAGAAGAAGTTATTAGAAGAAGATGTCAAACGTTGGAAAGCACGTAACCAGGTAAATGCAATTAAACCTATTCCAAAAAATGGAAATGTTGATTTTTTTAAAATAGGGTAAAATTTAAGGAAATAAATTATTTGAAGAACTAGCAAAAATTTACTATGTTTAACAGTTGAAGTACAACATGGTACATATACATACAACTCAGTTTTTAAAATGTTTTTATGTTTTGTAAAAATGACTAATTTAGGTCTTTTAATTCTAAATTTAGGCTTTCACTTTTCTCTTAAAATACTTTTATATATGAAAAATGGATTTATAATTTATTGAAGCACTTAAAGATGGCTTATTTACTGGAAACCGTTTTTAGGAAGACAAAATCATTTCACAGAAGACAGTTAGAAACTCCAGCTCTATTCAGACAAAAGGTTGAAAGTCTGTCTTGCCACATCTGTTTTGTGAGACTTTTTTTAAACTCCTGAGCCAATTTTTCTCATTTGTAATAATGAGGGCAAAATACTACTTTTCATGTTACAAAAATTAGGTAATAAAGATAATGCCCTGGCATGGTAACCGTTGTTATCTAAGTCAGTCAGACTGTAGATCTTAAGAGACTATTTAATTTTTTATTTTTTTATCACAGACAATCTGAAAAGTCAAGGAAGGAGGGTGATCTATGCAAATTTACATATACAAAGTTGGGCAAGAGTAAGCTTACAGTTGTTTGTATGGAAAGTAGTAATACAACAGTTAATAAATAATAATAAAAGGGCAAAACTTATTTCATGTACTCAAAATTGTAAACCTACTTTTGCCTTACCTTGTATTCCTATTAAATTGTGCTGCCTTTTTTCCTAGTGAATCAGTTATAGTTGGGATTTTCACTTTTTACCCCTAGATTATAATGCATTAAGAACATTTTTTCTTTGTTAATGTCACTTAATGAAATTAGGTATTTAATATTAAAAGCTTGTAGATTTTTGGATCTCTTTGGCTCTATTGTAACTATTCTGAAGTGTTTATCTGTAACTATTAAAATATATATAATGAATAATAACATTTACCTTATTTTCCCTTTCCATTTTGGCTAGACTTTTTAGCTAGACACACTAGAGCTTTGATTTTAATTATCTTAGAGTTTGGTGCTTTGTTACCGTATATACAAGATACCTAATGTAAACATTACTAAGTGTTCTATTTAATCGCACATTAGTTTGATAAAACCTGTGAAACCCTGTTACACATTTTTGCTATTTTAGCATCTAATAAATCAACAGAAAGATCCAGATACTGAAGAATATCGGAAGCTCCTTTCTGAGAAGGAGGTTCATACCAAGCGTATTCAGCAGTTAACGGAAGAAGTTGGGAGACTTAAAGCTGAGATTGCAAGGTACAGGAGATCTTAACTATTTCAACCAAAAGGGTTTTTTGTTGTTGTTGTTTTTGTTTTTTTGTATTTTTCTGAAGCTGAAAACGAGGAGGCAGTCAGATTCCTGCATGCGCCCGACTGGGATCCACCTGGCATGCCCACCAGGGGGCGATGCTCTGCCCATCTGGGACGTTGCTCTGTTGCAACCAGAGCCATTCTAGCACCTGAGGTGGAGGCCATGGAGCCGTCCTCAGCGCCCGAGCCAACTTTGCTCCAATGGAGCCTTGGCTGTGGAAGGGGAAGAGAGAGAGAGGAAGGAGAGGGGGAGGTGGAGAGAAGCAGATGGGGCTCTTCTCCTGTGTGGCCTTGCCAGGAATCGAACCTGGGACTCCTGCACACCGGGCCGACGCTCTACCACTGAGCAAACTGGCCAGGGTCAATCAAAAGTTTTGTAATGAACTTATATTGTTGTCTTTTTAAAGATAAGTAGTTGAATATTAAAATTAATGTTTTTGGTTACTTTTTTAAAGATTTAATGTCAGTTCACATCATAATCTCTCTATATATGATATATAATGCTTGACAGCTTGCAATTTTTTTTTTTTACAGAGAGAGGGATAGACAGGGACAGACAGACAGGAACAGAGAGATGAGAAGCATCAATCATTAGTTTTTCATTGCACATTGCGACACCTTAGTTGTTCATTGATTGCTTTCTCATATGTGCCTTGACTGCGGGCCTTCAGCAGACCAAGAAACCCCTTGCTTGAGCCAGTGACCTTGGGTCCAAGTTAGTGAGCTTTTGCTCAAACCAGGTGAGCCCATGCTCAAGCTGGCACCTTGAGATCTCGAACCTGGGTCCTTGGCATCCCAACCCAACGCTCTACCCACTGCGCCACCACCTGGTCAGGCGCAAATTTTTGTTATATGTATTTTTTTTACTTGTAACAGTAGCCTAGCATTTTATCTCCGCTATAATAATATTACTTAATTTTTAAAATGAGAAAGCTAAAATTCAGAAAAGTACCTAACATTATAGTCAGTAATTGTTAAACCCATATTCTTTATTTCACGGTCACCTGATTTAAGTTTATGATAAAGTAGGGTTTAGCAAACCAGAATCCAGAGGTTTCTGGATTCAGCCTATAAGCTAAGAATGGTTTTTACAGTTTTAAAGCATTCTGTAAAAGGAAGAAGAACATATAACAAGGACTGTGTGCTCTACAAAACCTAATATATTTACTTGATACCCAATTGAGTGGAGTATAGATTTTGCTATCAGGCAGATGTGCATTAAAACTTATGTATCAACACTTATTACTGTGTAAAATTGTGCGTGTTACTTGACACTTGTAACTTGGTTTTCTTATCTCTAACATGGGCATTATGCCTTATAAGCAAATAAGATCTTTATAAAGAACCACAGATTCATAAGTTAAAGAGTTACTGTAGTGTGTGGGGTTTTTTTTAAGGATTTTTAAATAAAAATCTCAAGCAACACAATAAAAATGTAAATTAAAGGATTTTAAAACTTCAAAGTCTCATATACTTAGTCTTTGTTTTTTTGTTGTTTAGATCAAATGCATCTTTGACTAACAATCAGAACTTAATCCAGAATCTAAAGGAAGATTTAAATAAAATAAGAGCTGAAAAGGAAAGCATCCAGAAAGACTTAGATTCTAAAATAATTGATATCCAAGAAAAAGTCAAAACTATTACTCAAGTCAAGAAAATTGGACGTCGATACAAAACCCAGTATGAGGAACTCAAAGCGCAGCAGGATAAGGTATTTTGAAGTGATTTCCTTATGATGTGCATACTAATATTTATATATAAAACATATATAATTTTGATATACACAGATTATACATAATTTTATATATCAGGGTGACATAAAAATCTTGTATCTTCATAACTTTTATTATTGGTTTTTAGATTGTAAACTTGGGTCTAAGGTAATATATGATACCATGACTTAAGATTAGCTCTTAAATATGTCCAAAAATGCACTGTAAATTTATAAAGAAATTTTAATAAGTGCTAGGTATTTTAATTCAGTTTTTCAGTTTCCAGTATTGTCTCTTTTCAAAACTATGTGCTTATAACTCATTGTTGACTAAAATTGTGTATATCAAAAAATAATAGTCTTTATAATTAATCAGGTTGTGTTATGTACTTTTAAATAAGTAGTTAACCACCTTCAAAAAGAATTTTAAAATTCTTGCTAGATTTTGAATTAGCATTTTGTTTTTTATTCCTAGAGATAAAAGAACTGTATATTGACTTAATGACATATTTTACGTTTGTTAAATTAGAAAATATATAAAGGAAAAAAATTGAAAATTTCTTTTTGTGCAGTGTTAACCACTTTCAGTATGCTTTTCTTTACTTATGAGTAATTTGTCATTCTGAACAATTTATGTCAATGCATCTTCATCCTGATTAGCTGGTTAATATTCAGTTTTATGGAAAACCCTAACCTATTTGACTAATAACTTTTAGACATTAAAGTTGTTGCATAGAAAGTAATTTATGAGTACCCTTAAATTTCTTTGCATGAACTTGGGATTACTGAATATAAATGTGGGTATATTATTACTATTTTTTGTATTAGGTCATGGAGACCTCAGCTCAGTCTTCTGGAGACCATCAGGAACAGCATGTCTCTGTCCAGGAAATGCAGGAGCTCAAAGATGCCCTTAACCAAGCTGAAACAAGGTCAAAGTCACTTGAGAGTCAAGTAGAGAATCTGCAGAAGGTATGAGTATGAGGTAGTAAAAGGTGTACATCCCAAGTCTTGTTGAATACCTAAAGACATAGAATGGAATATTATTCAGTCTCAAAAAGGAATTAAAAAAGAAATCTATGTTAGGCATTGACACTTTCTCCTATCATATGGAAATATATATATATATATATATATATATATAATAGTTTTTACTTTGAATAACTCACGTATGTGGATAGTATCTAATCATCTTCAAGTGTTTGCTTACTTGTCTTGACCAGCATTTTATGTTTCTAAAGTTTATACTTCCATTTAATAAAAAAAAGTTTTACATTTTATGTTTGTAGGACATAGAGTTTATATCAATATGATTGATTTTACATAATAATTATGTTGTTTCCCTTTAAAAGACATTATCTGAAAAAGAGGCAGAAGCAAGAAATCTCCAGGATCAGATTGGCCAGCTTCAGTCCGAACTTGCACGGCTTCGTCAGGATCTTCAAGATAGAACCACACAGGAGGAGCAGCTCCGACAGCAGATCACTGAAAAGGAGGAAAAGACGAGAAAGGCTATTGTTGCAGCAAAATCAAAAATTGCGCATTTAGCTGGTAAATTTCTGTATACTTTTAAGTTTTGAACTTGATAGTAAAAGTTAATCGATGTGGGCTTAAAATTAAGTGGAAAGGAGAAAAAGTAAATACTATAAAATGATTTTGTGTGTGTGTTAAATAGTAGGTTTATTTAATTAGACACAAAATAGTACAGTCTTAATTTTCAATGGATGGGGATGTCTTTGACATATGAAGTCTTTCTTGTGAATTGGTAGTGAATAGATAGGAGTACTGCTGCCCTGCTTTGGTGTGTAACGGTTACAGCCTTTGGCTTCACAGTATACTGTCCAGAGGCCTTCTCTGAACTCCTACTTGGCATTGGGTCTTACCAGTCTGGGGACTTCTCTGTGTCTTCTTTCATTGAGGCCCTTCAGGGAAAGTATGTCAGTCTTAGGAGGAGCCCAGTGTTGCAACACTCAGGGCCGTACTGTACCTCACTGGCCAGACTGTTTACCAGGCAGAAAAATTACTAATTAGTTTGGGTTTTTAAAGAGCAGGGTTTTATAATGATCTCTACGCTAGTGTTCTAGCAACAAATAAGATAAAAAAATATGAAGTTGAATATATATATAATAGATTATATGAAATGAAAGTTTTGCAGTTTATAATATTCTTGTATTTGATAATAAATTGAAATATTAAAGTCCTTTTAAAAGGACCTGCTGGCTGCTGTTTATGGTAGATCTTTTATCTTTTTGAGGTCTTTGTTAGGAAAAGTTACATAATTTTATGTTAGAGTAAGTATATTTTATAATATACAAGTATAAATACAAATATGTTTAGAAGTTTGCCTATTGAGATGTACAGTTTATCAGAATTATTGTAAATGTAAAAATTCAGGAATGAAATCACATAGTACTGTTAGTATCTATTAAGCACATAAACTTTATTTCCAGTGTTTGATTATAATATTAATACAATCAAATGAATACTTCTTTAGGTGTGAAAGATCAGCTAACTAAAGAAAATGAGGAGCTTAAACAAAGGAATGGAGCCTTAGATCAGCAGAAAGATGAATTAGATGTTCGTATGACTGCTCTTAAATCCCAGTATGAAGGTCGAATTAGTCGCTTGGAAAGAGAACTCAGGGAGCATCAAGAGAGACACCTTGAACAGAGAGATGAGCCTCAAGAACCTACTAATAAGGTGATTAGCTACTTCTGTTTAAATGGCAAATCTTGTACATTTTACTTGAAGGTGTCTGCTGATTGAGGAGCCTTTATCAGTGAATTTTGTCTAAACCAAGATACAGAGAGAATTAACAAAAGTAAATGTTTTGATGGCATGGTTTAGTTGAGTCTTGTGGGATAGGCACAGTAATTCATAGTTTTCTTTTTATATAGGTCCCAGAACAGCAGAGACAGATCACGTTGAAAACAACACCAGCTTCTGGTGAAAGAGGAATGTGAGTTTCAGTTCTTTTATAGTCTGTCTTTCTCTTTTAAGGTTCAGGGAAGATCTTGTGATCTTTGGGGAGATAACAAATCTATACTACGTTTGTTACAAAAGTGTGTCTCATCAGGTGGAACTTTGTGTCAAGGAAACATCTTTCATCTTTTAGTTTGTGATTATTGTCTAAGAGGGCTATTGATTTTCTCTGTGATGTTAAGGATACAAATATAAGAGGCTGGGTTGAGACAGGAAAGTGAACAACAGCTGAGTACATTTCACATTGTCAGGATGCAGAGTATTTCCTGCACAGGTTGTAATGCTTAAATTCAAAACCTCTTCAATAAGAGCATTGACAGATTTAGTGAACAAAAAATATAGAACTGTACTGTCTCTCTCTCTCTCTCTCTCTCTCTCTCTCTCTAATCTGCTAATAGTCTACTGAAAGCAGTGTTAGGAAAAACAGAGTTAGTAAGGTCTGAATGCATATTAAGGTCATACTGTTGAACACTCCAGGAAATATCAGTGCTTCGCTTTCAATACAGTATATGTATATTCTTTATAAATAATATTTAGAGTAATTCAGTTATTCTTGTGTTTTCCTCTCTGTTAAGTGCCAGCACATCAGACCCACCAACAGCTAATATCAAGCCAACCCCTGTTGTGTCTACTCCCAGTAAAGTGACAGCTGCAGCCATGGCAGGGAATAAGTCCACACCCAGGGCCAGTATCCGCCCAATGGTTACACCTGCAACTGTTACCAATCCGACCACCACCCCAACAGCTACCGTGATGCCCACTACACAAGTGGAGTCGCAAGAAGGTAAGTAAAGTAATGCAGATATGAGTGCTGGCTGCTTGCCTAGATTTATCTGAGAGGATGACAGTAACTTTAAGGATAAATGAAGCTTCAACGGAAGCTAAAGTCAGGCATGATTTAAAAGTGGGCAGTTGTATTTTCAAATGAATACCTCCCAGGAGACATGTTAATGCAGCTGATTTCCTCCCTTCCTGCTTTATTGTGTTTTTAACTGAAGAAGGGGGCAAATTCACCCCTATAGTATATGGCGTGTTTTTCAAGGACCAGAATTTCCACTTGTAATGGCTAAGAAAGATGATAGGAAGTACTAAGTCACTAGTTGAGCCCAAGCATCACTTTTTCATTGAAATTGATCTTTTAATTGCTCTCTACTTGATTCCCATAGCATTTGCTTGCTCACTACAGCAATTATAATTCTACTCCATTAGAGGGAGTTCCTAAAGGGTATGAATTTTCATTATTTTGATCCTTTTATACAACCCCTAGATAGGTAGGTGTTTAGTAAAACTTTACTAAATACAATTTCCTTGGCTTCTTATCTAAATAAATGTTAGAATTTAGTGAATTATTCAAGTATTTAGGAATATGTAATATAAATGTACAGATATATTCGCTATAAAAGAACAGAATATTTCAGCTACATTCAGTACAATGATTTTCAGATATATTACGAATTAAACTTAATAGTAATTTTATTTCAATTAAAAATAAAATGATGCCTAGTAAAAACTCATATTTGACTCTGAGCATCTACATTTTATTTTATGTAGTTTTATATAATTTAAGTAGATCAAAAACAGTTTCAGATCTTTATTTTAATTAACTACTTTATCGGTCACATAGGCAATACAAAAATGCATAATGCATTACCTTTACCCTCTGTTTTTGTATAGGGGGTAAGAGATATATATACACAGTAAGTATGCAGAATGTCACCTATAACACAGACTAGGGAAGATAACCCCAGCTTTGGAAAGAATAGAAGCCTTAATACATTAAATACTGTAATTACTTTTCAGCCATGCAGTCGGAAGGGCCTGTGGAACATGTTCCGGTGTTTGGAAGCACAAGTGGATCTGTTCGTTCTACTAGTCCTAACGTCCAGCCTTCTGTTCCTCAACCTCTACTAACTGTTCAGCAGCAAACACAGGCTACAGCTTTTGTGCAGCCCACTCAACAGAGTCATCCTCAGATTGAACCTGCGAATCAAGAGCCGTCTCCAAACATAGTGGAGGTGGTTCAGAGTTCGCCAGTTGAGCGGCCTTCTACTTCCACTGCAGTATTTGGCACGGGTAGGATTCATTTTAGAATGAAGTGAGAGTAGGCCTGTGCATTTGTAGTTTCCTGGGTAGAATGCATACAGATGATTCTTTGTAAGCACTGTATGTGTCTTCTACTAGGTGTTAAGTGTATGGATGGGTTCCTAACAGTTTATTTCATGTTTAGTTTTATAAGTTAAGTGTGTCTAAATTGAGTTAATTATCATGCTCTAATTCAAGTTTTCAATTATGTAATTTCAAAGTCTCAGCTACCCCAAGTTCTTCTTTGCCGAAGCGTACACGGGAAGAGGAAGAGGACAGCACCATGGAAGCGTCAGACCAGGTCTCTGATGATACCGTGGACATGCCTCTTCCAAAGAAATTGAAAAGTGTCACACCTGTAGGAACTGAGGTGTGTAAAGGTCCTTCTGTTTGTTTATACTTCTATCAGTACAGCCAAGCTATTCCTCAGTTGCACCGTTATCAGGTGAATGGCCTATGGGGCCCAAATCCAGTAAACTCTTAACTTACTACACAGTTTCCCCTAACAATTCAGACATTGTTGCTTTTGCCTACCATGTTTTATATCCTTTGCATATCTTTAATTAAGTTCGTTCCCATTTCAATTTTAAAAATACAGTTACAAAATGTAAGTTGAATCCCCTTTCATATTTTTTAATTTAAAGAATAAGGAAGTTTATAGTCTAATGGACATTTTAAATTGTTACCTGCTATCTTTTTTTCAGATTTACCAAAATTATAGCCCTTTATTTTCTTTTTTGAGGATAAATTATAATGAATTGTTTTACTGTCAGATATTGAAACTACTAATTTCATTACCTTGTATTTAACTAATTCTGATAAGCCTAATTTTGTATTACTGAAGAGGAATGAGATTATATTTTATGAGTAAAATATAAATGAACATTTCAGATGTACATTTTATAAAATTACAGATGAGTTTTATGTTATATTAGGAGAACTAGCATAGCGCTTTATTCGTGAACTGATGTGAGTAACACACTTGTATATTGTGATTCAGGAAGAAGTCATGGCAGAAGAAAGTATTGATGAAGAAGAGACTCAAGTATACAACCAAGATTCTCAAGATTCCATTGGGGAAGTAAGTAAAATATATTTAAAATAACAAATTGTTGTTTTTAGTGAACAAAATTAGCTTTGACAATTGAATCATTATTTGGACTTTTTTTGTAATTGTCTTATTTTATAGTTAATGAAGTATTAAAATTACCAGTGCAATTTCTGCTTTTTTTTGCTCCTAATTAGTATAATACCTTCTGAACTTTATTAAAGAAATGTTTATTTATATTTAGCACAGATTTTCCATGCTAAGAGCTGTCATGAGTAAAGATTATCCAGGGCCCTGGCTGGTTGGCTCAGCGGTAGAGCGTCGGCCTAGCGTGCGGAGGACCCGGGTTTGATTCCTGGCCAGGGCACACAGGAGAAGCGCCCATTTGCTTCTCCACCCCTCTGCCGTGCTTTCCTCTCTGTCTCTCTCTTCCCCTCCCGTAGCCAAGGCTCCATTGGAGCAAAGATGGCCCGGGCGCTGGGGATGGCTCTGTGGCCTCTGCCTCAGGCGCTAGAGTGGCTCTGGTCGCAACATGGCGACCCCCAGGATGGGCAGAGCATCGCCCCCTGGTGGGCAGAGCGTCGCCCCTGGTGGGCGTGCCGGGTGGATCCCGGTCGGGCGCATGCGGGGGTCTGTCTGACTGTCTCTCCCTGTTTCCAGCTTCAGAAAAATGAAAAAAAAAAAAATTACTTCCATAAAAAGATTATCCACTCAGTTATTTGGAAGGACAAGTGCTGGTTGAGTCTTGAGTTAACCTGAATGTTGTTTGGTGATCTTGTATTGCTTCCCTTATTGAATTAAATTAATTCATAAAAGAAAATGCATTTATACACTTCATTTTTTTAAGTCTCATTGAGGCCTTTCTACTGACCACCTCACTAGTGGAAATGCATAGACTGAAGTAACAAAGTGCTAGGTTCCATTCCTAACTCCACCACGAAGCTGCATGACTGACTGGAAGCAGATCGTTAGTTCTCGCTAAGCCTCAAGTTCCTCATCTGTTGGAATAATGTAACATAATTTTTAATATTGTAAAATAACTAAAATAATACGTGCCACAGTTTAGGCACTCAAATTACTTTCCTTCCATCCCTCTACCCCACAAATTAAGAACTCATAATATAGTAATGTTAGTAGTTAACACAGATCTCATTACTGTAAGCCAAGTGTTATTTCTAAGAAATAGGCATTTATTAAGTAAATTAATCCTCAAAGCAACTCTGTTCTATAGATGGAAAATACAATGCCCAGATAGTTCACACTCCCATCTTCTCATAGCACTGAAGCTGGAATTGGAACTCAGGCTGTTTTATTTAGTTTTCTGTTGTCCTCTTAACCTTGAAACAATACTTCCTATCTGGATAAATTTTCAGGATCATTTTATTCAAAAATCTATTTTATCTGTATAAAATCAAGGAATTATCTTAAGCTAATCATAAGTAACCATAGATTGCAAGTAAATTTTACTGTCTTAGATGCATTGATTTTGCAAATTAATTTTTCCAGTTTTCCTTGGCTAAAAACAGTAAACTAAAGCTGTAGGGTGAATACACCACTGTAAATGGCATCTTTTTCATGTATCTTTCAGCAAGTATCATCTAAAGAGCATAATAATAATTTTGAAATAAGATGTGAACTTCTCTTTTATTTCCAGGTTTGTTTAAATTATCCTAAACTCCCTGCAGTTTTTTCTTGTGATTTGCAAATTGCCTGTGACTCAGAAGTGCCATTTGGCTTTTTGTTCTGCCATCTAGTACTGTGTGCTGAATGTTTAACAGCTCATTTTTCTGATTTCTGACAGTGAAGCAGATGTTCTTGCTAAGTGTCGCTTTTCTTGAAATAAGTATGTCACTTTGAGGTACATTTTAACTATACCACAGCTTCACTTTTTCCAAACTCAGCACACATAATCTTCGTGAATGATATAGTTCACAAGATGTTGTTCCTGGCTTATATAAAAGTAGATTTTTCTAAGTGCATGACTAAAAAATAGACATTTAAATTTTTATAGTAAATATCAAAAAATAAAGTTAAAGCCCTGGCCAAGTGGCTCAGTTGATAAACCGTCATCCTCGTGCTTTGAAGTGACAGTTTCAATCCCCAGCCAGGACACATACGGGAAGCAACCAATGAATGCACAGCTAATGGAACAACCAAGTGGAACAGCGAGTTGATCCTTTTCTCTCTTTCTCTCTATATCCCTGTCTCCCTCCTAACCTCCCTCACTCTTTCCTTTCCCTCCTCTCAATGAAAATTGTTTTAAACATTTTTTAATTAAAAAACATATTAAAGTTAAAATTATACTTTATTTGAGCAGCTAACAAAGTGGAATTGTGAGGACATAGATTAAATGAATTATTTTTATATCCTATCTTTAATGTGATTTGAAGGTTTAGGATAGAGTTTTGGGGGGTAGTAGAAGTATCTTTGTAAAAAGACAGTACTACTAGCTTATTTAGGATATTTTCCAGACTACTTCTTGTATTGGGGAAAAATTTTTTGTTGCAGACCATGAATTTCTGGCTTTGGTCTGCTACTGCACTGGAACCTAACCAGTTGGCTGTTTTTGAAGTTGAAATACGGGATAAGTGTAAGATACATTGGATTTTGAAGATTTACTACTAATTTTAAAATGCAGAGTATCTGCTTAATTTTTATATTGATTACATAATTGCAGTAATGTTTTGGCTCTATTGAGTATGTTTTTAAAATTTATTTCACCAGTGTCTTACCTTTTTAAATGACAATTAAAATTTTTTTAAATTGCATATGTGAATCACATCGTGACTCGTTATATTTCTCTTGTACAACACTGATCTACAATATCCCTGGTAGTTTTGACACACCTAGATCTGTATATTTTTTTCTCTTTTTTTTATTGAGCAATGAAATTTATAATAATTCTTGAGTAGGAAAACATTAAAGAAACTGAAAAGTTTCTCTTTTTTTACTTTTAACAATTCTGATTTTGAAAACTACATGTTGAAAAATAAAATGCTAGTAGTCCATAAGTATTCTTTAATCTTTACTTGGGTCTATAGAATGTGACTGATAGTTTTAGGCATATTTGACTTAAAATTTTTTTTATTTTTAAAGGGAGTCAACCAGGCAGATTACGCTCCGATGGAAGACGGTGAAGAGACCTCTCACTCTTTACAAGCAGACAGTGGAGCTCCGCGGTCAGAGCAGCAAACCTCACAGCAAGATGGGCAGGGCAAAGGAGACGATGTCATTGTGATTGACAGTGATGATGAAGAGGAGGAGGAAGAAGAGAATGATGGAGATCATGAGGTAGATTTGGGTTGGAATCACCTGTTTTTATACTGCTGGATGAAATGCTGAAATCCTCAGGACTGCTAACGCATCAGCCAGTCAGTTTTGATTCTCTCTCAGTGTAAATCAGTTATTTTGCTTTTCTTTTATCCTGATTAGCTTCTAAAGTAGTATTTTATAGTGAATTGAGTGTAGAACAAATGATGGAAAACTCTAGTTTTATAAAAAATTGTTAAGCACTTTAGGATTTATTAGGTTAGTTGAATTTAATCTTAAATCTTATTGATAAAGTGACTATGGATTTAATTATAAGATCTGTGATTTCTGAAAATAATAGAAACTAGGGTGTTTTTTTTTCTCATGGAGTGCTGTAGTTCTCTTCAAAAGAAATTGAGGCGTCATGTTAGTTGAAGTATATTTTAAGTGACACTTTTATTTTGGGAGTCAATCCTAAATTGACAGCTTCATATTTGAGATTCTGTCATTAATCACTGTGTTTAAAAGCTCATAATATAGTATAATTTCATCATCAATGCTATATTATAAATTTAGAATTAAAGTGGACTGCTTGACACTGTAGACATCCAGGAGCTTTAATCTTTGAACTGATCTCATATTAGCAATTGAATTTCAGAATGGATTATTACTGTACTACTCCTAGTAAACGCCACAGTTTTGATATTTGCTAACACGGTACTAATCCCATAACAACTTTCAGTACAGCTCTTGTATCCTGATCAACAAAGTGTCACATTTCTAAGCATGGTACCAAGATGTGCAGCACGTATGTGCCATATCTTAGGCCTTTATTTATACTTGTGGATTTCTTCCTAGGATTATGAAGAAGATGAGGAAGAAGATGACGATGATGAAGATGACGCCGGGATGGGAGACGAGGGTGACGACAGTAACGAAGGCACCGGTAGCGCAGACGGCAATGACGGATATGAGGCTGATGATGCGGAGGTAACTGCGTCAGGATGACCAACCATTTTAGGGGCTGCCTTAGAAAACTTACTGTTCTCCAAGGCTGTAAGAGGCCTTATTCTCAGAACACTCCAACTTTTTATACCTTTGGGCTTTTTTTTTTTTTACTGTGGTTTAGTTTGGTTAGTATTTTTTAAGATAATTATATTTGATTTGTTTGCACTTAGAATTTGTATTTTGTTTATAGGGTGGTGATGGGACGGATCCAGGTACAGAAACAGAAGAAAGTATGGGTGCAGGTGAAAGTAATCAAAGAGCTGCTGATTCTCAAAACAGTGGTGAGATTTTTAGTCTCTTTCTCATTGAAGATTTCTGGTAATATTTTCTAAATTAGGATTGCTTTTAATTATCACATAGGTAATAAAACTTGGTTAGTAAATTGGCAAGCAAAAGGTTGGCTCTTGTTCTAGCTCTGTCATTTTATTCTGTCATAAAATCTGCTATATTTATACCTATGAAGTATAATTATGCCATCATTTCTACCTCATTGGATTATTGCAAGGTTAAAATATTTTGAAATCTTTAGAGTATGACAAATGCTATCTGTTGTTGCTGTTCTTCCTAAGTGGAAAGATTAAATCAGGAACTTCTACCAGCAGTTCACAACCAGAAGAGGTCAGTCTAATCAAGCCACATGTTTCAAGAGTTGTGAGAATTTGAGCTTTGCAATATTGTCTGCTTTTCCAATGAATAAAAGACTTTTTACCAAATATAGAATGCTTTTTGTTAAATCTTTGAAACAATGAGTCCTGGAGGGCCGTTGAAATGTTGTAGGCAGTAAAGGATTATGAAATTTATAGAAAATAACTTTTACTTTAGAATCACTTTCAAATGTGTTTTAAAGAATTGGTGATTACCTGGTATAATATCCTGGTTTTATAAGTAATACTAAGCCAATGTTATTAATAGTAATGTAGTAAAAACCTTACATATTTAGACTAGTGGGAAGCAGTGTCTCCTGAGTTTTCATATAGGCCTGTGTATTTTAAAGTACATGTTTTATGCTCATTTGAATTAAGGAAAGTAAGAACAGGCAGTTTTCATTAAAAAATGTGTTGTTTTTCCATTTTTCTTTTAATTTTTTATTTATTGATTTTAGAGAGAGGAATAGGGGTAACAGGAGCATGAAACATCAATTTGTAGTAGTTGCTTCTTAGGCAAACCCAGAGTTTCCAAATGGCGTCGTCAGCATTCCAGGTCAGTGTTTTATCCACTGCACCACCACAGGTCAGACTTATTTATTTTAAGTTTTTAAGAGAGAAATAAACAAATGAACATTAAACAATTTAATGAAGAATAGTTTTTAAGAGAGATAAGGTAGGGAGAGATTAATGATACTCTGGATAATAATTTACCTTTTTAAAAACATTTTCTAGATATAAGATACATCTTTGGCCCTGGCCAGTGGCTCAGTGGATAGAATGTCAGCCCAGCATATGGACATCCCAGGTTCAATTTCCTGTCAGGGCACATAGGAGAAGTGACCATCTACTTCTCTGCCCCCCACTCCCCCTCTTTCCCTCTTCCCTCCCGCAGTCAATGGCTCGATTGGTTCGAGCATGGCCCTGGCACTTAAGATAGCTCAGTTGGAGCAAGCACATCAGCCTCAGGCACTAAAACTCAGAACTCAAGCATGGGCCTCAGATGCGTTGCTGGGTGGATACCAGTCGGTCTCACTATCTCCCTTCCTCTCATCTAAAAAAAAAAAAAAGCATCTTTTTTGTATCATGAGGTTGGAATATAGAGGGAAACTTTTTGCCTTTTGCGGAAACCAGAGTGTGCCTGACTCTTTGGCCAAAATTCAAAACATCAGAATTTGGAGAAGGAAAGGTTTATTGGTCAAGAAGGTGCCAATGGAGAAGATAGGAGACCTAATGGTGCCTCAGATCTATCCTGCTAGC
This sequence comes from Saccopteryx bilineata, assembly GCF_036850765.1. NCBI lineage: Eukaryota > Metazoa > Chordata > Mammalia > Chiroptera > Emballonuridae > Saccopteryx > Saccopteryx bilineata. The sequence goes on along the minus strand of NC_089491.1, from coordinate 293,499,871 downwards.
TGGACTAAGTTAAGTGGCTGGGGGGTTGGGGGACAGATGCGGAGGTGCTCGTAGGGCATATTTTAATCAGAGGACCTTGGAACTTGGCCATTTATGGTAAAAGGTTATCCACACAGGATCTTTCTGGACAAGGGAACCTAGGTATCTGAAGTGGTTCCAGTGTTTAAGTTCTGGTTATGTCCTGGTCCTTTGGTGGCGAGAAAGAGAGGTGGGAGCAGGTGACACTTTGTTCCAGGTGCAGCTGAAGATCAAAGTTCTTTCTTCTGCTTAATGCTTTATGTATGACTTGTGATTTTAGTCTGTTGTCTCTGAAAAACAATTCAGTATTTCATTAAACAGGATAGGCCCATTTTGAGCTGTTTCTGTGTTTACAACCCCCCCCCCTTTTGCTCATTCCTTAATCTCAAGGGAAATGGGCAACCAGGTGTAGGTTCAGTTTAGAGGAGAGGACTAGCTGCCCACATGCCCCTCTTGTCCAGCTCTTACACTTCACTGCCTCTTTCACAGTGGTCCCTGAGCCTCGCAGCGGGGCTTTAGGGTATGTGGTTTAGTCGGACCACAAGAGTGGTAGAGGTAGCAGCAGGCCAGGATACCTGTGCCCTAATGAGAGAAACAATGAAGAGTAGCTTTTGTTATATCCTCAAACCACAGTGAGCTGGCTCGGTTCAGAAAAGGGGCAGTTTGAGTTCTCAAAGATTTTAAGTCACTAGAAGGATTCAGGATCCCATCTAGTTTACCAGTAGAAAATAAAACTCAAAAAATCAATGGACTGCACCAGAATCTAATATCCATAATGGTATATTGTAGTTCCTGTTGAAACATAATTTTCATTTTAAAACCACCTCATTTTTACTAGAGATAGCCAAATTAAGACTTATCTGCGAAATAATTCTAGTTTCAATAAATTTGGCCTATTTGTATAAGTTCAGCAATAATAGTAACTAACTATATAGGGGCCTTTAAATATGCTTTGCTGGAATTTTCCTAAGGAATATTCAGATTGAACTTTAAATAGCCTCCTAAGACTAAGAATCCAAGCTGTCAGACTTCTGCAGTATTTAGAGATTTGGGTAAGATGCTCTCTTTTCAAGGTTCCCAACATACTTTGAGGTTCTTACTTTCAATCTCCCAAGGAGCAACCTTAGTTCCTCACCTGGTAAGACTGCTGTGAACCAATAAGGCACCAGGCTGTTTTCCCAAGGGGCTTCAGTTGACTGTCAAAGTCAGTTTTGACTGCTCAAAGCTTTGGTTTTATCTGAGTCTGCATGTCTCAAAAATGACATTCCAATCAAAATCTTGGTAATAAAACCAGTTTCCAATTGTATCCTTTTATAGAGATAACAGATTCTTATTGAACTTAAACACAAATAATCACTTTACTATGAAAAAGAAAAATATGCCTTGAAAGGTTCTAGATTCTGGAGGGATCTAAAAGGGAGAAAAAAAGGTTTCGATTTTGCTAACAGGTAAAATTTACCAAATTGCTAAGTCATTGGTAGACAAGTTTCCTTTATCTGGAAAACAAAAAATTAATAAGTCATCAATCTCAAACAGAAAAGTCATAAAAATTATAACCATTATCATCAGTTTATTCAGTCTTGTGAAATTAAACTTGTTTTGCTTGAATCCAGTTTTTCTTGATAATTGCAAGGCTGCTTCTCAAGACTCACAGGGTTTGCTCAGGGAAGTAGTTGCCTCAATCACTAGACATTTTGGAAGGTCTACCCCAAATCAGAAGCATTTTCTAAGTTTCTTTGCCATTGTAAGGGCATCAGCCTTGTGACAAAAAGCTTCAAGTCATCCACAATACAAACAGAATAACAACATACCAAACCAAGTGGCAGGTTAATGAAGTCTAGTTTACATGTACCATGGTGGATGAAGGTGTGCAAAAACCAAAAAAGTGACAGAACTGAGTTAACCAGATAGCCATCTTGGGTTCCCCATAGCCCCATCTATTCATTTAATTACAGTCATTGTTTACCCATCTTAGTTTCTCTGATTTAGAAACAGACTGTTGCCATGTTACAAGAACATCATGATGGCAAAAGTCTGGCAATGAGGAGTCTTTTTGCAAAAACAGTATGAACTTCATCCACATTTGCTACAATTTGATACTCAGTTTTAGTCATTTTATTGTAGCCCTCAGTTTTGGTCACAGATATCTTATGTCAGGATATCTCAGATTTCTAGCAACTTCAAATATATTTCTGGACATTTATAACATATAAAGAAAGCTTAATGTTATTTTTTATTTCACAATACTTCCTATATAATTTCAACACACCAAAATAAGCCTTGTTTAATATTTCTCTTAAGAGAGAAAAACAAATCTTTTGAGAAAGTTTCAGGGGTCCTTCTGGAATATATCAGTTATTCCCAAGTCATGATGATTTATAATTTAAACTTGGGAATGTTTGTCAAAATATATCAAAAGGTTTGGACATTTGGCTAAGTAGTATCATAAGTCATTATTAAGTGACACTTAATTGTCCATTTAAAGAAAAATACATGCTGATGGCCCTTACAACAGAAGCACTACAGTGACAGGTACTTTTAACTTTAGAAGAGCTCTGGCTAAAACCATAACTACCTTATTTCACTGTTTCTTTAACTTTCAAGTGACATGAATTTGCTTTGGAAGATAACATTGTTAGTACCTATAATATGAAAATATGTACACTTTTTCTTTGTCATGAAAGTGTGTGTCTTTGGAACTTTTAGATTTTCTATAAAGGTCTAAAACTTAAAAATAAATCAAGAAGTTTACATAGCAAAACAGTTTTTACTGTTTATAGGAAATTCGCTTAAGTAATCAAGTACTTGATTAAGACAATATAACACAAAATTATTATGTTGTTTTTTTCTTCTTTTTCCAAGTGAAAGGAGAGGAGATAGACTCCCACATGCGCCCTGATCAGGATCCACCCAGCAACCCTGTCTGGGGCCGAAGCTCTGCCCATCTGGGGCCATGCTCGCATCCAAGCCATTCTTAGTGCCTGAGGGCCATACAGCCCTCCTCAGCACCCAGGGCCAACGTGCTTGAATCAATTGAGCCATGGCTGCAGGAGGGGAAGAGAGAGAGAAGAGGAGGATGAGGGGTGGAGAAGCAGATGATTGCTTCTTATGTGTGCCCTGACCAGGAATCAAACCCGGGACATCCATATGCTGGGCCAGTGCTCTACCACTGAGCCAACCAGGGCCAAAATTATTTTAATAAAGCATAGAATCTTTGCTTTCTAAGCAGAAAACTTTTCCACAGTATCAGTAGCAGACCAGTAGTCCTTTTTAGCAGAAGATAAAACCTTACTCATTTTGTATCAGCTTACTTTTATAATTAAGTTAACTTGTTTAAATTTATTTAATCAAGTTTGACCACACATAAAAACTTTTTCAGTATTGTTAGAATTGATAATGACTTAGATATTAAGTGAATATCCATCATTTAATTTAGCTGACAAAACTTGAAAAGTTCCAAATTACCAAAGAGGTTTAGAAAATCATTTTAAGTACACTTGTACAATATAATCATTGCTAAAGAGTTGATCTAAAAGAAACTTCTTAATCCTACTTAACATTTATTTCATTTACTTGCTCCTAAGTTTAGATTACTTAGGCAAATTGTATACCAAGTTATTTTTCTTGCTTACAAATTTGTAACAGAGATAACATGAACTTGTATGACTAGTAAACCCAGGTAGAATAAAAATACTATTTAATGCAGATGATTCTAAAGATATGCCTCCTTAACCAAACCACCTTAAAATCAGCTTTAATATCAAATATTTTCCCAGAGCATGTGATTCTGAAAAAGATTTGGGTTAGTCTGTTATATTTTTTTAGAACTCACATATAAGTACTTGTTTAAGCCAGTTTAATACAAATCAGCAATCCTATTCTGGGTAGAAATATCCTATATCTAGAACATATATATTGACATATTTAAACATACAGGTGAATGTAGACAGATCTCATAGCTTTTATTTTAAAACTAGCTTTATAACCTAGGTACAGTGAAAAACTCAAGAGTAAAACTGGATCCCCATGATGTGTCTGGCAGATGGACTGAGTTAACATTTTGCTCAGATGACCATGCTTTGCATGCTGTAAGATGCCTTTAAAGTCATTTTAAAATGATTACCAATCAAAGAATGCATTCCATTGTCTCCAAGAGGTGTGAGATCCTTTCCTTCAAGGTTGCCCCTGAAAGTGGACTTGTCAACAAACATGGACAACAGAAAATGGAAAGCCAGGTGTACACCATAAAGTTGGAAGGCTCAGGAGGTAAAAAGAGTGGCTTCAGAACACATGAATTAAAAGAGATAGATTTTCCCGGAGGAAGATGGAGCTGAGGTGGAGTCTGATGGCAGCTGTCACGTGTCTGGTGACGATGGGGGAGAGGAAGAACCACAGACACAGTATTACTCCTTAACTTTTAAGCCAATGAGCAAAGTATCCACAGAGCGTGATAAACACACCCAACAAGAATTAGTACTCTCCTAACCAGATCCCACGTCAATCAGACAAGTTACAGATTTCAAATTCAAGTAGCCAAACAAATGCAAGTGCAATGGTTCAAGAATCAGATAAAAGTTCGACAGTTTTTACCCTCTTCAACAGGATACCACAGATCTAAACAGTTTGGCTTATTCTAAGGGAAAATGGAGAAGCAAGTTCCCAGTTGTACACTTCGGGCCGACTTACCCTGCTTCCATATCCAGTCCATTGGCCGGCTGAGACACATAGACACGACAGACATGACGCAGTCTACCAAAATCAAAGAAACAACTGATTAAAGCCCAGCACCCCTGCTTCTGCTCTCAGACGGATACCCCCAACTAAGTTCAAAATCCAGAGAGCTTTGTCCCAGGGAGTGAATGCCCATGTGAGAGAAAGGGTTCCCAGCTGCGTGCTTACTCCCAAAATGGAGCAACTTCCTCTGAAACAAAACCAGTCGCATGCCAAAGCCCAAAGACATGTTCTTATTCCAGGTGAGCTGTGTGCCAAGGGCGCCAGTGCCTGTCCGGAAAGTCCCTTCTGAGCCCCAAGGTGAAACAGCTTTGGCAGCTCTTCCAGACTCACTGAGGGGAACCCCAGCCGGGTTGGCCTTCCACAAGCACCAGTTCCTGTGTGTCTCATGAAATTGTAACGGAGTCCAAAGTTTGTGTGCCCATGATTCAAAAAGCAAAAACTTTTATTAGAGTTTGGAGTAAGGAAAAGTTTATTGATTGAGAGAGATACCAACTGAGAAGTTAGGAGGCCTCATGGTACCTCATACCCATCTTGCTCACTAGACTAGGTGAGGGGTTTTAAGAGGCTAAGGGAAACAGTGCTGGTGGGGCAAGTTCATTTTTGTTTGTTTTTTTGTTGGTTTTTTAAATTAATTTTGGGGGCTTACATTTGTTAATAAAGTTATGGAGGTTCCAGGTGTATAAGTCTGTAATACATCATCTGTTATTGTGTTCACCCAAGTCAGGTCTCCTTCCATCACCATGTATCCCCTCCACACCCCCTTCCTCCTCACCCCACCTCCTTTCCATCTGGTAGCCACCATATGGCAAGGCTAATTTTAACTGGGAGGTCTTGGAACTTAGCCATTTGTGGTAATGGTATAAACACCAGATCTTCTTGGACATCAGATTCTCGGCATCTGAAAGGTTCCAGTGTTGAAGTTCAGTTATATCCTTGTCCCCTGGTTGGGGGCGGGGTGGGGGCTGAGTCTTTGGTTCCAGGTGCTGCTGGAGGTCAAAGCTCTCTCCTCTCCACATGCTTTGCTGCCTGACTTGAGGTTTTGGTCTGTCGTCTCAGAAAAGCCATGCAGTGTCTTTGAGGATAGGACCTTTCTGAGCTGAGTCTGCAGTTGCATTTTTAGGTATTATCTAAAAGTTAAGTCTTTTGAAGGAAAGTGTTCATAGCCATTTTTCCCAGTTACAAAGCATGTAACAGGTGCAAATGAAGAGCACTTTATAGTCAAGGGGACATAGGCCTAGCAGTCTGGTAAAGATTAAGTAGTGGATACACTGTATACCTTGCCAGAAGTTATAAAAATGCTTTTTCTGAGCATGTATTTTTGTATTGAAGAAATTCTCACAATAAGCTGTCAGGTTTAAGTACCAGTGTGGAATCTGAGAAACAGAGGCAGGACAAGCAGTGTCTTAGCCCAGGTCACAGAGCTCTTAACCCAAATCACAGGCATAGGGCTAGAATCTGATTCTAGACCTAACTAAGACTTTCAAGCTAATAATTCTGTGATGTCCTATTCAATTTTCCAAGTAGCTTCTGTTGTTTCTACCGTGTATGTGGAAGACCCAGACATCTGAAGGACCATTGAAATTCAAAATTTAGGAAAACCAAAATGTAAGAGTGTCAGTATAAGGCTTGTTCCCAATCTTCATCCTTTTTGAGTGTAATACTGATACCAGTGATCTGACCTCTAGGTAATTTGTCCGTTTTGATAATATGAATCAAAAGTTATCAAATTTTTATTTTTTCATGTGTTAAACTAAGTGCTTTATGTCTATTATTGAAATCTTCAGAAAAACCTTACATGTAGGTTACATTTGCTTCTTTAGCCAAATAAAGAAGTGGATTCAATGAGGCTAAGGGACTTGTTCAAAGCCATACTACTAATAATCACACACCCATGATCTCTGGGTCCACCATATCTTGCTCCTTTCCTTGTGAAAGTATTAGTGAGCTGAACACTTCTACTGGCGAGAATTATACTTCAGGGGATTGTCTTAAGTTATTTTGAGGCAAATTTAATAGTTCAAAATAAGCTTCTTTTTTCCTACAGGTGAAGGAAATGCAGGTACTGCAGAGTCCTCTCTTTCCCAGGAAATTTCTAGAGAGCAGCCATCATCAGCGTCTGAAAGACAGACCCCTCGAGCACCTCAGTCACCGAGACGTCCCCCACACCCACTTCCACCAAGACTGACCATTCACGCCCCGCCTCAGGAGTTGGGACCACCAGTTCAGGTATTAAAGTACTGGTTGTTCTGAAAATGGAACTTGGAAAAATCTGAATTTTTCTCCCTCTTCATTAATTACTACTATTTATTTACTGATTTAGAAACTAAGTGAACTCTAAATGTTTTGGCATATTTTTATAAAATTCTTTGAATGGAAATGAATCTCTGGGTCTTTTTCCTTGAAAAGTCTGGGCTGACAAAAAATTGAAAATATAGTCATAGCAAGTAAAAGTCTGGTCAATTTCTATAGGTTACAAAAGGAAAAACATTTTCTTGGATTTTAATTAACGTTAAATGTATTTTAGCAGCTGACCACCATCTTTTGAAGTTTCTTTCTCTAAGGTGCACGTGTTTTTTTAAAAAAAGGAAGTTTCTATTCTGCTTTAACATATCATTTTTCTCTGTTTTTTATAGTCGTGTTAATTTCCACTTTTAATAGTAATAAAAATGTGCATTCATGTAGCACTCTTTTGGATATCTCTTAATCAGAAACTCTTGCAGAAACAGCAGGAAAAGAATAAAGGCTCTATTAATAACCTAGACCCTTTGTGTACGAAGCATTGTCAAGTGGTGATTCTACTAAAATAAGTACCACTGCTGAAGAAAACCTCATTATGTGAAAATATAAAATCTTAAAGGACTGTGTATGGATCCTGTAAAATAAACCAAATCTATCGATTTAGAATTGTCTAAATTGAGAAACAGTTTATTTGTAGTTAGCACTGCTATTTGAACTCCAAAGGATAATTAGCCCTAAGATCCAAAGGCATACTTACTAATTAAAGAAATTAGTTACAAAGAAATATCAAAGATTGGTTTTAAATATTGGTTAATATTTTGTCTGTTGGTTAATAAAATATCTGTCTTTTGGTTAATATTATATTCTATATAATTAAATAGTCACTGTTTAAAACTGCTTTAGTACGAGTTTAGTAGCAGTTTTTCCTGAGAAAATACCCTGATGATTATTATATCATTGGCTAACAATTTGGTTATTTTTTTACCAACGTAGTAAGCTATAGCTGTTGATATTTGGTGTTTCTTTTAATGTCAGGTTCCTTTAAGTAAAAATAATTCTTTTCTTGACACAGAGAATTCAGATGACTCGGAGGCAGTCTGTAGGACGTGGGCTTCAGCTGACTCCAGGAATTGGTAGCATGGTGAGTACCTTCCTACTGTGTAAAATCAATTTATATGTTCAGAAGATAGCTCTGTAGTTGATGCGTATGTTCCTGTCATGCCTGTTTATTCAGTTCCTGCTTTCTGGTTTTGTTTCAGCAGCAGCATTTTTTTGATGATGAAGACAGAACAGTTCCAAGTACCCCAACTCTTGTGGTGCCACATCGTACTGATGGCTTCGCTGAAGCAATTCAGTAAGTTAATTAAAGAAACATTTTATGGCTGATCAGATCCTTCCCGTTTCCCTGTTAATTTGGTTACATCTGATTGATTCATTATTTGTTGAGACCTTCTGTAAAATGAGTTTTAAGGATGTAGTGTTGGGGAAAATTATATAGAGTTGAATGAAGTACAGTTGCTTCCGTCAGGAATTTGAGTCAGTGTAACATTGGTTAAGAATGCGGACTGTAGCCAGACCAGTGGTGGCTTGGGATTGAGAGTCAGTTCAGGATACTGAAGTCCCCGGTTTGAAACACCGAAGACACCGGTTAGGATGCAGGCTCATCGGCTTGAGCGTGTGGGGCCTATGCTTGCTAACCATAACTCACCTCAGCTAGCAGTTTGTAAACCAGTCAGTGTCAGCCGCTTTCCGGAAAGTCAGCAGGTGAGAAAGGGTCGCTCCAGCCAACAGCTTCTGGGAGCCAGCCAGTAGTCAGCATTCTGGCGTAGCTCAGAACTCATAATTTTTACATAAGAGAATAACATTATGGAGACAAATTTTAAAATCTACCTGAAAGACGGTGTCCTTAACTAAAACAGTAGTGAAGTGGAAAGGGAAATAGATTCAAGAGTTACTATAGAGATGTGATCCATAAACATTAGCAGCTGGCTGGCAAGGAAGGAAGGTTAAGAAGTGGCTAGAAGAATGAGACAATGCTGGTCTGTATCCTGGATTATGGGCAGGAAGATGGGTGATAGTGTTACTAGGACGTGTGGAAAACAAGTTCCTATTCGTCTTAGATTTTTTCATGACCTTGGGAGCCATCTAGTGAACTCTTTCAGATAAGAAGTGGGCTAGAGAGGTGACCTGATTTATCTAAGACTGAACAGTGAAACAGACTAAGTTTTGTCTCCTGACTTCATTCTAGCTTTGTTATGTCTCGTGTTGTTTGTGTCACTTTTACTACTATGTATTTACATAGAGATTTCTAGCAGATTCAAGAAATGTTAGGCACAATTCACGAGATGTGAGTTATTTATGTATAAATTATGTACATGGAAGTCATATATACTGTGAATTAATTCATATTGTTGCCAAATTCTTTGAGAGGTAGTTTTTAAATGTTTGTATAAGTCAAAGTTCCTTTTTGAACTTTATTTTCAATCTGTTTTCATTTCGTTGATGCTCATTCTTTCTGTATTCTTGATATGATTGTGGTTTAAATGGGGTAACTTTAATTTCATTATAAACTACCTTGTGTCTTTGTAGTTCCCCGCAGGTTGCTGGTGTTCCTAGATTCCGCTTTGGGCCCCCTGAAGATATGCCACAAACAAGCTCCAGCCACTCTGATCTCGGCCAGCTGGCGTCTCAAGGAGGTAAGCAGCTAAATAACAGCTTGGATCTCCCGGGTGTGCATGTATTTGGTAATAAACTATTCTGGTGTGATTTTTTTTCTTTTTTTTAAGTAAGCACATATAAATATTAAAAGAGTTAATATTAAATAATTCCTATATTGATTTATGGAAAAAGCTATACTATATTTACTGCTTACTAAACATTGCCTTAAATATAAATTTTACCTTGTCAACAAATTCTGAGTTTTTTTAATGTAAAAACCAGCTTTTACATTTACATCTCTTCTGGCTCCTAGTATAGCATCATACATGTACCAAGTACTTATAAATACTTTTTAGCCAGGAAATATACATAGATGCAACCAGCCATTTTAAAGTTTTTAGAAGGAATGCAACATATTTTCTTTTTGGTGACATTGAACATTTCTAATTTCGGTAAATGCATAAAACTAGTTAGGTATTTTCCATTAACATTGAAAATAAAAATAAAATGTTAAAAATATGTGGAATAAAATGAGCCCTAAATTAAGTAATAGTAATTGGTTATTTTGATATGAATTACCTTTTAATCCTCATTTGGTGTCCATTACTTCTGGGAAGCTGGTACAGCATTTTATGAATGAATATGGAATGAATGCCACTCTAATAATAAGCCCCAAACAAAAGGTGAATCTGCAGCCCTCGTCTCTGTCGTGTAGTATATCTTTGTCCCTGACAGGATAGGATGTTAGTTCTGATACAGCATGCCTCTACCCGTATGAAATTGTGAGTTGACTTCATATACATTCATTTTTTTATGTGGCTTGCTAGTATAGGGCAATTTCTGGTCTTGGAAGTCAGCTCCAGGCTTAAATTGGAATGCCACTACTTGCTTTATAGCTTTGGGAAAGTTAATTAACCTTCTTGTACTTCAGTTTCTTTCACTAAAAGGGCACTAATAATGCCTTGTAGTTTTGGTGTTACCTAGATGCTAACATAGTACCTAGTTTATAGTTGAGCACTCAGTAGAGAGTTAGCGTGTATGAAACTAAACAGCATTTTAGCTTTTCTTAAGGGAACTTATATTAGCGCTAGGGAGTTTGAAGGGTGTGTTGAAATTGTATTTACATTTTTGAGGGACTGATATTTGCTTGATGGGCTAATTATGGATTTTAACCAAATTGTGTGTCTCTGCTGATCAATTTTTTCTTTCATATTTTTATAAAATACCTCGTATATTGACACTCTTTTATGTTCTTACAGTCATTCATTAATACTCAGAATTGTCTTTAGGTTTAGGAATGTATGAAACGCCCCTCTTCCTAGCTCATGAAGAGGAGTCAGGTGGCCGGAGTGTTCCCACGACTCCCCTGCAAGTAGCGGCTCCGGGTAGGTCTCAGGCGGATGAGGAGGTTACGTGTTTTATTGGTAAAATGGAAGCTTGTGAGGCTTCTTCGGCTAAAAATTAAGGAAACCACAAATTTAAAGTGTTGATTACTTTTCTGTTTTTTTCATTTTGAAGTGAACGTGTTCACCGAGGGCGCTGCCAATGATGCTTCAGAGCACGCCTCTCAGTCGGTTCCGATGGTGACGACGTCCACCGGCACTTTATCCACCAGCAATGAGACCACGACGGGCGATGATGGCGACGAAGTGTTTGTAGAGGCCGAGTCGGAAGGGTGAGTGTTGACGCTCTAACTTTTGCTTGCTTTGGGCTTGCCAGGCTTTTGCATTTGTTTTCCTTTAGCCAGGAAGCAGTCTGTTGAGCTGTCTTTTCAATAGTTTCCTCTTAACAAAAGTAAACCAAGCCATACATTTTGAAAGACTTAATTTCTTGCATGTAATAATATTTTGGGACTTGCCGGTTGTTATTACAAAAGACAAATGTTATCTCCCTGAAAATTGCATGATATATTTATTCTATATTTCTTTAAAATCACTGGTACCCTTCCATTAATGTAGCTGCTTGATCTTTTTTCCCAGAAAGAAGTCTTTCTGTGAAAATTAGGAATATTAGGAAACGACTCAACTTTCCATTTAGTAGGAGGCTTTCAAGTGAACCTCAGTTAGCTTTTATTTATGTGCATTTAGAACATCTTACAAATTAGCCTGACCAGGCAGTGGTGCAGTGGATAGAGCATTGGCCCAAGACGCAGAGGACCCAGGTTTGAAACCCCGAGGTCACCGGCTTGAGCGCAGGCTCATAAACATGACCTCATGGTCACTGTCTTGAGTAAGGGGTCGCTGGCTTGGCTGGAGCCTCTTGGTCAAGGCACATATGAGAAAGCAATCAATAAACAACTAAGATGCTGCAACAAAGAATTGATGCTTCTCATCTCTCTCCTTCCTGTCTGTCTGTCCCTATCTATCTCTATCTCACTAAAAAAAAAATCTTACAAATTAGAATAATTATTTTTAAGATCTGACCAGATTTGTAATACATCTCTTATAAATAAAGTTTAACAGAAAGAAGTACTTCATGACAAATCATCTGGATTATTTTAAGACAAAGGCTGTAGACTGATTTAATGGGAAGAACTACTGGACAGTGGTCTTGGAGAAGTTTAACTTTGAAGGTGAAACCTAATTTTTTATTGATAAAATAAAAAGTTTCACTACTTTATGGTCAGAAGGATAGCTAGAAGTAGAACCCAGGTTTCCTAAGTAGAGCTCAAATATTTGGTTTTATTTGGCAATATTTTCTTAGAGTAATGATAGGCCAGTTCCAGTATATGAGGATGAAAGTAGTACTGTGCCCTAACATAGTACTTAGTTTTGAGGAGGCTCTAGACCAGCGGTTCTCAACCTGTGGGTCGCGACCCCGGGGTCGAACGACCCAAACACAGGGGTCGCCTAAAGCCATCGGAAAATACATATTTCCGATGGCTTTAGCCGCTGAGAAGCCACACTACTTAGGTCTGCAGCAGCACTATTCAGCTTGAACGCATGCATGAGGCCTCACACAGAGGAATCTGCTGTGCGGATTCTGCAGTGTAAAAGATCTGCCTCCTATAGAAGTCTATTGGGGGGGGGGGTGGATTCCACCTTTGGAATTTTTCTGCTCTAGGCAGAGTTCTAGCATGGAAAAAATTAAGCAACATGCTCTATATTTGAGTGGAATCTGCTGCGGCCTCCCATTGACTTGAATAGGAGAGGAAGAAATGTGTCGGAACTGCATTTCTGCAGTACAGGGGATCTCTCTTCTGCGGAATCCACGGGTCTCCCATTGAAGTAAATGAGATGTGGATTCCACCGCAGAAACCACTGCTTTATAGTGTGAAAGAGCCCTGAAAGATACCATGCTGTGCAGAAACTGCAGTGTATCCTATGACGTAGTTCACACTGTTCTATATATATAGAAAACTTGCCACTAATCTGGAAAAAACAGATCCATTAGTTAAGCAGCTATTTACAGAATGGTAGCCCCAATACACTAGGTAAGGAGGTCCATTAGTAATAAATATTTCTCAGTATATAATTAAATATTGTTTTTGTGATTAATCACTATGTTTAAATTATGTTTGATTTGTAGCAATGAGAATACATAATGCATATCAGGTATTTACATTCTGAATCATAACTGTAGCAAAATTACAGTTATGAAGTAGCCACCAAAATTATTTTTTGGCTTGGAGTCACCGCAACATGAGGAACTCTGTATTGTGGGGTCACGGCATTAGAAAAGTTGAGAACCACTGCTCTAGACCCTGCTGAGGACAGTAGCTGCCGTGCAGTCCATGCCATGTGTTCAGGTCACCTCATCTGTGACATTTCTATCCCACACAATACCTGTGCAAGGTGCACTCTCCACTTTACAGTGAAAGGGCTCAGAGTCAGAGCTTGTCCCACTGGTGGCTGACTCCAGCCCATGTGCTCTGTGCTTCCCACTTCAGCAGCACTGTTCAGCATCGCATAGTCATGAGAGCTATCTTTCAGGTACATTGTTGCTGATAATTACACCAGAGTTCACAGGTGATAAAAGCTGGAGCGGAGCCAGGGAGTCAACCACAGCGGCCTCATCTGCACCACTGCCCCTGCTGAGTCAGTGGTCTGTTAATAGTTAGGACTTGTGTGAATTAGTTCAGTGCTCAGTTCTGAATTGGAGTAAAGCTCTGCATTAAGTGATGAACTATGAGAAAGGGTTTGGAAGCAATAGGATACACTCCAGGATCAGTGTTGTATTTACTAATCAATTTTTGTTTTTCTTTCTTAGTATTAGTTCGGAAGCAGGCCTGGAAATTGACAGCCAGCAGGAAGAAGAGCCTGTTCAGGCGTCTGATGAGTCGGACCTTCCTTCCACCAGCCAGGACCCTCCCTCCAGCTCTTCTGTGGGTAAGTTCCTGCTGCTGGCTACGGTACAACCTGACATTTCAAATTTGTTTGCAAAAGACACTTTTAGTAGTAATAATTTGATCACCTTTTTTTTTTTTATTTAAATGCTGCTACCCAACATTTCTCATTTCTATCACTCTCCACCTTTTAACAGCTAGTAATTTTAAGTCACTGCACATTTCACTATAAGTTGTGGACAGTCATAACCTTTGTAGCCAAAATTAGAAAAATGTATAAATTATATAATTCTATGCTTTACACATAGTAAAGTATAAAAATTATAGCTATCATAATTGTTAATAATACAGTTAGTAAAGTTCTGTGTCCCAATTATATTCTGACATTCTGTGAGCATTGTCCTTTCTCAACAGAAGGGGCCCTAGTTATATCCTAGTCCTTTCTCAACAGAAGGGGCCCTAGTTATATCATACTAGAGTTTCCATGGAAAATACCGTTCTTGTTCCCTTTTCTGGTATAATGTGAAATTAGGATCTCTTTATTTCATAATATAAAACACTGAACTTCTCCATCTTAGTAATTATTTATTTGTTCAATAAATGTTTGAGTGCCTACCATGTGCCAGGCAGTTGCACAGAAAACTATGCCAAGAAAGTAACATTGAAGTTAAGACTGCAAAGAGGTTCGGGAGTGAAGCTGTGCAGTCATTTGGGGGAAGAGTGTTCTAGAATGAGAGCAATGGCAAATGCAAAGTCCATGAGGCAGGTGTGTGATGTGTTCAAGGGCAGTGTGGAGGCCAGTGTGCCGCAGCAAGGACGGGGAGAGATGAGCAGGTAGTAGGTGGGAGTGGGAAGGGTACATCTAGTAGATCATTGTAATTGCTTTGACTTGCATGGATAAAGCAGCTTTCGGAGGGCTTCAGGGAGCAGTGACATGATCTGACTTAGAGACTTAACGGTGTCAGTCTGGCTGCTCTGCAGAGGGCAGACTGGAAATGAGTAATGGGCAGAAGCAAGGAGAAACCTTGGGGGATAGTGCAGTACTTCACGGTAAAGATGATGTTATAGAAAGAATTGTGGAGTTAAGGTTGTGAGAAAAGGTCTGGGGAGATATATTTAAATTAGAGCTGGCAGGATTTCTGAAGATTGGATTTGCGATGTCAGGAAAAGAGATATGACTTGCAGTGGGTATATCATAATGGGTTTCTTCCTGTTTTTATTTGCCATCATAGTCCCCAACCCCTACCCTAGGGGTGATGCATGGGTAGGCACCAGGTAAATATTTATTAAATTAGTTGAGTGAATGAATGAGAAAAGTCAAGAACCTTTTTTCAAATAAAGAATTTTTTTCTGGCCCTGGCCGGTTGGCTCAGTGGTAGAGCGTCGGCCTGGCGTGCGGAAGTCCCGGGTTCGATTCCCGGCCAGGGCACACAGGAGAAGCGCCCATCTGCTTCTCCATCCCTCCCCCTCTCCTTCCTCTCTGTCTCTCTCTTCCCCTCTCGCAGCCGAGGCTCCATTGGAGCAAAGGATGGCCCGGGCGCTGGGAATGGCTCCATGGCCTCTGCCTCAGGCACTAACTAGAGTGGCTCTGGTCACAACAGAGCAACGCCCCAGAGGGGCAGAGCATCGCCCTGGTGGGCGTGCCAGGTGGATCCCAGTCGGGTGCATGTGGGAGTCTGTCTGACTGCCTCCCAGTTTCCAGCTTCAGAAAAATACAAAAAAAAAGAATTTTTTTCTTTTTATCCTTTTTTAATAACTTTTAAGTGTTGAAAATAAATGTACTCCTGTATTTTATCCCTGCATCTATTAGTTTTTGCCATTATAATCTTTTTTGTGTTTTGACTTGCTTTTTTGTGTCTTAATATTTTTCTTCTTAGATACTAGCAGTAGTCAGCCAAAGCCTTTCAGACGAGTAAGACTTCAGACAACATTGAGACAAGGCATCCGTGGTCGTCAGTTTAACAGACAGAGAGGTAAATTTCTGACATTTGACTATAGGATAGGATGTGGGATAGTAATAAATGGAACAACTTTTCTAATCCTTAAGTTTCCAACTTGTAACTTCTCTTTTTAAAATGTTCCAAGGATTGATTAAATAATTATACATTGCATATGCAATGTTGACTAACCTATAATTCCAGGAGACAGACATCTATACCATAGGTGTGTGATGAATATGTGCTTCTATTTATTTGTTTCTTCCTTGAATTCAGAGTAAGATTCGGAAAAGCTAGTGTTTAGTGCTGTGTAGTCATTTGGTACATCTCTGCCTATTACACTTTTCATACAGCAGAATAAAGCTTTGTGACTTTGTTCAGCTAGTAAAAAAAAATAACATTTTAAGATTTTTATGTTTTCTAATGTAACTATTAGAGAGTACATTCATATTATAAAAATATTAATCTAATTACAATGATTTTCATTGAAGAAGTGAAATATTTTTTTTGAAAATAATTTTTATAATGAACCAGGAAGATTGAATACTATAGTTTTGGGCTAAATTCTTAAAAGATGCATTCAGTTTGATTTTCTTCTCTTATAGGTGTGAGCCATGCAATGGGAGGAAGAGGAGGAATAAACAGGGGAAATATTAATTAAATGTCCTATAAACTATAATAACTGTGAATAAGATTGTCTAATCCATTTTAGTGTTATGATTGTCGAGTTTAAAAACATTTTTTCTATTTAAATCAATATACTTATACTTATCTCAACATTCTTTATTAATAAAATGTATTTCAGTGTCAAAATTTATTATTTTTTTTGTTTTGTTTTGTCTCTTCCTTTGCCCGTTGGTCTAAGGACAGTTGTACCAGACGTTGGACAGGGTCTGCCCAGAACGAGTAGTAACGGCTCTTGCTGTTCTGCTGGGCACATCAACGTTGTAGTATTGATCTAAATAGAAATCATTTCATTAATTAAGAGGAAAACAAACACTTGAACTTAAAGATAGATTATGTTATTATACTCAAAAGGCAGTGGTTATTTTAATATAAGAAATGTTTCTAATTAACTTGAACTTTCTGACGAAAAGAAAAATAATTGTTTTGACAGATTGACCTTTCACCTTTTAGTAAAATTAGATTTAACTCTCCTTTTTCAAAGTAAAAAATTGAGAAAACCAAGTTTTAAAATACTAATTCACTTGAGTTTGTTGTTGTTTTTTTTTAATTCCAATGGTCATTTTATAGACAGAATAACAGATTTCTAGATTTTTCAAAGAAAAATGTCTCAGGTAATATAATTTAATAAGATTCATTTTTCTGGCACTTCTTTCTTATCTTACAGACTGGGAAATGGTGCAAATCAGTGTAACTTGAAGGTAAACAGGGCCACCAATGATAAAAGCAAAATACTGTTTTCAGTAGCAATTTTTCTTAAGTAATTGGACATTATATCATAATTTACTTTTATCTCACAAAGAATAGGGCAGGATTCAATTGCAGTTTTTTTTCACTTAATATGCAAGTAAAGCAAAAAATGTCAGTTTTCTTCAGTGCAATTAGAATAAGCATTATTGTTCACTTCTCACCTTCAGTTACCATCGAACACTTGTGTATTTGTTTTGATTATATTTGTATTTCAGAGATTAAATCACATCTTTGGGCCACTATTAAGATTTTTTAACTCACCCTTAGAAAAGGCGTAGTAATCGTAGCCATCGGGTTTTCTGATGTTGGGCAGCGAGATAGCCGAAGTCACCACGCTGGGAAGTCCTCTCCACAGTGAACTCACTTTCACTTCGTTGTGGAGGAAGCCTGTGGATGGGATTAGAGAGCAGCTATTGGAGTCAGACAGGCCTGGTATGAATTCCAGTTTGGTCACATAGTAGCTCTGTTATCTTGAGTGTTATTTCATCATGTTGCCTAGTTTTTGCCTCTCTGACATGGTGTGAACACCTACCTTTATCACCATTTTGGGGGTTACAAATTTGTATATAATGTCCTTGGTAAAAGATACTTGATAAATGATACTCATTATAATTAAAAAACATCCATACTGCATTCTTTACCACAAAGAAAAAGAAAGGATTGATCTTTGATCGTTTACTGAGGCAAATTGATGTTTTGCATCAATAAGCTCAAAGTATTAGGGTTGTTTGGTAAGTATTATTAATAAGGCTTACTTTATAAGAAACTCAAATTACATCTACGTACTTTATGAGTAAGAATTCTTAGCACAGTAAAAAACATTACCTTTGTCTTGGTAAAGGACCCTCATGGGTGGCGAATAGTGAATCATGATGGTGTGTGTTTGAGGTCTGAGAGCCCGTTCGAAGCGACGTCTCCTAACCTGTGTTGTTTCTCCATACACTGGATAATTTAGAGCAGGCCGTCTACCAGTGCACTTTCTGTTGGGTTCCTGTCTATAAGTATACTGCTGAATTCTGCCACCTATTATGTATTAGAAAAACATACATAAATGAGCATTAATTTTAATCCCCTGAAAAAGATGGAGAAGACCTCTTACAAGGTAGAAGAAACAATGTTTTTCATAAAGTATGTCTTGACAATAATGGCTATTAGTCAGGGGTATCATAAAAATAATTACTAGACACTGCAATACTTGTGAATGAATAAAGCCAACAGACTGCATAGTTATATATTTAACTTTGTGTGAAAGTAAATGATGACATTCTTTATATCAATGACCAGAAAACAAGTAAAATTGTGATTTGCATGTTGTGAGATCTAAACACTTACTGCCCTCATTTTTTTTATTGAAAATATTTGATTAAGTATTAAATATATCTTTTGACAGTAACGAGTACTAAATGAAAATAGTGAATAAAATTTTCCTGGCAAATAAATTCTTGAATGTTGTATAATTTTGTCAATTGTGTGACACATACCTCTCTTGAAAAAATACACCGATTCAGGTCTGTCCTTATATTTTGGTATTGAAAGAGATGCCACTATCTTTCCAGTTAGTCCTCCAAACCCTTTTACGATTTGTTTGGGATACCCAGGATCTTGAATATCGTTGGTGAAACGCCAGTACTGAGAATCCTGATAGTTTAAAAGGACATGATGTCAACAGCTTTGGGGGGTTAGAGTTGAAAGGTTAGGAATTCATTCTTAGATTTAAGTATAAGGAGAAAGTTTTAACTTATGTATTTGAATAAGTTAACCATTAATGTTACTAAATTGTGTTAACTTAAATTTTGATTATAACTAAATTATATTTTATTAAATTTTGATGATAGAATGGTTCACTAAAATGTGAATGTGAAGCTGATTAATGTTTTTGTAATAAAGGTTAACTACTTGCTGCTTTCTCTCACAAAAATGTTTTTCTTACCTTAAAGAAGAACGTTTTTCCTTCACAGTTGCACCTGGTAAAAACAGTATCAATGGGGGAGGGGATACCCCAGACTTCAGTAATTCTACGAGGAGGAGATGGTGGACTAGATGGGCTTAGCATCCAGAAATAATGACCTAAAATTTAAAGTGACAGGTCAGCCTACAAGCTGAATGAATCTTAGATCAATCCCAAAAGAAACCAAAATGAAAATAAATTACCATGAAAACACTGAATTAGTTAACAAGCATTCTATGAATTGAACTTTACTAAGAACTGGACTAATATAGAACGAAGTATTCAAACATTTCTGACAGTAGATGTTTCTGAAGTCTGAAATTTAGCATAACTTTTGAAATATTTTCATTTGCCAGTCTCTCTCGAAAGAGCTTTCTGACTTTGTGACATACAGGAAGTCACTTTTCAATATCTTTATCTTTCAGAATTAAGGAGTTACAATTAGTGGGCTCCTAAAATCTGTTCAGCCTCTGCTGAGCAAATCTATACCTTCCTTTCAGATTCAATCTAAGTATAAGAAGACCAGACTGGCAGTCAGTATAGAGAATTAACATGTGACTTGTTCTGTGACTAAAGAGTGATGAGTACATGACAAGATGTTATTTCCAAATACAATAGAGCAAAGAAAATCTTAGTGTCATTTTATTTGATAGGAAATAAAATTTGAGCTACCTTTTAATTCCTAATGGTAGAAAAAAATCAGTATGATTTCATTCTCTTTGTTTCATTTGTTACTCTACTATGTAATTTTGTTAATCCATTATTTTGGAAATTACTCAGATTTTCATAAATTGTGTTCATTAATCAAGTTCCCCTTCAAAAAGCTCAACCCACATTACCATCTCCTATGGCTTTGGATCTCATAAACACCAAGAACAAAATGCTGGGCAGAAAAAGAAGTGTGTGCATAGCTCACCTCGGAATGCAACTAGTGTCCCGTTGGCCAGAGTTGTCAGTCCATCCACTGGTTTGCCATTGCATAAGTCAGTCTCATCTAAAACAACAAAATTTAAGTCAACAAAACAAAATGGGAAGAATGTTTTACGTTTTTTCAAACTCTCCCAGAGAATTTCGTTTCCTCTGTTCACTCTTTCCAAAGTTCTTGAACGGTGTACAGTGTGAGTTGCGTGTATTTCACAGGTTGAGAGAGAAGTAACATATTTCGTAATTGTCTTACTTAAAGGTGATGCTAGGTAGAAAGGGATGGACTGGAATGAGCCAGGTTACTTATCTTCAAGTAAATTATTGAATGTTTAATCTCAACATGACATTTTATCTTTTAGTTCTAATTGCCCTTTGGAATTGGTTTGAAAAATAAAGTAATATTGTAGGGTTTTGCTTTGCACTGTACTTTATTTTAGGATTCCCAACTAAATATTTTTGCCATTCTGTACACTGGCTCTGCTTACAGAAACACTGAGTTCCTAACATTGGGTCATTTCTTCATTCTCCATAGCTCAAATAATTATGGTCAGTACTCTGCTTGCCTATAGAGAAGCAGTAGAACTTCCCAAGTTCAGGGTTCTAGGTAATGCGTATCAAAATAAATTGGGTCATTCCAGTTCTGGTAGATTTACATTAACATTCCCAACTTTAAAGAATGAAAGTAGTTCTCTTTACCTGAAACCATGGGGTTGATGCCAATGCCTTGGCTTGGTCCTCTCACAATGATATCGGTGCCTGGAATAACTATAGGAGTTAGCACAGGGGGCCTGAGGATCATGTAAGGTTTTTCTCCTTCAGTAGCTTTTGCATCGTCATCCTTTGGATTTCCTTCATCCGTTTCTGAGTTATCTGGGTTAGAACTGGTGGTGGTTTGGAGCATGGCTTCCCCAGAAGGGGCAGGGTTCGGTGTAGGCACTGGTGATGTCATCTTTGGAGGAGATGGTGTAGGCTTTGGTTTTCTCACTTTAGGTGTTGTGTTTGGCTTTTTGGTAGAAGTGGGCATGTTGGGTGCTTTGGTTGGCTTTGAGGATTTAGGAGTTGTCACTTTGGAATTAGTAGCTGTATCTTCTGATACGGTTGTTTCTTCATTTGTATTCACAGCCTCTTCAGTTGTAGTAGTTGTCTTTTTTGTTGCAGTCATCTCTGTGGGTGCAAGAGTTGTTTCTTTAGGAGTAACTTTGGATGATGTCGTGGTATCCTTGGTAGTAGTAGATGTTACCTGCACGGTTGTACTTGTTACTTTGGATTCAGTGGCCTTTCCTTCTGCTGCAGTTGCTGTCTCTTTTGTGGTACTCTTAGATGTAGCAGTAGTAATTTCAGTTGTGGTGTGCGTGCCTTTTTCTGTTGTCTTATCCTTTGATGTAGTAGTCATTTCAGGTTTGGGTTCTTCGGGAGCCTTGGTTGTAGGTACAGCAGGCTCCTTGGGACTGTTTTCAAGAGCCTTTGGTGTGGGATCTACAGGAGACTCAGGAGTTGATGCAGCAGGGTCCGCAGGAGGAGTGGGAGGCCCCATGGTGGTAGCTGGAGTAGAGACCTCTGAGGGTGTTGGAGCAGGTGTCTTGGGAGAAGTTGGAGCAGGCTCCTTGGGGGTGGTGGGTTCAGGCTCCTTGGGGGTGGTGGGTTCAGGCTCCTTGGGGGTAGTGGGTTCAGGCTCCTTGGGGGTAGTGGGTTCAGACTCTTTGGGGGTGGTGGGTTCAGGCTCCTTGGGGGTGGTGGGTTCAGGCTCCTTGGGGGTAGTGGGTTCAGGCTCCTTGGGGGTAGTGGGTTCAGGCTCTTTGGGGGTGGTGGGTTCAGGCTTCTTCGTGGTGGTGGGTTCAGGCTTCTTTGTGGTGGTGGGTTCAGGTTTCTTCGTGGTGGTGGGTTCAGGCTCCTTGGGAGCGGTGGTTGTAGGAGTAAGAGATTTGGCTGTAGTTTCAGCTTTGGTTGTAGTTTCAGCTTTGGTTGTGGATTTAGCAGAAACTGATGTGGTTTCCGAATCTTTAGCAGATGTTTTTTCTGCACTTCGTGTCTCTTTAGATGATGTCTTCTCTGTTGCACTTGCTGAAGTCTCTTTAGTTGTTATAGAAGTCTCTTTAGTTTCAACTGTTGTCTCCTTATTGGCTGTCGAAGTCTCTTTGGAGGTTTCAGGTGGACTGGGTTTAGTTGTTGTTTTCACTGTTGTGATCTTGGAAGTTGTGGTAACTTGACTGCGTTGGGTGGTAGGCACGTCAGGAGCTGAGGTGGGCTTGAAGTCATCACTGTCCTGTCCACTTCCATCTTCATCAGCTGGTGGTTCTGGGGTGGGTTTCTTTTTGGGAGTTGGTTTCTTGTTATCTTTTACTAGAGAAAAAATTAACATCTTTTTAAGTAGGTTTATTTTGTCTTTAATAATGATATAAAAATCCCATTCTTATCACTGACTAGCTGTGTGTCTCTCAGCAGATTGCTGACCTCATATGTCTATTAGTTTATTGGAAAATGTTAAATACTTAACCTATCTTGCTGGGTTATTTTAGGGAATGAATGAGATAAGGGGGTGAAAAGCATGAGTAAAACTACAATTAATACATGGAAACAAGTGGCAAGTTTGAAACAACCAACTTGATCAATAACACTCATCCATTCACAGTAAAGCTCTTTGGCCTTCCCTTTCTCCATTTCTCTTATTCCTCATTGCTCAGTGCCCCCTTCTTTCCTCCTGAAACCCTAATTCCAACATCTTGTAGATTCACTGCAGCAATTACCTGAGACGCCTCTACAGCTACATCTAAGGGTTCTCCAGGCACTCCCATGGCCCCTGCTGAGCCCTGTTCCTCTACACAATGCCATTAGCTGTTCCCTTTCCTCCACCCAGTCCCAGAGACTATAGAGAGAGGATTAGAATGCCACGGCAGCAAAAAGACCCTATATTTAATAAGGTTTGCCATAGCAGCTGCCCCACGGGTGAACTACAGCGCCCCAGGGGTGCATCACTGGTGTGAGTTCCACTGAGCAACCATGTATTACTGCACTTCCATTGTGTGCAGGACTCTCTGGATGATTCCAAGATTAACTATCTGGCTATTCAGCTAGTCAGAAGCTTCAGGGGAAATCACAACCACCCAGGAAATAGTTCTTTAAAACTCCAGTATCCAAAATCCAGTATTTCCTGGAGAAAGAGAATATAGTTTAGAATTTCAGGAAATAAAAAGGAGAATAAAAGGAACCTCTTTGCAGGAGGTAATGGCCTGCTTTATAGTACATGGTCTAGTGCAGAAAAATCAGCCAGATAGGACGTCTAATTTATTAGGAAAATAATAAAGAGGATCTGAAAAATGTGAAGAATAATTTTGCCTTTCCCAGAAAGGTATAGAATTTAATAAATTAACACTTTAAAGCAGTATATGTGTTTGCTAAATAAAAGAAATCTGAGGAAGCAAAAAATGAAAACACAAGGAAGATAGAAGAAGAAGAAAGAAAAAGGCTATCAGGTAGACAGGAACTGGAATAGAAGACCACCGTCATCTCCGGCGCCATCCTGTGGTCTCACAGTTTCTGCTACTGCATCTTCTTATCCTTTACATTAAGAATGGTTTCTTAGTGGCTTCGCTCTAATTTCCTAGTAGGAAGTTTGCATGGGTATCTTCTGAAATAACTTACATGCCCCGCCCCACCCCCAAATATCGAAACGTCCTCAAAGCATTCTACCAACACCCACTACTTTTAGGCAATTTTTGTTATGGCATTGATATAGTGTTTGATCTGTATCAATGCTCAAACCTTTGGGTTTCTTCTTTAATTCTCTATTAGCAGCTGAATTTTTGGAAGACTTGAATTTCCGAATACTTGAAGAAGAAGAAGAGGAGGAGGAAGACTCTTGATTTTCAGAAACAGAATGTTCTATAAATCAAATAAAAAAGTTGATCACACCAATTCCAATTGTGATTTAAAGCAAAAAAGAACTGCCAGTCCAAATACAACAAAAAAGTGCTGTTTACTGATCTATAAATGTCTGTGTTCTGCCTTTACTGTAACAGTATGATGATCATCTGCCCTTCTAACCTAATTGTCATTTAAAAGCAAGACACCTGAGCTTATCACAGATACTAGCAATGCAACTGTATAACTTTCTCATATCTTACAGAATGTAAATATTCTGCAAAAAAAAAAAAAAAAAGTTTTTTTTTTTTTTAAACATTAAGTTCTATGTCTTCTGATTATTTTAACCTAGACCCATACTGGGTTCAGTAAATAACAAAAATAAATATCTGAGGGTTTATACTTTGGCTTATGTTTCAACTTAAAACAAGTAAACAAAAAGTATAATGAACCTTTAATGACTCTTAAGATTACCGTATTTCCCCATGTATAAGATACTTCCATATATAAGACGCACCTTAATTTTGGGGCCCGAAATTTGAAAAAAACAACGTATTACACAAAGTTACTGAACTCAAATTTTATTCATCATAAAATTCATGCAATTCCTCATCACTGTCAAAACTCCTATCCATTAGCTTTTCCTCATCTGTGATGACAAATCACTGTCTTCTACAGTGAATGCAAAAACAAGCACAAAAAAGTGGGAAATGCAAGTAAAAAATCTACAACCACTCTATAAGACGCACCCAGTTATTAGACTCCAATTTTTTTCCAAAAAAGGCGCATCTTCTACATGGGGAAACACAGTACCCTGTTCTAGGAGGAGTCTTATCAAAGCTGTCTCCTACAGGTTACTCATCTCAGAAACCTCCTTTGGTTAAAGCTGTCTTCTTCCTACCTTCTGTTATTTCCTCTGATTCTACAACTTTCTTAGTCTTCTTCTTGTCTGGTGATTTGGGTGAGCGTTTGGCAGGTGATTTGGGTGAGCGTTTGGTGGTTGATTTGGTGGGTGGAGGCGCTCCTGCAGGCGGGGGTGCAGTCTTTGAAGGTGTTGGTGAGGTGGGGTTGTGCACTGAGGCCAAGCAAGACAGGTCAGTTAACATCTTGTCTGTATTCATCAGCAACTCGAACTGCGAAAGCCATGGGTGCAGCTCGCTTTAAGAGCAGGCGCTGGTGAAAACCAGCGTGGGCAGGCTGTAGCCCAACACTAACCACTTCAAACCAATTAGATCTGAGGATGCATTGCCATAAAATATCAATTCTCAAATTGTTACACATTGTGACAGGGAGCAAAGGCTCAGGAGTGAGAAGAACTCCAGTCCTGGGCCTGCAAGGCTCTACCCAGGGACCTTGGGGGAATGGGCGAGTCCCTTCGGAACTTCGTTCTCTTGTTTGTGAGCTGAGATGTTTATTCTAGATGATTTCTGGCAGTACTTGTCTGTCTAAAAAATACCTGACTTTTATAAACTCCATCCCTGCGCCTGCCTTCCATGATGATCAAAATCATTACTGCATGTGGAAGAGAAATATATTTATAATTACATTGTTTGTTTTCATAGTCTAAATCGATGCCAATTTACCTTTCATTTATTTTTTTTTAATAACTACAAAAAAAGGTAAAACTTCCACAGCGCCACATTATACTTTTCTCAAAATTTTCTGCCTTTCCCCAAGTTAAACAGCTGTTAATGGTTTGATGCTTTTTTTTTTCCAACTTTTTGTCACCTCTCCTGTCACCTCTTTTCATGTCTAGAAGAGAAGACATGTTTTGATCATTAGGAACCAGAAGGAAAGGAGAGGGGACTTCTGAAAGACGGAAAAGCAGAACAGTGGGGACACTCTGGGTAGTAGACTGTGACCATAAATGCTGCCGCTCTTGCCAAACCTCTCTCTCCGCACTATCGCTGCAGTCTCCGTGAACTGACCACCGCAGCTCTCTCCCTCCTTCCCGCCCAGCAAGAGCCACACATGCCTCCCCTGAAGAAACGCTCTGCCTCATACCAGCTAGTGATCTTCAGCAAAACATTTAATCTCTCGGACTGTATTCTCATTTCTTCAATCCTTGGCATGTTATGACATTGAGATAGATAGATGCCTACAAGCAATCTTTCTAGCAATCTTGAAACACCTGAGTGGTGAATCACAAGATAACTTGGTTGTTACTTTTTAAAAAAATGAAGAATGGGAGCTCTGGGTGTTCCTTTATTTTCAGCTGGGACCCTGACTCTCTCTCTCTCTCTGTGAATTCTGTCCACGAAGCATTGCCTTTATCGATTTTCCCCATTGAGTTTTCCATAACCCTCAGGCACTCTGACCCACCCCTTCGTGGCACACAGCATTATCTTTAGTAACAGGTTCTCAATGCTTCATGGCTCTAACCACCCTTACTCCCCACCTATTCTCTGCCCAAAATGCATTCTTAGTTTTCTGTCTTTCAGCCAAAACAATGACCAGGGCAGTGGGTAAACAGGTCCCACTCTCCATGGGTCCTTCTGGAAGCGGCAGGTGCCTGCACTCTGAGTGTTTGATCCCCAGGGTGTCATCGCCTCTACTTTTGGAATGCTTTCCAGTGGAAACACTGAACAGTCGAGAAATGTCCCCCAGCTCTGCTGCTGATGCTCTCCACCCTGTTTCTCTCCTGTCCGGAAGACGCATGGGGTGCAGTCTTGTTTAAATAAAAAGAGAGGGTTATGCAAGCAATGCGTGTTTTCACTTCCTTCCACAAATAATGAACATTTGTTGAAAGAAAGGAATCCACTGTTTAAGTATGTTTCTAAAATCTTGTGTGTTTTTTGGGTAAAATTTAGAGAGTTTGATTATGCTCTTGGAGTACTCCTTCAGGACCTATGACCAGAGAAGATTTCAAGGCGGGCAGGGCTCTCCCCTTTTATTGATGATCACACACAGGCACTTGGGGAGAGACAAACGAGGTGACAGTCCAGCGGAAAGTGACATATGATGGACAGTTAACACATCCTTGGTACGTTTGCTTGTAATGTTAATGCCTTAAAACTAATTCATAAATTAACTAGTCCTGAGAAGCTGAAAGTGTTGATTCTCTCCTTCAATACACACTGAAAAACAGCAATACCAAGAGCACAGATAGCTCAAAGGACAGATGACTTTGTGGGGTCAGCTCCATTCAGGTGAGAAGAAATACATCAGGTGACTTAGTTAAGGTCAGTTTAACCCGGAAGCGAACCACAGCTGCAGGAGAAAGCATCTACACTCGGGCCCCATCCTCTGGTTACTCAACCGGCCACCTCTGTGCTCCGGGGCCTGGCCCGGGGTGGGGGGCTGTTGGAAGAGGCTCTAGCTCTTTAATTTATCTTGGTGAAACAAAATGCACGTGAAATAGCTTATCTGTTAGTAGAATCAAGACCTTAGAGGGACGGCGTGTTAGACATTCTTGGTGAAGCGAAGGCAGGTGCCCAGCTGTGGCTGGTGCTCTGATGCTTACCTTCTTCACAGAAATCTGCGTAGTCCGAACAGCACTTGCCGTACTTCTTACATTCTGAGTCACAGTCACACTCCCTCCCTCTTGCAAAGGACTCGAAGCAGCGGCCTTTACAGGAAAGCTCTACCCAGAGCAAAACAGAACATTACGGATTAATGACGCTGCAACCCCGGCCAGGTCTGGGGAGCCATTCCCCACCTCCTAGCTGACCAGAGCTCCCATAGTGCATTTCTAGGTCCTTTCTGCAGAATTTGGAAAGGGGACAGTTCCCCAAGTGGAGACAGCCTACGTCGAAAAAGAAATATGGTGCCTTAGGGAAACGTTTCTTGCCCTTCAAGGCAGACACCCCAGTGCTACCTGAGTCACTTACATGTACGGACAATGGAAAATTGGGAAATGTCTCATCAGTAGATTACCCTTCATACGACATCCCTCATCTTCTCTCCTCCTCACACCACTGCTTTGTAATAAAATTTTGTTAATGTTCAGATCCTATGATAATATAGTCCAAATAGGGCAATGTTTCAGCTCAAATTTATTTATAATGCAGAGACCTTTCGTATGACAAACTGGGCAAGGTGTAGAGTTGAAAGATTTCAGCCTAATCCATTGTCAATGGTGTGGACTATGTATGTAAGACAGGCCTCCTTATTTCAAAAAAAGCCTGGGTCACAGGCACAATGACTCCACCGAGGCCCATTTGACATAATTACCTTACACAACACATACATTATACAACAATATATTTATCAGCTTCACCTGCAAATTCTAGAACAAGAATAATTTTGAAACCATTTTCATTATAATTTTCATAAATACACAATGTTTCCTTGTTAACAACAAAATGGCTCAAAATGCATTCAAGTGAAATACTACTATTAATTGAAAATTCAGCCCCTTTGCGTTGTCACTGAAACTCATCATTAAACACTAATGCTTCATCTTTAAAGTACCATTTCCAGGCAATTTAGAAACATGTTAATATAAAAAAAAAAAGTCAAGTAGTAGATAAGATTGTTATATATCCCTGGATTCTTCTAGTCAAACTACTGAAGGGCCCTATCACTAAGCAATTACATCTCATATTTATTTAATGACTCCAGAGTCACGGTGTTAAGTCTCCATTTAACACAAGACCTTTTACTTGGCACTAGGCAGCACTTTGTGCAAGTGACAGATTTTCAGGCTCCCCGTACAGCTTTAACACCATCCTTAGTACCGCACATTGCAACATTTAGGCGAGGGCAGGGAAAGGCACTTGGACAGAAGGAGGGGAAACAGTGTAAGCACAGCGAGGGGACTCTCAAGAACAGCACTGCTCGACGGGGGCCGCCAGCTCTCGGGACTTACCCACAGTGCAGACTTTCTTGAAATCAGGGCAGCACTCCATGTAGTGTTGACAGTTATAATCACAGTTGCAGGGGGTATCTCTAGAATACCCTTCCCCACATCTCCCTGCACAGCTTGATAAATCTAAAATTATACAATATAGCGTAAACATGGCCAAACCACTTAATCGAAAGGGAGGGAACTAATGAGGAGGACAGAGCCATTGGGTGAGAGAGAATTTTATCTACTGGAAAAGGTTGGGAATGATAGATAGCAATACGTCCAGGTGAACCTTGCCTGATCTTGTACGAGACCCACTTTATTCTTTACTAGACTGAGAAGATAAATTCTCTTTTACTCCTGGGAGAGGGGTGGCAACCACTGTTCTACTGATGCTGCTACTCAGATGATGGCTTGTTGCCATTATTTGAGCATCTTTGTGCTGGGTACTCAGTCACATTATCTCTAATGCTTATGAAAATGTTGCCAAGAGAGTATGAATAGCTTCTTTTTAGAGCTAAGGGAACGGAAACATTGAAATTTTAGGAACTTGCTTAGAGGCACCCAGCTAGTGACTAGATCCAGTAGACATGGATTACAGGTCAGTGAATGCCTGTTAATTATTTGTACTGACCTCTTGCATCTCATAAATGTCCTAATTTGGATAATAAATGATATGGTTACCTTAAGTCAACAGTCCATCTAGAATTTAAACCCTGTTATATCTGATTCTAAAGCCTTAACTTTTCCCACCCATTCACATTCTTAATGATGAGTTTAAAGTGAGCTGGTCGTGCCAGCAAAAACCTTCCTAAGCTTCTTCTTCCTTTCCCTTTTCTTGGTGGGGGTAACTGGGTTCTTTAAATGTTGGGGAAGTCAGATGCTTACAACCACTGCTAAAATGATTGCAAAATAGGTAACTCTTGAAAGAGCATCTGGGTGTAAACACCAAGGTCATGAACGGAGTGTTTCTGGGTAAAATAAAACAAAGCACAATTATTGCCAAATATATTTTCCATATTATTTGGAAAACACCTTGAAATCCTCCCTGAGAGATAACCACAGAAACGTAACAATTGACTCCATCTCTGGAATAGGAACTGGCAGGTGCAATGCCCAAATCCACAGAGGGATGTTGAAACACGCTGAAAAAAATAAAAATCTCTAAATGGTGAGTCCAGGCGAGTTCAAGTCTTCACACGCAAATAAAACAGTAAATTTTAGGACAACTTTCAGAAGTTTTTGCATACATATGTGCACACTGCACACAAACTGCATATATAGTGTATGTATATCAATACATATATTATATATAAAAGAAATAAGGGAATGGGAAGAGGTTGAGAAGGCAAGACAAGCAGACAAGACGACATCTGAAGGTTATTCTTTCACAGTTAGCAGATTTCTGAAATAAGGAATCAACTGTCTTTGCAGGAAAAGTTTATTTTCATAGATTAAATATCTGTCCCACTCTTGCTATTTATTTTAACAACTAATTTTAAATTCATTTCCTTAAAGGAAAATCAAACCGTTTTAGTGAACAATTGACTCTATCACAGAGGAATGTGGATTAGGAGATGCAGCCAGTGTTGTGAGCCCGGTAATTCTATTCTGAGCGAGCAGAAGGCTCTGGCGAGACCAGCCCAGTCATTATTCCTTATGAAATATTTATATTTGCTTTCGTGCATTTTCCATTTTTTCTTATCTAAGCAATTCTGAAACTATGTTCATGGCAGGCAGTTATCTTTCTTGCTCAGGTTTGTGAGAATTTTAGTTATTTTTACTGGAAATGTCTATTTCATAAGTGTAATTTCACCATAACGATTGTGTACCTAATATCAAAGATATTCACGTCTGTGCAAATAAAATCCAGTCTGGATGGACAGTGCTTATAAGAAAGTATTTTTTTCAAAGACTAATAAAATGCCATTTCAAACATTGCAAACATTCATTATAACATGCTATCTATATCTACATTATACCCAAGTAAGTTATTTATCAATAATTTATTTGATTTAAGAGACTAGTTAAATTTCCTTGTAAATATGTAGGTTAAAATTATATGCCATTTAAATACTGTTCTTATCAGCTAATCACATGATATTGTATCATTTCAGTGACATCTGCATATTTTTTAACTTTTCAGAGAATCATGGGAATAATGAGTGCAAAAAGTATTCTATAGTAAAGCTTGGAACCTCTTGAAAGATTTCATAATACAGGAGAAAAAAGAATTCCCAAATGCTTATAAATGTTACATGTATTTTACAGATATATTCTGTATTAAACTTAAACAAATATACATTTTTAGAAACCTATTTCTTTTATTGTCATAAAAGTCAGAACTGAATGACTAGCAGTAGGTTGTGAAATATAATTATTTTGGACAGTGAAGGTACCTTGAGAAGAAACTTGCTGGGTCAAGAAAACAGAAAGCAGCAGCAACAGGTAAATGGGGAGTATCTTCCATTCCATGGTTGTTCTCAGGAACCAAGCCTTGAAAAAGAAAAGGAAAAATATCAGAAAATCACTCTTTCATAGCTCCAGGGCTTATGTCTGTGTTGCACACAGTGTCTCAGCAACTTTTAAAACGCAGTTTGTTGAGAAAACCATCCCATTCCTGAAGCAAGACTTTTTACAGTAATTGGTTTTCATTCTAAGCTTTTAGTAAATATTTAACCGTTGAATTAACTCTTACGCTCAGTCATGTTATTGAACATTTTAATTCTTTAGAAATCCCCCCAATAGAATACAAACTTATCTTACAGCACTATTCAAATTAAAACCTGTACTTACAGGGAAAGATTTAATTCCTATTTTTTGGGGAAAAAATAACCAACTACAGTAAAATTTAATTTAATAAACACAGGAGTTATTGTTCCAATTGTCCCTTAACTCTCAATATAAATACACAAGCTTCTGACAGGTGTGTGGCATGAATGCAATCTTTTCCAGACCTTCCCAACTACTCTCCTTACAAATCTTTTTTCAGATATCTTTAAAAGAAGTTTATCGCTATTGAATTGAACACACACTCAACTCCATGAAGCAAGTTAACTTTGACACTTACCGTAAAAGAATAGATGAATTTCTCCAGTGTCCTGGAAGTTTATATATCAGTGTAAAGGCACTGGGATGAACCAATTAGTCCAAAGGTTAGACAAAATCAACAGTGACAACCTATGAAATCAAGCTTTCCTCATTTATTGGAAGAGAGCCCAGATGACTAGACTTAGGCAACATCTGGAAAACACTTCCATTAAGAAAAATGACTACTACAAAATAAATTTAGATTTATTGGCCCAAACACTTTTAATTTTCTAAGTGAACAAGTTGTTCTGAGATGGTAAAGCCCTCTGGCAGGCTTTGACTAGTGTAGCGAAACAGCAAGTTGAAAATGTCAAATGCTGATATTATTTCTTTCTCATGCACCCCCACCCCTGCACCCCAAGTCTATCTAGCCAAGATCGGTTTTGAAACTTATCTAGTATTAGCTAGTGACATGTATTTTCTGAATTTACACTATTAAATCAAATGTACATCTATTTTCTTGAGTATTTTTGTTCTCACGAAGCTCAGAAAATATGCTCTAAATTACCTACGAGTGTATGATCCACCGTGTGGATTTTCTAGGTACCTTTACTATGAAAAAAAAAAAAAAAATGCTTACAAATCATATCCCTTCCTTAGTTCCTTTATTTAAGCATGCAGTGTTCAGAAAAGTTCTCTTAAAATTACTAATTTAGCTTCCTTGTCCCAGAGAAAATGTGAACGGTCAGCCTTCCAGAGCCAAATCTGGCTCAGCGCCAGGCGTTACCGCATTGTGACCCGCACTACTCCGTTCAAATCAATCCCATCTCCTACGGGAGGCCTCGCTTACATCCTGGCACCTCTGTGAAACCTTCTCAGATCAATTGCAGATTCATCACAGCCAGAATCACAGTCAACCAAGGTACTGCATTTCATTGAAATGATCTGTTCATCTGTTTCCTTTCCACCCCAACAGACTGATTTCCGCAAGGACAGTCAAGGTCTGTGCCTTAATTCTGTTTCCCGTGTATAGCCCAGCGCTTCCCCAAGGTTGTTCGACACAGGTCACTGAAACAAACTGATGTATCCCACACGCCACCGTGTTATGTATCCGTTGGGTGCTGCGTTTAATTATTACAAAATGCCTTCAAGTTGAATATAATTGCCCACATTTTACAAATAAGGTGAAGACCCACAAAGAATAAATTGTGACTCAGCTAAGAACACATTGGAGCAGGGGCCAAAAGGAAGATTTGAACCTGTGTCTTTTCATTTGTATTCCATCACACTCCCATTATATCCACCTCCCTTTCCATCAAAGCCATCCCTTCAGTACTATTAAATCTTACCCTTCACGTGCACATGTAGGGTTATGGTAACCTTGCAAAAACAGAAGTTATGACATAAGCATCTCTCGTGTTCCCACAATGCTTATTCTGGGCTACATGTATTATATATTGTACAAAGACAACTGAGCAATATCTGCTCACTTCTAAATCATTTGCTTTCTCTGGGAACTGCCTCCTCCTCTTTAGGGGCTTTTCCCTTTGAGTCACTTTTTTTTCTGTGATCTTGTCACACCAATCACAGCTGATAAGAGCAGCAGTAGGAACTGAACTAAACTGGGTCAGTATGTTCCCCTATCCTGGAAAGTAGCACGAGTGATTCAGGGACTGCGAGTCTGTCTAGGAAGATGTTTAACGTGCTCACTTCTGTCTATGGTCGAAAGAAGTAAGAGGAAGTTCGTCAGAAGGTAAAGAATGAAGCAGCCACGCAGAGGGAGGCAGAGGGAGTGCTGGTAGGTCTTGGTTGCTCCTTGTTCCTGAGAGCCAGGTGCCCTCTTGCTCTGTGTCTTTAAGGCCGACTCTCCCAGTGGGGCTGCAGCTGGCTAAAGACTTTCAGGTACTTCAAGTCACCAATCAAATCCGAGTAGATATTTGAAAGACCCTACTGGATGGAATTAAACCGAATTTTCTTAGTTCTTAATTTTATCGAGGTCAAGAGGGCTAGAAGCTTTGTAACCTTTTCAAGTTAGATCTTGACCTTGTTCCCTTACTATTATTTTTTTTTTACATACTAGGAATATCAAGGAATTAGATACAGATGTTCACACAGACACATACTCTTTAAACAAATATAAATTGCTTTCTGATGATTGCCTTTTAGAACTATCTGTACCATCATTTTCCTCCTTTTGCCAACTTCATTATAAAGATGAAAAATGACATTCTTAAACTGGTTAAATAATCAGCTTCAGTAATACATATTCTGAAGTTGAAGTTCTAGGCTTGGAAACTGACAAATAAAACAATACACACACACACACACACAATTATGGCCAATCCACTAACATTCTCATTGTCATCAAATATGTTTTGTCTGCCTAATAAAGTATGAAAAAGAATGAGAAACTTCATTAAATGTCACGTTCCCGAGGTTTAACTTATAAATACCTGATTTGCAAAATTCTATTAGGGTGACAAGGCTGTCTGGGTAAATAAAGTTTGCCCTTAAAGCATGAAAGCATTTTGTGTATTAAACAAATCTTTATAAACTGCACTAGACACTTCATTCTGTAATGATTGGGCCATTTAACCTTCCTATCAGTCACACAGCAATCATTCCACTAGGTTTAGGCTCTCCTTTTGAGATTTCTTTCTTTCTTTCTTCATTTAAATGGGATGAAGTTCCCGCAGGACTGGTGTTTAGTATGGCGGTGGTGGGGACAGAAAACAAGACGGAAAGGACATGACTAATGTTGGATCCTCTCCCCATCTTCGAGTGCGCCCTTGTGAACTTGTTTCTGGGCTTGGCAACCACACAGTGCTGCCTTCAGAGAACAAGCCCCTGTGTTTAGGGATATTTTCTCTGCAGTAAATTACCCCAGACTGTTGCGTCTTTCTACTTGGTGTGCTGTCTCCATCCCTGCTGTTAGCTGTCACTTTGTCCTAAACTCAGTGTGCCTGTACCTAGTGGCTTCTCTCCACCTTTCCACGGCTTTGATGTGCTTCATTTGCTTCCAGCGGCAGCCTAGGAAAAATTGAAGCGTGCCAGAAGAAAACCACAGATGCAAGCCGGCTCTTTATGGCCCGATTTTGGTCACAATGCTAAGTCAGTGTAAGTGGACTCGAGCAGTAGGGTAACTCTCAATTGGAGAAGAGACCTCGATGTGGGGACTAGCGTTGCCTATTCTGTCCGTGGCATTTTCGCATATTAGAATGGGTTGTGGCTTTTTTTCTGGATGTTGGTTGAAAGTCTGACCATTAGATAAGGAAAGTATTATTGCATTTGCTGTTGGAGATAGTAGCTGTCTGATAAGTGCTCCTGATTTTTTCTTCCTTTTACTACCTGCCATTTAGAGGCTACATCTCCCAGCTTCAGCTTCATGTGTCCAAAGGACTGTGTTTTCTCCAATGAAATGTGACTAGAAGGGTTATGTGTAACTTTTACTGTACTTTCCTAACAGGAAATTGCTTGGCCTATACTTCTTTTTCCACCTTCTTGCAGCCTGAAAAGCAGACATCAAACACCAGCATTGACCATGCAGACAAGAATGGCAGCCTAGGGCCCTGGCCGGGCAGCTCAGTTGGTTAGTGTCGTCCCAAAGTGCCAAGAATGTGGGTTTGATCCCCAGTCACAGTCAACCATACAAGAATCAACCAGTCATTGATTCTGGTTGAATGACTGGGACAACAAATGGATTCTCTCTCTCTAAAAAAAAAAAAAAATCAATTAGAAAAGAAGAATGGCAGCCTAGGGGTAGTATCCTTTATGGAACACACATGCACTTCCTCTGCCGGATGAGTCAGAGAGTTGCATAAAAGGAAATAAATCGCCATTTTATTTGAACAACTCTAACTTGGGTTGTTTTTGTTACTTCAACTTAGATATTATCTTAACATCAAAATCTCAATGCCTGACCTGTGGTGGCACAGAGGCTAAAGCGTCAACCTGGAAACGCTGAGGTCGCCGGTTCAAAACCCTGGGTGTGCCTGGTCAAGGCACATATGGGAGTTGATGCTTCCTGCTCCTCCCCCCTTCTCTCTCTCTCTCTCTCTCTCTCTATTTAAGATAAATAAAAAATCTTTAAAAAAATCTCAGGAAATTCCCAAACATGTATAGGAATCATATTCCAAAACTTGATTTGTATACTACAAAACAATGCATAGGAATGAACTATTAGTAATGGACTATTGATACTGGAAAGAGAAATAAACTGTTTCTACTTGTAGAGGACATGATTGTATATGAGGAAAATCTTGAGGAATCTATAAAAAGCTTAAAAACTAATGAATCTATCCAGATTCTATGATACAAGATCAATAATAAGATTTATATTGAGACCCCTTAAATGCACGAACTCAGATATGTTGTCTCTTTTGAATGTTCAAAGAATAAGTTTTTTATTTGTTTATTCATTCAATTTTTCTGATGAGTAAAAATTGCTCATTATATGCCAGCTCTAGTGTGACTACTGGGGACACATATTATGTATGCAAGATAGCACCTCTGGTCCCTAGGATTTCTCTATCTAGTTAGAGAGCCAAACATTTAAATTGGTAGTTCCAATCACCTGTGCAAAGAACAAGGCAATGTGGAAAACAGCTAGAACTGGTCTTTGGCATCAGCTGGACCACTGTTCAAATCTGAGCCTCAAAATGACCTACCTGGTGGGTTAATACATTTCTTTCGACTTACCTAGTCATCAGTTACCTTATCTGCAACATGGGAGTGATCATTCCTGTTATAACTTGGCACTGCTGAGATACAGAGAAGATTAGAGAGAATTATATTAAACATTAGTGACAGGTGCTTAATAAATTATAGGTGTTAGGATTGTGGTTATGATTATGATTCTAGCACTGTATACAACCTGCCATGGACACCTGAATGAGGACTTGCTCACACCACCTGAGGAATTCTTCATGGTAGAATGACGTGTAATCTATAGTCTGAAAGCTCCATGGCTAGGGAATGGGAAATATTACAAAGGTCATGATAATAGACAAGATAATATAGCTTCTCTTTTTCATTTTTCTTGCCTATTTGTCCTTTAGTTCTTGATAATCTGGCTTCTTCTTCCTGCATGGAACTAAACCATAGAAGATAAAAAATGAACTTGTAACCATACTAATATAGGCTTCTCCTAGTGCACTATTTTAGTAACCTAATAATAATAGGTAACGTGTTGAGCATTTACTTCTCACATGGCACATGTGCATGGCTTTTTTGAACCTCACAGTGATCTTAGGAGAGGATGATAATTATTAAACCCATTTTACCATTGAGATCACTGTCGCACAGAAGGTTAAGTAACTTGCTCAAGATCACAAAGCCAGAAAGCTTGTAAATAGTAAAGATAGTACACTGCTCACAAAACTTAGGGAATATTTTATCGCTTCATATTCATTTTAAAATATCCCCTAATTTTTGTGAGCAGTATATTTTAATGCGAGTCTAACTGCAAAGCCCATGATTTCTTTTTGTCTTCTTTCTTTTTTTCCATGTGAGAGGAGGGAAGATACAGACTCCTGCATGTATCCCAGCCAGGACTCACCAGGCAACCCCTATCTGGGTAGAGAAGCAGATGGTCGCTTCTCCTGTGTGCACTGACTGGGAATCAAACCCAGGACATCCACATGCTGGGCTGATGCTTTACCACTGAGCCAACCAGTCAGAGCTACAAAACCCATGATTTTAACTAATCCTATGGCCAACATGCAATAACATCCAAAGGATCACTAACTCCTATGTTTGTATTCCTATAAGACTTTATTTGTATTTCTAAAATGGCATTTTATACTTATCAATATCAATCTTTCCTTACTAGGTCATAAGCTTCTTACAGTTCCAGAATGATTAAATTAGTGTTAATTTCATAGCCTTTTTTCACAGCTGGTATACTTTCTTTTTATACAATTGCTAATTCTATATCTGCTTGTTGAATTCAACTTAAATTTACTGTCCTTTTAACAGCCACTTTGCCATCACATTTCTGTTCTCTAGCTCTTATCAATGTTCTGTGATCATTCTGGTCTATATTCCTTAGATTCCCGATGTCAAGGAAGCGTACTATTCACAGCTCAGACAAAAATCATTACAAATTTATTTTCACATAGCCAACAACATGAGTAATTTCCACATCACTGTTTGAGAGAAAGTGAATTGGGGTGCTATAATAACTCAGTGTGACAAATAGCTGAGAATTGGGAAATTCAGAGAGTGGGAGCAAAGTTTGGGTGTGGTCAAAGGACCACAGATAGGTGGGACAGGAGGGAAGTCTCCCAAGAGACAACTTAGGACATTTCAATGAGTCATCCTAAAGCGGGAATGCAGGGCTCTTTAAAGATACTGAGTATAATGCAGTTTTGGCTGATTGTACAACACTTCATAATAATCCTCTCTTTCCCTGAAGTGGTAGCAATTTCTGTCCAAAGGATTGACAGCTAATTTCTGTCTGCAGGATGGTTGCAATGAATTGCTCCCACTAAAGTTTTTATTAAGCTTGATACAGAAAACCTGATGAGGTTAAAATAAAACTCAACATTTCATTCTCTCTTGGTCCTCTTTGCTGATCCGTTACGAAATTAGACATCAGATCTTTACATCTCTGTGACTCAAGAGATGTTACTTGGACAAATTAATGGGTAAATGTCATTGCTAATATTAGAACTGGTCCTGCCTGTCCCTTGAACTGGAAAGAAGGGCCTTGGTATTCACAAGCCCCTGGGTTCTTCGTGTGTGTCAGTCAGACCTGCAGAGCGAAGGGATGGAGAAGGGAGATGGAACGTACGATTATTTATTTATCCTCTGTTTGTATCTGCTCTTTGCACAGAGCAGCATTAATGGAGGCAAGATCTTTTTGTCCCCCCAAATCATCCTCGAAGTAGGTGAGTGAAGAGCTCTGCCCTTTATGGAAGCTAACTCAAGGCCACAGTCAGGGCCCCAGAGTTCTATCAGGCTTTGGATAATACTTCCCCAAGCATGCACATTGAATGAGTACCAAGTAGGTACCCGGCACTTATGGTCATTAAAGCAAAACAAACGTAAATAAAAACAAAACGGTAAAGTAGATTTCTTTTTTTATTATTCCTTTGATAATTAAAGAAACCGAGCGTCCAACTTTTAGCGGCTTTTCCTATGAAAATGGCAGAAGCAGGGTTCCAGCCTACATTTGCTTGAAAATTATAGATAATTAAATTATAATTAAATATTAAATATAATTAAATATTATATTCCACATTCTAACATAAATTACTTTAGATCTTTAAAACAGTTTTTAGTTTAAAAGATAGATATGTCTTCCTCTTTCACAGGTAGGCTGTTAAGATGAATTCAGCAGAATATGATAAATCAATCTAAGCCTCAGATTTCCTTTTTTATTTAATTAAAAATATTTTAATTGATAAAAGGAAAGCATTCACCTATAATTTTACTACTTTAATACAACTATTTACATTCTTGCATATTCTCTTCCAGATGTTG
This sequence comes from Saccopteryx bilineata, assembly GCF_036850765.1. Lineage (NCBI taxonomy): Eukaryota > Metazoa > Chordata > Mammalia > Chiroptera > Emballonuridae > Saccopteryx > Saccopteryx bilineata. Next base: position 293,460,533 of record NC_089491.1, on the reverse strand, counting down.
TCTTTATGCAATGGAAATTTTATAAATATATTTAAGATCAATAATAGTTTTTATTTAATTTTTTACTTATTGAATTAGCAAATACATTTATGTTTTTTTCACAATTGTCATATTTTATGTAATACTCCATGTAGTTAAGATATCATAATTTAATTTTATTGAACTATTTCTCTATTATAAGACTATTTCTTGGCTATTTTGTAATAAAAATATACATTTAAATTTTTTCTTCTGTTAAAGAAAACTTGGAGGTTCTATATAGAAGAGATTTTTTTTTGGAGGTTCAAAAAAAACAGTCATAGAAACATCTTGGGCTTCAGCTGCATATACTTAAACTTTGGTTTCTAAAGAAAAATTTTATATCATGCAGTTTATAATGAACTGTTACTCTAAAATTTTTGTAATATACATATTATGATGTCTCCTCTCAGTGGCCAGTTTATAATTCTAGTCTGTTTAAAAGAGCCTCTTCTTGTCTAAATAAAATCCCTGGCCCTATATACCATAGCTCGTAGGGTATATATGTTCTTAAATCTGTCTAACTATAAAAATGAGATTGAGCATGCTTTCAAAATTAAATTGGATTTAGTAAATATAGGTGAGATACCATTAGGTTTAATCTTTTTATTTGGTCTTCATGATTATTATTTTAAATGACAGTATTTATTATTTCAACCCTTACTTAACAGTACTCTTATTATTGACCTCTTTACACGTTACTTCCAGTTCTTTTGCTTATAATTAATGCTGTAATAAATTCCTTTTTTTCCCATGAAGTTTGTATTAAATTTTACCTTTTATTTACTTATTTTTGTTTGTTTTTGTATTTTTCTGAAGTTGGAAACGGGGAGGCAGTCAGACAAGACTCCTGCATGTGCCCAACTGGGATCCACCCGGCATGCCCACCAGGGGGCGATGCTCTGCCCATCTAGGGCGTTGCTCTGTTGCAACCAGAGCCATTCTAGTGCCTGAGGCAGAGGCCACAGAGCCATCCTCAACACCTGGGCCAACTTTGCTCCAATGGAGCCTTGGCTGCAGGAGAAGAGAGAGACAGAGAGGAAGGAGAGGGGGAGGGGTGGAGAAGCAGATGGGTGCTTTTCCTGTGTGCCTTGGCCGGGAATCAAACCCAGGACTCCTGCACGCCAGGCCAATGCTCTACCACTAAGCCAACAGGCCAGGGCTAAATTTTTACCTTTTAAAATAAATGACTAAGAGTGGGAACATCTTTATGACTAGATAACTATTGTCAAATGATCTTGCTCTTTAGATTGTGAATTCATCAAAGGCAAGGAAACCAGTTCATATACATTTGTATCCCTGGCACCTAGGAAAGGTCTTGCACATGGACGTGTTTGATTACCTATCAGGTTGTTTTTAATGAAACTATACAATTCTCATCAATATTACAGGCATTTCACCCCCCCATCACCACTACCGCCACCCACCCTCATCCAACAATGGAAATGCATCTTTACTTAGATATACAATCCCTCTTTAGTCTTCCATCTGACAGCATGTATATGTAGAAATGGAGACTTAGCAGGTGGCTGTGACCTCTGGCTTGGAAAACAAGTTGTAAAATCCAATAAGCTCAAAAAAGTTACAATCCACTCTCCACTTCATTGAAACCAGAAACAGCTACCTGCTTTGGATCTCTCTCTTTTCTTAAAACATTACTAGATGAAAGTTAGCAGATAAACACAGAGGTCAGAGTGGAGGAGCGTAGCCAAACTCTGCTTTCTTTCCCTGCCCCGCTTTATCTCTTCCGGGCTTCTTGTAGAAGAGGGCGGTGGAATGCGGTGGGAAGAGGCGGAGAGCCAAAAAGATAAATCTTGATGTCAACAGATGACACCCCACAGGGACCATCCATCTTCCCTGCGGGAGAAGGCAGGTAGTAATACCAGAGGCAAAAAAGGGGTCTGCTGAGTAAAGAAACTATGTACTGTGTAACAATCTGGAATAATTATTTTTTTAAAAAACAATCCATTTTTTCACCTCCATCTTGCCTTCCTGAGAGACAACAGTTTGTTGAAATTAGATTTTTAACTAGCCCTCAGCAAAGTAACAGCTGGCCAGCACTCAGGCACTCCGCATGATAAAGAAAGAGAGAAGGAAGCAGGGGAGTGAGGCTGGGTTGGGAGGGAGCCAATGGGATGAGACCAGGGCTAAAGGGGGGATTGAGATAAACAGCAACGGACCCATGGACATTTATTAAGTTGTGTGCTGTGTGCTATGAACATCTCTCTCTGCTCCTAAGACGATCTTTAATAAATCCTACAATTTCCACAAAAGCTTTTGATATCAGTGGATTTAAGTAGATTCCTTTAGAGGTAGATATATTGCAATGAGAGAGATAGAGAGAGAGAGAGTCATGATTTGCACCGGGCAAAACATATGGGTTACTCTAACAGTTTACCTCTAAGGAGACTGAGTGAGGAGATGGCATCTACCGTGGAAAATCTTAGGAAAAGGCACGACCTCACCAGAGCTGCTTTCAGAGGTCTCAGAGGCTTATAGTGCCGAGGAAGGGTATGGGCTGAAAGCATGAACAGTGTCAGTAAATTCGGTTATAGTCAAAGGTCATCAAAGTGTTTGAGAGAACATCTCCCTCCCAGACCTGGGAGACTGATGTGGAAGGCAGTGAGGGCAGGTCCCTGCCCTCTCCCCTGGGGCCTCCATCAGGCACAGAGTCCTGGCTGGGCTGAATCTTGGTCTGTCCCATGCAGCAAATCTAGAGTCCCAAGTTGAGGGATCTAAGGACTGGAGAAAGAACAGTGTGGTTTGTTTGTTTGTTTATATTTTGTTTTAACATTGACCAGAATGCTAGTTAATCATGATATAAAGAAAACAATTCTAACAGCAAGGGAAAGTTTTGAAATCGAAACAGGGAAAGGTAAGGGGGGCCGTTATTCATGGATTAGGGCCAGTTCCCTCTCCCGTGGTAGTGATTCTTCTAAGTGATGCGCTGCAATAAACTGGAATGAAGTCTGACAGAGTGACTCAACTGAAGGGATAATGGGAAATTGGTCAACAAACTACAGCAGCTCTTGGGTAATAGGTCACTTTATATCTTCTGGTTTGAGCTATTATTCCTCTCCCTATAACCTTGGAATTCCACCTGAACATTCTTTTTCTGTTCCGTTGTCTCAAAGAAAGGTGGGTTCAAGTCTAATTTTTTAAAGCCTTTTACAGGAAGCAAACCTATGACTCAAAGACTCAACGGGTGACCTAATCGCTAATCCAGACGCCCTGCCATTGGCGACACCCCAAATCATTTACTCCTTCAGAAGATTTCTTTTAGAGACTCCTACGGCTAATTATTTGCAGCTGTTGCTGAGGTTTCTGTGACAACCGATGGGCTCACCCTAGGAGTCCGACAGACAGGACAGACCAGCATATATGGCGTTATTGACTGAATCCTATGAAAGCCAAAGATAGGGGGAGTATAACAGTTACATGGGGGTAATCCTAAGAGAAATCTCAGAAAATTCTCAGTAGAAAAGTACATTTTGCTTAAAAGTAGCCAATTCCAGAACTACCAGTGTTCATGAGAAAGTATCAGCAAGAGATTGTAGAACATAAAAAAAAAAGTAATCATCAGTGAGAGGAATTTAAGGAAGAAAGGAATGAGTCATCAATCTGAGACTTGGATCTGAGAAGGTAATTGCTCCCTAGGGTGGCAGGTTAGAGGTGGGGGACAACCCAGCCCCTCTGATCATCCAGGAACAACAACGAGTAGACATTTAAATGTGGTAGTAACTTGTGATGGGAATGGGACAGGGCTGAGCAAAGAAAGGTGAGAACACACTGAGACCTGACTGGGTGGAGCGCCATCTGGTGGACATTTGGCCAGGCTCTCCCTACCTACCCCACCCACTCAACCCCATGCCCCTCCCCTTCCTAGAAATACAGATTACAGCCTTTCTCAACAGACAAAAGGGATGCTTGGAGAACTAGGAAGTCAGGCGCAGTGGCTTTTTTGTAAACTTGATACTTTTTTGAAGGCAAGTCTATTTGACTGAACAGTACCCCAAAGGATCATGTTTCAATTAATACATTTTAAAAATAATATTGATGAGGGGTTTTTTTGTATTAAAAAAAATCCATACCTTTTTCAAAAATATAAATTTTATAGTTTCCGTCACGATATACAAGGCAACTCTATTCCAGTCATTCAGAGGGCAGATGTTAGAGTGAAATCATTCTTCTTAGTTCTTGTATGGTCCATAGGGATTAGCAAATAATATCCTGACAGGAATGATGCACAGGGAAATTTCTGTTTTTTTCAAAAGTTAAGTTGCATTAAATAAGCGATCTTCCATAAAGTGGAAAGACAATGCAGCCGTGACCGCACAATGATGTTTTGGCCCACGACAGACCACATGTAATACACAACCGTGGTCCCATAAGATAGCAGGGGAGCTGAAAAATTTATCGCCCAGTGATGTCATAGCTGTCATAGCCACTGCAGCACAATGCATTGAAGAAATACAAACATTTTAGAATAAATTCAGTTAGCCCAATGCAGTGTTTATCAAGTCTATGGTAGTGAACAGTAACGTCCTCACCTTCATGTTTACTGATTTCACCCAAACTTCCAGTCCTACAAGCTCCATTCATGGTAAGTACCCTATAGAGATGTATCATTTTTTTGGTTATCTTTTTATATTGTGTACCTTTTCTATGTTTAGATACAAAATTTCATTGCGTTCCAGTTGTCTATGTTATTTAGTACAGTAACATGCTGTACAGGTTTGCAGCCTAGGATCAAATAGGCTATACCATGTAGCCTGGGTGTGTGTAGTAGGCTATATTTTCTAGGTTTGTATAAGTGCACTCTGTGATGTTGGCATAAGAACGAAATCACCTAACTATGAATTTCTCTGAACTATCCCTGTCGTTAAGCAAAGCATGACTGTAGACCAACTCCCACTTGGCTGGGAGGATTCACAGTCACAGAGCTGGAGAGGGACTGTTCTTTAGCACACATCAAATTGTGTCCTTGGGTCTCCCTTGGCTTTTCAATTACGCTGACGCTCTCATCTCATACTTCCACCCCCATAGAGGTCCCCTCTCATCCCTTCAGATGTCAATATTCTGAATTTACGGCCTCCTACCAGAGCCCTCAATCAAAAGCTAGCCTTTGAAAATTAAACGAATAAATTCAACAGTGGGGCTGATAAAGACTTAAGCGTTAGCTCTGTCTCAGTTTAACTTGGATTTTAGTGAAAACCACAAAGTCCCATTAAAAATATTTCTAAACCAATGTCTCAGACAAAAATAATTATAAGGAGTCAAAATTTTATTTCAAGCTTGCTGCAAGGGAAAAGTTCTCTGAGAAAACCACTGAATGATTTTTCTCCTGATAGAGACATTTAGCAGGAAAGTAGAGACCTTAACATCTTAGATCAAATAAGAAAATAACAGTGTAGTCTAAGATCATTTGAGGGATAAAGGTTGAAGTTTATTAGGTTCTTTCCAAGGCTGAGAGACAAGGGTGAGGTTCACAGAAGGGGTTCTTAAACTCATTAAAATTCTATCAAGTAGAGCTTGGATTTCTTCTCAGAAGTAGTAACTCATCCATCAGATCATAAACTTTGGCATCAGGTCAGAATAAGACTATTTTTTTTCCCTCATATGTAACCTGGATTTTTTTTCATACTTTTGCTTGACTTACTTTTTTAGACATTAACAAATTTCTAATTAAAGAAGAGACAGCTATATATATATATTTAAAAGGCATGAGAACTTATAACTATAATTACAATGTCAACCTTTATTATAAATACTTTGCCTGCATGAATTTAATAAGCAAGACTTTGCACCTTGATTTTAAACTTTGGGAAAAGGAATCACCTAGGTTCTGACAAATTTGTGGTTAATTAGGAACAGACTTGAGTAGGTTTTTTACGATTAGGACTGTTAACTATATAACCATAAAATAGGGAACAGGAATGTAAAGTTTGGAGGCAAATCCAGATATAATAGCATTCTTTATCAATTTTAATAAATTGAAGTGTCCTACATAGTATTTAATATGTAGGCATATTTAGCAATAATAAAAAAACACATAGATGAGGTAAGATAGATGAGGTGTTTGTTTTGTTCATGTTTGCTGTGAACAGGGAAATATAAATTCATAATCTAATTGGTAATATGATCTTTGAAAGGCTGTTGAAAACTGCCCCTGTGGATGTAAACAAAATTATATAAAAATTACTATAATAAAAATTACTGAAATCTTGGTTCTGCCAATCACTAGCTGTATGAACTTGGGTAAATTATTTAACCCTTCTTTGCCAATAAAACCTATGTTAGAAGGACATTGTAGTGATCCAATTGGCTTAGAATAATGCTAGCTACATAGTAAATACTCAGGAAAGTTACCTTTCTTTATCACTCTTGTTTTTATTACCTGAGTTTAAGAGTTATGTGATGTGATACCAAATCCCATGGTCAAAAGACTGTCTTCAAAGACTGCTGATTATTACGTGGAAGAATATAACATTTCCCAATAGAAAATGTCTGTAAACTAGAGAAGGGAAAATGTAGGTTGGAATGAGGAAAGTACACTGGCACATTGTATAGTTTTGTCACAGAATGTTATCAGTATTCTCCCTATTCCCCAAACTCCATCCCATCTACCCATGTCAAGTCTTGATATGAAGCTCTTCTCCTTCTATGCTTTTCTTTTCACAAAAAATATGACCTGCACATTTGTGGAAATGTGTGAACTTTTGTGATCATTTCACAAAAAGGAAAGGATCCTTTTGCGTTCTGTAATTTGACAACTCACTGGCCCTTTCCTCCATTCCCCAGAGCCTTCTAAAATATTTTGCTCAATGATTATGACTATGATGATAATTAGGATTCATATATGATCAGATAGTCCTTAAATATGCAAATATGCTAGAATGTTTAAAGCTAAATTTATGACTTAACTAAGTTAACAATAGTCTTATGAGTCACATAAATGTCCCTACAAAGTAGCATGTAATTCAAATGCTTCAATAAAATAAATTCTCTGTAAAGAAATAAAAAAGGGCAGAGGAGATATGTTCAAATAGGTTGTACAAACACCCCTCCTGTTCTTGTCTGCCCTGTTAAATCAATGTGAACAGTAAGTAGTTTGTGAGAAAGCAAATATATTAAAGAGTTTATGATATGAATATAAAAGTCATGAAGATGTCCAGTCAATATGCAAATAAAGGGAAGGGAAGACCACCTTAAAAATGGTCACAAAAGCATTACTGGAATAAATCAGAAATATGGGGCGAGTTAATTTAATTCTTCACATGCAAACTGAGGAAGGGAACCAGACCACACAGCTGGACGGCATTTACAATTGGATGAGGCCACATGATATGACCCTAAGGGATTATGGGCAGAAATGGTGTATACCTCTCTCATTGGGGCAAAAGTGGGGGCCGCCACGGCCCTAGATGATAACAAGCCACCACACAGAAGAAGCCTGGATTCCTGAATGACTACGACTCTCAGGCCCCTTCTTTCCCTGTATTAGACCGTGGCATGAATAAGAAACTTTAATTGGATTACAGAAGTTTGGGAGGTTACAGGGTTTTAATTGTTTGCTTTAAAAAAAAACCAATATAAATATTTAAAATGTTTTCAGAGATATTCTTTAAAATAGCAGCTAGTATAGCCTAATAGAGAAACCTTACAAAACTGGTAAAATGTAAGTTGATTTTTCTTCCCGTAAAGTAGAGTGTACCCTTGAGATAAAATTGAAAAACACTCCCATCACTGGTGAGTAATTTTATGAAGTGCCTGTGGCCGCGTGGGAAATCCTGCTGCCTCCAACTGTGAGCAGCCTTGGGCCTTTCCAGCCGGGTCACTCAATGTCCATGGTGAACTTCAGTCTTGTGGGAACCTCGGAATACTACAGTGAGAAGCTTAACTTCCATCATCCCACAGTGCATTACAGTTCTTCCTCAGCACTTTAAAACACTTTCATTCCATTTCATTCCACTCTCTTGATTGCAGGGTTTCTGAGGAGAGGTCAGATATCATTCTTATTTGTGTCACTCTATAAGTAAGATATCCCCCTCCCGCCACCCCTTCCCCGCCTTTGGCTTCTTTTAGGATCTTTTAAAAATACAGTATCCCGCCCTGGCCGGTTGGCTCAGCGGTAGAGCGTCGGCCTAGCGTGCGGAGGACCCGGGCTCGATTCCCGGCCAGGGCACACAGGAGAAGCGCCCATTTGCTTCTCCACCCCTCCGCCGCGCTTTCCTCTCTGTCTCTCTCTTCCCCTCCCGCAGCCAAGGCTCCATTGGAGCAAAGATGGCCCCGGGCGCTGGGGATGGCTCTGTGGCCTCTGCCTCAGGCGCTAGAGTGGCTCTGGTCGCAACATGGCGACGCCCAGGATGGGCAGATTATCGCCCCCTGGTGGGCAGAGCGTCGCCCCATGGTGGGTGTGCCGGGTGGATCCCGGTCGGGCGCATGCGGGAGTCTGTCTGTCTCTCCCCGTTTCCAGCTTCAGAAAAATGGAAAAAAATAAAAATAAAATAAAATAAAAATACAGTATCCCGAGATGTGGTGTTTTTTTTGGCATTATTCCTGCTTGGTGTTCTGAGTTTCCTTAATCTGCAGTTTGGTGTCTGACTTTAATCTGGGGTAATTCTCAAGTATTATTGTTTTAGATTTTTCTTCTGTTTCTGTCTTTTTTCTCCTTCTGCTTGTCTTGTCACAGTGTCATGTCTTTTGTGGTTGCCCCACAGTTGTTGCATATTCTGTTATTTTCTTTCCAGTCTTTGTTCTCTTTGCTTTTCAGTTTTGGCGATTTCTATGGACATATCCTCCAGCTTAAAGACTCCTTTCTCAGCGGGTCCAGTCTCCTAATGAACCCTCAAAGGCATTCTTCATTTTTGTTGCAGTAGTTTTGATCTCTACCATTTTTTTCTTTATTCTTTCTTAGGATTTTCATTCCTCTGCTTGCATTGTCCATCTAATCTTGTATGCCGTCTACTTTATCTGTTAGAGCCCTGAGCATATTAATCATGCTTTTAAATAATTTCTGGTCTGATGATGCCAACATCCCTGCCGTATTTGGTCTGTTTACTCTGCATCTTTGAACTGTGTGTTTTCTTTTTTGTTTTTTCAAGTTTTGCTTGTAGCCAGACATGATGTACTTGGTAACAGGAACTGCTGTAAATAGGCCCTTGGTAATGGATAGTAAGATGTGGGGGAGGGAAGGCCTTCAGTCAGCCTACGATTAGGTCTCAGTCCTGTAGTGAGCCTTTGCCTCTACACAGTGACCTTCACAGTGTTCCTCTAAGCCCCCGACACACACATTTCCACAGAACAGGATGGTCAGAGCCTCTGATAAACCCCCATCAGGTGAGGCTCTGGTTAACTAGTTTCCCCCGAGGGCAGGTCTTGCGAAGGATAGAGTTCTCTGCTGTGTTTCAAAATGCTCCCCTCTCCCCACCCTTTGCTGGAAGCCCAAGGAGATTTTTTCTTCTCTGATACTTATTGTGAGAACCTGGTCAAGCTCCTGGAGGTGAAACTCACAAATGTATGGGCTCGCATCTAGAACTGGGTCCCCTTGTAACTTTTAACTCTAAGCCTTGTCCAATCTGAGCCTCCAGCAATTCCAGTCCTGGTTTTCCTGCCTTGACGCTGGATCCCATTGAGGTTCCAGCTCCTGGGTTTCTGTGCTGGTAAGTTGTGATTCTCTGTATGCACCTGCTGGTCCTTCCAATTCTGTGAGTAACGGTTTGCCCGATGGCCTAATTTCTCTTAGGGATTCAACAGTTATTAACTTTTCAGTCTGTTTAGCTTGTTACTTGCTGTTAGGATGGAGTGGTGACTTCCAAGTTTCTTCCACGTAGAACCAGAAAACAGAAATCTCGTTACATTTTTAAAAAAATTATATATGGATTTTAGAGGGAGAGGAAGGAATAGAGAGATAGAAACATCAATTTGCTGTCCCTCTTATTTATGCATTCTTGTGTGTGCCCTGACTGGGGGTCAAGCCTGAAACCTTGGCACATGAGGATGATGCTCTAACCAACTGAGCTACCTGACCAGGGGTACATTACATTTTTAAAAGTGTTCATCACCAGCCTGACCTGTGGTGGCACAGTAGATCAAGCACTGACCTGGAATGCTGAGGTTGGCAGTTTAAAACCCTGGGCTTGGCCCTGGCCGGTTGGCTCAGTGGTAGAGCGTTGGCCTGGCGTGCAGAAGTCCCGGGTTCGATTCCCAGCCAGGGCACACAGGAGAAGCGCCCATCTGCTTCTCCACCCCTCCCCCTCCCCTTCCTCTCTGTCTCTCTCTTCCCCTCCCGCAGCGAGGCTCCATTGGAGCAAAGATGGCCTGGGCGCTGGGGATGGCTCCTTGGCCTCTGCCCCAGGTGCTGGAGTGGCTCTGGTCGCGACAGAGCGACGCCCGGAGGGGCAGAGCATCGCCCCCTGGTGGGCGTGCCGGGTGGATCCCGGTCGGGCGCATGCAGGAGTCTGTCTGACTGTCTCTCCCCATTTCCAGCTTCAGAAAAATACAAAAAAAAAAACCCCAAAAAACCAAAAAACCCTGGGCTTGCCTGGTCAAGGCACATATGGGAGTTGATGCTTCCTGCTCCTCCCTCCCCTTTCTCTCTCTCTCTCTCTCCTCTAAAAATAAATAAATAAAAATAATTTAAAAGTGTTCATCACCATTATTTTTGTGAAGATATGGAGGATATTTACTTGCCATAAACCCCTGGCTTCAGAGGCAAAGCTGGTTTCTAACAAAGAGGGGAAGAAGCTCGGGACAGAGTGACTGAGTGTGAGTGTTCTGAGCTGAAGAATCTTCCCCAAGACAGTCTCCTTTGCCCTCCATCTTTGAACCTGTCGCCTCACCCCAGAGCTTTCCACAGGACCCAGCACGTCGGGGTGACCTCTGTGACCTTTGAGGCAGCTTCGTCACTAGGAAGTTGCTTGGACAGAGGGTCCAAAAGCAAAACTGCAAACTACTCACAATTTAGAGAGCGAAATAAAAAGTTCTCTATCAAGAGACACCTCTTTGTCCTCAGCATGGAATAGAAGGCCCTTCCCACACTTTCCAGCCTCAGCTCTGGCCCCTCTGCCCTGCCATCTCCACCGGCCACTGGGACCCTCGTCCAGTTCCTCCAGCCGTTCACGTTCCTTCTCAGCGCCACCTTTCCCTGGGCGCGGCCCTGCTCAGAGCTGATACAGCTCTTTTCTTCTTTTGTCCCAACAACAAAGATTCAAGGAGGCAACTGGTGGTTGCAATAAAGCAAATGTCAAACCGAGAGGAGTCAAAGAGATACGGTTAGTAATTCTGACCTTCTCAGTGTCCACTGAGATGTCCTTTCCACCTGGAAGATGTCTAGGAAGTTGCTTCATCTATGTCCTCTAACAGCTCTGTGTGTGTCAACCCCCAACACACACACACACACACACACACACACACACACACACACACTCATCTATGTCCTCTAACAGCTGTGTGTGCCAACCCCCAACACACACACACACACACACACTCATCTATGTCCTCTAAGAGCTCTGTGTGTGCCAACCCCCAACAAACACACACACACACACACACACACGCACACAGCTGTGAGCTTCTTGAGAACCTCAGGCCCCAGGGCCTCAAAACTTGTGGAGTGCTTAAATGAGCGCACCCATCATTATCACCAAATAAACAGCTGAACCAGCCCCACCTTCTACATTTCCTGCCTCGGGCTACATGTGACATTTTTGGTGACTTCTTTTCTCTTTGAGGCTGCCTCTGACATGAACTGAAAATTTATATCTTCTGTATTAAAAAGCACAAAGGAAAGGAATAGGTGCTGTATTTTAGACACAAAGTTCTGTTCTGGCCTCTGGGCCCCTGTGCTCTTTCCTCATTGACTGCTAAAATGACAGACTTTGTTGTTTTTTTCTTTTCTCTTTTTTTCATGAGGGCAATTCAGAAAATAACTTTAATGGTTAAAATGTGCATTTTTGAATTAAAAATAAAAAGCTTTATTGAGAAAACATATATTTATATAACTTAACATATTCTATTTTTTTTGCATTTTTAATTCAATTTTTAACTTATTGTGTTAACATGAATTCAAGTGTCCCACTCAGTATAACACCCTCACTGCCAACAATGCGCTCCCATCACATCGCCTTTGCTCCCTCTGACTCTCTCCCCCCTTAACATATTCTTGAAATACCTATATATCAATAGTTCTTACTGATAAAAAGTCACTACTTTAATTTTAGATAGACCAAAAAAAATACAAAACTATACAAAAATTTCTCATGTTATCTTTTACCCATATTTCTTAAATGCAAACATTTTACACCACCACAATTTTAAAATCAAGAAACATTAGTACAATACTGTTATCTAATTACAATACTGTATCTAATTTATCTTCACTTTTGTTTATTTCATTGTTGCATGCACTTCCTTTCTCTAAGCCAGTATCCAATCTAGCACTATACATTGTATTTAGATATCATGTATCTTTATTCTCCTTTACTTTGGAAAATTTTCTCAATTTTTTTCTTTAGTGACATTGACAATTTTGAAGAGTACTGGCCAGTTATTTTTCAAATTTCTGTAAATTTGGGTTAGTCTGATTTTTCTTCATGATCAAGTTCAGGCTATACATTTTTGTCAAGAATACCACAGAGATGATGTTGTATTCTTCTCAATATAGCCTATTTGTAGGCACGTGTTATCTATTGAATCACTTCAGTAAAGTGCCATCTGTCAGTTTCTTCACTTTAAAGTTACTTTTTTTTTTCTTTTACCTTTGCAAATAATAAATATCTTGTGAGGAGATCATTTAAGACTGCCAATTCTGTTTCTCATATTTTCATCCACTCATGTTAGCATTCCTGGTGATCCCTGCCTAAAACAATTATCACAGTAGTGCTTGACAAATAGTAACTTTCAATTTCTTCATTCCTTCAACATTTGTTACTTGGAATTCTACTAAAAGGAGGAGTTTTCCTATTTATTTATTCAGAATGAGCTCACAGATTCTGATTTTATTAAGTGAGTTATAATTTGTTATTTTGTTGTTTAAATTGTTCCAGATTTGGTCCTTCTAAGTTGGTTCCCAAGTCCTTTAAACACATCCCCATAATTTTTTTTTTCTTGTGGGAGAGACAGAGAGAGTCAAAGAGAAGGACAAATAAGGACAGACAGACAGGAAGGGAGAGGGATGAGAAACATCAATTTTTCGTTGTGGTTCCTTAGCTGTTCATTGATTGATTTCTCATATGTGCCTTGACTGGGGGGCTACAGTAGACCAAGTGACCCTTTGCTCGAGCCAGCGACCTTGGGCTCAAGCTGGTGAGCCTTGCTCAAACCAGATGAGCTTGCGCTCAAGCTGGCAACCTTGGAGTCTCAAACCTGGGTCTTCTACATCTTAGCCTGATGCTCTATCCACTGTGCCACTGCCTGGTCAGGCTCTTTTTAAGTGAGAGGAGAGGAGATAGTGAGATAGACTTCCATCATGTATACTGACCTGGATCCACCCAGCAAACCCCATCTGGGGCTGATGCTCAAGTACTGAGCTATATTTAGCACCTGAGGCTGGTGCGCTGGGATCAACTGAGCTACCCTCAGCACCTGGGGCCATGCTTGAACCAATTGAGCCACTGACTGCGGGAGCGGGAGAAAGAGAGAGAAGAGGGAGAGGGAGGGGAAGAGACACAGATGATCATTTCTCATGTGTGCCCTGACAGGGGACTGAACCGAGACATCTGCATACTGGGCCAAAGCTCTATCCACTGAGCAAACCAGCCAGGGCTACATCCTCATAATTCCTTAGAGCACTTCCTTCTTTCTGGAATCACAAGATGTCTTTCCTGCAACACCAGTAGAATCAGTTACTTTGCCAAGAAGGATTGATTCCTTTTTTTTTTTTTTTTTAAGAATGTTGTTTAGAAACCAACATCTGAGCACTAGGTGTGCTCCGTGGTGCTGGGATGCCAGGGAACAGAGCCAGAGAAAAGCACATAAGCACTCACATACCCTGTTTTATTTCTACAGTTCTCCATCTGCACCTGTAATAAACCATGGCTTCATACTGATACCACCAATTCCAATCCAACACAACAGTGTTTTTTCTATCGTAACTGCTTATTCCAACAGTGAGAAAACAGGCTCTCATTATCCACACTATATTTACTTATTTAATGTCATGTATCCTTAGTCCTGGAATATACATAAAGTAGTTTCAAATGCTGACCGGAATCCCTGTGAAAAAACAAATCTAACAGAGTACTATATTTGTGCATAGCTCTTTTTCTTTTTATCCTTGGAATATATACTTTAAATGTACTATTATCTGAAGGTACTTAGATTGGTTTGGTTAGTTCCCCGTCCACTTCATTGGGGTTATGTTATTCATTATGTCATTTCTCTCATCCTACAACTTTTTTTCCCCATTTTCCTACCCTGTTTACCCCCATTCATTATATGTAACCAATCTGTGGGTTTCTGATTTATCTCACCTAATTTGTTTGCTTCTTTTTGTACAATGTAGCAGACACATGTATTTTATTATTTCCGCTTTCTTCATATTACAGATACTCATTTTAATTTTGATTTTTAATTTAACAATTATTTTGGAAAATATTTCATGTCAGTTGATTTTACTTATTCTTTGTTACAGTGGCATAGTAATTCATTGTAAAGATGTAGCATAGTTTACCTAACTCCTCTCCTGTCCTCTGTATAAGCATTTAGAATGCTTCAAATATTTTTCAATTATAGTCAATACTGCACAGAATAACCTTGTCATAATGCTTTCTTATCATTGGAGGTATATCTTCAGGGTAAATTGCCAGAGGTGAATTACTAGGTCAAAAATTAAATGCATATGTTGTTTTGTTAGAATTTGCAAAATTTCCCCCAAAACAGCCCATCAGAAATATGAGTGTTTCCCTACCACCAGAATGCATTGCCATCTTTTAAATTTTTTGCTAATACATTGGAGACAAATAGTAATTTTAGATTGTATTTCTTCAATTAGAAGTGTGGCTGAAAATCTCTCTGTTTCAGAGCCGTGGATGTGGTGTGAATTGTCTGTTCCTACATTGAAAAACTTTTTTCAATCAGGTTTTTTTTATTATTTTAAAAGAACTATTTATATATTATAAGCTATAGCTATAAGGCTTTTATTTAAACAGCATTAATTTTGAGCCACTAAAATATTAAAGTTAAACAAAACATCTCTCCATCTTTCAACTTCCAATTTATATTATAAATAAGAAAGAAACAAATGCAGGTGGCTTCCTAAATTTGCGCAATCTGGCCATGAGCCACTTTGCTAATGTAGCTCATCCCACGCCTTTCTTCACGTTGTCACTGTCGAGGGCTGGTTCTTGAACTGTTCCAAATTGTCTGGCTTATCTAATTCTTTTATTTGTACTTTGGGAATAAAAATGATACAATTCTGTATATCTATGGGCAGAGGCAGTAGCTGCTTAAAAACTATTTGCCAAGGCATAAAGGATGCCAAAGAAGAAAGAATGGAAAGCAGCATGGTAAAAACACATGAGAAAAAGGACCATGGAAGTTAGAAGTGAGAAAGAAGGCTGGTGCAAAGAAAAAATGAAGGTAGGCTATAACAGAGATAAGAACAAGGCTAATGCACAAGATGTATGACTTCATCCACACATTTGTTGAAAATGAAAAGTAATATTTTGCTTACTTACAGTTACAGTAGCAATAATGCAACCATGGATGCTTACTTCTTTTATTATTAACATTATTATTATTCATTTTAGAGAGGAGAGAGAAGGGGGGAGGAGCAGGAAGCATCAACTCCCATATGTGCCTTGACCAGGCAAGCCCAGGGTTTTGAACCTGTGACCTTAAGGTTCCAGGTCAATGCTTTATCCACTGCACCATCAAAGGTCAGGTGATGCTTACTTCTTAAAGATTACCTTGAGCCTTAAGGTTTCAAGCCCAAGGGTAAAGGAAGAATACATGTATGTGTTTTTAATACATGTGTTTTTTTAAGCATTATGACTATCAGAATCTTTAAACGTAAATTGCTTTCTTAATTTTAAACAGATGTTTAAAGGGCAAAGGATGAATCTGCTGTACAACAACAACAGAATATCATACAAAGAATGAGCGAGAACAAGGGAGCAAATGTTCGACTCTTGGCTTCCTTTGGGGCCTATTAACAATATTGCTAATGAACCTCATCTGTGACAGCTTCTGAATTTTTGCAACTTGTCGCTGTTTGGACTCACATCCCTGCTTTTATTTTGTGGAAAATAGTGGTGTGAAACCACCTCCCCCCCCACCACCACCACCACTACTGGGAGAGGTTGCCAAGCCATGTGTGGTCCCTCTGAGGATCAGAGCAGTTTGCCACACCTCATCATAGGCACAGATGTGCCCTACATAAAAACCAATAGAGGCCAAGCATGGCAAAAGAGAGAACAGAAATGATCATTAAAAATAATTTTTACTGTTCTGCTTAAAGGAAAAACAAATTTGGTCTCTACACACTGAAGGTAGAGCTCCAGGAAAGCAGTGAACTGCCCCGGGCACACTGGAATGCCTGCCTGCTGCCGTTCCTCTGGGTTCCTGTGCTTCTGCTTTTCCTTTACTGCAGGCCTACTCAGAGCTCTGAACCGCAGTGACTGTGCAGCATGACTCTGCTAAAGGGGAATGTTATAGAAATGTGGGACATCTGCACAGGCCAGCAGTTCTCCACGTTTAGCATGCATCCCACCCTGACTGAAGTTTCTGATTCAGGAAGTTCATGGTGGGTCCAGTGATTTGCATCTCTATCAAGTATGCAGGTGATACAGATGCTGCTGGTCCCAGGACCATCTTGGGGACCACTGGCCTATGGATGTGGTACCCAAACCATTTTGGCTTCAATATCTTTTCAGGGGTCCCTTATAGTTTTCAACTCCCAACATGAGGCAAACTAAAACCATAGATCTCACTTTGTTGAGATTTTAGTTTTTGTCATTGCAAAACTGGAGACTAAGGCCCTGGCCGGTTGGCTCAGTGGTAGAGCGTCGGCCTGGCGTACAGGGGTCCCGGGTTCGATTCCCGGCCAGGGCACACAGGAGAAGCGCCCATTTGCTTCTCCACCCCTCCCCCTCTCCTTCCTCTCTGTCTCTCTCTTCCCCTCCCGCAGCCAAGGCTCCATTGGAGCAAAGATGGCCCAGGTGCTGGGGATGGCTCCTTGGCCTCTGCCCCAGGCGCTAGAGTGGCTCTGGTTGCAACAGAGCGACGCCCCCTGGTGGGCAGAGCATCACCCCTGGTGGGCGTGCCGGGTGGATCCCGGTCGGGTGCATGCGGGAGTCTGTCTGACTGTCTCTCCCCGTTTCCAGCTTCAGAAAAAAACAAAAAAAAAAAACCAAAACCAAAAAAAAAACAAAAAACTGGAGACCAAGAACTACTGGTAATCCACTGAGACCTACATGTAATCCCCCGGGACCTACATGTTGCTTTGTTCCAGTGTTGATGTGTATAATATGACGGTGCCTGTGTTTCTAATAGGAAAGGAACATGGACTATTTCACTGGTTCAGGTTTCATCCCACTAGGGATTCAGTAAGGGAAACCTTAGTCTTCTTGCAGATGGTGGTAGAGATTTTAACATCAGAAAGTACACGTTGTACAGGTATGTGTTTGTTTGGGTTTGTTTATTACTGTTTTTATTTTAAGTGTTTGCTCTCCTTATAAAGAATGTTTAGAAGGAAAAACGAAAAGAACTGACCACTTCTTGGAGACATTAACATTTCTTTGTGGCCGTAAGGGAGATAGTGAGTCTATCGATAAAGAACTCTGAGAACTGTTGATTAAATACCAAACTGAGTTTACAAACCAACTTTCGACCTGCCTAGACCAGATAGTCCCTTTCTGCTCCAAATGTCAAAGAGGGCTTTCAGGCTAAGCAACCCCACATAGTCTTTCTATTAAACATGCTTCTGTTCGCCGGGTCTTAGGTAGCAAGAGAGGAACCAAAACTGAAGTTCAGTATTTATTATTATGTGAGTGATTATCAATAGGAATCCAGGTTCATATCTATTATTCAAATACCCCTGGAACCAGACATGTTTCAGAATTAAGAATTCAAATTTTCTAGAACTTTATAATCATGAACAGTGACCATATTTGGTAACATGTAACCCTTCTAGTAGGGTCTAGGTGCCTGATAAAGAAATGCATTAATGTTACTGCAGGAAATATATAAACAGTCACACTAAATGGCATGAATAAAGACAACATATACATTTTTAATAGTTAGGTTTTGCTGTCAAATGAGTTTGTCTTATTTTTTTTCCTTTACTTTTTAAAACAAGCTATTGAGATATAAATCACAGACCATAAAATTTACCATTTAAAAGTGTACCACCATCACCACTGTCTAATCTTGGAATATATATATATTCATCACACCCCATTTCTCCCTGCCTTTGCCCCCGTTAAACACTAATCTATTTTCTGTCTCTATGGATTTGGATTTGCCTACTCTGGACACTT
Organism: Saccopteryx bilineata; assembly: GCF_036850765.1. Taxonomy (NCBI): domain Eukaryota; kingdom Metazoa; phylum Chordata; class Mammalia; order Chiroptera; family Emballonuridae; genus Saccopteryx; species Saccopteryx bilineata. The sequence continues at coordinate 293,442,036 of NC_089491.1, read as the reverse complement.
GACATGATCAGAATTATACATATACAGATATATAATATGTGGCTTTTGGTGTCTGCCTCCTTTAACGTAGCAAACTGTTTTCCAGTTTTATTCATGTTGTGGCATATGTCAATATCAGTACTTGTTCTTTTTTGGCTGCTGAATTATATTTCATTGAATGGATATATCACATTTTTGTTATTCGTTCATCAGATGATGGACATTTTGCTTCTCCACTTTTTTTTGTTATTATAAATAATGCTAGTCCAAACAATCAGGGACAGGTTTTGTGTGAACACATGAATATTCATGTAAGTGTAGAATTGCTGGGTCTAAGTTTTTTGAGAAACAGAAAAACTTCTTTCTGAAATGGTTGCACCATTTTACATTCCCACCAACAGTGTCTGAGGCTTCCAATTTCTTCTCATCCTTGTCAACACTTGTTATTGTCCATCTTTTCAGTGTAGCCATAACAGTGTCTGTGAAGTGGTATTTCATTGTGATCTTGATTTATTTCCGTGATGGCTAACGATGTCCAACATCTTGCCATGTACTCATTAGTCATTTCTATATGTTCTTTGGAGAGATATTCAAATGTTTTACCCATTTTAAAATTGGGTCACTTGTTGCTTAGTTGTAGTAGTTCTTCATAATTATTCCTAGTTTTATTGCAAGCTTTTGGTTATTTTTCAGAGTTCTAAAAAAGTTGATTTGACAATTTTTGCCAGTATTCCCACTGCTTTTATCATAAAACTTCTTAACTCTGCCATTCCAAAAGTGCTTCTTTAGAATTTCATAAGTTATAGAAAATTTTTATTTTTCAGAACATTTTTGATTTGTAGAATTGTGAATAGCATTTGCTTTGAATATAAATAATGCCCTCATTTTTTTTTAGCTAATTCACCTTTTCAGTGTACATATGACTTGAGTAAAGAAAATAACAAAATTGTATAACTGGAGATATACTTTTCTCAACATACAGTAAGAAGTACTGGTGAGGCAGTTGCAGTTAAGCATGAGCACTAAATTATTATAGCGATATGTGGAGTATCACTGTTATAATACTACTTATATGAGAAGAAAAATAATATTACTCTTGATGCATATTTTTATTAAGAAACACTTTTTAGCTTCTTATAATAACAGCAAACCTAAATGTTTTGGTTTTTACTGGCAGAAAGTAAAGCTAGTATAAAAATTTAATTAAAATTATAGCTCCTTTATAAATACATAAGCTTCACTGACTACCCTGTGTTTTGATATTTCTTCCCTGTAAAAATACAGTATTTTAAAAAATATGACTTAATTATAAAAATTCAGTGAAAAGCCATCAAGCATTAAATACTAAGCTGTTAAGACCTTCAAACAGCCATGTTTTACTCATAGACTTTCAGACGCCAGAACAGGGTACCAGGAACAGACTTGTTAACGAGGTACCAGATCCAGGAGCCCCAGAAACTAGTATTTGTTGAGCATGTACTATATGCATCGCTGTATATCTCCGTCTTATTTAGCTCACAAACACATGTTTGTACTGACCTGGGTGGGTGGGAATACTGAATAAAATGAGCTAAGTTCTTACCTTGGGAAAAAATAAACCACAATGTGATATAAGTATTGGGTGGGGGAGGAAAAGAAAACATAACATGGCTGGAGAAATATGGTGTATAGGAAGGAGGTGTGCTGGATAGGTTAGGGTGCCTCGGGGAAGACATCTCTGAGCAGGTGACATTTTAGAGACTGTGTAAAATAAGGGAGTTGACCCTATGGACATCTGGGAAGAGATTTTTCCAGGAAAAGGTAACAAGAACAAAGGTTCTGGGGTTGGAACATGTTCGTCACCTCCCATGACAGCTCCTGCACCCCAAGGCCAGGGAAAACAGATGCACCCTCAGGAAAAAGGAGGGTGTGAGTTTACTTGGCGTGAAAGTGCTCCTAGACATTTATAGCAATCGGGGAAGACTCAGGCAGAAACCTTCAGATTTAAAGTTGGTGTGTAACTTAACACAGGATTCGCATTTCTCAAGGGTCTTTCGATGATAGTTCTACCAACCTTTCTCTTTAATCCTGGCCACAAAGTAAGTTTATCACCTCCAAGGAAATCCTTAGAAGTTTTTTGTTGTTTTTTTTTAACAAACCACTTTAAAAAAAATTTGGCCTAAAATGAAAAAATCTGTAAGGTTTAAGATATAAATAAAAGTAAGATTTAAGATCAACAGAGAGTAAATTTTTTTGATTATAAATTCTATCTTTTTATTCTTAAAATGTTTCTAAAAATAATAGAGGCTTAAATAAATTTCAGACCCTCGGGGAACGTTGAGACGGTTTGGTTATGCAATCTGTGGTGTCATCTAGTGGTAATTCATTCAAATTTCAACCAAATGTCCCAGAGGGCTGTGCTACATCCTTAGAAAACATGACTAAGCAAAGCTCCTCTAAACTAAATGGTTGTCAAATTAGAGTTGCCCCATTTTTTAAAAATAATTATGAATTCAGAGGAAGTTGTAAAGATTATACAGGGAAGACTATATTTTCTACATCTAATTCGCCACAGTGGTTACATTTTATGTAACTATATGTAATCATAGTACAATAGTGTATTATAGAAATAGTATTATAGTAATTCTTAATACAGTACAATATCAAAACTAGGAAATTGACATTGGTACAATGGGTGTTTAGTGTCATTCTCTCACATGTGTAGATTTCTGTAACCACCGACACACTCAAGATACATACTATTCCAGGGGTCAGAAACCTATGGTTCGTGAGCCAGATGTGGCTCTTTTGATGGCTGCATCTGGCTTGCAGACAAATCTTTAATAAAAAAAAAAAAAACGTTAAAAATATAAAACATTCTCATGTATTACAATCCATTCATTTCCTACCGCTCATGTTCATGGTTGCGGGTGGCTGGAGCCAATCACAGCTGTTCTCCGGGACAACATTAAATTTTTATTGGATAATGTGTAACATTCACGGGTCATTGTATGGCTCTCACGAAATTACATTTTAAAATACGTGGCGTTTATGGCTCTCTCAGCCAGAAAGTTTCTCGACCCCTGGACTATTCCATCACTCCAATGTCTCCTTCATGCTTCTCTTTTGTAGTCACACCCCCTTCTCTCCCCAATGTCCCTAACCCCTGACAGCCATGAATCTGTTTTTCTTCTCTATAATTTTGTCATTTCAAGAAAGTTATATATATGAAATCATATAGTATGTGACCTTTGAGATTAACCTTTTCCCCCATTCAGCATAATTCCCTGGAGATTCATAGCTCAAGTATATCAGTAGCTCATTCCCCTTTCTTGCTGTGTAGTGCTGCACAGTGTGGACATTCTGTGGTTTCTTTGTTGTTGTCACCACACAGGAGTCTCCTTTGTCATCACCTCTACAGGGAGGGGAGGGCTCCCTCTGGTGGGGGTAGAAGTCTAGGCTCTTAACTCAGCTTTTGTTGATGGGGGTCAGGGTAGGAGAGTCATTTATTTTTTCTGTGATGTATTGGCTAGTTTAGGGCAATTATTGTTGGAAAGTTCGTGTCTAATCTAAAGAAATTCTTTTTGTAACCAAAATTTTAAACAAAAATCTAAGAAAAATGGAAAGTATCAATATGGAATGCTTGTGTTTAAAGAGGGCCTGAGTGAAACTATTAAGGTTGTTACATTGCCTAAGGGCAAAATGCGACTACTGTTAACTTCAGAAAACTAACTCCAGGCCAATTAATGGCCATCAAAGATGTCCACATCCAAAGACCCCAAATCGTGGCAAAAGGAATTTTGTAGATGTGATTAAACTGAGACTCTTGACAGAGAGAGATTATTTTAGATGGTCCAGGTTGGGCCCCATGTAATCAATCACTAGGGCCCATATAAGAGGAATTCTGGAGAATTGGAAAGATAGAAAGAGATGTGATAAGAGAAGTAGAGTTCAGAGGGATGTGGGGCCAAGAACTAAAGAATGGGGGGAACCTCTAAGAAGTTAGAAAGACGAGGAAATATCTTCCCGAGCACCTTGAGCTCCTGGTGGTCACTGACACTCCTTGGCATCCCTTGGCTTGTAGATGCATCAGTCTCATCTCTGTCTCTGTCTTCACACACCATCTTCCTTGTTTGTCCGCATCCAGAGCCCTCTCTTCTTACATTGACACTCTAATCCCACAGGAACTCATCTGAACTTGATTACATTTGCAAAGACTGCTTCTAGGATAAATTCAAATAGGTATATTTATAGATACCAAAGATTAAGATTTCAACATATCATTTTAGGGGACACTATTCAACCTACCACAGACCAATTTTAAAGCACTGTATTTACTAGAAATTTCTTATTTATGGGGCACTAAGACAACTTTTCTATAGCTATAGAAATAAAACACGACTAACTTGAATTAGAAGTTCGATATCAGTCCCAACACGGCAAGTAACTGCCCTGTGACTTTAAATCAGAGTTTTAGCCTCCCTGAGGTAACCTTTCCTGCCTGTAACATGGTCACAGGGCCTTCTGGTATTTCAAAAGAACTTTTCTGTTCCCCCTAGGTTTTCTTTTTGTGCACTAGTGTTTTGAACTTACTCATGTGACATGGGTTCCAGATTCTTCACAATTGTTATGGTCTTTTCCTAGATATTCTTTAAATTGCCCATGTGCTAAGTAAGATGTGGCAATCAGAAACAAACAAATAAATGATCCATAGGTAGCCTAGCTCCTTAAGAAAATGATAGGGAGGCCCTGGCCGGTTGGCTCAGCGGTAGAGCGTCGGCCTAGCGTGCGGAGGACCCGGGTTCGATTCCCGGCCAGGGCACACAGGAGAAGCGCCCATTTGCTTCTTCACCCCTCCACCGCGCTTTCCTCCCTGTCTCTCTCTTCCCCTCCCGCAGCCAAGGCTCCATTGGAGCAAAGATGGCCCGGGCGCTGGGGATGGCTCCTTGGCCTCTGCCTCAGGCACTAGAGTGGCTCTGGTCGCAACATGGCGACGCCCAGGATGGGCAGAGCATTGCCCCCTGGTGGGCGTGCCAGGTGGATCCCGGTCAGGCCCATGCGGGAGTCTGTCTGACTGTCTCTCCCTGTTTCTAGCTTCAGAAAAATGCAAAAAAAAAAAAAAAAAGAAAAGAAAAGAAAAGGATAGGGAGTGAGGGAGGCAAACAGCCACAAGATGGCAGGTTAACAATACAAATGAATCATTATTTAAAGTTAAAAAGAAAAAAAGAAAAAAAGTACAAGGTGAGATCGTCTTAATGGGAAATGGAATAATCTCACAAAAAAGAGGACATGAATTGTTATATATCACAATATCACCTCAAAACATGTTAAATACAAGTTAGGGTAATTTAATAAAATGTTGATTTCATTAGACACACTTTTTATAGAAATCTACTAGTCATGTAGACAAAGCATATGAAATATTATGTGATGAGTGAAGTTTTGGACATTCATTAAATAATTTGAACAACCTCATTAATACCAATCTGTTTATATGTGAAATATAATCACTTCCCTCAGTTCAATAAAAATTGAAATTTGTCAAATAAAAAAATAGATACATTTAGAAAATAGAAGCTCTCTACTAAATGACTTTGAGGTAAAAAAAAATCCGAAGTATAAATTAAAAACACCTCAAGACTGAAAGACTCTTATTCATTGAGCCACCAGAGAGATACTGAGTCAGATCATGTCACTTCCTTGCTCAAACCTTCCATTGGCATCATATCACAATTAGAATAAAACCTAAAAATTTTAACTACAGCCTCCAGGTCCCATCTAGTTATTTCTTTCCTTCCGTTTTCCTCTTCACCTGCTGTGCTACTTCCACCCCAACCTCCTGCTTCTACAAGCAAGTCAAGCAACTTTCTACCTCACGGCCTTTGTACTTACCCTTCTCATTGCTAACTATGATGTTCTTTCAAATTAAAAAAAAAAAGAATGTTTCTCATTTTTGTTTAACTTCACCTCTTTGTAGGGGCATTTTCTGTTCAGTGCATTTAAGATAAGAGTTGACTGTAAGTTCTATTGGGAAAGGAACTAGTTATCTGCGTCACTCACTGTTATAGTTTCAGCATTTAGAACTGTCCTTGCAACATTGTAAGTGCTCAATGAATAACTGTTGAATGAATAAATGAAAGAAAGCACTACACAGTATGACCTGTACAATGTAAAGTAGCGTCTAGAGAAAAGCTTTATATAATGCATTTATTTGAAACAGTGAAGACCAAAATTAAATCAAGTAATCCTTCATTTCAAGAAACCAGATAAAGTAAAACAAAATAAATCCAAAGAAAGCAGGAAAAAGGTGAAATGAATGAAATTTGAATGAAAACTAGGGAAATAAGAGGAATTGTTCAATAAAATCAAACCTAATGTTAAGATAAAAAGAGTAGAGGAGTGTCAAGATAATCAAATAAAAAGGAGAATCTACAAATAAGCAACACCAAGAAAGAAAAGCAGAACTTAACTTTAGATAGTAAACAGATTTTTTTAAATTATGAGATTATATATTATGTCAACAGTTTTATAAAATATAAATTACTAACATCAGCTCATCAAGTAGTAAAAACTTGAATAGACAAAGATTTATATAAAAAACTTAGATGGTAGTAAAAGATATAACCCTAAAACACCCCAGATCCCTGCAGATAAGCTTTGCCCGAGGAACAATTTCCCATTTATACAAATATCCCAGTATTTAGGTAAAGATAGCAAGCTCCTCTGCTCATTTTATGGAGCTAGGATAAGCCCTGTACCAAAATTGAATGAGAACTACATTAAAAAACTTTAAGTTAATTTTCTTTTATGAACACAAATGTAAATAAAACATTAGTAAATTGAATACTGCAGTGAGCTGAAAGTTTAATACTTTATGGCATAGTTAGATTTTTCTCAGAAATGTCAGGATGGTTCTACATTAGAAAAATAATCATTATAATTTATTAAATTTTATTAAGTGGAGAAGACCATTTGATATCTTAATAGATGTTGAAAATCATTTGATAAAATCTTACACCTATTCACAACACACACACACACCCCAGAAAAGGAAGAGAAGAAATTTTCCTTAACTTGAAAAAGTATATATAAGGACCAAAGCAAGTATATTTATTCATGAAACTTTAGAAGCAAGCAAAGGTTGGTCTGTCATTCCTAGAAACATAAGTCTACACCATACTTTTTAAAATAAATTATATTTATTACTCCTTAAAGTTTCTGCATAAAATTAGCAATCTTGGAGTGGCATATTTTTGAGCTCTCTCTCAGTAAGAATAAGTTATCTTCCAGAACCTCCCTCTCCCACACCATCGTAGACAACCAAATTAATCTGATGCCTAGGGGAGCAGTTTGCTTTTCTTTAAAGGCAGAGGAAGTTTTGAAAAAATTTAACTTCTAGAGACTTGCTACATCCCAAAGCTTCACGATTCAGTTAGCCAGTTCCATGTTTCTCTTATTGGGTCCTTTTTAATTAATTTAGAACGTAGCCCTCAATTAATAGAACAGAAGGCCCTCATGAGGGGAAGTACCTGTTAGAAACCTCCACAAATTGAAGTAACAAATTCATTCATTTAGCTGTTGCGTTTTGCAAGACTTGCCACCAAGGTCGAATGCTGATGGTGATTTTAGAGACATTACTTCATTACAAATGGATCTCAGACCATAATTGGTTTCCTTTTCCCAAACCATGTGTATCATCCACATCTGTTAAAAGAAGGGTTGTTTGCAGTCAATGCAGTTTTGCCATTACAAAATCCGCAAAGGGACACAACAACAAAATCCCTTCCAAACTTACAGTTGAAACATAATATTTTTCTTTGCCCACTTTCCTGTTGAAGTTCATTTAAATTCCAAGTAAGCTAAAGGAAGTTTATACTTTGAAGGGAAATGCCCAGCCGGAGCCACAGGCCCATGTAGCAGAGATGGAGTCTTTCCAATCTGAAACCATTTCATAGCATGATTTAATGGTGACAACGGGAGAGTTCCCAGAAAAATATAATTTCCACGTTCCCTTGCTGCAAGTGTTCCTCCAGTGTGAACAGTTAATATCCTTGAACCGAGGCTAACATCAGGAATAGTCCTGAAAATAAGTGATTTCTGGTTATTTCCCCTAGATGTGGCAGGCAAAAACGCAGAATAGAAATTGGCATACTCTGTATGAAGTGTACCTTGGGGAAATTACTTTGTGAAAGGCCCAGAGGTATTTATTAGAGATGATAAAGTATATACATTTAAGAGCATTAGAGAAAAAGGAGGTCATGGGGATGTTAATGATGATCTTAATCACTGGGAACACTTGGACCAGATGCTTATTCTGAATAATATTAACTATGGAAATTGATCAAATCAGTAAGCTAGAAAACACAGAAGGAACCGATGGTGGTGTTAGATAGGACAAGGGTCTCAAGGTCTGGGCAGTTCTTACCACATTCTATTTCTGCTAAATGTTAAGATGTGGCACACTAATTTGCAGGTGCAGCTGTAACCAGAGGAGCTTGATGGTACCCAAAAGGATATGTTTAGACAACTTCAAAGAAGAAATCAACATGTATTTAACCAAATAGTGTATGCAAGCCAGGGCTAAGTCACCCTTCAGGGAGACAGAGCTTTGCATGTGAATCCTGGGTATCCTTTACTTGCTGCAAGTGAATAGAACAACCTAATGAATAAAATAACCTAATGACAACCACGTCTGATTCTTGAATAGGACACCCATTTGATAACAGTGCATTGGTTAAATTTTTTTTTGCCTCTCAGGATTAAAAACAAACAAACAATATAAACACCTTGAAATACGAGTGCCTTCCATGATCTTTATTAAATTTTTTATTCATTTTAGAAAGGGGGAGAGAGAGAGAGAGAGAAAGAAAGAGAGAAAGGAGGCGGGAGGAGCAAGAAGCATCAACTCCCATATGTGCCTTGACCAGGCAAGCTCGGGGTTTTAAACTGGCGACCTCAGCGTTCCAGATTGTCACTTTATCCACTGTGCCACCACAAGTCTGGCAAATACAAGTGTCTTTAGTCACTCTGAACTCCAGGGAAGGAAAATGAAGTATCAAATAGAAATCCCATCTGGCCCCCAGCATAGAGGTAACATGGAGTTGCTGATCCTCGTCTGCCTTGTCTCCCAAAACTGTTCCTGGGAGGACAGTCAGTCCATCGTTCTCTCTCTTCTATGGGAACGTACACTGAGGAAATATGATACAAGCAGCCCTTTAAAGCAGGGGTCCCCAAACTTTTTACACAGGGGGCCAGTTCACTGTCCCTCAGACCGTTGGAGGGCCGGACTATAAAAAAAAACTATGAACAAATCCCTATGCACACTGCACATATCTTATTTTAAAGTAAAAAAATAAAATGGGAACAAATACAATATTTAAAATAAAGAACAAGTAAATTTAAATCAACAAGCTGACCAGTATTTCAATGGGAACTATGAGCCTGCTTTTAGTTAATGAGATGGTCAATGTGCTCCTCTCACTGACTAGCAATGAAAGAGGTGCCCCTTCCGGAAGTGCGGTGGGGGCCGGATAAATGGCCTCCGGGGGCCACATGCAGCCCACGGGCCGTAGTTTGGGGACCCCTGCTTTAAAGTATTCATAAGAACCTGGTGTTAGGTCTCCAGTATATCATTTTATTATATTTGCCCTTACAAGAGGAGCTTATTAAGAGTGCATTATAAGTCAAAATTTTCCCTGAAAAATTGAGAAATGAAACAATTTCAGTAAACATGAATCAGTCTTGTTAAAAGTGTTGAGAGTAACAATCATGATTTAACACTTACATGCTTGGCAAGAAATTCCCCCCAGCCTTTTGCAAGCGCTCTGGCATTTAGTACGTGTTGCGTGTTCCCAAAGGAAGATATTTGGTTTTGAATTACAGGCCTACTTGAAGATACATCCCTTAAAAATGTGTTGATGTCAGCGTGCCACATGTTCATGACCTTCCGTGGGCACCAAAGTCCAAGCAGATGACTAATTTAATACTATCTTGGGTGGTTGTGTGACATTAACATAATTCTGCAGGGCTGATTCTGTAGCATGGATGCTGCATTAGTTTCCTATTGCTACTATAACAAGTCACCACAAATTTAGGGGTTTAGAAACCCACAAATGTGTTAATTTGCAGTTTTGCAGGTGTCTGCAGGGTTGCATTCCCTACCGAGGCTCTTGGAAGAGAACACTTGCCTGCCCTTTCCAGTGTGTGGGGGCTGCCTGCATTCCTGGGCTCCTGGCTGCATCACTGCCTCTGCCTCTGCTGTTACAGGGTCTCATCTCATGTCTGACCTTCCTACCTCCCTCTTAGAAGGACCCTGTGGTTTTTATATTGGGCCTGTTAAAGATAAATGTAGTCAGATGTTCATTAACGCGGTGAAAACCGGTTTTATTCCATGACTACTGACAGTGGGAAAAAGAGCCAAGCCCCACTCTGGTTTTTATTGAGGTAACTGGCGTTTTAAAGGGAGAGTGTGGGACTAGGGAGGAGGAATGAGGGAATGGTTTGAGCTAAGTCAGGAAAATGAAAAATTACAGAGAGCAGGAAGTAGAGGCTGGTCCATGTGAAAGCCACTGGGGTGTGTTAACTGGTGTTCACTGGAGCCGGGCTCCCACCCTCTCATGGAGACGGGCAGACAGGGCCCTGTTTTCGGGTGTCGGGTAGAACAAACCCAGTGCATTCTTTTGGCAGGTTTGAGTTTTCTCTGGCAGACACTCTAAGGGGGTCTAGGTTCATCCTAGGGATGAACCCCTGAGCTGTTTAGAAACTATGTTAACATTCATTCCGATCTTTATAGGCCATGGTTGAGGCTCACCAAGAAGTGGGCTCCAAAGAGCCTCACCAGTTTGATTAAGGAGAGAATCTTGGTCATTGCTGGATGATCTCTCTCAAGATTCTTAACCAAACCTGTAAAATGCCTTACCCAGTGTCACCCCAATAAATTCAATGAAAAAAAAAAACCATTTGTAACAGGAGCAGGCTTGGAACCCTTGTAATAATCCAGGCTGACAGCGAACTGAATTTGACCAAGGAACCCTGTCCACGCCTCTTAAGAAGTTTCTGCACTGAATTCTCTCGGCCTCTCAGGCAAGTTAAGAAATTCAAACCTGGACCTGCAAAGAACCCTAGAATCTGAAAATCCTTTAATTTTCCCATTTCCCCCTCTGATCAATAATCCTAACTCAGACTGAAATTTTCATGATAAAAACAAAGGTTTTCTTTTTTCGCCCCATAACTTAGAGAGAAACGGGGAGTTGAAAAGTTTTTCACTGTATTCAGCCAAGTGTCCCTCCCATAAGTGATTCCACACGGATTCACCTTTTCTCCATAAGTGATCCCACACGGATTACTGGGTCAATCACCTCTCCGTGCATCTACTCCCTCCCTCTCCCAGTAAATGACACCATGTTCGCAAGTCCTTAGACCATCTTGAGCCCTCTCTTCCCGTCACTCCCTACATCCAAATCAGCCCGACTTTTTTTTACTTGTTTATTTTCTGTCTCCTCTCCCTGAATGTAAGGTCTGAGAGAGCAGAGAGCGTGTCGGTCCTGTCGTGAACAAATCCTCGGTGTCTAGACAGAGCAGATATTAAATGCACATTTACTGAATGAATGAACGAAAACATCGGAGAGTTTCTGATTCAGTAGGTGGGGTGGGCAGGGAGCCTGCGTGTCTTACAAGCTCCCCAGCAATGCGTCAGAAACCACGCTTTCAGAAGCACAGCTTTAGAGGTTCGTTGGCCCTCTGTAGGGAGCCTTGCCCTGGTATCGTATTCCAGATGACCTGACCCTGAGAACCATCACAGATCCTTCCCATAAAGCCTCCTACTTTGAAATCTCTAGTCTGGGACCCTAGTTTTGACAAGAAGCCAGGTGACTGTGATCATGAAGCCAGCACAGGAGACATCCTGTGCTGGCTCTGGGGACGTCAATCACACGGTCCTTACAGAGGCACTATAGTGCTGAGCACCAGTCTTCTCTCCAGCTGACTAAACGTTCTCCACGAATCTTCCCGAAAAACAAGTGTCCCACTCCTGCCCCGAGCCTTTGATGAGAATCACTCCGCAGTCAAACTGCCCTGGTGGATAGCAGCCTTGTCAACAACCCACGCACTCCCAGTGTCTCCATCCCTGCCCTCGGCAGAGGGCGGAGACCTTGAAAGAGGAAGATGGTGTGGATTAAACAGCCTCAGCCTGGGTATTTCTGTAGCACCATGTCGGGCAGGATTGCCTCCCCCGCCGCGCGTGGGCCACTTGCTGCCCGTGTTTTGTTAGTTCCAGCCAACTCTAACTCATTTAAACAGCCAGCTCTGTCCTGAAATGCCCTTGCCTATAAAAAATTTGTCACTCTGCACACTTTTTCATAAAAATCAAATAAAAATAAAAAACATTAATGTCATTTTGTATAAAATATGCATTCTCTTAAATGAGATTTTTGAAAAGTCCAGAAAAACGTAAAGAATAAAACAGGAGTCCCTATGATTTTTGTATCCAGAGATAATTACTATCAGTTTTCTAACATATTCCCTCCAAAAATCTAAGAGTAAATGTTTTCAGACACTTTGCAATAGACACCTAAAAGGTGAATTAAAACATCAAAGAAAATGAATTTTGATGCTTTTAAGACACATCGGATAGTGTAAAAACTGTTTAAGATTCTGATTTTTTCTGTCATAAATATATATATTTTCTCTGATTATTAAAATTGTAAGGTATCTTTATAATGTCTGCATGATAGTTCACTCCATGAGTGTTCATGGTTTATTTGATTTTAAGTTGTTTACATTTTTTGAACTTGTAAGAAACACCATGATGAACATCAACATGATCTTTCTGGATACCCCTTTGATAGCTAGACAAGGAAATTACACCAAATGAGGAAAACACTTTCAAGCTCTTGATACACACTGCCTAATTACTTTCTAAAGTAAAAATAGTTTACACCCGATGAGCCTGATTCATTGCCCCTATATTATATTTACAAATATTTTTAATTTTTTTGTGTGAATTCGGTAGATAAACTGTTTTGCATGGTTTTACTTTTTAATTATTTGGTCACGAGTGTAGCTAAATAGTCTTTTGAATGTGTTTTTTCTCATTGATTTACATGTGTATTTAATTAAAATGTTTATTACACTTTAGGAAAGATATGCATAATGTAAATGTGTGCTCTAAAGAATATTCACACATAGTAATACTAAGTAGCAACTCAGTATGGTGGTTAAGAAAATGGATCTCGGAATGTTAGACTCTATGCTTGAAAACTGGATCTAATGCTTATTAGCTGGTGACTGGGGAGGATTATTTAACCTCTTTGCTTCAAATCTCTTGGCTGTATAGTTCATTAAAATACCTTTTCCCAGGGTTGTTTTGAAGATTAAATGAGTTACTACATGTGAAGCACTTGGAATAGTGCCTGTCTTGGAGTAAGCACTGTAATACTTTTTATATTGAGTAAATATTGTGTTTCATATGATATATAATAATTTTCTGTTATTATCCATTCACTTTATGGCATAAAAATACTTCCGTTTGTGCCAATTTTGAGGAGACTCACCCCTGGAGATGATAGTTGGGTTGTCATCATTCTGTTACATATAAAATAAAATTATACAAGGGGTTATAACACACACCTCCCTCACTGATGAAGTGTAAAACAGGGAGGCTGTGCCAACAAAGAAAACTGTGAAAAAAAATGAAACAAATATAGACAATTAAAAAAAAATCTGTCTGGAGGAAATTCATATTTTGTTAAAATAACGATGAGTAATTTAATTTGACCGATTTTAACAAAATGCTCTGAATTAGAAGTCACAGCAAGGGTACCTACCCCATGATGAAATCTCACCCCCTGAAAACACAGAAATGTGTTACAATAGAAAACCAGGCATTTTCATTTATTTTTTTTAAAAATAATGTCCTGAAGTTTTGTAATTTTTAGTTGTCCTCATATCTAGTTCAAGAATGTTAATTTACCACCTCCTTACATGAATGGAGATCTGTTTCACTGAAGGAGTCACAGTTTCACTGGTTGATGTTTGGGAGGGCACTCTCAGAGGGGCAGATACTGAAAACGTAAGTCATGCCTTCTTTAATAATTTTTTTATTTTTCAAGTACAGTTGGCATACAATGTTATGTCAGCTTCAGGTGCACAACAGAGTAATTAGACATTTATGTAACTCACAAAGCGACCACCATGATGAGCCTAGTGCCCCTCTGACACCATACATATTGTTGCAATATTAGTGACTGTATTTCCTATCCTGTATTTTATGTCCCCATGACTATTCTGCACCAATTTGTACTTTTTAAATCCTTTCCTCTTTTTCACCCATTCCCCCATCTCTTCCTCTGTGGTAAATGTTCTGTGTATCTCTGAGTCTGTTTCGGTTTTATTTGTTCATTTATTTTGTTTGGTTTTATTTAGATTCCACTTGTAAGTGGAATCATGAGCCATATCTTCTTTTAGGAGGTTAAATCTTGCCCTAACTAAATAGTGGTCACCACAAACTCGGCCAACCGTATCAAAAACATGTGGCAAAACATCTGAGATAGAAAACATACCCTTGAAGGGGCCCCGTGGACCTCTTGAGTCCCAGAAGAGGCTTAGAGGCAAGCCAGTGTACTTTGGCTTTTATGGGATAATTGAAGCCTCAACTACATTAAATAAATCAGTGGCTGGGGTGGTGGTGGTGGTGGTGAAAACCATTCGAGTCTTTGGCCTTACCCTTTGGGGATGTTTTCCTTTTAGGGCCGCATCTCAGAGACACATATAATTAACTTCTTAAAGGATGAGGTTAAAAACACGTAGCCACCTAGTCATGGAGGGGAAGTGAATGGCCAGAAAAAGACCATTGCCTTGGTCCATACTCGGTTGTTTCACTGACTCATTCTTGGGAATGTATGATTTTTTTTTTTTCTTTCCTGAAGCATAAGGAAAATGAAGTTAGGATTTTATTGAACATCTGGGGCAGGGACTTGGATTAAGAAGTATTCTTTTGTACACAATTTTTAGCTTAAAGACTTGAATTTGGGGGCTTGTTTTGTGAAAATGCAGCTTCCTTCCTCGTATTCCTTCCCTAATCCCTAAAGTCATCTAGCATATTTCATTCACATCAGAGAACATCTTGCATTTTCTTACTGAAGAGGAAGATGATTTAAAAATTACACATGAGCTTTCTATTTCTCTAAGAGTAGTGGCAGGAGGCAGGCACCAGAGAGTTCCCCTCCACTCGAATAGGGCAGGACGGAAGTCACCATGGAATCTCCGAGGAGAGACCTCTTCGTTCGGGGAAGAGGATGGAATTGAACCAATCATATTTTGAGAATTTAAAAAATTATTAGTTGATTTTAGAGAGACAGAGAGAGAGAAAGAGAGACAAACATTCATTTGTTGTTCCACTTAGATGTGCATCCAATGGCTGCTTCCTGTATAAGCCCTGAATGGGGATAGAACCTGGAACCTTGGTGTTTAGGGATGATGCTCTAACTGGCTGAGCTAATCAGCCAGAACCTTGAGAGTTTTTTTAAACTAATGGTTCAACTCTGAGAGGTAGCAAACATTAGGTCTAATGCTGACCATTTCTCCTGCAGCATTGTGTTCAGGGAGGTGGCTCTGTGGTGAAGTGTCTAAGAGAAATTATTGATAAGCACTTTAGCAATAGTTAGCATTCAGATCAAGTGTGGAGAGAGGGTCATGATACTAGACTTTGTCTTTTTCCTAAGTATTTTTGAGAAAGGGCCCCATCCTGACACTATAGGAGCAGCGGTAGCTCAGGAGTCCGTCTTTACTCCCAGATTCTAAATCTAATGTTGTG
Organism: Saccopteryx bilineata; assembly: GCF_036850765.1. Taxonomy (NCBI): domain Eukaryota; kingdom Metazoa; phylum Chordata; class Mammalia; order Chiroptera; family Emballonuridae; genus Saccopteryx; species Saccopteryx bilineata. The sequence continues at coordinate 293,426,267 of NC_089491.1, read as the reverse complement.
AACAGCCTCATGGGAGTACAGAATGTTTTTCTTTCCAGAACCTTCCATCCTGTGGCTCATTCTGGATAGCCCTGTGTGTTCTGCCGACGTAACTCCGCTGTCATATGGTATGTTCCTACCACAGCCCAAATTTTCACAACTTCACACCCACTTGAAAACTGGGAATTGAAAGAACTTCTGTCAGTAGCACCCTGGCTCTGCTGGCTGGGAGCTCCTCCACTGAGCATAACCCTGGGCTGAGGGTAGTCAACCACAGAGACTGGCTTCAGTAGAGAGCGATGCTGCCCCACTGGCTGTGGCTTTTATCATGGGGTTTTGTGTGACTTTCTAAACTTCAAGACACTATTCTCTAAGGCCATATATATTTTTTTATTATTTATTTTTAATTAGAACCAGTGGTCCTCTGACATAATTGCATTCATCAAGAGAGGTCTAAGATGGATTGATATTCCTCTTCTAGACACTTTTATTTATTTTACTTTTTAAAAGAATTTTATTTATTGATTTTTGAGAAAGAAGAGAGAGAGAAAGAGAGAAAGAGAGAGAAGGCAGGAGGAGCAAGAAGCATCAACTCATAGTTGCTTCTGGTATGTGCCTTGAATGGGCAAGCCCAGAGTTTCCAGTGACCTCAGCATTCCAGGTTGACACTCTATCCACTGCACCACCACAGGCTGGGCTCTTCTAGACTCTTTTAAACATGGGGGGAGTCTCTTCAGGTAGGAACCTAGACTACAATAGTCTTCATTCTAGATGATTCGCTATGCCCACAGACAGAGGATCAACATTCGCATAGATAAGGAGAAACCAGTGTGAGCAGATACCATGTGTGTATATTTATGCATGTGGTGTGAGGAGAGGGAATTAGAACGTGTACGTACTTTGAATTTTAATATATGATCACTGGAAAAATAGGGACTAAGGACCTCTGTGGGTCTCTTTTATAAGAGTACTAATCCCATAACCCTCATGACCTAACAACCTGCAAAAGGCCTCATTTCCTAATACTATCATATTAGGAATTAAGATTTCAACATATGAATTGTGGGTGGACACAAACATTCAAACAATAGCAGCTGAGTCAGAATGACTCCGAGGAAACTTATAAATTGGATCATTTCTCTCAACTGGAGAGTTTGTCCTCTTAGTTCAAAATACACCAAACTTCATTTGGCATCAGATAGAAGAAGAAACAACAGTTATTTTCTTGTACTTTACTGTTGATTATGATTATATGCAGATTCTGTTAAACCCCTATTATTGTTACTGACCCTTCTGGGTCAGGGACACAAACTAAGGTGTTTCCGCTCAGTGCTGTTTGTGCCAATAGGAGACTGAGTTTGGTAAAGCAGAGCAGAAACTTTATTCTTTGGTCAAGGTTTGGAGAAGGTGAGCTCACACTCTAACAGCACCATCTTCCTGACTGGGAGGAGCCACTGCATTTACAGGCTATGGCATGGAGTAATTACATTCTTTAGGCTTGTTAGTTACTATTCTTCTGTTGCACTTGGGCCTTTTTGCACACGATGCCCCAATACCATCTTACTCTTTGCACTCGACACCTGATCTTTGCACTTGGCACCTTGGTCTTTGTGCTCAGCACCTTAGTCTTTGTGTTTGGGAATCCTTTTTAGTTCCTATAAAAGCAAGCAGAGCTCATGATATAATTCAGTGTTAAGAAGCATTAGGGCCCTGGCCGGTTGGCTCAGCGGTAGAGCGTCGGCCTAGCGTGCGGAGGACCCGGGCTCGATTCCCGGCCAGGGCACACAGGAGAAGCGCCCATTTGCTTCTCCACCCCCACCCCTCCTTCCTCTCTGTCTCTCTCTTCCCCTCCCGCAGCCAAGGCTCCATTGGAGCAAAGATGGCCCGGGCGCTGGGGATGGCTCTGTGGCCTCTGCCTCAGGCGCTAGAGTGGCTCTGGTCGCAATATGGCGACGCCCAGGATGGGCAGAGCATCGCCCCCTGGTGGGCAGAGCGTCGCCCCTGGTGGGCGTGCCGGGTGGATCCCGGTCGGGCGCATGCGGGAGTCTGTCTGTCTCTCCCTATTTCCAGCTTCAGAAAAATGCAAAAAAAAAAAAAAAAAAAAAAAGAAGCATTAGGGTCTTTTGGGTGACAGCCTGTGATATTATGTCATAGGTACTGCACCAGATAATTTTATCCACATTATTTTCTTTGCTCGTCATAACAGTCCTTTAAGGCAGGTATCGTAGTCACCATTTTACATCAGCGGAAACTGATGAGCAGAGAGATCAGCATCCCTGTCCAAGGTGCAACAGACTTGATTGTCAGAGTCAGATCTGGTTGCTGGTTTGTCCTTACCCCAAACTACTCTTATCTACTGGGTCATGTTTTTAAAATCTTGTCACACATTGTTTTAAAAACTGTAAAAAAGAGCAGTCAAATGCCAACTGGGAAATTTTAATTGTTCCTTGTTCCGCCATGGAGGAAAGTCCTGTTAGTCACATATTAATGTCTTTTAGCTACATAAAACAGCCACGTAGTGTTGACTTAACAAGGATAATTATGTCCCTTCCTAGAAGAGTAAAGCATCTTGTTTCCCATTCTTTTTATAGCCCATCCCCTCCTTCCCTCATGTAACCTAACATTTGTTTCATAAGAATATTCTGAGGTCATATTGTAAATGTCGCAGCACATTTTGGTCTCCCCGGAGGAGACATGAATTTCTGGCTCTCCTGAATGTTCCTCTTTTGTTCTCTGTACCGTGAAGCCCCAGGGAAGCTTTCTTCTTTTTTATCTCCCCCTCCCCCAACAGATCTCCCTGTCCTGAGGCATTCAGGGATTGGAAATCCCAAAACACTAGTGAGCCAGTGAGAGGCATTAGTCCCTGATCAGACCCAACCCAATGACGTCAACTGAGACAATCTCACTCTGCCGCAAATATGTTTTTCTGTACACACCCAAATCCCAGAGATTTTCATCTTCTCTGGGCTCCCCAACATCCACTTTTTCAAATAACAAGCTATGACAGAGAAATAAACCCAGTTTAGAACCCCGGCCGACTCTTACTGGTGACAGTATTTCTCCTTGTGATAGAATATCAACAGGCAATGGGTTTCAGAGTCATCCTTGAACATATTGGTTGAAGAGTTTTGAAGTCATTCTTTTCCTCATTGAATAATCCCTAAGAAAGGGAACCAGGCGTGGAGCTTTCCTAGTTTGGCAAATGCAAGTATCCTTTATAGCAGCAAATGACTTAACAAAAGTACATGGAGCATTTTGAAACAGACTCAATGATTTTTTTTCTTTTTTTAAAAAAAATATTTGTTGATTGATTTGAGAGACAGCAAGAAAAACATCGATGTGTTGTTCCACTCATTTATGCATTCATTGCTTGAGTTTTGTATGTGCCCTGAGTGGGATCGAATTCACTACCTTGGTGTATCTGGAAAACACTCCAACCAACCCAGACACCTGGCCAGGGCTCAGTGGTTTCTTTTTCAATCTTGACTGTCAGTTTCTTCTATAAGCAGCTGCAAGATTTGCTGACAGGGAGGGACTGCAAGTGGGAACTTGAGCATCCATCAGCATGGTCAGCAGCACAACACGGGCAAGGGAGGCATACGGGACCCAGCTCTGTTACTTATGAATAGTGTCACCCTCCATAAATGATCGAGCTTCTCAGATCTTTAGCTCTCTTAGTTATGGCTTAATATTACTCTTGTTGGGATGCTGATATGAGCGTATAACAGGATAATACATGGCTAAGAGAGTAGATCTTAAAAGTTCTCATTACGAGAAAAGAAATTCCAACTATGTATGGTGATAACAAATCATTATGTTGTGCACCTAAAACTAATGTTATGTGTCAGTTATATCTCAATTAAATATATATATGTAAAGTGCGTGGTACAACAAACAACTACTTTTTTTTTTTTTAGTGAGAGGAGGGGAGGCAGAGACAGGCTTCTTTATGAATTTTGACCAGGATCCACCCAGCGAGCCCACTAGGGGTCGATGCTCTGCCCATCTGGGGCATTTGCTCTGCCGCAACCAGAGCCATTTTTTAGTGCCTGAGGCAGAGGCCATGGAGCCATCCTCAGCACCTGGGGCCAACTCACTCTATCCAGCCATGACTGCAGGAGGGGGAGAGAGAGAGAGAGACGAGAAAGGGAGGGGTGTAGAAGCAGATGGGTGCTTCTCCTGGGTGCTCGGGCCAAGAACAGAACTCAGGACATCCACACTCTAGACTGATACTCTACCAACCGGCCAGGGCCTTTTATTTCGTTTTTCCTGCCCTGCACCCTTAATCAGGTTGGAAGAGAAGGAAAGAAAGAGGATGTTTAAAGTTATAGAAGCTTCTTTCTCTTCTTCCTTTCTCCTTTCCATGCAGTTACTGAACCTCACTTGCTCCTCCCTGCTTTGCACATGCTGATCCTGTTTGCTATCCACCTGGTTGTTTTTTTTTACATCTTACTTATAATGAGTTAAAAAACACCCATGAAACTTCTTGTGTGCACCAATCACTCAACTAGGCATTGTGGACAATATAAAAATAAATAAGGTGAAGATCCTCTCTTCAATGCACGCACTGCTCACTGTTCAATAAAAGATAGGAGATGTAAAACTGTAAATGAGAGAGGAAAAATGTGTAATGTAAGAGCCAACAGAAATGCTTTGAGAGAAAGAGAAGGGAGGGCTTTGTGGAGGCAGCATCTGTGCTGGTCGACCTGTAGAAAGAAGAACCTAATGACATCCCCGAAAGGCACCGGCAAAAGCAAAGTGCTGTCAGATGAAAAGGGTAACATCAATCGTCATAATAACTACTAGCAGCTGAGCCCCTGTTACGTCTCAGGTGCTATTCTGAGTGCTTTACCAGCATGACTTCATTTAATTATGAAAACAAACTGGAGAAAAATTGTTGTAGGCTCAAGATACCTTTGATTAAAATTAATATCTGCCAGGTTCCAATAGAAGGAAACTTAAGAGCATGAGACCATTTGTGCTATTAACATAATGCTTTGAGATTAAAGAACCCTAAGTAATCTTAACTTCTATTTTTATAATAAATATAAGAAAGAAGAGAAAATGAGAATATTCACCAGTCAGGTATTTTAAATATGTATATAAACACAGGGCTGAAAGAATCAAGGAAGATTCTTATCAAATCTATACTTACACTATATCGTGTCATTATAAAATTGGGTGGTTTGTTTATATGAAGTGCCCTGTGGGAATCATCTACAATAATAATAATAATAATAATAATAATCCATCTATTCTAATAATAATAATCCACTCTATAATAATTCTTAGAGTCTACAACAGTTGTTTTAATTAAGAAATTATATTGTTTTTTAAAGAAGAACAAGTTTACTTATGAATCTTGTAATAACAACTGATTTTCTTCCACGTACTACCCTGTGTAAAAGGCTGTAATATTCTCGAGGTTAGAAAAAATGTAGTTTTTCTTGCAAAATTATGCAAGTAAAAACTAAATGGTGATTATAATAGAATAATCTTTACCAGACAATGCCTATGTCTTGGCAGTTCACTGACATGTGATTATTTCCATTTTAGGATGAAGAAACTGAGAGTCAGAGATTCAGTGTGGAACTCCTAAGAACATGCCTGACCTGTGGTGGCACAGTGCATAAAGCATCGACCTGGAACACTGAGGTCGCTGGAAACCCTGGGTTTGCCTGGTCAAGGTACATATAGGAAGCAACTACTACGAGCTGATGCTTCCTGCTCACCACCGCCTTTCTCTCTCTCTAAAATCAATAAGTAAAATCTTTTTTTTTTTTTTTAAAAAGCCTGAATTCCAACTCACTCCAGCTTTGTCTGAAAAACCACTTCTATCTGACCAGGTGGTGGCGCAGTGGGTGGAGTGTTGGCCTGGGATGCTCAGGACCTGGGTTCAAAAGCCCGAGGTTGCTGGCTTGAGTGTGGGGTCACTGGCTTGGCTAGAGTCCCTCGATCAAGGCACTTATAGGGGAGACTCAATGAACAACTAAGATGCTGCAACTATGACTTGATGCTTCTCATCTCTCTCTCTCTCTCTCTCTCTCTCTCAAAATAAATAAATAAACAAACAAATAATTTAAAAGAAAAAAAAAACCACTGGCTTCTGGCCAGTGACTCAGTACCACAGGGATGCTGAGAGACCCATTCCTGGGAGACACAGGACTCCTCTGACAGCGACTTTGGCCTAGGATGCCTGACGGCCTTGCTGAACTCCCCTTAGCCTGCCTGTCATTCTTTTCCTCCCTCTCTTCATCACTAAGCGTCAGATTGCATGGTGGTCTGATGGCTTATGCCTATAGCCCCATTTTTCTCTATCAGATGTTTCCCTAATATAATCCTTGCTCATTTAATCCTGTTGACATCTGCATCTTGGAGAACCTGGACTGATACATCAGGTGACTTACCCATGGTTACACAGAGATGAAGCCAGGACTCATGCCCAGGTTTGCACCAGAAGAGGTAGGGAGTACTGAGAAACAAGGCCAGCAGAGTGGTTCTTAATTAACAAAAATTTTATCTAACTCTTCTTGAAGAAGTTGGTTGGATTGTAGCTACTAATTCCCCAAAAAACCAATTTTAGAAGATAGTGAGACATCATTTGGGGTTTTCTATTCCTGTGTTCCTGTTTGGAAGGTAAATGCCAGTTTGGTATTCTTTACATTTCTAACACAAGTTAGCTAACACTTAGTTGACAAGTAGGTGTGAGCAAACTTATCATTGATTAGACAACAAATCTAATTGATCAGAGAATTGAATATGAGGTTTGGAAGCTCGGATACCCAGAGAGGAAGGATCAAGCCTACTAGGTGTGGGAAGAACTTTTCAAAAAAGGGGGGAGAGATTCTTCACATCACAATTACACCTCACACTGGACTGGGGAGCATTCACCATAGCCAGGAACTGAGCCCCACAGAGGTGCTAATGGTTTATAAGGGAGTCTTATTATAAACCTTTAAGAGCTGCTCCTGAAAATGGGCATAGAGATTTTTAAAATGGAGTCCAAGAGCCCAAGTTATAGTTAAATTACAGTGCACGTGGTTACCCCGAGAATGAGAGGACTGGGAGCTACTAGTCAGCTTCACTCAAGGCTGTGAAGTTGGTGAAGTTGCTCTTAAGGGGGTTCTACTTGCTTCTGCTTGTTCCTTCTAATTGGTGGTGGTAGACAGACCAATCAGATCACGGTTCTGCCCTTTTTCATTGTGGAACCCTCGGAAATACATTAGACCTTTCTGAATCTCCGTCTCCTCACCCCATAATTACCCAGGTAAAGTGGATAATTATGGGGATAAAAGGAAATAAGGGAGAAATACCAATAAGAACAACAAAAGCTCTTGTTCTGTTACTACCTGTTTTCTTTCCCCATTTCCCATTTCCCTAGCTCACTCTGCTCCCATCCACACTGGTCTTCCTCTACTTCTCCAATGGCTCAGCCCAGTGGTACGTTAGAGGGTTTACACATGCAGATCACCTTGCTTGAAATATTCTTCCCCATGTCTTCACATGGCTTCCTCTTCCTTACCATCCAGGTATGTGTTAAAATTTCTCCTTGGAGTGGCCCTCTTGATAATATAGGGATCACTTATCCATCCTTATCTAGTTTTTTAGCCTAGTTTCATTTTCTTCAGAACCCTCATTATGAAAACAAATTCTGTAGCATGTAGTTATATTCTTGTTTGACCAGTTCTTCTACTAGCTGAAGGCTCTGAGGGGCTAGGATGTTTTTGTTTGTTTTGTTATTGTTTTTCATGGCTGAATCTCTGTGGTGTAGGAGCATTCCTGGTCCATAATGGAAGTTCATTAAACATTTCTGCCTGAATGAACAACAACAACAAAAATTGAATAAAATCAATGTGCCTAGCTCCATGTAGATCAGGGGTAGTCAACCTTTGTATACCTGTCGCCCACTTTTGTATCTCTGTTAGTAGTAAAATTTTCTAACTGCCCACCGGTTCCACAGTAATGGCGATTTATAAAGTAGGGAAGTAATTTTACTGTATAAAATTTATAAAGCAGAGTTACAGCAAGTTAAAGCGTATAATATTACTTACCAAGTACTTTATGTTGGATTTTTGCTAAGTTTGGCAGAATAAATCTTTATAAAACAACTTACTATAGTTAAATCTATCTTTTTATTTATACTTTGGTTGCTCCGCTACTGCCCACCATGAAAGCTGGAACGCCCACTAGTGGGCAGTAGGGACCAGGTTGACTACCACTGATGTAGATCTTGTGAGGATATTAGCTGTTTTTCTTTCTGGTGTCCTATTACAGAATATTGCCAGTTTTTATCTCAACAGTTTTCCAAGAATATAAGCATTTAAAAGAGGATATCTGAAGAGGAAATGTCAAATGGTATAACCTAGTAGAATGACTGTCATGTGTGCTGTTCAGAACCTGTGCCTAGCAACTATTATTTGAACAGGGGAATTAACCCTGGTCTTCACACACCAGGTAATAGCTTACATGTGTTAACATGAACATGATAAAAGATGACAATGTTGAATTTTAACAAATCCTGGAAAACAATGAAGTTAAGAAATCCCCACAACCCTTGGTGTTCTGGATAATGGCTTACTGAAAATATCACTCTCCTTCACATGACTTAAGTAAGACTAGGGGTGTCCCTCTTGTGTACTTAACAAGGCAAGACATAGTCTCTTCAAATTCCCATTTGTTGCCTCTTAAATAAGTAGCTTTCTATTAATTAGTGGCCATTACCAATGGAACAAAACGCTTGTGAGCCAAACTTTGATTTTTCACTTCTCTCCTGCCCTCAAATACCTGAACTCACCCCCCACTCAGCCCAGCACACAGCCCCATCCCCTCCCCAAGAATTAGCAGGTTCAAGGTAAAGCACTCTCTGATCTATTATCCATCCCACACCCTTTCACCCCCCCACACACACACTCGCTCCTTTCCAGCCCTGTTTACCTCTCTCTATGAAAGAAACGCCCTTTGCCTGAGCTGAGGCTCCTGCCCTCTCTCCTTTTTGCCTTAGGTCCTTCACTCCCCTTTGTGTTTTTAATAAAGTCTCTCCTTAATGAGTCTGGATTTGTTATTATTAAACAAAGAACAAAATACTACTTTTTTTTTTTAAATACTACTTTTTGATGATGAGTTTTAAGCGGGGAAGGGCTTTGGCAGAGCTGGTATCAGAAGGCTCAGGCCAAGGGAGCCCCCGAGCAAAGCCAAGACCGTGGCAGCCCAGTGTTGCCATCAAAAGCAAAATGGTGGGCCTGGAGCCAAACAACATGGACTCCAGTCCAGCTATTCCACTGTTCAACTTTAAGATAGTTATTTCACCTGTTTGAGTGTCCACTTCTTCATAAGGAAATCAAGATACTGGTAGAAAAAGAAAAGAATTTTATCTTAAGAAAATTATGAGAAAAAGACCCAACTTGGTGCTTGGCATAGACTAGGTACTTAATATATATGAATTTTCCTTCCTCTATCAAGAATACAAAGCAAGAAAGCCCTTTTTGTTCACAAATCTGTTCTACTTGTGAATTATTTTGTATTCAACCTCCCAAGAGGAGACTAAGAAACCCATCAGTTAAATTAATCCACAAAGAACAGCTACAACATACATGCCTCGATTCTTCTTGATGTGAAATCTTCCATAACATTATTTTTTTTGGTCCCTCTCTTTGATCTCCTGGATCTAATGGATTGGGTGTCCATTTGGCCTGTGTTATTGTCTGAGTCCTTGAATTTTTATGCTTGACATGTAAGAATGAGTTTTGGTTGATGCTTTAGCATTATTCATGCAGTATGGTTTCTTTTTATTATAATTTCAATTGGGAGTCTGCTCTATTTGTTTGTCATGCAAGCAATGAATTTGTTGCATGAAAATTTCTATTGGAATTATAGCAGTGCCTTGTATTTTCATGACCAGCATTCTGATATTTAATAATCCCTTTGTACTAAACTTTATATGCTCTACCATGATTTTATTTTTAAGAATTCATATTTTCCACTGGTGATGGTTTCTAATAAGGAACACAAAATATTGATTTATTTAGTCTCACACATTCTGTACTCATTTTCCAAAAGTAATTTAAACTTAATACTTTGACCAGATTCCAAAGCAATCATAATTGGCTCTTGGTTGAATATCCAGAGTGTCTCCACTTGGAGTTTGCAAAAGGCAACTATGTCATCAATCTAATTAAGTCATGAAAATTTACCAACACATGGCAGGTTTCAATGTATGTGATGAGATTTAGCAGAGCTTGTTCTTGGCCACTCATGAGTCTCCTAGCCACTTAAGTATGAATTACTAAAAAATATGATATCTGGTTACCTTAAATAGTCACAGATTTGCAAATGGAGACAGTATATTTTAAAAATCTGTCATGTGCTTTATTCTGAAAGTTGACATTATAAATTGAACGTGATAGAAAGATTAGGTAAGCTCAGATTTTTAATTAAGTCTTGAGAGATCAGAGGAAATGTAGTAGTATTTACTTCTATGCTAAAACTACATTAAAGTTGTACATTAATTAACATTATTTTTATAAGAATTAAGCTGCTTTTTGATTAATCAGTTGAGTTGCCGTTTGAGCCAACAAAGCTGTAAAGGGATTTTCAGAAACGGTTGAATGTGAAAGAATGCATTATAATGACCAGAGACACATTCCCCTGCTGTTGGGGTCCTGTGCTAAATGAGACCCTGTTGAAAAGTGTCTCCTCAAAGAACTTGGGAAGCCTCCAGGATTACTTTGGCTTGTTACTTCAGTAATGCCAAAGATGCCCCAGGGTGAGTGGGAACCCTGTGGGCTGCCGCTGCAGATAGAGTATCATGCTATATAAATTTGGAGGGTGGAGTCTCAGATTCTAGTTTCCTAAAGTCATGAGCAGATGGAACCTTATGTCATCAATGGTTGTGTTTAATAGTCTAGGACTTCAGCATTGGTCCGCTGATCTAGCTAAAATGGTACCAGCTTCCTGGGAATAACAGCATAGAAGAAATGCAGATTGATACTGAAATTATTGACGAATTTTGGGTTTTCTCAGAATGCATATGGCTTTGTGTTTATTTTCCGTTTCCCTCATTTACTACGGATGGATACCTTTATTAAGTAAAGCAAAGTTCATGCTTTTATTTCTCATGACTGGGAGCCGATTTTCTTAGTTATTATCTGGTCAGTAGATTGAAAATGACATCTTAGTTTAGCTAAAAAGCCAGTAATTGGCCTTAGCAATGATTTAGAGATAGAAATAACTCATATGTAAATAAAACATCATGCCAAAATATTTCTGCTTGTGTATTGCATCTTGCTTTATCTTGAGTCAAAGTATCTAGGCTCTATTTCCTGGAACTTCTTTCACTGCATAGTCCCAGGCTAGTGTGGCTCACAAGAGACATTTTGCATATGATTTGGAAGATGGAAGTAAGCAGCAGCCATGCTATTTTTATACTCAGATGATCAGTGCAGTGACACATGTGGTCCTGGATCTGCTGGCTCGTCTTGTTGGCATGGGACAGCGATTGGACATCTCCAGTCCTCACAATACTTGTCCTTCAGCTTCAACTCTGGGCCGAGTGCATGTTCAGCTCCATGATAAAGACTGCCAGCTCCTCCAGTAGGTTACCTATGTCACCAAAGCGGGATGCTTGGAGCCTGTAAGAGACCAACATGGGTTCCAGCTGGTCCTGCGGGTTCCAGTTTGTCATTGCTCTCCTTGCTTCTTACCACCTCTCCCGCCTGACTGCCTGCTCTGCTGACCTCAGCCCAGCAAGCAAAGTGGAAAGAACAGCAAAAAGTGAACTCCTCAGCCAGCTCCCACAACTAAGTGAGGTCACATCTCCGCAATAAATATATACATTTTCTCAGCGGTTTTGCCTCTCTGGTCAAACCATGACAAGGCTGGGGTTTGTTTTGGTGACCAAGAGTGTATAAGCCAGAATTTGTTTCTCTAGGAAAGTTTAGCTCACAAGCAGTTACCAACTAAAGACCTGTACAGATGCAACAAGCCTGCTCAGTGTGCCAGCAGGAAATTTAATAAGAACCTGAATGTAAAGAAAAATATATTAGTTGGATGACTTTCAAGATTTCTCTTCCAGGGTCAGGCTAGGTAGCTCACTTAGATTTCAGAGTGTAGACCTGATAAACCAAGGTTGAGGATTTGATCCCGGTCACGGCACATAGGAGAATCAACCAATCAATTGGTGTTCCACTTATACCAATAATGCATAAATAAATGGAACAGCAAATCATCGCCTTTCTCTCTCTCAGTCTCTCTCTTTCTCCCCTTCTTCCCTCTCTAAAATCAATCAATAAACAAAATTGTAGAAATTTTTAAGATTTTAAAATACACACGGGGAATGCACACTTTCACGCTCTATCAAAATCTGTAACAAATATGTATGTACCTGAAACTGTAATAGATGAGTATGTAATAGAGTAAAAAAATAAAATAAATCAATAAATAAAATTTAAAAAAGATTTCCTATGTATTTATAATCTTATTACATCTGATAGTTTTATGGCGGAATTAGGAATTATTCTTTAGGAATAAAAATTTCCTATTGAATCTGTGATAGATATATCCTTTTAAAACTAAGACACAGGCTAGAAACCCTGGAAAAAAACAATATGCATTGCCTTTGACTTAAGAACTAAGCTGAGAGGTGGCATGGTGTGGTGTTGGAAGCTTGGGTTTGGAATCAAGCCAAATTGGTTTCAACCATTTATTGTGTAGCTGTGGGCAGGTCACTTAACCTCTCTGAGCCTTGGATATCCTATATGTAAAATTCTGCTGATCCTGGCTGGTTGGCTCAGTGGATAAAGCATCCACCTGGTGTGCAGACATCCAGGTTCGATCACTAGTCTGGTCACACATGAGAAGTTCCTCTTCCCCTTCCTCTCTCCCTTCTCTCCCTCTTCCCCTCCCGCAGCCAGTAGCATTGGTTTGAGCATCGGCCCAGGGCACCGAGGATAGCTCAGTTGATTTGGGCTTTGGCTCTAGACTGGTGTTGCCGGGTAGATCCTGATCAGGGCATGTGTGGGAGTCCGTCTCACTATCTCCCCTCCTCTCATTAAAAAAAAAAATCCTGCTTATTCTGGAATTGTTGTGAATGCTAAATGAAATAATATAAGTCCAAAGAAGTATACAAATAAATGTAGGATTTGTCATGTAAGTCCATGTCCAATGGTTATCTTTGTACATATCTCACCTCTTTTTTCATTTGAAAATACTCTTGAGGATGTGGCTGTGTCTTTTTCATCACTGTTCTTAGTTCAGTAACCGACATGTAGTTCATGCTCAAAATTATTTGTGGTACAAATGAATGAATATCTACAGACCCATCTTTACTGTTGATGCAGCATACTGTTGACCTGGTACTTATATTTTTTCCTCTGAGATTTAAAGCAGGTTAACAGGTCACTATGTTTGGAAAGTTAGGGGCATGGCATAGAAGAATTGCTGAGAATCACCATGCTTGGTGTAATGTTTAAGTTAAGGATTCCTGGCTTCTAGATCTTCGAAGGCCTAGGCACATGCAGTTATGATTGGACACCAGTGGATGTCACCCTAAGAACACACAAATGTGCTCTCAGGCCCTTTTTGGGAAGGCCAGGCAAACTCCACAGATGCTGCCTTTTTCCCCAGGGTAATGAGGAAAGTGAGGTTGGTCTCCAGATGTCACCCCTCACTGGGGAGCCCTCCACCCACAATCTTCCTCCAACGGTAGAAAGAGATTGAGGAATGCTTGGCAAGGCACGCTTTTATCTATAGGAATGGTGTTTATTGATTAGTGGAATTTGGGGAATGCCTCTGAATGAGTTAATATCATTTTAAAATGTTGTTTGGCTATAATAGTATTTGCCTTTTGGATGGAAAGAGATTCAGGCATAAGAACAGCAAGAAGACTTTTCATTTCTGTTTCTGTGGTTTGTGGTTTTGTTTGTACTTGGATAACAAATCACTCATTCAAAAGTAAGGATTAAAGAAAAAAGAAAATATTTGGCAAAATCTTGTTAGTGTACTTTTTCTAATTTGAATTGTTTGTCCCCTTATTTACTGAGGAAATTTCTATTTTGAAAAAAAAAAACCCCAATGATCATGCTCTCCACAATGTCATCACTTTCCATTTGTCAAACTGGTCTCTCATTCAGACATTAATTCATATTAATTCATTGCAGTATTTATTATGCACATGACTATGTTTTATTTGTTGTACAGGTGTGAGGGTACACTGGGCAAATAAAAAACCAATTTGTTAAAAGAGAACTCAAATAAGAATTAGAATTAAGGAAACAGATCAGCTTCTAAGTTATCTTTGTTTATAGATAGGTTTACAAATAGGTAAGTTTACAATTGAGTAGACACAGTTTTTAATTTTATATGAATAAAAATGTATTATGAAGTTGACAAAATCAAGGGTTTTGCACCTGGGACTGTAAATTGGTGCAATCTGATCTCAGAGCCTCTGGAGTCATCATCACCTAGTAATGCCACTCCTAGAAACCCTTCTTAGGTGACAAATAAAGATGTAATTTAAAAGTCTGTACAGGAAACAACTAGTTATGCTAAAGAAGAATTACGAGCAAGAAAAAGGAAATATTACAATTACCTCTTGGCAGAACAGCGTGACCAGGATGTAGCAGTTGACAAGGTATAAATATAAAGTTGCCTTGAATAATTCAGCCATACTTTTACTTTGGGGTTGCTTTGTGTCACTTGTGTCTTATGTAAAGTTCCATGTAGGGGAATGGCAGGAGGAACTGGATATGGTTCTGTGGACCAGTAATCTGATACACAATGCACAATACCCCATTAGATAGGCAGAGAGTTGTGTGTTAGGCAAAAAATGGACTCGATCCCAGTATGGCTAATGTGAGAAAATGGGACTTCTCCAAATCTAATTGGTTTCAGTTCTATTGACAAGATTGAATTTCAGGTTGAAGAAGATGGTACTTTCATCTTGATATGATAATGTTCCATGTAAAGATTGGCTGATATTCACCTGATTGCATTAGATGAGTTCAAACCTCTAGGACTAAACAGACTAAATCTTGGGCTTTTGAGAGAACTGGCAAATGAAATCATCAAGTTGGCTTCACAGATCTCTGTACCACTGTGAAGAAGTGGAGAGATGTTGGAAAGCTGAGCCTAAGAAATGACTGTTTTGATTTTCAAAAGGATAAAGTAGATGCTGCACATGTTAGGTCTTTGGGCAGAGGTGAAGCTCCTTAATTCTACCTCACATCAGGGTGCAGTTGGATAAGCTCAGGTCCAGGCATCCTCATCATGAGCCCTGTGTTAGTTTCCTAGGGCTATTGTATCATAGTACCGCATACTGGATGGCTCAAAACAACAGAAATTTAACTCTCTCAGCTCTGGAGGCTTGGAGCCCAAAATCCAGGTGTCGACAGGGCCACACTCCTTTCAAAACCTGGAGGGGAGAATTCTTTCTGCCTCTTCCTAGTTTCTGGTGGTGGCTGTCATCCTTGACGTTTATTGACGTGCAGCTGTGTCACTTTAGTCTCTGCCTCTGTCATCACTTGTCATTCTCCTTGGGTCTCTGTCTCTACGTGACACCTGCCTCATCTTATAAGGACACTAGTCAAATTGTATTAGAGCTCATCCTAGTGATCTCATTTTAACTTTACTGCATCTACACAAAGACTGTTTTTCCAAATCAGGTCATTTTCACAGCAGGGTTTGGGACATTAAGATATCTTTTCAGGAGGCAAGATTGAACCCACAATAAGCACTCTCTTTCTTCATCTTTTCCTTATCTTGTTTGTTTCATATTCTACAGTCTATCTCTTATTATATTCTATGCCATTCGTTCACAGCCATATCTGCCACCACTTCTAAACTCTTTCTCTTTTTCATTCTCGTTAGGATTATCTCCATGATCCATACTCAGGTGACCAAGGTAAAATTTGAAATGTAAAAGTGTAACCAAAATGAAAACATTGGGAAATGCTCTGTGAGTGGCATCCAGTCTAAAGGGGGAACCTTAACCACTTTGGTTGGATCTTACCCACACCATTTATCCTTTCCGGAACTCAACGTCTTTGTGTGTAAAATGACCTCTAAGTTGTACAGCGTGGATAAAACAATATGTGTGAACAGACTGGGGTAGCCAGTATTTCTGAAACAGGGGCCTCTGGTTAGGGGTGGAGATCAGGACCGCCCGGAACAAGCCCTCCTGTTTGGCATACTGGGACTTGTGGATGAACTGTGGCCCTTCCTCATTTTTCTATTGGACCACATGTATGAATAATCTCTCTCTCATGTTGTTTTTGGCTCACACTTCAATGTTTTCTCAATCTCAACCTCCAAAGAATGGAGGAATGGTGGAAGTAGCAATTTGGAAGAGCCTACCAGGAAAAAGAGTCAAGTTGAGCCTGTCGGTCTGGTCATTGTTTTTACTGCATATCAAAGAATCCTTATTTTTCATCTCCATTCCATGTTGCCAAAGAGGTAATGATAAAAAAGTGCTGTTCTGTAAAGGAACAGCCCTACATCAAATGCCTATCGTCTTTTGATCCAGCCAAACCAGATGATAGTTATTTTGCTGTCAATAGAGCAATGACAGCAGGCCGACCAACGCTGCACCATTTCAGCTGGGTGGGTGTCAATTGAGGACAGATGCGTGTGCCTGTTCTAAACTGAGGCTGAGAAAGCCCAGATTCATTTGTTCAGAATCCAAATGGAGCAATTGGTACTCAAAAGACAGTTTATAGGAAAAAAGCTCCTGAGGTGTGAGGAAGATTAAAGAGTCTCCATGTTTTACCTTGAGTCTGTGGACTGGTACCCTGAAGGCAGGAAGCTGAGTGGATGGATAGAGCCATTACTTTTTGATTATTCTCATCTGCTTTGAATTAAAAGCTAGTTTATGTGCTACCTGGGAAAAAAGCTCTTGCTGTTTTTGTCTATTTCTGTCTGTCTATATCTATCATCTATCAATCTATAATCTTTTATTTAAGATGGATGGAGTCTATCTACTCCCTTTTTATTTTATTTATTGATTTTAGAGAGAGAAAGGGGGAGAGAGAGAGAGAGATACATCAATCTGTTTCTGTGACTGAGGGTCAACCTGAATACCTCTGCATATTGGGATGATGCTTCAGTGATTGGCAAACTCATTAGTCAACAGAGGCAAATATCAACAGTACAATGATTGAAATTTCTTTGGAGAGCCAAATTTTTTTAAACTTAAACTATATAGGTAGGTACATTCTTTATCGAGGTAGTGCCCGCACGTGGTATTTTGTGGAAGAGCCACACTCAAGGGGCCAAAGAGCCACATGTGGCTTGCGAGTTGTAGTTTGCCGACCAGGGCAGCCTAACCAACTGAGCTATCCGGCCAGGGCTATAATCTTTTTTTTTAAGAAACATTTTCCTAGAGTAGTATAATCAGATAATTTGAATTGTGATTTATTGCAAAGTAAAATTAAAAATTGCAAATAAGATAGCTTGATAATGTCAATTTAATAAATTTTATTCTTGCTTTTAATCTCACTGGACAGGATGTACTTAGGAATTTTGTCTGCCTATAGTAATGGCTTTCCAACTGCTGCCAAGTTGTCTACCTCCTTTTATAGTTCTTCCACAATTGTTGGTACCTTTGATCTCAGACCAGGAATGAGAGTTGTCATGAAGAAAACCAACCTCTGTATCAGCTGCAGCAAGGACCTGGATTTCCTTTTAATGGCCAGATTCAGGCTTTTGTTGGAGAAGCGATGGTTGGGAGCCTCAAATGTGTGAGGGAATCCCATCTCTGAGACAGATTGTTCCGGTTTTCTCCTGCCAGTAAGTCTACCTCTGGCTTCCCAGACTCCTTTCTAAGCATGTGGAACATTCTTGTTTAAGAGTATGAGAATAAAACTCATTCAACTTCACCACCTAGAATAAAGGTACTTACTCATTTTGCTTTACTGAAAATAAATGAACTTTAGCAAACTACAGAGCAGTCCATTCCTAAATTTCCTATAACGTTCCTCAGTTTGGAATGAGGACCAGCCCTCCAGGCTTGGTCTCATGGAGTGTAGCTCTTCTGGGTCTCTAAAAAACAAATGATGTTTCATCTGACTCTGGACATAAAGTCAGAACTCCTTAAAGAGATTTATGGCACTTGTTTCAGATCTTGGCACGTGCTGAATTCTCCAGCCTTCTAGCGACACTGAACTCCTCACTCCCCTTGGAATCTCTATGACCTTTATCCATGATTTTCTTTTTGCCACCTGGTAACTCTTGGCCATCTATTGCACAATGGAGCACAGAGGTTAAGAGCCAAGATAACCTGGTTTACATCCTGTTTCTGCCACTTGCTCTCCGTATTACCTGACTTTTCATGCCTCTGTTTATTTACTAGAAGCTAGGGGAAAATGACAGTACCTACCCAAGGGATAGTTCAAGTCTTCAATAACTAATTTTTTGTAATACATAATGCATGTAGAACAGCGTGCGGTTCAATGGTGAGCTAGTTTTATTATGGTTCCGATTTTAGTGTGGCTGTTATATTTGTTGGGGACCCTTCGTGCCGGTTCGGCCCCACATGTTTCTTAATTTCACCTTGTGCTTAGCCTTTCCTTGTCATATCACTTATCACGCAGCACTGTAACAGGGGAAAGAAGTCTAGGGTGAGATGAGCTAGAGGGGTCCTGTTTGTAGGTACTTAAAACTGCCAACGCAGTTCTCCTTTGTTTGCACTCTCTCCTGTATTGAATATTCAAGTTACTTAAAGAATACTCTTTCAGCTCCCAAAGATGCTACATAACTTTAGTTTTCAAAGGAGGACAAGATGAAAGCCCTGTCTGTGAAACATCCTGTTCTTGCCCTACTGGGCAGACGGAACTTTTCACATGCTAATTCACTACAGTGAGTTCCAGAGCTCTTCATTTCCGTGGCATGTGACATTATTCTTTTTACCAAGCTTCTCTATACCGAAAGGATAGGACGCCTTGCGGAGTTCATCATGATGGAATTCTACCTCTGTTACAGATGGATTTCCAGTCTGCCTCACATTTGGTGACCAAGACTCAGATGTATGTAATGTACCGAGAGCCATGTCTGTCTCTTTACACGTCTTTACACTACCCTCTAGAACTGTTGTCCTGGAAATGCCATAGGAGACACACACAATCTTGCCCTGTTGGTAGCTATGATCTTTTGGCACTGGTAAATTACTGTTTTATTAGGAAGGTCCAGAACACATGAGAGAAACTCAGGAGAAAGCACTCTTCAGAGTTCTCATGTAGAACACACATATGGGAATATTGACAAAATTTTTCATTTGCCATCCAGATGTTTCTATGTACTGCTCAATTCCTTTAATCTCATCTTGTCTCCTTGACATCAAAACAGCTGATCCATTTAGTAATCACGCTTCTTTCTCCTCCTCTCACTAAATTTTTTACTTGGTCTTACTCTGTAACCCCAAGCTCCTGCCTGTTCCACTGAATTGTTAACTCTTTCAACAGCCCTGATGGTGCAATCCACACATAAGAATTACATGAGTGTAGTAGAGAATGGTAGAAAATTTCAACCATGAACCATAACATCAGGGATCTTTGATTTTGGAGACAAGAATGTAATCATAGAGATCATAGAGTGTTTGAGCAACTTTCAAGTGTCTTTAAGTTAATACTCATTAAAAAGGGGTTTTTCCCTTCCACCTAAAGCCAGGCTAATCAATAAAACTAACCATGTTGACCACAACTCTACTAGGCATATGTAAGTCAGCCATACATTTATCAAACATTCATTCATTCTTACTACATGCCAGACACTGTGCAAAGTGCAGGAATACACTATTAACAAATGCATTGGTATGGATGGACTTAGAACAGTGGTTTTCAACCTTTTCCATCTCATGGTACACATAAACTAATCACTAAAATTCTACAGCACACCAAAACATATTTTTGCTGAGCTAAAAAAAAACCAAAGAGGTATAACTTTGATTGGGTTATCAAAAAAGAAAAAAATAGTATTACCTATACTTTTTGCTCCAAAGTGACTTTTAATAAAAAATCAGATGACTATCTCAGCAAAGTGGGAATAGAGAGATCATACCTCAATATAATAAAGGCCATATATGACAGATCCACAGCCAACATCATACTCAATGGGAAAAAACTAAAAGTACTTCCCTTAAGATTGGGAACCAGACAGGGATGTCTGCATTCACCACTATTCAACACAGTACTGGAAACCCAACACAGTACTGGACACCACAGTGATCAGACAGGAAGAAATAAAAGTCATTCAAACTGGAAAGGAAGAAGTAAAACTGTCATTATTTGCAGATGACATGATATTGTATATAGAAAATCCTAAAGATCCCCCCCCAAAAAACTACTAGAACTGATAAAAGAATTTAGTAAGATAGCAGGATATGAAATAAATATCCAGAAATCAATTGCATTTTTATGCAACAATACTGAGCTATCAGAAAGGGAAACTAAGAAAACAATCCCATTTACAATTGCATTAAAAAAACAAACATCTAGAGCCCTGGCCGGTTGCTCAGCAGTAGAGCGTCAGCCTGGCGTGCGGGGGACCCGGGTTCGATTCCCGGCCAGGGCACATAGGAGAAGCGCCCATTTGCTTCTCCACCCCCCCTCCTTCCTCTCTGTCTCTCTCTTCCCCTCCTGCAGCCAAGGCTCCATTGGAGCAGAGATGGCCTGGGTGCTGGGGATGGCTCCTTGGCCTCTGCCCCAGGCGCTAGAGTGGCTCTGGTCGCGGCAGAGCGACGCCCCGGAGGGGCAGAGCATCGCCCCCTGGTGGGCAGAGCATCGCCCCTGGTGGGCGTGCCGGGTGGATCCCAGTTGGGAGCATGCGGGAGTCTGTCTGACTGTCTCTCCCTGTTTCCAGCTTCAGAAAAATACAAAAACAAACAAACAAACACCTAGAGCCTAGCCTGTGGTGGCACAGTGGACAAAGTGTCAACCTGGAATGCTGAGGTCACCAGTTCATATCCTGGGCTTGCCCAGACAAGGCAGGTTCAACAAGCAAGCATTGAACAACTGAAGTGAAACAACTTTACCCACCCCTCCTCTGTAAAATCAATAAATAAAATCTTTAAAAAAAATGAAAACCAAAAAAAACCCCACCTAGAAATAAACTTAACCAAGGACGTAAAAGAGCTATACTTGGACAGTTATAAGACACGGAAGAAAGAAATTGAAGAAGATACAAATACTGGAAATGTTACCATGTTCATGAATACAAAGAATTAACATCATTAAAATGTCTATTCTACCCTAAACAATCCATAGATCCAACACAATTTCTATCAAGATACCAATGGCATATTTCACAGAATTAGAATATTCCAAAAATTTAGGTGAAACGACAAATGACCCCAAATAGCCACAGCAATCCTGAGAAAGAAAAGAGCTGGAGGAATCACGCTACCTGATATCAAACTCTACTACAAGGCCCTAGTATTTAAAACGGCTTGGTAGTGGTATACAAACAGGCAAATAGTTCAATGGAACAGAATAGAAAGCCCAGAAGTAAACCCATGCTTTTACGGTCAATTAATCTTTGATAAAGGAGGCAGGAACATACAATGGGGTAAAGACAGTCTATTCAATAAATGGCGTTGGAAAAACTGGATAGGTATGTGCATAAAAATGAACCTAGACCACCTTCTTATACCATACATAAGAGAATGAACTGAAAATGGATTAAAGACTTAAATGTAAGACTCAAAATCATAAAAATCCTAGAAGAAAACATAGGTAGTAAAATCCAATACATTTCTTGTAATATTGAATGATATTTTTTCTGATCTATCTATCTCCTCAGGCAAGGGAAACAAATAGACAAAATAACAAATGGAACTACATCAAACTAAAAAGCTTTTGCACAGCAAAGGAAACCATGAGCAAAATAAAAAGACAATTTACTTGCAATGCTGGTGGCCGAGGCCAGGCAGGTCCACACTGGATTCGGTCAGATGGTAGAGAAACTGCAGAGCTGGAAAGGGTTGGGCCATTCTGTTTAGTAGAGCCTCACAATAGCGGTCAAGCGCACAGGCAGGAGAAACTGCTTCTCAGGCAAACAAACAGCAAGAATGGCCCCTCCCAGTGGCGGGCAGGCAATCCACCATCCACAATCCCCCAGCTGTCTTGAGCCAAGCACAGCCTTACATAGGCCATGCACACGTGCCTCTGCCAAGTGCTCACACACTAATCAAGCCAAATGCTTGCAGCTGGTACACCAGTGAGCAAGCCTAACACAGCTGCCCCACAATAGGTCATATAACAGAATTGTATCTTATTGGTCACATCACATAAGGTTGCATCTGATCAGTTAATTCTTAGTACAAGTATAGGCACCTGATTTTTTAAAAAATTCTCTTTCCATCACCATTTATGCCTCCCCTTTACCCTTTTCTCCCCCCCCCCCCACCTCTCTTTATCTCTGGTAATCACCTGCCTGTGTGGTTGTCTGCCGTTGTGAGACTTTATTAAATGGAATGGCCCAAACCCTTTCTGGCTCCGCAGTTTTTCTATCATCTGCCTGCATCCAGTGTGAACCTGCCTGGCCTTGGCCACCAGCATTACACCTATATATTTTTTGTTCGAGATGGGGCATTCACATCGAACAGCTATTGTTGTGCTGGCTGTTGTCATTTTTTTTTTTTAATTTGACAATCTAAAGGAAAAGAGGTCAGTACTCCTGACTGAATAGTCAGGTATTGCATGTTCTAAAAATTCTTGCAGCTTACCGGTTGAAAATCGCTGACTTAGAAGTATCATGTAAACAAATAATTACCATATATTATTTTTATAGACTGAATTGTGTTCCCCCATAATTCATTTATTGAGGTTAACCCTCAATACCTCAGAATGTGACAGTATTTGGAGAGAAGGCCTTTAAAAAGGCAAATTAAAATAAGGTCATTAGGGCAGGCTTTAATCTGATCTGACAGGTGTCCCTGTAATAAGAGGAATTTTGGACACACAAAGAGACACCTGGGGCATGTGTGCACAGAAGGATAAACCTGTGAAGAAGCCAGGATGCTAATACTTCTTTTATACTTAAAAACATATCCTTTAATAAGTATCAGGTATATAAACAATCAGGTTAGCTTATGGAGAAGCTGACCAAGATACTTAAGAGATACATGCCTACCTAAATTTTCTATATTTAATTTTTTTTTTACAGAGTAGTTATTAAAGTTGTTTAATGTACAATATTTTTCACTTGTCATTTTGGAAGCCCTGTATTGTAAAGCCGATCTTTTGCCTGATGATACAGCAGCCACGTTGTCAGCGAGGATTCTGGAACTCTACCTTGGCGCCCAGGAGTGGCACATTTAATGGGATGGACAAAAGGGTTAAACACTTGGGTTTTTTATCTGGTGTGTTTCATTCTTTGAACTTTCTCCATTGAGATTCACAATCTCTCTTGAATTCTAGACTCCGTCTCCCCAGCAGCTAGGAGAGTCACACTTTCTCTAGAACCTTCTAGGAAAAAGAAGCCAAAACTATCCCTTAGTCTGATTTTCGTGAGGTCCTTGGCTCTACTCATAGTGTAAGCAGAAAGTGTCTTAGCTTGAGAGAAGCCTATATTTTTGTCTTAACTTTTCACATCTCTTTGTGAAAACTTGTTGGGTGGCCAACAGTTAGTTGAGGGTCTTGGTTGCTGGATTAATGTAATTTCTACATCACTCGCAAGTTATGACTGAAGGTTCCAAGAAAGAGCAAGACCAATCCTAGCAGAAGGTGATTCTGCCACTGGGTACAAGCTGATGTGAAAGATAGGAACACCACCAAAGATGGAGACCAGCGGCCACAGCTGAGATGCGTTATGGCCAGCATGAGGGTTGAGGTGGTAGAAATGGGAGGGAAGAGCTCATCCCTAATGCACTGTTAATAACTTCCAAATTTCTAGGCTGCTCCTCTGAGAAGGGAGAACTGGAAACAGAATCTTGGCAGAGGGCGGTGATTGGGAAACTACCATCACTCTGACCAGTTGCATGCCCTGCCGCTGCTTGGATTTGGCAGTGAGCTCTATGATGCAGCGGAGCAGCGATTACATGCCGCAAACTTGGCCTCAACTTGTCCCCTCCAAGGGCCCCTGGAACACTGCAGTTAATCAGCACGCTGGTCATCAAGGGTCACTTGACATTTTGAAAATGTGTTTTGGACACCTGGGCAAGTCTGTTCATACATTCTTTCAGTGTCCCTACAGAGTTGGGAAAAGCCGCAGCCAGGGGGACATGTCAGGCCCTGCCTGCACACATGGAACCGCTTTATCCCGGAGCCCGGCCAGAGTGCAGTGAGTGGTCTCCATCCTGCCGTCTGGCTCGGAGGGGCAGGAAACCGGAGACACCAGGACCTCAGCCTGTGTGGTTTCCCAGTCTGAAAATCAGGTACATTGGGAGCCTGAAAACCAGCAGTATAAGAACTACTCAGTGGCTCAGGGCACCAGGGCAGCATCCTAGCACCAGAAAATTATGTGGCAGCTAAAGCCATTTTCTTTGTCCCATTGTGCCCCGCAGAATGGCTGGAAAGAAAGCAAGCCATTGTCCTCTGGGTCAAAGTGCATTGTTATCACTAGAAGCATTCTTAAAGTGGCTAGAACACAGGGCTTCTCCTTGGGCTTGAGTCAAATAACACCCTCCCACTAACACACACACAAACACACACTCTATGGGCACATTATTACTCTGTGAAATCAAGTAAAGATAGGCATAAGTCTTAAAGAGAAAACAGGGCTCAATAGGAGAGGAAGAAAAAAGAATAAGGCCTTCTTTATCATTTTTTCCTTGTGACTAGTGAGTAGGGAGCTTGTGTGTTGATTGAATGAATGTAAAAACATGGGGAGTTTTTTTCTTTTTAAAAGACAGCTGGTGGAGCCGGTCTTTTTCCTCTTCCACGTGTCTTTCTACTAGGATCCATCCTGCCTGTTCCCCATCAATACCAATGCTACCTTCTCAATGCCCCTCCCACCCAAAGCAACAAAACACAGGAGACACGTGTATGCATATTGTGCACGGCTGCTTGTGCGGTAACAGCCGAGTTGAGAAGTAGCAAGAGAAACCGCGTGGCCTCTAAACCCTGAAATATTTACTGTCTTTCCCTTTACAGAAAAAGTTTGCCAACCACCAATGCAGACCACATTTCCTCTCATGTTAACATCAGGTTAATTAATTTTACAGGGGTGGGCAAAAGGAGGTTTAAGTATCCACCTTTGTTCGTCATTGCTTAAATTACCAGCCTTCATTTCCTAAAAGATAAATGATATGTAAGGATACAAAATAATAATAATACAAATAGTACAAAGAATATAATAATTAAGTACATAAATAATGATACAGAACGAGTTTCCTGTACTCACAACTGTAAACCTAGTTTTGCCTACTCCTATATTGTGGGTAGACTTCATCCGACATGTAAGGGATTATATATTGGAGTCTAACATTACTTATTAGATTTTTCATTTGTCCCCTTGGAGACCTTCCCTTTTCTGCTAGCCATCCTATCTGGAGTCTTTGAAATTTGCAGGCTCCGAGGACTGCTGTGGTAACACGTAGGCTATAGGTGTGCTCCTTCCAGCTTTGTTCGATGCTGTGGAGGGCTTCAACGCCCTGCTCTGTCTCCTGAGGGACCATTCAGGCCTGATATTGGATGTCATTGCCCACCTCTGCTCAACTGCTAGGCTGATTAGGAGACATTTCAAGAAAATTTTGTCAAAGGTACTTGGTTACAGTCAAGATTCTAGCTGGACCCCCCACCCCCCCGCCCCCGGCTCCAGATAGGAATTTGCAAATGAAATAGAGGTAAGCAGAAGTCTGTTCCGACCAAAGTCCGTGCAGTAACTCGTGGCTGGTCACTCTATGCTTGTAGAACATTGGACAGAGGAAATGAAAAAAATTAATGTGGTTTAATTTTAGGAAGCTCAGTAATCAAGGTCATGAGCTGGAACTGTTTACCGAGAAAGGCTGTAAAGTATCCTTTCCAAGGACTGAGCAGTCCTGCAGATGTCTTGACTGTATTAAACCAGCATTTCTGCAAGTGTTCAGTGAGATGTTATGATGTTTGGGGAAAGAAATGTTTGTGATGAAATATTTTAGAAAATTTTGACTTGAATAAATTAAATCTATTTATTCCTTAAGTGCTACGATCCTTTCGTGTCAGTGTTCATAGTAAATATTTAATAGTGGGACATATTATGCAGTGTTTCCCAAACTTGTTTGACCATGGAACCCAGTTAACTCAAAGTATCTTAACTGAACTTATGTTCTCCAGAATATTCTTTGGCAAACGCTGATTCAGACAATCACCTGCCTGGCCAGAAGGTTGTGTGTACACTGGATGATTTTTCCAAGTTTCTTTGAATACGGTGATTCTAAGTAATAATCCTTCCATGAAAGCCATAATTAGGACGTCCTTAGTTTATTACCTGTCATAGATAGGAGACAAATTTACTTGATATAAGATAGAAGGAAACTATTTAGGTAAGTGAGAAAACTATTATGCAATGGAGATAACATTTGACAAGGAGTCATAAGAGGTAGAAGCTAGGACATCTCTGCCATTAATTAGTTGTGCTGTTTTAAGGAAGTTACGTAAGTAATCTGAGTGCCAGGATCTTGACCTAGAAAATGTGAATAACAATACAGTACTATCTCAAGAGCCGGTGTGATGATTAAATCGTGATATATGTGACAAACACATGTATGTTTGTGGATGTGACTAAGTATATTACCTGTAATAGCTGTAAGGAAACAAATTTTAGGTTTTCACAAAAAGTTAAGAAAAGGGATGTGAAAGTTTTATTTAAGCCGGTTTTCCCGTAACATTGTATTTTACCATTGTATTTTTATCTTATAAAATAATTTTATAAAAGAGTCCATCAAGATATTACATAGAAAATACACACTAAGGTAATATATATACACTTCATAAAAATAGAATACATCTTGGCAATTGCTTCCAGAGTTTGTTACCACCATGTACAGTGTATTGACGTTTAACATTTATGCTCATTTAACATATGAGGTTTTTCAAGAAAAGCAAAGAAAACTGTCCCATTGACATGTTAAAGAAAATTGTTTCCAATCGCTGGGAAAGTAAAACTCCTGGAATGTGAAAGTTAAGGAGCTAACTGGATGTCAGGTTACATCAAAATATTAGAACAAAGATCTGTGCCACCAACAATTATCTGAGGACAAAGTAGTATTGTTTCTGTTCTCATAAGTGGTTCAGTTGACTGCGAAATCACTGAAAGTGATATCCTTATTTTAGGTGTTCAATCAAGGTGAACACCATCAAAATAACCTGCTGGAATCTGTACTTTATTTCTAAAATGAATGGTGTTTATTTTTTTCCTTACCATGAAAAGAGGTGTATAAGTCCTAAAAAAACAACAAAGCAACTAGTAAGTGACTTAAGCTTTGATCAAAATATGAGCAACCAGTTTTATTGCTTAAAAAAAATGGCCAAATGGTCAAACATCAACTTGGCTTTGAATTATTATTATAGCTATTTTATTTTACTTTTTATGGAAACCATCACTGATGTGTCCTGTTAGATGTTCAGAATAATCTTTGGAAAGTAACTGCTCCAGTGTAATAAATAAAGAAAACAACAGGGACTCTTCTAGACCTTACCAAAAGATGTGACCATGGTGGGATCATGAAAATGCCTCAGCAGTAAGTACCAAGGAAGACACGCAAAACAGAGCATAGCACCATTTTCAAGTTGCTGAGGTTGCAACTGTTCAGGTGATGGTGATCTGGAAGCGACCTTGATTCCCATGATTAATGCAGTTTAAATATGGGGGTTAGGCTTTGGAGCGCTTCTTAGTATGGATAGGCAGACACGGCTATATAAACTACGAACGTGGTCTGGTACTCAATGGTCCCGTTGGCACTGTAGGATAAGGCTCGAACCCGCATGCGGTAGGTCTCTGGTTCCCGTAGTGGCCGTGTGGTGTATACCACTCCTTTCAGCTTCTCATCCCTTAAGGCGAAGGGAGCAGTCTGTTCCTCATCTGCCATGAGGAACGTTGTCCTGGGATGCACTACTCCATCCTGCGTGTACGCCACCAGCCGGATTAAATCTTGATTGGCGGCTATTCCAAATGGGAGGGAGACAAGTTTGTATTTCAAGGCGTACGGGCTCGAGGCACATTCCAAATCGTTGGGTGGACAGTGCTTGAGGCAGAACCTGAGGACAACAAACACATGAAGTGTAAATAGTTTTCTGGTGTGGGAGCAGGAGAAGACATGATGTGGGTGATTGTGATCCACGACAACTTGCAGGCATTTTAGGCAAAAGACAGTCTGACTGCAAGAGCAATAAGGCTCATCCCAGGCTCTCTGTCACTAACTCAAACCAGATGCCAGATGGTTATGACAGCATGCTGGTCTCGAGTCCAAGAGCTATCTCTCAGCTCCATTAAGTCAGAAGCTTTTGAACCCTGGAAGTAAGTCTGAGTATCACAGAGTATCTTTAAAATGTCTGTCTCAGAAAAGGAAGCATCTGCACTTAACACGGGAAACAAGTACTTCAGAAAGAGAGAAATACAGGCTTTCAAAAATGTTTTAACATCTATCCTCACACTGTTGGAAAGGTGAAATAGATATTGAAATGATTGATATGGCTTACTTTTTGAAAACAATCAAAGGTTAAGATTTCTGAAAAAAACAAAAATACTCTTCCTTTGTATTCATCTGCCATATTATTTTGGATGAAAATATTATATTTTCTTTTTCATGAGCCCACTTTAGCTGTTTTCGAGTCATCATAACTTTTTAATTGGCTGTCAGATATCACTGGTAATCCAGGATAAACTTTAAAAAGATGCACAAAGATCTATGTCTATCTATGTCATTGATATAGATATTGATTCTTCAGTCATAGTATTTGTAGAAGTTTCATAGATCTTTTTAATTTCCTGCCTCCACTTTGGACTCCCCTGAGACTGGGTATGAGTGGCTTTCGGTGGCTCCTGGGCAGCCCACACCTGACCATGTGACAGGAAGGTGGCAGTCACTATTGGCAGGAAGAACAGACTGTGAGTTCCAACCAGCATGTGGGTTCACAGCAACCTTCTCATTAATGGATCCTATTCAGGAGAACATTATCTCTGTTTTCAAGCACCCCATGAATAGAAACCTGAACAGAGAACGTTTCTGTAAGGGGCGGGAGAAAATGGAAGAGTAGGGTCTTGAGAACCCAGAAGAGACAGGGTTTCAGACAGCAGGAAACGTAGGAACGGGCAGACCACTGACTCACGCTTGCTCATGTCCATTTTCTCCTGAAGTCACCATGAGTCAGCACAGTGACAGCCAAGGTACTTCTTGGAATGCTCTAAGTGCTCAGAGACCTTAAAACTCAGAGGCAATACAAACAGAAACTCGAGAATCTCACAAAAAGGCAGACATCTCATAAAACGCTCACTGCTGAGATAATTCTAGAAGCCGCACAGCGGATTACGTGCTGGGGTGACTGCTCCGGAAGACGCTGGCAGCCCAAAGCGAGTTTAGGCTGCAGTGGGAGCCGCAGGATGAGTTCACTTCTTGCCCATTCTTTGAAGTAGGAACACACTGTTACTCCATCTCCCCTTGGGTTATGACTTCCTGTGAGTTACACATGACCACAGACAGGGTGTGTGGTCAAGGAGAGAGGGGGAGAAGGGTGTTCAAACGCACATCCGGGAAGGGAAGGCAAGACCTACCCCGAGACGGGATCCCGCTGGTAGTTGGATGGACAGGGCGTATCGATGCACTTGTAGCTCCCTCTCATGTTGAAGCACATGCGGTTCGGCCCACAGCGCACATTCTGTTCCAGACACTCGTCAACATCTAGCAACAGCACAAGGGACATGCGGAGTCAGCCATGCAATCAGAACAGGCCATCGGGGCGGGGGGTGTGGACATCTGACCGGCCTGTCAAGGGTTGGTCTTCTCCTCCCCGTGAATGAACTCGGTAGCTGTACCTAAGCTTCCATAGTCACAAAGTGGGGATCCTCACACCTGGCATGCTATGTCTCAGATTGCTTTGAGGATAAATCTTATTTTTTTAAACATATGTGAAAAGACAGAAAAATGAGCACTACAAAAGTAGAAGGGAGGCTATTAGGAGCTCTCTGGTGTTTCTTATATTCGGAATATAACTCCATCTTTGAGGTTTGTAAAGCAAACAATACTTTAAATTTACTAAAAACAAGCTAAAAATTTAAAAGATACTTGTGAACCTTGAGTGATTATCAATATTTTGTTTTATAAGTTCAAATTGTTGGGTAGGAGGGAGGTAGTGGAAAATAAAGGAGTTAAGTAATAAATTCAGAGGACAGTGTATAGGTCATTCAGATCTCTGGAGAGAGACAGAATACAGAGAAACGGGAGCAAATGAAATGACCCAAGTAACAGCCATGATCAAGTTTGATCAAATCTGCACTGTGCAGAATGTATCCTCAGTTGTTATGACATTGAGATGTTCTTCCTAGGGTAATAGCTCTCCCCAGGATAATGGATAAACATGCAAATAAAATGTTCTTCACAAAGTCATTAAATAAAAATAAAATAAAATCACTAGAATTAAGATATCAAGATAGTTCAGATAGTTCAGTTGGTTAGAGCATCGTCCCGAAGCCCAGAGGTTGCTGGTTTGATCCCTGGTCAGGGCATGTACAGGAATAGATCTATGTTCCTGTCTCTCTTTCTCTTCCTCTCTCGTTTTATTTTTTTTAAGGACAGATCTAAAGAAAACTTTTTATGAGCTTTCTGAAAATGAGTATTTTTAAGCCTTGATTCTTAACTTGGGATCCATATTTAATCATCAAAGGATCTGTGAATCAAAGTGTGTGTGTATGTGTATGTTTGTGTTGTGTGTGTACAAGAGAGAAAGAGAGAGAGAGAGAGATGGATGGATTTTTGGGGATGAGGGTCTATGAGTTCAATAAAAATTTTAAGGGATTTTGAGATCACAAGGCTAAGCACCATACTTTAGAGGAGTAATTTTATTTTTTATTTTATTTTATTTTATTTTTTAGAGACAGAGAGTGAGTCAGAGAGAGGGATAGACAGGGACAGACAGGCAGGAACGGAGAGAGATGAGAAGCATCAATCACTAGTTTTTCATTGCGTGTTGCAACACCTTAGTTGTTCATTGATTGCTTTCTCATATGTGCCTTGACTGCGGGCCTTCAGCAGACTGAGTAACCCCTTGCTGGAGCCAGCGACCTTGGGTCCAAGCTGGTGGGCTTTTTGCTCAAACCAGATGAGCCCGCACTGAAGCTGGTGACCTCGGGGTCTCGAACCTGGGTCTTCCGCATCCCAGTCCGACGCTCTATCCACTGCGCCACCGCCTGGTCAGGCTAGAGGAGTAATTTTAGACTGTGGCATTTGCATTCCCCGGGTGGTACGTGAAAGCTCTCCAGCAGTATTTCAGGGAGTCCATTTCCATCCAGATCCTCATTTTTCACAAGTTCTTGCTAAAGTCAATCCACCTGAGAACTTCCCTGTGGCCTGGAGTTCTCCACTCCCCTCTTACATCCTTTTGCGTTATTAAAGAAAGGTTTCCACTAATCCCTAGTCTTTTTATGATAGCGGGGTATAAAATGCTTCAAGGAGCATACACAGGGTGAGAACATATTAATGGTGACAAGCCTTATTTCATCATGGCTACAAACCAATGGTTTTAGCCCACTTTATTTTTTAAATTAGATTTCAGAAGTGAGCTGGTTGTCATGGAAGCACCTACCAACACTTTTATTTAAATAGAAAAACGATCTTGGACTTTTTCAATCTGGTTGGTTTAACAATCAGTCCAGACTTTTAAGTTATACAGTGGTTAGCCTCCATTAACTGAGTGAGTCGTCTGCAGTGCCAACATTTTGATAAAAAGGTATTTAAAGCACGTGAATGTTAAACAACAACGCCAGGATTCATGTCCCTTGTAACGACTCAAACACAATAATAAACTTTAGATGTTATTTTTTAAAAGTTATGAATTAAGTATATACGGCTTTCAGATTTTAGAATAGATAAGCAAAAATGTGAAGACTAATTACTTTAGAGATAGTCTAAGTCAATTGGCTACTTATAAGTACTTGTAACAATACTCCTTCCTTCAGTATTTGAAT
Organism: Saccopteryx bilineata; assembly: GCF_036850765.1. Lineage (NCBI taxonomy): Eukaryota > Metazoa > Chordata > Mammalia > Chiroptera > Emballonuridae > Saccopteryx > Saccopteryx bilineata. Next base: position 293,394,206 of record NC_089491.1, on the reverse strand, counting down.
AAACATAGATCCTGATGTATAGGAGGGAACAAATATAATTAATTGGACCCAAACTAGTTCTCTGAAGCAGTAGGTCCTAAAGATTAAACACACTTCTATCATGGAATTGGTGACAAGACAAATGGGCAAGTGTAACTATGATGTCATTTCAAAGTAGTCAGTGACTCGCTATCTGCATAATGGTCTCTATATTGGACTTGGATTAAAGTTGTGAAGTTCTTTTGTGGATTCTTAAATAGCGTGAAATAGAGCTAGTAAAAAAGAGAAAGGAGAGAAGAATTTCCAAGAGACAATAATCATCTAGTCGGGGGAGATATTCCTACATCCTCAATAGACGCCTGAAGCCACGGGTGGTGTCAAATCCTATATATACTGTTTTTTCCTACACATACATACCTGTGATTAGGTCTAATTTATACATTAGGCACAGTAAGAAATTAACAAAAACTAATAATCAAATAGAACAATTCTAACAATGTACTGTAATGAGAGTTACGTGAATGTGGTCTCTCTCTCTCTCTGATAACTGAGACAGCTATTAAGTGACTGACGAGTGGGTAGCAGACACCATGTGGAAATGCCAGACAAAGGGATAATTCACGTCCTGAGCACTATGAAGTGGGATGGCTTGAGATTTGATCAGGCTACTCAAAATGGAGCTCAATTGAAAATTTACAAATGGTTTATTTCTGGAATTTCCCATTTAACATTATCAGACCGTGGTCACTCTGGGCAACTGACATTACACAAAGTGAAACTACGGAGAAGAGGGACTACTGTGTATTAAGCATGGGCAAGAAATGTGAAATTTTATTTGTGATTTATTTACCACTCGCATTTGTCTCAAAAATTAGGAGTTTAGATTGGTTTCAAATATACTCTGTTTTCTGAGGAAATGATAGAAAATGTAATTATTTACTTTAAACTGAATGGCACGCATGCACAACATAAAATAATACTGGGTTGGAAAGAAAGAATACATCTTTTACTTGACTTTTTATTTATTTTTTACTTATTTGACTTTGTAGTTCTGTAGATGTGCTGACAATGTGCTTCCTATTACTAGTTTTATGTTAGGACTGGTTTTCCCACTGGAATAAAACAGACTGTGCACCATTTTAATTTCAGTTACGTCTTTCCTATTGTCTCTGTGAAGCAGTTCCTGATTATGATTTTATCTGTCAGAAGCGCTTCATCAGCTTTACAAAATGAGATGGCCTTAATGTGAAGTGAACAGCCCTCTAGAGAAATGTGAAAGATTCAATTAGCCTCAACTTCTTCTCTCTCGTGAAAACACATTCCCTGCATGCCCAGCCTCCAAATTCTATTTTGGCTGTAATTTTTACAATAAACCCATGAAGAAACATGGAGGCCAAGGGGTTCAAGGACCTGTGAGGATGGTGGCATGGAGACCAGCATCTGGACACACGCTGGTGTGCAGAAGGAGAACAACTACCTTATCACACATTTTCATTAGCTACATAGGAATCTGTAAACAAATGTCAGGATCTCATATACAAAGTGTTTGTCCTTAGCTTCACAATAGAAAAGCTTTCTTAAGTATTAGAGCTTCTGGGTAGTGACCCTCCTTGTCATCTGTCTAATCTTCTTTCCCCAGGACTAGGCACCAGACAGGCATTCACTCTAATCTCTCTCTACTCACTGGCCTTAAAAGAGGAAGCCAAAAACGATGGAGAAATCCTGCTGTCTTCTGTTAACTGACAACGTGGTGATGTCTGGTGTTTATGGACCATTATAAGAAAATTATTAGGATAGAACTTCAAGTATAGCCATTTTATGATATAAACATTATTGCTACAAGGCAAAAATACCAAGATGAACTGAAAAAATTTTATATAAATAGCTTTAGAACATATGAATGCATTTAACCAAGTGCTTCTGGCTATGTTAAAAATAATTTAGGACAAACATAGTTTCTCTTTGCCTTTCCTTGGGCAAATCAGGATTGGGTGTGTTTTTTGTGTTTGGTGACTTCTACTTTTTTTTTTTTTTTTTTTTTTTTTTTTTGAAGCTGGAAACAGGGAGAGACAGTCAGACAGACTCCCGCATGCGCCCGACCGGGATCCACCCGGCACGCCCACCATGGGCGACGCTCTGCCCATCCTGGGCGTCGCCATGTTGCGACCAGAGCCACTCTAGCGCCTGGGGCAGAGGCCAAGGAGCCATCCCCAGCGCCCGGGCCATCTTTGCTCCAATGGAGCCTTGGCTGCGGGAGGGGACGAGAGAGACAGAGAGGAAAGCGCGGCAGAGGGGTGGAGAAGCAAATGGGCGCTTCTCCTGTGTGCCCCGGCCGGGAATCGAACCCGGGTCCTCCGCACGCTAGGCCGACGCTCTACCACTGAGCCAACCGGCCAGGGGACTTCTACTTTTGACTAGAGCCTCTGTCCTTATTTAAAGTCAAATTCACTCCAATTTCCCTCGTATTACTGATATTTCTACCACTAATGTATAAAGCTTCAAAATGCACACGTTGCCTGACCTGTGGTGGCGCAGTGGATAAAGTGTGGACCTGGAAATGCTGAGGTCGCCGGTTCGAAACCCTGGGCTTGCCTGGTCAAGGCACATATGGGAGTTGATGTTTCTAGCTCCTCCCCCTTCTCTCTCTCTGTCTCTCTCCCTCTCTCCCTCTCTCTCTCCCTCTCTCTCTCCTCTCTAAAAAAAAAAAAAAAATGAATAAAAAAATGCACACATGAATTCAAAGTAGTCTTTTGTTCCACATAAATACTTCAAACACTTTCTAAAGCTATAAAAAGACTCCAAGTTAAGTCTTTTGAGGAAAGACTTCTTTAAAGGGCATAATTGTTTTCTCTGTCTTTTTTAAAACCACAAATATATGCAACGATTTTAAATTGCAAACATTACAAATGATAACTGTTTCTGATTTCCTCACGTTATTTTCCACTCTCTGAAGCACAACTGAAAGTTGAAAGATGTTTTACACTGAATGAATGACAAGGGTAATTGAAAATACTGGAATAGGACCCAGCTGGTTGCTTAGTCGGTTAACAGTGTCGTCCCTAAATGGCAAGGTTGCGGGTTCAATCCCCGGTTGGGGCACACATAGGAAGCAACCAATGAATGCACGACTGAATGGAACAACAAATGATTTTTTTTTTTTTGTATTTCTCTGAAGCTGGAAACGGGGAGAGACAGTCAGACAGACTCCCGCATGCGCCTGACCGGGATCCACCCGGCATGCCCACCAGGGGGCGACGCTCTGCCCACCAGGGGGCGATGCTCTGCCCCTCTGGGGCGTCGCTCTGCTGTGACCAGAGCCACTCTAGCGCCTGGGGCAGAGGCCAAGGAGCCATCCCCAGCGCCCGGGCCATCCTTGCTCCAATGGAGCCTTGGCTGCGGGAGGAGAAGAGAGAGACAGAGAGGAAGGAGAGGGGGAGGGGTGGAAAAGCAGATGGGCGCCTCTCCTGTGTGCCCTGGCCGGGAATCGAACCCGGGACTTCTGCATGCCAGGCCGACGCTCTACCACTAAGCCAACCGGCCAGGACCTGGAACAACAAATGAATGCTTCCCTTCCCCCTTCCCTTTCTCCCTTCTCCTCTCTGTCTCTCTGTAAATCAATCATGGACAGATTGTTCGGCTGGTTGGAATGTTGTCCAGGGGCACAGAGGTTGCCGGTTCAATTTTCTGGTCGAGGCACATACTGGAACAGCTTGGTGTTCCTGTCTCTCTCTCTCTCTCTCTCTCAAAACAAAACACTGGAATAATTAAGAAAAGAAGAAAATGAGAAGAGGACATAATATTACCCTTAAAAAACTGGCTAAGGGCTTCTGATTATTAAGAATGCCTCCATATCTACCCTGCTTCCTTTCTCAGTGAATGGTGCCCTGCAGGGAGTCAGTGTCAGTGCTGGGCTTTGCCACTTCTTCAGGATTTCTAGGTTGAAGAACTGGGGAAAGTTATAACACAGGGACAGTGTAAATGCTCGCCCTTCACCCTTCTGCCACAGAACAATAACCCTGGTGTTCACCGAATCACAGGGGAAGCAAAGGACTATTCTAGACCTTCCGAGGTCTGCGATCAACTCCTACCATGGCTCTGTCTGTTCTAGGACATGGAGCCTCACATAATCACTCTGAGAGTCAGTGTCATTATCTGTAGAATGAGTGTAACTCATTGCCCTGGACAAATCTGTACGGCTGAATAAAATGAGATAACAGTTATTCTGGAAAAACATAAGATGATAAAGTAAATATGTTATTCCAGTTTTTACAAATTTCAGTAAAATGTTCTGACTAGGGCAGGTTCTTGAGACTTGTTTGGAGGTTCTAGCAGGGGAGTGCAGCTACTTGTATACCCTTCCAGGGGTCCCCAAACTTTTACACAAGGGGCCAGTTCACTGTCCCTCAGACCGTTGGAGGGCCGCCACATACAGTGCTTCTCTCACTGACCACCAATGAAAGAGGTGGGGGCCGGATAAATGGCCTCAGGGGGCCGCATGCGGCTAGTGGTCTGGGCTGTGGTTTGGGGATGCCTGCACTGAAGAACGGTCCTCTCTATCGGGGAAGGTCGTCCTCTTCGACCGAGCGCACACCTTCGGGAGGGACACACATGGAGCGGTGAGGGAGGAAGGGGACACCACCTAGCCAGCCAGATCAGCCGAATCAACCCTGCCGATCAATAGGTGACAGATGTCACAGCCAGATCGTAGGGCAGGTTCTTATAAATGTTTGGTGGCTGATGGCTGGGAGCGAGGGTGTGTTTACTTTCCGCCTGCAGCCCACAGGATCTGGTGGGGGCTGTCAGGAGTGTGAATGGGTGAGTGGGTGGGCGAGGGGTGGGGATGATCAGGGGAACTAAGGGAAAGCCACTGTCCGTTCTGGACACATTTTCCACGAGCTGCATCTTAGCAAGTCTCTTGTGAATCTCACAGAGAGGGAAGAAGTCCAAATTCAATTGCTACTGAGAGCTCCCTTTTAGAGATTTTTATTTGCTGTACTTTAGAAAGGATTCGGTCTGCTCAGGACAGAAATGAATATAAGGTGGAAGCTAATTTACTCAGAATTCATGTTTCAGATTTTGACCATGAAATTGAGAAGGTTTCTTAGAAGATGTTCAAGATTTATACAAGTTCTTTTTTTCTCTTTCATCTAAGTATACATCACAATATAATGTACATCATCAAATTACAATGCCCCTTTCACATCACTATACATTGTCCCAAACTCTGTTACAGCACCTATAACCTTGTACATTGTTATGTTTTTATTTGTCTCCACTAGAATCTAATATCTCAAAGGGGAAAAAATGCATATTATTCATCTGTTTGAACCTTTTGCATCTGGCAGTGCTAGAACATAATTGTTTTACATCATCTGTAGACTCCACTAATGAATGGATTATTTGATCTATTTACCCACTGACCTCCAAGCCCAAATAGAAAATAATACCTAACACTGAAATAAATCTACTAAGCACCTGTCTCCTTTCAACTTCCTTATTAGCTGAACTGTTAAAAAAAATATGTTTGAAGAGATCTATCCTTATTAAGTTTTAAAGACATATGAGATTCACTGACTTAGGCGTTCTTGGTCCTTCTAGCGAGATAATACCAAAAAATGCTTCTCAGCTATTTCCTTTGCTTATACGCTTTCTCATTGCTTCTCCTAATGTCAAAACGATGTTTAAAGATAAGTCAGAATAAAATGAATGAGGTAGAAAAGGAAGTAGCAAGGGGACTATATTTATTCAAAAATGAAAAGATTTCATTTCTCATGCTCTCCTATGTTGGTTTTAAGTCAAGTTGCAGCAAGAAACCACAACCACACATGGCCTCACCCTGACACGTCTTTCCGTTGAGCGTGAGCTGATAGCCAGGTGGGCACACACACTGATAGCTTCCGAAGGTATTTTTACATTCATGTTGGCAGGTGTCTCTATTTTCACATTCATCAATATCTGTGTAAGAAGAAAGCAGAGTGGATAGCTGTGCAAAATCAAGGCAGACACTGTGGCAGAACCAACAATAAACAAGTTGTTGATATACAACAGAAAGCCTCCATGGTGATTGAATACTCATCCGTTTAAAAATGCTCAGAGCTGTTTTATATTAGGGTCTGTGTTTAATGGAGTCCAATATAAACCACACTATTTTTTATAAAATATGAACATCTCTTCTGTGTATAAACATATATAAGCTGAAACCCCCAGATGGCCAATTTCTAGATTAGTTAATTAAGACCAGAGTGATAGACAAAACAAATTTGTACAAGATCCTAAACCACCAAAATACTAACTCCTGACAGAATAATAGAATTCACTTAAAATATAAAGTTTCTATGGAGAGTAATTAGAAAACAGAAACTTTAGCTGCCCCTCCCTCTTCCTCTCTCTGCACCTGCCCCCACCCCAAATCCATGCACAGCTTCCGCACACACTGCATTATCAAGTGGAGGTGCTTTAATTTTTGTGATAAAAATATTCATCAAAATTTATACACTTGCAAAGTCCTAATGGTAGCTTCATGTATATATACAGAACTTCTCCAGATCCCAGCTGATTTTTCTGCCAAAAGGAGTCACTGATACAATTTCCCTAGTTTATAGGTTTTTGGAAGGTATGGAATAGATGTGAAAGCATTTTCTAAACTATAAAGAGGTATCTGCCTGCTATTATTAAACAAAGCCAATATGACAGCAGTAAAAAGAAGAGTAAGACTAGCAGATAATTAAAAATTGTTATTTGCTTTCAGCATGAGATGTGTTTTGGGAGGCCTCAGATTTCTTGTCCCAATTGTGTTTCGTTTTGCCTAGTATTAAAATCTGCTGACAGTCCCTGAGCTCACGCCAACCAGTGGAAGAATGATGAGGAGGATATGCAGGAACTCGGAGTAGATGTCATGTCAGGTGGAAACAAAGAGAAGACAGACTGGACACTGGGAGATGTCTCAGAGCAAAATCTGCATATTTTACATATTGTGCATATGCTTGGAATATAATTGCATGATTCAAAACCTGTTAATGATAAACACTCGTCAAATATTTGTCAGTGTTTTTGTCCTATTTTAGTTAACCAAAGCATTTGTTCCAGAACTCCTGCGAGTTACTTTTATTTTTCCCTTTACAATCTGCTCTGACCTAAAATAACAGAAGTGTAAGTGACGGTGAACTCCAGGCAGTCAATATCCAGCTTGCCAGAGTATGAATTCTAACATGATTTCTATATTCGAAAGCACTGCAATCGTCATTTTTCCTGTGGAACTTTGGAATCAATTCCTTTAACATGATTCCATAGTGTTGACTTGAATCTTCTGTAAGTTATCTATCCCAGATGGCTAATTAAAGGCATTTGGTGTTTACTGTAAGTTGCTCATCACGTAATTCCAAAGCTGTCTGCAATCTTGGTGTAAATTTCTTTATTAGTACCAACACTATAAAATACCCACTATATTTAAAAAAAATATTTCTAAATGTCCAAGCCTCTTAATTGCCTCCAAATAAAACTGAAATAAACATACAGTAATTAACTATTTCAAGAAGTTTAGATTCTCCAAGATTGGTCCTCCCTCTGAAGCAGTAGCTGCCTCAAACAGTAGATGGTTTGGGGAAGATTAGTTCCTGTAAACAAATATTAGTGTAATATAAACACAGAGACACAGAAAACATTTATAGGATTCTATTATGATGAAACCATAGGACATAGATAGTGATAAAGAAAGAGAATTGGGCTATTAATGTGGAAAACTTTCTTAAAATGACTTGGGCTTTCAAATGATTGAGAAGTCAGCTAGATGGTGTATAGTGTGTGTGAATGGGTGTAGTTTAATCCACTTATCACAGCATAAACAGAGATTTCTGGGCAGAAGAACAAAGGTAGAAGAGAAGAAAAGAATGTATCCAGAATGAAAGCAAAGAGTGGCATGATAATAGGAAATAAAGACTGACAATTTGGAAGAAATTGTGAAAGACAAAATGTCAGACGCTAATTCTGTCAATAAAAGAATAGGGAAAAGTTTTAACTAACAAACAGTTAGGTCAAAACTATGGGCATGAAAAATTAGCAATAGAGCGGTGTGGAGCAGGTTAGGAGTGGTGGTTGATGTACTAGTAAGGACAGTAAATTCCACAAGTCTAGTAATTGAGGAGTGTTTCACATATGGGATGAAATGTAGAGAACTGTTCATAAATGCATTAATGTTTGAAGTTTAAGGAGTAAGAGAAACTAGTACTGTCCAAAGATCTAGGAAGCCGATCACAGGGAAAAGATTCCATATACTATTAAGATTCAGGTACATAGGGACATTTAGACAGAAAAGTCCTGGGAAAACATGGACCTAAAGGAAAAAGGTCAACATTTAAATACCCAGAGTGGTTGAGGGTCCAGCTGAGTACAGGTGATATGAGAAGCTGGTTTCCTCAGGAGTGACCAAGGAAGTACATCCAAAAAGATAGCGATGTAAGAACAGGCTTGGAGAAGGTAAAAAAAGAAATGACAAAAACTAATGTTAGCACGAGAAGAGATTTTTAAAACGTTTAAAAAAATTTAACAGAAAGCATATTTAGTTTAAAAGGAAGCACATTTAGGAGAGGATAAGCAAAGTGTAGAACACTTCAGACAAACGCGAGAAAGTAAGACTGGCATGAGGTCTCTGAAATTTAAACAGAATTTCTTTCTTCGTTCCTTCTTGCCTCCCTCCTCCTCCTCCACTTTGCTTTCTTTACTCATCTAACCAATAGCGGGGCTGATTCCTGTTTGCTAATTCCTCTTGCTGCATAGCTCAATGACATGCAAGCTGGGAATACTCACAGGAAACTGATTTAAATGAATGACAGATGGTAATCCTTGCAACTTAACAGAAAACAAAGTCTCAATTTCTGAGCTGGAAATTTCACTTCCCTTTCACAAACAAATGAAAATACAGACTTGTGAGTTTAGATAAAGATATTGAAAGCACATTCTTTAGAGTGATGGAAGCAATTTAATTTCATCCTGGCTCACATGATGTCTTCAGTGGCAATATATAGACACAACATAATCAAACTGAAAAATTCCACGGGCGTGTGGGACAACAATCAACACAGTGTTGGTTGTCATATAGAACAAGTTAACTGAGTAGCTTGAACTTTCACTTTAATCACTGCTTTGGCATCAGTCAGATATAGCCATAATTATAGTATCATACTATGTGGCAGTATGCATATTCTCCTTTTAAAAACCGTATTTTGGATGCCACTGAAATTTATTACTACATAGCATTAGATTTAGTACCACTTTCAGGGTGCCCAAAGAATTGTCAATATAAAACAGCAAGTTATTAGAATGCACACATATAAATACATCATTTACTCAAATAAAATTTGTAATAGTTGTAGGTGCTAGAGTAAATGTCTTGAAACTTTGTCATCCCAGATTTGAGATGAGATGTCGTTTGCTGCACCCAAACTATCACAGGTGTTGCACACATGCTGAGACTGGCCCGTCAGGGAGCCCATAGAAAGGAAATGTAATATGGCTGACATTTACCTACACATGTGTCATGGCTTGCCTCAGAGCCTTCCGGGCAAGTTTTCCTAATAGTCCTTCTAGTCCTGGAGAGAGATGTTCTGCTGTTTCTATACTCTGAGTAGGAGCTGTAGAGATGTGAGTACTGTCTGTAATGCTGTTGAGGTTGATAGTTGTTTCTCACGGGGGAGAACCGAGCAAGGTTATAGCTATTGTACTGAGTGCCATAACTGGGCAGCCTCTCCAATCCAGCGCAAGATTTCCCGTCCCCTAATAAATGTTGTCCTGGTGGACAGATACACTTGAAGCTGCCGGGGGTGTTGAAGCACTGATATGCACAAGGCTTAGGCACTTGTTCACACTCATTAATGTCTGCTCGTGTGCCATGATACATAAAAAAGAGAAAAAAAATAAAATACATACACACACACACAAAACACAGGAATAAAGAATCAGTCTGTGAAACAAACAGAAGACATTATGTTACCCTCCAAAGCCAGGAATACAGTCATTTCTCAACTGTTGTGAACTTCTGAGAAAGCTTTACTCATTCAGTTATGAATCTACAGAAAGATTTTGTGACTTTCCCTGAAGACTGCTTCCCATGCACAGTAGGAATATTAAGGGTCATATGAAAAATGTGGTCATAAATTCAGAAAAGCTAGATTTCAAAAGCTAATTTAGACCTTAATTTTGTTGGTGGAGGAAAGAACAGTCACATTACTAGTTTACATTTAATCATAGTATTGACCACTAGTCAATACTAGTCATTTTTCATACATTTATATATTTCAGATGCCAGAATATTGGTACAACTACAAACATTTTCTTCTGTATCTTTTGAATCAATAATTATTCATTAACAATCAAGCCAATTACACTTTTTACAAAAATATAAAAAGGACATAAAGATAGAATAATTTCTCACTAAGCTATAAATTTATAGTCTATACAATTTTAAAAAGTTATTTTTTCTTTCTATTCTAAAGTCAACAAAGAGCATTCTCTGCGACTTTTCTTGTCAATGGGACAGCTGTATAAAAACCAGAGATCAAAACCAAATTCTTTAATGCATTACCAAAGTGACATAAAAAAAAGTAAGTAAAATAGAAGTAGAATATTTTGCTTTAAAAATTATTTTAGTGGGAAAAAGTTTAAATTAACATTTTTAATCTCTGTAAGGCAATGGCCCCAATGTCTTCATTGACTTATGGCCTAGTCCAGTGCCTGCTGTTCAATTTCAGGTCAAATTAGTGAACAAATAAACACATTTCACTCTGCTAGGTCTCTGTTATGACTGATCAATATGTTAAATTATATATAAATTAAAATATGTAAATAGGACACAAAAATAATATGCATTTTTGCTATTAAAAGTATTTATATATTAGTATTTATTTCTTCTAGTAATGGTATTACTTTGAACATTTGCTATGTACAAAGTACTATGCTAGGTATTGTATAAAGACAGAACTGAATCTTCACAGGAGAAATTACTATAAATAATTAAGTAGACAATCAAGGCAATCAATTTCAAAAGCAGGGCATGCAAACAGAAGCCAATATTTAAAAGCCCACACAATATTTCTGCTGCACTTAAATATCCTGAGGAGAAATAGAATTTGCTATGTCAGTTTCTTGATTATAAATGCATTAATTTAATAAGAAGCATATGGTGACCTGCTGACAGATATTTTTTATTATCAATTACTTGCCTTAATTTATATTCAAGTATAACTAAGATGGAAACAGGCAATTGGCAGAATTAAATGAGATATTCTTAGCATAGGGAATGGCATAAAATAAGCACTAAACACTGTATATGGTAAATAAAGTAATACTTATCAAATTGTGTGTTCACATTTTAATCCACCATACCTAAACCTTCATATTACATACAAGTATACCCCATATTTAAATTAAATATATCTATGCAAACATTTATGCCATGTGCATAAAGATATGATAATCAATGAGATCATCTTTATAATTAAATTGTCATGGGAATTTTATCAGAACTTCATTTGGATATGTGTAATCATATTTGGAGTACAGTAAGCACTCCATAATTATTATTATTACTTGAAGTTAGAGGAAATTGAATACAACATGAAGTCTCTTGGACACACAGTTGACCCTTGAACAACGTGGTGGTTTGGGATGCCAACCCCACGCAGCCAAAAACCTGTGTATAACTTTTGACTCCCACAAAACTCAATTATTCTTTGGTATCTGCAGGAAGATTGGTTCAGAAGACCTTGTGGCTACCAAAATCCATGGATGTTCAAGTCCCTTATATAAAATGGCAGAGAGCATGCCTAGAGCCCTCCACATCACAAATTCCCAGCTACAGATTGAAAGTGCTGTTTTCAATCCTCAGTTGGTTGAATATACAGATGCAAAACCCAGGGATACAGAGGGCTGACTGTATATTTATTTATTATTATTATTTTTAATCACTTTTTATTCTTCAATTACAGTTGACATACCATATTATGTTAGTTTCATGTGTGTACCCCACCCCAGTGATTAGACATTATATACCTTACTAAGTGATCATCCTGATAAATCACATACCCATCTGACACCATACTTAGTTATTGAAAACAAATCCACATATAAGTGGACCTGTGCAGTTCAAACCCATGTTGTTCAAGAGTCAACTGTTATTCAAATTATGTTCTGAGTTACTTAAACCAATTTCCAAATCTAACTGTAGCGAGAAAGCATTTGAGGATAGAGAGTGATCTTACTCAAGCTGGTAAGGCTCAGTAACCATAGGAGTAACTTGACTACTCAATATGAGTTCCTGTGAACTTACCCATACAGGGTCTTCCCACTCCTTGAGACCGGTAACCTCTCGGACATATACAACGATAGCTGCCTCTTGTATTCTCACAAATCTGGTTATATCTGCACTGATGGGTCCCATCTTTACACTCATCAATATCTACAGACATGGAGGCAATAAAAAGTAGTAACATTTCCTCTTTCAAAACCTAATATTTCAAGTGAACATTCTTTAGAATTGCCCAAGGTTGTATTTCTCACCATGTGGTTGAGACCTGGAGTCAGAAAACCTGGGTTCAAATCTTAGCTCTGCCACTTATTAAAATGGTTACTCTTCCTCTTCTTGCTCCTTGCTCTTTATGGAAAGATTTCTATTCTCAGCTTTTTTTTTTCCTTCCCCCTTCTCTTCCTTTGGCCGTTTATATTAGTGCATCTCGTGAGCTTATTGATGTATATGTAGAGCAACAGTACTACATCGCTTCTTACCTGCAGTCCCATGTTTCTAGCTCTGGCTAGTCATCACTTCAAACTCAACATGTCCCCAGTCTCTTATCATTACTCCCTTATTTATGGTCACAGAATTCTTTCTCCTCAGTTGAGCAGGCTGCAAACATCAGAATTATTTTTAACTTACCCCCTCATTTTCAAGATTGGGTGACTTTACTTTCCTCAATCAAATCCAGAGAGCCCCACATTCCTGTCCACTAAGCTGTATTTTTGCTGCACCTTCTCAAACAGTCCTCTGATCTTTCAGCTCATCTCATTTCTAATTAATCTTATACATAATTAGAGTTAACTGTCTTAAAAATATTTATAATTGCACATAGCGGCCTATATATTCTGACTATACCATTCTTAGGTATTAAGAACAATATTTGCCTATATCCATAGAGCTGAAAGAGTCAGGAATCTCATAGTCCAACTTTCAAGTTTTTTTTAAAAAACAGTATGCTAAACATCCACAGACCTCAGCAAGTACCAACGGAAGATCAGGGTTCCTTCATGTATATCTACGCCCTCCCCTTACTCTTGTATTATTTTGAAACAAATCCAAGACACATACTAGACATTGGAAATAAAAAAAAAAACCTATGGAAAAAGAAATCTTTCCTTATTAGAAGAAATTCACTCTCATCATTGATTTTAAAAATGGATGCCTTCCCGCAGTGGATAAAGCGTCGACCTGGAAATGCTGAGGTCGCCGGTTCGAAACCCTGGGCTTGCCTGGTCAAGGCACATATGGGAGTTGATGCTTCCAGCTCCTCCCCCCTTCTCTCTCTCTGTCTCTCTCTCCTCTCTCTCTCCGTCTCTGTTTCTCTCTCTCCTCTCTAAAAATGAATAAATAAAATTAAAAAAAAAAAAATGGATGCCTTCCTTAGCTTGTCAATGGTAAATGGCTCTCAGTCACTGAAATGGCCAGGCACTCACCAATGCAGGACCCATTTTCCGCCTTGGTCATTCCGTTCGGACAGAGGTCAATGCACTTGTAGCCCCCACGGGTGTTCTCACAGTGCTGGTCTGGTCGGCACACGCTCTGGCGACATTCGTTCACGTCTTCATAAAAGAACAAAGGGGGTGCAGATTGAGAAGATGATTTCTGCAACGTTTCCATAGAAATTATACTTTTGGAATTTAAGGATGGTATAAACTAATAGAGATGTTGATTGCATACTCATCATGTAGAGTTAAAGTGTTTAAATCCAACAAGGTAGGTAACCCGCTTAATTTTAAAACAATAATAAAAACAGAAAACACTTCACAGAGCTGGTAGCCATACCAACCATTTTTTCCTCCTAGAAAAATAAAATGTACATATCTTATATAACTTTATATATATATTATATATGTATATATTATATATGTATTATATTTCTGTGAAAAAGAATTGGTAAATATATATAATAGGGGAAGTGTTTAAAAACGGTTATGTGATTAGAAAGTAAAACCTGTAAAATATAAAATATAACATTTGCTCCCATTTGTTTTTATATGGATCTGATATGTGATGCATGGTAGGTATTCTCTCTGTAAGTCAGGGTCAGGGCACAGCATGTGAACTGGATCAGATAGCCTTAAGAAGTTACAAAGATGTTACATTTTTGGAGTCAAAGCCCTTTCTTACCAATGCATTTCCTGCCTTTGAGCTGATAGCCGGGCTCACACCCACAGTGAAAACTTCCTACGGCATTGAAACAGCGGTGGTGGCAGGGACTGGACTCCTGACATTCGTTAATATCTGTTCAATAACAAAACTCTCATTACATTCTGTTAGGAAACTGGATTAATTACCTCAAATGTTTAACATTTGAATAATCGTTGATAATTATCACATTTAAGATCTTCCCTAAAGCTCATTTAATATAATTGCTCTCATATCATTTGCTAGATAATTGACAGAATGAATTGCTCCAGACAGACAGTATCTCTCTTCGCTACTCCTCAGAGATAGATGGTTGCTAGTGACTCACAACTATGTTGACACAACACACCTCTACTTTTAAGTACTTTACCACATGGCTCCCACTCCTGTTTCCAGGAAGTTTCGGCCCTGGAATGTTACTGACAGACTGGAATATGAAGATAGGACAAAATAAATGAAAGCTAAGGTCTTCTGCAATATATTTTGCAATTGACCTTTCGGCCCCATTTGTGCTGCTATTAGTCTGAGGCCGGTCTTTATCACCTTGTGCCTCATTGGCAGTAGCGCCTTGTGCATAGCTCTGTCTGTGGTTATTGCCAAATAACCCTCCCAAACACCATCTGAATCACAGTGGGATAAGAAAAAGTGCAGGATGAACGCCCCAAGCTCGTGTATACTGCCTGTTTTTTGTCCCTTCTCCTCTCTCCTTCCTTCCAGTCGCCGAGGAAGAGAGAACTCTTCCCCCATTCCAGCAAGTCCCCTGTTTCAGTGTGCGTGCGAGCTCTGCAGCCTACTTCCTCCTTCTTCACCGGGACGAGGGGGTGCAGCCAGTTGAAAACTCCCTCCTCTTGTGTCCTTTTAAAGGCCTTCTCCTCACTGTCACCTTTCCTATAACCCTAGAAACAGAACCAAATTCTTCCTATCCTAACAAAATCTTTTTCTTAGGCCTATCCTCATTTCAAACTTCTCGACTTCTCCATCATTTTATTCCAAACTCTTCAAAACAACAATGACTGTGTTTAGGCTCTTCCTGTCCTCACCTTGCCTTCCCAAACTTGAGACTGCCAATGTCTTACTTTGTACTTGATTTCTACTTGAGAATTTCTAATTCAATCTTTCAAAATCTTCACATGTTAATATAACTCCAGAAATGTGATCATATACTTTAGATTTTTTTTCATGTGCTTTCCCCTCTTTTGCGTGGACTCCCTTATCCCTTTGTACTTCCTTGCCCACCAAAACCAACCTGCATTAATACTCTAGTGTAAATAATAACATCTCTTCCATGTACACCTATGGATCTCTATCTAAATATATAAATCCATTCTTTCTTTCTTTGTTATTGATTGTTTACTAGTCATATAATCTTTTCTACACAAGTTACAGATACTTCCCTACATCTTGGTGTTCTCGGTCCACATCACCTCATGGAGGCTCCTTTAAGCCAAATAACTGAGCTCCATTCTACTTTTTATAATAGCCGCACAATGGTTTGTTTTTTGCATGTACCATAATTAATTCATATAGGCATTCAGTTTTGTAGGCCCTGTTTCTGCCCCCATGAAAAATCCTGATAGCAGCTTTATTCATAATTTCTAAAACTCGGAAGCAACCAAGATGTCCTTCAGTAGGTGAATGGACAAACAGACCATGGTACTTCCAGACAAGGGACATTATTCAGCACTAAAAAGAAATGAGCTTTTAAGTCATGAAAAGACAGGGAGGAAACCCATGGAATGTATAACACCGTGACTCCCAATGTAAACTGTGGACTTTGGTAATAATGCTGTGTCAATATAGGTTAGTCCTTGGTAAAAATGTATCCCTCAGGTGCAGGATGCTGACAGTGGGGGAGGCCAGGCCTGAGGTTGGGGTAGGGGGTAAATGGGGAATATCTTTATCTTTCACTCAATTTTGTTGTGAACCTAAAACTGCTCTAAAAAAAATCAAGTGTATAAAAAAAGTCCTGCAATAAATATTCTTGTAGTCTTATGCAATGGAATTTTATAAAGTAGATTCTAGTAGATCGTGCTGTATAATTCCCTCTGTCAAATATAACAAGCAAATGTTATTATTCAAAACCACTGTGCTGCAAATATTTGAAATAGCCATGGAATCTGACATCTAAAGACCTCAGCAGGAAGCTCAATCTATAAAAGAGTTTATTTTAAATGATTCAAAAAGGAGAGAGGCATAGTTCTTAGTATGACAAGATAAAGCAAGAGCCTCCATTTTTATACCTTGACAACTCAGCCCATCAGAGGTTCTTCGAAAGCCAGTTCCACAGCGGACCACACAGCGATAGGATCCAATGGTATTGTCACAGTCCTGACCAGCATGGCAGGTGTGTCCACCCAAAGCACACTCATCAATATCTGCAACACAGTGAGTCATTCAACCAAGGTGAGCTGAAGAAACCAAGCTAAGAACCTGCTGGGAAATGGGGTAAGAAAAGCAAGCCACAGCATTCAGAAAACAGACAAGAGCAAAAAGGCTGATGTTTTTGGTTGAGTCATTTCAGGTGGGTTAGATGGCTGACAAACTCACAGCAGCATAGTGTGGTATCTTCACAGACCAACCCAACCACTGGACCACCTGTAAATGAGGGGGCTTTAAAAAAGGTACTTCTCCTTTCTGAGATTACATTTTTCTCATCGGCAAAATAAGGATAATCATATCTGTTTCTCAATAAGCCCTGGCCATGTATCTCAGTTGTTAATTGTCCCAACATGTTTAGATTGTGGGTTTGATTCCTGGTCAGGGCACATACAAGAATTAACCAACGAATGCATGCATAAATATGTGGAACAACAAGTCAATGCTTGTCTATCGCTCTCTCTTGCTCTGTCTCTCTCCCTTTCTTTCTCTCTCTAAAAATCAATACATAAACATTTTTTAAAAATAAAAGGAAATAGTGTATATAAGGTGCTGCTCAATCCCTACTGGATATTCCTTAAAAGTTACTCTTCTCCCCTTCTCTCCCCTCCCCTCTCTCTTTCCCATTTACAAGGGGGTAAGACTATATTTTTAGGGATCATTTCTATAGTTTGTCACATTTACAAGGGGACCTCCTTGGGCAGAGAGGCAGAAACCCTTTCCTCTTTTCATCAATTTTAATTACAAAGCTATATTCTTACACAGTTTTAACTTTAAAGCATACCTAGTGTCTAATAGGAAAACGTTCCTTTGTTAATGTTCCCAAAGTGCTGCTAGGATTGTGCCATTCACTTAAATTCTTTATAAGCCCTTCCCTGGTTTTCTCACTGTAAAGTGAGTACGATAGCAGTGCTGAGCCTCTCTCCTCACAGCGTCGTGGGCCCCGAGGGAGCCACCGTGGGTACCCGTATGAAGTGGCCGGCGTGGAGGCGCTGTGCACACAGCGCGGTAAACCCTTTCTTACTTTCTCAGCCTCATGAAGCTCTTTTCTGTCTGTTGCCAAATGGGACAGAAAGGAGTAGAACAGAAGAGCCTTGGTCCACCACACATTTCCCAGGTTGGGGTTGTCACGACCATTGCTGAACTCTGTCCGTCACACTTAGCTTTGTGAGCAGATACCTTGACAAGTCCTTCCATCAGCAGCTATGGTGAGGCCTTTTGGGCAGGAGCAGTAATAGGTCCCCACGGCATTGTGGCAGATATGGGAGCAGGGCTTCCCTGTTGCACACTCGTCTTCATCTGAAAGAAGAAACAAAGGGCTCGATTAGTACCTAAGCCCCCTCCTTTCTAGAAGTTACTCAAGTCGGTGCTCAGGGAAGCCAATGAATGGAGTCACATGTAACAAAAAATGCTCTAAGTGCCACAAAATGGAAATGCTGAATAAGTATTAATTCTGGGTCCCCAAATTATCCTTGACAGTGCACAGATGTTTAGATGAATTCTAAAACAATGACGATGATAACTAAGATATAACAACCATTCATCTAACAACCATTTACCAGATCTAACCTCTTCTTACAGACCTGAGCTCATCACTCACAACCTAGGAGGTACGGTAAGTATCTTCATTTGCATGATAAAACAGAGGAACAGCGAGGTGAAGTAAATTGCCCAAGGTCACAGAGGTCATTACTGGCAGGGCTGGAACTTGAACCTAGGCAGTATAATTTCTAAAGACCACCTTTAACCAACACAATGCACTACATCGCCTACCAGTGAAAGGAAGGCATGGTGTATGCAACTCAAGCTCCCGAGCCATTGACTCAGCTGTTTACTTCTCTGTGACTGTCCTATGCTGGTGCTTGGATGAGACCAGGCTGGGTTAGTCATTAATCTTGGGCTCGCAGTCCCGCCCTATCCTATGATTGCGCAATTCTAGGCTTAGGTGACTTCGAGTTGAATTATTACTGTTACATAGCCATGGCAAGTAAGCGGTCACACAGAGTTCAGTGTGACCCCTGGGCTCGCTCCACCTCCATACTTCACTGTGATCCCTGACACACACGATTCAGACAAAGGGAAAGAGCACAGGCTTTGTGTCTCAAGTTCAAATCCAGCCCTGCTGCTTGAAAGCTCAGTGACATTAGGCACTCAGTTTCTTCAGCTGTAAAAGGGACATGGGTAAGACTCTTGTGATGATTAAATTTCTAGCAAAATGACAACAGACGTCCATTAAATGGTATCCATTATTAACATTTCAACATAAACCAAAATGCATTATTTATTCCTATACTTACCAGCACAAAAGGGTCCGACTGAATCCAAGGCAAACCCGGAGGGGCACTGATTACTGCGAGCTCCTATGACAGGGAAAGAAAAGCAAAAATAACTGGCCAGTTGGAGTGTCAGCACCTTGTCTCCTTCCAGCACAGCCTTCCCTGGGAAGGGGCGCCAAGGACGGAGCACACGGCACAGCGAAGGCAGAGGTGTAAACAAGCAGGAATGGAAAACTTTCTCTGCGTGTCAACCAAGAACTAAATGAATCATCGTCCAGAGAGTGCTGGCAAGCAGCCATTGGAAACAGATTTTCTGTTTGCATTAACCAAAAGAAAATGAAATAAAATTATTCAATGATAAGAAGGACTCAAGATCAATGTGGATGCCAGGCATAACCGAGGCAAAGTCCTGCCCTTGCAGCCACGACCGCCTGCTTGCTCTGGAAGTAGGAACACTATTTTAAAGCTACTTTCACTAATTTAGTGAAAAATAGAAACTAATGAAGAAATTTTCTCCTCTCTCCTCCACTTATAACGTGGAGCTCTGGGTCAGAGTCCCCTGTATGTGACCAAGGGTTCTCCTCTTTCATGTAGTAAGGAGCAAGGAACATATTGTGATAGAAGAGAATTAAGTTAAGAGTCCAAAACAAAAACAGAAACACACCAAAAACATACTAACAAGAGTAAATAGGTTAGTTAGGGAATCTCTTTCCTCAGGAAGTAACAGGGTCTTGACTCTTTTAAGCAGTTTAGCAAATATTTTTCAAACATTAGTGACCTGAAAAAACAAATGAAACTCATCTTTCAAGTTACCAAAATAATGTTTGTGTACACAGCTCACAAGTCAATCATCAGTATAATAAAGTTCTCTTAAGGGAAATTTGAATTAATTCATCTCGTATATTCAGTTCCTAGTTAAACTCATAGAAATTATCTTAGATTTTCTTTCCATTCTAAATGCATGACACTGATTATTTTTATTATTGCCTTAGGTGCTCTTCACAGAGGGAGTCTGGGCATTGGTCCATTTTTCAGAGTCATCCTACTTTGCAGAGTCTCTGAGTACAACACTGTTTGAGCCCCGCTGAGGACATGAAACTGTTCAAAACCGCTGACATATTTGGAGGGTGCAAGAAACACACAAGATAACCTGGACATGTTATCTTTGAATATATGTATCCTGATTTATTGATGTCACCCCATTAAAAAAATAAAATTATAATTAAAAAAAAAAAAAGAAACACTACTCTGAGGAAAATATTTCCTTGACTAGAAAACTAGAGTCCTATTTGCTATTTCTACACAACCTGAAGGCCTAACACCTTGAAAAGAAAGCAGAGCTGAGAGTATCCATGGTCCCTGCACCTGCACGGGAACAGGAATAGGATGGATGGAATACACACGTCTCCAGCACAGTGCTAAGTGGTTGTAGAATGGTAAGTGTGTCACATGCACTGGGAGTCTCACCGGTTTTATTTCATTTAAACCTCACAACTCCCTTCTTCTTATCATAACCAATTTTCGGATGAGGAATTACAGACTGAGGTTATGCAAATTGCCTAAATTCAAAGACCTAATATGAACTCCAGCAACAATTTAGATGCAGTAAATCTGACTTTCAACTACTGAAATCAAGAATACAACTCAGCTGGTGATTATAATGTATGCTTCATTTTTACTTATACATTTGTGCATTCCTTAACCCAACCAGTGTGTTGTGTAGGGAACTGCGTTATGAATATTAACTGTGGAAAAACTGTGTCATATAAACATAGTAAGGTACTACTGGATAGTAGCTTTTGATTTTTGGTTCTAAGCGGGGGAAGATATCTTTCATTAAGTGGCATGTGCACAGTTTTTTTGGGAGATGTTTTGGTTTTCATAGTGATAGGGAGGCTTATTAGAATCTGGTGAGAGGGGCAGACCCTGGG
The DNA here is from genome assembly GCF_036850765.1 of Saccopteryx bilineata. Lineage (NCBI taxonomy): Eukaryota > Metazoa > Chordata > Mammalia > Chiroptera > Emballonuridae > Saccopteryx > Saccopteryx bilineata. The sequence continues at coordinate 293,373,216 of NC_089491.1, read as the reverse complement.
GCAGGTTTTCAAATACTGCAGTGTCTGTTATGATATAAGATGGAGATCTGTCCCTTGCACTGAAAGATTTTCAAGGAAGTAAGAGAGCTGTTTGTAATTATCAAAGGGTAGGAACCATTTTCCACACATTAATCATTTTTTGTACGTGACTAACATATACCATGATATTTTTTTTAGCAAAAGAAAAAGACACACACACACAGACAAAAAGGGAGAGTGATGAGAAGCATCAACTCTTAGTTGTGACACCTTAGTTGCTCATTGACTACTTTCTCATATATGCCTTAACAGGGATTTCATCTGAGACAGTGACCCCTTGCTTAAGGCGACCTTGAGTCCAAGCCAGTGACCTTGGACTACAAGCCAGCAATCTTTGGGCTCAAGCCAGTGGCTTCGGGGTTTTGAACCTGGGTCCTCAGCATCCCAGGTTAATGCTTTATCTGCTGTGCCACCACCTGGTCAAACAGCATAAATTTTCTAATGCTATTATAATATAAATTGATGTGGACTATACATTGTTTTATTCAGAACATAACCAAGAATTATTTTATATATTTTAAAATCACACCATGACTTTCTATTATAGGTTCAGTCACATGAACACTTCTCTCTTATCTTGCATTGTGTTAATGTCTAAAGGTTTTTATATTGAAATACATCATATTATGTTATAAACTATTTTTCTTTTATTTATTCTTTGTTATCAAGTAGGTTAAGTTAAATTATATTACTTATGATTTTCACTTCACTATATTATAGGGACAAAGCAAAATATTTGTTTGTGTTATAGGTAATTGTAGAAGCTCTGAAAAGTATAAAATTCCCTGTAATCTTGTCACTTGGAATAAGCTACTGCCAACATTTTGATGCTTTTCCCTCTAGTCACTTTATAAGTATACCTTTCCAAAGTTAAGTTAGAATCTTCCACTCTGCAGAATAATTGCCAAATTTTACTGATGTTAAAATCTCTGGGAGAGCTTACTAAAAATCTAGGGCTCTTGTTCATATCCCAGTCAGAACTGCCAAGGAAGACCTTGGAAGCTGTGTTTTTAACCAGTATAAAGGTTTTCTTATAATCACTGTGGTTTGGGCAACCCAGGCTGGGATCATACTGTGGTCATGTGATCATCATACTTTCCAATTCTCATTATGTTGTCACATTATCCTTTGTCACTTGTGCACACTTATACTTTCAATACATAGAACAGTGTCAGGTACATGATGAGCATTCAAAAATACTTTCAAATGAATAAGTGAGTTAAATATTCTTTTAAAATTATTTTAATGGCTGCTTAAGAATTTATCATAGCCTGACCAGGTGGTGGTGCAGTGGATAGAGCACCAGACTGGGACGCAGAGGACCCAGGTTCAAATCCTTGAGGTCATTGGTTTGAGTGTGGGGTTGCTGACTTGAGTGTGGGATCATAGACATAACCCCACGGTTGTTGGCTTGACCCCAAAGTTGCTGGCTTGAAGTCCAAGGTCGCTGGCTTGAGCCTATGGTCACCTTGAGCAAGGAGTCACTTGCTCTGCTATAGCTCCCAGTTCAAGGCACGTATGAGAAAGCAATCAATGAACAGCTAAGGTACTAGAACAAAAAATTGATGCTTCTCATCTCTTTCCCTTCCTGTCTGTCTGTCTGTCTCTCTTTTTGTCTCTCTCAAGCAAAAAAAAAAAAAGTTTATTATACAGCTGTGCCATCATTTACATACCTACTTCTCACTACCAGCACATTTACTATTGGCCATTTTTGTGCTTTTCTTAGGGCAGACTCCTAAAATGAGATAACTTAAAAAAGATGGGAAGATTGGAAAGGCCACTGATACACACTGCTTTCCAGAAATATTAAAGTGACAACTTCTGCCGGCAGTGTACAGGTGGTGTTCATTTTCTTGTACCTCTCCAGTACTGAGCGCATTGTGTTTATCACCTCTGAGCGCTAAGGGAAAGGACGATGCCTCCTTGTTTCAGTGTGCATCTCTCTGCTCATTGACCGAATCAAGTAATTTTTCACATTCACTTCATCATGATTGTTTCTTCCTTTGTGCATTTCCTGTTCATAGCCTTTATGTCTTTTACTATTGGGGTGTTTGCCTTTTTCTTATTGATTTTTAAAAGCCTTGTATATATGAAGGCTAATCATAGTTTTCCATAATCTATAACGCAGATTATTTTTTTCTTGGTGTATATTTTTCTTTCTTCATTTTATTTTTTTCTTCTTCCATGGAGAAGTTTATAAAAATTTATTTGTAGTTAAATTTATCTTCCCTTTATTATTTCTGACCTCTTTTTTTCTTTAACTTGTAAAATTAAACATCTTTTATAATTATATTAAAAAATAAATTTTATTTTAAAGATAAATTTTAAAAAATTATACTTATTTATATGGTGAGTGGTCTTGACTAGTAGTTTCCAAATGCCTCTATGCCAACCAGATACATTGGAATCACTTAGACATTGTTAAAAACACTAACTTCTGCCCTGGCCGGTTGGCTCAGCGGTAGAGCGTCAGCCTAGTGTGCAGAGGACCCGGGTTCGATTCCCGGCCAGGGCACACAGGAGAAGCGCCCATTTGCTTCTCCACCCCTCCGCCGCGCTTTCCTCTCTGTCTCTCTCTTCCCCTCCCGCAGCCAAGGCTCCATTGGAGCAAAGATGGCCCGGGCGCTGGGGATGGCTCTGTGGCCTCTGCCTCAGGCGCTAGAGTGGCTCTGGTCGCAACATGGCGACGCCCAGGATGGGCAGAGCATCGCCCCCTGGTGGGCAGAGCGTTGCCCCTGGTGGGCGTGCCGGGTGGATCCCGGTCGGTCGGGCGCATGCGGGAGTCTGTCTGACTGTCTCTCCCTGTTTCCAGCTTCAGAAAAATGGAAAGAAAAAAAAACAAAAACAAAAAAACAACAACAACAAAAAACACTAACTTCCTGGCCCTGCCTTAGTCTAGCTTAGTGGTAGTCAACCTGGTCCCTACAGCCCACTAGTGGGTGTTCCAGCTTTCATGGTGGGCGGTAGCGGAGCAACCAAAGTATAAATAAAGAGATAGATTTAACTATAGTATGTTGTTTTATAAAGATTTATTCTGCCAAACAGCGAAAATCCGACATAAAGTACTTGGTAAGTAATTATTATTATATGCTTTAACTTGCTGTAACTCTGCTTTATAACTTTTTATAAAGTAAAGTTACTTCCTTACTTTATAAATCACCATTACTGTGGAACCAGTGGGCAGTTAGAAAATTTTACTACTAACAGAGATACAAAAGTGGGCAGTAGGTATAAAAAGGTTGACTACCCCTGGTCTAGCTAAAGCAAAATCTTTGTGCTTATAAATCTGAACCTTCCTCAAACTCGACGATTCTAATTGCACTTTAACCATAACTGTAGTCTAGAGCCAACACAGAAGAGAAATGTTCTGGGTAAGGAACCAAGAAGGCAAGCTTGCCCCCTGGTGGTCACTTAGAAAGAAATTGTGGGTACACAACTCAATTCTCAGGAACAATGTCAACAAGCAAATTGGCACACATATCAGTGAAATTCATATGATCATAGTATCTAAGGATAGTAAGGGGTTTTAAATGTCATATAGTGGGACCCAAATGCCCCAACAACACCCCTACAGGTAGCACAAAGACCTTTAAGTCATTTCAGGCTTAAAGGATTTGCATAACTGGGTAGAAACCGTACACGACTTTTCAAAAATCATCTTAATTCCTCTAGTACCAGATGGTATAAACTTATTTTTAACTAAAGCCTGTTGTTCTAAGTTGTCTTTTCCAAACTATATGGATTACTAGAAGAAGTAGAAACAGAGATTCGATTTGAAGAGAAGGCATTGTTGGGGAAGAGAGAACATTCCTCTTTATTCCAATGGCTCTTTCCTTTTGTCCAAATGACTCGATCATGCATAACAATAGTAAAATGAGGTGTTAGTGGTGATATGTGGGTGGAGGTGGTGTAAGGTTTTGGGCTCCACTGGCTATGAGGCTTTATAAATTGGTGATTATCAAAAAATATGAACACAAACTCTCAGATGACAATAATCTCAAATTTAATAAAGCGGTTATAACTGAAGAAGAAAACAGTCACATGCACACCTGGTGAAAACTAGAGTGAATGGTAAAAATAAAATTTTAGTGTATCTTCTGAGCAAGATAAACAAAATGATGCTGTTTAAAATCTACCTGGATCTATTTTAGGGAAGCCAGCACAGAGCGAAACATCCATTCACAAGGCCAATATGAATCATTTTAAGTTTACTCATGGGAGCCTAAAGTTCAAAGTTAAAGTCGAACAGTTCATGTCAACATAACTATGTGAAAGTATCTCCTATCACCAAGACCCCATGGAATATGGTATGCTAATTGTTGCGTGCCCCCTTAGATGAAAATGAAACCCCAGGGTATAGACACATCAAAGAACAACACAGCATAGGGTGACTGCTGAGATCAGGGGTTGTAGAACTACGCTTGGAAAGTGGAAAGCAGTTCAAAAACTATAACTTCCAGGAATAAAAAAATGACCATTGCAATCCTGATCCTTTTTGCATTGCTTTTTAAAACATGAAAGTATTTTTTGGACTAGTTTAGGTTAAGATATACCTTGATATTCCATTACAGGAATTTAAAAAGTTCCTTGACAAAATATAAAATTCAGAATAAGAAAAAATGGATTTTATTGCCCAAAGGAAAACCACTGTGACAGAGTATATCTTTTTTAAACTTTTCTGTGCATTTAGAGGAGAATAACAGCTCTATGTTTGCTATATGAAGAAACATATTAGTAAAACTAATGTATTAGAACTCCCCTTAGACTGGCTTCATCACACAAAACACAAACAACACACACGATAAACCTGATGTGATTGTGTGTGGTCTATGACTTACTATCCTTATTTTGAAGGGAATCAATGCAAGTCTTTTACCCTTGTGGAAAGATTTGGATTTCCCCTTAATCCTACTTACCTTTGGAAATTGAAGCATGAATTTTAAAACCCAATGTTTCTTCTAACTGGTTGTAGTCAGATTCCACGGAGGAGGCATGAAGTGTTTCTACCAAGAAAGGCATTCTTCCCCGCGCCTGATCATAGAAAACGGTGTGGTTCCATGTATACGGGACGCCGATGCCATCAATGGTGAAGAGCCGGGTCGAGTAGGCATATAGCTGCCCAGGACCTGTCTGAACGTAATCCTCTGTGTAATCCTAAGGAGAACAATATGGCTTTGAGAATCAGCATAGCTCGTCCTTTTTTATTTATTTATTTTCTTTGATGGCACTATGAGATACAGAATGAGGAAAAAAATAGGCGTAGAGGCTATATTCCTTTAATTCTAAATAAAATTGTAGATGTACAGTCATGTTCAGGAATAAAATTTGAACCTTTTAATTATATAACATTAGTTTCATGATTTCACTGTTATAAAATAATGTTTAATAAGTTAGGACTCAAAGTTGTAGGTCAAGAATAGAGAAAAGATATGAAGGTTTATTCTTTAAACCTTTAATTTCAGAAACTTTTATGGACAATACACAAAAACTTTCATGCAAGAATTGCTATTCTCTTCGTAGAAAATTAAGCCAATGGCTTAAATCAACCTAGCAGTCAGTGATCTTGGTCTTGATACGCAAAATAATAACCACTCAAGAGTTTGGAAAGACCTGTCCCTGAAGATTTTTTAAAATTAAATTTATTGAGGAACCATTGGCTATATATCTATTGATCATCTTCTCTATCCATTCATCCCATGGACACTTAGGTTGTTTCCATGTTTTGGCTGTTGTAAACAAATTTAGAGCCATTTCTAACCTTGGTGTCATAGGCATTTACTCCCTAAAGCAAACAAGGGAAACTACACAAGCTCTTTGAGCTCTTTCTATGACTCCTCTTGTTACCATTACTCCAATAAACAGCGAAGGCAAGTGATTCTGACAGTTTACCTTTACAGCGACTTCAGCAGGTGAGTGCAGCTGCAGGACGTAGCCGCTCACGACAATATCTAGCAGCAAAGCACCATCGGAATCCAAACCCCGGGCAATGTGAGTCATCCGCAAGATTTCTCCTGAGGGTTACAATGCGTTCATTTTAACAGCGAAAACTACGTGGTTTGCGTAAGTGCAGAACAGATTTACCTTATATTCCAGTTCAACTATGTGCTTTTACTTAGAGCTTGAATAAATATAGACAAGACAATAAGAGAATTAATTAAATTAGTACTTAGTCCACAAATTAAAGTTAGGCTTAGTGAATTAAGTTTGTTCTAAAATCTTTTTAGGTGGTAAAAAATGTAGAATATGCTTGTGTGAAGGATTCCACACTTTAAAGTCGCGAGCACGACGGTTCTACAAAACAGGCTGCTTGTGAGAAGGGCAGACAGCCTCACCAGGTGAACTGGCAATAGCCACAAGTCTGGCCACAGAGCTATGCTCCTTCTGATGTTTGCAGAAGTAGCAAAGGGGCATCTTAGTAAGTGGGCGGTTATGACAGACCCATGTCTGAGATGATTAAAGCGACAACCTCCTTCAGTCTTTCCTCCTTATAGATCACTGCCATGTGACCACTTTTGATAAGGCTTGAAATGAACCTGCATGGAAAGAGCCATGAATAGCTAATGCATATTCATTAACACTAAGGATAACACAAGAAGCATTTAGATTTAATGGTTTTTCTTTTCATTTTTTTTTTTGATAAAGAATCCCTGTAAGGTATTCTTAATTGAATCTCAGGATCTTAGACAAAAGCCTTTAATTAATAGCAATGACTCATTTTCCTGTTCTGTTTGGCCTTTAAAACTTTTTGTAAGGATTTAAGAAGAAAAGATATAAAAAATACAATAAAAAAAGTTCTGGGGAATAAAAATCGCAGTACTGTTTGAAAACACATGGCCTCATAGAGACCCTTGTCAGTAAAACTTTACAGGGAAATATAAAATTGCTTTTATATCGTTTATGATAAGATTGTTTCAAAACCTTTGAAATTATTCTCTGTGGGAACATAGAATGTATTTTTCTTAACCACCAACTTTTAAGGTGATCGTATATTTTATAGGAAGAGAATATTAAGTTCAGCTGGCACTAACCAGTTGCAAATTCCACTTGGGTTTCTCTCTTGAAGACTGCATTAGTGAGGGTAAAGCCATTGACCGCTTCTCCAATTTCCTTTGCTGTTGTCCAATAGATGGGATTTAAAATAGAAACTATCTTTCTCATTGCTGGACCTAAAGAAAAAAAGGATAAATGAGATGACAAAGCAAAATATTTACAGCTCACTGTTATTACTGTCTCCATGGTGTATTATTCATAAGGATAAACCCTAAATAATCTTGAATAACAATAAAATAAATACCAGTATCTCCTACACCATTAAGAGTTGACCAATGTGGCCCTGGCCAGTTGGTTCAGTGGTAGAGCATTAGCCTGGTGTGTGGATGTAGAGCAGCATGATGCCTGATGTGTGGATGTCCCGGGTTCGATTCCCGGTCAGAGCACACAGGAGAAGTGCTAATCTGCTTCTCCACCCTTCCCTTTTTGCTTCTCTCTCTCTCTTCTCCTCCTGCAGCCATGGCTCGATTGGAGCAAGTTGGCCCTGGGCTCTGAGGATAGCTCCACAACCTCCACCTCACATACTAAGAAGAGCTCAGTTGCTGAGCAACAGAGCAGTGCCCCAGATAGGCAGAGCATCACCTCCTAGTGGGCTTGCCAGTTGGATCCCAGTTGAGGCACATGTGGAAGTCTGTCTCTGCCTCCCCTCCTCTCACTGAATAAAAAGAAAATAAGAGTTGACCAATGGGATGGAATTACTATACTGATCATTTAGTAGTAACATCCTTTAGAAACTTCAAGTGGAAATAATACGATGAAAACTCATATATACATTTTTTTAAAAAAAGACTTGTTAATTACTTTTGTAGGCTAAAAAACTTACCAAGACTGCGAGGCACATTGGTAATTTTGGCATGTATTATTCTAGTATTAGAGGTAGGGCTATCTGTCACTGTGGCATTGAGGAAAGCAATTCCAAATTCAACATCGTTAATATTTCCAATAACGCTTCCTCTGGCTCGCTGCGGCCCACCTATTGGGGGAAGGAAAAACATTCCTGGATAAGGAAATAATGTCATCAACATGACATGGGGGGAAATGAAGCCCGTATTCAAAGATGTTACGAATCTCTTAAACATTTGAAAAGATCATTCGACATCTGAATTTAAGAGTGTAATAAATAAGCTTTCAAAACATTCTATTCTCATGTAACACTCATCATCCCACATAAATCTAGGATTCTTCCAATCTATGCACAGTATTTCACAATCCAAAGAATACAATCAGCGCCCAGTCCCAAAGCCAAACTAGGGTGTCTGCTGATGGTGATGAAATGACAGTAATAATGACAGTTTGTTGAGCATGTCATACACTATAGTAAACATTTAATATGTGTTAACTCTTTTAATTTTATCAAAAATCCCATTAAGGTAGTTTGTTTTAAGTAGCTACAGTTTGCAGACCAGGAAAATAAAGTTCAGAAAAATCACCATTACAGCTAGGAGGTGGTGGGGTGAGGATCTGAACACTGATTGGCATCAGAACCCATGTTATTTGACCTACTTGCCTCCTTCCTGAGAACAAAGAGGGACAGGAGGCATCCCCAGCAAAACAGCTCCTAAGCCTTGTGACAGGTCCCTGTTAACATAAATGGGGCATATCTAAATGGTATGTATTATTCAGTCTTGGGGTTCAGATCTCGGGCTTGTCAAGTTCTTTATCTTACGTATATATTTGAAAATGCTTACCTTGAGAAAAAAATAGAAGGATAGTCTACTTTTAACAGTGCTACAAAATTGATACTAAGACAATCAGATTGAAAACAAAGTACAGAATTGTTTTAAAAGCATCTCTACAGTAATTTCATGCCTTCTTTCCATTGTTCAACAAAATTATTGGTCACTAACATAGAATACATGGTTAATGACTGATTCTTAAATGAACTGTATGTTTTGATAAGAGAAAGAAACATATTGGGAAGAAGCTGATAGAAGAAGATAAATATTTATTATTCGGTGCCTTTTTAAAAAATTTAATTAAATTAATTAATTTATTTATTTACAGAGACAGAGAGTGAGTCAGAGAGAGATAGACAGGGACAGACAGACAGGAATGGAGAGAGATGAGAAGCATCAATCATTAGTTTTTCATTGCGTGTTGCAACACCTTAGTTGTTCATTGATTGCTTTCTCATATGTGCCTTGACCGCGGGCCTTCAGCAGACTGAGTAACCCCTTGCTGGAGCCAGCGACCTTGGGTTCAAGCTGGTGAGCTTTTTGCTCAAACCAGATGAGCCCACACTCAAGCTGGCGACCTCGGGGTCTCGAACCTGGGTCTTCTGCATCTCAGTCTGACGCTCTATCCACTGCGCCACCGCCTGGTCAGGCTTATTAGGTACCTTTTAATTGAATATATTTTAAAACGATCAAGAGGTGTTTCAGATATTGTTATCATGTATAATCATGTATTATATACTGGGGAGAAATACAATAATTCAATCTCAGAAAATCAAATAAACATAGTAGTTCGCCATTTTTATTTGCATGACTTTATTAGTGAGAGAAAACATTTTTTTTTTCACATTGGTTCGGTCTCCATGTTCTGGACTATATTCATTTGTTCATCAAGTATTGAGGATACAAAGGTAATAAGAAGAGGAAAAAAGACATGGGACCTGTCTCCATAGAGCTTATATCTGAATAGGGGTGATAGACATTCATTAGCATTCCATTAAAAAATGTCAAATTAATATGTACTAATATATAAAATTTACTACTTAGGGAAGTCTGAAAAAGAAATAAAAACTGAGAGGAGATCTAAAGAAAGTAGGTATCTTAATTAAACCAGGGAAGAAGACAGGAAGGGATTTTCAGGTAAAGAAAATGGCAAGTATCATCCTTTCGGGAGGTGGTCGCTTAGCTACACTGGAGAAACCAAAAGTGAGAGCTGAGAGAGTGATGAGAACCACACAGCAAGATGAGGCAGGAAATTAGATAGGAGGGCCAATCAGGACCTGGGAGGCCATTTTGGTTCCTATAGTTATTCCCAGGCAGGGGAAGAGAAGAGTAGAAGGATCACTAACTCACTTAGTTTGCTGGGTCACTGCTAACAAGCATGACCTCTTGTTATCATTTTGAGTCTCCAGTCTCACAGAAGAACCGGAGTCCCCGTGCTCAACAGACATCTCCTAGTTCTACTTACCTACATAGAAACTTTCTGCCAAACTTCACATCCAAGCTGTCTGTATATTTGGGGCTTCTGCCACTGGGGCCCTGGTACCACCAGAGGCTGAGCTACAAAATGCCTCCACTGACATGGGACCTATTGCCACGCCCACACATTAGAAGAGCCTCAGAATCCTTGGTAATCAGTTGATATGTTGAGACGATACATTGAGCGGTTGACTGACAGACACTTGCCCTTCTTGGCTTATCTAGATTCCTATACTCCATTTTCTTTCTAAAGCAACCTGAAGGCTTTGGAAATCCCAGTGGTATCTCAACACTTCAACAGTGTGAAACTTCTTTCTGGTTTTCTTCTAGCCCGTAGAAAATCTATCCTCTGAGACAAGTACCCTTAGTACTACCCACCATTTCTTAGGACTTAGACTAACTTTTTCTGAGGTCCATGCATTCTAGAATTCTCACTTCATTCCTTCCAAATTTTTACATTACTTACTCAAGCCATGTTACATGACTTCAGTTATAGTAGTTGTGTATATAAAGTAGTATATATACTCTTTATCCTCAAACTGAATTAGTCTCGATTTTACTTACCACACTCAGGTTCGCCATGCTTCCATCTGTGAAAGGACAGCCTCTGACTGTGTATTTCTGTTAGATATTCAGTCTGTGCTCTACCCTCATTTTTCAGCCCAGACTCTCAGCCTGGCTTCCCTGACTTTTCCACACCCTTTTAGCCCTCGAGCCAGGACTACTAGTTACGGCTGTGCAGACCATCTCCTTTTATAGGGCAACCTGGAAAGGGGCAAGAAGGGGCTAATATCCGGCACGAGTCTTCGTGTAGAGCTGCACTAGCTAGAGGAGAAAAGTATATTTTCCTAAATCTTCCTCCCAGAGATGGCATTGTTTTGTCACTTATGGGCTCAGAGTGACCCTCTCTTCTAATTTGCAGCAAGGTTGTAAATGTGCAGAACTATTGTTCTGCCAAAATCTAATGTAGTCGCTTACCTGGGCATGCTTGTGTGTTGCATCTGGACACCTGCGTTGCGTCTCCGGGGCAGGGGCGGCCGCTGTGGGAGGGCTCTGGATTGCTGCACAGCCGCCTTCGAGTCTTTTCACCTCCCCCACAAGAAGCAGAACACGGGCCCCAACCATGCCAGTTTCCCCAACGCCCATCCACTGTGAAAAAGAAAGGAATGGTCATTAACAGATTGGTCCTCAAATGTACATTCAGGGTGGCCCTGCAGGCACAACATTCCTTTAAGATCTGAATGTGAAACAGAAGGCTCGGCTTGTTCTGCTGCCAGGAACCGGGGGGCTCACCAGGGCACATGTCTGTGTTGCATCTCTGGATCTGGGAGTCAGGCCCCCCACAGGCTCTTCCTCCATGGGAGGGTTGAGGGTTGTCGCACGCGCGATACCGCCGCATCTGCCCTCCGTTACACGAGCGGCTGCAGACTCCCCAGCCACTCCAAGGGCTCCAGTTACCATGAGCTACAATACAGAACCATTGGAGAAAGGCGAAACAATGACATTCACTCAAAATGTACGGAGAAACCCTTCCCAGGAACTGAAAAGAAACATACAAATCTCTAAGGAGGCAATTTCCAAAGGGAGATGGTTTCACAGTTACTTTGACCAGAAACTGGGCTTACATTGCAGCAATTGTACAATTCCATTTAATATATATAATATTTATTAAGTCTTATAGTATTCCAGGAGCCGAAGGCTGTGAATGAGACAAAGTCTCTGCTCTCAATGATTCGCAGCTATCACATTTGAGGCACAGTGGATTCAGATGCTGCTAGGGTCTAACGATCTAGCTTGGTGACTGAATTAAGGCAAAGAGCTGCCTGCTAGCCTCCATAGAGGAATCACCAACATCACCCACAGTTCGCATGTAAGGGTGCTCCCGGCCTTGCACTCTGTTGCTGTTCCCATAGAGCAAATGAAATAGGACCCAGCCCCTGCCCATACAAATCGGTTACTTCTGTCGTATTACAGATACACTGCAACCGTACAATGTGTTGATGTCCTAAATCAAAGGCAGGCGGACCAATCAGGCAACGGAATATTATAACTTCAAAGATCTAAAGCCACGTTGGAACTTTAAGGAAGTATAATTTTGACTCACTATTTCCAACACTCACTTGGACAAGGGTCATTATTGCAAAAATCACTCTGGACATCACTCCCTTCACATGGGCTCCCTCCGTGCTGTGGAACAGGGTCGGAGCAGTCCCTTGTTCTCTGTCTGGCACCTCCTCCACAGGACACACTACAAGCGCTCCAGCTGGCCCAGGAGGCCCACTTGCCATCAACTGGATTAAGGGAAACCATACGTGCTCTGTTACTACATAAAAATGAGCAGGTTAAACACTGGGCATTACTAGGTTGAGTGATGTTGTTATTGACATTGATTCTTACAAACATAACTGCCTAGATAAGAGGCAGGCATTAGTTCACTAAGGGTATGAACATTGCATTGCTCTTACCTGGACAGTGTCTTTCATTGCAAACTTGCATCTGTGTCTCCACTCCATCACAGTAGGAGCCATCAAACGACGGTGGGGGATTATTGCACAGCCTCGTTCTTGCCTGAGTACCCTTCCCACAACTTCTGCTGCATGCTCCCCATGGCTGCCAAGTGCTCCATGCTCCGTGAACTACAGATATCCCACGAGACAAGAGTTTCAAGTCACAGAACCATGTTTGTTAAAAAATTAGGCACGCAAATTAACCCAGTAATAAGTTAAATTAGCCCCAAATCTAAAATGATTAGAATTGAACCAAAGAAAACATGAGTGATGGTCTTCCATTCCCCTTCTGGTTAGAATTTCATGGGAAATCGTGTTGATAGGAAAATTCAGAAGGCTAAGTAATGCCAAAATAAATGCTTAACATTATCCTACAGGCTATTTTATTTGAATAAAATTTAATCAAAGTAACATATGTAAACACAATCTGAGATTTTAAATAATAGATAAACATCTGTCTGTGCTCTGAGCTCTGGGAAAAGGGGAAAGGACCAGCAGCTCTGGAGCAAGGCTGTATAACAGATCAAGATGTGGTTATGGACAATACAAACGTTCCCACAATGATAACTTGGACCCGAGATCGCAAGACCACATATTTAAGACTGATTCAGCTCCATGTTTAAAAATGTACTTGGATCTTTCAACAACATGATGATTTGCACAGTTGTAACTCTTTGAAAAAAATCTTCTCCATTACATAGTGCTCATGGATTAAAAGTTCTGAATAACACACTCACCTGCTTCTGAAACAACAGAAAAAGAACTGACCCATATTTTCCAAGGAGTGATATTAAGACCTTCCATTTGGTAACTAACATATTGCACCATCTGACCACAGGACTGAAACAACCTTATGTTTCTTACCAGGTGCATGGGCTGGGAATCATTGCATATTATGATTTCTCTTATGCATAAGTCAGTATTGGGTCATATTTTTGTTTTGAGGGTAATTTCCAGATATGGGGCTCATAAAGTATGTTTTTGTGGTCAACCAGTCTAACCAAGATTTGAACCAAAACAAGGCCTTAAGGTCAGGGTCTAAATATTCTTTTAATAACTGATCAGATGCCAAAAAAAGTAAGTTGAAAACCAAGTAATAAAATTATCATTTGGTTTCTTTGTTTAGAAAACATTTTAAAGCACATTTTGCATTTTCTTTGCATTGTTTCCTAGTTGATTTGACCACATATACCTGTACTTTGTAGACAGAGGCAAATGGTCAAATTTATTTTAACTGAAAAAAATTTGCACTAAAATGTATTTGACTAAACCTAAAGAAAAAGGAGAAAGCTCTTAAATATTTGGCAGCTACTTTGCAAAACTATTCTTTTTATTAATTCTGATTACTGATGCTCATAGTCCTTATACATGGGCTATATGATTTAAAGAGTTCTGCTGTTTCAATTATTTTCATATGTTCTATTTTCAAGGGTCTTGGTTAACAAAAGCACATACCTCTCACAATATAAAGTCTTATAGCATAGATGCATTTTTTATTAGAGGATTATAACTGGGTAATGTTTAGGCATTAATTATCTGTGTAGTTCCTATTATATACAAATAGAGATTTTTGGATGAAGAGTTATTTTTTTTAATCAATACAGAAAACCTTAACCAGAATTGAACTTCATAAAATCTGGTAGAGTTGAAATGTTTCTTTTATATGAATGGAATGAAAACAAGACTAAAGAGAGAATGATAATATAAAACAGAGAAGGCATAAAACTGTATGGTGTCTAAATACCAAAGAAGACAACTGTGGAAGAAATTAGTATGTAAAAAAATGCAGCCCGACCAGGCAGTGGCGCAGTGGATAGAGTGTCAGACTGGGATGCGGAGGACCCAGTTTCGAGACCCCGAGGTCGCCAGCTTGAGCGCGGGCTCATCTGGTTTTGTTTTGTTTTTTAAGTTTTTTTTTTTTTTAAGATTTTATTTATTTATTATAGAGAAGGGGGGGGGAGCAGGAAGCATCAACTCCCATATGTGCCTTGACCAGGCAAGCCCAGGGTTTTGAACCAGCAACCTCAGCATTTCCAGGTTTACGCTTTATCCACTGCGCCACCACAGGTCAGGCAGGGCTCATCTGGTTTGAGCAAAGCTCACCAGCTTGGACCCAAGGTCGCTGGCTCGAGCAAGGGGTTACTCGGTCTGCTGAAGGCCTGCGGTCAAGGCACATATGAGAAAGCAATCAATGAACAACTAAGGTGTCACAAGGAGAAACTGATGATTGATGCTTCTCATCTCTCTTCGTTCCTGTCTGTCTGTCCCTATCTATCCCTCTCTCTGTCCCTGTAAAAAAAAAAAAAGCGAAATATAGTAGATAAATTTGTTGTTATACTACGTTGCAATTTTGATTCTGGAAAGGCAATATAGAGCATGGTCCTTAGGATTGGGAACTCTGGACCAGATGCCTGGGGCCTGACTAACTGCCCTGCCCTGACTGTGCAATTCTGGGTGAGTTACTAGTTTATAATCTGCAAAATGCAGATAACAAAAGAACCTGCCTTACTAGGATCGGGGTGAGGAATAATGAGTTTATAGATGAAAAATGCAGGATCAGTTCGGCACACACAATAAGTACTATGCACAGTAAGCCATGAGCTAGGATGGCTATTCTTTACTCCAAAGCTCTCAATGATTTCCAAAAAGATGCTTTTAAAAATGCTCATTCTTTAAGTAAGCTGTAAGAATATGTGTTTCTTTTTTAATGATAATGATTCTCAAATGGCAGCAGAAAGGCCCACTTCAGAAAACACCAACCTTTTTAGGGGGGGAGGACTGGAAGTTTAAAAATACCATTCTAGGCCCTGGCCGGTTGGCTCAGTGGTAGAGCATCAGCCTGGCGTGCAGGAGTCCCGGGTTTGATTCCTGGCCAGGGAACACAGGAGAAACACCCATCTGCTTCTCCACCCTTGCCCCTCTCCTTCCTCTCTGTCTCTCTCTTCCCCTCCCTCAGCCAAGGCTCCATTGGAGCAATGTTGGCCCGGTCGCTGAGGATGGCTCTGTGGCCTCTGCCTCAGGTGCTAGAATGGCTCTGGATGCAACAGAGCGATGCCCCAGATGGGCAGAGCATCGCCCCCTAATGGGTATACCAGGTGGATCCCGGTCGGGCGCATGCGAGAGTCTGTCTGACTGCCTCCCCGTTTCCAACTTCAGAAAAATACAAAAAATACCATTCTAACCAAGGCAGGGGAAGTACAACATAACCCTAAAATATCAATTTGCACCAGAAAGTAAGAAATTGTTCAAGGAAATTTATAACTATTATCATACAGATGTCATAGTTGATAAACTATACAAAGAGTGCTATAATCAGGTATTTCTGGCTCTTTTATTTGGATATATTATGCAATTGTAATCAGCTTCCTAATTCTTCAAGATTAGAAAAGAAATTGTGTCTTTAGGTTTATTTTCTTTAAGATTTCATGACAGTATTTTTTGTTTTTTGTACTGTAATGGAAGTTCTGCAAATCAAGATGCCCAGGGTCTAAGCAAATAGGCTTGGGAGTCATCAGGTTGACCTGGGTCCAAATCCTTGGTTTACTTTCACTAGCTATGTAACCTCAGTGAATTAATTATCATATATTTCCTGAATCTTAGTTTCCTTGTCTGTACACCAGGATGCGATTACCCCATGCAGCAGATAACAATCTCATTTTGGCTTGTCAATAACCTTCTTTTGACCATCTCAGTGAATGCTCTATCACTTCAACTATTTGAGTGTATGTTGCATGTTTATCAGTAGCTGAATGATATGATCTGTGTAGCATTCTAATTTGAACAATTAGAACAGTGCCTTGAACAAAGAATGGATGTTCAATAAATATTTTTTGGATGAATGAATAAATAGATGAGTGAATTAGTGAGTGAACAGCCACGCCTCTATTCCATATGATTTCTTGCAGGCTGTTAAACAGGGAGCCCTGACCCTCCAGACACACTGTGGGCAAGTGCCCCAAGCTGGCTTTTAAAGTGTCCTTCTCCTGGACTCAAGCTCAGAGGCGAGCATGGGATGCAAATAAAGTCACACAGGGTCCTTCCCCAGAGGTGAACATGAATTCTGAGAGCTCTTTGTCTCTGAGGCCTTAGATTATAAGGCCCTTGTGAGCCAGTAGCTGTCAGCGGTCACTTTTTCCATCACATAGAGAGAGTTTAAAGGAGCATAAAACTAAGAGAGGAAAGAAGAGATGAAGGAAGGAAAACATGGGCCAAATCCTTGGATTCAATCATACCTGAAAGTAGAATTTTTACTTAAGCTTACATAAGTTTGGTTTCTGTCACTTTAATCTCTAAGAGCCCTAAAATACCTATGTTATAAGTTTGTTGCACACAGTCCAAAACAGCGTGTATATATAGCACGTAGCGTGGTTCCTAGCATGTGATAGGTGTTAAGTCAACAGTAGTGATTATTTAGCCCTCACTAACTGTGTGTTTCTGGGAAATTCTTTAACCTCTCTGGATTTTATTTCTTTCACCTGAAAATGAATACCTGGATTAGGTGTTGTCTAAGGTTGTTACCTCTACAATTTCATGTAATTATTTATGTTTTCTCTATGTGATTAAAAACGCACCACAATTTTGAAGCCTTTTATTGTGATCAGTTAAATCAGCTATTTTACTTAACACTGATCGACGTTCTACCTTCATAAGTTTATCCATGAGACAGAACTAAGAACATGGAGAATGATTATGTTCCAGGGTAGAGACCATAACATCTTTTCACAATGAAGAAGAGGTCATTCTAACCCCTTGATAAGAATTAAAAATAGGAAAGTTTTGCCTATCGGTGGATTCTCACCTGGGCAAGGCCTAACATTGCACACAATAATTTCCACAGCGCTCCCTTCACACGGCCGCCCGCCATGTTGGGCTGATGGATTATTGCACGTTCTGGTCCTGGTTTGGTTGCCACGTCCACAGCTCCTTGTACATTCTTCCCAAGGGCTCCATTCTGACCAGCTACCATCCACTGTACAAAGGTGAAACATTGTACCATCAGATACATTTCGACTGAAAGTACTAATACTGGGACAGCCCCTAGTTAGGGAACAGAAAGGAACACGTGCTCGTCTGTTGAATCAAGAGGTGTACCTGGACACAGCTTGTGCAGACAGTTTCGCATTTCTGAATCTGACCCTTGACAAGGCTTCCCTCCATTGGCTGGAAATGGGTTGTTGCACAGACGACTTCTCTTTTGGATGCCTCTTCCACACGTGACACTGCACAATCTCCAGGCAGACCACGGGGAAAACCCGCCATGAACTGCAAATCAAACATTCTACTTGGTCTCTGCTTTAGTAAACAAAAAATTGCAAGTTGGATTTCATTTAAAATATGCACTGGGTCTACTGCTAAATCTGGAACGTCTAAGAAGGTGCTTAGGGATGCTCTCCTTTATGGCAAAATTAATATCTAAGTGTGAGAGTCTGGGGGTGTCAAGAAGGAAAGGCAGACAGAAGGGGAGTGGTAGAAGAGGGTGGGGGGGTGAATGGTGTTGGAAGGGGACTTGACTTGGGGTGGTGAACACACAATACAATATACAGTTACTGTATTAAAAATTGTAAACCTGAAACCTGTATCATTTTATTAACCAATGTCATCCCAATAAATTCAATAAGAATTTTTTAAAAAAATCTAAGTATGCGAGAAGAACTTCAAACAATGAACTAAGTTTCTGCCCAGCTCCAACCCCGGCTCACTTAGACATGGCTACTGAAAGAGTGAGCGGCCAGAAGTTTATGTACTGTTTACTTTTTGAATATAACTAATTTTTTTCTTTTATGGGGCTACAGCAGACCGAGTAACCCCTTGCTCAAGCCAGCGACCTTGGGTCCAAGCTGGTGAACTTTTTTTTTTTAAATTTTTTTAAAATTAATTTATTATTTTTTACAGAGATAGAGAGTGAGTCAGAGAGAGGGATAGACAGGGACAGACAGACAGGAACGGAGAGAGATGAGAAGCATCAATCATTAGTTTTTCATTGCGCGTTGCAACACCTTAGTTGTTCATTGATTGCTTTCTCATATGTGCCTTGACCGCGGGCCTTCAGCAGACTGAGTAACCCCTTGCTGGAGCCAGCGACCTTGTGCTCAAGCTGGTGGAATTTTGCTCAAACCAGATGAGCCTGCGCTCAAGCTGGCGACTTCAGGGTCTCGAACCTGGGTCCTCTGCATC
This sequence comes from Saccopteryx bilineata, assembly GCF_036850765.1. Lineage (NCBI taxonomy): Eukaryota > Metazoa > Chordata > Mammalia > Chiroptera > Emballonuridae > Saccopteryx > Saccopteryx bilineata. Next base: position 293,354,294 of record NC_089491.1, on the reverse strand, counting down.
CCAGTTTGACGCTCTATCCACTGTGCCACCGCCTGGTCAGGCTTGAATATAAATAATTTTTTTAAAAGCAAAATATATGCATTGATTTCTGACAATATATTTGATTATTTTTCAATAAAAAATTCAGTTTGGAAAATTTAAAACATAATAAATAAAATTTAAAAAATTCAGTTTGGGAATTTAAATGATTAACTTGTGATTTTTCAGCTCTAATCTGTATTTAGTCCCTTCAGTCTGTAAATTGGGATGAGATTTTTGTCTTAGGTCCATAATCTAGAAGTATTTTAAGGGTAAAGGAGACTTGGATTAAGATGCTTAATAATTTTTATGACTTGAGTTGCCCCAGGTGCTGTTTAAAACAACTATCTGTCTGATCACACTTACCCTGTACTGTGACCGGCACTCTGACAAGGACAGAACCCATCAAATTTCGAGCAACACATTCATATTCAGATGTATCTTCTTTCTGAGCAGCAGAGATATATAATGAGTTGTTGGACAACACAGTAACTCGGTTGTCCCACGGGATAGCGTGCCCTTGACGAGACCATGTAATGGCTGGATGAGGCTCTCCAGTTGCCTGACAATTCAGTATGACTTTGCCACCAGCATTAATAATAGTTGCTATTGGCTCAAGAGTGATGATGGGAGGACCTATGGAAAAACATAATGTTTCTTAGGTTTTGTGGCATGATATTAACATTTTACTCAACATTATATACAACTACTTTAAAATCAGGTTAATTTGTTTAGAAAACACTGTAGCTTCTCAACTACTATGGTTGCAATTGTCATTGACAGATTTTTTATAGCTCCATTTTGTTTAGTAAATGTCAACAATTTTAAATCCCTAAACAGATTAGCCTAGAGCAGTGGTCGGCAAACCGTGGCTCGTGAGCTACATGCGGCTCTTTGGCCCCTTGAGTGTGGCTCTTCCACAAAATACCACTTGTGGGTGCTACCTTGTTAAGGAATGTACCTACCTATATAGTTTAAGTTTAAAAAATTTGGCTCTTCAAAGAAATTTCAATTGTTGTACTGTTGATATTTGGCTCTGTTGAGTAATGAGTTTGCCGACCACTGGCCTAGAGCATGGGATCTGCAGTCACGTTTTCTGAATTCAAGTTCTGCTTTTACTCCTTACTACCTCTCTAAGCCTTTATGTCTTTAAAAAGGGTGCCTAATTCAGAGGATTCTTGTTAGCCTCTATTGAGATTATAAAAGCACAGCTCTTTGATGGGGTAAACACAAAATATTATTAGTACTATTGTTATCATTGCTGTTTTTTACATGGTGAACATTCACTTATTTCCCTTATATAATTTTTGTGGCAGAGTCATTATTAACTTACTCTTTCATTATTGGTCATCACTTATTTATTCAATAAGCATACATGGAAAGCTTACAATTTTCCAGGCATTGTGCTAGATGCTGAGGGTATAAAATGAACAGAGACAACTTCTAGTCTGAAGGAGCTCCAAGGCCACTGATAAGGTGAACAAGTAACTAATTATTTAGTTGTGTTATAATATAACTATAGACTTGAGTAACAGGATAGGTAGAACATAATTTACTACAGAGTAATAAATGTGTGGAGATTTGGGAATGTAAACAATAGTAACTTGATAAATCATAAAAACATGTCACTGGAAATGGAAAGGAAAAGGAAGACATTCAAGAATTATGAAGAAAGTAGGAGTGATAAGACTTTGTCATTGAATGGTATGAAGAGAAGGGAGGAATTAATGGACAGTATAATGTCTGTTGGGAAATTTGATAGAACATGAGAGGAAGAGTATATTTGTTGGGAGGGAGTAAGGAACGATGATTTGCATGCATTTAGAGCTGTTGACCTGGTGGTATCTATGGGATGTTGCTGAAGAAATGTCTAGATGGGAAGTGAATATTCATTTCTGGAGTTCAGAATAAAGATACGGGTTCAGACTACAGATTTATGAGTCTTCATGATTGGAAGGAATGCTTCAGAAGTGAATCTAAAATGAGAGAAAGAGGACCAAAGACAGAAACCATTACAACATTATTATTTAAGAAATGGACAGAAGGCAAACCTATAAATGGTATTAAGAGCAGATCATTGTGGTAGGAAGAAACTCAGAGAAAATGGTATCCTGGCAATAAAAGGAAGGAGTTTCAAGAAGGAGGGAAGGGTTAATAGTTCTACAGTGGATGATAGCTGCTCAAGTGAAGTCCTTGGAGAGAATGTAGAAGTTGCATACAACTGTTGACAGAATATTTATTTTTATACAAGTCTACAGTGTCAAAGAAAGAATATGAAAGACTTCATGGGAATAAGAAGCTTGGCTGCACTTTCAAAAAGGGTAAGATTATATATAAGAAAAGGGAGCCTACTTGGAAAGAAGAAAATAGCAGGGCAATGGATTTAGTTTTAAAAGGATGATTCATCCTCTTGCATACAAGGTTTCAAATATTTGGTTAAAATCTTCAAAGAGAATCAGAAGAGGATTTAAAATTCAATAGGTAAGAAAAGGGGAACTTGTATATTCTTGAAGGAACACGATGGGATGAAAGCAGTGTGTTAGTGGGACTGAATTAAAAGGTAGGATGATTTGCTCAATGAGAGGTAAAAACTATCAGATAATTCAGAGTGGTGAATGCATATTGAAGGTGGAGAAGTATATCTGGAATAATAGAACATAAAACAAAAAAAGAGAAGTAAAATGTGTTTTATTGTGATATTAATATGATAGTATTTTATGTAAAGGTGTTACCAACACGTCCTTATACATGAGGTTTGATTCTCAGTGAGAATCCTTAACGCCTTATTCATATAAATGCCCACAGCATTTGACACAATTGCCTTCTTACTCTATATTGACATTAACCTCATTCTAGGAAAACTCAGTGCTGGAGCTTTTATTTCTCTCCCAGAGCTCAGATTACATTATATATTCAATAAATTTGCTGAATAAAGTAAATATTTCAGATTAATTACTCAGCACTAAATGACAACATAATAACTAAATGAGCTCATCTGCTCATGTTATTATGGTTAAAGTGTCAAATAAAACTCAGCATTTTCATTTATATACCATATTTGAATATTTCCAATTGCACATAAAACTGTGTTAATTCAACAATAAAATTCCTTATGTGCATCTTCCAAGGTTGACTTAATTCCACCAGTCACGTGAAGATAAGTTAAACATGATTATTTTATATAAATAAAGGCATTATTTTTGGTTCTTTAATCTTAATTTTAAACAAATTATATTCTTGGCTACCTTTATATGCCTCGTTTATTTAAATAAGTTTATTGCCAGTCTATGTAAATAAGCTATTCTAACGCAGCCTGTCTTAACCCAGGTCAGTGGAACACTCTTCCAGAAGGAATTAATCATGTGATGTCCTACCTACATTCACCCAAACAAAGAAGGTAGAAGTTTTCATGGGAATGACATTTATTTGCAAAGTGTGGCATTTAAAAAAAAATTTACTTATTAAATTTAATGCAGTGACATTGATAAATCAGGGTACATATGTTGAGAGGCAAAGTGTGGCACTTTTATATTCTCCTTTTGTTGAGTTACAACTCACATCAGCATATTAACATTTTTGGAAAGATCTGCAGTAAAACAATACATCTAAGCAGGACACATAGCACATGTTCTTTAGATATTAAATAAATGAATGAACATTGTTTAATCTTTTTTTCCACAGACTTATTTGAGTATCACAGGTTTACCATTTGATAAATATGTACTTGTAAGATATGGAAACCTAAGTGTCTGTAGATGAATAAATGAATAAAGAAAATGTATATATATGTAATATGTACGTACACACAACACACACACACACACACACACACACACACACACACACACTGGAATTACCCCTAAGAAAAAAGAAAATCCTGCCATTTGAGACAACATGGACGGACCTGGAGGGCACTATGTTAATGAAATAAGTCAGACAGAGACAAATAGTATACGAGATCACTTCTATATGAAATCTTAGAGGAAAACAAAGTCGAACTCGTAGAAACAAAGGGTTGATTAGTGGTTGCCAGGAGCTGGAGGGTGGGAGAAGTGGGTCTTCCTACCCACTGACCATTTTTGATGGTCAGAGGATACGAACTTCAATTATAAGATGAATAAGTTCTGAAGAGCTAATGTATAGCATGGTGACCATAGTTACTAATATGTATAGTACACTTGTAAGTGCATATATCATTAGTGTTCTCACCAAAAAAATAAAACCAAAACAAATTGTAACTGTGTAAAGTGAATGATGTGTTCATTAACCTCATTGTGGTAACCATGTCATAACACATACATGTATCAAATCATCACATTGTACACTTTGTTTACAATTTCATTTGTCAATTATACGTCAATTAATCTGGAGGAAAACCACTATCTTAATGGTGTAGAAGTTGCATACAGCTCTTGACAGAATATTTATTTTCATACTAGTCTACAGTGTCAAAGGAAGAATATGAAAGACTTCATAAATAAATAAAAATATCTGTTAAATGTTAAAGTCATAACATTTTTCTCAAATGTTAAAAAGTCTTCCAGAAAAATGGTTTGGCAAATAGCTGTTAGTCAACACCAGTCAACAGTATCTCTCAGTAGTGAATGAAAGAAATGTAAATTCATCCTGTTAAATACTGAACCTATTCACAAAATAAGTTGGCTGGCTTAAGTTCTCAACCAATGACGTTGTCCTCGGGTCAGCCCCTGAGGTGTCCCTGGAGACCTGTCCCATGGGCCACCGTAGTCTTTCTTGTTTTCTTTTCTTTTCTTTTTTTTTTTTTTTTTTTACAGAGACAGAGAGAGTCAGAGAGAGGGATAGATAGGGACAGACAGACAGGAACGAAGAGAGATGAGAAGCATCAATCATCAGTTTCTCCTTGCGACACCTTAGTTGTTCATTGATTGCTGTCTCATATGTGCCTTGACCACAGGCCTTCACCAGACCGAGTAACCCCTTGCTGGAGCCAGCGACCTTGGGTCCACGCTGGTGAACTTTGCTCAAACCAGATGAGCCTGCGCTCAAACTGGTGACCTCGGGGTCTCGAACCTGGGTCCTTCCATATCCCAGTCTGACACTCCATTCACTGCGCCACTGCCTGGCCAGGCCCTTCTTGTTTTCTTAATCATGACAGCTCTGCCGTCCAGGGGCTTCACAGTGAGTACGATCACTCTGTCCAGATCACATAGTTATTTCATGGAAGCAACAACTTACCCGGAGCACTTTTGAGATCGTTTACATTAGTCTTTACTCTTAATATGTATTTTTAAAAAGGTATAAAATGGCATCTTTGTAAAAGCACCTTACACAAACTGTGGTGAACTATAATAAGAGTATTCCATTGACTATAGTGCAAACAAACAAACAAACAAAAAGCTCTGCCGTGAAGCAACTGCAATTGTGAACCACATGTGTTCGATAAAACAAAGAAAAATGTCTGTGCCACACTGTGCAAATCTATGCTCCATAATAATCCTCTGTCAGAAGCGGAACACTAAAGTAACACTGTGAAAGCTACCATTAATATACTTGCTAAATGGTCAGGGCACACAGGAGAAGCACCCATCTACTTCTTCACCCTTCCTCCTCTCCTTTCTCTCTCTGTCTCTCTCTTCCCCTCCTGCAGCCAAGGCTCCATTGGAGCAAAGTTGGTCTGGGTGCTGAGGACGGCTCCCTGGCCTCAGCCTCAGGAGCTGGAATGGCTCTGGCCACAACGCAGCAAAGCCCCAGAGGGGCCGAGCATCACCCCCTAGTGGGCATGCTGGGTAGATCCGGGTTGGGCACATGCGGGAGCCTGTCTGACTGCCTTCCCATTTTTCACTTCAGAAAAATACAAAAAAAATAAATAAATAAAAATAAATACACACACACACACTTGCTAGAAAGTGAAGATAATGAATGTTCTTTATCAGGCAACATTGCTTCAATCAGGTGTTTAATGAGAATTGAATTAAGCAGCTTACTCTGCAGAGTGAGGCTCATGCTGCGCTCCACCACCCCCGCCTCGTTGGCAGCGACGCACGTGTAGTCACCGGCATCCTCATTCTACGGAAGAAGCAGTGTTTATAAAACCGGGCGCTTACAGAGCAGGGCAGAGAACTTCGTTCACCGAGATGCAGGTTTTATGAAATTTCCTTTTTGTGAAGGCATTTTAATGGAAATAGAAAAGAGAACCTATATATATTTAACCTCATAAATAGGCTAAAGAAGAAAAAGAAAAATTCCCAGCCTAATTTTTTTCAAAACAGCCTACTATTGCTCTGTGGGGATAAGTACTGGAAAACCAAAGCAAAAACAACATTTTTAAATTAACATCTTTCCAAAATTTCTTTACTAAAGGAAAATGCTGATATTATTTTTATAGTAATTTTAAAAAGCATTAAAAAGAACAAATTAATAAATTTGAGTCCTTTCTAATGGGGATTAGTTAATAAAAGAAAGTTTAGCTTCCATTGGCAGAGTTTGAAATTTAGGCGAGAAAGTGAAAGGCTAATTTATTGGTAATTATAAAACAGAATATAATTCCCAAATTTATATGAATGTGGTATAAAATATCTTTATTATATGTGGCTTAAGTGTCTGTTTGTCGCCGATAGCTTATTGGTTGCTTGCGTAACTGTACTAGCCAATGGGGTAAAGTTGCCACGGCATTCAAATAGTCCCGCCTTCTGGCATGCCACCTCACAAATTGAGGTTAAAGATTGGAGCAATTATTATGCTGTTAAGAAATCTTAACACCAGAAGGGGTCTTTGCAATGGTACAAGACTAGAGGTTCTCCAATTAAAAAATAATGTCATAATAGCTAAGTCTTTGACTGGCTCCTCTAAAGGTGAAATACATGTCATTCCAAGAATTGATTTGGCTCCATCTCAAACAGGGTTGCCATTTCAATTGAGACGTAGACAATTTCCTGTAAAACTTGCCTTTGCTATGACCATCAATAAGTCTCAGGGCCAAACGCTTAAGCGTGTTGGCATTTTTTTACCTGAGCCTGCATTTGGACACGGTCAACTTTATGTTGCCTGTTCAAGAGTTCGTGAAAGAACGGACATAAAATTAAAAATAATTGATGGTCTTCTGCAAGGCAAGCTTAAAAATGATGGAAAGATCTACACAAGAAATGTTGTGTACAAAGAGATCTTTGACATGTAAATTAACATTTTATTATTTAAATCACCTTTATTTATTGAGCTAGCGGTGGCTCTTAAGAAATGTACCACCAGTGGTTTCCTTCATTGCACTCTACTTTAAGCAATTAAGCAAGTAGAAGGGGGAAACCCCATGGGGCAGTAAGCAAAGGGGCGTCCTCGCCGCCTGCCCTGGGTAATTCAGTTTGAATTAGCAGACACCTTTGTACAAATCATTTTAATTACAATTTATAATATCTAGAACAGTGGTCATTTCGTATGACCACCGGGCTTTCTAGTATATATATATGTGTGTGTGTGTGTGTGTGTGTGTGTGTATATACACATACATACACACACTATATAGGTATAGATTTGGTGACTAATCAGAGCCACAGATTTCTTTAAAGTTTTTATGAACAAGAGAATTCTGGTCTTCTTAATAGAAACATTATGCCAATAAAGGGAAACTGAATTGCAGGAGAGAGAGGAGTGAGGGAGAAGGAAAATAGATGTTTTGATTAAATGTTCAACTGGTGGTGACAATGTATTACAGAACAACAGTTTCTAGTAGGGAACTGTAAACGGGAGCTGGAAGAGTTTCAGGGTTGGAAATAGATATTTAGCAATCTGATACTGTATGGTAAAAAAATTTGGATTAATATTAATGTTGGCATTAGAAAAAGTACCAACAACTACAGAAGTAGTAATATTTGTTTAGAGAAGAGGAGAAAGAGGGATAATGAAGAAACCTGAGACTCATTAGGGTATAAGGTTGAGATATTATCTCAAAATTTAAGGGACCATCAACATCAAACATTAAAATCAAATCAAGGAGAATAAAAGACTGAGTGGCCGAGGGCATCAGGTTATTAGATAGTACATTTTAACTGTTATTTCAATTGATTTAACAATGGGTTAACACAGTACCCATATGTAGTCTAGTTGAGAGATTTTTAGACAAAATATTTCACTCACGTGACCCTCAAATTAGAATAACTTAATACTCATTTTCCAAATTACTGCAGCTTTTGGAAAGCCTAATATATGTGTAGTTATTGGTTTAGTGATGCAAACTACCCTACAATTTATTTGCAATTGTGTTTATAATTCAATTTCCTGTTGTAAAATAGATTTGAGGACATTTTTCTGCTGATGCTAAGTAACAGGTCAATGATCTGAAACAAAGCAGCAAAATTATTTTATTGCTCACACTTCTCTGAAAGGGCCCAGAATAACTGATTTGAACCATTGCCTCTGTGTTTTGTAAGAAATCATTGATTCAGATTTTATGCTATAAATAAGAATGCAAGAGAAACTGTTCCCACCCATGGCACCTATAAAAAGGCAGTAACTGTGGCAGTTGAAGTATATATCGACAATTCCAGTGAGACTTACCACTGTGCCATAAATGGCCAGGGAGCCGTTGCCGAGCTGACGGATTCTGTGGTTAATTTCAATGTCGACTCCCTTTCTGCTCCACTGAATAGTTGGGGCAGGATCTCCTTTCACCTCACAGTTCAGGATTGCATTTCCGCCAAGTGGTTCAATCCAGTTGGAAGGGTAATCACCTTTGAAGACTGGAGGTTCTGGGGAAAAACACAGGACAAGTATAATTAAAAGGAAGCGCTGATAATCTCTTTGTAGTTCTGAGCTGTTTACATAACTTAGTGAAGAAGGGGATAGCCACTTTCAAACCCCATGAATTTTCCAAAATCAGCTGCTCATGCTAATCAACTAGATAATCTCATCAGTTTCAATGATCTAAGCAAATGCCAAATACTTTGTGCCGAATGTTTTACCTACTTTGAGTCGAACGTTCATAATATTCTATTTCTTTTGTATTTGCGTTACCTGTGAATTAGGACTAAATGGATTAGTAAACTGAAGTTATAGTGTATTGCTACAGAATAAGGACGTAAAACACAAACCATTTATTAAATAAATTATGAATCAAAAATAGAGCACAGTTACCTACCTACCTTTCACATAAACAAATCCAATCGCCTTCACAAAACCAATGCTGTTCTCTGCAGTGCACACGTAAGTGCCCGAATCCTCTTTTGAAACCCTTTCAATAACAAGTTCACTGTGTCCGTTGACACTGTCAAAGTGGGCTGAGAGAAACAAGTTAGGAAACAACACAAATGCCTCTCAGTAACCTCAGAAAAGAATCACAGCAGCTCAGTGTTTTGCAGGTTAGATTTATGTGTTGGTCAGCAATTGAACCAGAGATTTCATCGTGACCTCAGAGAAGAGAGCCTTTTCCACAGATCCCTTCCTCTGAGCTATTTGCTATGTCTATAGATGCTTGTTTGAAGAATGAAAAACAGCAGAAGGAACAGGAAAAGAGAATAAAAACAAACATTTAAAAAAATTATTTTAGGTTGAAAGTACACCTCTCACCTCAAAGTGTTGCTAAATCTAGCTCAGAGTCTCTGGGTTTCAAAAATCTTTCACTAGAAATACATTTTTCATTTAATTTATCTCACTCCCATTTTTCCCCCCAAAAAAATTTATATCAAAAACATGAAAACCTTTTCAGTTATAATTCAACTCACTTCACAGGTCAGAAGGGATGTTATAAAAAACGTACGCTAGTTAAGGACATGACTAAATTTGTAATAATTTAAACTTCCCCATAAATGTTGCTGATATAAATACTTTCAAAGGTAGCTGTAATATTTAGAATACACTATAAGGTTAATCCTAAAACAACTGATTCTGAATGATTCTGATCAGACCAGCCAGTATCTAATTATGTTAGATACATTTACATTGCCTGCTTTCCCCATTCAAACCATCTTCTAAAATTTCAGAAAACAGTAAGCAAAAAACTAAGCTTTAAAATTTAAACAGCTAAATCAGTACTACACCTTCAGAAAACAGGACTTAGATGTTCTTGCACTTTCTTTGCCCTAGTGACATATCTTATTTTTATTATATAGTTAATGAAGTCTAGATATTAACTCTAGATATAAATATTTATAACAGAGAAATCTCAAGCTCACTACTTTTCTAGCAAGATATTTATTAAATGCTAATAGCATAGGATTTCAGAATTCAATTTTGGACAAGTTCTCATAACTGTAATGTCTTTATGCTGGTGACAAAGTCTAACAAAGAAGGTGATACATGTCCTTCCAGCTCGAGGGTTCAAGACATTATCTCAACATTAGTGCACATATAGACTAGAAATTTCTACATAACCTATCTACACTATATTGGAGGTTAATGAGTACAATGAGAAGCCGAGTTGTCTGTAAAATTAAGTGAATCTTCAGGACTCTTAACAGTAGCCCTATATTTTGTTTATCAATGGAGACCCAGCGGGGATAAATTCAGGTGCCAATTTATACAACACAGTTTTCTCTTGGGGGGACATTATGTTTAGGTTAAAAAAAATCTACTTATATCCTGCAGTATATGTAGCCCTGTGACTAGCTTATCCTTTCAAAAAAATGACAAGACCATAATATACTAGGTAGAAGTTAAAATCCTAGAAAAGGTATACATTTTATGGAACGTAGAGCAATCTATTCTTCGTGTAACCTTCCATAAATTCCCACAGCTGAAGGAAATAAAGATTGGGTGTATTTATTCTCTTCTGAAGAATTAAGTTACCAACCTGGGATGATATTGTTATTGAAGGTCCATGTTAACTTGGGCAATGGAATACCAGTGGCTTTACAGCTTAATCGTAGCTGTTCTCCTTTATTTAATGACACATCTCCCGGAAGTTCAGTAAAAGTGGGGAGAACATGTACGGTCAGGCTGACAGCTTGTGTGTCTTCACCTGCAGCATTGTGTGCAACGCAGGTATAGGTTCCAGAATCCTCTGGCTTAAAGAAAGAAAAACCACAGTGCTTAAAAGTACATATTCTCACATCATATTGCATAAAATACACAAACTTGCATAGCTTGGTCCCTGAAGGAGAACTCTTATGTAAAGACAGTTTAAGTTTCCATCTTGTAGTCTGACTCATCTGTCTAGCTTTTGGCAATAACATAATTTAACATGTATAAGAGTTCAAACAACAGCCCACACCTTACAGAACCCTAGTATTTTACAGTCATAGAGCTCAGAAAACTTTAGATTCTAAAGTTTATCAAACAGCTCGTGTACTTCTGCTCTGCACTGTGCAACACTGAGCAAGAAAGTCTAAGTAATTCTCAAGATGAGTTGCACCTTGACTGTATAGTTGGCTGTCTGGATAATGTGGCACCAGAAACCACCACATTTTCAAAGGAAATGGCAAGAGTAAGGGCAATATTACCTGCAGTTCTGAAATATCACTGACTAAAAATAACGGCCAGTTTTTGGCACTCGTCTTCTTAGATGTGTTGGTGGCATGAGAAACAATTATGACTCGCTTCTCTTTGAAGCCATGTCTTCACTTGATTTCCTGGACAGCCCACTTCCCTGGTTCCTTTCCTATCTCACTGGTTGCTCCTTTCCTAGCTCCTTTGTGCTGGCTTCCTCCCAACGTTACATCTTAATGTTGGCATGTGAGAGGTCCTAGTCTTTGGTTCTCCTTTCTTCTGTATCTACACTCAATTTCTGGATGAACTCATCGATCCCATAGCTTTAAATACCATCTATATGCTGATGAGCACCTATATTTCCAGCTTAGATCTTTCATGTAAACTCCAACTATACTGAACTTCTCACTTTTAGTCTCTGCTTGGATGCCTAAAAGACATCTTAAACTTATGTTCAAAACTGAACTCCCAATTTCTTCTTCTCCCTTATTGTTCTGACTACAGCCTCCATCTCAGAAGACAGCCGCTTTATCGTTCCTTTGTTCTCAAAACATTTGAATCATCCTTACTCTTTTCTTTTTCACACCCTACTTGCAAGCTAGATAGGAAATCTACCTTCAAAGAATACGCAGGACCCAACCACTTTTCACCCCTTCTCTGCTAACACTCTGCTTTGAGTCCTCTCATAGCTCATCTGCTTCCAAACCATCTTCCCAGCAGGTGTTCCTGCTGTTATCTTTACCTCCCTACTGTCTGTTCTTATCCCAACAGCCAATGTAATCTTGTAAAAATAAAAATATAAGGCAGATAACATTGCTCCTCTGCTCAAAACCTACAATGGCTTCTAATTTTACTCAGTAAAAGGTAAAATTGTTATAATGACCTATAAAACACTACATGATCTGGCCTCCATTTTTTTTTCTGATTTCTGTCTCTTTTAATTGTTTTTTCTTCTTTTTATTTAGTTTTTTGTTAAGTGAGAGGCGAGGAGGCAGGGAGGCAGAGAGACAGACTCCAGCATGTGCCCTGATGACTGGGATCCACCTGGTAAGCCCATACAGGGCGATGCTCTGCCCATCTGGGGTCTCTGCTCCATTGCTCAGCAGCTGAGCTATTTCAGCGCCTAAGGTGAGGCCATGAAGTCATTCTCAGTGCCCAGGGCCAACTTGCTCAAATAATTCGAACCATGGCTGAGGGAGGGGAAGAGAGAAAAAGAGAGAGATAGAGGGAATCCAGAGAGGGAGGGGTGGAAAAGCAGATGTCACTTCTCCTGTGTGTCCTGACTGGGAAGAGAACCTGGGACTTCTATTCACTGGGCTGATGCTCCACCATTGAGCCAACTGGACAGGACCATTCTGTTTCTTCTTTGCTTTACCCATTTTCTCTGCCTGGGCTGAAATACATTCTAAATTTGGTTGACTGTGTAATAATTTTTTTTAAAAAAGGGGCAAAAAGGAATAATCATATTCATAGCAAAGGTCACCCAACATCACACAATTCAGCTGTTACTAAAATTTCCCAGGTAATGACAACTTAAGTTTAAAATGAAGAATTCTGTAGAAGTGAAGCATTTAAAAAATTGGATTGGGGGTGGCAAAATAGGTAAAGGTAGTAAACAAAAACATTAAATAAAATCTGGATTGTACATATTATTCTTTAATAGACTTCTACTTATCATTTATGCCTTTTTTCTAGTATTTGTAAGTTGCCTTATTGTTGGTATTTTTCAACATATCTGACTCTTGTCCCATTAAAAGTTTCACCAATTTTTTCTCATTTAATTCCTTCTGATCTATAAAAATTATTGAAGGCTAAATTCAACATTCCAAATCCATACTAGAGATATTTACAAGTTTAAAGAAACACCTTATTTTATTAATTCTGAAATTCACATTTTTAACTTTTAATATCTCTGAAATTGGATTATAACTTAAAAACTGATCATCTGCCCTAGTTTACTTGTCTATATTTTTTCTTTCTTGGTGGTACATAAAATAATGGCTCATCTTACCACTGAAAGATACTCAGATTTGAAGAAATACAATTTTTGCTGGTACATGTGACTGAGTTAGGGCCCACTGCCATAGCCTTTCACTGGGGCTATTTACGTGGTAGTCTCAGTAGTCTAATGACCAACATTATATTATAAAGTGAATAGGGTCAACTTTATCATTTTAATCTGTTCAAATCAAGCCCACCAAGATTTAGTAATGAAATTTAGGCATTTTAAAGGGTAATGAGGAGGAATAAGATATGTATAAGATATGCACAAAAGCTCTGAAATTGATTCACATTTTTTTTTTTTGTATTTTTCTGAAGTTGGAAACAGGGAGGCAGTCAGACAGACTCCCGCATGCACCTGACCGGGATCCGCCCAGCATGCCTACCAGGGGGCGATGCTCTGCCCATCTGGGGCATAGTTCTGTTGTGACCAGAGCCACTCTAGCGCCTGGGGCCATCTTTTGCTCCAATGGAGCCTCAGCTGCGGGAGGGGAAGAGAGAGACAGAGAGGAAGGAGAAGGGGAAGGGTGGAGAAGCAGATGGGCGCCTCTCCTGTGTGCCCTGGCCGGGGATCGAACCCGGGACTTCCGCACGCCAGGCCAACGCTCTACCACTGAGTCAACCGGCCAGGGCCTGATTCACATTTTAATCATGTTTAATATTAGGTGCCAAATGTGATACTCTCAGACCACATAATATTTTTATTTAAGTCATGTGGTTTGCAGAGACAGATATTCCTTTTTAAGTGACTACCACTAAAATACTGAGATGTTTCTTTTAGCTGCTATTCTGTACACTGGTGAGGTGCCACCTAAAATTATTAAAAAACCTCAGTGTGCATAAACCCCTAAGACTTTAGTTTCCTCGTCAATGCTTAGACAGGGTTATTGAAAAGCCTGGAAAGAACCAAAAAACTACTTTTATGTACTTGCTTAATAATACATCAGACATTCTTACATCTTGTTTCTTCTAATCAACCCCATACATGGGTATAAGTATGGAATATAACAAAAGCACTTAGAATGTTTTCTGAGAAAACAGATTTCATAAAAATAAAGTAATGATTTAAGAAGGAGGCCATTTATGAGTTTCTATTATCTGTTTAATACTAGACTCAGACCTGGAACATAAATATGTATAAAATTAATTTTGTGACCTGAATTGGTGAGTTATTTTTCTTTCATTATTAAAAAATATATCTCCAAGTTAAGTTATTAAAAGTAAGAAGATAAATGAACAAGCTGGCTTAACGTATCTATTCATGTCTATTACACTTACCACAACGTTTTCCAGAATGAGTTCTCCATAGGGTTCAATAGTGTATTTTCCTAACAAGTTAGCTATAAGAACATTGTCTTTTTTCCAGTTAATTGCTGGCGTGGGGATTCCATCAGCCACACAGGGAAGAACAGCTTGTGAATTCTCACTGACTGTGTAGTATACTTCTGTACTGCGGATTCTGGGTGGCACTAAGAAGAGTTTAAAATAGATGGTCATTCAGGATGTTGAGTTCAATAATAACTTTATTCACACTGAAAATTAACACACAAAAACTCTTCAAGGTAATTTTTGCTAGAAATACTAGGAAAAAATCTATTAAGAGATTGATTTGTTTGCTACTTATAAAAGCAATCAATATTTTTTTGCCTGATAAAGCAGTTGCACAGTGGATAGAGCACTGGCCTGGCATGCTGAGGATTCAGGTTCAAAATCCTGAGGTTACTGGCTTAAGCATGGGCTCATACAGCTTGAGTGCATGGTCACTGGCTTGAGCCCAAAGGTTGCTGGCTTGAAACCCAAGGTCGCTTGCTTAAGGCAAGATTACTGGTTTAAGCAAGGGGCCACACACTCTGCTAAAGCCCCCCCACCCCTCCCCACACCCCCCCATCAAGACACATATGAGAAAGCAATCAATGAACAACTAAGGTGCCGCAACGAAGAACTGATGTTTCTCATTTCTGTCCCTTCCTGTCTGTCCTTGTCTGTCCCTCTCTCTCTCTCGTCTCTCTCTCACACAAAAAAAGCAATCAATATTTTTGATGCTAGTAAGTACTGTAATGGATTTTAATTAACTGAGTATATGTACAATCAGCTTCTGAGCAAATGACATAGAACAGGGTTGGAAATCTTTACAATTATTTGGCTTCCTGACATTTCTTGCTTGAGTTTTATTTCCTTTGCAATGAAGTAAAACACACACAAGAACAACAAAAAACAAAAATGCTTCTACAGTTGTATAAGTGCTGGATTTGTATCAGGGACATATTGTGAGAATAAACTAATAAAAGTCACAAGTTTAAACACTATAAAACAAAACATGACCCCGTAGTGAATACCATCAAGTGCTAAAGAAAAAAATTTATTGCACTATTTCACATGTGTACAAAAAATGCAAGTAAAACCAGGTCAAGATATTTAATTCAGTTTTATACTGCCACAGGAAATTTTTATAGTGATTTCATTATTCTGTGCATTGTTATACCAAATATTTCCTGTGCTTCAAACTCTTTTGAACTAGAATTTAGGCAATAAAGATAAATAGAATGTTTTGGTGTACTAAAAAATACCTTAGTGGACACAGAACTAAAATTTTCTAAAATTTTAAGACTATTGGGTTCAAAGAGTAAAAATATCCCTCTTCTAAAACAATGAACTTTGGAATTCTTCAAATGGATCAGTGAGAAATAGATCAATCTTGATACATTTCAGAAAGTGATAAAACAACAGTTAATTTCAGCAAAAATAAATTTACTGTGTAAACTCCAATTTCTCAGCCTTTTTATAATTATATAAGTAAATAAACAAACATATGATTGAGTGTATGTCTAAACCTTACAGATAATGTGAAAAACATAAAAATCTTTTTCGCTTAATGGTGCATCCTAATATTCAATTCATTTTTATTAAACTATGCCATATTTTCGTTTTTCTTGATGCTGGCTTCCTTGGAGTTATTATTTTTTTAGTTAGCTATTATAGAGTATACACATTAGTACATTTACTTTAATTCATTCCTTTTCAAAATGAAAAATTTAAGCTTTCATATTTTGAGTTTAGCTTGGCCACATTCCATACATTTGATATGTAGTGTCATTTTTATTATTTTCTAAATAACTTGAAAATAAAAACATACTCTTTGACCTACTTGTTAGGTAGAATAATATTTTTAATTTGCCTGGGGCTGGATTTTGGCATTAAAAGTTCATTACACATATCTAGCTTTATTTCATCACAGGCAGGAATTGTGGCATGTGTTTTTATTGATTAATTCATTGATTTGAGAGAGGAGGGAGAGAGAGAGAAACATTAATTTGTTATTCCACTGTTTATGCATTCACTGGTTGATTCTGGTATTTACCCTGACTGGGGATCGAACTCGCAACCTTGGCATATCAAGATGATGCTCTGACCAACCAAGTTACCTGGGCAGGGCTATTCTTGAATCTTAATGATTTCTTTGTTGTTTAGTATCTGGTCAATTTTGATAAATCTTACAAATACTTGAAAAGGAGTATTATTTATTTATTAGTCCCTTACTTATGAAGGGACTAATGTGTATTGATTAGTTCAAATATATTAACTGAAAGCAGGTGTAAAATCAGGAAAGAAATTTAGAAAATTCATAACTGGTAATATTTTATTTTGGCTAAATTATTCATTTATCAATTACAAATGATTTCACTTGAACTCTTACTATAATTATAAAATTGCAAGAAATTCAAATACAGCTGAAAAATAAATAGCTTTCAGAAATTGTTGAAAAAAAGCAGAAACTCATTAAAACAAGGGTACTAGTACTATTCTTAATGCTAATATTACTAATACTAACAATAGAATTGAAAATAGTAGTTAGAAACAGTTTGCTTATTATTTTCTTTAGTCTTTCAATATACATCAACAATTAAAACATTTCAATGCTGATATTTGGGTATTTTGTTAGTTGTCTAAATATAAAGTAAAAGAGGTAATTTTTTTCTGTAATAAAATATACATGTAAATATTTTTCTACTTTAAAAAAAGGAATGAAATAGATCTCTAATGCCCTTTAGAGTCACACTGTATTTATAACGCAGGTCATACGGTGATTAGTTTTGAGCCAAGATGATTTTCAACTTGAGAAATAAAGCAGAAGAGGCACAAACACAGACGGACTTCTCATACATTAAAGTCTAAATCACACTATGCAGGGATTATTGGCAACACATTAATATCCTGGCTATATTAGTAAAATCTCTTTCTCACTTATGTGCATTCACAGATAAAGAATGCTTACAGAAAACAGATTTGAAGGGCAAGTGTACCTAAAACACACACGCACACAGAGACACACACACACAAACACACACATGCACACAAATACACCCTATTTTGAATCATTGGTTTTGCATGGTTTTGATTTCCATCAGATGCTTTCACAGAGGTCTTTCTTCTTTGCCATGGTAATGCCGCAGACTGAAGGACTTTACGTGAAACCACCTACCATGGACGGTGAGCTTGGTGCTCGAGCTGCTGGATCCTGCCGCGTTAGCCGCCATGCACGTGTACTGGCCAGCGTCATCGGGCTGAGCAAACGCTATCTGCAGAGCCCCGGAGCTGAGGACGCGCTGGCGCACGGATTCCATAATTGCATGGCCATCTTTTTGCCACGTTATGGCAGGTGGTGGGAGGCCGTCTGCCTCACACGGCAGTGTGATGGGCTTATCCACCGCAGTGACATGTTCCTTTACATGGGGGCTGATGGCTGGAGGAACTAAAAGATAACAAAGTTCAAATTTCATCTTCACAGCATGCGTGTACCATTTACACAATATAGTATTGGCCTAGCAAAGTGAAGTCACACAGATAAGAAACAAAACCATGACTTGGGCATATCATTGTCAAAAGGTCACTACCATTTGTTTTTATTGAACTCATTTCAGAAAAGTATTCCTTATATAGTTAACAAACATAAAGAATAATCAACTTTAAATAAGGGTACAAACATGGGTGTCCAGAAAAGTTAGGCTGTGTGACAGAGGCACTTTCTTTAACATGCATATATTGTGTGATTTGCTTCAGCTACTTAAACTTTCATAACAGACTCCTTCAAAGTTTGGAAATTATTAAACTGCTCTCTACTCATACATTTTCTACAGTGCTTAGCATAGTGTCATATACAGTGGCCAAATTTAAGGAAGTATTATTTGAATGAATGAATGAGTGGATCTGGCAAAGAATTACATAGATATAACTCTTTCTACTTCTTCAGAAAACTGTGGAAGGACTTCTGATAGTAAGGATTTTTCTTCCTACTATTTACAGTAGGTTGATTACCACTTAGGTGTTAGACTGAATATTCTATTGAGACTTAAAGACATATTAAAGTATGAGAGAACAACCAACCACAAGCACATAAGAAAGGCACGAGAGGATGACCCACTCCTCCTTCAAGTCCAGAGACAGTGACAAGTTGCAGAGACAACCATGATGGTAAAACTATCACTTTAAGTGTGTGTATGCAAAAAAAATCCTCCGAAATTCAAAAATACTTGAGAAACAAGGCCAATGATATTCATTGTTACTATGTGTTAACTAAGAAACAAAATCAGAAACAAGAGATCTCTGAGAACTCCACTCTTCCTAGGAACACCCTGTGCATGGCAAGATCCAGGGACCTAGCACTATCTGCTACATCTCCAGAGGCTGTGGAGAAATGGTCAACTATGTAGAGATAAAATCTTAGGGTACACTAATAGTGATGAGTAAAATAAAATCACCAAGTTGTGCAAAAATGTTAGAATTATTTATACCAACCAACCAACCAAAATTTTTTGGTTGAATTGATGCTTGCAATTATATGTATCTGACAGGAAAGATTGTATTCAGAATTTTTCACATCCCTAGAACATGCAATTATCCCTAGCTGCTGTTGGTGTGTTGAAATGCTAGTTGTTTAATGTGTTTCTTTGTCCCATAATTGCTCATATTAATAATTTTTATCAGTTGGTGAAAACAAACAACTCCCCCTCAAATGTAGAACGGTTCTTTTCCATGATCTCTGTTGCCAAAACCAATAAATATTTCTTAGACCTTATCTTACTTGACCTCTCACTTGTATTCAACAAAGCTATTCATTCACTTTTAAAAAATATTTTAAAAATTGATTATAGGGAGAGAGGAAGGGGGAGAGAGGGAGAGAGAGAGAGAAAGAGAGAGAGAGAGAGAGATTGATTTGTTCTTCCACTTACTTATGCATTCACTAGTTGATTATTGTATGTGCCATGTGGGGATCAAACCCACAATTTGGTGTATCGCAGAGATAGTCAACCTGGTCCCTACCGCCCACTAGTGGGTGTTCCAGCTTTTATGGTGGATGGTAGAGGAGCAACCAAGTGGCTTGGCGATTACATACTAATCGACTAACTGTTGACCAGTCAAGATCAGGACAGCAGTCAGACTCTGCTATAGGGCATTTGTATTGGGACCGCACCCGACCTCTTTCGCGACCACCTGGCCTGCATCTGCGAGCAGCCCGGTACCTGACCCCAGGCCCACACCCACTACCCGATCCGGCGGGCAGTTTATGACCACTATTTTCACCCAAAAACTAGCAGTTTGTTGTTTTATTACCTCGTAGACAAAGAACTCCATGGTTCGATGCTTCTTTCTATGACACAAACTGCCGAACAATGAAGACACCAATTAACTCATATTTTTGTCTCGATTCCCGGATTTTAGGGTAATAGGGTGACATTCTAGGAACCCCCCCTTGGACTGCCAAAACTAGCTGATGTCTTGCTACTTCACCCCATCACAAAGAAGTGATGCCATTGGTCAACACCCGCTGCATAAAATTTTATAAAACGCACAACCACAGATACTCACTAACTTAGTCTCCTCTCAACAAACTCTCGCTCAACCACGACACTTGTAACGTCGCGACCACGCAACAGACTTCAAGCGCATAAGTTTTGTTCACGTTACATAAGTGAAGCTAAATCATTATGTAATCGAAACTAAAGTCAGTACATAGTTAGATTTCTGAGAGCAAGGACGTGCTTACAACTTCAAACAAAATACTGTGAAATATCGTGAGTCCATGCCTCAAGAAATCAAAACAAAACAAAACAAAAAAAACACATGCAGCTATTCGCCAGAGTATCTGAAGTTGGGTTTCATAGAATCTGTTGCAAATAAACAACATCCAATGTGTTTATTGTGCCATAAAACATTATCCAGTGAGGCAATGAAGCCAAGTCAATTGTGAGAACATCCTTCTACAAAGCATCCAAATGACAAGAACAAGCCCATTGAATATTTTCAGCAAATATATAAAAAATTTTAAAATTGTTCAACTATCATTGCATCATTTAAGAAACAACATACAACGAATGAAGATGGATTAATTGCCACTTATCGCATTTCACAAATAATTGCAAAAAGTGGTAAAAGTTATAATATTGGAGAAACTGTAATAATACCCTCTATAAAAGAATTTATCTCAACAGTAATGATTCAGGATATACCTCAAATTTTAAAAATGTTGCCCCTAAGCAATAGTACAGTACAGCAATGAATTGATGAAATGGCAGTTAATGTTGAAAACAAACTTTTAAGTATTCTCCAAAACTCTTCATTTTCCATGCAATTAGATGAATCTACCATTGCAGATAATGATGCTTTATTGATGGCATATGTATGCTATTTTGATCAAAACAATATATTATGAGAAGAAATGCTATTCACAATAAATCTCATCACAGATACAAAATGATTATGTACATTTAATACTGTGAGAATATACTTTACAAAAAATAATATTTCTTTGAATAATATTGTTGCATGCGCTACTGATGAAGCACCATCAATGGTATGTTGCTATTGTGGATTTGTTGCTTATTTGAAGCAGGAAGTGCCAAATGTTTTATGTATTCATTGTGTGGTGCACAGACAACATCTTGTAGGAAAACATCTAAGTACAAGACTCCCTTCATCATTAACTATAAGAAACAAGATCAAATTCAATACAAAGAAAGATACAATGTTTTGGCAGCTTTGCCAGGACAATAATGAAGATTTTATTAAGTTACTTTTGCACACAGAAGTTTGGAGGCTGTCAAAGGATACATCTTTGGCTAGATTTGTAGCATTATATGATAGTGTCATACAATTTTTTGAAAGTAATGAGGCCAATCTGTGTCAACAGTTAAAAAAAAATAAAGAATGATGCCTTTTACTTGGCAGATATATATATATATATATATATATATATATATATATATATATATATATGCCGGTCTTATATCCAAATATGTGGAAAATGGTATTCAGTTTTTATATATATATATTATATATATATATATATATATATAAAATATATATATTTTTTACAGAGACAGAGAGAGAGAGAGAGAGAGGGATAGATAGGGACAGACAGGAATGGAGAGAGACGAGAAGCAGCAATCATCAGTTTTTCGTTGCGACACCTTAGTTGTTCATTGATTGCTTTCTCATATGTGCCTTGACCGTGGGGCTACAGCAGACCAAGTAAACCCTTGCTCGAGCCAGCGACCTTGGGTCCAAGCTGGTGAGCTTTGCTCAAACCAGATCAGCCCGCACTCAAGCTGGCAACCTCGGGGTCTTGAACCTGGGTCCTCAGCATCTCAGTCCGACGCTCTATCCACTGTGCAACCGCCTGGTCAGGCTTACTTGGCAGATAATTTCAAGAGATTTAATGATGTCAATTTGCAGCTTCAAGGAGCTAATAAAACTCTTATAGGTTGCCAAAGTATTGTGCTATTATTTATTGACAAACTTGAACTACTTCGTCATAATCTACTGAAGAGAGAATTTCATCAGTTTCTTCAATTATCATCTATAAAAGATAATGTAACTCCAGAGGATATTGACAGATTTAGTAGCCACCTCAACGAACTTAAATTGAACATGGAAAAATGATTTGAAGATATTTTGATATTGAAGGTATATGACTGGATGAAAAATCCTTTTACTGCATATATTGAAGAGACTGATACAACTTGCCAAGAAGAACTGTTAGAAATTAGACATGATGAAGAAAGTAAACATAAATTCGACAGTGGTGAATATGAAAACCTATGGCAAAATAAAAAAATGCTGGTCTTATATCCAAATATGTGGAAAATGGTATTCAGTTTATTGATACCTTTCCCTACCTCATATCTTGTGGAATCAGGACTTAGTGTTGTTAATCATATTAAGACGAAAGAAAGAAACCGCCTGAATATTTCTGAAAGGGGAGACTTTCGTTTGTTCCTCACAAAAACGAACTGGATATTCAATATTTAGTTTCCCAGCATCAGCCTCAGGGATCCCACTAATAATTCAATTAACTAATGTAATTTCTATGTATGCAAAGTATAAATAAAAAGATAGATTTAACTATAGTAAGTTGTTTTATAAAAATTTATCCTGCCAAACTTAGCAAAAATTCGACATAAAGCACTTGGTAAGTAATTATTATTATATGCTTTAACTTGTCTAACTCTGCTTTATAAATTTTATAAAGTAAAGTTACTTCCCTACTTTATACATCACCATGACTGTGGAACCAGTGGGCGGTTAGAAAACTTTACTACTAACAGAGATACAGAAGTGGGCGGTAGGTATAAAAAGGTTGACTCCCCTGCTGTAACGGGATGACGCTCTACCAAATGGGTCACTCACTTCTTGAAACACTCTCTTCTCCTCCGACTTCTCTGCCTTCTCCTTTATAGTTTTTCCAGCATCCTCTCCTTTCTTGGACCCCTAAACAATGCAATGTCCTGAGGCTTTCTCCTTAGCTCTTTTCTATTCAAATACTCATTCAGTATTGTGAATGAATACTGATTATTTCCTAACTTCTATCTCAGACTATGCTTCTTCCATGAGCCCTGAGTTCATAAATATTCAACTCTCTATTAGACATCGCCACTAGAATTTCTAATGGTTTCCCACACTTAATGCGATTAAACAGTAATCATAGTTTCCTTCCTCCGAAACCAGCTCCTCCCCTTGCGGTCCCTGTGGCAGCCTCACTCATTCACAGGCTCAAGCCCAAAGCCCAGGAAACAACATTAATTCTTCTGCTTTCCTGACCTCCCAAATCTGAGTTCTCAGCAACCATGGCAATTACATCTACAAAAATACTGTAAACCCATCGCATTTTTTCACTAATCCTTGCAACCCACACACCCTACCCCCACACTCCTGGCCAGACCATAATACCGGGTCTCGATGCCTTTAATAGTTCTTCCAGCTCTAGTCTTGCCCTTTCCCTAAACTATTATCTCCACAGCAGCAAAGGAGATTGTCCTAAAACCAAATCACAGTTTCAGTTAAATGCTACAAAGGCTTCCCACTGCACAGACAATGAACTCTAACCCTCCTAGGGTCTTTCTGCATGCACTGGCCCTGCCTCTCTGCTGGTCTCCCTTGCACTCTGCCTTTGGGCCATTGCACATACTGTCCTCTTTTCCTCTGATACACACTGACCTCTTTCCCTGGGACACTCCCCCACCTTCCATGGCTTATCCTAGCTCACCAGTCAAGTCTCAGCTTACAGGGCACACCCCCTCAGAGATGCTACTGTACTTTCCCATGTATAAGACATACCCATTTTTGAAAAATTTGGGGTCTATATACTGGGTGGATCTTACATAGTGGTTGTAGATATTTTACTTGCATTTCCCACTTTTTCATGCTTGTTTTGTTTGTTTGTTTGTTTGTTTGTTTTAGAGAGACAGAGAGAATCAGAGAGAGGGATAGATAGGGACAGACAGGAATGGAGAGAGATGAGAAGCATCAATCATCAGTTTTTCATTGTGACACCTTAAGTTGTTCATTGATGGCTTTCTCATATATGCCTTGACCGCGGGCCTTCAGCAGACTGAGTAACCCCTTGCTCAAGCCAGCGACCTTAGGTCCAAGCTGGTGAGCTTTGCTCAAGCCAGATGAGCCTGCGCTCAAGTTGGCGACCTCAGGGTCTCGAACCTGGGTCCTCCGCATCCCAATCTGACACTCTATCCACTGCGCCACTGCCTGGTCAGGCTTCACGCTTGTTTTTGTGCTCATTGTTGAAGATAGTGATTCGTCATCATACACAGATGAGGACAAGCGAATGGATGGGAGTTTAGAGAGTAATGAGGAGTTGTATGAATTTTATGATGAATAAAACTTGAGTTCAATAACTTTATATAATACATTTTTTTCAAATTTGGGCCCCCAAATTAAGGTGCATCTTATAGAAGGTACTTAAACCACAGAAGTGGTCTCCACATTTCCTCATTATTTTCTATCTCGGCCTTCTGTTTTTTCCTCTGCATTGCATAGATCAGAATTTATAATTATTTCATTTCTTTGGTAGTTTAGTTTCCTTTCTTCTTAATACTATCAGGAAAGAATCACACCTGTAATGTTCAATGTATTTTCACTTATTATTCCAATAAATATTTGTTGAAAAATACAAAGAAATTAGATTTACAATATACAGATGAGCAAGCTTTCCTACAGTCATTAATTCGCTGCCGAAAAATCACACCATAAAGAAACTCAAAATCAGCAAATACAGATTCAGTGGCTCAAACGTTCTTTAGTGCACTTCTTCATTCGCAACAGCAATGCATAAGATAGGAAAATTATATCAAGAGGACATCAGTTAAATGTGAAAAGCCCCTATTTTGTCTTGAGAACAAATTTTTCCCCTTCAAGTTGGTTTAACTGCAGTTATGATTTGCTTTTTTAAAGTGAATATTACAATCTAATGCTTGATAATGTATCCAGAGTAGTATTATAGAGAGAATGGTTTTAGGAATTGTCTTAATAGGAGTTACAATAAAGTGTAAAACAGAGGTTCATAGAAGTTCAAAACATGACAAGATGCCTCAGTGTTCTTATACAAATAATGGAAAAAAAAACCCTCCCGGCCCTGGCCGGTTGGCTCAGTGGTAGAGCGTCGGCCTGGCGTGTAGAGGTCCCAGGTTTGATTCCCGGCCAGGGCACACAGGAGAAACGCCCATCTGCTTCTCCACCCCTCCCCCTCTCCTTCTTCTCTGTCTCTCTCTTCCCCTCCCGCAGCCGAGGCTCCATTGGAGCAAAGATGGCTCGGGTGTTGGGGATGGCTCCTTGGCCTCTGCCCCAGGCACTAGAGTGGCTCTGGTCACAATAGAGCAAAGCCCCGGAGGGGCAGAGCATCGCCCCCTGGTGAGCAGAGCGTTGCCCCTGGTGGGCGTGCTGGGTGGATCCCGGTAGGGCACATGCAGGAGTCTATCTGACTGTCTCTCCCCGTTTCCAGCTTCAGAAAAATACAAAGAAACAACAACAAACAAACAAACAAAAAACAAAACAAAACAAAACAAAAAAACAAAACACTCCCAAAGCATTAAGCTTTCTTCTTCATAAGAGAAATAGAAAATCAATTAGGATGACATAAATTAAGAATGTTGAGAACTATTTTAGATATATAAATTTTGGTATTTGCTGTTACAAGCCTATCTGCAAAGACCGAGAGATTTGTTAGTTGGGTACCTTGAACATTTAACTTGATTTTGCCCAAAGCTGTGCCAGCTGGGTTCTGGGCCACACACAGGTAAGTGCCAGCATCTTCTCTGACCGCTCTGGAGATCTGCAAGCCGCCTCTGGGAAGAACTGCATGGCTTTTGCCTACATCCCAGTAACAGAAGCAGAGTGAGAAAAAAATTTATTTTCATTAAAAAAAAAAAATCCTACCCACTACTGAATTAGAAAAAACCACACAACCTGGTTTCTTGATAGAAACAATGGGAGGTACCTGAAGTGACGACATTGATGCCTTCTTTTTGCCAAGTAACAAAAGGGCTGGGCGTCCCCGATGCCTCACAGGGTAACAGAACGGGGTTGTGTAGAATGACGTCCAGTTCACTCGGCTGGGGCTGAATGGCGGGAGGCTCTGGAACAGAAATAACAACCCACAGAAACAAGCCATGGCACTCGTTAGTGGCAGAGTCTACAGACACCATGTGGTTAAACATGCCCAGATTCACAATTTCAAAACCATTGTGATTTGACTGTCCCAGGAAAAAGTGAATATTGGCCAAATTACATTTTTTGAGTCTTTCTACTACAGCCAGTTTTCATTGGAAGTCAAGAAACAGGAATAAATTATAAAAATTCAAAAAGAAAAATTATTTGGGAGTTGCTCCATCGGGTCTGTTGTCTATGGGTCTTCTTTAGCCCACTGAAGACTATCTACCAGGCTTTCTTATCCTCCACATATGACTGGTTCATAGCCCTGGACAGTACCACCTTTCACGAATCAACACGACATAAGAAAACAAAAAACCAATGTAGAGCTTTCCATACCCTGGACGTGAAGAGTCACATGACGGTGTGCAGAACCGGCCGCATTCCTGGCCACACAGGTATATCTTCCAGCATGGTTTAACTGAGTGGCAAATATTTCAATTGCTCCTAAAAAGAAGGAATGTTTTCATGCTTAGTGCAACCGTTTTCCCAGTTCGATAAACTGTATCTCTCTGATTTTTATGATTCTATCCCCATAGCACAGTGATGCTTGGCTTATATGAATACTTGTACCTCCTGAAGTGTCTAGCAAAGTATTTTTACAATCATTATTAACAGCTTTATTGAGGCAACATTTACATACCATAAAATGCACCCATTTAGACGTACAAGTGCAACTATCACCATAATCTAATTTTAGAATATTTCCACTTCCCTAAAAAGAAATCTCATCCCATTTAGTCACTCCTCACTCCCAACCCCAACCCTAGGCAATCGCTAATCCACTAATCTGTCTCTGTATTTGCCTTTTCAGAATATTGACAGAATCACACAGAAGTCTTTTGTGTCTGACTGACATCTTTCATTGTGACAATAGTTTTTGAGTTTCATCTGTTGTAGCTTGTGTCAATATTTTTGCTCCATTTTATTGCTAAGTGCATTCCATTGTATGAATTATATACATTTTGTTTATCCATTCATGGACGATTGAATTGTTTTTACTTTTCGGCTATTATGAATTACACTGTTTGAACATTTGCATACAAGTCTTTATGTAGACATATATTTTCATTTCTGTGAGTCGATACCCTAGGAATGGAGTTGCTGGGTCATGTGGTAACACTGTTTACCATTTTGAGAAAGTTCCAAACTGTTTCCTTAGCACAATATTTTGTGCTGAAGGATAGTTAATGTATGATATATTTTATGACTTTAATTGCTACTGATCTAATCAGGTTTCTGAGAAAGCAAAAATACTTTGTTTTGAAAGCTAAGTTCCATCCTGAGAACAAATTTCCGTATTTCCCTTCTACTGAAGAAATAAATTCTTTTGGAATAATATGCAACCACTCATAATGCCCTAGAATGTTAGTTGTTATGTTAGTTTATCTCCAGTGTACCTCTCCCAATGCATAAAACATTTTCAGAAACACCAATGTGAATCACCTATATTTTCATATAGGTAAATTATTTTTTTCTCTTTAATACTATATACTTTCAATACTTAGCTTTTGTAAATGATGGCTATCACCCTCAAAAAGTATCCATCATAGCATTTACTACCCAGTCTTACTTGCTAAATTATAAATTGAAAGCAAGAACCCAAAGTAGTGAAATACAGAGTCTATTTTGGAGATTAAACATTTGTTAAAGAAATGGACATTCTATTTGGCCAGGGGAAGAAATGCAATCCACTTAAAGTCAAACAGTACATTTGTTAAACCTTGGGTTTAGAATATGCACGTAGAATTCCAGTGATCACGCTGAACATTCAGATCAGCCTTAGACAGTGTTATTCTGTTTCCAGACATTTTTTCTCTTCCTTTTCCTAATTCCTTTTTCTACTCTAATGGCATTTCCCCCCCAGTTGCCAAAGTTCAGAAATGCAGGTGTATTTCAGTCTTTTATTTAGCACAAAATAAAATTTATAATTAATCCAATCAATTGATATGTAATTGTTGAATTTGGTCTTACCTGCGGACTGGATTCTATAGTCATTTCCTCTGGGCAGCAGTCTTATACCATTTTTCATCCAGTGAATTGAGGGAGATGGGACTCCTGACGTGGTGCAGGTAATGACTGTTGGGGCGTGTCTGGTTACTAGGAAATCCGTAGGCTCGTCAGCTATGGAAGGTGGAACTGAAACAACAGTAACAACACAAGTAGAGAAGACTCCATGTTTCCAACGCTTACGGATTTCCAAAGCCTTATCATACACCTCTCTCTTTCCACACTGAACGTATATGTTAATTAAGGGGACAAGGAAGGCCTCCTGCGAGGCTGGAAATGATAAAATGACACCACTGTAACTTTCCATCCGTATACTAAGCCAGTTCTACCTTGGACAGTGAGGTCCACAGTCCTCTTGTCCTCTCCAGCATCATTTGTCACAGTGCACTCGTAGGTTGCAGTGTCATCCACAGAAGGGGAGATAATGACCAGTGAACCTGAAGAAAGGAGCCTGGAAGAAAGATTTTACAGCAATGAGATACTATGACTCAGTTTACAGAAATGTCTCCAGCTGGTTCAGCACGGCACCATGTTGTAAACCGAAGGAGATGGAGCTCTTTCCTCATGTTAAAATCAGCATCATTTCTCTGTATCAGAGTTTAAGTTTATTTGGCAATTGATTAATAGGGCCTCAACCTTGACATTTACAGGAAGCCATGGGTAGGAGGATTTGTCTGAAGGGGGAATCTTACATTTTCTGAATGCTTATAGCATGATCAACCACGCTCTCCTAAGTGAACTATGGCACAATGAGCCCACGGACAATAGCCACTGTTTACTGAGCATAGACTACGTTCCTAGCACCATCACAAAGGCTTCACACACATTACCTCTAAATTTCACCAATCACTCTGCACGTTAGTTCCATTGACAGAGGGGTAATTACTTGTCTATCCCGTACCTCTCCCCATTTCACATGTCTCCTTACATGTGTTGAATACACTGGAGATGCTTAGTACATATATCAGTACGTCTTTTCCTTCTGACCAATTAAAAAATAAAGTGATCTGGATCACACAGAAGGTTTAGGAGGTTTAGTAAATATACATACATAAGTTAAAGTATGTCTAAATAAGAATATCTTTATTTTTACTTCAAACTGCACATTAATAGAATAGAAATAATTTGATTGATAACAAATTTGACATGTCTTTTATTCATGGGTAGTGTATATATTTCACACAGTGTACTTTCAAGTCACTAGACCTCAATGCCAAAATATTAGAAGGGTAAAAAGGAGAGGGAAGCGATAGCATTTCAATGTATTCCTGATGTATTAGAATTCATTTTTGTCAAACTAGATCTTTTCAAAGAGAACATTTCTTTCAGGGACTATTGCAAATCCCTTGATAACTAACTATTAATTTAATTGAGACACAAAAATCTACGCTTATATAAAACATCAGAAATTCCTAGTGACTTAAAAGTTAACCCTAAAAAGCATACAATGCCAGCCCGAGATGGGTTGCTCAGTGGATAGAGCATCATCCAATGCAGACATGAAGGTCATAGGTTTGATCCCTGGTCAGGGCACGTACAAGAAGCAAGAAGCAACCAATAAATGCACAACAAAATGGAACAACTAAGTGGAACAAGTTAATGCTTCTCTTTCTCTTTCTCTCAAATCAATGGAAAAATACATTTTTTTTAAAAAGCATACATTGCCATATATGAGGTATGGTAGTAAAGCCAGAGAAATGCAAAAATCTGGAAAAATGCTGGTTTTTCTTCCCACATATGCTGCCAAATACCTACATTGTGTTTCAGGGTATAAAATTTGTTTTTTATTCTACAGCTGAAACTTGTATTGTTTTTAAAGAACAGTTTTTTCTTTCATAGCAAATGATGTTATCATCCTTTGACTTTATAAAATTCTAAAAGTTGCTTAAAAAAAAAGCAGAACGGAAATCTAACCCTATTGATCCCACTAACAGCCGTCTGCAGTGCTATGGGTAGAAAGGTTGCATCTATGATTCGGAAAAGGATTTTGGGTTTGATAACTAATTCCTCATAAAGAAAAATAAATAGGTTTTATATCTAGCTAATTTTTCACACTTCATATTATTTGTCTTTATTGCTGGAATTAAAATGTTATTTTAAAATACATATTTTTCTAAACAGTAGGTGGGATTTTCAATGAAATGGTTTTTCTTTTTTTTTTTTTCCTTTTCTTTTTTTGTGAGAGAGAGACAGAGATAGAGAAAGACAGAAAGAAAGAGAGATGAGAAGCACTAACTTGTAGTTGCAGCACTTTAGTTGTTCATTGATTGTTTTCTTTTCTTTTTCTTTGTATTTTTCTGAAGTTGGAAACGGGGAGGCAGTCAGACAGACTGCCGCATGCGCCCGACCGGGATCCACCCGGCACGCCGCCCACCAGGGGGCGATTCTCTGACCATCTGGGGCGTCACTCTGTTGCAATGAGAGCCATTCTAGCGCCTGAGGCAGAGGCCACAGAGCCATCCTCAGCGCCCGGGCCAACTTTGCTCAAATGGGGCCTTGGCTGCAGGAGGGGAAGAGAGTGACAAGGAGGAAGGAGAGGGGGAGGGGTGGAGAAGCAGATGGGTGCTTCTCCTGTGTGCCCTGCCCGGGAATTGAACCCAGGACTCCTGCACGCCAGGCCGACGCTCTACCACTGAGCCAACCGACCAGGGCTGATTGTTTTCTCATACATGCCTGGCTGGGAGGGGGGGCTCCAGCTGAGCCAGCGACCCCTTTGTTCAAGCCAGTGACCATAGGATCATGTCAATGATCCCACACTCAAGCTGGAAACCCCAAGCTCAAGCTGGTGACCCTGTGCTCAAGCCAGCAACATCAGGTTTTGAGCCTGGGTCCTCAGCATCCCAGGTTGATGCTCTATCCACTGTGCCACCACCTGGTCAGGCTCCAGTGAAATAATTTCTTACCTGTAGGAATTCTGATTTTGATCCACATTGAGAAGATGCCCATTTTTTCTCCAGGTGATTGACGGTTTTGGTATCCCAGTAGTCTCACAAGCCAGAGTAGTCTGAACATTTACTGTTACAGTGATGTTGGTGGGGCCCAGAGCAATAGATGGAGGAACTAAAACAAAGCCACCAAAGAAGAAGGAAACACACTCAGCAAATAGTACGCCTTCTGAAGTATTTCTGCCAATGTGAAATTAACCATTACTAACTTGCCTCATAGTTACAAAACAATATGGTTCTGCAAATTTAAATAGCATGATGATGGTACTATTGGTAATGAGGAGAAAACATAGGTCTTGTTCATAATAAAGTGCATTATATTTAAATAGCCTTGGATGTCAAGGTCTTTAGGACCTTACTGGTTTAGGCTATCAGAGAACATGTGACCCAAAGATGGGATGTTGTTCAGAAACGTGCGTTTACCATGGACTTGTAAATCGATCCGCCTGCGGTCTGTTCCAGCAACATTGGTAGCCATACACAAATACCGCCCTGTGTCAGTGACATGTGCTGACTGGATACGAAGGAATCCATTTTCCAAGATGGAGTGTCTACGAGAAAGATCACAGGGAAGCCCCACAAATCAGCCTTTTCTGATTGTTCACGGTTTTGACCGAGAGCACTTATAAAGACTTAGTTAAATCCACCGCTCGTCTTTTTCCTGCTTTGGAAATTTATAATATTCTGATGGGAAAAAAGGATATTCTGCAAAGGTGCACAGCAGATGGGCCTGTGAAGGATTATCTGGGAAGGATTATCATCGTTATGTTTTGGACGTAAGTCTTAGGAATTATGCTTTTAAAATACTAGATTTTGATTCTTATATTAAGACGAAGAGACTAATTCTGATATAACAAGACCAACACAATGCACTGGAAAGAAAAGATGTGAGGATTTGTATTTCAGTTCCCTTCCCAGCATTGGTACCTTGCGTGATTCCCAGAGAGAACAGCTCCATCCTTTCTCCATGCTATCCTCGGCGTGGGCACACCTTCAGCAAAGCATTCCAATACAATTGACTTATTTAAGTGAATGACAAGACTCTGGGGGCCGCCCTTTATGCTTGGAGGAACTGCGCAAGAGATACACACGGAGAACTTCAATTATGTTAATAACACAGCCTGAACTGAGGCTGTGAAGCGGTAATACAAGGTGAGCCTTGAGTCAAATGTGTAACTTTGCCCACAGCTAATTCAGGTTAATGTAAACAGAATCAGGGTTTTGTTTCTAAAATGTTATTCAAGATACCTTGTGATTAAACATAAAGAGTATATGGGGGAAGGGGATTTTAAATCCCTGATATGGTGTGTGAAATCTGGCTTTCTATGAGAGGCTTGAATAAAAATCAGCTCTCATCTGATGCAAATTAAAGATGATAGTTCTTATTTCTCTCTGGCCAAATAATGGTTAGAGAATGTTAACACTGGCACAACTTCATTTTAAATAAAGAACAGAAAGTGGGCTGTTTTAACACAAAGCACATCTGTGATTAATCATGCAAGTCTCAGAGCATGGCTTTTATTAATCATTGAATGCATATGGGAATAAAAAACCTGAACTTTAATTTTAGTAGTAGAGATATTAGTTGTGTGGGTCACTCAATAACCTGCAAAGTTTCATATATGAAAAATCCAAAGGGACTGTTTTTGGGGAAAGTCTGTATTATCTTCCTGAAATTCGGCAGTTAAGGTTAGATGTTATATCTGATAAAATTAAAATTCTATAGCAGACTCTAGCACATATATACTGAAACATCAACATCAATAAAGAAGAATAAATAATGGGCCACTTGTCATTTGGAGATTTAGCATATTAACTTCCTTAATGGGTCTGATCTGAATGACACAAAACATTGGGATAGCTGATAACAGAACATATCCTCTAAGTTAGAGTAATATATCTTTAATTATTTATTTTGAAATTGAGTTAGTTTGAATGTGGCTGCAATACAAATGCTAAAAATACTGTCATTTTCTAAAGAAATAAAATAATCACAAGAGTTAATTTAATAGTCATAAAAGAACAAAAAAGGTTATTATCTATTTGAATGCCCTTGGCTAAATTTTTAAATTGTGAAATAATGATTAATTTTTCTTACCATTTACAGTGAGAATAAATTCTTTTGTAGTCTTTCCTGCGATGTTGCTGGCAACACAGGTATAATTGGCTGTGTCCCCTAGATCTGCATTATTAATCTGCAAGTACCTTCCTCCAGATAGGATTCGTACTCGAGGTGTTGCCTGGATTGAGCAAGCCAAGTTTATCATTAAAATGTCAGAAAAAGGAAATTAAGTATTACTTTATAACATCAAAAGTATCTATAGTAAACTGTAGAGTGCCTATCTTCCAGGAATGTATTGTCTCCTACCTCTCCCATTATTCTTATATCAAAAACCCATGGGAGCCTGACAGGGTGGTGGCACGGTATATAGAGCATCAACCTAGGATGCTGAGGTCCCAGGTTTGAAACTCAGGTTGACGCCTTGAGCATGAGCTCACCAGTTGGGGCGCTGGTGTGAGCATGGGACCATCAACACGACCACATGGTTGTTGGCTTTAACAAAGGGTTACTGGTTCAGCTGGAGCCCCCCCCCCCCGCCCCAGTTAAGGCACGTATGAGACGCAATCAATGAACAACTGAAGTGCTACAACTACAAGTTGATGCTTCTCATCTTTCTTCCTTCCTCTCCCTCTCTCTCTCTCTCTCTCTCTCTCTCTCTCTCTCTCTCTCTCTCTTACTTTCGCTAAAACAAACAAAGCCCCCATCATGGGAACTATTTCTATGAGCATGGTTAAGGCATGGGGATAATAAATGTCCCCAGAGGTCTTGGCCACAGTGATCACTCATGGACAGGCAGGTGACTCAAGTTGGGCTTGTCAGAGCCCTCTGCAGGTCTCTACTGTATATGCTGGGTGACACAGCATGATTTTTCCCCTAGAATTACTGGTAGCAAAGATGACATAAGCCTGGTAGCAACCTTATTAACACACGGGGACAGCCTGCTCTGACTCTAAGTCAAAGCAAGCAGAGTTGAGAGTCAGAGAAAGGATATAGATGCTTGATTGCATGATTAGAACCCCTGGGTATGGTGATGCCTAAAGCCTACATACATATTCAGTAACTAATAAATAGCTTAAAATTTTTTTAAGTTGGTTTAAATTTCAATCGTCACAACTGAAAGTTTGCTTTGGTTAACTTACAGAAAATAATTATCCTTTAACATTTTTAACATTTAAAATGTTTAACATTTATTTTAAAAGTTCATAAATGATTGTAGTCTGTAAATATTTGTTAAGCATTTATTTTATGGCCAGGCATGGAACCAAGAATTATAAAAACATAGAGACAATTAAATTTAACCTTTGCTATTAAGTCCAATTGGGTAAACAAACAATTTTGTTTAAATTAAAATGCATGATGCTCATAATCATTAAAAAATGCCAGGTAGCATAGAAGACTGATATTTTCTGGTTGTACTTAAGCTGGAATTACTCCAGGAATAGCCCAAATAAGATTTTTCTACCCTATGGGCTCTGTCTTAGATAGATATATATTTCTAATGAAAAAAAGTGTTCACACTAACATATGCAGTTCAGGTCCATTACTGTAAAAGTCCACACATTTTCTCTGGGGGAATTAGTGATAACATTTTATTACCATTGATAAGAATACGTGATTTCTAAAACAAACATGGTACTTCCTAAAATTTTTAAAAAATTTTATATGGGTATCACAGGATTTTAGGCTAATTAAAGTGCTCAGAGTTGGATACCTTTTTTTAAAAATTAAGTGAGAGCAGGGAGGCAGACAGACTCCCACATGTGCCCTGACTGGGATCCACCCAGAAAGACCCTTATGGGGTGATGATCTGCCCATGTGGGGCATTGCTCCATTGCTTGGCAACCAAGCTATTTTTAGTGCCTGAAGTAGAGGCCATGGAGCCATCTTCAGTGTACAGAGCCATCTTGCTCAAATCAATTGAGCCATGGCTGTGGGGGAGGGGAGAGAGAAAGATAGAAGAGGGGGAGGGAGGGAGAAGCAGATGGTCACTTTTCCTGTGTGCCCTGACCAAAAATCGAACCCTAGACTTCCACACACCGGGCCGACACTCTACCAATGAGCCAACCAGCCAGGGCCTGAGAGTTGATTCTTATCATGTCTTTCTTCCATGAACACCAATAAGTTCTGCTAACTTACTAAGTTTCACTAAAATTTTCCCTGGTTCTCTTCCCATTTACTGTCAGCAATTCCTCCAAGTTGACTTCTTTCCTCAGACAGAACCTCATTGTTGTGTCTGATCACCAAGTTGATGATCTTGCTTTCCTACTCCACTGAGAAAATGAAAGCCGAGTGTCTGCAATGCTCTCCTCCTCCCAGGCTGCACACGAATGCCACCTTCCTTTCTAGTTTCCCATCTTGTGAAAAAAGGTCAGTCACTCCATCCAAGGATAATCTCTTCACCTGTGACTAGGGTCCCATGCTTTTCCCATCCAGCTCCCTTTGTTTTATAAGTTCCTCTTTCTCTTTCCTATATTTTTAATCTCTTTCTTTTAGTATATAAAAATATATAAATCTCTTCTATAACATTTAGAGAATAATCCACAGTTATTTCCAATTCCTCTTATTCCTTAACTCCCGCAACAACTACAGACTGTCCTTTACTTTGACCACTCTACTGAAGAACCATTATTCAGATCTTTAGTGACTTTTATGTATTCGCAAAACCAATAGACACAACTTATTTGTATCCTGATGTGGCTTCTGCTAACCACTTCCTTTCTTTTCCTTGACTTTCAGTACATCAGCACCTCCTAGGTCTCATCCTCTCTCCCTGAGTCCTCCTTCTTAGTCCCATTCATTTTCTCATCTTCCTTGCTTGCTTGGTCATTGTCAGTGTTGCCTTGGACTTTGTTTTTGTTTGCTGGGCTGCTTATCCTGTAAGCTTTCTGGTCAGCCTCATGTAAACCTAAGGCTTCAAACAAGAAGTTATACCGTGAGGACTACCAACTCAAAAACATTTTAATGAAATATGGACCCCTACTCCTTAATGCTTTTTAGAATCTCCACTTGGATACTATCTAGGTAATTCAAACTCAGAATATCTAAAACTGAACTCATCATTTTTTTTTCATAACTGGTGAACTCACCCTGTCCTAGTACTCACATCAGTTGGTCATATCTAGGATTAACCTGAGTTTATTAGTAGCCACTCTATAATCTTTGACTTACTCCTGTATCTTTTCAGAGAGTCTGTGAGCTCCTTGAGGACCAACACTACTCTTACCAGCAATCACAGCATACAGCATGGTAGTAGGCATACAATAAACAGAGAAACTGAGGCAAGAGAGAATTAAGCGATATGTATCTCATTTACCATGTAACTCTGAGAATCCAGCCTCTCTGTGTTTGGTGTTTTAGTGTGTTTTGGTGGTGGTGGAAGTCTTTATACCTTCGGTATCAGAGGAAATAATCTCCTTTTACAGTTAGGTACAGTGTACCATCATAGGTTATACAGGATGGGGAAGAACAAAGGAGGGGAAAATAAGGTAAATAACTATTAGGATAAGGACAATCAGAATATTCAAAGTCAAGACTTTGAGCCAACACTGAAAGGCTATTCAGGCTCCTGGCTAAAACCCTCTGTGACAGTAGACAGGTATAAGCGGAGCATGGGAAGCTTTAGAAGGCCAGTAACTTTGTTCTTCAAAGATTCCAGTCCTAGACTCCTGATATTGCACAGACTCTTGGGTTACTCTTGAGGTCCACATTTGGACCAGGGAAAGTGAGTAACAGGTTTGCCGTAGAGACTTGGTGGGACATGTCTTTTGAAACTCTGAAGGATTTTTCTCTCTCAAGTACAAAAATAGCTGAATGTTTCACATCTAACTTTTAATTCATGGGTGCCAGAAGATACACCTTGAGCCAATTTACAGAGTGTCTGAATCAAAATACCTGGTTTTTGACCCATTAAAAGGCTGTAACAAGAAGAAGGCTGATCAAAGGACCCTGTGTCCACCCCTGCAATGTTGAAAACCTAGTAGCCTGATGTTTGGTTTTGTCTACCTAGCAGAAACTCCACAGCTGTTTTATTTCTTATCTCAAAATAAATCTGTGGAATATAGCAAGACTTACCTGTAACCATTCTCCATTTTTAAGCCAACTGATTACAGGTGGAGGCACTGCATCCGATTTACATTCCAATGTCACTTGTCTGTTCCGTAACACAGTGAAATCCTGGGACCCATCCGTTCCAGCAATGTTAGGGGGGACTGAGTGTGAGAAAGAATACACCAAAGGCTTTCCATAAACGAGACATAAAATGAGCAGAATTATTATAGGTAATCAACAAATGTAGTGCCTGCTATCTGGAAAAAAAAGGCATACACTTAAAACATTCCTCATTCCATTTATGGTACCAATGGTTACAGAAAGTGGCATGCATTTTTACCTCATTCAGTATTTTTACAGACACAAGTAATGAAATTCTTCCATAGTCCCATGCCTAATAGACTAAGTAATATAATCACACTAATATCACCATTTAACAAATAAAGAAACTAAAGCACAGAGAAGGGATCCCATGTCCAAAACAGTTGGTCAGGATTTTCTCTCAACGTCAGACTTTAAAACAACTAAATTATAGGTTGTCTGTCACAATATCCAGAAATGTATATGCTGTTCTTAATGTGCAGAAATGTATCTTTTTAATGGAACTCATGTTATAATACACAATTTACATGTCAATAGTGGAAGGTCTAATTTGTGTGTAGAGCAGGTGGGCAATACTATATATATGTCAATACTATACATATATATGATATATAATATATAATACAGAGGACACCCCTATATTACACCAATGCTATGATTCACACTTCGTCATTTAGGCTATGAGGAAGAGATAAAATACATCTAGTTTCTAAAATGTTCTTCTCCATAAAGAGAAATTTCCATCTATATTGTTGAGTGTAACCGGTCTAACTTTTGAGAAGGTAATTTGGTCTTGTGTGTGTGTGTGTGTGTGTGTGTGTGTGTAAACAAGTAAGAAATTTATCAATATAAAGTAATAAAGGAGATAGGCCAACTAGTACGTACAAAGATGTATATAATGGTGTTGCTTATATTGGTGAAAAATATAGAAATAGCCTAAATATTCAAAAATAGGGAATAGAGTAAATAAATGATGGCCTATACATTAAATAAAATAGTATGCCATCACAAAAAATTAATGCTATAAAAATATTTTTTTGACATGAAAGCATATTTACCATTAAGCAAGATTAAAAACAAATGTAAAGTGGTCTTATTTTTGCATGGTAAGATTATGAATTTAAAATTTTTATTTTTATCATAATTTATATTCTACTCTTTTAAATCAATAAATATGAATTACTTGTGCAGGAAAAAATAACACCCAAGTATCAAAATCCACTGAACTATTCCTTCAAAGCATTTGCTCAAATATAAGAATCAGATTTTCAAAATTCCCATTTCCCAATGGACAAACATGACTTATGATATGCTGTGCAGTTGCCCCAAGCTCCACAAATTATGGGTTATAATCAGGTGTGAAGGTTCGCTGGACAGCAGAACGTTCTGCCGAGTTTACCGTGCACTCTCACTAAATGCTCTTTATCGTCATCTCCTGCAGGGCTGGATGCCAGACACGTGTATCGTCCTGTGTCTTCCACCTGAGAAGCCCAAACAAGCACATTACACAACGTTGCCAGGGCGGTTTTGGTCATGAGAATAAATACCCACTACCATGAATCTGAAGATCTCACACAGAGCAAGATTTTATTAAGATGGCACAGTAGTTCAACTTTAATAAACTCTTTTAACATTTGTGATTATTAGCACTCAGATATCAAACATTGCTTGGTATCTGTATTAATTATATGTCAATCTAGGTTTTAACAGGGTTTCAGTATTTTATCTCAGAAAAAGTGTATGTTAGATATAATTAATGATCCCAGGGAAGGCAGATATGTATGTAGCACCAAGCATCAGAGATAACAGACTAGATACTCAATGTTTATTGAAGAAATTAAGTATCTATGAGTTTGAATTTCAGACTGAAAAATTCAACTGGTGTCTTCCTGAAGAAAATAAAATTACCGTATTCCCCCATGTATAAGACGCTCCCATATATAAAACGCACCTTAATTTTGGGGCCCGAAATTTGAAAAAACAATGTATTACATAAAGTTATTGGACTTGTTTTACTCATCATAAAATTCATACAACTCCTCATTAATGTCAAAACTCCCATCTATTAGCTTGTCCTCATCTGTGTTTGATGACAAATCACTGTCTTCATATATCGCCTCATCCTCAGTTCCATCTATGGCATTTGAAATGCCACAACCACTGTTTAAGACGCACCCAGTTTTTAAACCCCACATTTTTAGAAAAATGTTGCATCTTATACATGGGGAAATAAGGTAAATAAATTAAATGAATGACTATCAGGTTATTTAAACAAAGTACATTAATGCCACATTTTGAATCTACCTTTGACTTATGTGAGGAAATGAAAGGGCTATCTATATTATGTAATTTGGCTGTAAATAGTGTCAGACTGACAGCAAAATGTGTTATTTTTTTACTAAAACCAGAAACATTGCTTTAAAAATCCCCAAGCATAGTTTCCACTGGAAGTGTTCGTCTTCATTCAGATGTCTGACATTGTGTAGAAACAGCCCATGCTTATGTATGTATTTGTAAAGTATATTCTGAAAAATAGATGATCGTACTACTGTGAAAGTGTATTTTGGAAAAGTAGAAAAATCTTGTTTTCATTTATTTTACTACTTGAACATTCCTAGTATATTGGGAATTTAAAAATTCTTACATTTAAAACTGACTTTATAGGTTATGGAAAAACTTTTTGGTGGGCTGCAAAAACTCCTTTGAAAAAATTTAAGACCAGTATGCTAAGACCAGGACGTTTGGAAAAGTACTTAAACACAACCTTAGAAGAATGGCACACCGTCCTTCAATTAAGAATTTAGAATGATGTGTTATTGCCTGGAGAATCATTTCTGAATTTCTCATCAGATTTTCAAAACCTCTAAAACGTCAACTCTTCTCTACCAACTCAATTTATTTCCAAATGATACTTCCCGCCCTCGACGTGTCGTGACTTAGCCAAACTTGAACTATCATTCGTGACTACTCTTAAATCTAGCCTCCTCCAAGAAATGTTTCCTGACAACGTATGCCCTTCAATATATCCACAGTCATTATTTGTGGCTACATTTTCTGAAACATGTTCTATGAATAGAGGGTTTGAAAATTGTAAGTAATCAGATTTTTTTTTTTAGAGTACGATTTCGCAGAGTTGTTGACAAGTGCATGGCTCAAAGGAAGGAAAGGTTCAGTATGTAGTTTCCCCATTCTAGCTGGACATACAGTTCTTTGCTCTTTGAAATAAACCACAGACGAGTGTTTGTTGATAGATGTCTTAGGAAACCCTTGTCTCTACCACACATTTGGGGATCTACAAAACTTCCATTAAGCACCAGGCAATCTATACATTATAGATACATACATGAAAAGACAGAGTTCAAATGAGAAAAACATAGTTAGTAAGTGCTATAATAGAGATGTGTACAAAATGTTAGGAAAACAGAGGAGTAGAGAAACCGAGAGCAGTCCTTCTACTTGATAAAATTAAAATTTTCACTTCTATAATGCATTCAATGGTGTTCTTATTATTTCTTTTTCTAATTTTATCACACAGGTTATTTCTTCTAGGCAACAAAGAACATCTGCAAGGCTGAGAAATGGCTTATGTATTATGTTTGTATTCTCAGCAACAGCTAGAACATGTGGGTCAACATCTAACCCTCTATGACACCTTTGTCTTGTTCAGTTATAACCCAAGTTTTAATTCTTGCATTTAAGACCTACTATAATGTGGCTTTAATATCCCTTTCAAGCTTTATTTACTATGATTCTTTTATACTTATAATTCCTTTAGAAATTTTTAATTTATATTCCACATATTTTCCTGTCTTCCTGCTATTCTTCATGTTAATTTTTTTTTTTTTTTGTATTTTTCTGAAGCTGGAAACGGGAAGAGACAGTCAGACAGATTCCCGCATGCGCCCAACCGGGATCCACCCGGCACGCCCACCAGGGGGCGACGCTCTGCCCACTAGGGGGCGACGCTCTGCCCCTCCGGGGCGTCGCTCTGTTGCGACTAGAGCTACTCTAGCGCCTGGGGCAGAGGCCAAGGAGCCATCCCCAGTGCCCGGGCCATCCTTGCTCCAGTGGAGCCTCAGCTGCAGGAGGGGAAGAGAGAGACAGAGAGGAAGGAGAGGGGGAGGGGTGGAGAGGCAAATGGGCGCCTCTCCTGTGTGTCCTGGCCGGGAATCGAACCCGGGACTTCTGCACGCCAGGCCGACGCTCTACCACTGAGCCAACTGGCCAGGGCCCATGTTAAATTTTTTTTTACTTTCTTTTTGGTCTGTTGAAATTATAACATCCAAATGATTTGCTGATTTAACCTGGGTTTCCTCTGGGTTATTACAATGTCTCATGGAAAGAAGAGGGAAATGGCAGGTGTGTTCTTGGTGTCAGAAATGAAAACTGGCCCTGGCTGGCGGCTCAGTGAATAGAGCATCAGCCCACCATATGCACATCCTAGGTTCGATTCCTGGTCAAGGTACACAGGAGAAGCAAACATCTGCTTTTCTTCCCCTCCCTATCCTCCTTCTTTGCCTCTTCCCTTCATGTAGCCAGTGGCTCAATGGGTTTGAGCATGGCCCCGGGTGCTGAAGATAGCTCAGTTAGTCTGAGCATCAACCTCAGGTGCTAAAAATAGCTCAGTTGACTCAAGTATCAGCCCTTGATGGGTTTTCCTAGTGGATCCCGGTCAGGGTTAGTGGATCCTGGTCAGGGTGCATGCAAGAAAAAGAAAAGAAAAGAAAAATGAAAACTATGCTGAGCTCCACTGGTGAGGTTTTTGAACCAGACCCAGGACTGAGACCCAGCCCATCACTGAGCAACAATAAGTATGTGGCAGGTAAGTGCTCATCTCTACAGGTCCATTTCTGGAACTGTAGAAGAACAGAGATAAAGACACTGTCTCACAGGATTGTTGTGAGGGTCACAACTGTGATAGATAGAGCTCACAGCTGAACTGACACCATTTATAATCCTTAACTCTCTTTCCCCAGCTCCCTTTCCTTCTCTTTCCTCAAGGAAAATGCAAACAAAAACAATTAAACAATTTGTTATTCTATTTTTTAAAGGAATGTTGATTACAATAACAATAATAGCAGCAGCAACAACAACAATCCTATCTCACTCTATTTTAGAATCACTGTATGCCTGTGGCTCCAGTCTAAGTACATCATCTTAGTTTAGGTTTAAATGCCCAAGTGTGTGAGTTACATATTATTATTTTACCCTCAGTTTACAGAGGAGCACACTGGGGAACAGATGGATAATATTTGTAATATAAGACTTGCCTTTGTTAGGACAGAAGACTGTGACACTATGCTATCCCAGACATATTTCTCTTTAATATATTCACATTTCTGATTAATTTCCTTAAACACAACCTAAAAAAACAGTCAATTTTATTCAATTGTTCTTTTTTTTTTTTTTTTTTGCAAAATTGTGTCTCTTTAGATTTTCATGTCAGGTAGTTCATTTTGGAGATCAGATGTGCTCTTTGAGGCTTCATATAGTGTGTGCGTGTGTGTGTGTATGTGTGTGTGTGTGTGTATATATATATATATATATATTGAATTGCTTTTTTGCCAGTTCCATAACCAGCTACATGGCACAAATTAAGAGCTTCAGTAAATATTCTGTCAGTTATAATACTGAAAATTTGTAAAAGTTAATGTACAGATATATTTCTTCTGAGTTTAATATATTTCTACATTTTAAAAAAATCACGTTCTTGTATGTGTCTAGAGACCTGTGATATACTCAAATTCAAAGATACAACTTTTCCAATATTTCTCATATATCAGCGAGGGAAAAGTTGAACCTAGGATAAAACAGTTGTATGAACTTTGAACTTACCTGACTGTTAGCTATTCGCAGAACCTCTCCTCCTCCAAGAGTCTGTATCTGATCTGTCTGCGGAAGGGGCCGTCCATCTTTCATCCAGGTAATTTTAGGAGCTGGGATTCCAGAAGCGATGCAGGTAAGTTCAAGTGGATTATTAACTATCACGGATATCTCTCTAGGTTCTTCAGATCCATTGATATGAGGGGGTTCTATTTCAAGGAGATTAAAAACAAGAAAATGCACTTGCTCTTTAAGTCACACTGATTAGAAAAACTTTAAAAGAAAGTTCGATGCAAATTTATGGTTCGTATGATATAAATTGATTAGAATAAAGAAACAAAATAATTACTTGATGTTATTTCCATTTTTAAAACAGCAACATTTTGAAAGGGATGGATCATGGCTTTAATAGGTCATCACAAAGTAGTTGTACCTCAGTAATTGGGGTTCAGATAGAGCAGTCTCACCTAACTGTAAAGATTTGAAAACAATAAAAACTAAACCCACCTTGTGCCATTTTTCAAAGAGAGTACTCAAACATAGTAGTGTGTTTTTGCGCTTTTTCAATATCTGTTGTTTCTACAAAAGCCACAGGCAAATGCTATGGAATTTTGCTATCATCTCTCCCATGCTGAGCTTTAAGAGAGGAAACAATGACTAAGCAGAAGGAAAAAGAACAGCTACATTTGGAGACTGTTTCTGAATAAGACACATTTGTTATGTCTGGACAGAAATACTTTTCTTTTTTTTTTAATTTATACTTCTAAATTATCATTCCAAGGGGATGTTAAGGAATGTAGACACTTGAAAAAAACAGCAAGGTTTCTTGGTTCAACTATTCCTACGTTTAGAATTCCTTTTGAAACAGACTCCCCTTACAATGATCACTCAAGTTTTCTATGAACAATTCCAGCTTACTGTTTCTTAAGGCAGCCAAAAGAACTGTTGGACAGCTCCAAATGTTAACTGTTTTTATTTGTTATTTATCAGGCACATAGCTTAGAACAGAGGCCCATGGCAAAGGGTCTGGAGTCAAACAGCCTGAGTTAGAATCTTGGTTCCAAAACTTTTTAGGATAGTGGATTTGGACAAACCTCAAAATAAGGATAGTACTATTTAACTAATAGGATTGCTGTGAACATTCAATGAGATAATTTAAGGATAGTGCTATTTAACTAATAGGATTGCTGTGA
This sequence comes from Saccopteryx bilineata, assembly GCF_036850765.1. NCBI lineage: Eukaryota > Metazoa > Chordata > Mammalia > Chiroptera > Emballonuridae > Saccopteryx > Saccopteryx bilineata. Next base: position 293,309,706 of record NC_089491.1, on the reverse strand, counting down.
ACATTCAATGAGATAATCTATGAATGATATGTATTTTTTTTTGTTTCTGAATCTTTTATTTTACAATTAAAGTTTTTTTCAAAGTTATTACTACTAAAATGTCTACTATAGCTATTGATATTATAATTAAAATCTGCCTCCTAAAAATTTCTACTTACAGTCTTCATTCCCCTTTCTGGAAAAAAAAATTAAATCTGTATTTTTTTTTAGATTTTAATTAAGAAGTCAGACAAAATACATTTTCATAAATGCATTTTAGACTGAGTCAAGATTTCTTGCTTAAAAGATTTGTGTCTCCATGTTGCTTACTGAATTAAGTAAAAATTCCACCTTATATAATAGCTTCCAAGGTTTCCATAATATGGCTTTAATCCATCTTTATAACATTATCTGCTTTTGATATACTTATATGTAACCTAGATTTTAAATTAGATTACTTCTTCCCCCACAAGTACAGTCCTTTCCTGTTCTGCGTCTTTACTAATGCTATTCTTTCCGGTGGAACATTCTCCAGCACTCCCATCTCCTCACTGAGCATTTTTAAGTTCTACCACGGTCGCATTAATGTTGTTAAGTTCATTTGTAAAAACTATAAATCTTTTTAGCCCTGGCCGGTTGGCTCAGTGGTAGAGCGTCGGCCTGGTGTGCAGAGGTCCCGGGTTTGATTCCCGGCCAGGGCACACAGGAGAGGCGCCCATCTGCTTCTCCACCCCTGCCCCCTCCTTCCTCTCTGTCTCTCTCTTCCCCTCCCGCAGTGGGGTTCCATTGGAGCAAGGATGGCCCGGGCGCTGGGGATGGCTCCTTGGCCTCTGCCCCAGGCGCTAGAGTGGCTCTGGTGGCAAAAGAGTGACGCCCCGGAGGGGCAGAGCATCGCCCCCTGGTGGGCGTGCTGGGTGGATCCCGGTCGGGTGCATGCGGGAGTCTGTCTCTCCCCGTTTCCAGCTTCAGAAAAATACAAAAAACAAACAACAACAACAAAAAATTATAAATCTTTTCTTGATTCTCTCAACAAACTATTCAATATAAAATTTCTATCCCTTTTAATTTCCATAGCATGTTGTCTATATCACTCAAAAGCATGTTTCTATTTCTCCTTTGACTATGATCAATTCTTCATTCCTTTCACTCATTGGTTGTTTACTATGTGTCAGTCACTGTGGATAAAAAGATTTGTTAGACATGGCCCTGATCCTTAAAAGGTTATAGTCACTAGATTTAAAATAACAACAATAACAATGGCAACAACAGAAACAAAATTTTCTCAGCTGGTCCAATCCTGTCATCACATGTGTTAGTGATTGTGAGCTATCGCACTGTGTCTTGTCCATACGCCTGGTACTTTGGGCAGCACAGTTACCCACACTCTGATGACTCCAGAGCTTTATTTCTAGCCTAGATCTTTCTTCTGAGCTCCGGACCCATCAATCCAATTATTCTATACATAGCTTCAATGGGATGTTTGAAAACTGCTTCAAACTCAACATGTATTCAGCCTGAACCTGTTACTTCATTTCTCACAACCTGTTCTTTTTCCAGCGTTCCTTGAATTTGTGTGATGAATCCACCCATCACTCAGTCACGTGAGCCAGAAACAAGGAGTCATCCTTGATAGCTATATTAACATCTATTCCCCACCCAATATTCTCTATTTGTCTCTTTCGTATAAACAGACCCCAATTGTGTTGGAACTGTCATGTGCAAAGAACTGCATTTCCTACTCTCTTTAGTAGAGTAGGTGGAGCAGCATGTGATGATTCTAACCCATGAGATATAAGTGGAAGTGGTTTTGTGGGACTTCATAGAAAGTCTCTTTAGGGCCCACATTTTGTGCTTCTAAATTGTCCCTGCTCCTTTGTTGCATCTAGTGACACTGGTGGTGAGCCCATAATGCACAACCGCTGAACAACTCTGATGTGAAGGCCAAGAGAACTGTAACTAGCTGACCTGGTAAACCAAGGCAGCTACTGCCTAGCTCCAGAGATCTCGCTCAGCAAGAGAAACAAAAGCTCTCTGTTGAAGCTGTCATATTTTTAGGTGTTCTGTTATTCCCAAACAGAACTCCTAACAATACAATGGTCTCTCAGATTCTTCTCCTGTCCTGCTCTAAAGCAGCTTTCCATTCTACAGGGAAGAGTGGTCTTTTCAAACTGCAACTCTACTCATGGCATTCCTTTTAGTAGAATTTTTAATGGTTTTCCATTGTTCTAGGATAAAACCCAAAAATTTTTAACGTGGTTGACAAAGCGCTTCATAGCCTGGACCCTGTCAAACCCCTGAGCTTTATTTTGTGTGATTTTCTCCCTTGCTTTCAATATTCTGGCCAAACTGGACTTTCCAGAACCGCTAATACACCATGACACTTCCCGCCATGTGGACAGAATTAAATTGAGAACACAGTTCCCCAGATTAGGGCAATTTATATTCACATTCTGAGTGGAGCCCTGATTCAAGTGTCGAGTTTTTCAGGTTTTAATGGCATGAGCTTTCAACAGATGCTGAAATGCAGAAACTTCTCATCTTTCTTCTGAGCCAGTTCTCAAATCTGTTTTAAGAAAATATTATCCTTCTAAAGCCCTTCATCCGGGAAGGCTGTTCTTTGTAAACTGCTCTAACTACTCTCCTTCGTTTCCTATATCCAAAAACTGCGCTGTGGTTCTGAGTCTGTGAATTCCTGGAGGGTTCCTTCTCTCCTTCCCCAGCCCTCATCCTGGGCCTGGCCCCTGCCTTTTCAGGCCTGTATGGCTACCCGGGCTCGGCAGCTCCTTCTCAACTCTGTCTTCGGATGGAATTTCTGGGAAATGAAATCTACTTGTAACACATTCCTGCTTGAGCTTCTTTCCTGCCTTTGTCAGAAGGTCCAAATTCTCTAAAATGTCCCCAAGGCTCTTTATAGTTTGTAAATTTCCAGGCTTGTCTCTTTGCTACTCTTCCTTTCATATGCAGTTCACCGGGTACAGATGGACAACTCAAGCTCTATCATTCTTAGGTGACAGATGTAGGCAACTCACCACTCACCTCTGCATACCCTACCCTTTAAGGCTCGAATTGATCCTTTAGGGGATGTTCTCTGAACCTTACCATCCCACAGAATGTGATTTTAGTCATATAATCCTCATCATATTCAAAAGTATATATTTGTTCAATATCTGTGTTCCCCTAGATTTAGGAACTGGAAACCACATCTTTTTTTTATTTTTTATTTTTTTGTGAGACAGAGAGAAAGACAGATAAGGACAGACAGACAGGAAGGGAGAGAGATGAGAACCATCAAGTCTTCATTGTGGCACCTTAGTTGTTCATTGATTGCTTTCTCATATGTGCCTTGATGGGGGTGGGGGGCTACAGCAGAGCGAATGACACCTTTCTCAAGCCAGCAACCTTGGGCTTCAAGCCAGCAACCATAGGGTCGTGTCTATGATCCCATCCATGCTCAAGCCAGTGACCCTGCACTCAAGCTGGTGAGCCTGCGCTCAAGCAGGCCACCTCTGAGTTTCTAACGATGCTCTGTTCACTTCACCACCACCTGGTCAGGCCACATATTTCTTACTCAATGACGCATTCAAGTAGCTGTCATACCATATGTCACATAGCAGTTGTTCAATAATTATTTGTGCATGGTGACTAAAACACACCTGGCTTATAATGTATAGCAGTTAATAATTAATACTTAATGGGTGAATAATTAAGGTACAAGACCACATTTACATCATCTTCTGTTATTCCTCATATTCTGTGAATTGCTGGACAGGAAGGTGGTATTCTACTCCTCCTCACAGAATCACACATTCTTCTGTCTTTCATCTCTTGATATCCTGGAGTCCTGCCTCCATTACCATCCTCCATCCTCTGGAGCATCTGTCTATACCACAGTATCTCTCTTTGTTAATCTAGACATTGTTTTGCCTCCCTCTCCAGTTAAAACTTCCTTTAATCTAGCTGATGAGTATCTAATTCCATTCAAGTCGATCAAACAAAGAAACATGTATTCAATGCACTGTAAATACAGCAATAAGTAAGATGGGTACCGCTCATCCTAGAGTTTTAACTAAGGATGAGGCAGACTTCTAAAGTTACACAGTAATTAAATTATAATTGCTACTATGAGAAAGATTACAGGTTATTCTGAAAAACATATGCTAGCCTCTTTGGTTAAAACCCCTGCCAAAATTCTTCCTCTTGTGCTGTGTGAGGTACATTTTGTTCTCTGTAAAGAATATAAAGTTTTACCTATACGATACAAAAAACTCCAAAAAAGTATTGATTATTAAAAGAGTCAGTTCATTTCACTCATCTTCATTTCTCATCCTAAGTAAAAAATTTTGACCTCAAGCAAAAGATGTGTTTTCTCCTTATCCTATTTGTTTGCATTTACAACACTAGAATACACATCTTAAATATTTATTTTAATACACACAAGAGGAGATAGAACTAGGTTATTTGAAACGATAATTATAACTATACTCTACACATTGGATCATTTAAAGACTGTTTGGAACAACATCCAATAATACAAATATTATACTTTTTCATTAAATTGTTGTTATTAGATGTGCTTTTAGTTCTTGGAATAATTTACAAGTAGTAGTTCTCCTCTTTTTAGATGATAAAAAACAAAATGATTTAAATTTAATATGCATCAAATAAGCATAATCCTAAATCAATGATTTTTAGCTTGTGTGTCATAAGAAATTTAAAAACATGCAGTATCTGACTATTTAGTCAGGGCACTAACCATTTTGATATTAGACTGTCAAATAAAAAACAACAGCCAATACAACAATAGCCCTTCAGTGTGAATGAGTCAAAATTATACCTATATTTTTTTTTGTCAGAGAGGCAAGAAGTATATTTTTAGTGTGTCGCAGAATTTTAGTACTTCGTTTATGTGTGCCATTTGATGAAGAAGGTTGAAAATCACTGCCCTAGTTGAATTACAGAACAGAAATATGAAATGCAGTGAGGTTTGGACAAACTTTGTCTCATAGCAAATGATTCTAAGAATTATACTCATTTACTCCATAAGTCTTCACTGTCACCTCCTTCCCAATTAGTGCATGTTTACATACCTAGGACCTTCAGGACAAAGTGTTTGCTGACTTCTCCAGCTTCATTGGAGGCAATGCAAGTGTACCGTCCGGAATCTTCAGTCTCTGCTTTGATGAGCTGGAGGACCATTCCCTGAGTGCTCACTGTCAAATGGGCATCAAGCCCCAGCGACTGGCCATCCCTAAGCCACGACATCTGGGGTGCTGGGGTTCCGTCTGTAAGGCAGGTCATGGAGGTAGAACTACCCTTGACAATGGTGATTTCCTCTGTTCCCATGGCATTGTCCAGATTTGGTGGTACTACACAGAAAACAAACCGGGCAAAATTGATATGCCTATTTTAATCTGAGATCAATTTAGATAAAAGACATTGGTGGGTTCAATTAGTTTCATAGTGTTTCTATGATCTGTAAAAATACAGAACTTAAAATAGCATATAATGAATTGATGACTTCACTATAAAAACATGTGTTAGGTAGGTTAATTATTAATCTTACAAAGTGTGAGAAGTGACACCTCAGCAATGTTTCTTGTAGAACATACAATGTTCCAATGTATTTAAACTTTGGCCATTTTTTAACTTCTTAGGTTTTTCTATTTAATTTATTATAATGCATATTGTAACTGCAGAAGCATACTTTCAACAACTTTATGTGTAATGCACAAAATATATTCTAGAGTAAGTTTTTTATAATCCAACGTAAGTCATTTATCAGCTCTAGTAAATAGTTACTTAACTATTCTGAATGTTCTCAGGATTGACAAACCTGGACCAGAAAACATTAATATTTCAGAAATAAAATGTGAATTCTCTGTACACACACACACACACATCAATTCATATTTTTAATACACTAATAATATTAGAAAACAATATTAACTTTTTATTTCTATACAAAACTGGTCTTATGTCTGGATTGAAATGCTATTTTTAAAATTTTACATGTGATTTAATGCAAAATTCCTGGTTCAAGGCTCATTTTTGACAAACAGGCAGTATGTTCTAATAAAACTTGACCCTTAAAGAGAAAATGCATTCTTCCCTAGTTAGCAAAATCCTATTTTACCAATCTTTTTTTGATAAGGCAATATCTAAATATAAGGCAGTTGCTTAATACCAGACACATGGTAAAGCACTAGGGTTATTTCTGCAACATACCCAGCACTTGAAGACTATAGTGCTTATTATCAACCCCAGCTCTGTTGGAAGCCACACATGTGTACACAGCCACATCAGACACCTGAGCTCGCACGATCCTGAAACACAATTTTACCCAACATTTCATAATTTGATCCCAATCAACACACACAAATAAAATACTTATGATTTAAGCACAGATTACAGAAAGCGACTTATGTTAGGAAATTTAGGTATGAAGATTATAACCATCCATTATAAAATACAGATGCTTTAAAGCAATTTATTCTCCAAAGTTGATTAGAGTTAGCCACTTAAAATATAACACAATTTAACAGGTGGATACTTTTCAAATATACACTAATAAAGAGAATGATATTAATATAGTAGGCATCTTCCTATCATTTTGTCATATAAATTTTTGCTAAGATATTAGTTCTTGAAAATTCATATGTAATAGATAGATTTCTTCTATAAAAGACTTATTTTATACAATTTACTAAAACATGAGCATTTAAATAAGAATAAAAATCCACTGCAATTTTTTGTTATTCTCTGTCTTCTAAAAAGATACTGAAAAAGAAAAAACAATTGTAAAAACTTAGAAAAAAATGTCTTAAACTTTATTTAGATAAGTTAACTCTACAATCAGTGCAACTTTATCTGTCTAGGAAGCAACAAATGACACACAATAAAAGCTGACCTGATAACCTGCCCTCCAGACAGCAACCGGATATGGGAGGAGAGAGGCAGAGGAAGTCCGTTCTTCAGCCAGTTGATCTGTGGTGGAGGTGTCCCTGTGGCTCTGCATTCAATATTTATTGAAGTATCCACTAAAGCCGTTAGTTTCACAGTTTCTTCTTTATTACCCCTAATTGCGGGGGGAACTATGCCATGGAGAAAATGAGAGAGAGAGGCAGATGGGGTGTATGTTACTAGTTCAAATCATCTCAACTACAATTGCCTAAATTTCTGCTTTACAACCCAAGAGAAAATCATAATGACACCATATTTTTAAACTAAATGCTTCAGATACCTGCTGCTGGGCCTTCATTTTCACCGAGAGACTCCTGAAGTAGCATAGTCAAAAGAGGGTGAAATTTCATATTTACCATACACATTTAAGTTAAAAATTCGGTCTTCCTCTCCAGCAGGATTAGTAGCAACACACGTGTATTTCCCCACGTCGGACGGGAGCGCTCCATAAATGATTAATGTGCTGCCATTTGCAGTCACCCTAAAGAAGGGCCATAAAAGAGGCACTGAGATGATGTATGTTGAGCTAAAACCTGGAAGACTCACCCAACTTACTGTGTTCTTTAGAAGAAAAAACACCCCAAAATGCACCCTTCTTTTGCAAATAATGGTTCAAATATTTTTCACTAACTACATAGAAATATGTAAAGTCAGAGCTGGTTAAACAGATGGAGATTTCAGGCAACCAACTAAAATTCTACAGTCCTGGGTCTCGTATATCCACTGCCTCCTTTTGAGAAAAAAGGAAATGAATAAAATCAGATTAGGAATGTCCATATACAAATCATAGGCAAAGATGTATTTTGTTTTGTTTTTTTTTCCCTCACAGATAGAATATTTTATCCTCAGCTGTAAATGTAAGGTCTGATTTAAATTAAAATTATAAAAAATTCTGGTATGAAATGGAAAAAGTGTTACAATGAGAATTTAAAGAAATTATCTATCAAAAAATCTAGGTATACTAAGTAATACTCTTAATGAGAAAAAGTGGATTAATTTATTTAAATTGTGATACCAGCTCAGAATTACCTATATATGGGTATATTTTGCAAAAATTTTTCTGTAAGTTGCTAAAGCTTTTTCTTTTGAACTATGCAATAGTAAATAACAACTATACGGTTAGATGATCAGAGATATCTAAGTTAATTGCTTTATTGACTCTTTTCACAGATCATTAATCAAACAAGTTTTATAAAGAGATTACATTGCTATTTATAGTTACTCCTATAATAGTGATTTTATTAGTTTCTTCCAGTGTCAAAAGTAAACAGCCCATTTCTAACATATGTTATTAAATATGATTATTGAGAATGTTATTTCCTGGGTCTATTGTATATTTTTTCAAGATATGAACTTTAAAATTCCATAAATTTAACCACATTAATGAACAAAAAAGCAAGTGCCATGACCATGGGAAGTAGTAAGTTAGCTTTGGGAAAATTACTTTATTTGATTGATGAATTGTTCTACTTACAAACCTGTACATACTGGGGAGCAGTAAACAAATAACCAGTCTAGTGGATATAAGTACAATACATTTAGGATTATCATGTAAAAGAAGTGATAGATTGGAAATTCCTAGGTACAAGTATTCTCTTATATTAATATAAGATCTTTGGTCTCAACGACTAATACTTGGCTTAAGATATGACTAATATAGGCTGATTTAATAAAAATAATTAAATATTTGTTAACTCTTCAGAAATGTCCACACCAGAGATGTGAAACTTAAAATGTGTCTCTAAAATACTGAGCAACCTAATCTTATAAAGGGAACAAATATCTAAATTTTAATAAAAATAATTTTAAAGAAAACATTTATTTTTCTTTAAACTATGTATATTCAACTCACTAACTAGAAAATACATTCCAAATTGTTAAATTTAAAATGTTCAAAATGATAAAGATTGCAATAATTTAATTAATGCCTACTTATGCACATATAATTCTTAAAGTAATTATAATTTCTCTAGTATTTGTATATAATTGGGCTTTGTGATAATCTAGTAGATATAGAATTCCGCATTGTTCTTACAAAAGTATGTGTTGCTAACAGTAGCAGGAGGCCCCTACAATATTATTAATCAATCTTCATGTGGTTTGTGACACAGGTAACAAGTGTCAGCTGAAAACGGGGCTTAGACAAATCACTGCAAGGAATGAACTAGGTTAGGGTGATATTGTATCTTTTTCAAAAGGAGTCAAGAAATAGGACATGATTGGTGGTTTGGTGATCTCAAGAAATGAAATCATATCTAAGATTACTGAAGAATCTTTTATAAGATAAAATTGGTGTGATGTTAACAGGAGGAACTAATTATTCTATGACATGTAGTTTGGTATAAACATTCTGAGATTAGAGGAATAAAACCAACAACAGTTAACTCACTTTTTTGTAAGAATGAATGAGGAAATTTTACTCCAAGTTGTATAAAGAACACACACACACACACACACACACACACACACACACACACACACACTTTCAAGTGATTCTCCAAGGAGAATTTCCACGTTCAACACTCCAAAATTATTTTTTCTTTGAATACAATGATAGCCAAGTTCAAAGGAGACTGAATTTGGTATTATTTGTGTTAAATGCGAAGCATAGAGCATTGTACAAAACCTTGAAATTAATGATTCAAATATTCTTTTTAAACGTACCGGATTCTTTCAGTTTCACTGCTAGTAGTTACGTGTCTTCCATCTCTGAGCCATAGGATAATTGGTGGGGGAAAGCCATTTGCATTGCAGACCAGCTCAACATTTTCCCCTAGAAGGACACTGACTTCACTTGGTATTTCAGCACCAGCGACACTTGGGGGAACTTCGGAGAAATAAAAATGTCCATTAACAAGGCACGATGATATAAATTCTAACAAATAAAATAGAATCACCGGACAATATGCCATTTTTTATTTTATATTCCTCCTAGATTGTGGTTCTAGATAAAACTGTTATTATCCTCATAAGTTATTTTTAAATGAGGAAGGGGCAAAGCAATTACTTCAATATTCCTGGTATGTTTTTAAGTTGATATAATTATTTAATTATAAGGACTGGTGACAAGTCTACCTCATGGACACACTTCCTGGCTAAATAGAATCACTCTTAGATCAAATTCTCAACAGATAATTTAGAATTCGTACAATGCAGAATAATCTGTTTTATAAAAATTGGCATAAAGATTTAAGTTTTCAAGATCCAAGAGTTTCTGTTCTTTCTTTTTAGCCGTGTTTGGTTTTCACTTTAATGATGAGATAGAGAAATAATGTGTAATAAAAATTTTGACAATGGTGTCAAACAGAAACACATTTGAATTCCTTTTCCATATAATTATAGTGGTCTTCTGGGACAGTCACGTCAGTTCACAAGAGCCAGGTCTGCACGTCTTTCCTATTCAGTGACATCACGTTGGGGACTTGAAATGAGCCATGGTGGAGATATTTACACCATGGAAATTGGCAAACCATTGGCTACAATTCAGGACCTTTATATTTGTAGTGTCAATTATTATTATTTTTTTTTAATTATTTTTTTTTTCTGAAGCTGGAAACGGGGAGAGACAGTCAGACAGACTCCCGCATGCGCCCGACCGGGATCCACCCGGCACGCCCACCATGGGGCGACGCTCTGCCCACCAGGGGGTGATAATCTGCCCATCCTGGGCGTCGCCATGTTGCGACCAGAGCCACTCTAGCACCTGAGGCAGAGGCCACAGAGCCATCCCCAGCGCCCGGGTCATCTTTGCTCCAATGGAGCCTTGGCTGCGGGAGGGGAAGAGAGAGACAGAGAGGAAAGCGCGGCGGAGGGGTGGAGAAGCAAATGGGCGCTTCTCCTGTGTGCCCTGGCCGGGAATCGAACCCGGGTCCTCCGCACGCTAGGCCGACGCTCTACCGCTGAGCCAACCAGCCAGGGCTGTAGTGTCAATTATTTAACATTTACCAGCACACCACTGCATACTCTCTCTAAATCTCAGTTTAGTCACCTAGAAGATGATAATTATACCAAATTTACATAATTGAGGGTAATGAAGAAGTCAAACAATAAGAAATATCCTTTAATGAATTCTAATATATGACAAGCACTACACTAGGACCGATATGCATATATTATTTCTAGTCTTATGACATAATAATGTATGCAAACAGTCTGGTAAAATGTTTGAACACACCACATACTCCTATGATTAACAACTACTATTATTATTGCATTAAACATAACAAAACATGCAATTTCTAACACTGAATCCCTGAGTAGCTCTTTTTCCCTTTGTTTCTGAAATCTCAAAATATTATTAATCCAAGAAACCACTTATGCTCATAAACTTATTTTACTTTTTCTTTAATTTTATTTTTTGCAGTTAGCTTTAGTAGAGCACACAACAGATCAATAACAATGTACATTTTAATTCTTTGAACAGTATGAACATTCATGTACATCCTCATGCCTTCTGACCATCCAGAGTATGATCGTACAAAAATTTTTATTTTAAAAATGTGTAAGGCAACATTTAAAAAAGGCAAATGTATGTTCTTTTTGTTTCCATAAATTGGTTATCAAACAAACATGATTTTAAGTTAATAAAACTGTAACTGTAACTAATTTCATTTTTATGAAAAAAAAAAAGCTCACTCCTGGGGTCAGCCAGCATGAAAAAACTCACAACTCAAAGCGTTATTTTATGATAAATTATTTTCAAAATAACTATATTAACATTGGGAAAAGGAAGCATTTTGACTTAGTTTCAAGTTAGACTTCCATTTCAATTCATTATTGGGAAAAAAGTACTTATTAGAGGTTTACTGAAAATCAGAAGGATACAGGTCTCCTTGTAGTGCTAGTACAATGCTAGAACATAATGGGAATAAGTAAATATTTGTTGAATAAATGAACGCTTGTTACTTTTTATCTCAAAATAGCATAAAATTCATGATTACTTGAAATTTGCCCAGTCCCCTACCTGTAGTTAGAACATAGTGCAGCCTCTTTATGAATTAAATACTACTTAGAAAGAAATAAGAATAGACCTATGGGCTTAGCATCAAAATAAGTTATGCTAGTTTTAAATAAATAATTCAACAATAATTTTGGCAAACATGGAAAACTAAAGACATTCAAATTTCTACTATTCTTTTCTTCCACATATAGGCCAATTTCCATGAGAACAGAATCTACTGGTAAATGCAAGACAGAGAATTGACAATATTTTTTGTTGATCTAAACATATTTGAATCAATTAGAAATGATCTCTTTAATTGTAGACTTATTTTGTACTATGTAAAGAATGTACTAGTTTGACCAGGTGGTGGCACAGTGGATAGAGCATCAGACTGGGATGCGGAGGACCCAGGTTCGATACCCTAAGGTTGCCAGCTTGAGCGCGGGCTCATCTGGTTTGATGATGAGCCAGTGACCTTGGACCCAAGATCACTGGCTCGAGTAAGGGGTTACTCAGTCTGCTGTAGCCCCATGGTCAAGGCACATATGAGAAAGCAATCAATGAACAACTAAGGTGTCGCAATGAAAAACTAATGATAGATGCTTTTCATCTCTCTCCGTTCCTGTCTGTCTGTCCCTATCTATCCCCCTCTCTGACTCTGTCTCTGTCTCTGTTTAAAAAAAAAAAAAGAATGTACTATAGATATTGAAGATAAATCACATACCTTGAATTGAAAGAATGTAATTTTTCTCTGCCTTTCCTTCCATATTTGATGCGATGCATGTATAGTTTCCACTGTCTGAACGCTGAGACCGGGCAATTTGGAGTTTGCTACCTCCAGACAAAATATGAACTTCAAGTGAGTCAGAATTTTCTAGAGGTAGACAAAAAGCAAAACAAAACAAAACATACAAAAGCTTTAATTGTTGATATCTTTTCAATTCAGCACAAAAATGTCTTGCTTCTTGTGATGAATATATTTCTTAATGGGAGGGAGATTAAAGATGGGTGAAAAAGGTGAAAGGGATTAAGAAGTACAAATTGTTAGTTATAAAAATAGTCACTGAAATGTAAAGTACAGGCTAGGGCATATAGTCAATAATATCATAATAACTATGTATAGTGTCAGGCACTTAGATTTACTGGGCTGATCACTTCATAAGGTATATAATTGTCGAACCACTATGTTGCACACCTGAAACTACTGCTCACATAAATTAGGGGATATTTAAAAATGAATATGAAGTGAGAAAAAAAAGAGGCAATTGATTATTTTTATTAAACAAGAACATCAGAAAAGCGAATGACAAGTCAAAAAAAGTTCAATTATGCAAATGAGATGCAAACTCAATTATCATGATTGAGTAGCAAGTAACATATGGGTGGAGGTGAACAGAAGCATGTCAAACTGGACGAGAGTGCCACACATCGACTGTTCAGTAGGGTGTGTGGTCACCTAAGACTGACAAAACACACTGACAGTGATGGGGCATGGACAGGATCAGACTGTCCAGCAGTTCTTTTGGGATCCGCTGCCATTCTTGCGCCAGGGCAACGTCCAGCTCAAAAAGTGTTGTGGGAGGCACTGGATGGTTTGCTAGATGTCTTCCCAGTGCATCCCAAGCATGTTCAATGGGATTCAGTCTGGAGAACGTGAAGGCCAAAGTGTTCAGTTCCTGCCTCCTGAAGCACGTTGTTGATGAGATGCACATGGTGGGGCCTTGTATTATCGTCCATGAAAAGAAAGTTGTTTCCAACTGCTCCAGCATAGGGTAGCACTATAGGATGCAGGGCTTCATCTCGATATCTGACAGCAGACAGCAATCCGTTTCTGATGACGTGGAGGTCGGTATGATCACCAGTGCTGATTCCAGCCCACACCATGATTCCACAGCCACCAAAGGAGTCCCTTTCTCGCATCAAACGTGGATTCTCCTATGTTCCTTGGTCACGCCAGAACAGGACACGATGATTGGCAGGCTGCAGACTTAACTGTGACTCATCAGAGAAGAGGACAGTTGACTACTCATCACAGGTCCAATGATGATGCTCATCAACCCACCTTCTACAGGTTCTACAGTGTTCAGCAGATAATGGAATGCATACCATTGGTCGTCGGGCATGCAGTCCAACACGATGGAGCCAATTTTGTATGATCTGGGTGCATATCCGTTGTCTAGTGGCAGTGAGAAACTGTCTCTGCAGCTCTCTTGCATTGCTGTGCCTGTACCTTCTTGCGAGTAAGGTCAAGTAACGATTATCTCTTGCTGTTGTGGCAGATGAGCAACCCTGCCCTCATCTTCCTTGTACTGTGCTAGTCTGTTGAAAGGGATTCCACATTTGCTAATCAGGCTTTGGGATGTTCCAAGTGCTGTTGCCACTGTCATCTGTGTTTAACCAGCTTTAAGACATTCTATGGCTCTCCAGGCTTTGCATTCAAGCAAATTGTGTTGCAGGGGCATCACAAGGGCTGGGAGATTGTAGGATGTGCACTTTCAAGATCAGAGAATATGTAGATACTCCGGTACTTTTAGCCATTTGTATAGTGCATTTTCACCAATGAAATAAAAGATGATTTTGCATCTCATTTACATAATTGAACAATTTTCTTTGACTAGTCATTTGCTTTTCTGATGTTCTTGTTTAATAAAAAAATCAAATGCTTCTATTTTTATCACTTCATATTCATTTTGATATATCGCCTAATTTTTGTGAGCAGTGTAATATAATATTGTGTCAACTGTGGTTGAAAAATAAATTTTGAATAGTTCTTTCTTTGTTCTTTTATTTTATTTTTATTATTTTTTTAAATATTTTTTTCTGAAGTGAGAAGCGGGGAGGCAGGCAGACAGATTCCTGCATGCGCCCAACCAAGATCCACCCAGCATGCCCACCAAGGGGCAATGATCTGCCCATCTGCGGCATTGCTCCATTGCAACCAGAGCCATTCTAGTGCCTGAGGCAGAGGCCATGGAGCCATCCTCAGCACCCGGACCAACTTTGCTCCAATGGAGCCTTGGCTGTGGGAGGGGAAGAGAGAGATAGAGAAAAAGGAGAGGAAGAAGGGTGAAGAAGCAGATGGGCACTTCTCCTGTGTGCCCTGGCCTGGAATTGAACCCACACACTGGGCTGATGTTCTACCACTGATCCAACCGCCCAGGGCTATACTTTTATTTTAAATGAGAACCTTCTTGAGAAAGGCAAAGAGAAAATTCTCTTTATAAAATAAATAATTTTATGAGTCTATTTTGTAAGTTTATATTTCAGTGCATTAAGCTTTCTCAACTAAACACAACTATGAACATAATGCGAAAAATGTGCTAGTTATATAAATCCCGTGCCTTCCAAGCAAAAGAAAACCACAAAAATATGCACAGCTGTATTACCTATAGGCTTGTGATTCTTCAACCACACGATGGTGGGAGGCGGGATTCCAGTGGCATCGCATGTTAGGGTCACAGGATTGCTGATCGTCTCAATAACCACTTCTTTTTCAGGTCCTTCAATACTGGGTGGCACTGTGAAAAGAGAAGAAAACCATGTGTCCTCATTAAGTTCATTCAGGACACTTTCTTTCATTGGCATATCTGGGGGAAAAAGAGTTGTATTAGAGGCAGATGCTCACCATATACATTGAGGTGGAAATTTTTATCATCCCGTCCTGCTACATTTATAGCTCTACATACATACTGGCCTGTGTCAGATACCTAAAAGAAAAAGATACTATTGTATGTGCTCCATTAAGTTATAGATGACCAACCACACTGCTTGAGTGTAGATTAAATCATCAGTCATCTTTATGCTCCAACGCCCCAGTCCTAATTGCTTTCTGCCGTCCTGCTTTTTTTTAATGAAAATAAGGTCAATGGCATTGACGATGGTATTTGATAGTAAATATCATCTCTCACTGTCGTAAAGGGAATAGGCAACTCTCAGTTCTCTCTTCCACAATCCCACGCAGACAAGAATAAAAGGTGCACCTCAGCTTTCTTGATGTGCAGCATTTGTCCATCTGCTAAAATCTCCACGTGAGTCGATTCTGTGATCATCCGCCCGTTCTTATACCACGTGACAACTGGAGGTGGGACAGCGTTGGACTCGCACTCCAATGACACTGAGGACCCCTCTCTCACATGAACTACAGAAAGAGATTCACTGCCGTGATCTTTAATGCTTGGGGGCACTGAGGGAACGAAACAAGAACAGAAGGATTTTATTTGTCATTAAGATGTGCAGATAGAAAATATTGAATGTCAGTTTAAAAATGAAAGAATTTTACGAGGAGGGTGAAAACAAACCATAAACAGTCAGGGTGACCTTTTTCTTGCTTTCACCAGCTTGGTTCATAGCTATACAAGTGTACTGACCACCGTCAGATTCTTTGGCCCGGATGACCTGCAGTGTCCGGCCACCTGTGGACAAAAATAATGGAGACGGAAGAGCGGTACAGAAGTTTTTCCCATGACTGCCTTATCAATAAGATACATGGCAAAACATTCCGTTACAGTAAAATTTATTTAGGAGCATTTCATATGGAAGATGAAAGAAATCAGTTCTCTTTGATTCTTCCTTTATGACTAATTCTACTTTTTTATAAAAAATAAAATGCATCCATTTTTTTTTCTCTGCAGTAACCAAACATGAATAGAACCATTTGATGCAGACCCCAGCGAGCCAACAGTGATCGTACTGCAGTCAAACATGTTAACAAGCCAGTGTGACCCCAATCAACTCAACAAAAAGAAAAAAAAATATGTTAACAGCTATTTCCTGGGTTTAAATTTCTCACCACGTAGAAGTGTCTGTTTGTCGCTTTATCTATCTGTCTGTCATCAAGGAACTTTAGGGTTGATTAAAAACAACAAGCGAATTTCTCTAATGAAAGCACTATTTATTATTGGCCTATCATCCCCACAGAATTACTAAGCAGTTTTGACCCTAAATTTCATAATTTCTTGAAGTAGACCTTGTTACTGTATATTTTCACTAAAATCTCAATGTCTATACAATCTTATCCTAATGGCCTGAAATAGGGAAATAAAAAAGGGGCACTTAATGTGAACAAATATATAGAACAGGACTAAAGTTTTGAAAGAGACTAAGTTGAAATGCCATTTGTGTTTAAAATAAAGAAAGAAGAGAACGTTTTGCCCACCTTATAAGAGTAATGAGTTCCTTACCAGGCACAATGAGAGCGTTTGTGTTTGGCTTGATAGGCTGTTCATTCTTGAGCCAGCTGAGATCAGGAGGCGGAAAGCCAGAGACTTCACACGTCAAAGAGATGAAGTTGTTCACCACAACAGTGAGATTTTCCGGGTTGGGACCAATGACACTTGGAGGAACTAAAAGGGTAGATGTATTAAAAGTAAAATCTGATGGTATAGTAATGCATACGTATTCCAATACGTACTCTGCTAAGGTACTGTGTTAATGATACTGTTAATTATCTAGCTGTCTTCCCTATTAGAATTCCCTAATGCCTTCATCAAACCTGTGTCCATCAGTCTTGTTTCTCCCAATTGAAAGAAGGTGCCAGCATTTTCAAAGACAGAATTATTCTGCATTTTATTGGAAAACGTACTTGGTAATTCCAAAGGTGGTTTTGTTAATGTACAAAGAAAGACCTAATAGTGCTTATTATTAAGTTAGTTTGAATATTCTTGTTTTTAATATTATATCCTTATTTAAAATTTTTACTTTCCTGCATATACAATAGCATTTATAGAGTAGAAATTTTAATTTTAGGGGGTACTTATTCATAAATTGTACAGGTTATTTCAACAATGTAAATCAACAACTTTCAAGATGAGCAGAATAAGATTAGTAATGCATTGAGTTCTCCTACAGCCTTATGTGCTGGGCCCCATTTTTAGCCTCATATTACAGCTGAGGAAGGGGGACAGAGAGAGGTTAGCATCCTGCCTAAAACTTCACAGCAAGTGACTGGTTTGTTAGCTTAGCAGTCTGGCTCTGGAGCCCTCCTTCTTAGCCAGTCCTGTACTGCCCAGCAATTATAGTTGTGAGCACTCAAGCAGAAGGGTAAGGTGACAGTAGGGAACTAACCTAGTCTGGGGATCAGGAGGAAGAAGTGACATTTAGGAAGATTCTTGAGACAAAGATGATGTGTTATGGAACTGTGCACCTAAAACCGGTTTAATTTTGTAAACTAGTGTCACCCCAATGCATTCAATAAAAATGAAAAAAGAGAGAAGATGCTTGAAATGTGACCAGGAATAAGCTAAGTGGAAGACAGGAAATGGGTATGTCTTCCTGAGAGAAGGCGCAACATACAGTAGCTCCCTTTATCTGCAGGGCAGATGTTCCCAGATCCCCAATGGATGCCTGAAACCAAGGATGGTATTGAACCATATATACCATTTTTTAAATTTTTTTTTGTATTTTTCTGAAGCTGGAAACGGGGAGAGACAGTCAGACAGACTCCCGCATGCGCCCGACCGGGATCCACCCGGCACGCCTACCAGGGGCGACGCTCTGCCCACCAGGGGGCGATGCTCTGCCCCTCCGGGGCGTCGCTCTGCCGCGACCAGAGCCACTCTAGCGCCTGGGGTAGAGGCCAAGGAGCCATCCCCAGCACCTGGGCCATCTTTGCTCCAATGGAGCCTTGGCTGCGGGAGGGGAAGAGAGAGACAGAGAGGAAGGAGGGGGAGTGGTGGAGAAGCAGATGGGCGCTTCTCCTATGTGCTCTGGCCGGGAATAGAACCTGGGTCCCCCGCACGCCAGGCCGACGCTCTACCACTGAGCCAACTGGCCAGGGCATATACCATTTTTAAAATCTTTTCACTCATAGTAAACACTTACGGCTTCTCTTTGACATATATGAATTGCCAGCATCACTATTTTTGCACTTTGCAGATGTTAGGAAGTAAAATGAGTTATTGAACACAAGCATTATGATATTGTGACAGTCGGTCTAATAACAAGACAGCTACTTAGGGACGACAGGGTGGGTAAAACCTATGCTGTGAGTGCACTGGACAAAGGGATGACTGGCATCCTGGGCAGGACAGAGTGGGATGACAGCACGAGATTTCACTGTACTGCTCAGAATGGAGCGTAATTTAAAACTTATGCATTGCTTGTTTCTCAAATTTTCCATTTACTATTTTGGAGTAAAAGACATGTGAGAGGACCCCAGGCAGCACACAGGTCCCAGTTCAAGCTGGTACCTATGCATTTATAATGACATCACTGTGCCTGAGTCTAAGAGTTCCTCCAGTCATGATTGGCCACCTAGGGGTATGTGCATTGCAGATGTGGAACTTCGTGAGAGGTAACACAGAAAAGTGGCTAAGTATAAAATCTCTGGAATCAGACTGAGTTAGAAACATGGTCCTGCATTTGCAAGCTGTGCAACTTTGGGCATGCCCCTCAACCTCCCTGAGCCTCAGCTTTTCCATCTTTAAAAGGGGTGTATAATGGTACCAGTCACCCGGTGTTCCTGAGATAATTTAGGCAATAATACACACAAAACACCTGCCAGCACCTGGTAGGTATAAGCAGTCAACATGTTGCGTTGGGACATGCAGGGCTGAGCTTTTACGTTACTGCACAGGAGCGATGAGACATGGGCTAAAGTATCTCTGGAACGCTGCCCATGAGAGTTAGGTTGGATATGAAGCAGTGTGAAGACACAGGCTTGGAAACTGGGAGGTTGTCAGTGTGAAGGTCACAGTCCAAAGAAAGCAGCACTGCTGTTGTGGGAGATAACACTTGGTGATTTAAATTATTTCTCCCCCAAATGAATCTGCCAGTATTATGTAGGGTTTGTGACTGCAACTGGCAGTTCCAGATGCCGTGAACTGGTGAGAGAGGAACTACTCTCCTGACTCCTGTCCTTGATGGCAAACACTAGTGGCTGCTGCTCCTCCAGTCACACAAGGCTCCCTCTCACGTGTCTCTGCTGTGCATTAAGAAGAGGCAAACAACATAAACAAAATATAGTGAAGGAACAACAAATATTTATTTAGCACCTATTGCAACTATAAACATCATTCTAAGTTTAGGGAGATCAACACATATAAGAAATGACCACTGGCCTATAGCCTTTATAATAAAGTTAAGGGATAGAAGCGAGGATCTAGATCAGTGGTAGTCAACCTGGTCCCTACTGCCCACTAGTGGGCGTTCCAGCTTTCATGGTGGGTGGTAGCGGAGCAACCAAAGTATAAATAAAAAGATAGATTTAACTATAGTACGTTGTTTTATAAAGATTTATTCTGCCAAACTTAGCAAAAATCTGACGTAAAATACTTAGTAATTATTATATGCTTTAACTTGCTGTAACTCTGCTTTATAAATTTTATACTTAGTAGTTACTTCCCTACTTTATAAATCACCATGACTGTGGAACCAGTGGGCGGTTAAAAAATTTTACTACTAACAGAGATACAAAAGTGGGCGGTAGGTATAAAAAGGTTGACTACACCTGCCCTAGACATAAAAAGACACCATAAGACATATGTAACTGCTTTAATTGGGGACGTGGGTATTTATAAGGTGCTCTTGATCGCATCGTGGAGGAAAAGTTAATCCTGCCATGGCGAATCAGAAAAAGTAATAGTTTTATTGTTTATATTCATTCTGTTGTACTTTACAGATTACAATGGTTATTGTTGTTTAATTAAATCATTCTTCCTGGGAATTCACAACATATTTGTTTCTGTTTGGTCAGATTTAGTCATTTAAAGAACCTTGAAAATATTTATAAAGCATCTCCTGTGTGTTTCTCACTGTGCTACATATGGGGAATGCAAAGATGAAAGTGTTTCAAATATGCGTTACCCAGCAGACATTGCGGGACAGCAGTGGTCCCCCCGCGTCACACCAGCAATGACTAGCTGTGATACCAAATCAATCCATTCAGGGCTGAAATACTTCATGAAGTTTCAAATCTCAGCTATTCCCAAAACCAGCTGGAATTATATATATATATATATATCATGCATGTAAAAGAAATCTTTTATGATGATTAGTCACTGTTTCCAACTAAATATCCTGAAAGCAGCTACACATCACAAAAACAAAACCACTCTTTTGTGGAAGACAACTGCTGTTTTACCAAAAAAAAAAAAAGTTATGTATAAAGTGACTAGCATATATTGAAAACGGAAATTTTGATGAATGACTTAGGTGTGCTGGTGGTTTTCAGAATCATTTCACTTCTCAGAGTGACTTCTTCTTTTCCAAGGAGTATATGAGATTCTAGGATGTAACTCAACATGAATTCTACCCTTGACGAAAGAACCTGATTTCAATCAGGACTTGTAAATAAAATTTTTATAAGTAAAAGTTCAAACTTCACCAAAATGTGTAATTTTGGGCATTTCAAATTTTGATTATTTTTTTAACTTTAGAATACAAAGGAGTCTCTGCTTTCTCTTGAGGGACTGAAATGGTACAAAAACAGGCTCTTCAGAAGATTTGTACTTTGTACTTTATGAATCCCACTACCTGCTGGTGGGCAGAAAGGGTGGAGACTGTGTGAATTTAGGCTCTCCACATTGTTCCAAGTTAAAAGTAATAATAATAATAATAAAAGCCTACATAACCTAAACCCCAGTTTCCCTGCTTTCTCAAGAGCACGCTAACGAATATTTGGGGAACTGAGCTCTTACCGTGAACGTTGAGGTTAAAATACTTTTTGGCACTTCCGGCCGTGTTCTCGGCAACACACACATATCGGCCAATGTCTGTGATTTGAGAATTTAGAATCTAAGGGAAACATGAAGAAATTGCAACTGAAAAACTTTGTATAAAGCCACTTGTCATAATTCTGAGAATAAGTAATAGGTATCCTTTCTAGTTCATACCCAATGAACATAAGAAATAAATTTATACATAATAGCATTGGTGCTGGCTTGTATTAATCAGGTCAGTCAAGTGAATATTTACTTATAAAGATTTCCAATCAGAAAAGGCAATTTTATATGTCCTTGTGGTATACTGATGACAACAAGTGTCCCCAAGTATTCTCCCACTTCCCTAGCCACACCCCTGACAATGTGACTTTGAAGCTCCTCTCATCATGAGGTGGAGTAAAGATGTAAACTTTGCATTCTCCTTGTGTCTGGCCTTGACCCATAGAATGTGATGGAAGTGACAATGTGCCCTTTTAACCCTGGGCCTGAAAAGGCACTGTCACTTTTTTTCGCTCCTTTGGAACCCTGCCACCACAATGTGAGGAAGCCAGGACTAACCTGCTCGAGGGTACAAGGTCACATGGGGAAGAATCAGCCCCATTATTGCAGCTGAGGCCCCAGATATTTGAAAAAGCCCAGCCAAGATCAGCAGAGCTGTTATCTCAGCCACAGCATGCAGACACCGGGTAAGTCCAGCTGACACCAGAAGAATCCCCCAGCCAGCCAGAAGACTTGTGTGCTAGACAAATGTTTATAGCTTTGAGTCGTTGTTTTGGAGTGCTTTGTTTTACACAGCAATGGTGAGCTAATATAGCACTTTTAGGTTATTTTATTGAACAGAAAGTTCTATCCATCTATATATCTTTTGGCCCTAGACAGAGAAACATTTAAGTATTTTGGTAGAGGTTGTATGATCATCAAATAGAAATCATCAGGATGTTTACAAGATACTTTGAGAATTCAAAATTATTTACAGGCAGTGAACCTGACTCATTTTTTTTTAAATAAAGAACTCCATGAGATATATATTAGATGTACTGATAGTTATATGTAGATTCTTGGGCCTACAGAATATCATTTATATGTTCAAAACATAACTTAATAAATCGTAAAATAACAAAAGAATTTGTTATTTCTCTAAGTGCCTAACTTTCTTTTAAGATATTTGAAAAAAATATATAGACATTAGTAAACAACAATTCAGGATATTTATGTGGTTTCCATTATTATTATATTGTTATAATTTCTTTGCTAATAGAATGAATTTTAATCTATAGGGAATCTTACATCACCTAGAATTTTACCATCAGACGCAACGGAAAGGATTGTAATAGTTTGCTTATATGTGGTTTTTATCACAAAGACTATATTGCATTAAACTTGGTATGTGTATGTGTGTTGAATGCATAGACAATTTCTAGAACAATTCTAGCAAAACTGTTAATAATGGCCACCTCTCATAATGGGAATAAAATGAGGATAAAGAATTTTATTTTATATCTTTTTTTTTTTTTTTTTTTTTTACAGAGACAGAGAGAAGGACAGACAGGCAGGAACGGAGAGAGATGAGAAGCATCAATCATCAGTTTTTCGTTGCAACACCTTAGTTGTTCATTGATTGCTTTCTCATATGTGCCTTGACCGTGGGCCTTCAGCAGACCGAGTAACCCCTTGCTCAAGCCAGCAACCTTGGGTCCATGCTGGTGAGCTTTTTGCTCAAAACAGATGAGCCCACGCTCAAACTGGCGACCTTGGGGTCTCGAACCTGGGTCCTCCGCATCCCAGTCCAATGCTCTATCCACTGCACCACCGCCCGGTCAGGCTATATCCTTTTTATGTTTAGTTATTTTTACAAATATACTTCTAAATAATGAAAGTTATTTTTAAAAGTCTTAGAGCCAATTATAAAATACAAAGTCAAACAGCCCTTTTAAAATCAGATGTTTTATTTTTACCTGCAGAATTCTTCCGTTTGATAGAAAATTAAGATGCTCATCTTCCAGCAGGGGCTGCCCATCCTTCTGCCAGGAGTTCCTGGGCACAGGGCTGCCGCTGGACAAACACTCCATCAGCACGCTCTTGCTCACCAGCACGGTGACCTCCTCGGGGAGGTCGCTGTTTGCTCCCTTGATAACCGGTGGCACTAGTAAGTGATCACAACAGAAAGTCAGTAAAAAGACACAAGGCCTTTCCCAAATTATTCTACCATTTTATGACAATATAAAAAATTGTGGGATAACAGAGGAGTAAAACTTGAAGAAGAACCCATGACCTTCAAGTAACGTTTACACTGAGAAATCAGCAGTGATAAACATTATGTGATTTGCGTTTACGTTCGACCCTCTCTTTACCTATCCTGGACTAACCCCTCTGATAGTTTCATTCCCATTTGGGTCAATCCCAATTCTTCCTCAGTATACCTTGGCTTGTTTTCTCTCTCAGCCCTTCCCACTGTGCCCTTTGGGTCTCAAGTATCTGCATGAATATATAGTTCTATTTGGTCAGCTAGACAAACCAGATCACTTACATCGTTCAAGTGTATTTGAAATATACAGATTTGGTCTTACTTGCAAGGGAGTTGCCTGGACTACTCAAAGTGTGTTTCCCCGTCTCAGTATCAATGGTATCAGCATCACTTGGAGCGTGGTTCAAAATGTAAATTTAGGGGGCTGCCTTAGCTCCCATCCGTCAGCATCTCTCGGAAGGCCCAAGAAGTTTGTAATTTAACAAACTCTCCTGGTGATCCTTATGCATGCTAAAGTCTGAGAAGTCACACTGTAGAATTTCCTACATATATTCATTTTCATTAAAGAAATACTGTGAAATCCAGGTTCATGTCTACTTCACAGTAGACTAGACAGTTATGAAAAATCACATACTACCTGTAGAATTTTTACAATTGGAAATGTTAAATAAACTAGGAATGCAAGGGTTGACATAGAAATTTCTTATCACAGCAAATACTCTTTTTGTTTTGTTTTGCATGTTAATTATTTTATGTTTCACTCTCTTTAAAATGTACCATATCTTTAGCAATCAGTAAAGATGATGTGTTTAAAGTAGAAGCAGTCTTCTGGTATTTGGGTCTCTCAAAAAATAAACTGAAAGTCTATAAAGGAAATGATCAACGCTTCAAGGCATATAATAGAATTCAATGTTATCTTGAATGCATATCTTCATATTCAAAGTTTTGTACTTTTTACTATACTTCAGTAAACATGAAATATGTAACCTGAACTGAAGATTGGTAAATAATAAACTTGAATTTTGGATTAAATGATGCTATCACTACCTCATACCATGAAAAGTAACCAAATGGAGTCTTTAAAACATTAAAAATTCCATGTTTTATTCAACTCTTGTTAGAGCTGAACCACTGGGATGTAGCAGGAGGTACAGGCTAAGTCCAAGGTCTGACCTATAGAGCTCTTCACCAGAGCTCTTTGCTTTCTCCTACCCTTCCACTACCTGGGTTACACCACTCAGAATTGTTCCCAATGTATGTAAGGGGCGAGCATCAAACTGTGAAACATCCCTAACTGAGACAGAATTTTGGATTCAGTTCATTTTTCTTACTTTGTTCCCACCTCTTTAAACTCATCTTCAACCATACTTTCCAACTTTCTATGAAGGTAGAAAGATGTAAGAGTAGAGTTTCAAGGGGCCAACTTGCCAGGCAAAGAGACCCCACATCTGAGAGTGACCCTGTTAGTAGAGAAAGTCAAAGCCAAGAGCTGGTAAAGTCTGGTAAACTCTTTTGAGTCAAGGAAGTCTACCCCGGGAATTTTCGGGTTTGTGATTCCATGAATTCTCGCTCTCCTTCTCTCTCTCTCTCTCTCTCTCTCTCTCTTCCTCTCTCTCAGTTTAGGCTAGTTTAGTCAATACTTCAGGAGTCCTAAACAATGTGCTCTTAATTTGCGTAAGACAACAAACTCCTTGGGAGAACTATCAGTTTCTGATTATCCTTACTGTCTTTAGGATGCTAGTGCAACATCTTGCAAACATTAGCTCCTCGAAAATACTTTTGGGTGAAAGAATGCGTAAAGCACAAAAGAAAACAAACTCACAGAGAACACGGACGTCGTAGTGAAGGGAGTCTTCCCCAGCCTCATTCACAGCCACACACGTGTACCTCCCCGCGTCTTCTACTTTAGCCCGCGGGATCTGCAACACTCTCCCACCTGCAAGTACGTCCTACTATGTTTACTTCTGGAAATCTTAGAGGGAATACTGGTCATTAACAATTTTTCAGCTCTAATGACTTCCAGATGCCACTGGTTCATTTTTAATTCTACCTATCACTTTTACAACAAACACTACATTATTGAAAAGTGATCCGATACATGAGTCAGATCTCCCAAGGAATAAATCACAGCTTGTGTAGTTTTTCCCCTGGGCAGGAATGTCGCTCTATGCCCCTCATCATGTTCCATGGACAATGTTACCCTGCAGCAAGTTCTTGCTTTTATAGTCTGAACTCATATAAAGAAAGTTTCACTGTTGCATGCAAGAGGTGGCTTGAGAAAAATAATAGCCAAAGGCCACAAAAGGCACACAGTACACCACTGTACATACAATCTTGAGAGAATTATTGTGTATTAATTTTTTTATGCTGAGATAATTTCAAACATACAGAACAGTTATAATAATTGTATAAAATGTTCTTACCTATGTTTATCAATTATTTATATTTTATTTCATTTGTTTTAACTTTGTATATATGCATATGATCTGTAACACACATATATATTATTATAGACATAATCTTTTTTATGAACCATTTGAGAGTGAGTTGGAGAAGTGGTGTGCTTTTACCCTTAATTACTCATAGATCTGTATTTCATAAAAAAGGATAATCACTTATATACATATTTTTCGCTCCATAAGATGCACCTGGCCATAAGACACACCTAGGGTTTTAAGGAAAAAAATAAGAAAAAAAATATTCTGAACCAAATGGTGTGTTAAAATATATAATAAAATACCGTATTTCTTGCTCCATAAGATGCACGGGCATTTCCCCCTCCACTTTTGGGGGCAAAAAGTGCATGTTATGGAGCGAAAAATATGGTAACTATAATATAATGATCAAGATCAGAAAATTTAAAATCAATATAAAACTACTATTGTATTCATAGTCCATATACAAATGTCATTATAGTTATAATATTGTCTTTTATGGCTATTTTTCCCAAGCCCAGATCCAATTTAGGATCACATATTACATTTAGATGTCATTTCTACTTTGTTTCCATTTTTCCCCAAGATATTCTTTTATTTAATTAAGATGAAATTTATATACAGTGAATGCACTAACCTTAAGTATACAACCTGACAAATTTTGACAGGCTTATTTGAATGTTTGCTACAAGTGAATAGAAGTCTTGAAATATTAGTCCACAACAATTTTCCATCAATAATTATTTAAAACTAAAACTCTTTGCTATCGATTTATGATAAATGCATCTAATAAACTGAGTATAACTATTCGCAAATATATTGTAGAACTGATCACAAATATATTATAGGATTTATGTAAAGAAACCAAAGTGATTATTTTATCACACTATTAGAGAGCAGAGGCACACGGAAGCCAAAGAACTTCCTTAATTTGACAGAATGATCCTGTAGTAGTTGATCTGAAAATTAACTAAGGTGTCCTATCCTGTGTCATATTCTCAACCTAGACTCTCCTGGCTAGAAGCTCCAAACACACCAGTGACATCTGGCAGCTTGTGTCAGCTTACTTATGTGGCCAGAAAGTCAATCAATTTGATGGGTCTTACTAAATGAGAGGAAACAGATTTGGCAGAGATTTAGATTTTCACCCCGTTCGTAGCAATTTTTACCTGGTAAAATCAATACTCGGTCGCTCGAGGTCAGAGGACGACCGTCTTTGTACCATGTGAGTGTAGGAGGAGGAGCAGCACTGGTTTCACAGTAAAGAGAAATGGGATTGTTGACGATCACATCCTTGGCTTCACCACTCCTGCCAGTATCCAACATGTTTCCAATTTCCCAGAGTTTCTGAAAACTTGGAGGAACTAGGGAGAAAAGACACAGAATTTTGGACACACATGAATGCTAGTGTCAATCCATTCAATGAAGATCTTGGCTGTGTTTTCACAAGGGTGATATGTAAATATGATCAATTAGACAATGTGAAAATATTTTCAAGCATTTCTACATCTACCAACTCTAGCTGTTAGCCAGAAAAGTAGTAGACAGAAGTTGGAGCCGGTCCTTGTGGGGAAAAACAAGGAATTCAGGGCTCAGAATGCTATGCTCATCCCCTGCTTTCCTTCCCTGTTACAGCTGTCTGCTTTCAGGAAGGACCTACCAAAATAAGCATGGCTGAAGAATATAATCACAGCAGGAAAACACATATTTTGAGGAGCCATTAAAAAATAATGGCTTAATTGAGAGCATTTTCCAATAATTCGTCTTACTAAGAAAGTGAAAGGAGTTATGTTATCAAGATTAATAAATCCATTAACTGAAATAATAGGATATTCTCAAATTTTTCTGGGGAACAAGTATGAACTTTCTAGAAGGCAATTTGCCTGTACATAGAAAACATTACAAATGTCTATAACATTTGACCTAAAATTTCTACTACTGGTAACTTATAAAAGAAATCAAAGATGTGCAAAAGTTTTATGTAGACAGTGTCCAGGGAAGCCCTACATATAAGTAGCGAAAAGCTGGATACAACCCAGACATTTAAGAACAGGGATCCGGTTAAATAAAAATTTGGATACTCAAGTGCTAAAACAGTTACTAAAACTCGTGTAGAGAGTAACTGGCAACAATAGCGGGTATCATTTGTAAGCATTTTTCTAAGAGTTTTACATAATGTATCTCATCTAATAGCCACCACAATTCTATAAAGTATTAATTTTAAAAGCAAGGAAACTGGGGTTTAAAATATTTAGGTAACTTATCCAAGTCACAATTTTCTTTTTTTAGTTACAAAGTTCTCTCAAAGACTAAAATCATCATTCCATTCCAAGTCTGACTACTTTAAATTCTGTACTATACTTTTTTCTTTCCATATAAGTGCTATTAAAAAAAAAAGTTTCATGATATAACACTGGGGAAAAGCCAATGTAACAGAGATGTATGTACCATGTGAGCTCAATTTGTAAATGCAGTATACATTTCTTTTTTAAAAAATATTTTATTTATTCATTTTAGAGAGAAGAAAGAGAGAGACAGAGAGAGAGAGAGAGAGAGAGAGAGAGAGAAAAGAGGGAGGGAAGAGCAGGAAGCATCAACTCTCATATGTGTCTTGACCAGGTAAGCCCAGGGTTTCAAACTAGCAACCTCAGCATTCTAGGTCAATGCTTTATCCACTGCACCACCACAGGTCAGGCAGTATACATTTACAAAATTTATCAGAAGGAAAAATATCCAGAGGAAACACAAAAATAACAGAAGTAATCCTGAATAAGGGAATTATTTTCCTCTTTATTTGGTTCTCGAGTCCAAATTTTCAGTAACAAATTTCTATTATTGTCAACAGAAAAACAATTTAAAAGAAACCAAGTCGAATTTCTTTTTCATTATTTTGACATACCACATAAATTAAATGATATACAGTAAGTATATTAGCATTACCTTGTATATTCACATCAAAATCCAGCTCATCTTCACCTGCAATATTAGATGCCACACAAGTATATCGTCCTGTGTCTGATATTTGAGCTTCTTTTATTTGAAGTGTGTGTCCATTGGCAGCAATATTAACATGATCATCTGATTTAAGGGGCTGTGATTCAATTACAATTAATGTTAGCATTACTTTAGCTAATAAGTCCTCTAAGAGACCATGCAGTTGATTATTATAATTCATTAATCAATAAAATTAAAAATTATACAAAATACTCAAAACAACAATAATTTTATTAATTTACTGTATTTTTGTTTTTTAGTAATCATATTTTTATTGAAAAATATAGCTTATATAGTTTACATCTGTGCCAGCTATATATTTCTGGGTGGTACATTTATACATTTTTATCATAAAAAATGTTCTTAGGTACTATATCCAATTAGAAAATAATATTTTCAGTTGATCCTGCAATCGATTAAATATCATATCTTTTATTATATTTTTAAAAAAATGCTAGACTTAATCAAAAATCACTGTTGCTCATTCAGAAGTATCATTACTTCACAAATAAAATGTTTTATCCTAGAGATATTTATATTATGTTATATTGAAAGTATTACTATACTAAGTGAAAGATTAGCTTACAGATATTTAATTATGATGTTTTACTGATAACATTATGTACACTTAATAGGACATTTCCCATCTATGTATTCTGATTTAAACTATTCTTTAAAGATTTTAGCTCTTGGATCAATGTCATTCCTTCTAATGATATTTTTCTCATAATTCCTGGTTATTTCAATCCTTACATAGTCATCCAATGAGGTGTGCATCCAATGCTGTGACCTCGTCTCTAAATTTTTTGTCCCCAACATTCTCTCAGCCACTCAATGGATAAGTCATAGTTAGACCTTACTGCACTACTTTATAACCTGTTTCTTTTTTTTTTTAAGATTTTATTTATTGATTTTACAGAGGGAGGGGAACAAAAAGTATTAATTCATAGTTGCTTAGCTTTAGTTGTTCATTGATTGCTCATATGTGCCTTAACCGAGCAAACCCAGGGTTTTGAACCAGCCACCTCAGCATTTCAGGTCAATGCTTTGTCCACTGTGCCACAACAGGCTAGGCTATAATCTCAGTTTCAAGTTCTCACTCTGATCATCACCTCCTAATTTTCTAATTCACTTCTAGAATCCCAACTCCAATAAATTTTTGGCCCCCTGGGACAACCCACAATCCATTGACCGTGCAATGTTTTCACTGCCTCTCATCCTCCTCCTGACCTAGTCCCTCATGACCCAGAGAAGATCTATTATGGCATTCACTCCTTGCATAAACCCTCACCTCCCCTGCTCCCTCCTTTCCCTTTTTTTTACTCCCTTGGCAAAACCTTAACCCTAGTAAGCACCAGTCTCTGTCCATTCTGGTCTACTCAAGGATGTCTCTCCAGCAACTTTTCCTATCTCACCTACATCATCAGCAATTTATTCTCTTTCCAATGGATTATTTCAATCTACACACAACATAGTATAACTTCCCTCATTAAAAGAAAACTCCTTAGACTGCAGCCTCCTTCCGTATTTTTCTCTTAAAAGTCAAAAGACTTAGAAAAGTTTTCTACATTTGCTATTTCCATTTCCATCCATCTTTTATTGAATCTGCCCCAATCAGACTTTCAGCATCTCTGCTTGACTAAAACGACACTGTCAAGGTCACCAGTGACATCACATTGCTAAATTTACTGCTCAATTCTGTCTTTTTTCAATGAGTGACATGTAACAGTTTAACTTGTCTCCATTTTGATATACAGTGGTACCTTGAGATATGAACAGACCAACATATGATTTTTTTAAGATACGAGCTGCAACTCAGTCTGTATTTTTGTTCAAGATCCAAGCAAAATTCCAAGATATGAGTTGTGATTCGGGAAGCTGCTGCTAGTTGGCGCGTTGGCTCATGGGTCCAGTATGGGCAGTTTGATATACAAGTTGACTGACTTACGAGCTCGGTTACAGAACGAATTAAATTCGTGTCTCAAGGTACCACTGTACTTATCTCCCATAATCTTTTGGGACAGTTCATTCTCTGCCCACAACCTTTAAATATAGGAGCCCCCCAGGGGGGGCTCTTTTCTTTCTGTCTAAGCTCACTTTCCTATGTGATCATGCAAAATCTTGGACTTATTTATTTATTTATTTATTTTGTATTTTTCTGAAGCTGAAAATGGGGAGGCAGTCAGACAGACTCCCACATGTGCCTGACTGGGATCCACCTGGCATGCCCACCAGGGGGCGATGCTCTGCCCATCCGGGGTGCTGCTCTGTCGCGACCAGAGCCACTCTAGCACCTGGGGCAGAGGCCAAGGAGCCATCCCCAGCGCCCAGGCCATCTTTTGCTCCAATGGAGCCTTGGCTGTGGGAGGGGAAGAGAGAGACAGAGAGGAAGGAGAAGGGGAGGGGTGGAGAGGCAGATGGGCGCCTCTCCTGTGTGCCCTGGCCGGGAATTGAACCCCGGACTTCCGCACGCCAGGCCGACGCTCCACCAGAGCCAACCGGCCAGGGCCCGGATTTATCTTTAACTCACTCTTTCCTTCCCATCCTGCTACAATCATCATTCAAGGAACCACCAACTCTCTTCTGGACCACTGCAGTAAGTTCCAATCTTGACCATCTCTTTGTTCTCCAAATAAAGAAGCAATGTAATCCTTTTAAAATCTTAAGTCAGAATATATCACTCTTATGTTTAAAATTTTCCAATGGCTTCCCATCAAAATAAAGGCCAACTGGTCTACCAGACAGTATAACTTGGCTCTCCATTAATCTTCTGTTCATATATATCTTCTGTGTTTTCATGGATCACTGCACTCCAACCAAAATGCCTCAATGCCTTTGTTCTTGACATTCTCTCTACTGTAGCATATTTCCCCCTCGGATATGTTTGCTTCCTTCACTTTCTTTGAATTTCTGCTCAGGTATCACCTTATCAGTGAGACCTTCACTATATAAATAAGAGATCACACTCCCTGTCTCTCACATTCCTTCTTGACTGAGTTTTCTCCATAACATCTACCTCATATGGCACTTTATATGTTTTACTGGTATGTTCGTTTAGTTTTTGTCTCCCCAAACTTTATATGAACACAAATCTTTCTCTTTTTTCTTCATAGCTGTACCTGCTACACCTAAAACAAGGTCTTCACAATAGTATTATATGCTCAATAAATAATGTAGGATGCAATGAATCATTATGGCGTTACATCACTTAGGTAAAAATAGTATAATTGAAAAGTTCTATGCTAAACAGAAACTTCAAAGTATGAATAAAATCATCTTAAAGACTGTATCAAAACTTATTAGGGCTAACATCTGGTGATTTTCACAAAAAACCCCCACCATTTTGCTCAAATGGTGCCATTTGAAAATGAAATACTAAAGAAAGGATATGGACAATAAACAACAAAAATATCCAGTATTTTTTGGATACATTCAAGGAAACCAAACCCAAACCCTAAAAGGATTTGCAGCTTAAAATATCACAACTGGATCAATTTCAAAGTCTGAATTTGAAACTTTAACTATTCATTTTTTTAAAAAACAAAACCTGCCTCGGTGCTAGTGCAACTCCAGTCATTACCTAATTTTAATGTGCGCAAGAGTCTCTGTGTGTGCACATGTAGAGGAACTACAAAGGATGAAAAGACTTTAGATATAATTAGAACTATAATGAGGTTTCAAGGAGAAAGAAATAATTTGTTTCCAAGTAAACTCATATAGATTTAATATTGTACCATGAAGTGTGCTTGTAGTCAGGAAAGAAACTGTAAACAGAACATGGTGGGAGTTCCTTATTTTTCCTTTTGTAATGGTTTCCAGATGAAACTTGCTTATTTTATAAGAGATGATTTTTTTTCCTAGTTGCCAGTATTGCAAAATCCATCTGTGATCTGAAAAAATAAAGCTATATCTTTCTGTGAAGTCATGACTCTGACCTGAACTTCTACAACTGGATTTAACTGACCATTTGGTTGATTATGTGCAAAACAGGACAAAGAGCTGCTTAGCCATGTCCCATCTGTATGAAGCACAGTCTTAACGGCAGCTAAAAAGAATCTATTTTGGTTTAAAACACCAGCACACTTCTTAAAAACATGCATGAAAGAAAATAAGTTGAATGAGAAATGAGAGTGTGTGGTCTGAAAGTCAGATCACATAACTGAAGAATGTGCTTTTCCTTTAAAGTTTCTCATTGCCCCCCCCGTTAATGTGTTGGGTGCTTAACCATCCCATTTAGCTTTCTGCCTTCATCATCGAATGTTAAAAATGTTACCTTTTGTAAAAGAGAGGTGTTAACAGAAAGTTCTGATTAAGCTTAATACCTATGTTACGCCTATCATTATAACCTGGTTCAGCACTGTTTTTATGTTTCTTCTCCACGAAGTATATTTACACTTAAAACCAAAGAACACAAAAACCAGTCCCCAGTGGGGAGGTGGCTAAATTTTCATCAACTTCTAATGTACACAAAGACAATCCTTTTCAATGATGAAATGATACTAATATAATTGAACACAGTTCAAGTGTTTTTATAGTTTCGTATTCTAGGAGCATGAGATTAGGCTAGTTTTAAGGTCACAATGATTCTCTGAGTTACTTGTGTCTATTTTCACTATAGTATTATGATTTAATTGACCATTTTCTTATTTAAGAAACCATGAGCAAATGAAAAATCCTGTGACTGGCCTGTCCATCCTTGTACCAGCTGAGGGAGGCAGAAGGGACTGCATAGGCTTCACATTCCAAGGTCAGGGTGGTGTTCACTTTGATCTTCACTTCTTTGGGGGAAAGGCCTGGCCCCAGGAGGTCCCCTTTATTGATTATGGGTGGAACTGCATAAAAACAAATATAAAACTGTTAAACATTGGTTCTTTTAAATACATGGAATCTGATGAAAATCACATTGAGTGTCACTTTGCAAGAAAATAAGGAAATAACTGAAGCATTTTCTATGCTTCCCTTTCATCAAGAATCCAAATTAGGGCCCTGGCTGGTTGGTTCAGTAGTAGAGCGTCGGCCTGGCGTGCAGGAGTGCCGGGTTTGATTCCCTGCCAGGGCACACAGGAGAAGCGCCCATCTGCTTCTCCACCTCTCCCCCTCTCCTTCTTCTCTGTCTCTCTCTTCCCCTCCCGCAGCCAAGGCTTCATTGGAGCAAAGTTGGCCCAGGCGCTGAGGATGGCTCTGTGGCCTCTGCCTCAGGCGCCAGAGTGGCTTTGATTGCGGCAGAGCGACGCCCCAAGATGGGCAGAGCATCGCCCCCTGGTGGGCATGCCGGGTGGATCCCGGTCGGGCGCATGCGGGAGTCTGTCTGACTGCCTCCCTGTTTCCACTTCAGAAAATAAAATAAAATAAATAAATAAATAAATAATTTTTTTTAAAAAAAGGAATCCAAGTTAGCGTCTTACAGAAGGGTAGTGCTCAGATAGAGAATGTGAGGGAGAGTATCATTCTCCTGTTGTCATTATAATACTGACAATGAGGCTGGTGTCTTTCCCAGACAGTTAGTTTCATTTGTTCCAGGTCCCCAGACACAGTCTGAGCATAACCCATAAAATGCATTTTATTGGTCATTAAAAAGACTGATTAACTAGGGACAACCAGAAAAATAGCCTTCCTTTTTTAAAAAACAACAACAAACAAATCTTGAAATGTTGGCACTATTAATAGTAGTATTAGCTTTGCTTTTTATTTATAGCTCAATGTAGAGTGGATCAACCCACGGTCACTGAACTTATCCTAGACTGTTGATTACAGTATGTGTATTTAAACAATAATTTTGTGCATGAAACTATTATACTATGACTTAGCCCAGAGGGTAATTCAGAAGGCAAAATACAAAAACTTAAGGAAATGTCACTGGCAAATTCTCCAATGAGATGTCAGTGAGTAAACTGAGTGGGCTCTTTACATCTTTAAGCAAATGAAGTCGTGGCCACAATGCTTAATTCAACATCCACCTTCATGAAGCAAGCTGCATAGACAATAATCTTTCATAACTGAGGACCCATATTGGAAAACAAAATTGAAAGAGTTAGATAACATAGAAAAAATATGAAACATCATGTTCTCTCAGAACTTACTGTAGACCTTCACTTCATAGTACTTTATCATTTCTCCCGCTTCATTCGTGGCCACACAAGAGTACCTTCCCGCGTGGTCCTCCTGTGCATTGAGGATCTGCAGCGTTCTACCTCCTGCAAAATCATGGAACACCAAAGAATCTCTGAAGTCACAGTGGCAGCAGAGTACGTGCCAACTACCAAGGTTTTAATTCTTACTATTACTATATTTCTTCTATATGCCAACTCTGTAATAGATATTTAACACAAGACAAACTACAAAACTGATGGACACTGCATGGCTATCTCATGCTCATTCTGACCCTCCCATGCTTCTGTACACATTCTAGCTAAGATCCCTCTTTCACTCTCTTCATAAATAGGTCTCTGCCTTAGTCATCTTCTTCCTCTCCTCTACCTGACATCACTAGAGATTGGTCTTGCTAAACTATAGTTTTTATTATGGTACATTTCTCTCTAAACATCTTCAATAGTCCTCAACTGACTAAAATATAAAGTCAAAACTCTTTAATCCAGGCATACAAAACATGACTCCAATGTTCCTTCCTTATCTCTTCTCTATTTCAGACACACATAACACACATATGCACACTGTCTCCACTCATTCGGGAGGTAAGGAGTCTAATTATTATTACTTATACATGAACAGGCCATTCTAATTTTATACCTTTCCCACACTAGTCATCCTGATGGATCTGAAACCTCTCCTCACTATTTTCCAGAAAACAAAATTTCTTTAATATTTGGTTGAAGTTCTGACTGCAACAAGCATTTCCTATCCACATTAGCCCAAAGCGGCCATCCTTTCTTTTGTATTCTTATAAACCTTGTCACTACTTCATTAATCATGCCCCATGACTATTCATAACCCATGATCATTCACGCATTCAGTGTTGTTAATTAACTTTCCCACGTTTATCTCTCCTCCACATAAGACTGTAAATTTCTTAAAGCCAGTGATTATAATTTTTAATTACTTCTATTTTCATATATATTGCTAGGTATTGATGAGGAATACATAAACTCAATCTAAATACTTACCTTCAATTCAAAAATAAATAAATCTCTACCCTTTTTTTTGGCATTCCACATAATATATTTTAGCAATTAATTACATGGTGGCATTTATTGATTTGCCTTTTCATTTAGATATGTTACTAGTCTTTCAAAAAGTGATTCCAGGTACTTTAGATTTCAGTATATCTACAAATAATTTTACAAATTAAAATATCAATAGAATATAACACAACCGACAACATATACACTTCTATTAAAAAAAACACACACACCAATGATTCTGCTTTTCTACAATAGTCGATGGCGGAAATGCACTTCGGGCATCTGAAGTTAGCTAATTACCTGGGAGAATACGAATATTTCGGTTGGATTCTAAAGGCGTTCCGTCCTTAAACCAGGTGATGGAGGCTGGAGGGTGTGAGTAGGCTTCGCAGACCAAAGACGTGGGGCTGTTAAGAATAACAGTTACATCTTCAGGGCTGCCATCGCCATCAACACCAGCAATAGTAGGCGACACTAAAAAAGATTTAAAATGCAATTAAGGAACTCTACTTAGAAGTTTCTCCATTCACATATCTATTCCTGTATTTCTGAATTTCCACTACCCTTATTTCTGTAATTCCATTACCTAACAATTTCCGAAAAACGATTGATTGTTGCCCTTATTCCATACAAAAGCAGCGAGAACCTCAAAAAGGCTCACAGGGTAATGAAAAAGGAATCCTACCAGACCGTGATAAGAGCAATAATGGGAATTTTGCAGGATATATGGAGGCCGAGCTTGCATTCATCCAATCCGGGGAGCGGGTGTGAGGACTCCCATTGAAGAAGGCTTCCTAAAGGAGACCTCAGAGTGAGCCTTCAAGAATGAGTGGTAGTTATAAAGTGAAAAAGGGAGATGAGTAGGAAGAGGGAATGTATCGGGAGCAGAGGAATGCTAATGAGGGGCAAGCAGGGGATGTATAAAGGATGGATTCAAGGGGGTCAATGCTAGAAGCAAGGGTAACAGAGGCAGGTGCATTTGTTTCATACAAGCTCACGAGGGACTGAACTAGAGCACTGAAGGGAGGCACAGAGAGGAGGGAGCAACTAAAGCAATACTTAGGAAGCCAACCGGTGGGTCTGATGATAGAATTTGGGGGTCTGGGGAAACCAATGTCAAAGATCATTTCCAGTTTTCTTGCTTGGGAACCTAGATAAACTGCAGTAAAGCAACATAAATGGGAAATACGGAAAGACTGCCTCATTTAGGAGGAAAAGGAAGTTTGTTTAGTTCTGAATATCTTGAATTTTTAGTGGCCATGAATATTCCAGGTAGAAATGTCTAACAAACAATGGTATATAGAAATCCAAACCTTGGGAAGAAGACCCGGGTTACAGGTACAGATTTTAAAAATCACCAGTTTATAGGCTAATTCATAAGTTTATTACTCAAAGAGACTCTCTAGAGAGAAATAAGCAGCAAAATAAAGACAAAACACTAGGGCTGTGGTTGGCAAACTCATTAGTCAACAGAGCCAAATATCAACAAGTACAATGATTGAAATTTCTTTTGGGAGTCAATTTTTTTGGGGGGGGAGGACAGAGAGAGAGTCAGAGAGAGGGATAGATAGGGACAGACAGACAGGAATGGAGAGAAATGAAAAGCATCAATCATCAGTTTTTCGTTGCGACACCTTAGTTGTTCATTGACTGCTTTCTCATATGTGCCTTGACCGCGGGCCTTCAGCAGACTGAGTAACCCCTTGCTCAAGCCAGTGACCTTGGGTCCAAGCTGGTGAGCTTTGTTCATACCAGATGAGCCCGCGTTCAAGCTGGCGACCTCGGGGTCTCGAACCTGGGTCCTCTGCATCCAAGTCTGATGCTCAATTCACAGCACCACCGCCTGGTCGGGTGAGAGCCAAATTTTTTAACCTTAAACTATACAGGTAGGTACATTCCTTATCAAGGTAGCGCCTGCACGTGGTATTTTGTGGAAGAGCCACACTCAAGGGGCCAAAGAGCTGCATGTGGCTTGCGAGCCGCAGTTTGCCGACCACTGCCGAGGGGCTTAATGTTTACGAGGTGGATTGAGTAAGAGTCCACGAAGGACAGAGAAAGGGAGTGACCAAAGGTGTGCGAGGAGAACTAGGGAACAACTCTCTCAAGAGGAAAGTAATAAATAATGTCCAAATCACTAAGAGAAGAATTGAATAATATTTGTGGGATCTAGTAAAAGGATAGTCTGCCACAGCGGGGTCAATCATGGTGTGGGTGGAAGCCTGTTTTTAGTGGGATAAGAACTAAATACAGGGAGTGGTTACAATATGAAGTGACAGAGACAGCAGAAGGTGAAGTTGCAGGTTAAGGAGGATGATCCGAATGACTCATACCAGAGAAGGGAGAAAGATGCAAGGTCAAGGGCATACGTGCAAGCAGTAACTGAGAACGAGAGGGATAACTCATCACCTGGGAAAAGAAAGGGGAGAGACTCTGAATTATGGCTTGGTGGATTGGAAGTTGCAAACACACACACTTCTTCTCAATTTTAGGAAGTTGGAGGAAAAGGACTTTGATTCAAACCCTTCAGTCTTCAGTGAATAAGGGAGAATGACAAGAAATAGATAAGTAACTAAAAAGGGGCAGGGGTTGGCAAAGGGGTGTAGTCAGAGAGCATGACTGGGGACAGCAGGTCAGATTTCAATTACAGCATGACTTACTACTGGGAGGTGAGTCAGTGGTGGTAGGAAGAGTTGTGAGACACTTATTATCTAAGAGAAACAATGAACTACAGAAGAGGAGAGGAAACCCAGGGCTGGGCGTCTGTCTTTCATACACTGATGGTGTGCAGGGAGCTGGGTGTGTTAGGAGACAAATGGATCATGAAGTTTCATTCATAATTATCCACGCATTTGTTATTTCAATGCTCTATTAGGTGCTGGGGCCTAATCTTTTACAAGATAAAAAGGGGTCTACCTTGAAGAATTTATAGTTGTATATAATTATTACCCCTATATACTATTCATTTGATACTCTACATTATCCAGTATTTTTGATCTAATGTTTCTTGCATACATATGTCTTCTAGTCAATTAGAATGTAAGCCATCTGAGGGCCATGTCCTAAATGAATGGTTTCTGTGTGTGGGACTATGTATTGCCAAAAGAGTCTAGCTGATAACTACAAAAATAAACCAAAACAGCTGCAAAAACGTGCACATTCAAATATACTTGGTTTTAGTAGAATGAAGGTATTTTGACATTAGTAATCAAATACAATACAGTTAGGTGGTGTGTTTTGAATTTCAAAACTGAGCAGAAATTAAGAATCTATTGCAATGTAATTCCTGAGACATAAGCATAACTTTGACGCCTCACGAACTAAGTGTACAGTTATTTTACCATGCCTATGCCATCTTTTTTTTTCATGGTGTATTTTTTATTGCTCTCAAAGGGCTTAGTATTCAAGAGCACAAGCTAATTTGTGTTAAATCAGAAGGAAATCATGTGAGATTTAAAACTTACACCCGTGGTCTCATCTCCATTTTAACCTAGAAGTCTTCATAGCTCGGTTACTGACTCAACAGATATTTACACATTAGATATTAACTTCAAGTGGAAGTTATCTGGGAAAAAGAACTACTAATTAAATGGTAAGAGATCTAAATTTGTATTTTCCAGATTATGTATCCACATGGCAGTACCCTTTGATTTTCTTCCTTTAAGATTTTTTTGGGATTAGTGAATGAGCAAATGACATGGGTAAGCATACATCAGTGCAGATGAGCAGAATATTATGTGAAGGAAATGGAAATCTAAGGTCATCCGCTCACCCAGTAGAACACATGTTCTGCTCACAGCATTGCTACCCATTGGGAAAGGGCAGCAGAGGAGATGTGTTTTAAGGCAAAGCAAAGCAGACTTTTTAAATAAAAGCATTTTAAAGCTGTTGTGTTTTGTTTCAATCTTTTTACCTCACGAGGAATTGTGTTCATTTGCTATCACTGGTGAGCAGGCGTAACATGCGGTGGGCTACTCTGCATGTGCCCTCCCTCATCATAGGCAGCAAACAGATTTCAGTATGGACAGTTACCAATATGGCAGAGTCCCACAGAGAATGGATACAGTGTCTCAGGTTGAGCCTTTTTCACTTTTGACCTGCTTCTCTTTGACCAGCATATATTTAATTTACCCTTTACTACTGCGTATTTAACATTGATCTTGATCACAGTGGTGTCCCTAGCATAAAACACAGTACCTGGAACATAAGATGTATTCCAAATGCAATGAATGTATGCCTGAATTAATTAATAAAAGAAGACAGCAAATGTCCCCGGGCACTAGTCTTCCTTAAATAATGAAATTCAATGGAAGAAATATTAA
Source organism: Saccopteryx bilineata (assembly GCF_036850765.1). Taxonomy (NCBI): domain Eukaryota; kingdom Metazoa; phylum Chordata; class Mammalia; order Chiroptera; family Emballonuridae; genus Saccopteryx; species Saccopteryx bilineata. The sequence continues at coordinate 293,269,034 of NC_089491.1, read as the reverse complement.
GGAAACAGAAAAGGAAAAGAAGAGAATTTAGCCTGTCGTCATGTCTGATTCTTCAAGACCTGAAGCAATGCTTATACTTACCCAGCACATTAAGACTGAAACTTCTGCTCTTGTCACCAGCTGTGTTAGAAGCCAAACATGTATATCTCCCAGTGTGTGACACTTGAGCATTAGTGATTTGAAGAAAACGGCCACCAGACATCCTGTGATGGGTGTCATCTTCTTGGAGGAGCTGCCCATCTTTGTGCCATGTAATTTCTGGCATTGGGTTCCCTGAAACAAAAAGCCATTTCTGTGAGCTGGCTGTAATATCAGGTCTACAAGTAATAGCTGAAAGAAGGCATGTCACTCATTTGTCTTTTTAAATATCCCACTTCTGAAATAATTCAGTAACTATTCATTTCAAAACAAATTTCATACATAACCTAATTTATAATAATAATAATAATAATAATGTTATGATTAAAAAATAAAGATTGAAAATCATTTTCAAATGATTAGTTCTTATCTATAAGTGAAATAATTCTAAATTAGACTGTATGTTTAACTAAATTTATATCATATCTTAGACTATTACAATGAAATATTTTCATAGCAAAGTACACTTAATAAAGAATGGAGCTTATATTTTTATTAAAATTATTACTCACAAATACCTTGGCATTCTTATGAAATTTTAAAATAATATTTTATATTTTTGATAGCTATATAAAAGGAAAAACCTTTAACTAAGTAATTTAATAAGGATATTTTGAATTTATACTGGGATTCCAGCATAGAAATATAGATAGGTAAAGAGATAGAGATACAGAGTAATCTTTTCTTTCATATTTATAGCCTACATGAAAATACACTTTATATTTATTTTAACATGGGACTTGTGTTAAATATTAACATTTAAATTGCTCAAATAAATTAAAAAAAATTAAAACCATAAAAGCAAGTTCTGTTAAGAAAGGATAGTATGATATTATATTAAAACTGGAAGGCTTAGCTATACTGGCTGTGACCTTTGTCCTATGGCCCTGACCAGACAGGGGAGTTGCTGCCTGCCCTACTGCCAAGGGTATCACCCAGTCCTGCCCAACTAGGAAGCCTTACCAGAAAATCCAGGCAATGATGGAGCCTACCTTACAGATGCATTTGTGCAAAAAACAAAACCAGGAGTTTTGTCCAACTGTTCCCAGCCAACAGCAACACCCACCCCAACATCAAAGCTCAGGCAGTGGCTTCACCCAAACAGATAACATAATGGAAAGCTCTACCCACCTTAGGACTCACCTAGCTGAGAACCCTAGTATGAGCTAAATGCTGAAGGGTTGTCTCTGCTAAAATAAATGTATAAAGTCTGGAAGAGGAGACTCGTTATTCAAATGTGCAGATACCAACATAAAAAAAGAACAGAAACAGGTAAACATGACACCACCAGTGGAAAGTAATAAAGCTTCAATAACTGTTCTTAAAGAAATAAAAATCTATCAACAGTCTGACAAAGAACTCAGAACAGTCCTCTTAAAAGAAGTTCAGTGAACCATAAGAAACAGACAACTTTAACAAAATTAGGAAAACAATGTATGAATAAAATGAGAAGTTCAACAAAGAAATAGAAGCCATCAACAAAACAGAACCTAGAGCTGAAGAATAGAATGACTGAATGGAAGAATTTAAAAGAGAGCTTCAACATTAGACTTGATCAAGCAGGAGAAAGAACTGTGAACTTTCCAAGTTTCATCAAATCACAAAATAAGAACAAAATAATAAAAGGGAACAAAAGATCTACAAAACAATTAACAAAATGGTAACAGTAAGGCTTTGCCTATCAATAGTTACTTTAAAAGTAAATGGATTAAAATCCCTAATCAAAAGACAGAATAGCTGAATGGATAAAAAACAAGATGCAGCAATATGTCACCTACACAAAACTACTCTAGCTTTAAAGATGCATACATGTGACTGACAGTGAACAGATGTGTAAAGATACTTCAAGAAAATGGTAATCAGAGGAAAGCAGAGGTAGGCCATACTTATGTCAGACAATAAAGACTTTAAGCTAAGAGTGGTAAAAAAAAATCAAAGGCCATTATATAATGAAAAAGGGATCAATCCATCAAGAACATGTAATAGTAAATATTTATGCACCAATATCAGAGCACTTAAATATAAAAAGCAAATATTAACAGAACTGAAAGGAAAACTAAAAAGCAATCCAATAATAGTTGGGGGCTTTAATATCCCTCTCTCAACAACGGGTAATCATCCAGTCTGAGAATTAATAACGAAACAGAGGATTTGAAAAACACCATCGACTTAACAGACACATACAGAACACTGCATCCAACAATGGCAGAATATAAATTCTTCTCAAGGACACATGGAACATTTTCGAGGACAGATCATATGTTAGAACACAAAACAAGCCTTAGCAAATTTTAGATAATTGAAATCATACTAAGTATCTTTTCGTCTGACCACACTGGTTGAAACTAGAAACCAACAACAGGAGGAAAGCTGAAATATTCACAAATAAACAACATGGAAATTAAACATGTTAACCAAAGGCAACACTTCGTTTTTGGGTAATCCCCATTGTCAGTAATGCCATCCTTCCACCCACACTCCTACTTACTTATTTGAAATGAAATTTAAGAAAACAGGAAAAGAAAAGGAAGGTACAACCTTCAATCAACAGTGAAGAAACCGAATAAAGAGGAGGTGGGCAGAGAAACTCTACATTCAAATCATAGCAGAATGAAAAAAAATAGTTCACTGGATTGAAAGAAAAGGCCACCTTTGCTTTGTCTCTCCCTTAACCCCTTCCTTCCATGAAGGAATTTCTTTTTTATCACTGCAGAGTCTGAGTAGTTTCCTCCTACATTTCTACCAGCTCTACAGGACTGGAATTCCATTTTAAATGCACATTACAGCAGCGAGAATTTTCCTCAACCAATGAAGATACGTGGTGGGGACAAAGAACGGTGACTGGGGGAGCAGTAGAAGCATCAGGGTGGCCCCTTACCTGTCACCTCGCAAGTCAGTGTAACACTCTGTTTCTCTTTGACCTTCACATCTTCCAATGTATTTTCTCCCACAATGCGAGGTGGTACTGAAAAAAAAAAGTAAGTTTTAACCATAGAACAGTAGGACTGTTAATGCATAGGCATCTAAGTTCCTGTTTTTCTTAATCTTTAGAGCAAAACCCCCAATTCTCCTATTTGATGACTAGAATAATGTTACAATATCATTTGATCAACTAATTTTAAGATGTATTAAAAAGTAATATGTCATGAATTCAATCATATAATAAATTTTATAGTAATGTAAATCATAAAGTCTGGGTAAACATGTCAACAAATCAGAATATTTATTAGATCTTTGTTTTTCCCACTCCAATGGTAAGAAGCACGCATGTTAAGTTATCGGAGTCTTAGCATTTTGTTGAACAATTGTGAACAAACAGGATATGAAATTTTACCCACTTTAATCCAACTGATTACTTCCAAATTGCTCCAGCACTGAGTTCTTGACAACAGTGACAGTCCAGGGGCCAAAGAATATATAAATGTGAGATCAAGCTGTAGATAAATTTTACTCTGGTTCCAGAAGGCATTTAAGCCAACTAGATTTTTTTACTAGATATTACAAATGATATAAATACCTAATACTGAAAGTCCAAAGAGTTTTCTTTCTTCACCAGCTGCATTCCTTACAACACACGTATATTGGCCAGCGTCTTCCATTCTGGTCTGCATCAACCGCAGAGCCCTACCTCCTGGAGAACAAACCACCAGATGACTCAGAAAGCAGTCTGAAACGTTCTAAGTTGTCCAACTGATGCTCAACATAGATAAAATACAATCAATAGGCTTCAAAGGTCTTTAAATGAATTGAGGTCAAGTTTTTAAATCATATGTTTTTAGGTCTACATGAAACAAAATAGGCCCTGGCCAGTTGGCTCAGTGGTAGAGTGTCGGCCCGGTGTGCAGGAGTCTCAGGTTCGATCCCCGGCCAGGGCACACAGGAGAAGCGCCCATCTGCTTCTCCACCCCTCCCCCTCTCCTTCCTCTCTGTCTCTTTCTTCCCCTCCTGCAGCCAAGGCTCCATTGGAGCAAAGATGGTCCACGCGCTGAGGATGGCTCTGTGGTCTCTGCCTCAGACGCTAGAATGGCTCTGGTTGCAACAGAGCGACACCCCAGATGGGCAGAGCATCGCCCCCTGGTGGGCATGCCGGGTGGATCCCGGTTGGGCTCATGCGGGAGTCTGACTGCCTCCCGGTTTCCAACTTCAGAAAAATACAAAAAAAAAAAGAAAAAAAAAAGAAACAAAATAGATAACACAAGAAGAATTTTCTGGATTGATGGATAAAAAAGTAAACAACACTAAGTGACAGCAAGCAAGAAATGGCATTTCACAAAAGTGATATTTGAACATAACCTTAAAAGCTAAGTATACTTTAATTCACAGTGGAGTTAAGAGGCTTCATTGTAGGTAGAGCAGGAATGAGGATATAGAGATAGAAAGGAGATATGAGAGGTGGTCCCTTAAGCAGAGCAGGTGGAGAAAGGGGTGACAGACAGTCTAACTGAATATGGCCAGATTCTGTAGGCCCTTGAGCGCTCTGCTATGGAATCTAGGTGTTGTGTTCATTAAAGGTTATGGAAATGTGTAAACAAACAAACAAAAAAGGTCATGATATGATTTGTGCTTTACATCCTGTGATGGGGATGTTTAGAAAAAACATAATTCCTAGGAAGCCACTGAATATATAAAATGTGAATGTTAGAAAGAGGACTATACCAGCAACCCAGATATGGGTGATAATAATATGTAACAGATACTTGAAACTAGGAGGTCTAGTCACCAGTTTTCAATTGAGTTTCATGGAATCCCAGAATTATCTATATCAAAATTTATGGGAGGGGGCCACTTCATTCACTAGTACAACTCTGTTAGTTTGTTTTTTATATTTTGAACTTCTATGCAATGTTTTGTTTGAAGAGAGGTTCTTCATCCTAGAAATATATATAGACTGAGAATGAATGCGCCGAAGGGCATACTTTGGAGGGAACTCCATGTGAGGACAGAAGAGGGGAAGCCAGCAAATGAGACAGACAAAGCCCTCAAGAGACTCACTAGAGACCCGCATTCTCAAAACCACTGGAAGAGAAGAGTTAAGTAAAAAATATACATTGTTTCATATATTTTGTAATAATTTCCTAGCTGGTATGTTTTTGCTTAGTACCCTGAATTTCAGTACTAAACAACTGAAATGATTAACATAAAAATTTCTTGTAAATATTCACCTGAAACTAAATTTGTCAGGAGTTTCCATCCCCCTTCTGTTTTTTTCAACAAAACAGGACATCACTGAGTTTTCCTATAAGCAACCTTCCCATCCTCAAGCCACTGAAAGGTGAACTTATTTTCTTTCTTTTTTTTTTTTTTTTGAACTTACTATCTTATTTAGACAAACAAAGCTGATTACCTGAATTAGGTCCTTTTTTTTATTCCAATTGAGTTTACATACACAAAGTTGAATACAGAAATGATCTAAACACATCAAAAACTTGTGTTAATTAGGAAAAGATTTAAGCACTGACTGCTACTACAGATTAGTGAGACCAGAGACCAGAACACTACTCCAGTGGTAAGATATGAAAACAATCCAACTTTCATGAGTCATTGCTGGCTTGGCCAACCTCAATCTCATAAGTCTCATGATCTTTCTTTTTCTCTTTGTTTCCTTGACTTCTCACTTAATCCAGCGAGAACAAAAACAAAAACAAAAATAAACAAACAAACAAAAAGGTCTGACAGTTAATTATACTTATACAGAGATGTTTCTTGTACCTATTAAATTTTTATAGAAGTTACCTCTTCTTGGCACATGTCTTAACAATAATAGAGACTTCACCAGAGTACTGCTTTCAGAAAAATCTCAAGAGGACTAATCTTAATGAAACAGAAGTGTGCACCAGACTGAGGACCACACGAGACATATGCCATTCATTTGGTGCTCATTCATCTGTTGCACAACACCCATGTCAGACTGTAAAACTGAATGAGTCCCTTGGCAGCACCGCAAGGTGAAATACTTTCACTGTGTTCGTTCAGGGATCTCCAGCTGCTGGTCAAGCAAAACAAAACTAAAGGAAACCCAAACACCACTTCTGTGCGTCTATAGTAAGCCACGGCAAGGCTTTCAAACTTGCGTTTTTCATTTCTGGGAGCTCTGATGTAGCTATTACATTTAATAAGAGTGCCTACTCTTTTAGCAATTGAAAACTGAAAAATGAGAGAATAATTTCAAGACAAGAAGATAACGTGTTCAGATTTTGGGTCACCAAATTGTAACAACATCTTTTGCATTGACTATTATTTCCTAAGACCAACAGGACCTGGGATTCAATGAAAATGAAAGCATCATAATAAGATCATAGGGATGTCTCCCAGGACAGGAAGACCCCAAACATTTTACCTGGTTGTCTATGATAATAATCGCTAGCATGCATTGGATGCCTACCATTTAAGAAGGCACTGTGTTATTGCTTTATAAACATGATCTCAGTTTATCTTTACAAAAGCCCTACAAGGCAAATTCTATTTAATACCTTCACTTTGTGAGTAAAGAAACTAAAGTTTGCAATGTCAAGTAACTTGCTGAGGTCAGAAATGTAGTATTACAGGCAATGAATGAGGTTAATAGAAATTACATTTCTCATCAAGCTCCTATCATTTACAGAGTAAGATCTTGAAGAAGCAGAGGGCCCTTTGGATATTTTGACTCCAAACACTAGAAAAGATTCTTCTGAAAAGCATTCAAAAGTGGAACTTAATTTTGAACAATTTTAGGGGCAGGGAGCTTACTACTACGTATTAAAATAGCTTATCTTGATTTTAAACAATATACATATTTTAAAGTTGTTTCTATTCAGACCCCAATTTGTCCCTAGAGTCTTCCATACACTGGCATTATTTTCTACTTTTGGAATTGGCAGAACCAACATAATTCTTTTCTACACTACGTCTCTTCAACTATTTAAATTTCATCTCCACTATGTACCCATAAGGTTACATAGGATTTATTTTTTCCAAATTCGATACAATCAGACATAAATTATTTTATAATCATTAACTACCATGCCTACCCTTTTTAAAAAATGTTGTCAATAAACCCTTCCTCTAGTTTTCCTAATACGTGAGTTAAAGCCAGAGTACAACTGGTCTCTTACTTTTCTTACTGGTGAAAATATATTTGACCAAAATATTGCATTTATTTTCTTGATAACCAGATTACACTGTTAGTGTACAATGAATAAACAGCACAATTCAGAGATCTTTTCATATGAAGAATGACACTAATTTTCATTATTGGTTTTTGAACTTCAGTGCAGGAGTTTAACTTTTGTTAGGTTATACTCAAACAGTTCATCAGATGTGTCTGAATTCTGATGTCTTCATTCAATATATTAGGTATTCTTCTAAGTATCCAAGCTTTTCATTAACCACAGTCTTGGACAAGAGTTTCTTCTTAGTGCATATTCAAACCATTACTAACAGGGGCCAATTGCAGATTCCTGTGGCATTCCCAAGACATCTCTCTCCGTGCCTAAACTGATCCATAAAGAAGAATCTAATAGATTTTCCTACCTATTTATATGAGAACTAAGCTAAATATCTCTTTTACAATAATAAAGTCTTAGCTCCCAGTAAAATTTTATATTGTAAATAGAAAACTCACTCAGATCAGAGTCATGAACAAGGTGAAATACTTGGTTATGAAGGTATATTATATAACATGGATCTTTCTAGATTCTGGTTTCAATTTTGGTATTTCTTCTCATTCTTCACTTTTCAAATTGGCTAGTACTCATTGTAGTGTGACTGCTCTGACATCACCATAATTTAAGAAATAAGCAAGTGCCAAGATTTCTTTTGTAAAGGGATCTACAGAGAATTCAGAGATTTTCCTCATTTCATATAGCTTCTGATGTCCTTCTAAATATTTTTTCTTAATATGATCAGTGGGTATTACAACAAACAGCTAGATCAAAAGGAAATACAAGATAGGAAGGAATGAGAAATTAAGGGGATTATTCCATACGTAGGTGGGACATAATAGTGAAACTAAGAGACATTGATAAGAGTGTGGTGGTTACGGGGGGGAGGGGGGAATGGGAGAAGGATAGGGGGTGGGAGGGGCACAAAGAAAACAAGATAGAAGGTGACAGAGGACAATCTGACTTTGGGTGGTGGGTATGCAACATAATTGAATGACAAGATAACCTGGACTTGTTATCTTTGAATATATGTATCCTGATTTATTGATGTCACCCCATTAAAAAAATAAAATTATAAAAAAAAAAAAAAAAAAAAAAAAAAAAAGAAATTAAGGGGAAATTGTGGCCAAGTGAAGAAAACCAGATTATCAGATGATGAGAAATTTTAATACCTGAGAGAATTCTCACAGAACTGCTAAGGCTGATGGGCCACCCATCTTTAAGCCATGTAATTGAAGGCAGAGGAATTCCTGAAGCTTCACAAGTCAGGGACACCGAGTTCTTTTCCACCACACTGATATTTTCAGGTGCTCCATGGTTTCCTATGATGCTTGGAGGGGCTGTAAGACAAAACAAGAAATGGAAAGGAAAATAGTTAATTTAAATCAAACTTGAAATTCTAAACAGGTTATTGTTAATAGTAAGACTTTCATTTTTGGTCAATAGTAAACAAAATAAGCAGTAACATCAAGGTCATTATTATTATTATTAGCAGTAGTATTTTAGTGTGATATTCTCTGAAATAAGAATCTTCCCCACTAAGAGCAATAAGTGATTATGATTGTTATTTTTATAAAGGTGAATGATTTTCTATGAGTCTCATCTTTTTTGAGAAGTCTCTAATATCAATTCATGGCTTTCTTATAGGAAGGATTTTCTAACAAAGAATTCTAATCCTAAATATTATAAATAACTTGACTCCTTTTATTTTTTACAATCTGATCTTGTTAGCTTCGGCTCACACATTAGTTGCAAACTATAGAATATTAATATTGGACTTTGTGAAACTCCTATTTTGATTCAAGTTATAAGACTGTGTCTATTAAATTTATCATTGTTTCTATAGATTTCAAAATTGCAATTCAAATTATAGATGTATCCCTGAGAACAGATATGTCTGATCTATTCCTGATGACATTTATGACTCATTAATTAGAATATTAAAACTGGCTGCAGTAAAACTCATGACCATGTGATGCTGAGTCAGTAAGCTCTAAGGAGTCTAGGTTTATCAGACAGCTTATCTGGAAAACAAAGAATATTAGTTTGAATATCATTGAAGCCAAAGTACTTGAAGATGACCATTATCTATTTCAATATGTGCTTTCTTAAAAGAATATCTAATATATGCTTATTTCAGCTAGGTAAGAAATGGGAGGTCAGGCACAGAAGGATAAGTGATGAGACTAATCTAGAGAAGTTGTGCATATATAGAAAACAATAGATAATAAATAAAAAAACCAACACTCAAGGCCTATATCTCCCATTCAGAATGCTACATATTTTATCACCAATGAATAGACTTACTAAGCTTCTCTATACTTACTATGTACACTTAAGTCATATTTTCTGTCAGTCATTCCTGCTACATTTATAGCAACACACACATAACGGCCTGTGTCAGAGACATGAACATTCTTCAGCTGGAGGACGCGACCTTCATCCAAGATTTCCATTCCCCTTCCCTTGGCCAAGGGGCGGCCATCTTTCATCCAGGTCACTGTCGGCTGAGGGATACCCTGCACCTCACACTCTAAGGAAACACTCTTCCCTCGAGTCACAATAATTTCAGTAGGGTGGCTGCCACTGTTGGATATGGTGGGTCGAACTGGATAAAAAAAAATGAGAGAGAAAAAACAAAATAGGAATTTTTTTCTTCAAGCATCACATAGAAATTTTCATCAGCCAAAGTTAAATTCATTTTTTTAAAAATAGATTTTATTTTTTTAGAGAAGTTTAAGGTTTATAGAAAAACTGCACAGAAAACATAGAGTTTTTATATAACCTGCCTCCGTATAAGCACAGCCTCCTCCAATATCAACATCCCGCACCACAGTGGGACATTTGTTTACACTGATAAGTATACAGACAGCATAATTTGTCAAGGTCTACAGTTTACATGCAATTCACTCTTGGTGTTATACAGTCTATGGATTTTGACAAATGTAGAATGACATGTATCCACCATTATAATATTATTCAGAATAGTTTCACTGCCCTAAAAATCCTCTGTACTCTGTCTAGTTATCTCTCTGGTCCCTCAAGGCCCTGGCAAATTCTAATCTTTTTAAATTTATTTTTCCATTACTGTTTACATTCAATATAATTTTGTATTAGTTTCTGGTGCACAGCATAGTGGTTAGGCAATCACATACTTTACAAAGTGGTCCCCCTGATATTTCAAGTACACACCTGGCAGCATACATAGATTGACTACAATATTATTGACTATAATCCCTATTCTGTACTTCAATCAGTGGTCCCTCATCTATCGTGGAGGTTAGGTTCCAGAAGCCCCCCCCCAGGCAAAAAACTGCAAAGTAGCAACCTTATATTTATTTTATTATTTATATATATTTTAATTGTTTTTAATATATATATTTATATTTTCAATTTTTTAGGAGTAGAAAATGCTTATTTTACTGCAAAAATAATTAAAATAATAAATACATAAAAATACCTATATATGACAAAATCCTGCAATAAGCAAAAATCCACACTACAAAATTAGATATATACAATTTAAAAATCCGCGATACAATGAGACCGGGAAAAGTGAACTGCGATATGGCGAGGAACAACTGCACTAATTTGTAGTTCTTAATCCCTTCACCGTTTTCCCCCAGCCCCCCAATTCACCTCCCCTCTGGCAACTTCTGTCTGTTCTCTATATCTGTAAGTCTGTTTCTATGTTGTTTATTTTGTTCTTTAGATTCCACACATAAGTGAAATGGTATTTGTTTTTCTTTGTCTGACTTATTTCACATAATATAATATTCTCTAGGTCCATCTAAGCTGTTGCAAATGGTAAGATTTTACTCTTTTTTATGGGTGACTAGTATTTCATTGTATATATATCATCTCTTCTTTATCCACTAGTCTATTGGTGGGCACTTGGGTTGCTTCCACATCTTGGTTACTATAAATAATGTTGCAATAAACATAGGGGTGTCTATTTTCTTTTGAATTAGCATTTTGGGTTTCTTTGGGCAATACGCAGAGTGGAATTGCTGAGTCATGAGGAAGTCCCATTTTCAATTTTTTTTTTTTTTACAGAGAGAGAATCAGAGAGAGGGATAGACAGGGACAGACAGAAACGGAGAGCTGAGAAGCATCAATCATTAGTTTTTCGTTGCACGTTGCAACACCTTAATTGTTCATTGATTACTCTCTCATATGTGCCTTGACTGCGGGCCTTCAGCAGACCGAGTAACCCCTTGCTCGAGCCAGCAACCTTGGGCTCAAGCTGGTGAGCTTTTTGCTCAAACCAGATGAGCCCTCGCTTAAGCTGGCGACCTTGGGGTCTCGAACCTGGGTTTTCCGCATCCCAGTTTGATGCTCTATCCACTGCGGCACCGCCCGGTCAGGCCCATTTTCAATTTTTTAAGGAACCTTGATACTGTTTTCTACAGTGGCTGTACCAATCTACATTCCCAACTGAAAGTAAACCAGGGTTCCCTTTTCTCCACATCCTCATCAACACCTACTATTTGTTGATTTAATTCATTTTTGATGTCAAAAGATGAACTGCTAAAGGAAGACCTAGGACTAGCAGAGGCGGCATTGCTACACTGAGAGATGGGATTCTTCTCCATTGTCTCTAAATGAGATCATACCTAAAATAAAGCTATCAGCTCAGTAAGGAAAGAATGCTGTGCTTCTGAGAAGTTATACAAATGCCTGAACTTACCATTTGCAGAAGTCTTTGTATTATTTTTTATTTTATTTTATTTTTTTGTATTTTTCTGAAGTTGGAAATGGGGAGGCAGTCAGACAGACTCCCGCATGCGCCCCACCGGGATCCACCTGGCATGCCCACCAGGGGGCGATGCTCTGCCCATCTGGGGCGTCGCTCTGCCGAAACCAGAGCCATTCTAGCGCCTGAGGCAGAGGCCATGGAGCCATCCTCAGCGCCCGGGCCCAACTTTGCTCCAATGGAGCCTTGGCTGCGGGAGGGGAAGAGAGAGACAGAGAGGAAGGAGAGGGGGAAGGGTGAAGAAGCAGATGGGTGCTTCTCCTGTGTGCCCTGGCTGGGAATCAAACCCTGGACTCCTGCATGCCAGGCCGATGCTCTACCACTGAGCCAACCGGCCAGGGCCTGAAGTCTTTGTATTATTAATTTAAAAAAATATATGGTAGCTTTGCTCACAACCCAATGTCTATTACCAATTCCTTTCTCCCTTTCATCTTTACCACAGGAGGTGGAAAAGCTGGGACTCTCTCAGTCTCTTCTGAAAACTGAAGTTGCCACATGCATCTACTCAGGCCAATACAATCTAAATAAAGATATGCTGGTATGCATTGGGAGCTATGAATTTGAGGAGTTTTTAACTCTCCTGACAAAAGGGGAAAAGACAGTTCTTTATTTTTAATAAGGTATAATTGGTATATAACATTATATCAGTTCTAGGTGTACAATACTGTAATTTGACATCTATATGCACTGCAAAGTGATCACCACCAGAGGTCTGGTTATTACCTTTCACCATAAAATTGACCCCCTACATCCATTTCACACCCTCCCAACACTTTCTCCTTTGGTAACCATCAATCTGTTCTCTGTATCTATGGGTTTGTTTCTGTTTAGTTTTGTTTATTTGTTTTCTTCCTCTTTTGTTTTTTAGATTCCACATAGGAGTGAAATCATACAGTATTTGCCTTCCTTCATCTGATTTATTTCACTCAGCAAAATAACCTCAAGGTCCATCTGTGTAATAATGGCAGGGTTTTGATCTTTTTTGTGGCTGAGTAGTCTTCAATTGTATACATATACCATATCTTCTTTACCTATTCATCCCCTGATGGACACTTAGGTTATTTCTATATTTTGGCTATTATAAAAAATGCTCAATAAATACAGAGGTGCACATATCTTTTTGACGTAGTGTTTTCATAGTCCTTGGTTAAATACCTAGTGGACTAACTTGATCAAATGATAGTTCTAGTCTTAAGTTTTTGAGGAATCTCCATACTGTTTTCCACAGTGGATGCATCAATTTACATTTCCACCAACAGTGTACAGGGTTCCCTTTCCTACACAACTTCTCTAATGCTTATTATTACTATTATTTTTTGTCTTTTGATAATAGTGATTTCTAAGAGGTCTGAGGTGATATCTCATTGTGGTTTTGATTTGAATTGCTGTAATAATTAGTGATGTTGAACATCTTTTAATGATCTGTATGTCTTCTTTGGAAAAATGTCTATTTAGATCCTCTGCTCATTTTATAATCTTTTTTTTTTGGATGTTGGTAAGAAAGAAAATGTGACCAACTCCTATTACATACATGTGTGAGAAAAAAAATGGGACAGTAGTAATCCTGTGTCCTCGTGCCATTCCTGTGATATTACAAGCCATGTGACCTCAGTTTTTCATGGAATCTTCTTGAAGCTTACTTTTTCATTAATGCAAAATGGGGGCCATTGTTTTGTTTCATACCACAACTCAGGTAAATATTCAATGAGATAACTACATATTTTAAACATTTTAAAATCTTATACAAATTAATTTTAAATGATATATTTTCATACACCCAAAGTTACAATGCCATCCTTCCTCACCACACATGTCCACTAGACTGCCCCCAACAAATTACAGGCACAATCATGTGTCTGGCATCACCAAGTGGGTTCAGAATGGACAGCTATATTGCTGAATGAATAACAGCCACCAATTAGTAACTGCTCTGATGATGTCAGCACAATTTAAATTTGAGGGTCTTCTGATAGGTATAACAACACAACTTGTTATGATAGGTATATTATAACAATATAAGATACTTGGAACGTATCTTAAAGTTGTGAAGAAAAAGCAAAAGGGAAAGATGGAAATATTTCAAAGCCAATTGTGCCGAAGTCTGGCTAATCGATAACTTACTATAAACTTGCAGACTGTAGTCTTTCTTTGCGGTCCCAGCCACATTCGATGCCACGCATGTGTAAAGCCCTGCATCCGGTTTCTCAGCAATTGAAATCTGCAGCTGCCTGCCCCCGGATAAAGTTCTGACTCGGCCCGCAGAATCAGCCAGCACTGGGGAGCCTGCCAAGAAATCCAATGGCAGATCGTGAAGAAAACATACAAGTTTCTGTTAAGTATGTACACTTCTTTATTTACTTCCAGTTCCAGTACCTAAAAAGCCCATGGCACTGTAAAATAACTCTACACAAAAAAAAAAAAAAAGGAGAAGAAGGAGGAGCAGGAGAGGATGAAGAGAAGGAGGATGAAGAGAGGAAAAAGGAGGAGGAGGAAATATTTACTGAGAAAATCTGGAACATTTTGATAAATTTTCAAACAATATTGCATTTGAAAGAAAACATACTTAGAAAAATAAACAAAAATTCTTAAAACAGGAAAACCAAAAATGATTTTAAAATCAGCTAAACATTCAGATGATCTGTTACTTAATGGACACAAATAAATATTTGCCAATGAATAAATTGAAAATGTGTCTAATTGCAGAATTTAATCTTAACACACTTCACAAAACACAAATACAGCAATAATATTTGCTTTAGTAAAAAATTTAAAAGTAAAATAATAGTTCTTTTAATGGTGGATTCTTGATCATTATAGCTACCCTGCATCTGATTAAAGAACAATGCAGAAATTATTTTTTCTGGGGAAAGTTAGTCTCAAAATTGAAGATTTTCAGCTGCATAGTAGAGAAGCATCCAACTGCAACTTTAATAATTAATTATGCCCTTGGGAAGTTTGTTAAATTAACATATTTTCCAGATAAAATCCAAATTAATCTAATATATATATTTAATTTTATAAATGTCAAAGAATGAAAACTGACCTTTCTTCTTCCAAATGAGATTTGGGGGTGGAACACCACTTGACTCACATAACAGACTAATGAGATTTCCTTCAATGACAGTAAGTTGAGCAAGTTCATCAGAACCATAAATATTTGGTGGTACTGAAAGATAAAAAAAAGAAATAAAAAATACAAAATGCTATTTTTAACACTCACTTAATATAAAATTTCCCTATATTTTACAAGTTTTTAAAAAAAGGTTTGCACCCAAACGACACAAAATAATTAGCACTTGAGGTCGACATACCAACACCACATGAAAAGCCAGTTGTAAGATGTACACTGACTACTTAATAGCAGACTTCCCATTTTAACAGAGAGAAATTTAATAATCAGGCTATTTATAGTGGCATATAAAGAAGCTAATTTATTACAGATATTTAGATATCTTGCACCAAAACCTAAGTCACTTGCCAAGTCATCTGTACTTATCTGACTTTAATATCTGAGAGGCTGAACAGAATTGGAAAACAACTGGCATATATTGTATGTAAGACATAGCAAGGAAAGGAAACAAGGCATTTGATCTAAGAAACAGACCTGTTATCTACACTAGATTGCACAGCCTGCCTCACACTGGCCTCTAGATTATCCTTGGAACACTCAGAGTGAATTCTGGTCACCCATGTTTGTCTCAGAGGCTAAGTTTGCATTTGCTGGCCAAACTCTCCCCTCCGCCACTTCTCTGGTGGCAGTATTAGCAGGGGACAGATGCCTGTACTCCCAAGTTCCTAGAGGGGAGCAGTGGGGAACCCTCCTCACCCCCAATGCAGTTTCCAGTCATTGATCAACCACCCCCGCAAAAGCTCTCTTCTCTTGAGGCTCATGCCATGCCCCCAATATACTTCTTTTTCTCACTACTATCTGTGAACCTCATTCTCTTCCCATTCACTAAACAACTTGGTACTTGTTTTTATCCTTTCTCTTCCCATGAAGAGGGTGACACTGCCATCCTTCTGTATGAACTTAACATCCACACGGATATCCGGTCTCAACACTCTGGCCACTCAGTTCCCTGATTGGCTCATCTCTTTCTCCATCTGAGGCCATACCTTTTTCATCATCTAGAACATTCTCTTATAGAGTTATAAATTTATGCCACTCCCTGACAACTACTCCATCCTTATAGCTCTTTCATTTAATTATTCCCAATTCTCAATTCACTGATCGAATTGAACCTCAAGTCCTTTCTCTTCTCAGAAGTTGCTCAATCTTACTACCTACTTTTTTTCTTTGTTTATTGACTTCTCTATCCGGTTTAGATTTTATGATCAATAATTTCAACAACTCTTTTGCCAATACTCTCAGCTCCCTTGTATCACTACACTTCCTATTTGGTAACATCATTACCCTGAATAAATCTTATAGTTTACCCTGTCATCACCTATCCCAACATATGGAAAGTTCTACAGAAGAAAATGACATTTTCACGAATTACCAGCACTGTAAATTCATGATCGCCAACCTAGTCTCTACCCTTCTCTATGCCCATGGCTTCCATTATACAAATATCTGCAGACCTGTAACTGTAATGCAGACCTCCCTCTGACGACTAGCATCTCAACCTGGATGCCTTCCTAGAAGCTCTGTCAATGTTGCTTTGCCTCAATATGCAGTCAGACACCTTTCTTCCCTCTCTGAGAGAAGGAGCATTCTGGCCACATAGCTCAGATACCAACCCATACCAACATTTATCCTTTACTTCTCTTGTTTCCATCTCTCTCCATTGATCAATTAATACTTTTAATTCAATTCCTTACATACTTCTAGAATTTATCTACTTTCTTCCTAAAGTATAGATCTGAACACCACAGCCCTCCTTTAAGTCCCTTTGATGCCTTTAGAATCCAATCTGTGCTTTTTAATTGATTTTGAAGGCCTTCTGCAGTATATCCCCTTTAACCTTTCCAACGTAATATCTGCTCACTCTCCTCTGAACTATCCTAGGCTCCATAGTGAACAATGCTCAGTTAACTGAATGAACATAGTATTTTTTGAGTTTGTAATGCTTCTGCTCTATTCACCGAGTGAAAGCCTTCCCATCCTTAAAATCTCAAACAGATATCACGTGCCCCTGATATGTTTTCCTACAAAACTTCCTATGATAACTTTTAAGAACTTTTACTTTAGTTATTTAAAGCTATTTCTAGACCAGCAAAATAAAAGTTCCGTGTGAACAGTGCTATTGTCTTTTCTCATTAACCTTTCTATGACTACACGTGCCTCGAACACACAGGCAAACTGTAATAGTTTTGAGGACTCTATCCTTGATACCTAAACACGCTTTGCCCATTTATTCTTATATCCCTTGTATTCTATTTTCCTCTCTTAGAGGAAATTTGTAAAGTACACTTTGTAGTTTATGCCTAGTTTGACTTCTTTGTAATATGTGATATTATTCATTCTTTCACCCACCCATCCATCCACTCATGTTCGACTTATCTGTTGTCCGTGTTCTTCTGGGAACACCATTTTCTCAGTTTCCAGTTTCCCCATTACTTCCTTGTTCCTCCTCAGTTTCCCACTTGGGATCTCTTTTTTGGTCTCCCTTTGTATATGGCACATATGAGAGTCATTCTATACAGTACTTTTCTGTGCACGTTCTATACGGTATCTTTTACCTTCTCTAAGGGATCTCAACTGCTGCTTATATACTCATATCTCTGACTTTACCTTTTTAACTGTTCTCTCTCTCTCCTAAACTATAGGTTCATATTTCTGACTACGTGGAGGACAGCTTCGCGTGAACAGTCAGAAGGTATATCCCATACAAATATTAAAAATGAATTCTCTACCTCACTTTTTAATCAATCATCACTCCGAATTTTTTTTTCTACAACCTTTGCTTGGTAACACCTAGCTTAGTGTCCTGTTTGTCTGTATATGAAAACTTTTCCCATTTGAAATAAATGAGAAAGAAAGGGAAGAAAAAATAGAGGAAGAAAAAGGATGGAAGGAGGTAGAAATAGAAGTAAATGGTATATAACTAATATATTGCAAATATAGATTTCCTACATAGTAAGACTTACTATTGCAAAGTCAATTAATTTTTTATAAGATGAATAGTAGCACTTCTCATAATGTTTCCCAAGAGCATTTTTAAAAATTGTAATAATGATTTATAATTATGTCATTTTTCTACAGAAATGCTTGCTTTTAAAGTTTTAAAAAATATATTTGTTCTCCATTGGAAGCAAATTATTTTCTCTATTTTTATTTTAAAATGTATTTTTAAATAAAGTTTTATAAAGATAAATTTCAACTCCTTATCTCAATGACTTATTAAACAAATACAATCATTAATTAAAAGGGCTGAATATATTATAAGTGATTTTAAAGAAATACATAACAATAAATACACAGGAAATGGGAGCAGTTTTTAATACATAACAGACAACCACAGCCAATGTAAAAGTTGCAATGGCTCCTAAGAATTACTTTAATTAGTAATATAGTAAAATTTCAAGCAAGGATAGCTAATGACACTGATCAGCATAGTAATCTCATTTCCCACCCACAAGTACCTGTGTTCTCTCTCTGTCTCTCTTTCACACACACACACACACACGCACGTGCGCACACACAATTTGGCCTTTTGACTTATTTTCAATTGACCAACCCACTCTCCGTTCATGGAGAAGGCTCAGTTATTCAAAGATCCTCGTTGTAGAAGCTAAAAGGTATACCATTCAGGCAAAGAGGACCATTGTACATCAAAGTCACAGAGATGATTACATGAATACATTTAGGTTCAAAGAGTCAGTCTAAAGCTGCTCTTGAATTAATTATATGAGCTGATACTCAGGGCAGTTTAGCATCATCTAAACATACTGAATAGTATCCATCTATGTATTATGATCAATTTTAGTTATGTGGATGTCACTCTAAGAGTTGACACACAATATAAAAGTTAAACCACATGCCTTATTTGCTTTTCAGGAACTGATCACACTTACCCCAAATATTGACATTATAATTTTTCTCAGTTTTTCCAGCAACATTTGTAGCCTCACAAGTGTAACGACCAGTGTCTTGAACCTGAGCATCTTCAATCTGAAAACAAAACCAGGCTTTAAAACCAGTTTCTATTTTATAAGTAATAGGGCTTTTCTATCAATATTATTTGTGATCTCTTATTTTTCATTTGTATTATGAAGATTTTCAAACATATAAAAGTAGAGAAAATAGCAAAATGGGTAGAGATCTGCCCGTCATCCCTTTCCAACATTTAACAAGATTCAACAATTTTTGTCTATGTCATACCTTATTTTAATCTCATTAACATTAGTCAATGAAGGTCTAGAAAGGCATTTTAAATATAATTCAAATAAAATAACAAAAAAACCCCTCAATTTCTGAATAAGTTATTGAAGGCTTTGAAAATACACAATCTTTATACATCTAGGACATTGTTGAGTAAAGTAACACTCTTTTTATTGATTTATTACATCTCTTCTCCCACACTGGGCTTGTAAGCTTCTTCAAACCAAATATTACATTCACTTGGTGTCAATCTTCTAGTGCCCTGTTTGGTGCCTGGTCGATAACTGGACCACAGTAAATCTTTTCCATGCGTCTACCTGCAACATGCATCAGTGTTCGTTCATTGTGTGTTCACAGGCCATGCGGCAGTTCTCGAGAACCGTGCACCAGGTACCGCAGGTAGAGAATACAACAGAGTGTAGTGTATTATGTCATTTCTGACTTGAATTTACAATCTGGTTGAGAATATCAAGTATGTGAGTATTAAAAAAGAGTTTAACAGTAAACAAGGTATAAATAATAACACGAGATGATCCAAGAGGTAACAACAAACAGCAGGATATTGATTGCTCAACCACTTGGTAGTGAATTGCTAAGACATTCAAAAGAGTTGAATCACTGGAGCTAAAGATATCATTGAAAGTGTTTAGTTCAGCAGGGGTGCACTAGAAGCTTTCATTTCCAGGAGGCCTTCTCTCTACACCCCTCCATGGGTCCCTCAGTGGGACTTGCACATTCTAGGGCGCCTGGCCAGCTTCTGGGGTGGAGACCCAGTGAATCTCAGGGTTGCTTCACCATCATTCTCTCTCTTGGCTTCCTAGCCCCTTTGGGACTCAGGCTCTGAAGAAATGAATTGCTATTCTGAGTGAAATTTGCTAAGACAGTCTAACCAAGCATAGCTATCCCTTACCAGTGCCGGGGCTTGTATCCATATAATTGTTTCCTTCTATCATTCAGTGAGAGTTAAGGTTCGTGAATTCTACCAGCTGCCTTCTAGAATGCTGGGCTCTGCCTCTGAGCTGGGGCTGTGCTCTTTGCTTCCTCTTCTTCTTCTTTTTTTCTATATAGCTCAATCAACTTACCCTACTTTCCTGCTTCAGTGATTCTGGCCTCTCTGTCCTCAACCGTTCCATTATTTCAGGATCATACTGCACAAGGTCTCTACCCTCTTCCATATACCTTCACACTCCCCCTACTCTGCCCCAGGCTCTGTCCCCCTGTGTAAGCTTCTCAGCTTCCTAGGTACTGACACCCCTCACCTATTTCTCAAGACTCTCTTCACTTGCCGATAGTGACCTTTCTGTCCCAAAAGGCCAGAAGGTAGAGTGGTTCACAGTACGGAGGCTGAAGCCCACTGTATTCCCCACCCATTTCAGCCACGTGGCAACAGCAGGCAGATGACTTAGCCATTCCTTCAATTTCTCAATAGGGTTCTTAGGAAGATTTTATAAACACTCTTGAATCTTAATTCCTCAGGCTGGAGGAATTTAAGTGTTAGCTCTTATTTTACTCAAGTCAACCATGCCAGAATTATTTCTGAAGATTCCCTGCTAAATTCTTGGTTTCAGCCTCATTAGCTCACTTGTCTCCTTGATCAGGCTTTTTGTCCCATAAAAATCCAAGTGGCCATCCAAGATGATTCCAAGCAACCACAGCCCCACTTTTGCTACCATCCCGATATGTACTTTCTATACCATCGACCTGATCATAAACTCAGACGTGCAGCACTTACTACAGTTTCAGCTGAAGAGTTGGTAAATTTTTCATACATTTATGGGAAAATGGAAGACACTGAGGGCAGGAAATGCATCCCACGTGTTTTTGCATCCCTGTCCCGAGCACCTACAATGGGTATTTGCTGATTGGCTGAATGACTGTAGATGAGGCACTCCTCACAATATTTCTATATTTTCCTAGAAGCATTTTTGGATGCCTTCTGGCTGCAACTATAGGTAGAAAATTAAACATTTCAATCTTACTAGGCCTAGAACGTAAAAAATATTACAAACCTCCTTAAAAAAAAAGGGGTTCCTAGGCTCTTATACTGTGAGCTTAGTAGAACATTTGTAAGGACAGGCACGTTTAATAGGGGTCATAGGGAAGCCACGTGCTTAGGAGCAATAGAAGAAATCAGCGAATCGACAGCCTTACCTTTAACACACTTCCGTTTTCAGAGATTGTGAGGCCCGCTTTCTTCAGCAAGGGGCGGCCATCTTTTAACCAAGTCAGAGTGGGCGAGGGGATAGCATCGCTCTGACAGAGCAACTCCACAGCTTGGCTGATGAGGACAGAGACATTCTGTTCTTCTCCCATGATGTTTGGTGGAACTAAGTGAAAGAGGGGTTTCCCTCAGGATAAAACACGCCAGCACAATGCGCAGCATGATGACTCATCGGGATAGGTACTGGATAACTCCACTGGTTCTTTCAAGATGTAGGATCACAATCAGTCTAACATACCCTCTTTGCATCATTTGGTTTAGGATCAAGTGTTAATAAACCACTGATTAACGTGCTGCTATTGAACAAAAATAGTTTTCGCTCTCTTTTCTCTTTGGAAAGTTTTAGAACTGGAAGTTCTCACCGAGTGCCCATTTAAGCAACTTCTTGAACCGGATACAACTACTTAAGATTTTCAAAGTAATAAATCATTCATGAACTATTTTGGATATAACAATGAATTAAAGCAAAGGCACATTTGATGCTTATTTATATGTTTTGCAAAAGAAAATAGATGTCATTGTCACCGAGGCAAAATAAAAACACACAGGTGAGAGAGCTCACCCAGTCCCATCTAGGCGCAGTGTGCAAAACAAAGTAGGTGACAGCAGCTTATTTGAAATAACCTGACTAATCAGTGGCAAAGCCAGGAATCTTACGATTTGCAGTTTAGAGTTCTTTGTGGTTTTCCACGGTACCTTGTCAACTGTCCATGGAATAAAAACCATGTGGGATACTAGGCACAGTAAAGAACAAACTAAATCAGTGACCAGCTGTACAACATACTCACAATTACATAAAAAGAGGAAATGAGTTGAAATGTTAATGAGATTAAAATTTGAATTCCCTGGCTCTCGGGCTTGTCAGATGCTGAAATGTGTTCTTGGAGAAGTTTAAGGAATCTCCTTCCTTTGGGTGTATTAAAAAATAAAGTAAACAGTCATTTGTCTCAGATGGTTCAGGCGCAACCCTGCCAAGAACGAGAGGGTGGGCTGCATAACCTCTCAAGGACTCTTTGGGCCTGTATTTATAATAATTCAAATACACAAACGAATGATGAGATCAAGCCTGTTGTTATAGAAAGGCCACTCCAACATTCACAGAGGGAAATTTCCTTGGCCATTTCTCACGAAATCCAATAAGTATTTAGGGTTATAGGAAAAACGTTCATATTTCTAGGTTTGGTTTGGTTTTTGTCTTGCAGGAAAGAATAAGTGGCATTGAAATGATTCCTAAAGGGCCTTCCAAATATGCCTTGGTAGGAATAAGATTTTTGTGCTGAGGAATGCTGTTATAGTCCATTAGCCATTTTTCAGGCTTCATACAGCAGCATGTGGCAAAATAACAAGGAATGCAATGGAGTTTAATTAGTAACGGTGTTTCCGTAAGCAGCAGCCTTCTCCGCTACCATGTCTACTACAGAGGGAAAGGCATATGCAATGAATGAACCAACAGTAATTTCTTGTGCTGTTTCTGGATGCAGGACTAGTGCTTAACCCAAAGGAACTGACACTAAAGACAGAAATGCCAGGCACAACGACTGGAACAGACCAATAAAGTGTTAGTGCAGAGATGTGTGACGCCCCTTCTGCTAAATTTAATAGCATGCACACACATCTGGCTCTCGATAAGCTCAAAGTAATCTATGGGAAACAGAAAACAATGAAATTGTTTTCAATATGTGATATATTAGATAAAAGATACACAACTGGTCAGGTTTCAGATGAAAACTACTATCATGTTAGCAAAATCAGCACAATTAGTTGCCATTTTCTATGATACGGTGGAAACAGATACATTCACTAGTCTCTGCACAGAAAGTTCTAAATAGAGTAGGTGATTTCACAGCTTGAAAATAATTTCAGGTAGTTTGGTCTCAGTGGATAAGAAGAACTATAACTATATAAAAATATGTTTATTTTAGGTTATTTGTAGCATTTACAAAAGAGCACGAATTCTTTATAGCTCTTTGTAAAAGTAAAAGTCAGAAATAATTTAAGAAAGCAGGATGCTAATTTATTTCCAAATAATTTTTCTTCATTTGCTTTTCTTTATAGCTAAGTGAGTTAAATCAAGTTTAAAGGGATAAAAGCTCTTTAAAATTGAGAGGGAAAATGCCAAAACAATAGAACATTTGTTTCTTAAAGAACATAAATGAAAGTAAATCTCCTTACAGCCAAGGATAGATATTACCGAAGCACATCTCCTTTTTTCTGTCCTGTCTTTCATTTTCAACGTTTTGTTTAGTCTGAGACGAGAAAAGCTCCCACCCTTTAGATCCTCAGCTTCCTTAGATGTTACCCCTGGTCTGCTTTGTGGTTATGTGGCTTAGGAAGGGGTGTGCGGCCTGTTTCTTGTCCTACACATTATACTTGTTAAATTTAATTACCAAAATTACAATGGTCATCTGGTTATGCTGCTGGATCGCTGGGGATTGTGGAGTCTCTGACAAAATTCTCAGAGCTTAAGTTTAAAGAAAAGATACTACAGGAATCCCGATCATTTAAAAACTCAATTTCCTTGTTTGGGCACCTCAGAATATAGTAGAACATACTCTAAATCTGTACCAGGAGAAAACGTTTCAATGAACTACTCTTGTGACTACAGGGAAAGGCACTTGCTTCTCCTCTTACCACCCACAGTCTACGACAGAAATCTGAAGGGGGTTTGCCGCTAGGGATGCACATTCTTTGGACTCTAATTAGACACAAGATTACCATGGTTACTACTACAAAGACTGGGACATAATGTTTGGAAATCATATAATGGTGGAATGTAGTTGGAAACTAATTTTAGATTAAAGACCGATTTTTAATTTTATAGTAGCTTGCCATGCACATCTATTTTACATGCTAAACACATCTACCCATTTCCAAACATACGTACATATTAGCTAGCTATTTGAATTTTACAACACAGAAGATATCTGTGTTTGTAGACTGAAAGGGTGGTATGGCAGTGTCTTAGCCAATGATACAGCATACTGATGCACATCTTTGTAAATCCTGGAGAGTATGCATTCTCTATCATTTCCTGGGCCCACTTTTGACACTAACCAATGTAGAACTAGAAGGAGCCAATCACAATTTCACTGTTGATTAAAACCCAATAAATACCAACGCCACCCTTCTACCTGTTTGTTGATGACTGAAGGAGCTATTGTGTCATACACTTCGATTAATGAATTGTTCTCTAAGGACATTTGAGATTGGCACATTCTAGTTCTTTATAAAGCATTAAAGTGGCCCATTAAGGGTAGGAGTTAGAATCCCCGGGGATGAGTATTTTAGACCTATCTGTTGGTTCAGACAGAGAGCAACAGCAAAGCTGGAAGTTTGCAGACAGACCCACGTCAACTGCAGAAGAAACAGAAAAGAGAGACATTTAGAGCCCTTTGGTAGTCTGCTGATGCCAACTGGGTTTTTTCAGCTTAATTAGCCACATATGGTGTCCATGTTGCAACAAGTGGCCTTTTTATTAAAAAATTATAACTTATTTAAATTACTTGTGATAATTACCTTTGTGTTTTGGCAAACTTAAAAAGAGAAATAAGTAATATATTCGAATAAGAGTGACTTATTTGGAAGGGACGTGGGACTTAGAAAAGAAGGCTTGTATTGAACAGATATTCTTTGAGGAGACACAGAAGAAACAAATTCATTATTCCATGAACCAAGAAATATAATGCAAATAAGACCCCCCCAAAAAAGCCTGAAAGGGTTCTAAATGCAAAGCTGTGCTAACATGTGGAGCGACTAGTGTAATCTATGAATGGAGAGCAAGGGCCTCGACTTTGTTCTGGGGGCCTTGAGCTTCAGACACTCCCTTTCGTACCTTACAGCTGCAGCACAGATAGAAAAGAACCCCCAAATTTGAAGTTTGTCTAAGTGTTTGCGTAGTTTAACTTTTGCTTCCCAAATAGTCTATATTGTTTTATTTTTTATTGACTTTATTCGGGTGACATTAGTTAATAACATCACATAGGTTTCAGGTGTATCAGTCCATAAAACATCATCTGTACACTGTACCGTGTGTCCACCACCCCGAGTCAAGTCTCCTTCCACCAGCATTTACCCCCCTTTTACCCTAATCTATGTCCCCCACCCTCTTTCCTTCCTGTAATCACCACACTATTGTCAGTGTCTATGGCAAACAGTCTTTCAATCATAATCATAGTATCGACTACAAAATGCTGATTATAAGTATATGCTGGTTGCATATACTTATATACTTTTAAAAGCAATAAAATCATGGCTTTGAGTAGAATGGTTCAAGAGAGTTATTTGAACAGATGCTTGCTTTAGTAGGGAGATTATATCTTCCAAATTACCAAGCTGCTCTCCATAGTTACATTCCTCGGGGCACTCCATCAACACCCACACCCTACATGGTTGATGCATGCATCTTAATTTCTCAGACCTTTAAAAAAGGAAAAGTAGTTCAAGTTAAATATAAGGCAGAATGGGAGAATTTGATTTGAATTAATCTTGTAGTATCATTTCTAATTGTTCATAGTCCTTCATTGTCAAAAACTTCCCTTCCCTTCCCTCAATGACCTCAGGACTGGAATGCAGCTGTATCAGAGCAGAAACAATCACTGAAATGTCTCACCATACACTCTGAGGTCTATGTCCCTCTGCTTCTCCCCGGCAGCATTCACAGCCACACAAGCGTACTTCCCCGTGTCACTGATTTGGGCGCTGGTCAGAGCTAGGATGCGGCCCCCAGACAGAACCTATCCAAGATAAAAAAGCAAAATAAACAACATGTATCCTGGGACTAGTAGGTGGAAGCAAATTTTTTCTCTTATTTTCTGAGGTTAATTAATTGACATTTGTCCCTAGAAGGATTTCCAATTAGATATTTTAAAATGTGCAAGTATCACTTAATCTCCTTCTCATCTTCTCTGTGGAGGAAGACTGAGGAGCCAGATCAAACAGGGTAATAACCACTGAAAACAAGTCTCTCTCTATGGGATCAAGTGAAGGTCCGATTTCATCCACACTCACTACAGAGAAAGAGAATGCCACCAGGGGAGAAAGAGGAGAAGAGGTGGGAATAAGATGAGTCACCCCTCCTTCTAACTTTAATTTGGGAGAAGTGTAGGAAAGTTAAAATTAATAGTAAAGTTCCAGCCAAGTAAATTAAATAGTCACATTCATTGCTCTTTTATCCCATCGATCTAGCTGTACCTCTAAAATACTGACTGTAACTCTATATCTTTTATGATCCCCAATTCTGCAAGCATTGGAATTTCAAGAAAAACTAAAGAGGTAGAATGGTGGGAGAAGTACATTTTCTGCTAGACAAAATAAAATTAAAATACACTTTAAATGAGGTATACGTGTTTGTGTATTTTTGCTTCAGTGCAAATGTAATATTTTTTCAGACTCTAATTTCATTTCTTACAATGTTGCCTTTATGATATCTTAATTTTTTTGATAGTTTTTGTATAAGTAATATACTCAACACGGTTTTCTGATTCATTACTATTTCCAGACATTTAAATATAAATCCTACCGGGAAATTCCTGTTTTGGTGTTGATGAACCTTTCTTCGTGTAAGGTATCTTTTGTGGTGGTGGCAGGGAGTGGGAGGTGGGAAGCAGAAAGTATCTCAAATCTAGCACTACTTATGATATTAAGGGAGCTCTTAGGTATTCTGAGCTTTTCATGAATTGTTTTGAATTCCCAACTGTGTGCCCATAGTATCTATGAATGTAAATGTGTATGGTTTTGAACAACATCTGGGAATTGTTGTTTTCCAAATCTCTTTAACAGCTTTACCTGTTTGTACATCCTGTATTGAATGATCAGTAGGAGATTTCACCAAAGAAGCAATGGATAGTACCTGTATCCCATTAGCGAAACCAGAAACAGGGCTCCCATCCTTCAACCAGGTCAGACTTGGGGCAGGGATGCCTCTGGCTTCACATTCTAACCTCACCAGGTTATTCACCACCACCGCCACCAGGCTACTGCTGCCAGAAATGGCTGGGGGCACTGAAATGAGAAATCAATAAAACATATTACCATCACAGAAGAGTTCGGCTGTTTCACCTATAGGCTTTTGCTATATTTTTTTGGTAAGTTCTTTTTCACTTTTCTTAGTTGGGACCCTGTAAGTAAGAAGGGCAGTGTTCAGTTTCTCCATCTTACAGATGAGTAAAATCAGGTTTTGTACTTTGTTTAGAAAATACAGTTTTGTATGCCGAAGTGGACTTTTATTTCTTGATTTCTAGGTGTGTGCACGTGTGTGTGTGTGTGTGTGTGTGTGTGCACGCACGCATGCCTGAGTGGGTGAGTCTCCACTGTATCTACTCTAGGTATTAACTACCAGCTCCTCTTAAAAGCATTATATGTAACAAGTTGGAAACATTTATTTAAAAAATATGATTCAGTTAGACAGTATTTACAAACAGGGCTATTGTCACTGCCAGAAGATTGCTGATGAGTATTTCAACAATTCAGCTAGAGCAAACTTAAGTTTAAGAGCATGTAAAAATAAAGCATTTTAATAGGAAATGTTTTAAACGTTTGTCAGTTTTAGAACACTGTACTCTTATGTAAAGATGACACTTAGCACACTGTTAAATATTTACACTGGAATTTTCTAGAAGAAATTAATCATTTTGAATGCTTCTTTACCCCCAGGTGAATCGAGGAGAAGCAGCACTAACCGTGGACCTGCAGGCTGTACAGTAATTCTGTGGCCCCAGCTGAGTTGATGGCGACACATTTATAGACGCCAGCATCGGCAATCTGGGCACTTTTGATATCGATGATCTGTCCCCTGTTCAAGAAAGTCACACCGGAGGAAGTGGAGAGTGGGCGATTATCTTTGTACCACGTGATAACTGCAAGGGCAAGAGGAGAGAAGCCCATCTATTTAATTTGTTTCTTTTAAAAACTCATGCATTCACTAAATTGGAGCTTAACTAAAAAGCTTTGTTCTTGTGCTTATCGTCTCAGTTAAATCCATTTAAATATCTCTTTAGGGTTGACCTTTACGAGGAAGTAACCTTAAAGAAAAATAAAAACATGCATAGCCAAGTCAATCAATATAAAACTCCTGAAATGAATTTATAAAAAATGTCTATTTTTATCTTCAATGTATTGATAGTGTTCAGTAGCACAAATTTTTTACTGGTTCTGCTTCTTTTTGTTGTCTGGATTATTTCTCTTTTCCACACACACAAAAAATGTTCTCTCTGCATCTAGTCAGAACCAAACAGATAGCCACTAATTGCCTCAAAATTTTATATTATTATTGATTCACAGGAATAAACTTTCCAGTGATGAGAATAAACAAAGCAAGTCTCATCAAATGACTGACTTATAAAGATAATCAATGTGGACTAGATCAAAATATCTTTTTCAACATAAATGTGTATAAAATATCATTGTGTGTTTTGTGGCCACAGCAAGGACACTACACTTGTTCACACATTTCTATGTTGTTTAAATGGGTACATTATTTCATGAAGATGAATGCAATGACAATCTGAAAATATCATCTACTTAATGATACCCTTTTACCCTTGAAATGTGCGTATCATCTTTCCTTAATAATTACTGTATTGTGCTCATAAACAGAGTAGCTCTTCCCAGAATTTTATGATGTTAGTAAGTTACAGAGTGCACAAGTAAACACACCAGGAAGGGGGTTTCCAGCTGCCTTACACTCCAGCTGAGCAGGGTTGTTCACCACCACTGTCTCATTCAACATCTTCCCTGCATCCTCCAGGCTGGGCGGTTCTGCAAGAAGCCCAAACAGACAACTAGTTCACATAAATAGAACATTTAAAATGAAACTGTTTGTTCAGTGGGAAATATGATTTCTTCCTTTCATAACTATATCTGAAATAAAACTAAAGCATATGATTAAGTAGTACTGAATAACAAAGCAAAAATTGTTAAAAAGCAGAGAAAATCTGAAAACTCTAAAAATAGTATATTTTAGTACACCGTAAAGCCAGTAGTCGCTGCTGTCGCGGCCAGGTTCACATGCAGGTTCCCATTGGATTCAGGCAGATGGTAAAGAAACAGTAGAGCCAAAAAATGGTGGGCCATTCCTTTATTCAAGTCTCGTACCGGCTGATGAGCAAAAACACAGGGAAAACACTTCCCTCTTCATTCAGTTAGAGCTCACAAAACTACTGACACAGTCAGTTCCACAACCAGGAGAATCTTCTCTGGTTTCTCCTAGAATCAAAGGCCCCACCAGTCTCAATGGAGCTTGCAAAAGCTCCTCACCTCTGGTTCCCCACCTGCCAATATGGCTTCTTACTCTGCAAAACTGGCTTCTCTCTCTTTCTCTGTCATCTTGGCTTCTCCCTCTTTTCCTTCTCTTTCCTTTTAAAACTTTTCTTCCTCCAGCATAACAATGGCCCTTCCCAAGAAGAAAGGTAGTTAGCAATTTCACAGATCACATACCTGGTGCTGTTCAGCGCCATTTTTAACAATAAAAGTGAGCAAATTCAAAAACACAAATTTTATAAACTCATTTTTCCAACATACACCTTTTGTAGAAATTGACTAAGTAGTGAAACACAAGAGTTAGAAAGAAGTTGAAAAATAAGATTTTCTATCCAAATGTATGTATGTATGTATTCATGTATATTCATAGTTAACAAAGAACATATATACTTTTCAAATGCCTATAGAATATTTTCAAAATAAACACTCTATTAGGCCATCAATAGTCAATAAAGCATTTATGCCATAATTTAAGAAATCTATAATAAATCAATACTAAAAATATAAAGCTTTCTACATGAAGAAAAAAAATGTCATTAAAGAGAAAATCAAGAAAAAAGTATAGAATTAGAAAAAATAAATTAGAATGAGATTGGTTAAAATAAAACCTATGGCATGTCAGCAAGCAGTACAATGCTCCAAGGAAATTTTACAGCCTTAATTAATATATTAAAAACTAATTAATAATGAAAATAATTGTTCTGAGCACTCAACTCAGCTTCTAGAGAAAGACCAATTAGATATATCAAAAGAAGCCAGGAATAAAGAAATAACAAAAATAAACACCAAAGAAAACAAGCAAAAATGACAATGAAATTCAAAGCTGGGTTTTCACAAGTTGAGAGTTGAGTCGTCTTCAGAAGCAGTTGTCTTTGTGGGTCAGGGCTCTGCTTTCCTGGAAGTTATTCCTAAAGACAAAGCCCAGAACACACTTCCCTTTCACACCTGTAGCTCCTTTGTGTCAATCTAATTCAATGTTTTAACCCCTTTTTTGTTTGTTTAAAATGCCTAACATGTTTCTATTGTCTCTGCTGAACTCTGATTTACGAGATGCTATTTAACAACAAAAGCCCTTTAAAAATTGCTATATGGCTTTTTCAACTGGAAAGAAAAAATAATTAAGTCTATGGTACATTCTTCAAAACAGTTATCTAAATACTCACTTAAAGCCTTCTGGACTGAAGCGATCATTGAAAGCTTTGACAGACTAGGTAGCTGCAGCAGTAAAACAATATGGTAAGAATATGAAATGAAAGGGCTATGGAGTGGGTTGGTTATTTTTCACTCCACTAGAAATCTTAAAGAAAAAGATTAGATGTCAGCAAGAATGGCAGAGTAAGGACTCCAAAAATCCACTCTTCCATTAAAAAAAAAAAATGCAAAGGCACTGAATTGTCAAAATCAACTTTTTTCAAATCTCTGGATTAGTAATCAAAACTTCGCACAAAGAAAATGCCAGGCACACATGGCTTTACTGCTGAATTCTACCGAACATTTAAGAAGAATTAACATGAACCCTTCACAGACCCTTTAAAAATATAGCAGAGAGGGAACACTTCTTAAATCACTCTATGAGGCCAGTTTTACCATGATAACAAAAGCAGACAGAGACAGCCAATAAAAAGACATTACAGAACAATATGCCTTTTGAAGACAGGCACAAAAATAATCAACAAAATACTGGTAAGGTGAATCCAGTAATAATAAAACAGAGTATGCACCATGACTAAGACAGGCTTAGGAAGGCAGGGTTGGTTTAACATGAAAATCAATCATTTAATCAAGACAGTGTGGTACTTGAAAGTTAACTCAAAATGAATTAAAGACTAAAATGGAAGGCTGAAACCACAAAAATCCTAGAAGGAAAAATAGAAGCTGTTGATGTTGGTCTTGGCAAGGACTTCTTGTATGACGCCCAAAGCATGAACAACAAAAGCAAAACAAACAAGTGGGACGACCTCAAACTAAAAAGCTTCTGCACAGAAAGAAAACCATCAACAACATGAAAAGGCTCCCTACCACCGGGAGAAAATATTTGCAAACAATACCTCTGATAAAGGGTTAATATCTAAAACTATGTAAGAAGTACAACCCAACCACAAAAAACCCGCATAATCTGATTTAGCAATGGTCAAAAAAATCTGAATAGACAGTTTCCCAAAGATGACATACAAATGGCCAACAGGTACATGAAAAGATAGTCAATACCACTTATTGTCAGGATAATGCAAATCAAAACCACAATGAGATATCACCTAACATTTGTTAGAATGGTTATTATAAAAAAAATACAAGAGATAATGGTTGTTGACAAGAGTTTGGAGAAAAGAGAAACCCTGGGTACTGTTACTGGAATGTAAACTGATACAGCAACTATGGCAAACAGGGTGGAGGGTCCTCAAAAAATTAAAACTACTACCATATGATCCAGCAATCGCACTTCTGGCTATAGATCAGAAGGAAATGAAGTCAGTATCTTAAAAAGGTATCTTCACTCCCATGTTCATTTCAGCGTTATTCACATGGCCGATATATAGGAATACTTGGTGTCCATCAATAGATGAATGGATAAAAACACTGTTTCTCTCTCTCTCTCTCTCTCTCTCTCTCTTTCTCTCTCTCTCTCTCTGAGAAATGTTACTCAGCTATAACAAAAAAGGAAAACCTGTTACTCGAAACAAAATGGATGAACCTAGAGGACATTATGCTAAGTGAAATGAGACAGACAGAGAAAGACAAATACTGTATGATGTCACTTAGATGTGGCAGTGTTAAACTCATAGAAAAAGAGGCTAGAATGGTGATTATTGGGGGGAAATGGGGGATGCTGGTGAAAGGGTACAAGCTTTCATTTAGAAGAAGAATAAACTCTGAAGATCTAATGTGCAGCCTGGTGAAAACAGTTAATAATACTGAGAGAGCAGACCTCACTATACACACACATGCACACACAAAGGTAACTACATAATGCAAAGTAGGTGTATGTGTTAATAAATCTGATTGTAGTAATCATTTCACAAAGTATACCTGTATCAAATCATGGCACTTTACATATAATTTGGCCTGACCTGTGGTGGCGCAGTGGATAAAGCGTCGACCTGGAAATGCTGAGGTCGCCAGTTCGAAACCCTGGGCTTGCCCAGTCAAGGCACATATGGGAGTTGATGCTTCCTGCTCCTCACCTCCCTCTCTCCCCCCTTCTCTAAAATAAATAAATAAAATCTTTAAAAAAAATAAAAATAAAAATAAATACGTATAATTTTATTTGTCAATTATGCCTCAGTAAAGCTGGGGGGAAACGAATATGAAAGACAGTGTGATACAAGCATAAGTACAGACATTTAGACAATGTCTAATAGAATTGAGATTATAGAAATAAAACACTCACATCTAAAGTCAAATAATTTTCAACGAGAGCGCCAAGCCCATTCAATGGGGAAAAAATAAGCTTTTCAACAAATGGTGCCGGGCCATTTTTAGGTAAAAAGTAAATACAAATATAAATTCAATCATTCCCTTCTAGCATTTAAAGGGATAGTCTTGCCATTTGAATTTAAGTGAACACTTTGCTAGACAGAAGCATTAGTAAGGTAACAATACGTTATGTTAAAAATGAGAAAATGTCTGCATACTCCAAGCAGGAGGTTGAATTCCATTCAACTAGTTGGTTTTTTCCCAATATTTTCCTTCTTTCAAAAGCTGCATTTACGTATCATGCCAAAACCACAGGACCTTCTTCTGACACATCGTAAGCCAGATTCTGCTCATTACTTTAATCACTCAAAGGCACGAACTGACTTTTTAAAATCTTGGTTGAGTTTGAATTAATATACAACTGATCTAAAAGTAATACGGATGAGTTAATCCTCCCTGACCACCAAGATTATGATATAGTGAGTAATAAATTCACCTATACCAAGAAAATAGTATAGTAGAGTTCTGGACTGGAGTTATCCATTATGAAAGAAAAAAATGTTCCCCCTATAATGTATACCAAGTCTCCTTTGGGCCACAAGTGAGCTATTAAGCAAAACACAGAAACGATGGAGAAACCTTTCTTAAGTGGGTGTTAGCAGATGTTAGCCAAGCAAATACTTTAAAATAATAAAATTAAATTAAGGGTGCTCCATTAATGTTTTCACCAGACAACTAATACAGACCCCAGACGGTCCCTGGCCAACATTAAAGGACTTTAGATATATTTGTTAAAATGTTGGTGTAGTGAGAAGGGCCAGAAGCCAAATACGTGTTTGGCCAAAACACTCATTAAGCTACTATTTATAGATGATGACTCGGAACCAAACACCAGCCTACATTTTCACGCAGCCTCTCATTTAATCCTCACAGCCACCTCCCTGATCACGGCATTATCATCTTCCTTCCCATTTTACAGATGAGGAAACCAAACTTTCAAACAGTTAACATCTCAACTAATGGCTCTACAGATACTACTCAGCAGAGTATGAACCCAATTCAAAGCCCATGCTTTTATCCACAACATTATCCTTCTGGGTGCTTCACCATGGCTGATTTTTCCCTAGGAAATAATTAAGTGCAGATGAAATAAATGCTTGAGCCATTAGACCCCCATATTATCATTTGTTTGTGGAAACATCTGCCTCACTTGGCAAATACCTGAGGTTTAGATACAATTTCATAGTTTGGTCTAAAGAATTAAAATTTCCAGAATTATGAAACTTTTGATGATCCAAAAGGACCACCTACTGAGAGCCTCTGCCTTCTGTAACACATAGACCTCCCCCTGGGAGACCCGGGGGATCATAAGAATATTCCATTCTCATGATCATGACTTTGTCTTCCAGTCCGGGAGAGCATGCACCCTTACTTCACCCTTTAGAAAGCCTTGTTTTTTTCCATGCTTGAGAAGAATGAAAACATCAATGATATTTTTTATAAGAAAAATATTAAACAGCTGGGAGGCTGAGTTTCTCAGGACAGAGCATGTGTGGATGACAATTGCATGACGCTCATTTGCTGATTGTGTTACCCAACAATAAGGTTGGGATAAAAACAAATCCTAACTTAGAAGGCAACTATGGAATTGTTTAAATAAGTTAATAAGTGAACTAAGTTAAATGACATGTGCTTTCTTATAGATTTTTTAATGTCCCTTTTAATATAGATCACCAAAATTAGCTATATCACTTTGGAAGCATTCAGAGAGCAAGAATATACAGGGTCAATTCCTCTTGTTTTTCACACTATCAGATTCTATTACTGACTTCTGAGATTGATTAGCTTCATTGTGAACCTGAATTACCATATCCACAGTAATTGAAGAAAGCTATTAAAATATCTAGTATTTCAACATGTGGTATCTTTAAGCCTTTCTTCTCCACCCTACTCCTCTGTGGTTTTGTACATCAGGTTAACTTGTCATTTTAACCCCTGAGATCTTTTGAAATCTGTCATCAACTAATCTCTTAGAAATTCCGACTCTTTTTTTTAACATCTCCTCCTATTGTCACAGATCAAATTTAGAGCCATTTGTATTCAACTGCTGTCACAACTGCCAAGAGGTTATTCTAGCTTTCTGTCCAGATTCCTGTCACATTCACTGAGCCAACTACTTCCTCCAGGTTGATCATAAGTTATTAATTTAAAAGTTCACATCATTATTTATTCTCCATTCAGGCAGATGAACTGTTATCCAGACAAGTCACGATGGTATTAGATAAAACATTTTCAGCTAGTACTGTACTTTACCTCTATTCTATTTGTGATTCATATCAAGAAGACTGTTTTACATTCTCCATTGGTTTTGGTAGTTTTTAATAAATCCTTATAATAACCCACCTTCTGTTTCTCTTTCTCCTGACATTGACCCGGAAGTCTTTCAGCTTATTCCCCACTTTCTGATGATTTTCCACATAGCTGTGTGTACCCTAACCGCAACTCCTGCTAACATACATTTTGTTTCTAGTCTATATCCTAGGTTTACAGACTTGTGTTTTCCTAGGTAATATCTCTGCTTTTTCTCTTTGGTTGTTGCTCTGGATTTGATGGGATGCTTGATTTCTTTCATGGACTCTGGTTTTCAGTCACTCATGATTACACTGGCAAGACTCTAGGCCAGTCTTTAGAGTTTGGGCCAGTGCTTCTCCAAGTAATGGCACACAGACCACTTGCATCAGAGATGCTGTTTTCAAAGCTCAGGAGACTGTATTTTTTCAAAGACTTTATTCATTTTATAGAGGAGAGAGAGAGAGAGAGAGAGAGAGAGAGAGGAGTAGGAAGCATCAACTCTCATATGTGCCTTGACAGGGCAAGCCCAGGGTTTCAAACTGGCAACCTCAGCGTTCTAGGTCAATGCTTTATCCACTGCGCCACCACAGGTCAGGCAGAAAACTGTATTTTTAACATGCAATACTAAAAATTTTTATGAGCATGGACGTTTGGGCACCCCAACAATAAAGTTTAGTTCTCCCCAGTTCTGGAGACATACACTCTGTTCTTTCTCTATACAGTCATCCTTTAAGAAGTTTAAACCATTTCAGAGAACAAAAATATTCTTCTTTTTGAAAGCCAGAGGAATTGGCAGTGGGAGGTATTTTGTACTAACACCTCTAATCTGCAAAAGCACTGCAAAGTCAGATATTCAGAGAAAATGAATGGTTTGTTCAAGATCACCTAGATCATGGTTAGCATACAAGTGAAACTAAAGTGGACCTGACCTTGTGCATGAGGTGATTACAACAGAACAAGCTATCCCACTTACTGTATTTCCCCATATATAAGACACACCATTTCTGAAAAATTTGGGGTCTCAAAACTTGGTGCATCTTATACAGTGGTTGTAGATTTTTTTACATGCTTTTGCCACTTTTTCGCACTTGTTCTTGCACTCATTGTTAGACAGTGATTCGTCATCCGACACAGATGAGTACAAGCTAATGGATGGGAGTTTTGACAGTGATGAGGAATTGTATGAATTTTATGATGAATAAAACTTGAGTTCAATCACTTTATGTAATACATTTTTTTTTCAAATCTCGGGCCCCAAAATTAAAGTGCATCTTATACATGGGAGCATCTTATACATGGGGAAATATGGTAACTGTCTCCTCTTAGCCAACAATGGAGACCAGATAAGGACTGATATTGTTGACAAGGGGAAGATAAACAGCCCCATAAAGAAGGAGAAAAGGGGTCTCAGGGTAGAAAAAGAGAGAAAACAGGGGCAGCCCGCCCTAACACACTCTCAGATGGAAGTGGAGGTCTGAGTATGTGCTGGAGACCACTGCCACAGAGCACCAGGGAGAGACAGTAGGCTTTATGAACAACTTAGGGGAGGGCAAGGCTAGCCTGTCCCCAAAGCTTCAACATGGCAAACCAACTCCAACTTGCTTACAATGAGATGTTAGTCTTTCAAAGGTTCTTTTAAGAAACATGGTTTTTATGTATGATATCCATAAATTAGGTGTTCATATTTAGGGAACTGGGGAAGGAATAAATTGGTTTATTGGAAACATTTAGGGAACTGATGATTTGAATCCTTTAACTGGTTGATTTAAATAAAAGGCAACATGTACAGAAACATATTAGAAGAATTCAGTGTTCAATTTAAGTTGTTTTATTTACTAACTGCTTACTTTTTCATTTGTTAAATTTTTAGTGACTACCAATTCTGAACCTGGAATTAGCTAGGTGCTGGGGTATTCTTCTATGGTAAATTGTTCATTAAATGTGGGGTGAGTGAGTGAATGAATGAATGAGTGGTTTTACAGCAATCACATGAATCAGAGAAAATGAATAGTGCTTAGGTGGAGATCCTGAACAACTCTCTGCAAATATCCTTGGCTGAATTAGGAAAGGCCAAGCCTGTATTTCTTAGCCCTTTCTGATGACTCTCCAGAGATTGCAGTCTCACATTCAAGGCCAGATAGTCTTTCAAGTTTACTGTGAAGATGTGATATTCACGAGTGTTCCATGGCCACCAGACTTTTTACTTAAGCACACACGAGAGAAGATACTACATCAAAGATAGCTTCTACTTACAGGCAAGAAAATCACAGCGCTAGGGAACAACCTCGACTCTTCGGCCTTTTCAACAAATTATCCACAGAAACTTATCAATAGAATTCAAATACTTTAAAACACAAGGTAGTTTGTTTATTTATAAGCTCTAGCACACTCTATTTAACAATCTAAAAACAAAAGATCTTAATACAAGCAATTCTAATTATAATCATGTAAAAAAAGTTTCCTTATATAGACTAAAATAAACACTTATTTGTTTGTTTGTTTTATACTGTTATTCAATAAAGATGAGCTCACTAGGTTAAAAAAATAGCCAGAGAAATATTCTTTTGTTGAGACGCGGGACTGACATTACCGTGCACGTGCAGGTGAGTGTGCTGCTTTGCCTCTCCGGCTGCGTTGGTAGCTACGCAAGTATATCTGCCAGCATCTTCCATCAGGGCTTTGGCAATTTGCAGAACCCGACCAGAAGACTGTATCTAATTGGGAGCAGAAAGCATGGCAGCATTTGGTACTTTACGCTTGGACTTGAAAACCTTTGCAGAGATAGACAAACTCATTTACATTTATAATGTCTAATTATATTTTTATGCCAGTATCTTAATTATCTCTTGAAAGATTAAAGCCAGATCACTTCATCATGTGCAAGAAAATAGACTAAGTTGATTGAAAAGCTTCTCTTATCCATTGGAAAACACAAAATAACCTAAGGCCAGTTTGCCGGTAGAGTCATAAAATCCACTGAAGGACAGACTTGAGCAGGGAACTATGAGTTATGTGATGAAAATTTAAGCTATTTGAGAAAACATGGTCACATTTACATAACACTTCATAAACAGTTTTAGAACAACAAGCTCTTTTGATTACATGGTCAAGGGCGCCAGAAAAACAATGATAATTATAAAGTATAAGAAATGAAAATTCAAATAAATTTCTTCCTGCTTTTCCTCACTTCCCTTCATTTCCACCATTTTGGAACTGATGATTGAGCAGATATTTTCTGAATCTGATTAGTCAGAGGCTACCAGTAACTTCCGATCATAATATCCAGCAGCCTATGTAGTGAGCTCATACTCTCGTCTCATCATGTACAGCACTTGACATGGTTCACTACCTTTTCCTTGGATCACTCTGCTCCCTGGGTATTGAGAGACACAGCCTTTTTCCTCAGTTCTCATTCTCTGACTTCCTTAGATAACTTTACAGAACCAGCTTCCTCCTCCTTAGCTTTCTGATGGTCTCTAGCCAAACCCTTGGCTTTGGTGAAGAATCTTGTGCAAGTGTCTAAATTGACAGCGTTGGCCACAACTTCTCTCCTGAGCTCAGCACTTGTGGTTCCAGCTATCTGCTGGACAGGTTAGCACACAAAATTTAACCTATCCAAAACAGAGCTTAAAATTGTTTCCTGTATCTCTAAACCTACGTCTCGTTGCATGTGTCCAATCTTGTTTAATTGCACCAACTGTTCTCCCAGTGGTCTCGGTTTTGGAGCCCACTATGACTCTTCTATTAATTATACCCCTCTATGTTTCTCAGACCCCCTATTTTCCAAGCTCACAGCCACTGTGGGATTATAATAGCTTAATTTATATTCCAGTGTCTCCAACCTCCCAAACTATTAATCTATCTCGCATATCATTGCCAGAATAATTTGTCCACAATGCACATTTGATCCTTTTACCAATCCTCTCTCAAAGCTCGTTCATGGCTCCCTTCTTTGCCCAGAATGAAATCCCAACTCAGCATAGCCCTCCAGGCTGCCCACACTCTGACCCCAAATGACCCTCTCTCTATACCCTGCCATGTCAACTCCCACTGCCCTCCAGTCATACTGTACTAAAACATGTTGAGCAGCACATTCGTACATTTATATTCACTTCTGGACTTTTGCATACAGCCTTTAAATATCATCATTTCTTATGACTCTGAACTAGGTCCGTTCTCTCTCCTATTTCATACTTTTTATTCTCCCATTGGATTGACTCAACCATGACCGTGGTTTCAAGTATCATCTATGTATCAGCCTCTCCAGCCAACACTCTCCTTTGAGCTCCAGGATCACATAGTCAAAGATCTACCTGACATTTTCACTTTATTTCAAAGTCAGCTCAACCTCCCAAAGTCTAAACTCAAATCCCAGATTTTCCCTGTCAAGCCTGTCCTCCTCCTGAGTCCCTGTCTCACTGCATGGCGTGACAACCTGCATTTGTGTAGGTGAGACTCCTACAAGTTTTCCTTGATATTTCCCTCTCCCTCACCTTTTATAAGCAATCTATCATTGAATCCTAATGATGTAACCATAAGTAACTCTCAAATATATCCAGGTATCCTCATCTCCAGGGCCAGCTCAAGTCCCAACTTCTCTCTTCTCTCTTTCTCCTAGACAATAAGTCCTAATTGATTTCCACATATCTATTCTTGATTCTTCAATTCATTCTCCAAAAGGTACATTGCTTTGAAC
The DNA here is from genome assembly GCF_036850765.1 of Saccopteryx bilineata. NCBI lineage: Eukaryota > Metazoa > Chordata > Mammalia > Chiroptera > Emballonuridae > Saccopteryx > Saccopteryx bilineata. Next base: position 293,228,735 of record NC_089491.1, on the reverse strand, counting down.
TAAAAATAAAATCAATATTGCCTAACTGCCTCCTCCCTGCTCTCTGGTCTCCCCTTATATCACCTCACCCTTGCTTTCTGCTCCTCACTCCACTGGCCTGTTCTCAGATCCTTAAGGGGTGTCATCCTTGCCTCTATTTCAAGTTGTTTGCTCGTGAGCATCTTCTCTGAAATACCCTACCCAGTTCACTTTCATTAATTCACCCATTTAACTCCTACTTCTTCTTCAGATCTCTGCTCAAAGACTTTCTCCATAAATTACTCTCATGCTTAAAGGCTTTCTTCATTATCTGTGTCATATCTCTCTATACTTTCCCTTAAAATTACTCATTACAATTTGTATATATACTTTTGTATGATTATGTGATAAATGTCTATTTTCAGTAAACAGTTGTTTATTTGTACTATGTTTGAAGGCTATATACTAAACCTTTCACTAGCCAAAGTATAAGACTTGTTCTATTGGACTTGGAATAGGAATAATAAATGAACAGATGTCCACTGTTTGTACTGAGAAAAGAACTCAGAAAATCCCTCATTATTGAAAACTTACTGCAAGTCAAATTCATGTGCACATTAATCAACTTGAACATAGCAGCAAACCTATTAATCTGGATTTTAAATGCATCATTTAAATTATCTAGGTTTGAAATCTATCTATCTATCTATCTATCTATCTATCTATCTATCTATTCTATCTATCTAACAAATATGTACTGAGATACAGTTATATGCCAGGGACTATATTCAAGATTTAGGATACTGAAATAAATTTATTCACAGAGATCGAATCTCTACACCCTTGAAGCTTACAAACTAGTTACAATATGTTTTTCAAGACATTTCAGTAAGATTTATATAGATGTGGCTGTACCTTAGTCTATGATAATAATATTGGGGAAGCCCTGATTTAGCATATGAACACTATCTATAAAACACCAATTTTTCAAAATTTACGATAGTCATAAATCAAAATAATAAAAGTACTAACTAATAGGTTAAAAATTGATATCATTGTTAAGTTTATTAGTCTTTCATTAATTTCATTCTTCATATCCAAATATTAAGTTAAATTCTAAAAAAGGTTAAGGAAACCACATACTGTTTCAGTCAATTTTCTGCAAGATTCATACAACAGGAAAAACGACAATCAGGAAAGAAGATGGTGAAACTCCAGAAAGAACTATGTAGCATTCTCATCCAGGGCTCACTCATCCCTGTACTCACTTTGAGGTTGCCGTGGGCAGTGTTCACAGGCTGGCCGTCCTTCAACCACGTTAGGGAAGGGTTGGGAATGCCGTTGGCTATGCACTGCAAGGTGACAGGCTTGTACTTCACCACAGCTCTCTCAGAAAGGCCTGAGGATTTGATTGTTGGAGGAACTAGATGCAAAAGAGAAAGAAATAGGAAGAAAGAGAGGAAGGGAAGTGGGGAAGGAGGAGATAGGAAGGAAGGAAACAAAAACCATAATCAGTGGGGTTAAATATTAAAAATCTGTATGTATAAATCTGACATTTTAACAATTTGAAAAGGGGCTCTGGCCAGTTGGCTCAGTAGTAGAGTGCTGGCTGGGAGTGTGGATGTTCTGGGTTTGATTTCCGGTCAGGGCACACAGGAAAAGTGACGAACTGCTTTTCCACTCCTCCTGCCCTTCTCTCTCTCTCTCTCTCTCTCTCTCTCTCCGTCTTCTCCTCCCACAGCCATGGCTTGGTTGGTTTGAGTGCATCTGCCCTGAGTGCTGAGGATGGCTCACTGGAGTCTCCACCTCATGTGCTAAAAATACCTCAGTTGCGAGCATGGCCCCAGATGAGCAAAGCATCAGCCCCACACAGAGGTTGCTGGGTGGATCCCAGTTGGGGTGCATGTGGCTGTCTATCTCCCCTCCTCTCACTTGGAAAAGAAGAAAAAGCAATTTAAAAAGGAAAACTCCCTATTTTACAAAGAGTGAAATAATTTTATCCCATGTAGTTAATTTATATTTTTAATGATAACTTCTTAATTATGAATCTCTAACTCTCAAAGAATAAGTAAAATGCATTTGTAGCAAGTGCAATGCACATGTTTGTTTGGCTTACACCTTTCGGTGTGCTTTTCCAATCTATCATGACCTCCCTTCTCAAGAATGGCCACATTCATCAGGTGAGTTTCCAGAAGCCATATTTACAGTGCATGACTCTGCCCCCAGCAAGGCCAATTGAGCCCAGGATGGCAACTTGATTTAAGTTGGCCCTACCAGATGCCCTCCCTCGGGAGTCGGAACTAAGATGGAGAAAGAGGATAGGTAAGTTCCATCACAAGACTGAAAAAGGCAGGGGAAAAGTCTGTGTAGGCAGAGCAGGAAATGAAGCTGACATTCATAGAAACCTCTGCGGTGACTTCCAAGTGGCTCTCCAGTTTCTCGCTCCAGTCCCTCCTCCCCAAGCTCTGCTGGCAAGCAAGACACACAGTAACCTGGCAGACCGTGTTTCCATCGTCACACTTATGGTTTTGACACCATTGTGCCAGTTTTGTGAATGTACTTACGTGCCTTGGATCCTGCATAACATCCTCAGCTTCCATTTCTGGAAATGACTCTATTCACACTCCCTCCTGTTCTGGCTAAACCCTTCCACGCTGACATAACTAACCCTTTTACTTGGAATTTTCTGCCTTCCTCTTTTACCTTATTTGGTCTCCTTCTTCACGCCCTGGCACTCTATACAGAGTACACTCTCTAACATTTAAGTTCTGTCTATAGTCATTCACCTGGTATCTCTTGAGTCAGTGTTTTGACTAAGTGACTTAACATTTATTCTTATTTAACTCCAACTCACACTCTTCACATTACTTTCCACAACTCAAGATTTATCCAGAGTTACAATCTGAATTAGATAATGAAACAATGTAAAAAATTAATTGTAATTGTAATACTCTTGTCCCTTCATCAGCCTACCATGAACGGTCACTTCAAATTCCTTCTTGTGGTCTCCAGCCGTGTTGGTTGCCACGCACCGATAAAGGCCCGTATCTGACACTTGGGCTTGGGCGACCACCAGTTTGCGTCCATTTAGTAAAATCTTGAATCCATCCCTTTCATCGATTACCTGGCCATCTTTCAGCCACCTACAGCAACAAGGTAAAAGCAGTGTGGATATATATTTTAAATAATGAAGTTCCTCCTGTATTTTGGAGGAACTAGATTTATTCATAATTTATTTATAAATTATATATATATATATACACATAAATTCTCATTTATGCATTTGTCTTATTCCCTACTTACTCACTTTATAAAATAACCCCTATGTAGGGAAAAGAATAAAGGAACTCAGTCCAACACGGATGTTCTATTATTGGAACCTAGTCACTACGCATTGAGTTCTTCATTCTTCTATTAATGTTAGGTCACAAAATAAGGCAAATGCCCCTCATTGTTATTTGCTTGAAATATTTATGTAATATTAACTAGCAAAATGAACACAATCCTAAAACCTCTGTAAAATAAACCCCTGACATTATACAGCATTATGTTTCCTCATTTCTTATGCATTATCGCTTTCCCTGCAATTTTATACTCATATGTGAACATATTTTATTCCCTTAGTTGGCTTTTCCTCAGTTGCATATCTCATAGCATCTTGGAAGTGAAAGATAAGTACAGTATTTAAGAATTGCTTTCTGCCTGACCAGGTGGTGGCGCAGTGGATAGAGTGTCGGACTGGGACGCAGAGGACCCAGGTTCAAGACCCTGAGGTCGCCAGCTTGAGCGCGGGCTCATCGGGTTTGAGCAAGGCTCACCAGCTTGAGCCCAAGGTCACTAGCTCGAGCAAGGGGTTACTCAGTCTGCTGAAGCCCCCCGGTCAAGGCACATATGAGAAATCAATCAATGAACTACTAAGGTGTCGCAATGAAAAACTGATGATTGATATTTCTCATCTCTCTCTGTTCCTGTCTGTCTGTCCCTCTCTCTAACTCTCTCTGTCTCTGCCACAAAAAAAAAAAAAAGAAAAAGAATTGCTTTCTGAGTGAAGGAATGAGATAAAATAATTGGTAAACTTATAAGCATGTTCATTCTATTTCCTTAATATGTCTGGTACATTTCTTTTTATTTAGTTGTTCATTAAACACTTCAGTGCCCCAGGAAGAGTTAACAGAGACTGCTTAATAGTCTGTCTCTATAAACTGAAAATGCAATTTCTAAGAGCATAAATGAAATTCCTTTAACTGGGAAGATTCGAGGACCCTATGAGTATCAATTAAAAGCAGGCTTACATATAGAGCCTGTCTTTTAAGAGAATGTAATTTTATACAACCGCCTTTTAGTGACAGAGGACTTCTTTCAAGATCTCTCTAAACCCTCAAAGAAGTGGGAGGTATTTAGAAGACATACCAAAACCCTTACATGATAGTTGGTGGGGGAGAGCCCGTCGCTGGACAATCCAGCTCCAGTAAATTATTAACCATCACTATGAAGTAAGACGTTTCCTCTCCTCCTTCTACAGCCGGCGGCACTGGGAAACAACAGAGATGGAACATGCAATGAAAGGCGTTCAAGAAAAAACACTCCGCCACCTTAAGTACCACTAAGTTTCCATTTACAACATCAGTTAAGTATCATAGTAATTGGTACCTGAAGGGGATTTGAAATGTTAAATACATTTTACAATACACGCTTGCCAGGGTCAATGAATGTACTTTTGACATACTGTGGATTTTCTCAATTAATTTAGCACACTATGGGGTTACTGATGCCATCCGAATGTAAAGTTGATTCATATTTTATGTTGCTTCTTTTCATAAGAATAAGAGAAGGGAACCTCAAGCACTAGGCCTCTATTCACAAGCTTTCAATTTATAAAGAAGTAGGACTCAGGGTTGCAAGGTGGCTTCACAGTGTTCAAGAACGAAGTCCACATTCTCATTCCCTGTAAGCAGATGTTGTCACAGGTGTAGAACACACCTGTATGCATTTACAAACGCAAAGTATGCTTATGAAATCACTGGAAGATTTCTGTGTTTTTAGATCTTGGGACTCCGATGATAAATCCACCACTCAGCCATGTTGCAGTCCAGAGTTGAACAGAAAACTAGAACTTCTCCAAGATTATTTTATTGGTCGGGTTTAAGAATCTGGGAATCCAGATAGTGGCATCCTTCTTTACCTAAGACATCCACGTCATACTTGATTTCCTTTTCTCCTGCCACACTGGTAGCCACACACACATACTGTCCCCGATCGACTTCCAGGGCACTTATGATTTCTAGTTTCTTCCCACCAGCTTCTATGTGGATATTGTCACTGGTTTTCACGGGGACGCCATCTTTTAACCAGGTGAGGATGGGCGGAGGGTTGCCGGCAGCTCGGCACTCCAGCGTCAGGGAATGCGCAACAACCACTTGCTTGTTCAGAGGTATGGCCAGGTCACCTTCAATCATTGGGGGAACTATGAGAAAAAAGTCATATTTCAAGCAATTCTTTGACTCTTAATGAAATAGGAACCCTAAGGCCCATCTCTGGCTTGGGTGTTGAGGAAAGAATTTCTTGGTTCAGCTAATCTACAACTACTCTAAATGTTGTGGGATACTCTAAGCTGTGTCTGGCTTATTATGAAGGGTAAATAGTGGAGAATGAGCTTAGTCCCAACAACCACTCTACCTTCTGCATAAGGCCAAACAGTCCGGTTGCCCAAGTGTCATGGGCAAGTCATTGGCCCTTTGAGTGAACCTCTTCCTGTTAATGGTAGCTTTTAAAGATATTCTTCCAAATCATCGCACAAATTCTTCTAATTCCTACCCATGAATATTGAAAATAATCAGACCCCCTAGCACTTGATGAGTGAACGAATCGGAAGTTGGCATATTAGAAAACAAACAAAGATATATGATCAAAATATGTATTTTTTTTCCTACCATAAACGTCCACGTGGAACGATTTTTCGGAAGTTCCAGCAACATTGGTGACGTGACATGTATACGCTGCCGAATCAGAGACCTGTGCTCGAGGGATATGAAGAAATTGTCCTTTATCAATATAAAGTGCTTGTGCGCTGGATATGATTGGTTGGCCATCCTTATACCATGTAATAGTGGGCACTGGGAGTCCCCGTATTTCACATTCCAGTTTAATTACGCTGTTTATCAAGGCTGATATTTCCGTGGTGACATTCCCTCCTTTAATACTTGGTGGAACTACAAAGGGTTTTAGAATAGAAACAAGGTTTCTAAGCTTCAACATCTGCATCAAAACCTTAAATGCTACAAATGTTTAAATAGTGCATTTATAGTAAGTATAAACTAGAGATAATGAGGAAGTCTGTGATTTAGCTACTGATAATTAATTGCCTGTTTTATCAATCTTTATCACCCTCTTTTTTGGTTTCAGATTTCAATAAAAGAAGCAAGTGACAGCTTTATTTTCAGGAGTTCATTTAAGTCCAAAAGATCATTTTACAGTACTAATAGTAGAACATTCTATTTAACAAACAAAGCAAAACAAAATGAAATGCCAGTTAAAATAGATATTAACATGTTTAAAATCAGGCCTAGGGGGCAAAAATATCAGATGTAGTACAACTTTATGTCCTGTCCCCAATACTAAAGGTCTAAGTGCTTTCAGAAGCAGCTGTTGAAAATAGCCGTGGACAGTCTTCAACTTTTGCTTCTTATTTTTTTTTGGAACTGCCAAGACATCATTCATTCAACTTTACTCATCTAATTGGCTACATGTGGACCTTCCACCGCTTGGCAACCACATGCCTGGCCTCTCACACCACATGGGGACTCTGCTATTGGAAAAACAACTCAAGTGGCTCCAAGCAGCTACGTATTCCGAACATGGTCACTCCAGGATTGTGCTATAATTGCAGTAATTTAAAACAAACCAAATGGCATGTGCCTGAGTTTAGTGCCTTAACTTTATTTTGTTACACTTTTGTGTTAGGATAGAATATTCTGTGGAATGTTTTTCTTGTGGTTGGACCAGGGTTCTGGGTTTTGGAAGGAAGGTCAAAGAAGTAAAGTACCATTCTTATCACATCATCTGAGGAGTACACATACTATTAGCATGACTTAGCACTGATGATGTTGCCCTTGACAATCTGATCAAGGCGGCTTTTGCCAGGTTTCTCCAGTGTAAAGTTGCTCTCTTTCACCCTTTTCTTTGGTAAGGAACCACTCTCCACAGTCTATATTGTATATGTATGGGGTTGGAAGTTGTGTTCTATGTTCTTGAGAGGGGAATACCTATATAATTTATTTGGAATCTTTTATATAGGAAATTTGTCTCCCCTTATCCAATTATTTATTTATATCCATATGGACTAATAAAAATTTAATTTATACTTTGGGTTATAATCTAATACTACATCATTTATTTTGTTACTCAGATTGTTCCAGTTTCATCCATTGAAAGCTATTTCAATTGGCTCCTGTCATTTTATGATTTTAGTACTTTCATACTTTCTGGTCTCACTACTCAACTGGTCAGTTATACAGTAGGTAGATGAACAAGAAGCATGGCTGACCAGTTGAGTTCTTTTATTTTTTTTTATTGTGTAATTCTTTATACATGCGACATAAAGTTCCTATGTCTTCCTCACAACTCTGTGTATAAAAAGTAAAATGCCTTTGGCAGTCACCAGCCTGAGGGTATACTAAAAAATTTAGTGAAATGATGGCTACATATCTCTGATGGGGACTTACTTAGCCAGGAGAAAAAAACAGCACAAACAGAAGGCATTTAAAATATTATGATGCAGTCAAGAGAAAGGCCAATATGAAATGAAAACAGAATAACTGAGTTGTTTATATACCATCAGCTTCATTCTATGTCTTTTTTTAAATCCCTTTGAGGGTATAGACTTTTGACTTATGTATATACTAACCAATAGGAAATAGTTGACCTCTTAAGTGAGATCATACAAAAATCACTTGACCATCTGAAAAAACCTATACTTATTGATAAAATACATTAAAAATCAGATGCAACATTCTAGCCTCAAACATATACTGGTAGATTGCTTCTTCTGAAGTGAGTAGCATTCCAAGTCATTCAGTATGAATAAAAGAACAGTTAACATTAGTGTAAACTTTGCTTTTCCATTTACACTGAGAACTGATGACAATAGACAGCCTAAGAAAGTCCCACTTACTATAGACGGTCAGTTTTATGTCCTTGGCTTGTTTGCCAGCCGCATTAGACACTGTACACTGGTAGCGCCCCTTGTCACTCCTTCGTGCATTCTTTAAATGTAAAACTTGTCCTCTGTCTAGAAGTTCAATATTAGGATCTCCCAAAAATAAAGGCCTACAAAAAAAATTTAATTCTATGAATCCTTTTTTATTTTCCTATGTTTGTATTAATCACAACAAACATCACTAAGTCACAGGAGATTAAAAATCAAAGTTGAAATTTTTAATATAAATCAAAAAAAATTTACAATAATGTGAATAGTATGCCTACTCAAAAGAATAGAATTATTAAACCACTTCACTAATGAAAGTTAGAAAATTATCACTTTAAGATGAAAAGTTTCTTCGTTTCAAACTTAAGCTATTGAATCATATTAATATTTATAGAAACCTGGTAGTGTCATTTTCTGTTTCACTCATTCCCTTCTTCTTTTTCTTCTTCTCGGTTGGTTTTTATTTTTTTTATTTTTGGTTTCATAGCCAAAATTTCTACCTCATTTAGGAAAGAAAAACTAAGAGTATAAGAGCTTCAGGCCAACTAATATTATTTTAAAATCAATATTTTTATAATATATGGAAAAGTATTCACAATAGAATGAATGGTTATTACTTACTAATGGCAGTGACCATGCCAACTTTTTCAAAAAGTAGATATTGTAATAAATATAAATGGTTTTGTACTCATAAATACTGAAATATATTTATGACAAAAGCAGCTCATGTATACTTGTCCAGGAAGTCATTTTCTACCATACAGAGAGTCATTTACTGACTACTATAAAATGCTCACTTTATTTAATTGGCAGCAGCTTTATTTAATTCTTGAAATATTCTGGTTGTTAAAGTCTATGATACCTCAAGAGTCATACCTTTAAAATCCATTGATCTTCTTTTAGGAATACTCATGGGTTGTTTTTTAAAAGTTGCAGTGACTTAGCCCCATGAATTAGATGCATTGCTATATTCATAAGCCACTAGTCAGACTACAAGATTAAATGGAACACATTTTCTATGGTAGCATCCTTTACTATTTCATGGTATGACATTTTGTATGAAGTTCTCAAAAGGAAAGACATTAAAGTAACTTAATTTAATACATTTTAACTGTTTAAAGGAAGTAATGAGATGAGGTTGCTCAAATTTAAGTAACTCTAAAACTTTTACAGATTGTTAATTATGCAAGTAACATAATTTAAACAAGCAAAAAAAGTAAGCATTACCATAAGAAAAGGTCTCCTTGGTTTATTACCCCTAATGTGAGTCTTTTCTCTATTCTTACCATTATCAGTTTGGTTTGTAGTCTTCCACATGCTTTTCTAAACACATTCAGTCATAAATGTATTTCCAAAGAAGTCTAAAGATCTTATATAAAACTAGTTTTGTGTTCTTAGTCTACTTTTCACTCAACAATAGCTATGGAGACATTTTTGGTATATATACAGTTTGATCTTACTCATTTTAGTTGCTGCATAATGTTCCATAACATGCCCATTCCATGAGATATCAACCCATTTTCCTAATGTGGTACTTTAATACAGTTTTCCCTTTCTGCCATCACAGTGTTGCAAGGAATATTATCTTATCACCCACGCCTTCCTGTGGACACCCATGACTGCTTCCTGCTCCTAGATGCTGCAAGAAAAACCACTCCATGACAGCATCTGAGCATTCAGATGACCACCGACATCAACCCACTGCCTTTCACAGCACTACTTCCCATTCTCCCCAGCAGAAGGCTGCACCTGATTTCCCACCCTCCAGCCAACACTTGAAATTTTACTTTTTTTTATTTTTGCCAATCTGACCTGTGAATAACAACATCACACTGCTTTGGTTTGCATTCTCCAAATTATTGAGGGTGAGCGTCTTTCAATATATTTATTGTTTACCTAATATATTTTTAATTGCATGCTCATACCCTCCATACATTTATCTACACTGTTGTTTGGTTTATTGATTTGTAAAAAGTGTGCACACAATCCTCTGTTTTGCACACTACAAACTTTTACTCGCAGCTACTGTTTTACACACCTGATCTCAGGAACTAGACTCATACATGAGTTGTGACCACGCTGTGAGAAATGAGCAGTACAAAGCTCCTGAGCAATACAAATCACGCAGTTGTATCAGTGTGGGCAAACCTCAGCAGCCCTTGAACTTGAGGTTGAAGAAACATGTGGTTGCTCTTCTATGGTTGTTCCTTTTTGCCCATATATAGAACTAGCTTATGTATTCATCGTGCTGTCATAAACAAATTTTCTTTTTTAATAATTTGAACAATTGCATATCAAGGCAAAATTATCACTGCATTTGAGTGTTGCATTTTCCATTCTTAGTCTGTAGACAGACCAGTGTATAATAAATCTCAGTTTCTCTATTTTTTTTTAATTTTTTTTTATTATTATTAAATTTAATGCAGTGACATTGATAAGTCAGGGTACATATGTTGGGAGAAAATATCTCTAGATTATTTTGACATTTGATTGTGCTGTATACCCCTCCCGCAAAGTTAAATTGTCTTCTGTCACCTTCTATCTGGTTTTCTTTGTGCCCCTCCCCTCCCTTAACCCCTCTCTCCTTCTTCACCCCATCCCCCCTCCCCCAACCCCCCGCCCCTGTTGCCATCACATTCTTGTTCATGTCTCTGAGTCTCATTTTGATGTCCCTTCTATGTATGGATTCATCTCAGTTTTTTTTCTGATTTACTTATTTCACTCCGTATAATGTTATCAAGGTCCATTCATGTTATTGTAAATGATCCGATGTCATCATTTCTTATGGCTGAGTAGTATTCCATAGTATATATGTACCAAAGTTTTTTAATCCACTCGTCCTCTGACGGACACTTGGGCTGTTTCCAGATCTTCGCTATTGTGAACAATGCTGCCACAAACAAGCGGGTACATTTCTCCTTTTCGAGCCATTCTATGGTGTCCTTGGGGTATATTCCTAAAAGTGGGATAGCTGGGTCAAAAGGCAGTTCGATTTTCAGTTTTTTGAGGAATCTCCATACTGTTTTCCACAGTGGCTGCACCAGTCTGCATTCCCACCAGCAGTGCAGGAGGGTTCCCTTTTCACCACATCCTCGCCAGCACTTATTCTGTGTTGTTTTGTTGATAAGCGCCATTCTGACTGATGTAAGGTGATATCTCATTGTGGTTTTAATTTGCATTTCTCTAATGATTAGTGATGTTGAGCATTTTTTCATATGCCTATTGGCCATCTGTATGTCCTCTTTGGAGAAGTGTCTATTCATCTCTTTTGCCCATTTTTGGATTGGGTTGTTTGTCTTCCTGGTGTTGAGTTTTACAAGTTCTTTATAAATTTTGGTTATTAACCCCTTATCAGACATATTGTCAAATATGTTCTCCCATTGTGTAGTTTGTCTTTTTATTCTGTTCTTGTTGTCTTTAGCTGTGCAAAAGCTTTTTAGTTTGATATAGTCCCATTTGTTTATCCTGTCTTTTATTTCACTTCCCCATGGAGATAAATCAGCAAATATATTGCTCCGAGAGATGTCGGAGAGCTTACTGCCTATGTTTTCTTCTAAGATGCTTGTGGTTTCACGGCCTACATTCAAGTCTTTTATCCATTTTGAGTTTATTTTTGTGAGTGGTGTAAGCTGGTGATCTAGTTTCATTTTTTTGCAGGTAGCTGTCCAATTTTCCCAACACCATTTGTTAAAGAGGCTGTCTTTACTCCATTGTATTTCCTTACCTCCTTTGTCAAATATCAGTTGTCCATAGAACTGTGGGTTTATTTCTGGGTTCTCTGTTCTGTTCCATTGATCTATATGCCTGTTCTTATGCCAGTACCAGGCTGTTTTGAGTACAATGGCCTTGTAGTATAACTTGATATCAGGAAGTGTGATACCTCCCACTTTATTCTTCTTTTTTAAGATTGCTGAGGCTATTCTTGTCCTTTTTTGGTTCCATATAAATTTTTGGAATATGTGTTCTATATCTTTGAAGTATGTCATTGGTATTTTAATTGGTATTGCATTGAATTTATAAATTGCTTTGGGTAATATAGACATTTTAATGATGTTTATTCTTCCTAACCATGAGCACGGTATATGCTTCCACTTGTTTGTATCTTCCTTGATTTCTTTTATCAATGTTTTGTAATTTTCCGAGTACAAGTCTTTAGTCTCCTTGGTTAAGTTTACTCCTAGGTACTTTATTTTTTTGGTTGTAATTGTGAAGGGGATTGTTTCCTTAATTTCTCTTTCTGACTGTTCATTGTTGGTGTATAAAAATGCTTCTGATTTCTGAGTATTGATTTTATATCCTGCCACTTTGCTGAATTTATTTATCAGGTCCAGTAGTTTTTTGACTGAGACTTTAGGGTTTTCTATATACAATACCATATCATCTGCAAATAATGATAGTTTTACTTCTTCTTTTCCAACTTGAATGCCTTTTATTTCTTCTTCTTGTCTGATTGCTGTGGCTAGGACTTCCAGGACTATGTTAAATAAGAGTGGTGAAAGGGGGCACCCCTGCCTTGTTCCTGATCTTAAGGGTATTGCTTTCAATTTTTTCCCATTGAGTATGATGTTGGCTGTGGGTTTCTCATAGATGGCTTTTATCATGTTGAGGTATGTTCCCTGTATTCCCACTTTGCTGAGAGTTTTGATCATGAATGGGTGCTGGATTTTATCAAATGCTTTTTCTGCATCTATTGAAATTATCATATGGTTTTTCTCCTTCTTTTTGTTTATGTGATGAATCACATTGATTGATTTACGAATATTGTACCAGCCTTGCCTCCCCAGAATAAATCCCACTTGATCATGGTGTATGATTTTTTCCATATATTGTTGGATCCGGTTTGCTAATATTTTGTTGAGGATTTTAGCATCTATATTCATCAGAGATATTGGCCTATAATTTTCTTTCTTTGTGTTGTCTTTGCCTGGTTTTGGAATCAGAATTATGCTCGCCTCATAAAAGGAGTTTGGAAGTCTTCCTTCCTCTTGAATTTTTTGAAATAGTTTGAGAAGGATAGGAGTTAGTTCTTCTTTGAATATTTGGTAGAATTCCGTTGTGAAGCCATCGGGCCCCGGACTTTTCTTTGTTGGGACTTTTTTGATAACTGTTTCGATCTCCTTTGGTGTAATCAGTCTGTTTAAGTTTTCTGATTCTTCCAGATTGATTTTTGGAAGATTGTATGTTTCAAGGAATTTGTCCATTTCATCTAGGTTGTCTATTTTTTTGGCATACAGTTCTTCATAGTATTTTCTTACAATATTTTGTATTTCTGTTGTGTCAGTTGTTATTTCTCCTCTCTCATTTCTAATTTTATTTATTTGAGTCCTCTCTCTCTTTTTCTTGGTGAGTCTACTTAAAGGTTCATCAATCTTGTTTACCTTTTCAAAGAACCAGCTCCTAGTTTCATTGATCCTCTGTATTGTTTCTTTAGCCTCTATGTCATTTATTTCTACTCTGATCTTTATTATTTCCTTCCTTCTACTACATTTGGGCTTTACTTGCTGTTCTTTTTCTAATTCTTTTAGATGCAGGGTTAAGTTGTTTATTTGAGCTTTTTCTAGCTTCTGAAAGTGTGCCTGTAGTGCTATGAACTTCCCTCTCAGCACTGCTTTCGCTGTGTCCCATAAATTTTGAGTTGTTGTATGCTCATTGTCATTCGTTTCTAGGAACTTCTTTATTTCTTCTTTGATCTCATTCTTAATCCATTCATTATTTAACACCCTGCTATTTAGTTTCCATGTGTTTGAGAATTTTTGAGCTTTTCTGTTGTGATTCATTTCTAGTTTCATGCCGTTGTGATCGGAGAAAGTGCTTGATATGATTTCAGTCTTCTTAAATTTGTTGAGAACACTTTTGTGCCCTAACATGTGGTCTATCCTAGAGAATGTACCATGAGCACTTGAAAAGAATGTATATTCTGCTGCTTTAGGGTGAAATGTTCTGAAGATATCTATTAAATCGAGTTGATCTAGTGTTTCCAATAAGTCTGCTGTTTCTTTGTTAATTTTCTTTCTTGAGGATCTATCTAGTGATGTTAGTGGGGTATTGAAATCCCCTACTATTATAGTATTGCTGTTGATCTCGCCCTTTAAATCCATCAAAGTCTGTTTTATATATTTGGGTGCTCCTATATTAGGTGCATAGATATTTATAATAGTTATATCTTCCTGTTGGATTACTCCCTTTATCATTATGTAGTGGCCTTCTTTATCTCTTACTATATCCTTTGTTTTAAAGTCCAATTTGTCTGATATAAGTATTGCTACCCCAGCTTTTTTTTTCATTTCCGTTTGCATGAAACGTTTTTTTCCATCCTTTTACCTTCAATCTGTGTGTGTCTTTTGTTCTAAGGTGTGTCTCTTGTAGACAACATATGTATGGGTCCTGTTTTCTTATCCACGCAGCTACCCTATGTCTTTTGATTGGATCATTTAATCCATTTACATTTAAGGTTATTATTGATATGTAGTTGTTTATTGCCATTTTCTTCTTTAAAGGTGTATTCCTTTTTTTTTTTTTTTTCTGTATTCTTTTCCCACTTTATCTGTTTACACCAGGCCCCTTAATATTTCCTGCAGCATTGGTTTGGTTGTAATGAATTCCTTGAGTTGTTTTTTGTCTGGGAAGCTTTTTATTTCTCCTTCAATTTTAAACGATAGCCTTGCTGGATAAAGTAGTCTTGGTTGTAGGTTCTTGTTCTGCATTACTTTGAATATTTCTTGCCATTCCCTTCTGGCCTCAAGTGTTTCTGTTGAGAAGTCAGATGTCATCCTTATGGGGGCTCCTTTGTAGGTGATAACTTTTTTTTCTCTTGCAGCTTTTAATATTTTCTCTTTATCGCTTAGCTTTGGTATTTTAATTATGATGTGTCTTGGTGTAGGTTTCTTTGGGTTTCTCTTTAATGGAGTCCTCTGTGCTTCTTGGATTTGTGAGAGTTTCTCTTGCATTAATTTAGGGAAGTTTTCAGCTATGATATGATTGAACAAAGTCTCTATTCCTTGTTCTTTTTCTTCTTCTTCAGGAACCCCTATGATGCGGATGTTATTTCTCTTCATGTTGTCACAGAGCTCTCTAAGAGTTTCCTCTGACTTTTTGAGTCTTTTTTCTCTTTTCTTCTCTGCTTTCATGCCTTCATTCCAGTTGTCTTCTAACTCGCTGATTCGATCCTCTGCTCTATCGATCCTGTTTTTAATTCCTTCCATTGTGGTCTTTAATTCTGATATTGTATTTGTCGTCTCCAACTGATTCTTTTTTATACTTGCTATTTCTTTATTTAGGTTTTCAAACTGCCCCTCCATTGTTGTTCTAAGATCCCTAAGCATCCTTACAATCATTATTTTGAACTCCGCATCTGGGAGTTTGATTATTTCCATATCACTCAGTTCATCTCTCGAAGGTGTCTCTTGTGGTTTCATTTGGATTGCACTCCTTTGTCTTCTCATCTTCTTTTTTTTAATTTTTTTATTTGTAGAGGTGGTTGAGTCTAGGCTTGGTGTTGTCTGCCTCCAGTTTTCAGTTGTGTTATTTTTAGGTCTTCGTGGGTTGGTATCAGCTATTATTTGTAATCCACTTTCGGATTTGGGCAGCTTTGAAGTCTTGATTTGTTTGTTTTCTTAAC
This sequence comes from Saccopteryx bilineata, assembly GCF_036850765.1. NCBI lineage: Eukaryota > Metazoa > Chordata > Mammalia > Chiroptera > Emballonuridae > Saccopteryx > Saccopteryx bilineata. The sequence continues at coordinate 293,212,956 of NC_089491.1, read as the reverse complement.
AGGTGATAGTCTTGTTAACTGATCTCAGCAGGGGGCTTCCTTGAAACTGTAACCAGGTATGCTGTGGGTGTAACCTGAGACACTGAAGGTCTCTTCCACCAACTAATCTCACTGGGGGCAGGGTTTTTTCTCAGCTTCAGTAGGGGGAGGTGTATCTCAGATCTCCATGGAGACCTGAGTTACTGCCCCTCCTCCCCACTTCTTGTTTTCAGCTGTGTCTTGTTGTGCTGATTGAAGCTGGATAGATGTCTGGAGATCTCTGATCCGGAAGCACTTCAGCTCTGTTTTGTGAAAGGTTCAGTTCCTCCCCCAGCTATGGCCGCCTCCAGCACGAATGAGTCAGCTTTTTTATTTTGTTTCTTGCATACCTTAGCCCCTCACAGTCTGTCCCTCTCCCTGTCTTTTCCACTTGGGAGATAAGCTGGTCTTTTCAACCCACCTTGCTCCCTGGTTGCCAGGCAAGTGGCTGTGAGCAGTAGTTTCTGCTCTTTTTCCTCTGTGAAATCCTCTCTGGGCTCTCAGCCTCACCCCCCTCCTTCCGTTCCTGTAAGCAGAGGAGATTCAGGCACTCCTTACCAGGATTATTGTGGCTTCCTCTTTGCTCCTTGGTTTTTGAGAGCTGTTCTTGCAGTTCAGTGTTGGTTTTTCATGCTGATTTTTTCTAAATTGATTTGTATTCCAGTTTGGTGTTGAGAGCTGGGCGTCTGTGCATCCGCCCATTCCGCTGCCATCTTCTGAATCTCAACTCTCTATGTTTTTAAAATAAAATCCCCAGCAATTCTAAAGAGCCTTGTAATTCATAAGAATGAAAGGCGTTATAGGACTTTGAGACCACTGTTTGAGCTATGTGGCTTTTGTGTCATGTTCATTGAGTAATTCTCCATGTGGTAAAATAATTAAGAGGGAGAAAATCCACATACATTTACATATCTATTTCCTATCACTTGGACCTTGGCAACAAATAAAGAAAAGATACTCACTTGCCATCTTTGAACCAGTCAATAACTGGGAAGGGAGTGCCTTTGACCTGGCATTCAAGGGTGGTGTCGTGGTTGAGGACAACTGAGACTTCATTTGGGGAGTTGGCACCTATTATGGTGGGTGGGACTTGAACAAAGACATTTTATTATGAAAATTTATAACTTTGCAAAATGAGTGTGTGGGGAGAAGCGGTCAGATAATGATTTCTACTGTATTTTAGCAAGATCTTACTGTTAAAATTATCACACAATAATCCCTTTTCATATTACATCTATAGAACTAAATGTTAAATTCAGATATAGGTACACATTCATGAAAGAGTTGATAGAAGGACAATTCTTGGTAGCATAGAACTCATTTCACTCATTTTGAGGAGTGTGAAACCCAAGTACAAAAAAAGTTTAGAATTATAAGTGAGCAATGAAATATATATAATACAATTTATTACTGCTATATATTTTACATAAAGAATGACATAACCAACATCAATGTTAGAATGTTCAAATTATCACATATTACACTATAGTGCTGCTTGAAATATGCTATCCTTTCCTCTTTTACAGGGCTCCTCTGCTAAAATTGGATAGGAGTATAATGTTGACCGTGCTAGTTTTTATTCTTGAATTAACAAGAATATTGGAAAGTTCCTGTACACTTTCCTGACCTTCTAATCTGCCCCCTTTGCATCATGTTAAGATATTTCTCATCTTCAGGAAAATAAAGGGTTTCATTTTCAGCCACTGACCAGTTTTATCAGGGAGGGGTGTGATCAGGTTTACGTTTTAAGACAGGCATGGCCAACAGTTTTTGTCCCCAGGCCAGATTAGAAAGAAAACTTTTTTTCACGGGCCAGATGAAATATTAAAATTAAAAAATGTAAAATACAAAAATGATTCGCTTAAGGAAACATAATTTTATTATGTAATTTGTTTATGAATAAATGTAGCTCTGGCCGGTTGGCTCAGCGGTAGAGCGTCGGCCTGGCGTGAGGGGGACCTGGGTTCGATTCCCAGCCAGGGCACATAGGAGAAGCACCCATTTGCTTCTCCATCCCCACCCCCTCCTTCCTCTCTGTCTCTCTCTTCCCCTCCCGCAGTCAAGGCTCCATTGAAGCAAGGATGGCCCGGGCGCTGGGGATGGCTCCTTGGCCTCTGCCCCAGGCGCTAGAGTGGCTCTGGTCGCAGCAGAGCGACGCCCCGGAGGGGCAGAGCATCACCCCCTGGTGGGCAGAGCGTCGCCCCTGGTGGGCGTGCCGGGTGGATCCCGGTCGGGCGCATGTGGGAGTCTGTCTGACTGTCTCTCCCCGTTTCCAGCTTCAGAAAAATACAAAAAAAAATAAAAATAAAAAAAAATAAATGTGAGTGAAAAAATTTTAATATACACTATTATTTTAATAAAAATATTTTTTAATGAAAATATAATTACATTTTGTATAAATATCCAAACTGTATCGCAATCAATCAAAACAATATTTAATTAATAGAATGAGCTTGAAGGGGTTATATCGCAAATAAAACAATTATTTCGTTTTACAAACAGTCTGGACATGTCTTCAGTTATCATCTGCAGCTGTTGTCTATGCTACAATGCCACTTGATTCAGCACACTTGACCACAAAAAAACGAGCCTGACCAGGCGGTGGCGCAGTGGGTAAAGCGTCGGACTGGGATGCGGAAGACCCAGGTTCGAGACCCCGAGGTCGCCAGCTTGAGCGCGGGCTCATCTGGTTTGAGCAAAAAAAGCTCACCAGCTTGAGCCCAAGGTTGCTGGCTCAAGCAAGGGGTTACTTAGTCTGCTGAAGGCCTGCAGTCAAGGCACATATGAGAAAGCAATCAATGAACAACTAAGGTGTTGTAACGCTCAATGAAAAACTAATGATTGATGCTTCTCATCTCTCCATTCCTGCCTGTCTATCCCTCTCTGACTCTCTCTCTCTGTCGCTGTAAAAGAAAAAAAAAAAAAAAAAACGAATTGTTTGAACTTGGGTGCGCACTGGCAAACTCTGCCTAAAAGAATGTGGGTTTCACATTGCTGCTAAATGTCAAACAGTTCATATTGAGTACAGAAGAGTACAAAAGTTGTAAATTGTTATAATGGAATTTTTTAAAAACTAAAGAAGTATCGCGAATCCATTCAACCAATTATTGGAAGTTAACCCTAGATTAGTCACATGTGGAATTCTTTTCTGTGTATCATTATCTTCTTAAATATCTCAATTTCCAAAAATCAGAGATGCTTCTGCTTCTGAGTAGCTGAGATTTTAAAGTTGCGGAGAATATTAAAAAATTTAATCGCAGGCCTCATAAACTCATTACGCGGGCCAGATGCGGCCCCTGGGCCGTATGTTGGCCATGCCTGTTTTAAGACCACACTGGCTGTTGAATGAAGAATGGATTCCCGTGGAAAAGAGTGGATTAAAGGGAGCACTATGGAGGGTATTATACAAGGTGGGATAAAAACAGGTTTACAGTTGTGAATACAAGAAACACAAAACCTACTTTTGCCTGCCCTGTATTAATTCAGCTTATAAATGATACTTTCACAGCAGAAATGGAAAGGAGTAAATAATTCAACATGGAATTAGGAAGCAGATTTAAAAGGACATAGATTTAAGGCTCAGGAGGAAAAAAGGAAGAATGAGTACCAGGTTCTGGCAGAAGCAAGTGGATGGCTGGACGTGCTGGTCGCTATGATAGGGATCAGTGAAGGTGACCAGAACAGACATTCATTGAAACCATTCTGTTTACCATGCCACAAAGATATTTAAGTCAAGATACTGTGGAGAAGATTATGTGCATACACTAGCGTTCACAGAATAAATCTGGGCTGGAGATAAGAATTTGGGAATCATCAGCACATAGACTTCAAAGCAAATGAGTGTGCCAAGAGAAATGCCAGTGAGATCAATGGCAGAAAAGATTAGTTTTTATAGCCAATACTTCAATATAGTAACGGTAACATAGGAAATGCAAAGTACTTCAGGCTTGAAGAAGATCACTGAGATTATTTTTATGTTATAACAGGTTTGTATGGTAATTTTAATGCAACACCATTCCTAGACCTATTTCCACCCCAGACTTATAAATCATACACATGACTATTTTGATGAGCAAAATATTGAAAAGAGAGGAAGTCATCTTATCACTGTGTAAACTGAAATTGGCAAATATAATTTCAGACACTAAAATAATAAAAGTTTAAATTTATGCTTACCATTTAAAAATTTAAAATGTTTTGTACCCCAATTTATTACAGCCTGTTCTCAGAATTTCGCCCCTTAATTAGAATCAGAGCTGAGGTGATTTAGTTACAAAAATTAAACAGAATGCAGGGGAAGGTGCATTTTCCACCATCCCCAGTTCAAGTGCAATCTAGCAGCTTCAGGAGATGTCGACAGCATGAATGAGTTTTACTTTGCACCATTCTATACAGTTACTTCCTAGAGGATTTCCTGCCCATCTAACTGGAGAAACTGACAAGAGTAGTATTAATAATTTACTATTTTATGTACAAAATAGTATCAAACACCCATAAACTTCTCTGTATGATAAATAATTGAAAACTTTCAAATTTCCACAAACTATGATTCTGTTTAATATATATTTAACAACAAAAATGATCCTGATATGAATAATTGTTCTATCAATGTATTTTTCTCCTTACTTATTCAGTCAGCTCTAACCTGTATAAGAAATGCCCCTGATTTGTACTGTTTTTGAAAGAATGTTTTCCTTACCTAGCACATTGATGTTGAAATACTTCTGAGAAGTGCCTGCCACATTAATCGCTTTGCAGGAATATCTCCCCGCATCCTTTGGAGCGGCTTTGAAGAGCTTTAATGTCTTCCCGTTGTTCACAATCTGAATAGTGCTGCTTTCAGTCACCTGTAAGGGTCAAAATGGTCAGTGTTATGTCCAATCCTAATAAGAATGCATAATCAAAAATTCAAGGAAAAATTTTATATTATTACTAAGAAGAAAGTCATATCTGAATGATTTTTTTTTTTCCAGAGGCAGAGGCAAGACATTATGCAAGTGTGGATGTCTCCATTTACCTGGACATCATCTTTGTACCACGTAATGATGGGAGATGGAGTCCCTTCAACTTCACAAAAAAGATTGGTCAGCTGATTGACCAACACGGACACATTTGTTACTTGTTCTTTATCTTTAATTACAGGAGGAACTGCAAAAAGAGAGGAGTCACGGCTAGGTTATTTTATAATAAATATGACATCATATAAAGTTTCTTTGCACAGGCCTTTAGAAAGAAAATTCTGGGATAGCTGATAGCTAGAAAGGCTGGTCATATTTAAGCATATGCCTTAATAGAAAATGAAAAGTCTTGGCCAATACATTTTAAGTAATCCTTACTGAATTTTTACTTCATTATTTCAGAGTTTTGACCTGAGAATACCCTTTAGGATACATTTAAGGGAGAACCTATTCAGTGCATATATCACTCAAAATACGAATTGCTAGGGTCTTAATTAAATCACATGGACTTCACTGCTTTCCTGATAGGAGTCAATATTGCCCAGGGTCTGTGGAAGCCAAAATCCATCCAATTTTATTTATTTATTTAATTTTTCTGAAGTTGGAAATGGGGAGGCAGTCAGACAGTCTCCCACATGCACCTGATCAGGATCCACCTGGCATGCCCACCAGGGGGCGATGCTCTGCCCATCTGGAGCATTGCTCTGCTGCAACCAGAGCCATCCTAGCGCCTAAGGCAGAGGCCACAGAGCTATCCTCAGCGCCTGGGCCATCTTTGCTCCAATGGAGCCTTGGCTGCGGGAGGGGAAGAGAGAGACAGAGAGGAAGGAGAGGGGGAGAGGTGGAGAAGCAGATGGGCGCTTCTCCTATGTGCCCTGACCAGGAATCGAACCCGGGACTCCTGCACACCAGGCCGATGCTCTACCACTGAGCAAACCTGCCAGGGCCTTCAAATCCATCCAATTTTAAAAGATATACAGATTTGACAAAATGACAAAGGTACAAGGTTTTCATTGGAGTGTTATTTATAATAGCAAAAACTGGTAATAACCTAAATATTTGTCATTAATAGAGGAAGGTTAAGTAAATAGCATAACTATAAGTGGCATGTATGTAGGTTTAGTACGAGTTAAGGAATATTGAATAGATAGATCTTTTTAGTGACACAGACAAGGTGCAGAGTAATGGATATAAAATGAGGATAAAATGCATATTTATATTTCTTTGCATATGTATAAATATCCCTGGAAATACACACACACACACACACACACACACACACACACACACACAGCTAACAACTTTCTTTGGCCCTAGGGAGAATTCGTAGATAGATCAGCCCAGGGTCATGAGACTTATGGCTATGTATCTTTTTTTTACCATCTGAATTTTGAATGATATAGATGACGGGATTAAGCAAAGGAAAAATAAAAACAAAATTTAGTCACAGACAATAGTATGGTGATTACCAGAGGGAAAGGGGGGTTGGGGAGAAGTAGAAGAGGTATTGGGGTCTGAATGGTGATAGAAGGAGACTTGACTTGGGCTGCTGAACACACAGTACAATATACAGATGATGTATTAATAGAACTGCACACCTGAAACCCATTCAATTTTATTAACCAATGTCACCCCAATAAATTAAATGAAAATGGAAAAATAAGTCACAATCAAAAATTACATTACATTTTAATAAAATTAGTCAATCTTTAATTGCAATCAGATCACCAGTTTTTTGTTTGATAACATTACTATTCACATTAACATTAAATACTACACTGAGAGAATAACATATTATAATAATTTGAAAATGTCACATACTCAATTATACGACTTGAGCATTTTTAGTGGTATTTACCATGGACTTTGAGGTTATATTTTTTTTCTGTGGTCCCAGCTTCATTGACTGCCACACAGATGTACTCCCCATTGTCATACGGTGTAACAGAAGCAATAACCAACAACGTGCCATCTTCTAAGATAGAAACACCAGGCTCTCTGCCTGTCAGCTCTCTACCATTTCGTAACCACTTGATGGTTGGTTTTGGGGTACCTAAGAAAGGAATTAAAACCGAGTGACATTTTACCACAAAGTTAGAAATCACCATTAAATATCAAGTATATTGAGGAGAAACAAAATTTTTGTCATGAGTATCTTTTATACCCTAATATACTATGCTACTTTTGAGATCCTTCTCCTGGCATGGAATTTTAAAGAGCATATAGTATTTAACATCTTTATTTCCTGATTAGTCTTAAGAGACTTATGAGCTCTAGTGTAGAGTCTGATCAAAGGTATTTTTATCAAGATGTTCAGATGATTGCAAGCAAAGTGAAGCATTTTCTTTAGCGAGTTCACGGTGCTTAGCAAGGAAAAACTATGTTAATCAAATAGGCTTGATTTATGAGGAGGTTTTGGATGAAAACAAAGGAAGAGTGAAAATAAGATACTATCACAGGAATAAACACAAAAATTGCCCAACCAAGAAGAGTGCACAAAAGATGTAATGGAATGATGCTTTGTAATTCACATTTTAAATAGGCTTGATAGAGCAGAGGGGAGGAACTTCTACTGTCCACACATCTTCTGGAGGCCTCATATTGTTAAACCTAGGACAATAGAATAAATCTTGACCCTTTTTTTTTTCTGAAAAGAGCGTTTATAAAGCAGTGAGTAGAATTAATATCCTGGATTTTTTTTTTTTTTTCCCGAAGCTGGAAACGGGGAGAGACAGTCAGACAGACTCCCGCATGCGCCCGACCGGGATCCACCCGGCACGCCCACCAGGGGTGATGCTCTGCCCACCAGGGGGCGTCGCTCTGCCGCGACCAGAGCCACTCTAGCGCCTGGGGCAGAGGCCAAGGAGCCATCCCCAGCACCCGGGCCATCTTTGCTCCAATGGAGCCTTGGCTGCGGGAGGGGAAGAGAGAGACAGAGAGGAAGGAGGGGGGGCGTGGAGAAGCAAATGGGCGCTTCTCCTATGTGCCCTGGCCGGGAATCGAACCCGGGTCCCCCGCACGCCAGGCGGACGCTCTACCGCTGAGCCAACCGGCCAGGGCCCCTGGATTTATTTTTATATGACCAACAGTGTGATAGGCTTGTGTGTAAAAGTGATGAAACCATTCTGAAGGGCAGAACAGAGCCAAAAGGATATCCTGGAAATAGACAAACATTAACTTTGTACTAAGAATGTATTTATTTAGCAAACACTGTGTCAGGCACTCTTATAAGTACCTTAAAATTTACTTATTCTTTCATAAAGGCAGAAGTAAAGCACATTAATTAAAATTAATACATAATACATTGCTAATAATTTTACATTAAAGGACAATAAAAATATGAAAGAATGGTCATATAATCAAAGATAAGTACAAAAGAATGGCAGGAATATAGATAATGTGTCATTAAGGCTAAACTCAAATTGAGTTAAGGAATTATAAAAGTTGACAATGAAAATTGTATTTGTGAGAAAAATAAACATAGGCCTATTTCATTGTTCTACTGACTGACAAGGAAGAGAAGGTGACCTGGTGGCTTGCCGCCGTCCATGTTGTCAAGGAAAAAAAAGATAAAATCGTTTCCTCATTTCTTTATATCCCCCTCATTCCTTTATGGATTTCACTCAGACTTCTCACTTAATATTTGTTGAGTTAATAACTGAAAGAGTAAACTAACAAGCAAAGAAATAAGTTGCATTATCTTTCATTTATAAACGGTAGAAGCATGGACAAAATGAAATTCATTGCAGAAGAGAACAAACAGGCATCAAGCTAGCTTACATAAACCATATCATTCTATCTCCAGTGGAAATGGGGAACAAGGAAGAGGAGGTTTGACAACATGGAAAAGGGAAGTCCAAGTCAGCTCAGAAGTCAGGGGTCCAAGTGGATATCAAGGAGCAACAGTGACCAATGGCGGGGGTCTAGCAGTAGTGAGAACCCACAGTACTTACATGAACCCAAACCCTTCCAAAGGTTTCCTCTGCAAGCCTTGCCTCCTTCCCTCACTAACTCTGGGAATATGAATTGATAATTCTTTCGACATTGAAAAGCTTGTTAATGTTATTTTTTAATGTTGGTAGAAATAATCATTGGTGAGAGCTACTGTTGAGAGATGCGAAACCTCGCGACAGAAAGAGAGGCACCAGGCCTATCAACTGCCCCAGAACAACTGCCAAGAGGTGCCCATCAGGGGGACTAATGGTCCCAGCGCATGGGGCCCTTCAGGAGCTTCTGAAAAGAACCCTGCTTGGACTTTGCCAGAACTGCTTCCAACCATTTTGGGTCATTGAAACGAATGCAGACATGAAAGAAAAGAGGTTCTTAACCACCTGGTGGGCATCCACAGTAAGGTTGAGAGTGAGTGCCTCTCTCACATCCCCCAGAAGAGATAATAACAATCTCCTGCCAGGACACATGGTAGATAGAAATTCAAGGAGAGAAGGGGTTGGACAAGTCTCAGAGGGCCAGGTTGCAGCCTGGCTCTAGAATTACCAGTAGAGGGTATATCTAAGAAAAGAGCTTTATACAAGAGAAGTATCCAGAACAAACAAGGAATAGTACTAATTTATATTTTAAACTGAGTGAGATCAATGTGGTTATTGTGAATAGCCCGAGGGGCCACATTTTATGGAGAAGTCTTGTCAAAATAGAATGAACTGAGAAGTAATGGGAAAGAGCAGAAACGACAAGGAAGACACGCTAGATGAGAGAAGTCTGAAAGGGCAAAAGGCCTTTCACTGAAGGAAAGAAAATTCCCGAGAGGAACAAATACCTATTCAAAGAGCTGTTATTTGAAGGAGGGATTGGTTTCCATTACACCCAAATATTAAAACAAGGACTCACAAGTAAAATTTTATAAACTGATGTCTTAGGCTCAATGTAGAATTTTGGAACAACATTACATACTCCAATGCTCATGCATCTAAATACTACACACCTTTCGCAGGACATGGAAATGCAATGCGCTGATTGGCCACTCGTTCTTGGAAAGGAGAGTTATACGGAGGTTCTAGATCTTCTAGTGTAGGTGGTTCTATTAAAAAAAAAAAAGCATTATCACAGGCTTTCTGTGGGCAATATCAAACTCTCCCAAAGCATCACTGACCATCTACATTGGTGAGTTGATGTCTTTCCTAGTTCTTGTAAATACAACTCATATTTCTAACTCCCAGACATTCCTATCCAGACATGACCCAGGGATCTAAAACTCCTAACATTCCCGCAAAAACTCGTTATTGAGTGCTTCCCACCATCCTGTCCTGTTTCCTTTATTCCTTCAGCTAAGACACCATGCTCCACCCAAAGTCTGTGTCTTTTTCCCTTACCCTGGCCTCCACATCCAATCAGTCACATAATGCCATACACTTCACACACCTGTACCTTCCCCACTACCCTACTGTCACGTATTCCAAACCCTTAAAGAGCTACCATATTTTCCCATGTATAAGATGCACCTTTTTTTGAAAAATTTGGGATCTAAAAACTGGGTGTATCTTATATAGTGGTTGGAGATATTTTTTTATTTGCATTTCCCGCTTTTTCGCATGGATGAGGAATTGTATAAATTTTATGATGAATCAAACTTGAGTTCAATAACTTTATGCAATACATTTTTTTTTTCAAAATTCAGGCCCCAAAATTAAGGTGTGTTTTATATATGGGAGCATCTTATATATGGGGAAATATTGTATTTCAATAGGTTTCTCATTGGGGTCTTTTCCTCAAACATGTGCCCATGTGGATTCATATTCCACAGAGCCCTCAGAATAGTCTCTCTGTGCCACAAGTCTCCACATGTGGCTTAACCGATTATAGTAATTACTCTTATTCATTTTGTCTGTAGGATAAAGTTGTACACCTTTCTTCAGTGCACCCTCAGTGCATCCAAAGTCTCACGATCCATTCATTTCATGTATACATGTGGGATTCACTCCACATCCTTCACTCCCCAAGTGTAATCCATCACTATTTCCTGGTGCTTTCCGATCCTGATTATTTTCTGAGTCCATCCCACACTTTCCATCAGTCCCAATAACATCATCTTTTGCCGGAAACCACTTCAAGTCTCCCGGTGCTTCTTCTCACCTTTTCTAGCTAAACCATTCTCAGCCCAGAGAATGACCTTTCAAAAACAAACTCTGCCATATCACTTCCCCAATAATACGGCCTCTAAGTCTTTTCATTGCACTTAAAATAAAGTCTAAATACCTCACTCTGGGTCCCTAGATCTCAGATAACCTGGCTCACGATCACGTGTGCAGCCTCAGGTTGCTCGGCATTCAGTCTGGAAAGCAGGCATCTTTTATTGACTGAGTTATTGATTTACTCCAGTGTATCCAGACTGCCACATTCCCCCCTTTCCCATTCTATGTTCTTTTCCTGGAAGGCTCTCCCCGCCGCATTCTACTGCACCCCTGCCTGTCACCTAACACATTTCTAACCATTCTTCACATCTCAACTGGCATGTCCCTACCCTAAGGAGGGCTTCTTTGATCCAGCTTTCTGTTATAGATGTAGATATTGCTACCATTCCAGGATGGCACTAACCAGTTTGTAATTATGAGATTATTTTACAATGCCCATCTCTCCCTTTAAAATATAACCATAAGTGCTTGAAGTTTACTGAGTGGATGAGTGAACTGGAGAAACTCTCCAACAGCGTCTTGGCTGCACATCCAAAAAGAAGTGCAACGTAACAGGGACAAAGTATTGAGTACTACGCTAAGTACGACACCTGCTTATCTTTCCTTCTTATCTCCGCACTGGTGGTCTCCCTGACCAGGAATGCTCTGCCCCTTGATTTCCACATGGCTGGTTTCTCACTGTAACAACATCTCACTCTAAATATCACCTTCTCACAGAAGTCCTACCTGAGGATCCAAACTAAAGTAGCCAAGTGCTGGGAGCCTCACCCCATCTTAATTTTCCACCTAGCACTTCTCACAATGTGTATTTTTATTTGTTTGTTTGCCCGCTCTCTGCCTATTCCCAGTAGAACAGCTCACACAAGCAGGTGCTTTTGTCCTTGTCACTACTTTCTCCTCACTGCCTACAACGGGATAAACACCTGCTAGGAGCTTGGTAAACATCTGTAGCTTGAAGTAATAATTATTGATCTTTAAACCCTCTAAACAAGGCCAACCAACACCATGATAGGGAACTGTGGAACTAGATTTTCAAGGGATCAATGCTGAGCACACGCTACTATTATGAGGCAAAATCCTACTCCACCTCGCTGTACACACAATTTCTCCTAAACCAAAGACAGTGGGTGGGGCAGTGATTTAGGATTGACTCCATCATCTACCTCATTCATTAGCAATTTCATTTTCAAAGGTAAACATGCAAAAACAGATACAGGTTTAGTAATGGTGTGGTTTCACTGCTTTCTGTAATGGTTCTCCTGTCAGAGTTAACTGAAGAGCCATAAAGGTTACAGAAATCTTCTGAAACTGATCCAAGACTATCCAAGACAACCTATTTTGTATATAGATTCCAGGGATCTCCCCCCCACTCTCCACCCCCACCTATGCCCCCCCAAATCACCTTGGACATGGAGTGTTATCTCTGTTTCATCGCTGCCTGCTATGTTAGCAGCAACACAGGTATATATGCCTGCATCTGAAAGCATGGCCTGGCTGATGCTTAGCGTTCCGCCCAGATGGTTAACATGCTGCATTCCATCAACCAGCACGGCGCTGCCACCTTTAAACCACGTGATCACAGGAAGAGGCGTGCCCTGAGCACTGCATGGAATGTCCACTCTTTGACCAACTTGGACTTTCATAGCTTTAGGGCCACGCTGTATCTTTGGAGGAACTGGAAAAAATATAGGCATTAATAATCCAATATTTTAATTTTTTCCTTCCTTTTCTCACTGTAAATGAGAGCGCCTTACCAAGAGGCAGTGTGGCAAAGCGGAATAACCTCGGTTTGGACCCAGGGTCGGGTCACTTACTAACTCTGTGATCGAAGGCAAGAGAGTCAATTTCTTGAGACCTGTTTGTTCGATAATCCCAGCAAAATAACCTCTTCAACACCAGCGTACAGCAAGGACTGTGCGACATAATAAATACGTAAACTCCAGGAAGAGCAAACATTTTAAAATGTTAAGTTTCCTTTCATTTGTAAATAATTCAAGGTTTAAAACCCACTTAAAAGGCAATCCAGGTAATTTATAAAATGTACAAGAGAAAACAAAAAGCGTTTCTCTCCCTGTACTCTTAGTTTTCAATCTCTCTGTATAAACCAGACGGTAATAAAAGTTATTCATTGTATCCTCTGCTAATTTCAGAGAAGAAAAGCACCCTAAAGTCTCTATTATTTCTCTTTATCTACCTTTCTTTAGCAATTTACATGAGATAATTTACTAAACCACTGGCATGTATTGCTGGATTCCACATGCTTGTAAGGATAGAATTAGGATTTATGTACCTTACACTTCTAAAAAAGCCCCAGCTGTCTGTCCTTTCTTTTAAACTTAATATTTAACCATTATTTTCTAAAGGTTGTCACTAAGAACAACCTTAGAAGTTTAATACTATTACTGTCATTATTTTATGAAAGAGAACACTAGATAAGAGAGAAAAGGTAATACACCCAGTGACGTAGGGCTAGTAAATGAGTAACTCGAATCGGATTTGAAATCCCTTAATCAATAAGACACACTATTGCGGTGATTAATCTGAGAGTGATACGTGGTCAGTGCGATCTGAGAAAGTCTGGCCCCTACACAAGGCCTGACTTAGCCTACATGATAGTGGAATGGATAACTGGACAGATTATGATGAATGGAGGGAATAAAGCAGACTGATGACGACAGAGTTTTAACGTTGTTTAAAAATCCCAGGAAGCAGAATGTTTTCAGCTGTTGGTGCTCTCTGAATAGTAAAAAGACCATTTAATTACCATTAAATTCTTCCTGGAGAACTCACATTCACTTCTACTAAAAGCCATCAGTCTCAACAAATTTTTATTACTGTGCATCAACAGTAACCGTAAGTCACTGTGGACATCTCGCAAAACTGGGATCCAACCTTTTCATACTGCTCATTTAATGGAAAAGGGGAGAGTTGTTCACAGATGGCAGATAAATCTTTCAGAGTAAATTAACAAAAATCACATCTCAGATTTTAGGAAATTATTCTCTAGTTACATACAATTTAGAGGTTAACTGTCAAAGAAACTGGGGTGATGAATTTCCCTGAAGCCAGCACACAGATATCTATGCCTTCATTTCAGAACTCACCATGAACACTTAATTTAACAGACTGAGTCACGTTCCCTGCAATGTTTGTGGCAACACAAAGATACATCCCACTATCTGAAATGCGGGCCTCTGTGATCTTCATTGAGCCAGAAGGGAGGAACGTGTGTCTGAAAGGAAGAAACCACACAGACTAGTGAACATGAGTGTTAAATATCCCCCATGCATTGTGGCATTACTAGTCTGCAAGCAGTATTTGAATCCATTTTCCTATCTAGAATGTCTCTGTAGACACCTTAAAACTCAGCTTTATTTCATAATTATCTTGTGTATTCTGTATGATGGTCTTTGCAAATACACCAGTTTTCTTTTTCCTTGAAACTTAACTTAATGGTCTGAAATCATCAAATAATTGTACATCTCTGGTTTATCAAGTTGCAGGTATACAAAGAAAATATATATTTATTAGTAAATTTTGATGTATTTTTAATACTGTTTTTTTACAAAGTTTTATTTAAAAATTTAGTGTGTTAAAATAAAGGCAAAAGAAGGTACATGTGCAATTCTTGAATATATAGACTGTACTTCCCTTATAGAACCATAGTTTAGCTGAGTGAATCAGACCTACATGTAAGAATTTTATTACATGAAGTGTGTTAACGTACACTTCCAGGGAGATAGTGGGGGCCAAACAGACCTACTTAATATCAAGACTTCTTATAAAGTTAAGACAAGAAAAGTGTGCTGTTGGTTTAGAGACAGACAAACGGATAAATAGTAAAGGACAGAGGTCCTCGCAAGAAAGAACTCAACACATAACATGCCGTATCAGAGTTGTTAGTATTACAAAAAGCAAGGAAAGGACCGACTATTCAAAAACAGTCTTGGATAACTGGCCCCCAACATGGGACAGTACATAAATAGAAGTAGAGCACTACTGAATACAGTACACAACATATAAATTCATATAAATCAAAGTCCAAAATGTGAAAAGCAAAACTGAAAATAATGGAATAAAACAATGCAGGCAACGTTTATGATCTTCATAAAGTACAAGTCTTAAAAAAAAATACATTAATACATTGAACTACATAAAGATTTAAAATTCTCTACAACCAAACACTTTACATAAATAAACTTCAAAGCCTCACACTGCACTGAGAGAAGATAATTTCAACACAGACAACAAACAGAGGAATGTTATTAAGAACAGAGACCTGGCCCTGGCCGGTTGGCTCAGCGGTAGAGCGTCGGCCTGGCGTGCGGGGGACCCGGGTTCGATTCCCGGCCAGGGCACATAGGAGAAGGGGCCATTTGCTTCTCCACCCTCCCCCTCCTTCCTCTCTGTCTCTCTCTTCTCCTCCCGCAGCCAAGGCTCCATTGGAGCAAAGATGGCCCGGGCGCTGGGGATGGCTCCTTGGCCTCTGCCCCAGGTGCTAGAGTGGCTCTGGTCATGGCGGAGCGACGCCCCGGAGGGGCAGAGCATCGCCCCCTGGTGGGCAGAGCGTCACCCCTGGTGGGCGTGCCGGGTGGATCCCGGTCGGGCGCATGCGGGAGTCTGTCTGACTGTCTCTCCCCGTTTCCAGCTTCAGAAAAAAAAAAAAAATACAAAAAAAAAAAAAAAAAAGAACAGAGACCTAATTTCTACATTCAACAAGAAAAAGACAAATCACTGGAAAACTGTGTGGCATGTTTAAAGAGGTGATTCTCAGATAATACCAATGGCCAACGAGCAAACGAAAGCATGCTGGGCTCACTGGAAGTCAGTCACATGAAAACTAATACAGATGGAAGATAGCATTTCATACCCATCTAACGGACAAAAATGTTTAAGTCAGTCAATACCACGCATTGATTCTACTGTGGAAACAGGTACACCCAGATCCCGTCGAGGAAGAGCTAAGTAACCAGTACTACCCCTTTGGAGAGCGATTCAGCAATGTCCATGAAACTGAAAACAGAAATTCCTTCTGACCAGAAACTGTAGTTCTAGGTACAGGTAGGTCTTAAAGAAACTCATGTATATGTATATAGAGATATATATAAAAAGGTATTCCCTGAAAAGTCTTGTTTGTAAAACCAAAAGAAGAAATAGAAAACAACCAAAAATATAAATGTCTATAAGTAGGGAAATGTATATATAAAATGTAGAATGTGGTAGTTAAATTAACTAAATCTATATGTATACAAATGGGTACATGTTGACCTAATAGAGCAAACAGTACAGTGATAATATAGAATATGTTACAGTGGCAAACTGAATACACTCAAAACAAAATTTAAAACACAAAAAACAATATTCTATACTATGTATTTTATGCTACATATGTATAGGATGTGCACCAATGGAGAGGGAAATAATGGAACTTCAACTTTATCTGTAATGTGGTGTTTCTTTTATTCAAAAATATTCAAAGCAAATATCTTTTCAAAGAAATAGTAAAATTATGCAAAGTTCTTGTTTATTTTTTCCCTCTCCAATGGAAGTGAAACTAAAGTGGCATGAATTTATAGCTTCAAAACTACACATCAACAAGTCTAACAGACAATAGCTAAGACTGTAATTCTTATTCCACCGGTAACTTTTGACATGCCAGTGAGTACAAACAGTAATTGCTATATAATTTCTTGAGAACCACTGTGGAATATACATTATTTTATATAATCCTTCAGGCAAGTATTATCCCCATTTCATGAACAAGAAATCTGAGGTTCAGAGAGGTCCCCTGGAAAAACTGCCCAATGTTGCAGGCAAAAGTAAAATTAAAGTCATTCCTGCTTGGCAACAAAACTCGTGTTCCTGCATTCTGTTTTCCATGTCACTTAGCTTATCAACTATATTGTCTCAGTGGGCCTTGATACTATATATCCAAGCATTTAATCAACAAGGTTTTTTACAAGACTACCTAATGAAAGTCAGATCCTAGACATTAGAGTATCTACTGTGTTTCATTCCCCTGTGGAGTAATGGAGTCTACGTGTAACATGCACTTTGTGCTAACATGAATCTATGTATAAATATGCTCCATTTTCACAGTCACCTTTGCAAGATGCACCTGTGGAAAATTACACCAAAGCTGAGTTTTAGCATTTCTGATATAAAAAGAATGGCTTAGAAGGCATATATATTTTCTGTAGGCTCAAATGTGCAGGCGAACACCTCAAACGTAAGTTATTTTTTGAAACAATTGACAAGCTGAATAGGTACACCCCTCTGTCTGAGAGAGTGTTTCCGTGTGTTGTTCAGCCAGGGATCCTACCTTGGAGAGAACGGCGAGATGAGCTGGCTTTCTCTGGCCCAGGTAATTATGGGAGGAGGCAAGCTCTTTACTTCACATGGAAGGGTCACCTCTTCCCCCGCAAGGACAGAGATCTCAACAGGCTTGTCCTGGGACAGTCCTCTTTGCTCTCCAAACACTCGGGGCCTTACTAAAATAAACAAATGTTTTGGGAGGGACATAGTACATTGAGAACATTTAATTTACAATAGAATACAGGCTACTAATATTCTTAAGTAACTTACAAAAAGAAGCTATTTATTCTAAGGTCTGGGGCATATCTAACACTTTCCATAAATACATTGATAGTCAGAGGTAAAAGAAAAATGACCAGAAAGTTTCCCTTTTAGCTCTTCCTTTATGACACCCCAAAGAGGTCACCTGGGATGCCCTTCCAAGGCCTGCCACCTGCAAAGGGAACCCCAAAGGCGGACTGCTACCCAAAATTATGGCCGAGGTTTGGCTGTGCTGGAAGTTTGAACTAACGGGTGTCTTTTCTTTTTTTTTTTTTCTTTTGCATTTTTCTGAAGCTGGAAACAGGGAGGCAGTCAGACAGACTCCCGCATGCGCCCGACCAGGATCCACTCGGCATGCCCACCAGGGGGCGATGCTCTGTTGCATCCAGAGCCACTCTAGCGTCTGAGGCAGAGGCCACAGAGCCATCCTCAGCACCCAGGCCATCTTTGCTCCAGTGAAGCCTCGGCTGCAGGAGGGGAAGAGAGAGACAGAGAGGAAGGAGAGGGGGAGGGGTGGAGAAGTAGATGGGCGCTTCTCCTGTGTGCCCTGGCCAGGAATCGAACCCGGGACTCCTGCATGCCAGGCCAACACTCTACCACTGAGCCAACCAGCCAGGGCCAGAACTAACGGGTGTTTATGAAAAGGGTCTGGTGTAATGAACACACTCCTTGGGACAAAACCATACATTTTTTTTCCAAAAGGCTATACAATTCCTCCCCCTTGAAATCAGAGTCTAAATAGAGGAGCTGTTGGCTGGCAGCAACACATGTAAACCTAGGGGAACCGTTCACTTTTAGGGTATAGCTTTCTGGTAACATTATTTGGGAGAGAAATGTGAGTTTTGGCAGAGAACATGGAAAAAAACATTCCTCCACGGGCTCTCACCATAGACGGTCAGCTGCACTTTCCTCTTGGCGTAGCCGGCAGCATTGGTGGCGGTGCAGACGTACTCCCCACTCTCCTCGCCCCCCGGCGACACCACGTACAGACTCCCATCAGCCCCCGCGGAAAACTTAGCACTGCTGGTGGAAATCAGCTCACCTTTCTGCAAGACACCACCAGGACCAAAGTGTTTTTTAAGATAATAAAGAATGACTTAATGTCTGGAAGAAGGTGGAAAAAAATCTCCAAGAGGGGAATACAAGATTTCAAAAACCAAAACAAAATGCTGATCTGAAGAAAGTTATTTGTAAGAAAGATTAAACAAATAAATCAAAGGTGATAGACCTTCATACGGAACTATGCCCGCTTCATTCCAGAGCTACTGAAGAATGGGTAAATAATGCCGGTAGTAAAGGATGGGACAGGGCTTGTGCTAAGCCAGACACTGCTTTGAGCCCTTCTCATAAATTAACTATTTTAACGCTCACACCAACCTTACTAGTAGGAACTAGCACAGCCCCCATTTTTGGAGGCAAGTCTTGAAGCCAAAGGGCAATGTGGAAGTCACAGAGTTGGTTGGTGGGAGAGCTGCTATTTGAACCCCAGCAGTCAGGCTCTGGGGCCCAAACACTGAATCTTTGGGCTTAAGCATAGCACAAAGAAAGAAGATTTCATTTTATATTTTCCTGAAATGCCCTAAACAACTACGTGGTACCAGCCTCTGAACCAGCCTGGGCGTTGCATGTTTGTGTCCAGATGTGGAAGTCTTAACTTTTTTAATTTTTTTTTTTTACTGAGGTCAACACAAATCTCTACATTTTAGCACATTTTTTTAGATGTGCAACATTAGAATGTATGATAAAACATGTTGCTCGTAGCAGTAATTATACAAACAGCACACTTCGGTATTATGCCATCATTTTGTATTACTTTATATTTGCCAGATGTATATTGAGTTACAGAAAATATGCCATTTTAATGGTTGTTCAAAGATGGAAAAGACTTCCTTAAGAAATGGGTTTTTCCTCATTGCAAGAATATAAGTAAAAGCCGTATAACCTCATGACAGGAAGACAGAGGGGAATAAATGGGATTGTATGTGTCTTATTCTGGCTTTCTGGAAGAGCGGAGTCTGGGACAAGATTTGGGGGCAGCAAAGTAAGTGGGACATGATTCCCACTTGAGTGGAGGTGGGCAGAGTGGGGCACAGAAGGAAGGAGAGCTGATAAGGCGTTTCAGGGTTCTGGTTTCTTCTGTGGCAGGGCTGGGGACCCTCTGATAAACTGTGGAGATGCACCTCAGAAGGACTCTTCTGATGGAGGAGCAGCGAGGTGTTCATGTAGGACACCTGCTCCCAAGGAGTTATTCCCCCTGCACTTCCTGGACACCTCTTAGCAGGCCTAGTAGCCTTGTGGGGCTTCGGAGAAAGCCCTGAGTCCAAACACCAGCGAGGCACCTGTATGATGTATGGCCCTAGTGGAGCACATGGAGCTGTCCACAGAGATGCGCTGAAATCAAAAGGCCTTGCAGTGGTTCTCAAAGTGCGCCCTAGATTTCCAGGTGCGCCCTATGGTATTCCAGAGAAATATGTGCCTGTTGAGGACCAAAAAACCAACAGGGTGTTTGGAGTTTAGATTTTGGGGGGACAGAGATGTGGGGAATTAGCTGTAAACTGACAGTCTGCCCAACCCCCCACCTCACTTGCCTGATTAGGTTGCAAAAGGCTGTTAAGCTGTGGTGAATTGTTTACACTACCCCCCATGTTCCCGGGAAAGACTGGAGGCAAGTTTCTTCTATCCTTTTTTTGGTGTAAAGTTAAGATGATATGTATGCTGGGTGTTTTCTGTACTTGGTAAAATTCTTGGGTTGCTTTGGAAATGTGATCAGAGACCATTGATTTGCTAATGGCCTCACTTTGCCCTACAAATAAAGTAAGATGCAGTTTTGGGGTGTGCTTTGTTCTTGCCAGCAGCAATTACAGGGCTGTCCTGACCCTCTATTTTTTTAATTCTACGTATTTTCTTAATTTCGCACCTTTTCCACTGAGGACCTGGGATTACTAGCTGCGCTGGTTCACGGCATGTGCCCAGATATAAAAATAAATATACTTTATTATACCATTTCATTATGAAATACCACTTTTTTTGTTAACACATCATTATTATATTTATTATTAACACATCATTATATTATTTTTAGATAAATACATCCAAATAAAATGGATAGATTTCTCAAAAAGAAGCATGATATTGAAGAATATGATTCTGGAAGTGAGCCAAAGTTAAGTGTAAAAAAAATAGGACTTAAAGTCTGACAGGCAGAATTTAATTTATAGCATTTTCCATCACTTAATACTAAACAATACAATTGGATGAGAAACCCATTCATGGAAGCTTCAAGTAATTTTGGTTTAACATTAATAGAAAAGGAACTGGCAGCTATATCCACTGATCATAGACTGATGAATAAACATAAGGAATTGTCTCTTGAAGCTTTAAAGATTTCTATAAAAGAAGAATATGTGGCAATATCTAAAAAAGCTTTAAACATTTTACTACAATTTTCAACATCCTATTTTATGTGAATTAGGATTTTCTACCCTCAACATAATTAAGAGTAAAAAGAGAGAAATTCTTCAATGTATTGACAAGGAAATGAGAGTTTGCTTTTCAAATATATGCCCAAACATTGAAAAATTCACTAGGGCACATCAGGCTCATGTTTCTCATAAACACAAGAATGAAAAAACTTAACACATTCGTGCCAGGATCTGCCGAATTTACTAAATCTTACTAAGAATGTTCTATATATATAAAAGATAACTTTTTTGTCATTATTGTATTTTTTAACCCTCTTTTTACAAATTTTAAAAAGCATAACTCAAAAAATGTAGCATAAAAATGTTTTTTAATGTCAGAATATATTTAATTTTGTCGTATTTATTTTGTTTAATTACTATAAAAGCACGCTTAAAAAAAAGCACGCTTGGACTTTATATTTTTTCTTTAATATTTGACTTAATTATTATAACATATTTCTCATAAATTTGTATATAGTGCACCTACAATTATTTGTAGGATTTTAAATGTGCCCTGACTTTAAAAAGTTTGAGAACCACTGGCTTAGGGGATGGGGTAAGGGGTGAGAAAAGACAGGCTACCACCCAGAAAATACCTAGAAAAGTCCAGGGCACGCAGAATGTGCTTTGTGAGTGTTCCCTCTGGGTGGTTAACACTATATTCAAGCATCAGGAAGGTGATTAGGGATATTTTAAGGTCCTTTCCAAGTGGTACAACTGTACAAATTTCCCTTTATTTTTTTTATAAGGTTTTATGGGACAGTCACGAGTTCCATGTATGATTAATGGTATTTGAATATTGTTAGAACACGCAACATCAACACACAACCACTCGCTATGCCATTTACCTTGGACCAGGTGATAGACGGCTTGGGAATGCCACTCGCTTTGCAGGGTAAAGTTACTGGGATGCCTTCGATTGTACTGAGTATCTGCTGCCCGTGCTGAATGGTCGGCAGGACTGAAAAAGGAAGCAACAGTCAGAGTCTGAGCACCTGTCAATCCATTTAGTCCTTCATCTCTAACAGTTGCACAGTTTTAGGATAGGTTAAATATTTGTAAGAGCTAGCGAAGACTTGATATTTTCTGATAGAAATGTAGGGTAATTTGCAAGGGAGTGTCATAAACAAAGCAAATACAATAGCTAAAATATGAAGAATATAATAAAATTTAAAATCTAGTAATTAATTATGTGTAATAAGTTGACTTTTCTAACAAAAATAAGAGAGGTTTGACGAAAACCAATTTTTCCAAGGAAACTCAAGATACAACTACATCCTAAGAGTTATACAGTCAGAGCCTCTCGTCATTGTCTATTACCCATGAGGTTGCAGTGAGCTGACATAAATGTTGCCCAACTCCAGAGAAATGGGCTGTAAACCCATTAAACATCTGTCTATACATAAGACTCACTTATCAAGCTACTAAATTTAACCTAAAAAAAGGATTTATTTTCTTCAAAGGAATTCAACAGTAAAACCTGAAAGGCCTTAGGAGTTTACATTTAAAAGACTAAAAGATTCTAAGCCAATATGTCTCACTAAGAACAACATATCTTTTGACTTGATAAACCAACTGACAAATGAACATTATATGAGGAGAAGCAAAAGAAGAAAAGTGTTTATTATTCTATTCTGTGTGTATCTCAATCATAAGCAACTTGTGTGTGAAAATTAGCAACACTCAGTGTTCTCAAAAGAATGGATTTGACCAAAGAAGCTTCCATACATGGAAGATCCTAACACGTTGAAAGAAACAATAAAAACCCAATAATACGAGGCATTTCCTTTCCTTTCCTGGAAAGATAAGACTAGAGGTCAAGTGCTCATTGTGTCTCTTGCCTTTAAGTCAAATTTCTCTAGAATTATCACAGCTCTCCTGGAGTAGAAGTTTATCATACCAAGAGATACCAGAGACCTCAGTCCACAAACTTCCTTGGAAGGCTTGGATGAGCTTTGCTACACACTAATATTTTCCTAAGGCTGGTTTTATTCTTCAGATAATTTATTCCTAAAGAATTGGCAAGAATCTCCAGACCTAAACAAAAATGTCAGGTTACTCTCTAAAGCAAGAAATGTAATTTCCAGAATCACTGTGGATTAATCCACTTCCAACTACACTGTCATTTTGCAGCAACATGGTTAAGCTGTACTCTTAAATGCACATTGAGTTTGACAGCTATAAAGAAAAGTAGCAAATTGAAGCAACAGTTGTTCAAATCTGATGTCATTTGAGTATGAGGAGCTATTTCTTCCCAGATTGCCAATCATGGAAATCAACATGACAAGTTAATGGTTTGTCATTTTAATTTGCATTTATATTTGCATTCATTAATTTATTCTTTTAAGAATAGGTTGAGAGCCTTTGGCGAGTCTTCTTAAAAGGGACGGAAGAGTGGCCATGCTTCTTAACATACATGCAGTACCTGTGACGCTGCCTCACTTCCAGCTCAAAGACAAACCTGTGGCCTAAAGGGATGGTTGGTTTAGTTCCTGTCAAATGGCTGAGCAGTTGTTTTTCTAATCTAACGAACTAAATCAGTTACTCATTTTGGACTAAGATGGATGAAACTATGTTCGAAATGACCTTGCACCTTTTAATTGTTAAAATTTGGTGCATCATGATATGCTACATCATTGGTATACCTGTCTTGTCCTCTGGCCTTGCAGACATCACAACTAATTGTGTCACTCTTTCACCCAAGTGACAATGTGCCTCAGAATCCTTCTCAACACTGTATTTTGGCAGCTGATAGAAGCCAAAGGGAGATGACAGGAATGGACTTTTACACTAGATTTTCAAACCAATCCATAAACACTCTCCAGGAAATGTAAAATCTATGAACTGTGGTCTAGAAATGTCTAACCACTATGCTGTACCCCCGAAATTAACATAACATTGAATGTCGACTGTAATTAAATAAATAAATTTCAATAAAGGTGAATCACGTTATAAAAAGATGGTCTGCGTCCACTGAAAATTTCAATTGACCAAGCAAAATTTGCAAATCATTGGATTCTCCAATTCACAGCCTAAAAAGAAGAATGAATTAACTACTAAAAATAAACGTTCTTTGTTACTTTCATCTCTGTACACAGAACTATTTTGTAATACCACACACACACAAAACAATGTTGCAAAGTCTTTAAAGGGAATATACAAAAAAAGTTATGACAATATATCTTAAACCACAAAGCTGGCACTTATATACCGAGATGAAAAATGTTTGTAAGTTAGTCACGAATGGAAAAAGATAGCTTCTGGATTTTCTTCTTTGTGACTGGTAAGTTATTTAACATGAGGAAAAAAAGATTGTTTGGAGCACATGAAGTGACCTTTAGTAAAGTTTAGGTCATTTCTAGCTAACACACAAAGGGGTTATTAGTAAGGACAAGCTTGTTTCACAATCCAAAAAAGAAAAGGCAATTTGGATTGTATAATAAATTCAGCTTGCCTGAAATTAGAATGTATTTTTAAACATAACTCTTTGAGAACTGAGTTCACTTTTATCAATTAAGAAACCACTTACAAAAAGCCCTTGGCGAGACTCAGCTAGGCGATTCCCAGTAATGTCTTTTTTGTAGATGGGAAAGGAAAATCTGGAAACAGCCTTAACAATGTAAATACTGTTCAGGAAATAAAGCTTTTTGTTAAGAATAACAATTAGGAAAGATATCTACTTTTTATAACTAGAAGAACAGAATTCTCTGACTTGGAGATATGAACCCAGCTTTGAACATGATTCAGAAAGAAGTACAAAGGGTGTGTCTCTTACCATGCACATCCACAGTGGTCGTTTTGTTAATGGTTCCAGCAACGTTAGTGGCCACACAAGTATAATCACCTCCATCCTGAATGCGAACTCTTTCAATATGGAGACTCCCATCACTGCGGACAGTGATGTAAGGATTTTGGACCAACTTTAAAAAAAAAAAGTCATTGTTAATTAAAAAGGCAATGTGGTTTAAGCCAAAACTAAATCTGCTTTTTTTTCAACAGGGTTATTAAATGTCTTATAAAAGAACACAATATGTTAACATCCTTAAGCGAAAAATACTGAGCAGAAAATGTTACCCAGGGTAGTAGCAATTGTATGTCACCCTGATATTCCAACAGAAATGACACCACCTCCCAGAGTTTGCACATGCTGGAGGAAGGACAGAAACAGACACACCATTTGTTTCTTGCTTCTGTATTTTCTGTTATCACTCAGGACCCAAATTTCACTGATAATTTTGACTTCTGGGTTAATCTGCTCTTTTGCAAAGAGTCCTCCTTATCACTTGCAAACCAACTGATCTTTTTATTTTGACAAATAGGCATTGATTCAAACTGACAGGATGTGACTTACTTGCAACACCCACCCTTCTCAGTGATGGATGCAAATATTAGAGGACAATGTATGATAGGGAAAGTGTGTCACAGAGGACTGGCAATATTTTCCATTGTCAGAATGGTCACCTCTAAATGTATGCCTTTTGTTCAATCACAGTGGACCTTAGGGCTCAAACAGGATCATTCTATGTTATACGGGCATTTATTATTATTGGTTGAAATGTACTAATTTTCCTCCAGTGTGTATACAAACATGAAGAACTTTACTTATTTCATTTTACTTAGTCCATAAAGTCGATCGACTTCTTACTGGAACTTCAAGAAGAGAGTGAGTCTAACTGCTCTGGAAAGTGGAAGAAAAAATGCTGTGAACTAGGTGAAAATTTATTGCCACAGATTCTGTTTACAGAAAAATTCCATAGAACTGAGAGAACCTTCCACATCCTTTCATAATTAAAAGTTCCACACTGAAAAACAGTGACACAAAACAGAGTCACATTTTAAAATAGTTCACAATGAAAGATATAAATGTTTGAAGTTAATAATAAAGATTAATATATAAAATGGAAGAATTTTTACGAGAACATTAACATTTCATTATGTCCTGCAAAGAAGTATATAAAAATATTTAACAGCTATGAAAATAGCTTCATACTTGTTTCAGTTTTTACATTCGGAGATTTATCATTACATTAAATGTAATTCAAAACTATACAAATAGCACTATTGATTATTTCTCAATCTTGTTAATTCCAAAGTAATATGAACTGCATAAACATGTTAATACTGAAGAAAAGTTTTGGCACACTTACAAAATATATTTTTGTATGTTTACCAAATTAAAATTTCAATGGTTGGAATACATGGCTTCTTACTGAAGAAAATCAGGAATGTGAATGCATGAATTTAAAATGTTCTTACCATGGCTGAATTCTTGATCCACCGACGTTCTGGAATGGGATTTCCAGCCAGGAGAGCACAAGGCAAAGTAAGCTGCTGTCCTTCGATGACACTGGCCACTGATGGGCTGATTCCAATGAGTGGAGCAACTGAGTCAGAGAGAGCACAGGCACTCGTGACTCAATTTCACCCAAAAGGAAGGCAAACTAAACTCTTTTATAGTCCAACATGCCTTCACATTGTTATTTTAAAAAATGATTTTTCAGGAACAAGATTTTAAAATGTAAATGGGTACGATTTGGAAAATAGAGATAAAGGATCTTTCTAATCCGAGAACGGCAAGAGGACAGGCAACAGCACGGAAGAAGAGGAAGTAAAATGGAATACGTCTATGGCTCGGGAGGCCAGAAATGGCAAGCGGAGAAATTCGCAGTGTATTCAATGGACGGATAAGAATGACTGGGAGCACTTATAAATAAAAGCGAGGAAGCACCAGAATCATTTTCAGGAAATATTAACCAGTCCCTGTTTTGTTCATTTATTTTGTTCATTAGATTCTGCATAGAAGTGAAGCCATATGATTTTTGTCTTTCTTGGACTGGCTTATTTCACTTAGCATAATATACTCCACGTCTTTTCATGCTGTCCCAAAAGGTAAAATTTTCTCTGAAAACTGTGACTAAGGCTTATTGGAGAAGGGGTGAGATTGGCGAGGAGGCTGTCATTTGCTCAAATAAATAAAATGTAGTAAATTCCCTCAGATGGAATGGTAAAGAAGTAAAGATGTCAGTTTTTTTAGAATCAATAAAGAAATCTGACATAAATCAAAGCAAAAACCATAAGAGATCTACTTGGAAAGTTAAGTACAT
Organism: Saccopteryx bilineata; assembly: GCF_036850765.1. Taxonomy (NCBI): domain Eukaryota; kingdom Metazoa; phylum Chordata; class Mammalia; order Chiroptera; family Emballonuridae; genus Saccopteryx; species Saccopteryx bilineata. Next base: position 293,185,693 of record NC_089491.1, on the reverse strand, counting down.
GTAGATAAATAAAGGGAGATACATAAAAAAATTCTATGAAAGTTTATTTTTTATTTTTTTGAAAGTTTATTGATGAGAAACATGTACTGACAGATTTAAAAATCACACTAAATGCTATAATAATTCAAACAATGTAGAACTCATGCATGAATAGAGTCCCAAGGAATAAACGTAAGAATACAAATTCAGCATGTGACCAAAGGAGCATTTTAATCAGTGGGAAGAGAATATTAATTTAAAGATATTAAAACAAATGTCTTATTTCTTGGAGATCAACTATATTATATTCTTGCTATATCATACACAGAAATAATTCCAAGTGAGCTAAAATAATACATGTAAAAATGGTAAACGAAAAAAAAACTACTGTAACACGTGTGTGCATGTGTCTGTGTGTTCATATTTAGATTTAAATCAACTTATTGAAATTGGCCTTCATTTCTTAAAATGGAAGATAAGAACCTTGAAGCTGATGATCTCTAAGATTTTATTCAATTCTAACACCCTATGAAATATGAAATAGGGTGGGGGAAGGAAGGTTAATCAGGTAATCAGATATTTACCTGGTTTTCTAAAAAAATAAAAGTAGGACAGGCAAGAGGTGATGTAGTAAAAGAAGTCTGATGATTTGGAAGAGTGTGGTGTCTAAGCACTTCACTGATCTTACCGAGTCCGGTCACTGTTATTGTTGTCTGGGACTGGATCTTTCCAAACTGGTTCTCAGCTTCACAGACATAGGTTCCTTTATCACTTGCCCATAAGTCTAAAAAAATAAGAGGTCATTTACTCATTCAACACCACCTCTGGAGCGTTAACTATGTGCTAGGCACCTTGCTAGAGCTGTGGGGGGATAAGACGGTCCTGTCTTTTGGGAGTTCTCATTTCAGGGGGAAAGACGTACACAGATGCCGATGCCTGTACCCCGGTGTGAGCCGGGGTGTGCTGGGGGTCTGCACCCTGAGCTCTGGGGGCAGAGAGCGGAGTGGCTGATGGCGTGTGGAGGAGACAGGGAGGGCTGAATTAGTTTAATGCCTAGCATTTTAATAAAATGACTTGCCCTCATTTTCCTTGGTGTGACATTTTGGATATTAAAATGATTTTTGTTATGTAGAGAGATCAAATATATGAATTTTTTCAGGATAATAAAAAGAATATTACAAGATATTTTTAAGTACAAAGGGTGTTGGGGGACCAGGATGAGGACCACTGGGTTGCAGGTTGTGTGGATAGAGACAGAGGACTGAAGTTGAGGCGGTAGCCCCGTGCCCGATCGAGTGTGGTTTTGTCTCTTGAGTCAAAGGGGAGACAAGAGAAGATTTAAGGAGGGAATGATTGTCATCTTAGCATGTATTGCGACTCAAATAAGCACAGCTTAATCTACCAGTAAGATTGTGACATAGAAAACTGAAACTTTCCACTGTGAATAGTTCCACACCTCCTCAGATAAAGGGCAGTAACAAATGTCCTACTTCTCTGTTAACTATTAGCAGATTAACTGCAGAACAGCATCTGGGAAATGCAGGCAGCGTCCACTCTCAGCAACAGCACACCTTCTTTTGCAAAGGAAGCTGCAGCACATCACTTGGTTAGCAAGCCACACATTGCTTCTAAGCATAATATGTTTTATATCATAAACTCTTGGACTAACCTGTGTATAGTATCTCTAAACACTAGCTTCCTTCTAGATGATTTAATTTGGATGATGGGGAAATCAATGGTCCATATATTGCCCTCTTCTGTTCGTCCTGTTCTTTCAGCTCCTCCAATTGATTTGATCAGAGGTCTAATTTGTTGCTCTTTGGGCTCTTCTCATCCCACCATCATCCCTGTATAACTATGTGAGCCTCCCTGTCCCTCCCTCTCACTCACCTCTCCTCTGATCATGCAGAGGAGTTGTTCTGAAATGGTATTTTCACATGTCCTTTCCTGCCTATGAAAACTGGGGGGGCTTCCCTTTTCAATCTCATTAAATGCATTTCTTTATCTGCACATTGCAGATCCTGCACAGTAAGTACTTTTGTGGCCATCCATTCAGATGGTGGATTGTAAAATGCCTGATTGAGGGACCCTATATTTAACTTCTGTATTCCTCGGAGCCTAGTACGGAGCCGAACACTTAAGAACTTGTAATTAGTTGTATTTGTATTTGAAAGTTTAAGTGGCTAGTGTACATTTAATATTGTTAATAAACATGAAAATCAATTGTTGGATGATTAAGTACTCCAAAGATGCGATTACTTTAAAAAAAACCAATTAATCATTTAAATGTTTTTACTTGTCTGGGGTCACTATCCAAATATTCTTAAACATTATTAGGAAAAATACAAAGTGTTCATAGATATCTGAATGCTTAACAGCTTACAGGGTGGTAGCATATTTGCCATTTTATTTTAATCTTTTGCTCCAGATACATATAGCTCTTAATCAAGAAGTCTCTGTAGGGTATAGGATCCCTATGCATGTGATTATGTATTTTTGGCCAAAAATAATGAATATTCACTAACTACCAGTAATAATCTATCTTTCTCTACAACAGGGTCAATAAAATGTGATCACCTATTTACCTAGAGGTCCAGGTGACTCAATTTATAATAAAAAAAACAATGAGATATGTGGAAGTCATATTGTTTCATAAGCCTTTTTGATATAATGTACATTTACATAAAATATAATTTAGCTCTGGGTGGTTAGCTCAGTTGGTTAGGGCATCGAGTGTCATCCTGATATGCCAAGGTTCGGGTTCAATCCCCAGTTAGGGTACTTACAAGAGTCAAGCAGTGAATGCATAGATAAGTGGAACAACAAATTGATCTCTCTCTCTCTCCCTTTCTCTCCACATCAATAAAAAATAATAAATAATCATAACTCACTTGTGACAACTCTAAAATGCGTTCATACTAGTTTAAAGTGCAATGCAACAAACACCAAATGTACAGACGAGATTAATTCACTGATTTCACTGTTTTAAGCATAACAACTCCTATGCATAAAATATGAATGTTTGATATATATGTACATACTTGTATAAAAATATATTTCCTTTAACCTACTTGAAATAAAGAGAGCTCCTGTTCTTAGCTGGCTGATGGAACTCACTGAAAAGGGCCTTGAGAAGATTGGCATGTTGTCTAATCTCCGCCATTTAATCTTTGGCTCTGGGTAACCTTGGACATGACAAGGTAAGGTCACATTTGAACCAATTTCCATAGACACATCAGCAGGTTCTTGTATAAAAACTGGAGGTGCTAAAAGATATTTAAAACAACAAAAAAAGTCATTGGGATAGTATATGGGCACATTAAATATCAACTTCATTATTAAACTGTAAACAGACTGAATGGGAATCAAACCATTGTTCATATATTATGAATTTACCATTAAAGTATTTTTGTTTGCTATTAAAATAGCAGCTATTTCTTTTTGCTTTATAAATAGAGACCCAAAGATGTTCAACTATCTATTTAAAGTGATGACAAAGAGTAAGAATTTAAATCAAAATTGCTTTAACTCTTTCATTTTAGAAATGTTTTCAAATTTAGTTTATTATATTGCTCAAATCTTTATGTTTTCTTATAAATAAGTTTGCCTTGTAATGAAATATATTTGACACTCTCCAAAACTTACTCCTTTTTGTCAAATTTCTAAATGAACTTAGTTTATAGCAGAGTTCTTTTCTTCAATAAATCATTCTATAACTAGCTAACAGGATTCAATACCAAATTACATCCATTCTATATTACATTCTTCTTCTCGATATTTCATTTTTTCATATTTTTGGGTCAAAGACATTTAAGCTTGAGAATGAATAATACAAATTAAAGTACAAATAATAATACAAATTAAAGTACATATTATAGTATTTGACAAAGAGAGAAATCAATGCTTAAAATCTTAGAGTTAAGAGATAATTCAGGAATGATAAGGTTATAGATAATAAGGCTATAATTATCCACTTAACTCAGGGAACCACCGAAGCCCAGAGGAAGAATCAGAAATATTTCAGAGGCCCACCTTGGAAAACACCAGAATGTAATGTAGGAAGGATGCTGTCAGCAAGCCCAGATAGATGAGGCTCTCAGTATGCCCTCCAGTAATGATGTCTGAGGCACCAGACAAGGAGAAATTCATAGGATACTGTTGGAGGTAACTCATGAAACCTGATCATGTAGGACTGTAAGAGGAGGTATCAAGGAGAGGTACCATTTCTTTACAATATCAAGGTTAAATATTACCATATTTCCTCATGTATAAGACACACCCTTTTTTGAAAATTTTGGGAGTCTAAAAACTGGGTGTATCTTATACAGTGGTTGTATAGATTTTTCCACTTGCATTTAACGCTTGTTTTTGCGCTCATTGTTGTAGACAGTGATTCGTCATCAGACACAGATGACGACAAACTAATGGATGGGAGTTTTGACAGTGATGAGGAGTTATATGAATTTTATGATGAATAAAACTTAAGTTCAATAACTTTATGTAATACAGTTTTTTTTCAATTTTTGAGCCCCAATATTAAGGTGCATCTTATTCATGGGACAGACAGGGACAGACAGACAGACAAGAACGGAGAGAGGTAAGAAGCATCTCTCTTCCAATATGGTAGTTAGGAATTTCAACTTTTACTTACAGAACCAGGGACTGGTATTAAGTGATTCCCATTAATTATGTATTTAATCTTCATTTCAGTACCTAAAGTAGGTACTATTATTACTCTTATTTATAGATGAAGAAGCTGAGACACAGATAGTTAATTTTCTAAGTGTCACATGAATTAAACAGTGGATCTAGGATTGAAAATCAGGTTGATCAACTCCAGAGTCACAATTCTTTGTTATTTTATCAGCCTCCCTTTTTCGATGGGTTCTTAAAACTGCCCACATGTAAGCTGTTTAGCAGGCCAGTAAAACTGGGCAGAGATCACATCAGTCCTTAGTGGGAATTCCAGTTCTCGGATGTACCTCTGTCTTCCGAGCAGCAGTTCTTTACTGGACTGGGATAAAAATCCTTCTCTAGCTTTGCAGCCTTGTGTCCCTTTACGTCCCTACACAAGTCCTAGTCTCTGGACGATCAGGACTCTTCACTCTTCTCCAAACAAGAACTGACCTTTCTCATTCGAGTACCTGTGTTACTGTCATCCTTTTCCCACGCAATGTCAGCCGTTGATTGCGGCTCTGGAAATACCTACAATTCTTTTTTTTTCTTTCAGAGACAGAGAAAGAGTTAGAGAGAGGGACAGACAGGGACAGACAGACAAGAACGAAGAGAGATAAGAAGCATCAATCATCAGTTTTTTGTTGCGACACCTTAGTTGTTCATTGATTGATTTCTCATATGTGCCTTGACCACGGGCCTTCAGCAGACCGAGTAACCCCTTGCTCGAGTCAGCGACCTTGGGTCCAAGCTGGTGAGCTTTGCTCAAAAGAGATGAGCCCATGCTCAAGCTGGTGACCTTGGGGTCTCAAACCTGGGTCTTCCGCATTCCAGTCCAACGCTCTATCCACTGCGCCACCACCTGGTCAGGCCCAACAATTCTTTAATCCAGTTCAAAAGGCTCCTCCTCAGGGCCATCTCTTACCATCCAAATGGTTTTGGGTTCTTCCCTCTCTGAGGTTTTAGGGAACTCACTCTGCAGCACTAACATGGCATTGGCCTTATTCATCCTTTTATTTGACTATACATTTGATCGTCCCTAGAGTTTATTTTTGCAACCATATTTTTATCTTTTATAACAACATAACACTTTGTCCATTACACATGGCCTCAAGGTCTTTGTGAATGAGTCAATCAATATTAAAACATATAATAATCATGTGTGTTTAAATAAGTGTATATGAGAATAATTACCTTGATCCAATGCATTTTAACTTGCCTTTTCCAAGAAAACTGACACTTTCAGAAACCCTATTGTTTGTTTATCAAACCAAAATAAAATTAAGTTACATACCACAGGGAGCAATATGTTTTTAAAAAGGAGTGTATCTGTTGTGATTTTTCTTAATCTGTGTGGGAATTTGACTTATAAAATAATAGGCAAAATAAACACATTGCCATAGTAACTCATTGTTTGCTTAATCTAGCTGTATACGGCCTAGTTCTTTTCCTCTGAAGTGACAGTAGTCATCTATTTTAGAGCTGGCTGCTTTTCTGCAAAATAGAGGTTAACTATAGAAGCCTCCAGTTGTGTTAGGCTCAGAGTGTGGGTAGGTGAATGTGGAGAAAGAACAGAAAATGAATTTCAGAAGAACAAAATGATATGCAGAAGCCTGGGCTCAACCAAGTCCTTGGGAGGAAACCAGGCTCACTGACAACCGAACACAGCCACAGTGGAAATGAAGACAAATTAGCATATTCAGAACTAAGAGAGCCAAGAACAAACTGGAACATAAATGGGTAAGCGAAGTTCAAGTTGTGCCCATAAAACTCAACTAAGACAGGAGAAGTCATCTGAGGAGAAGCAGCTTTGGAAACAGTGTCAGGTACAAGACAAGCACTGGGTCAGTGGATCTACAGACTGGCACCAGACATCAAGGCCGATGAGAGTACCAGGCACTAACTAGGTGAGCGGCCAAGACAGCATCAATGACAAGTGAACCTCAAAAGCGAAGCAACTCCTAACTCAGGCCAAGAAGCTTCCTAAATACTTCCTCCTAAGTGGGGCCAATTCGGACTCCAAGTGAATTACACTGAGTGGATGGTAAACAGATTAAGAGACTGAGGGAAAGGAAGCAGAAGTGATTGTAGTACAAAACCCTGGACTTGTACAGAGGAGGCTGTGTTGCCTGGAGAAGTTACAGCCCACGAGGTGGTTTCAAATGGCAGTTACACTATTTCTTGGTCTGAAAACTTGGAAAATGATTTCACCTCCCCCAGTCTAAATCCCCCCATGAGCAAAAGGGGATGATGGCATTTCTTATTTCCTCTTGTTAAAAAGAGAATGTTCATTAATCATTGAGCAAGTAGTTATCACCGAAATAATAATTATCATTGCTCATAAATAGTGTAGAGTTAATTTATTAAATCATCGTTCTGAGTTTAATGTATCTATTGTTACTTTCAATTCTGGTGACTGCATAGAGTCTGCAAGGACTATGTTGAATCCTCTGTGACCCCCTAAATATTTGTGAACAAGTATCCTGACAATTGCTCAGTGTTAATGCATGTACAGCTTTGTCACTTACTGAGAGATAGGTCTGTCTGCACATATTATTGTGAAGATACAAAAGTTACAGATTAACTATCTTGCTCCAAAATTTATTTCATAAAATTATCCCAGTTCCTTTAGTGATAACTAAATATCTCTTTGCTGTGGCAACTCTTGCATGATATTAGTCAAACAGAGAATTTTCTTTTCTAACATGGCTGAACATACTGTTTTGTTTCTATCAAACCACAAAACATGAAACCACAGTCTACAACTCAAACCCCGTGTGGGGTGGAATGCTGCAAATAACATCACTGCCAGGCCAACATTTTGTTTGATGTAGCCAATCTTCTTGTCTTCCAAATGACTTCACAATCCCTCACCTCTTTTTTAAATGAATAAAAAACACTGGTAACATTCCCCGTTGACCCGAAATGTCTATGACTTAAAGCCAATGATAATGAGAAATACAAAAAGAGAGAGAAGACAGACTCACTTCGAGAAGCTGGAACTCAAGAATAATATTAAGGTCTTTGTATAATAATATAAAATAAAAGTTTTTGATCTAGTATAGTTAATGTGAAGTAATGGTCCCATAAAAACAATCTGAAAACCCAAAGGGTTACATGATATAGCTAAAAGCATGTTTTTCTTCTTAAGTCATAAGCTACTTAGATTTATGCCCCACAGTTTTGGAACTCAAACGAATAATGAATAATTCTGTGCACTACTAATAGTAGTACTTAACTCGTCTCAAGACCTTTTTTAAAACAATTCACGTGGAGTCAATGACTTTCACAGTAAAAGCTCAATGCTTAATCTTAAATACTATGCCACTAATATATATATGCATTTCTATATTATTTCCCAAGATTCAAAGAGTCAAAATGACCACTCAGCTTGTGAAGTCCATGTTCACCTACTGATGCACATCCCATTAAGCAGCCTCAGAAAACCAGCACTAACCACAGACAGGCTGAATGCACAAGGGTGATGATGTCTCATTTCATCTTTACAACCAACCCAGCATGTAAGTCCTATTAAATGTCAGGCAGAAAACCCACTTTCTCTCCATAGCCCATTCTCTTAACTGCTATACAACATTCGGGGGAAAATTTTGTTTTCTGTGTGCTTGCTTTAAAACCTAATAGTGATGACCACAACCATCACCACAATTGTAATTTGCACAGAGACACCATGCATCTCCTAGGATACGGAATGATAGTTTTACAGAGATAACCAAATTCTATAAGCTACAATGATCAGGACTTCAATGGTGACTGCGAAAACAGTTAAGGCATGACATTAGCATGAGCCGCTGACTTTAATATTATTTGATAGATGCTAACAACGATCAAGGTTACTGTAAGTAAACTTAATTGTTTATGTAAATGGTTTCATCAGAACAACAGTCACTGGAATAACAATTGAAAAAGCCATTGTTTCAGAAAGGGTCATGGAGTGAAGATCTTGCATCTGAGTGAAGATAAAACAAAATTCAGCTTGAGGAACGACGGATAAACACCAAACATTTCTTAGGATGTTTTCTAAACCAGCGCGAGTCACTCCAGCACAGACAGCCCTAATCTTTACATGATTTATCCCTAGTTGGAAGAAAGAACTTGGAAAGCACAGAAGCTAAAAAGATGATCGAGAAGGTAAGTACACAAGCAAAGTGGCATGTGTTACATGTTTAATTCTCTATCTTGGAGGGTTGAGGGTGACAGTCCCTTTATGCTTGGAACAATTACTGAGGCTTTTGTCCTCTACCTCCAGAGCTAGATAGCTAAAAGGAAACATTACTTGTGTTTTACACTCTGCTGGTGGATTCAATACCCTCCATTCAAATATTTCAATCTTATTTCTAAGGCATTTATCTTAATACAGAGGTTAGTCATGGTTCCAACACATCTTGCTATGTATGACCTAGGCAAATTCTATGGTGGTCTTTGTGGCCATTTCCAGTTCTGTTGATTCTACTCCAAGGGCATAATCACCAAGAAGACAAGACTGTCCATCAGACAGCCTAGGGGTAAGGGGACCAGAAAAGATTCCAGGAGGAAAAAATTAGGTTAGATGAAACAAAATAATAAGCTTAGAGGGCCATGACCTTCGTTTAAAGACTTAAGATGGTAGAATTAAAATGTTTTGTGTAATTTATTCTAAATTAATGCATTTTCTTTATTGTTCCCAACTTTTGTTAAAAAAGCTTTGGCATGAAAATTCACCATACATAAATGAAAATACAATTTAACGAATGTCATATTTCATAAATTGAAGTGATGCGAACATCTGAATTATCTGTTAAAATGAAGCTGCCAGGTTCTTTTTCATACAAAGCAGGCTCTGCTTTATTTCATGTGTTACCGTGGTGTGTAGAATTTTTTTTCTTCTTCAAGAAACATGAGATTCAGAGACAAAGGAGGGGAATCAAAGTTCTTGAGAGATCCGATCATACTTGTCACGCACGTGCTGCACCGTTCGCGTTGTGACTGGCATTTATTTGTAGTTAGTACTTTATTTTATACACTGAGGAGTCATTGCTAGTGGATTAAAAAGAAAAAGTAAAAGCACAATCTGCTACCTTTGCCGTCATCAACATCTCCAAATGCTGGCTAGGGCCAAGGTCTAATTTATGGCCTCCAGATGTTATTACTTAGAAATTTGGTGTCGGAATGAATGATTCTGGATCGGAAAATATTTGGCAATGGATGATATACCAGGGAAGCCTCCAGTCTCTGACATCAGACAACCTGGGCTCAAACATTCAGGCTCTGCCCCTCCATAGCTCTGAGACCCTGGTCAAGGTGCTTAGCCCACTTACACCTTCATTTCCTTATTTATAAAATTGAAATAATTATACTATCCTGCCCTTAAAATTGTTACCAGCATTTAATGAGATAACAGACATATCAGTTCCCGGCACAGTGGATGGTCCATAGAAAGCACTTGATAAATGAGAACTACTATTATTCTATTAGTAATCTTAAACAAAACCTCTAATGTTGCCTTTCTGACAAATATTTCCAGCCACTTGTTTCAAAGTTATGAGCACAGAACAAAACTAGCAGATCACTTTCGGAACAAACTTGTCTATCAGAGTGGGGATGCTTACAGCCAACATCCAGAGTTATCTTGCCAGTTGCTCTTCCGGCGTCATTGACTGCTACACACGTATAATCTCCAGCATCGAGATCCTGAGTCTCTTGAATCTTCAAAAGTCCCAAGAGAGGATCAATAATGAGAAAAGTTGAGGGCCTCAGCTCAAGATCCCCTAAGTCAAAACAAAGGAAAGAACATGAAACACTAACGAATTTACATGGTTTGCTATTGGTTTGATTTCAAAACTTCTAAAGAAAACTGATTGTAAATTTTTTTTTAAATACAAGTGTCTGGCACAATGTAGACCCTTAAACAATGTTTTTGCAGTGAAAGAATGAAGTGTTTCTTGGCACGGAGCTCATTTATTAGTCTGTATAATTCTATGAGCTAACCTATGGCCAAAAATCAGGCCCTACATGAATTATGTATCGGTATTTCCTACTGCATATGTACCTAGATAAGAACAAACTCTTTGAAGCTACTTTGGGGGACTGGGACAGGATGGCACCGGTCACCATGGTTGTGTTAAGTAAGAAGGGAATGGGGAATGGGAAGATGAAGGCTGAAAAGAGATTTCTACTATCTTGTGTGGCAGGATGAATTTCAGTTACCCAGGAAATGCTCAGGAGACTCCTGGTATTCGTACTTTGGTTAATGACCAGGTTTTGGGTTTGTTAAATGTTATTAGTCAGATTTTGTATAAGTTGCTTGAGAGGACTCTGAGGATGCCTGGGAAAGAAGGGTAGGGAAGAGCTTGTTGGTAGAAGAATAGATGAGAAACTTCTGACAATGGCCAAAGAGAGGTGTTGTCATATAAATTTTCTGGGATACTTCTACTAAAATCTGTATGATCCATCCAAGTTCTCTAAGTTGGAGTGATGGGTGTTTGGGGAGAAGCAGGCAGGGGATAAATATGTGGGGGACGGAACTACATGTTGAGTTTGACCGCAGTGTGCAGGGAGGACGGCCCAAGAGAGCTTAGTTATGTCTGTATTACCTGCACGCGCTGGGTGTCCCCACAACACCTCAGATCCCCCGAGAACCATTTCTGTTTGGAGGCAGGCAAGGCCTCAGCAAATCTATAGAAATCTGTACGTTAGGTGAGCCTCTCCTCAGGCTTCCCCTCCTTCAGCTGTCTCCTCTATTAAGAATATAATTAACCAGAATGACCAGTATCATAAAAAAACAAAAACCCTAGTATTGGATATTTAATGCCAGCTTCATGCCTCTATCTTTAATTTGTCTTTGTAAAGGGTGACATCAAACTCTTTTGGAGGTCCCAAAAACTTCCAGGGCATTTCAGGTCCATTGCTCGTAGGGTATATTATAGCATACCCAGATGCCAAGTCTGAAATGACATTCTCCAAAATGTCACAGAAGAGCTTAGCCATGTGCCCTGGGCCTGAGGCCCTTGGAAGTAACTCCCTTGGCTTCTAATGGGCACGGAAAACCTCAGAGCTAGCAATTCTCTAGGATAGTATGAAAAACACCAGTCAATAGTCAGGGCAACAAAGAGACAATTCTCTTTTTGTTTTTATAATTTGTGGAGGAGGAAAGGTCAAAGGAACCGTAAATTTAAAAACACACACAAAAATTACATGAGCAACTACCAATGCCAAAAATAAAGTATTTTCAGCATTCCAATATTGAAAACCCCAATCAGCCCTTTCAACTTTTCAGCTTGCTACTACATACCGCGTGAGAAAGAGAAGCAGCTGAAGGCGTGTCTACGTGCCCCTGGGAAATTTTCATAAATAAAAGCAGATGATGTTGACATAAACTTTCCTCCCACTAAGGAAGGATGCAATGTGACCTAGCTGTTCATCAGGAATTAAAATATTTGGACTAAAATGCATTTAGATTTTTGGAATCTACTGCTCCCTTATTTCCTCTGTGCATGGCAGAAAACATAACAGGATAAAATAAAGACCTTTATTTTGCTAGTGGCTTTTTTTCAAAATAACCATGTTTGAAGAATAGCAGCAATGAACAAAACACAAAGTAGGAAATAATGGTTTAATCAAGTTCTCATTTTGATCACATTTTAAGAATTTCTTCTTTCTTGATTTCTACCAAAAAAAAAAATAGTAATCAAAATTATTGAGAATTATAGAGAAAAGACAAAACTTTAAGATGAAAATGAAATAGGATTTAGTTTTCATATATGATTAGAAGAATGTTATATATGTATATATAAATTTTCTTGGCAATTTATTGTAGGATTTCACAATCATTACCATTGGGGAGGGTTCTCTTTCGGCTGCAGTTTAACTCAATTCTGGTCTCTGTATGTAAAGACTAACAGAGAAATCACTATTCCTGGCACAAAATCTTTTTAAATAGTTGATGGAACCACTGATCTAAATAAATAAACCCAATTTATTTACTATTTTAGCAGCAATATCCTTTATATAACATGTTAACAGTGTCTCTGATTCTCCTTTGAACCCACTTCACATTACTCATTTCGAAATATGAAAGAATCTAAAGTTTTGCTGGTCATTTGTGCATAACGAATCCCATTTCTCTGAGGGTCTGAATGAAATACGACTTTTTAACAAATGGTGGTTGGTTGCTGGAGCTGGGGAGGGCACGGAAAATGGAGAGCTATTGTCAATGGGTATAAAATTTCAATTACACAAGAAGAATAAGTTCTAGAGTTCTACTGTGCAACATAATACTGTACACTACACTTAAAAGGTAGATCTCATGTTAAGTATTCTTATAATAACTAACTAAAATAATTAACCACCAACTTAATTAAATCAGAATAGACTGAAAAAAAAAAAAAGAAGAGGTATGAGGAGAAGTTATTCTTATGATTCGGGTCTTCTTCAGGCAGGAATGTCCTGGTTTCCCGGTGTGACAATCCCTGCAGAGGCGCGAGGAAAGCCTGGCTGCCTCCTGCCCCTTTCTGTTTGGAGCAGTCCGCACGGAGAAGAGTTTGTCCTCTAATTTTGCTCTTGAGGATCCAGACACCACTTAGGGTGAGCAGAGAGGAAGCTGGCCTGACCCCAGAGTACCGGGCCACTCGGCACATTGTTCATGAACGTGGGAGTATGCCCTCCAGTACTGTCAGTATTTATGTATTTTTTAAATTTTTATTTACTCATCTTAGAGAAGGGGAGGGAGAGAGGGAGGGAAGGAAGGAGGGAGAGAGAGAGAGAGAGAATGGGAGAGGAGCAGGAAGATCAACTCCTGTATGTGCCTCAAGCAGGCAACCCTGGGATTTTGAACCAGCGATCTCAGTGTCCCAGGTAGATGCTTTTATCCACTGAGCCACCACAGGTCAGGCTGGCCTGTCAGTATTTAATGCTTGCTCTGCTGGTTCATAACTTAAGACAGAGACATGGAATATTGTATACTGGGATATTATGTACAGCTCCAACATCTGTGGTTGAGAGAAGAAACTAATAGGTGGCCAATTCTAGAAATTTCCATGTGGAGGCTGCACAACTTCCTAACTCCTCCTTTCGTTTTCAAGCCTGTTATGGGACCAAGACTGACGTGAAGACTGAGTTATTCAGAAAAGTAGCCCCAATTTGGGAGAATAACAGACTTTGTGGCTGCTTCCACGGGCAGAGAAATAAGCAGGTTCTGTTACTTTTTAACGTGGTTATTTTTAACACATATTACTGACTGACATGTAAAAAAAAAGTACTGTCTCTGTAACACATGTTTGGATCTATCTAATTATGATGTGAACTTGAAATTGATATCTGTTTTCTTTATAATTCAAAGATTTAAGTATTTTGAAATAACTAAAATTAGTTTATGTTAACTGAAATAAACCTAATTAAGAAGCAAATCCAGAAATCCTTATTAGAGAAAACATAAAGACTAAAACATCATTTAACATGGAAAACCATAAAAATGCTATTTTCTCCCAGTTTCCCTCTCTGTTTTAGATCCGTGTAACTTAAAAATGTTTGTTTTCTACATAGAATCCTCCTTCTTCACCTCATGTTCCCCAAGCATTTGAACTCGAGGTGAATTAATAATTCTGTGATTATGCCATCTACTCGTTGCCATGGGAACATCTGTATTTAACAAACAGATTCATAACAATAATGCTTTGTACTATTAAGCGTTTTTCATCTGAGGATTAAAAAGTATTTTGAAAACAGTATCTCAATAATCCTAGCAACCTGACTGTGAGGGTGTGTGTGGGAAATCTTCGCTCTCATGGATTGGAAGAACTGACACAGAAAGAGAAGTGTGTGCTTTACCCAGATATAACCATCAGCATCTGAGCCTGGAACGGGCCCAAGTGTATTCTCACAAGGGACAAGCAGCACATTACTGTTACTTTATTATAGAATCACCAGGGTATAATCTTTACGTGACATAAAGGCAGACAAATTCTGTACCGGATAGAAGTTCAATGGCAAATGTCATTCCATCTGAAGCTTCCACATGTGCCTTTATCTGAGCACTCGCTAGAAAGCGAATCAAGAAAACTTTCTAATAGCGAGAGCCGGTGATCTTTAAGAAAAGCGAACTGAAATCAGCGAAGCTATTTGCAATGTTAACGGAGTATCCTTGGACACTTTTCCACAGGAAACAATCCTAAACTAACAAAGAGAATGTTCAGCTGGATTAGCAAAGGCGAACTTTTCCTGCTTTGATTTTCACGGTCCCGTAATCCACACCAGATGTCCAATCCTGAAATTCGGAGTTCAGAATTTGAAACCATTGTCTCTAGTGAGATCATAAACACATTTTACAGGGCTGCTAAGTCACATACCAAAACAAATTTTTAACAAATCATTTAGTTAAAAAAGAGAAAGCAAAACTAAGTCCAGACATGAACATGCTTGAGCAACGTACCTTTGAACCATTTCACCTGAGGTGGAGGAACACCAGAGGTTTTGCATTCCATAACTGTTGTGTCCCCAAGGGCAACCAAGAGCTCGCTCTGAACTACAATCAACTTTGGGACTTCTGAAAACAACAGACGTGCAAACAGTTAATGTCTAGCACAATGCCACATGCACCTTGGCTATGTGTACTAAATGGACCGATAAAAAAAATCTGTCGTTATTTACATGCTTGCGGCTATTTCAGTGTTTATAAACAGAAACTTTATAAACATATACACATAGATGTGTGCGCTGAAAAGCTCATTTAAGGCAATAAAGAAAAGGATACTAGGCAAAAATAATTCTAAAAAAACAGAGTCCAAAAAGTTTAGAAAGTCAATTGATACAAGGAAAGAGAAATTTTGGAAAGCTGAACACATAGAAACAATACTAAAGTAGTAGAAAGAAGGATGATAGTAATAAAAAATACAGCAAAAGAGCCATGATGGGAACATGGACTTGGCTACATTAGGACTTGAGGATAACACAACTGCAAATGAATTTGTTATAACATTTTCTTTTTTTTTTCTTTTTCTGACAGAAAGTCACAGAGAGGGACAGATAAGGACAGACAGACAGGAAGTAAGAGAGATGATAAGCATCAGTTCTTTGTTGCGGCACCTTAGTTGCTCATTGATTGCTTTCTCATATGCGCCTTGACTAGGTGGGGGTGGCGGGCTCCAGCAGAGCAAGTGACCTCTTGCTCAAGCCAGCAACCTAGTAACCTTGGGCTCAGGCCAGCGACCTTGGGCTTCAAGCCAGCGACCATGGGGTCATGTCTATGATCCCATGCTGAAGCCAGTGACCCTGCGCTCAAGCTGGTGAGCCTGTGCTCGAGCTGGATGAGCCCGCGTTCAAGCCCAGCGATCTCAGGGCTTTGAACCTGGGTCCTCTGAGTCCCAGTCTGACACGCTATCCACTGCACCATCACCTGGTCAGGCTGTTATAAATTTTTCAGTGTGATTTTAAGGATAGTCATGTTTAGCTACAGAGAGATAATTATCACCTAAGGTTAAATTTGCATCTATAAAAAGTAGCCTTCCAGTTTGGATTCTATTGTACCCTTCGATGCTAACTATAGACACCCTCAAAGTCTCTTTCCTCAGTTCTGTTTGCTTCAGCCCCTTTGCCTAATGCTTTAGTTCACTTATGTATTTTTCTATTAACTGGACACTTTAGGACTTTCTAACTTCAACTGAGGTGGCTTTAAACAAAGCCAAGAGTTAGCTTCTCAAAGATCATGGTATACTAGAAAACCTTTAAGATTTCATAATTCCCTAGTTTGGCTTTTAAAAACCATCAGCCGTCTTGTAACCTTACCCACCATTCCAGTTCTTTACTTATCACAGGTATGGAGCTATGCTGGCAGTACAAAACACGCCCTGCCCTCGGTCTTCCTGATGCTGCTACAGCTGTTTCCTCTGCCTACGATGCCTGATGCCGCCACTCTTTAAGTCCCACCCATTCTTCCAGACTGAGCTTAACTCCTTGAGAAACCTCTGCAAATTCCCCAGTAGAAATAAATCTTGCCCTTCACCCACCTTCCATTGCAATACTTATCAGTCTGACTTATTATATTTCTTTAAGTTATACCCACTCCCCTTGTGCAAGCTTGAAATGTAAGGATTCAGGGTAACATACATTTAAAAATGTTACACTAGGTATAAGTCATTCCTAATATTAATTTTTGGCAAAGCACTTTTACATTGCTTGAGATGACAGTCATCCTATTTTAATGGCCTTTTAAACTGATTATACTTGCCAATGTATCTGAGGGTAGAAGTCTGTTTATCGGTTCCAGCTGAATTACTTGCCAGACAACCATAGGTCCCTGCATCCTTGGGAACTGCATTTCTGATAAATAAGGTGCCTTCTGAGGTCATCCTATACCTACGGACAAAAAGAAAATAAAATGAAAAATACCATAATAATAGTATCAAGGAATCTTTCTTCAAAATAGCTCAAATATTGTAGACTTACATTTTTGATGCTGACTGCAGAAATGATCCACATGATCATTTTGTAGGCAGAAACGTAATAACAATAATCAACGAATAATAATAGATCTTACATATACAGTACTAGCTGTGAGCCAGGGAGTACTCTAAAAGTTGTACATTTATTCATGTTTTAAATCTTCAATAGTTAGATACGATTATTACCTCTGTTATACAGATGAGCAAAGAGGTTCTGTAACTCACGCAGAGTCAGACTTAGTAAACGGAGGAAGTGCAGTTTGCATCTAGAAACCTTGTCTCGTGCGAACTGCTTGCTAAACGGTTCCTGGAAATGAACACGTGGGAAGTGCAAGGCCTCCTGTCACACCGTGAGTCACTGATGAGTCTAGAAATAGAATCTGGCTCACACCTGCACCCTCCTCCTCATGGCAAACCCAGAGTCCCGGGACCCCAAGAGCTAGACACTTCATAGTTCGTGTTCCACATGTTCAATATGCTCTTTGAGCATGAGAGGGGTCAATGTGTTTTTTAAAAGCTTCCAGTAGAAAAAACACATTTCAATGGAGTATGACAAAAGTGAGCAGGGGCTACAAAGAAGGTCTGCACACACTTCCACCACAGCTGTCCTGTCCTTGGCCTCTGCTCTGTGGTCTCCTTAAGTCCCGGGACCACACCTTTCATAGGTTAAAACTACACATTACTTTACCCCCCAAAAGTTTATTATCCTCATTTCAAATACTCAGGGCAAACCAAGTGTCATGATGTTATGTTTGCAACACAAAGTACCAGACAGCACTTGGTCTCAGCTATTGAATTCAAGACTTTGGAACCTCAAGTTCTGTGGTTTCATAATATATATATCATGTTATTGATATTTCCTGGCCTATTTATAAAATCTAAAGCTGTAGATTTCAGTCAAACCTCCCTTAATCGTAGGGATTTGGTCAGATTAATTTGGTCCAGAAATGTCATACACTTTTCTCACTCAATAAAAACAAAGAACATGATACAAACCCAGTACCTGTGTGAACCCATGATAAACATATCGTTAACAGTCCAGGCGATCTTTGGTTTGGGATAACCTGTGGCCGAACACATGATGGAGACCTCAGACCCTCCCGTGAAAGACTGGTTCTTGGGCATCACAGTGACCTTGGGTGGTTCTGCAAATAAAAATAGAGAGAGAGAGAGAAATGCCAACTTAACCTTGATTTTAGGAGCCTCCTCTGTAAGCAGACTGGTAGGCTTCTCGTCACCATCCCCCTTTTTCTCTCTTGCTCGTCCAAGAGCTCATTTATAAAAAGTAACCATAACTGAGCGCGGGACCGATTCAGCACACTTGCTCCCCAAGGCCGGCAGGAGGGGCAGACACGGATTTCTGACCCTCTGCGGCCCAGGCTGCACAGGAGGAGTCTTGGGAGCCTAAGGCAGGCTGTGACCAGGACCCCGAGCCCACCTCTCATTCCACAGGCCTGGGGCAAGGGGGCAGAAGGCCTTACTTCTGGCCATACTTTCGAGGCCTAGCACTCCGTCCACCTGGAGCCCCAAAGCCTGCTCCTACCCCTGGATCCTGCAGGCATGAGGATGGGTGAGAACGGGCATGGATGTGCCCTCAGAGATCGGGGCGGGTCGGCTGACCTTTCCCTGGGGGGAGAGCAGGGGCCTGGATCCAGGCTAGTGACAGGAAGGGGCACGAAGAAAGCCAGGGGAGTTGCAGGAGTGGGACACAGAAATATCTGGCATCTGGGAGTAGAGGAGAGTGGTCCCTCTGTCCATCTGCTAGCCACGTCCTGCCGAGCGGGATGGGCGCCAGGCCCTGCCGTGGCCTTGTTCTCCTGGGTTGTCTTGGACATATGAAGGAAGGTGGTCCTCATGGCCTGGGGGCAGGTGCCCAGGAGCTTGGGAATGTTGGCCACTGTGAGGCCACCATGAGGTGGGGACGGCATCCAGCACCTCGACCTGGACTGTCCCTGAAGTGAAGAGCTTTGTCTTGGGTTGCAGAAGATGGAGCACACCACAGGGATGGGGCCCCTGGGTCTGGATAGCCAGGCAGAAGATACCTTTCTTGAAAGGCGGCAGGTCCCCACTGTTGTTCCATGTGCCCTCGGGGTAGACCCATACTTTGAGGTTCTCCCTGACCCAGCTCTTGCCCACCTAAGCCCACCATGGACGGACACAGTGGTCCCGGAAGGCTACAGGGTGATGAAGAACACGCCCCACGGTCGTGATCAGGCCCGCAGGCCCAAGAAGACCAGCTCCCACTTGGCCGTCTGCACACAGTGCTGGGGAGGGGCCTCCGTGCAGCCCATCACGTCCAGGACACACTGGTGGTTAGAAACAATGATATAGGGGTGGTCCGCATCCAGCTTCCGGGACCCTTCATCTCAAAGCGAAGGCATGTATGTACTGGAAGGACTGGATGAACCAGCGGTGATGCTCTGTTCTCCACTGTCCGGCCATGATGGTGCAGCAGGCAGATGACTGTGGCCACGTGGAGACCGTGATGGGGCTCTCCTGGCGACCCCCCATCAGGGGTCTGCCCCATCAGTATGGGAGAAAAACCAAAGGTAATGAAAACAGGAGAAGGAAATGCTCTTTGAGAGCAAAATGAATTTGATCCCAGTGTCATGTTTCTATGTGGCCAGGGGCTACCCTCTGGCTCCTTGCTACTCACTCCCTGCCGCTGACCCACCAGCTGGCCACCGGCTTCTGCCTGCCAATCTGGAACTTCAATATAAACCTGTTTGCAAGCAAAGTCCCTGGGTGGGTTTGTTGTTGTTTATTTGTTAGTTTTTTTTTCTTGTCTCTTTCTATATACTGAACGCAGGTTTGGAGCCACAGCTTATCCTGACCACTTTGCTTGAACTGTTCTTCCTCTTTTTATTTGTTAGATTACAAATGTGTTGAGGTAGAGCCTATGTCTTTCATATTATTCCATATTTCATTATATTCTACAGTATTCAACATCCCTTTGTGTTCTGCAGGGACTGGTAAATAACAGACACGTAAAACTGCTGATAATATGTGGGGCCATTCTGAGGATTTTTATGCCCACCATCCTCCCAGGACCCTGATATGCTGACTATCTTCCTCATGCGCACAGACTCACAGAACCCCAACTTCACAGAAATATTAATTATTCACAGTTCCCACGTATTCTATTTTTATGGCAGAAAAAAGATTAAAAATGAAACATTAAATCAGAAATTTATTGTCAAGAAACACAAAAATTCTCTGTTGATATAGCTGGTCTAATTAATTATACATTTATATCTATATTATAACTAAGACCTAATTTTCAAAAAAGCAACCATCAAAAAATATTATTTTCTTAGTGTAAATATCCTCCACTCAATAAGATAAAAAATAAAGTCATTTTTACGGTGTTTGAAATACATACCATGAGTATCAATAAAAATAAATTAATTAATTCAATAATATGATTTTTTTCCCCACAATTATTATGCACCAAGCTCTGTGTTAACTTACAGGGATGCATGAGAAGCCAAGCAGATATGCATAATGTCAGCTTTCCGTTTAACTGTGTTTATAAAGAAATTTGAAAAATTCACTTAGTTAGATCTGGATATATTTATGGCATATCTTTACTATAAATTAGTCTGCAAATTGTGACTTAGACTCATGAAGAAAAATTTAGTCTGTGGAATCCACATATATTTGAAAGAGATATAAGTGCTACTGCTAGACTAGGCAGCTACACAATTGATCAAACCTAATTACTGCCTAACTGCTAGCAGCTTACAATTGTCTGCCCTTTCTTCCTGTTTACATTGTGTTTTTCAAATGATCATCTTTGAAGTTAATGTTCTAAGGGTTGTACGGCCTGTGGACTTGGTTGATAGTCTCATTATTCCATAGATTCCTCTTGGTGAACCTAGGGTTAGAGAAATGCATGAGATCAAGGGCAGACTGGCTGTGGCCACTAAGTTCAAACTGTGATTCCATCCGGAGCCCGTCAATCCTGAAACGCTGGAGGACTACACATGCTGTGGGGGTGTTGCAGGCAGTCTTCAGGAGAGCGGGGAGAAAAACGATCCCTTCTTTTTCTTTAGAAGTCACTGAATACCCACACTTATTCAGTCCCATCTTTCTAAAACGTTTCTCACGTCTTGACGTGGAATTGCTGCAGAGACTCAGCAGCTCGCAAGATTTTTTTGTCTAAATGGAGTGCCTTCCAATGGAGTCTGCCAGAATGGTCCTGGCGTCTCTCCCAGCAAGAATCTCACTGGTATGCTCTGTAGGTCAGATATCAAAGTGAAAATAAATGTCAGTTACCCAAACCAGGATGCAGAGAGCTCAGAGGTCATTTCTCAAATAAAGCCTGGAATATAGGGTGTTGCTCGGGGTCACAGAATAAGTCTGTGAGCAACATACAGATGGGATGACATCATCCCACAGGAGGTGAGACGTTTACCATTGCCCTGGAGAGAATATTCCTGCTGGCGATAAGAAAGTCAGAAAGGACATGAACACACACAGGGAAGCAAAATTGAATTTCCAACAAATAACTGTTGAATGAAGATGGTCAGAATGATTCAGCCTTCACATGATTAATTTAAAGAAGGTTGTAATAGATTTCACTGTAATTATTCTAGTAGTTAATGCTTTTAATTCCTAGGATTAATCTCCCCTTGTTTATTAAAGTTTTAATGGAGCAAGAACAGGGAATTAAAGAACCATGGTTCAACTCTATTAAAGTCCAGAGTCCAATTTTTGGCTTCGGAGAGAATTAATGCATTCCAAGTTGATTTTCACCACCACATTCATCACCATTATCAACACCATCAGCTTCATTGTCATCACCACCACCACTGTCAACCATCAACACCATCATTGTAAATAACAACTTGTTTTCCATTTGGTAAAGCAATGGGAACACGGTACGCTAAAAGTTTCAAGGCATTAGTTCACTTTTTATATTTGTATCATAACAAAAGCAAAATATACACACTATTATAATTTCTCACCAATGATTTAAAAAATTTAACACAGATAATGACATTAAGAACAAAAAATAAACACTACTTTAAGTTTTAACACACTATTAGTTGTAAGTTGGCACAATGAATTATAAGTACCCATGAAAACAGCCCATACTCTGTCTACGAAGACTAGGGAAATAAAATCTTGCCTAATTCTCGGAAATCTCCAACATCATATTCACACATAGGAGGCACAGTATTTCCTGTTAGTAGTCACTGGGGACTGATTTGCTGCTGCTATGCCTTTGGTAGGATATTCTCAAAGACCTAAGAATGCTTTCTTTAAGGCAATTTAATTGTCACAACAAATTAGTAAGGTAACGGTAATGCATGAAATTACCTAAGCAACGATTTAAAATATTGTTAACCACTGGTATGTTCCAAGTACTTGGATGAATTTCTTTGTGTTTTCATTCGTTCACATAGCAAAATTTATTACCCACTATGTTTCAGATACTTTCTGACCTCAAAGATCTCACAGAATACTGTATACAAAAGCACATTGTGTATAATTAGGGACTAAATTTTTCTCTAGTTGTCAGTTCATTGAAGCAGGAAGATCAGAAAAAGTTATTAAGTGCCTTTTATGTGCTAGCTATCTAATGCTATACCATTATTTATTTTCCACAATAACCCTATGAAGTGTTACTGACATTTTACAGATCAAGAAACTAAGGCTCAAATCGGTTAAATAATCCATGGTATCTGATCCATACCTCAACGGGAAAAATAATAGTACTTCATTCACTATTATTGTGGATTAGCTAAATTAATAAACATAAAACACTTAGAACAATTTCTGGCACATAGTAAGTACTATGTAATTTTTGCTATTATTAAGATCCCATTACATGATAAAGTATGGCAAAAAATAATAAAATGAGTACTATAGTATTCAAATACACATTTACACGTATATTATCTAGACATTCACAAATGAAACTTGATAACAGCTCTCACACTTGCATATTCTATTTATTACACATCCTACTAATAAATAATAATTATACCTTATTTGATTCTTCTGAAATTTGAGATGTTTCTAGATACTCAAAATTTATGAAAAATTTCAATACAAATAGATAAATTTAGTTTCTCCACATTCTACTGATGGAAAAAAACCACGCTGATACCTATGTCACCTTGCACATGTTAAAAAGAGTTATGATGATGTAATGAACATATGGTTATGATAATATCAATTTCATACTTAGTGAAGTAATTCTGGTCATTAGGGACTTACTTCATCAATCATATTGAGAAATATTTCCTTTCCATTGCAATTTTCTCTCTGGTGACGTGAACTGATTAGTGACAGGGGGCTTCATTTTCCTAACACTATAGAAGACAGATTAATACAGCTAATGCTCCTACAAACATGGCACGAGGGAGAAAAGGAGACTTTGGCCCTGTGACTTCCATGTGGCGGCATGTCATTGCGGAGAAAACGTCAGCTACATACCGAATAGGCTCAGATTTAACCAGGAGGCCTGTGTTCATCTGCACCTTTAAAAACCCTCAGATGGAACAGCTAATAAAATCAACAGGGAATTTTTTCTGTTCCTGGGTAAATAGAAAAATAGTCTCTTTTAAACAAAATCTTAAACTCATACTGTGTAAATAAATACCGCCCCACGTAACGTAACTTTAACTCCTTTGGAAACTGAGCAGCCACAGTGTTCCCTTTAAAGTGATAAACTGCTTTAGACTATGCCATCGAATTTTGCAAAGCTCACCCACATGACATAATTTTAACATTAGGGTAATTTAAACATTACTTTCGAAACAACTTCTCTATACATTTTTCATGAGATAACTATAAAACCTTTCTGTAAAATATGGTTTTGAATGTAGTTATCTGCTTACATGTGCCACAAGTGAAAAAGAAAAGTGTTTATGTAACGAAATCTAAAATTGTTGACGTGATTCAAATAACCCATCGAAGTTAACATGGAAACGTGAAAAATGACGTTAGTGACTCAAATCTGCCCTATAATCTGTTATTGTTATACTTTGAGGTTCGTGCAGCAATTAAATACACATCTATTGAGTGAATCTGTGTTTTTATTCCCTCTGTACAAGGCACTATGATTAAGAAAAGTATGTCACAGTATACATAATATGATTGGAGAAAAACAACCAAACAGATGAAATTGATCATGATTAAGACCAAAATTCTGTGGCAAAAGATACTAATAATTCTATAGGCCATCAGAACAAAGAAAGCAACAACATTCAGAAAGGAGGTGATTTATGAGAGGGGCTTTACAGTATTGGTAGGATTTTGATTAATATTTCTAAAAAAACATAGTAGAATATTGTTAATTTTGAGTAATTAATATAGTCCCCTAACATGTTGGATGATCTAATACTAAGCAATGCTACATGAGAAATTAGAAATATTTAGTATTTAATTATTGAACCTAATATCTATTGAATCATACAGCCTGTAAAACAAATTTTACAGGATCTATCTGGTGCTTCTAATATATTCATACTTCCTGTAGAAAAAGCCAACTTCATAAAGTCATCATGAGCAGCGATTTTCCACATTTTTCATCTCATGGTACAAATCTACTAATTATTAAAATTCTGTGGCAAACCAAAACACATACTTTTTCCAGATCTAAGAAAAAGAATAATTTTTATTCATTCACAACAAATGGCTATTGTGTGGCTGCTGTCATTTTTTATTTTGACAATCTGAAGGAAAAGAGGTTAGTACCCCTGACTAAATAGTCTGGAATTACACATTTTAAAAATTCTTATGGAACACTGTTTGAAAATGGCTGATAATTAATATCACTGAGCTTCTTAGAATTGTAATTAGTAGCTATGTCCTACCCTATCAGATGTGTACCTCCTAATGTAGCTCAATCTATTTATGTAAAATTTATTCACATTGTTCACAAATGCATTACTTTCATTTCTGATTAGGGGCGTAGCTCCAGCGAGTCCAGGTGCTAACTTTTAAGCATGAAACTTGCACAATAAGTGTATCAAAATTTCACTAAGGATGATTTACAATAAACAAATGCGCTTGTTCACTTAACTTTTCCTTATTTTTCAGTGAGTAGAAATAGCAATGGAATATATTTTAATATTTTTTGGTTTTCTCGTGCCTCCTAAAAAGTTCATATAAGTGGCCAGAAATTCCTTCCAAAGAGCAAAGGATGAAAACTATATAAAAACCAACCAATCACTAAACAAACAAGAACAGAGATCAGTTGCTTGGGAAAAGAGACAAGGGCCATTGAAATCCCAAAAATATGGATTCGAACACAACATTCACCCAGCATCTTGTCAATGGAAATATAAAAACCTAGATATAATCTTTTCAAAGCAGTAAAATTATTCCTAAATGGTAATAATTCAAATGAATTATAATAGTGGTTAACTTATATGGAAGCTGCAATAAGTGTTCTAAAACTTCTACCCTTGTTATTTCTGCTTTCTTCTGTCTCTGGGAAAGGCTGGAGTTGTGTTGTCCAATATGGTAGCCACTGGACACATGTCTATTTAAATTCAATTTTAATTTATCTAAAAATAAATCAAATTTCAAAACAAGTTCCTTAAGTGTACTAGCCATATTTCAGTATGCAGTTGCCACATATAGCTAGTAGCTACCACCTGGGACAGCACATATATACCAGACACACAGATTTCCTTCACCAGAGAAAGTTCTGTTAAGCAGTATAGACTAGAGCAACTCAATCTCAGAAAGAAGGTCGCTAATTCATTGATTTACCAGTAGGTGGTGCATTGGCAATAAAACACAATGGAAAGGACTACATCTTGACCGAGTTATATGCTGGATTTGAAAAAAAAAAAAAATCACACCCAAACAAACGTGTGGCTATGAAATTCAGTTAATAAGGGCAAAAATTTCAGAGTTATGCAATAAGAAATGTAGGCCAGGGTCTATTTTAATAAAATCTTTATTTATTTATTCATTTTTAGAGAGGAGAGAGAGAGGGAGAGAGAGAGAGACAGAGAGGGAGAGAGAGGAGAGAGACAGAGAGAGAGAACGGGGGAGGAGCTAGAAGCATCAACTCCTATATGTGCCTTTACCAGGTAAGCCCAGGGTTTTGAACCGGCGACCTCAGCATTTCCAGGTCGACGCTTTATCCACTGCGTCACCACAGGTCAGGCTATTTTAATAAAATCTTAATGGCAAATATGCATCAAGATTTCTTAAAAATTTATAATTTTCCCAATATAAAATATAAGGATACGAATATGTAGCAAACGTTTGATGCTTTGATATCTATTTAAAATAATTCCTATTATAGAATATTTATACATTAATACTGTTTCCATTTAATGCTATTTTTTTTTTTTTCCTTAACAAAAAGAAGTCATGAATTCAGGAGCTTCTTTGGGCAATTAATGAAAACACATGAAGACAATAATATAATTGTTAAGCAGGATATAATTTTATGTTTTATCCTTTCCTACTTAGGAAATCTTCCACTGAATGCTGATCAGCATGGACTCTTGCACTGACTTCTCTTTACTGGGTCTCTTTAAAACAATTTTCCAAATATCACAGAATTTCTAAGTAAGAGGAAGGCTAATGTTTATAGACGTTAATTTTCACTTAACTTAGAAAAAAATTTGGAAATCATAATTAGCATCATGACTTCATGACATATTAGAAGGATACTAATACATACATGTATATGACTCTGCTGATCCAGACTCAATTATGTACGGCAAGGATATCTTTTGACTATCCCAAGTTGGTTATTAACATCAGAGAATGGAGTATTATCAGGGATAAAAGGAAATGAGCTATCAAACTATAAAAAGACATGGAAGAACCTTAAATGTATATTCCTAAGTGAAAGAGCCAATCTGAAAAGGCTACTTGCTAGATAATCTCAAAGCATATAAAAATCGATCTTCATAGCACTTAAAGGAAAGATTTCATACTCTGACAATGTGCGTTGCTAGACAAATTTATTTGCTATCTGTTATTTTCTCAGAGAAGCAATCCACAACTTCATTGCAAGAACACGTGTCCTGGAAGTCCAGTCTGAGGTTCACAACCTCCCATCCTTTCAGCTGTCACTCCCTGACTCCGACACTTCATTCTCCAATTTTGTCGTGGCCACGATGCCTTTGACCCTTCTATTATACCCACCTATCAGACCACGCCTTTAACCCCGCTTCTCTCCTTACCCGTACCGAACAAGCTGTCACTGCAATCACTTTTTTCCCCAGTTACCTTGTCTTTTTGCTGAACCAACCTCCCAAAACCACAGCCTAAATGATTCTTCTCCTTGTATGTGAAAAAGCTACTGAAGATAGTAGGCACAAAAATATCACCCCATCGTGGAGACAGGTCTCCATATTCGCAGGACCCTCTGCACTCGACAAGCCCAAGTTTCTGGGTTCTGTTTACCCCATGGCTCTGCACGCGCTGCCTTCTCCACGTAGAAAGGCTATTTCCTGACTTCTACCAGGCAGATGCTGACTCCTATTCCAGGCACCACCTCCTGTGTGAAGCCCTTCTCAACCTCTACTCATCACATGCGTCAGAACTGAAGGCTCCTGTAGCACTGTGGTGCAGTGCTTATCACACTGTGTTGTAAATATTTATTCATTTCATCTTGTTAATTCCTTTCTTGTATTTTGGGCTTACAGAGGGAAAGAATGTTGTTTTCTTCTCATTTATACCCTCAGCAAGGAGCATAATGCCTGACTAACCTTTGGTCACTATGTGGATAAAAGAATAAATGTATAAACAAATTAACAAATGAAACACCAGCCCTGACTTCTTAGCAATGTTTTTGGTCAAGGCGCTTCACGTGTTTCAGTATTTGTTTCATTATTAGGAAATAAAGTATAACTATGACATAGTATTATTTAGATAGTGCTGTGAAAAGCAGCATTAGTGAAGATACCGTCTTCTTAATGATGACCAGTTTTAAACTCTCAATAACCAAATACTCTTAACATATTATACCTTTCTGCAGATGCAGCAATAAGGATTCTGACCATTTAACATTAGTTCTAATACAATTTCATTCATAACAGTCCAATATCACACCCTTTTCCTCATATATAAAAATAGCAAGCTGTTATGTTGTATCCTGTACTACAAATAGTTAATTTTTAGAAACAGGATTTATTTTTAGATGGATAATTAATTTATAACATAATAATTCAAATAAACAATTGATGCTTGGGGGAAATTTCAATCAAATAATTTTTTCACACATGCTATGGCATAAGTACATTTTTACACCTGGCAAAAGTTCCCTTGTATGAACACCCTGTTTCTCATTCTCACCACAGACAAGCAATTCTGTGTGCTAAGTATGATGTCAGGCACTAAAACAACATTGGGTCTTGCCTTAATAGAGCTTGTGGTCCAGTTATCTTTTATGTTATCTGTGTGACTGTTTTGGTAGCATACTTAAAATTCTCTTTCCTCTAGACTGCTCCTTAGCAACGACCCTACCAGAACTTAACTGAAAGAACTCACCACACTGTTGCGCTCTCACTAGTCTACCAGGAAAGGAAAGAGGAGGGGAGAGGCCGGGAATTAAAATCAAGCAGCGATTTCTCCAAGTTATCATTAGCCACAATGCTGAGATTTCCAGAGATTCTTTTCCCACGTGACAGGTACCTGCAGACACTTTGTACCTTTCCTATTAAAATTTCAATGCTTTCATTTTTATATTCATATTCAGGAACTCTTTATTTTGTATTTTATTTATTTTTATTTTTTTAATTTATTTTTTTATTTATTCATTTTTAGAGAGGAGAGAGACAGAGAGAGAGAAGGGGGGAGGAGCTAGAAGCATCAACTCCCATATGTGCCTTGACCAGGCAAGCCCAGGGTTTATTTTTCTTTTTTTTTTGGGGGGGGGGGGAATCCATCCGGCACGCCCATGAGGGGGCGATGCTCCGCCCATCCGGGGCGGCGCTCTGTTGCATCCAGAGCCATTCTAGCGCCTGAGGCAGAGGCCACAGAGCCATCCTCAGCGCCCAGGCAAACCTTGCTCCAGTGGAGCCTTGGCTGTGGGAGGGGAAGCAAGAGACAGAGAGGAAGGAGAGGGGGAGGAAAGGAGAAGTAGATGGGCACTTCTCCTGTGTGCCCTGGCTGGGAATCAAACCCGGGACTCCCGCACACCAGGCCGAAGCTCCACCACTGAGCCAACCGGCCAGGGCCAAGCCCAGGATTTCGAACCGATGACCTCAGCATTTCCAGGTAGACGCTTTTATCCACTGCGCCACCACAGGTCAGGCTATTTTGTATTTTAATTTTATACTTTTCTCTACCTTCCTGAACCTTAGGTCTGCTTATGGCACACATAGGCATTTCTGTATACCAGTGGTAGTCAACCTGGTCCCTACCACCCACTAGTGGGCGTTCCAGCTTTCATAGTTGGTGGTAGCGGAGCAACCAAAGTATAAATAAAAAGATAGATTTAACTATAGTAAGTTGTTTTATAAAGATTTATTCTGTCAAATTTAGCGAAAATCCGACATAAAGTACTTGGTAAGTAATTATTATTATATGCTCTAACTTGTTGTAACTCTGCTTTATAAATTTTATAAACTAAAGTTACTTCCCTACTTTATAAATCACCATTACTGTGGAACCGGTGGGTGGTGAGAAAATTTTACTACTAACAGAGATACAAAAGTGGGCAGTAGGTATAAAAAGGTTGACTACACCATTAAGAATGATAGAAAGACCTAGTTCCAAGCTGGGCTCTGGCACGCGCTGGCTTTGCATTTTGGGTAAGCCACGAACACCTCAGAGACTCCAGTTCTTTCTGGACAAAGTACAGTTACAAATAGAAAACCTGATTAGATTATCAACTGACATTCTGCATTGATTATTTTTTTCAATTTGGTTCAGAAAGGATTTAAAACAGTTTATTCCATCATATAGTCCTGTACAGTTCCAGACCCCTGAGTTTTCCAATAAGAACTTCTGTACTGTCAAAAAGTGTTATCTTCATACTTTAAGTTTAATTGCTTTATGACATTTTTTAACTCACAAAGAACTCCTTATGGCAGACACCTGTCAAGAACAAAAGAAATGTAAAAATATATAGAATAACTCCTGAAAATTTATAGATAGGAGATAAACTTCCCAAGTATGGGGAACAGTCACAGGTAAGCCTGTCTGAGAGACAAGTGAGGTCATCATCTCAACTCTAAGAGTCTTCAGGTAGATTCCACATATTTACCATTTTAAAACAAATTTTATAACAGAAAAAAAAATCACTTTTTAAAGTGTTCAGAAAAAAAATGAGCAGTGTGAGAAAGAATTTTCTAGATGACTAGCGATTTCTGTAAAAGAAATTTCAGATTACAAGTTCTCTCAAAAGTCACCTTTGCTGCTAGCAGAGTTTTATTAATGAAAGTAATTTCTGCCTGTGAGGTGAGTGTCTGAGCAGCGTGCTACCACATCTTCTGGGAGTAAGGCCACATTTGAATAATGATGGAAGAAAAGGACCAAAGGACTAAGGTCATCTAATTCTTCCTACATATGAAAACAGCAATTTAGCTGGCTCATCAGAACATACAAATAAAAGTGTTATCCTGCAGAAACAAGTTACGAAACCGTTTAACAGCTGTAGTTTAGAGAGTGAGGGAGCAAACCTAGCACGTGAGTATTTTGTAAACGAGTTAACTGCAATTTGAGCATAAAAAAAGGAAAACCCAAGTCAAAGCATATAATGTGTGAAAGCTAAAATTAATAAGAAATACCGCATGGACACACTGTGTATTATGTTATTTTATATTGCTATCAAGTGTAAACTCTCTTAATGCTAATCTATTTAAATATGTTCCTAATTATTTTAAAAATTAATAATTTGCTATCATGAGCTGATGCCATATCTCAGTTGCTCCCAGTGGGACTTTGACTTTGCTAAAACCATGGACACTCATACCTACGACTCCTGGAAAGAACTTCCACTGCTCAGCAGGCAGTAACGGAATTGCTGTCATGTCTTTATTGTCCCTAACTGAACTGCAGTTGCCAACAGATCCATCTCAGACAGGTGATTAGCTTTGCCAAGACAAACTTTTTAGGGCTAAACTTTTTAATTTAATGGTACATGTCACTAGATCCTTACATCATTCTCTATATGTCCACTTACCTATGTCAGATTAGATGTTTCTTCTGATGAATTGATATTTGACCAAAAAGTATTTTTATTTTCAGTCTTATTGTTTTTCTTTTTGAAAGGTATTACTTCTTAATTTATCTTAATTGTCTTACTTTATACTTCTTCACTTTCTTAATCAGATCTTCATTATTTTCAATTACAGCAAATATAGGGAATATAGGGCAATGAAATATAAACATGTTACCCATACATAATTCAATCCTTGAATAACTTAATGTGCATTTTCAATTATTTTTAACCCTTTGAGTAGTGAGGTTTTTTTTTCATGCTCGCTGACCCCCAGGAGTGAGTTTTTTTTTTCAAAAAATGAAATCAGTTCCAGTTACAGTTTTATTAACTTAAAATCATGTTTGTTTGATAACCAATTTCTGGAAACAAGAAGAACATGCATTTGCCTTTTATTAATGTTGTCTTACACATTTTTAAAATAAAAATTTTTGTCCAGAATACTCTGGATGGTCAGGAGGCACGAGGACGTACATGAACATTCGTACTACTTAAAGAGTTAAATGCTATTTACAGAAAATTTAAAAAGAATCCATTTCTATTACTTTTTTCAAGTACAAAAGAGCATAAGTAAAAAGTCAGTTATAGCTCCTGTGCTCCCAAACAATCATATTCAGATGTTTTTATAAATTAATCTTTTTTTCTTTTAGCATAGCTATGGTGCCTTCTATTTATTTGCATAGCTAGATTTTTAGGTCTTGTGACAAACCCTACTTGAGGAAATCCTTTTCTGAGGCATTTCCTGTGTCTAATTGCATCATTATCTCCACAGTGAGGAATTCTCATAATGAAATAAGCATATCAACCGATTCACATTCTCACATGCTCATTAGTGTGACTGCTGCAAACAGCCACAGTTTCTGAGATCAGCGGGTCTACTCTGATAAACTGAGAGCCTAACAGTCACTGAGAAAAATTCACCAGTTCTCTGTACCCTAGCCTCTCCAATTTTTGCATCTTTTTTTCTTTAAAAATATCTACACCAGCATTTTCAATAAATCATTTTAAGAAGGTTATGTGTTGGGTATTTTTCCTCAATCCTTGAAAACCTGAGAATATTCTTTTGATGGCTTTTCAAAGAAAAGGTAATTTAACTGGATCTTAAATTCTTGGATCCCAACCATTTCTTTTCAAAACTACATGTGTCTTTTTCATTACTATGCCAGTTAAGGTTTTCAGTTGCAAGCAACAGACACCAGTTGCTGTTGGTTAACTTAAGCAGAAAATAAATTCATTGGAACCATATTTTTTGAACAACATAATCAAAAGGAGTGTGGATATCAGGTAGAAACCAAAGGAGGCTAGGCATCTAAGAACACAGCCAATAGCATGCTAAAGAAATTGTCAGAATGACAGGAAAGGCCACTGGGACATTGGTTTCTGCTGCTGCTGGGTTCAAACTTCCACAGTGCTGCCAAAACTGAAGTCTTTTTAGTGTCTATGGCTTTAGCAAAGTCCCACTGGGCATAACAGAGTGGCTGACTAGGTCATGTGACCTGCAAAGGGATGGGGAAGGGGGATTCTCTGATCTCACTGTTTTCTGCTTCCCACAAAGATAATCAAGAATTCCTCCCACATTTAGGGAAAGTGTTCATACCCTAAGACCAAAATATGACAAATATCCATTGCAATTATCTTCTAGCTTTTAGAATATCAAAAAAGTTGACACCAGTTTAATTTTACCTCTCTTTCTATAACATATTGGTTTGGTCTGTATGCTTCTTGCAGAGTTTTTTTCCCCCTCTTCATACTAGGAATTTAACATTTCAGCCAGGATATGCAGTTCTCCCTTCATTGACATTACTTGATTTGCTTACCCACTCACCCAGGACAATGTTCTTTTCCACCTCTGGACAATTTTCTTTAATGATATCTTTGACTATTTCTTTACATTCAGTTTTCTTTTATAGCTATTCATACATGCTATATACCTACAAATCTTAGATTCAAGTTCCATTCTCTGAATTATGACCCTAGGTATATATAATAACATATTCAGATGGCTACCACTAGCTAGGCATCTGAGAAATACCATCTTATTTTTCATTAAACAGTATCATCGATTCTGGAATATATTTTTTTAGATTCTCAAAGCATCTTTTCTTTTTTAATCCAAACTTGTCCTTCAAACTCAAGGCCAACTAGACAGGCTATAAATGCAGATTTATACCACTAGAGATTATACTGACTAGCTAGTAATCATATAATGTCATATATTTTTGTATTTATGTTTTGTATATTAAGTAACATCTTACCTCAACACTTACTTAAATCATTTGATAATAATAACAACTCTATTTTACCAAAAAGAAGAAGATCCAGGGCTTCCTTTAAAGATATACATTTCTAGATCATAGGGTTCATTCCATAGAATAGATCCAAATGCTATTTTCAAGAAGTATTGTCCATGAAACCACCTAAGAGGTCTGTTATAAATGCAGAGTCTCGGGCCCCCACCAAGCCAATGTAATTAGAATCTCTGGACATCAGATTAGAAATTTGCTTTTTAAAAAATAAGTGTCTTGGACAATTTTTTACCCACAACAGTTTGAGAATCACTGCTCCACTTCAATAAAAAGAATACTAACAGACTAAATCATTAACCTGGGTAAACAAGAAAGGCTCTGATTGTATTTTACAATCACCTTCTAACGGACTTCAGGTAAAGAACCAAGACCAAATTTCCACAGCCCATTAGCATTGACTCTATTCCAAGCAATCGGTATGGTAACAATAGTTTCGAAATTCTGGTAACTCAAGTTTCTGCTCAGATTGACTGGAGTTATCGAGGCAGTTTACCACGTGGAAACGTAGCGAACGATTTACAAAAGCGTGTCCCTAGAGGTTTCCCCAGATCAACTAACAAAAGGCACATTCGGATTGCAGAATCTCAGCTACCGGTGAAAAAACCAGAATCACACATCAACCGTTTTATTAATTCTCAAGGTAGTTTCATTTTTCTGCCATAATAAGCACTAGCCTTGACACTAACTGGTCAGTCCTGTAGATAACCTTGTTAAAAAATCAACTGAGGCTGTTACTTCAGTCATGATATAAAGTTGTTCCTAATGCCATAACCAAATAGCCAGACCCAATTCTGATGTAATCGGTTTCCCACATCAAGGACTTGAAATGAAATATTCTGCTGAGGCAGCAACCGAACCTTTCAGCCTAACAGGGAAAACCTGCCCACAGTGATTTGCTAATTACAGTAAGACTCCTGGCTGGTCTATGGACGTTTAGAGGCTAAATGTGATTCTACTGAAAGAGATCCTTTGGAAGAGTCTCTGATCTTAATTTGATGGTCGTGAGTAAAATACAAATTTAGTAGCCATCACAGCACGGTTAATATGCTTATTTTCAGCTATTAGAACATTTAGTCTATGTAGACATATATCAAGTTTGGCTTACCATTAGTTTATTTTCAATAAACACTGTGTGTGTGTGTGTATGTGTGTGTGTGTAAGATAAATAAGGTAAAAAAACTCAGCTAAAGTTCACTAAAATTAAACCAAGATGAGAAGCATTTTAAACCTTAATTAAAACAATACAAGTACATTAAATATGACAAATATACTCAAATTGGAAAGAAATTTTGAACCAGTTATTAAAACAATTAGATTAAAGAAAAAGCCACATGATAGATTGGAGAATTTTAAACTATTAAGTCATCTCAAGACCATTTCTATTTATATTCTCTTGAAATAAAAGTCTTCAACCACTAGGATTAGTTGTGTTAACTTTAAAAGTCACATATTTGTTAGAGATTTTTTTTTTTAATTTTTAAATTGATTTTAGAGAGAAAGGAAGGGAGAGGGAGAGAGAAGAACTTTGATTTGTTACTGTATGTGCCCTGACCAGGGATTGAACCGGCAACCTTTATGCTAGCTATGGGGCGATAATCTAACCAACTGAGCTATATCTGGCCAGGGCAGAGATGTTTTAGTTTCTAGTTTCCACTCAAGATCCACAAGCTATAATTGTTTGGGTATCACTCTCAGATAGCCAATTTAAGGGAACAGAGATCAAAGGAGGAGACAGGAAGACGCTGTAACCGAGAAGTTCCCACCAGCACCGTACCTTGCACTGTGAGGAAAACAGAAGCAGTAGCCAATCCTCCTTCGTTGGAAACCAGACAATGATACTCTCCAGCGTCGGTGACTTTCACAGTCCTTAGCTCCAGGGAGAGGTCAGCCAAGGTCCGTGTTCTGGCTGGGTCTGCCAGTCTGACATCTCTGTCATTCCTCTGCCAGGTGAGATTGTAATCCACTGCACTGATGACGACACACGTCAAAACTGCTCTTTCTCCAGGAGCAACGGTAACATTCTTAGGCACCTGGATGACTGGAGGGGGCTCTGTGTAAAATGAAAAGATTCAAATTAAGAGACCCAACAGCCATTTTTCTCACTTACAGATGTGGTTTTAAAATGCAAAGAGGAAGTTTTGAATATCTAGTAGAAAAGATATAGTACAACAGCACTTATTCGTCAGTGCTTGGGTCTGTCAGCTCAAGCAAGTTCCATCTAGTTGAAAGATGCTTTAAAAGTAGAGCATATTTACACACCAGTGTATATTCCAATCTAAATCTATAAAGCACAAAAGAGGTGTGGCAAACGGCTATTACTAGGTGGACTAGGGCTGGGGGGAAAAGTCACACCTTGATTTGAGTTCTGGAGAAAGTAGAATTTAAGATTTTTTTAATTTAAAAAATTTATATATCATAGAATTGCACATGCAAAACCTACATAATTTTATTAACCAATGTCATCCCAATACATTTAACTAAAAATATGTAGTGTTTTAAAGAAAATAGCACATAAAACAAGAGTCCCCAAATTTTTTACACAGGGGGCCAGTTCACTGTCCCTCACACCGTTGGAGGGCCAGACTATAAAAAAAAAACTATGAACAAATCCCTATGCACACTGCGCATATCTTATTTTAAAGTTAAAAAAAAAAACAACGGGAACAAATACAATATTTAAAATAAAGAACAAGTAAATTTAAGTCAACAAACTGACCAGTATTTCAATGGGAACTATGCTCCTCTCACTGACCACTAATGAAAGAGGTACCCCTTCTGGAAGTGTGGCGGGGGCCGGATAAATGGCCTCAGGGGGCCGCATGTGGCCCGTGGGGCCATAGTTTGGGGACCCCGACATAAAACACGGTCAATATGGCAATGCTAAGACAATATCAGCTTTTGGGGGGGGGGTTACGATATCATTAATAAGATACAATATTACAACAGTAGAGTAAGACAAATGTTACCCAGCAGCAGGAATAGGGAATATTTTTATATAAGAAGGTTAAGTAGGGGTAGACCTTCAATAAAATGCTATACATAGTGTCATGTACAAAAGGCATTGACTAATGGATGTACACTGCAGATGTGGACAAAGGCCACTTACTAATTCACTGTTTCCCCAACATTTCTAGAGAAAATCCCTTAGTTCTCAAGTTAAGTTTGAGAATAAATCTAAATGCCCCTCTAAAGCTCACTCTGCCCAAATGCTTTCAAACGATCTGCTGTGACACGCCATTACTGAGTAATAACACAGCAATAAAACCTGTGGTGAGCTATGCTCGCTGGAAACTCATGTGTCTGTTTCAGTTTAACTATAAAACAGTATCAGATATTCAAACTATCCTTCTTTCTTTAAAATGGTATATGAGTGCAGATGACTATCATAAACCTAGAATAAAAGCTGGAAGCAATACGCCAAAGCTCAGTGTTATCGCTAGCGAAAGAAATGTGTATCTATTCCAGATTTTCCTTTATTTATCCTTGTTTCTCAAACATTTTCAGAGTGTATGCTATTTTACATTATAAAAAGCAAACATATTTTTTATCATTCTGCTATGCTTTTGAACTCTCTTATGAACACAGCTGGTGAATCAAGTGGAAAGTGTATATGACAATGTTAGGCAGCTCTGATCGGAGTCGGGCAAGGTTTGACAGACAAAATGCAGGGTGTTTTGTTGAATATGAACTTCAGAATAAACAACAAATGATGTTTTCGTATAACTAAGTCTCATGAACAATTTGGGACGCACTTACATGAAACTCAAATTTAACTGGGCGTCCTGGGTTTTTATTTGCTAAGTATGGCAAACATAAACTTCCTCATTCTACCCCTGATTGTCTGTGTGACCTCAGATAAGCCAATTTACTACAGTGTTTGTCTTCCTACCTGAAAAATGAAATGACTGGATTTGGTAGTCTTAAAGACCCCTTCCAACGTGAAGGTTCTATGATTCTAACATATAAGATGGTATGATTCTATGAGTCTAACATACACGACCCACCAAAGATCTGGAAGTGATTATTTGTGTGCATGTGTAATATTTCCAAATCTTGTTCTAACAGAGATTCTTGTTTTTATAATTTATGACTGTCTGTCACTGACATGCTCTTGACAAGTTTTCTCTTTTTCATATTTAACTTAAACTGAAAATTTTATTTGTGTGTGTGTGTGTGAGTGTGAGTGTGAGTGTGTGTGCATGCATGCATAGGGAGTGGGGGACTGTGTTAATAAAAAATTCAGTAGAGAAAATTAATAAAAACGTGTAACAGTGCTCAACTAAGCTACCAAATATCACTTACAAAATAATTTTTCCTACTTTTGCAGTTGTATTCATTAGTTTCTATGTATATACGTGCAGTTAAAAAGATATATAATGCTTTTTACCTTTAAAATAATCAATAACCAACAAAATGAACCAAAAAAATCCTTAAATAGTTCAGTTGAAAAATAATTAGGTAACATATTGGTAGAACTTCAGCTTTTCTGTAAACTGCTCTTGGGTGCTCTTTGGTTTCACAGAATAATAATGTCCAGAATGATACAAAAATATCACTATCCCATAATGCCATGTTTCCTAACACTCCTGTCCAAAATATAAGCTCTAACTCTCCTGTGAATTCTCACCCGATTCCAGAGTATAATAAGTAGTGAGAGTGAGGTGGCCACGCGGGGACCTCAGGCTAACCCAAAGGAGAGTCAGAAGTGGGGCAGATTTGAGCCTGGCAGCTTAAGCAATGGTTAGCCCAGAAAGAAATGTCCACTCTTTCAAGTCTAAAGGGGCCCTTGCTTGGGCTGTTGCAGTCACTGCCGTCACCACCAGCGCTTCTGCCTCTTTCTCTCGTAATTGACTGAGTGGGACATAATTCCTGAAAATTGGCCTACGCATAGTCCAAGTTCCTGGTGGTACCATTGCTCGGCTGGCATGAACTCACACTGGAAGAGCCTGCGTGGGACATACATACAGAAGTTGCTGACACCAGACAGCCAAGTTCTTCACAGTCAGTTCATAAGTTCTTACAGGCACTGCCCAGCTTTTTAGGCAAGATGTCTGAATTGACTCCCTCGGACCTCTTTCCCAGTTGTCCTTCCCTTAATTAATATTGCTGAGAAAACAACTCAAGGGCTCAAGTGTTTGTTTTCCCAGAAGCTGAGGAATGTTGACACAATTCCAGTGCTTTTTCATAATTACTGAAGATGAAAATAAAATGAATACTTTATGATGCATGTCAACTTGCTAAATTGTTCCAGAGGGCAAACTTTATTTTCCTAAGAATAAGGGAATACAAATAACTGACTTGCAAGCAGCACATGCTTGCACGCCTCTGTTTTAAAGCTCAGCTTGGACTCGTTGGTAACAAACATAAATCCTACTCTTCTGAACTGTCCTACAATCATAAAGCTTCTTTTGTCTTAAATGGTCTCAAGAAAATACCCATCAATACTAAAAGCAGGAACAGACTGTGTTAGAAGCTCAGCGGCCACATTTAAGTCAGAATAGGCTCATTATTAAACACTCAGCAACATTTGTCTATAAGGCAGGGAGAAAATAATTCAGTCAAAACAACCCAATAAATTCTAAATATATGCTGAATAAGTGGCTTACATCTGGTCATTGATTGTATATGGTAGGTTTTTTTGTTTCCTAAGAATTCTGGAAGATTAGAGGAAAAGAATTTTTTTTTTTCACTAAAAGATATTTTTGCTGATAAAATGATCTGAGCTTTGCTTACCATTTATGCATAAGAAACACTATCTAAATGTAAAATAATGAGCATGTCTATTGCCCTGTTCACTATCAATACTATAGAACACTGAGGTCCTGCGTTTCTTGAATGTGATCATTTTCATTCTTGTCTTCAATTTTAATGTCAGAATCCATTCATAAAAGCACTCTGCTCATTATGAATGTGGGAGAAAGGAACAGAAAGTTTAACCTTAATATTATTAGAATGGATCCCTTCCTTTTCTTAATTTTTATTGTTTCAAAAAAGTCTATATGGCCTGACCAGGTGGTGGCGCAGTGGATAGAGCATCGGACTGGGATGCAGAGGACCCAGGTTCAAGACCCCAGGTCACCAGCTTGAGCGTGGGCTCATATGGTTTGAGCAAAGCTCACCAGCTTGGACCCCAGGTCGCTGGCTTGAGCAAGGGGTTACTCAGTTGGCTGAAGGCCCATGGTCAAGGCACATATGAGAAAGCAATCAATGAACAACTAACGTGTCGCAACGAAAAACTAATGATTGATGCTTCTCATCTCTCTACGTTCCTGTCTGTCTGTCCCTATCTATCCTTCTCACTCTCTCTCTGTCTCTGTAAAAAAAAAAAAAAGAAAAGAAAAAAGTCTATATGACCATTACAAAAATGGTACATTAAGTGTGCAATAATAATAATGATAACAATCACAAGGTAATAACAATAGCTAATATCTATTAAGGGTTTCTATGCATCAGGCTCTCATCTAAGTGTGTTATGTATACTATCTTATTTGATCCTCACAGTTTCTCCACGAGATACTGTCACTGTTATTATCCTCATATTATAGTCAGAGAAACCAAGACACTGAGCTCTTAGGTAATTGGCCCGAGAAGATCACACAGCTAATACATGGGGATGCCAGGATAAGCAAATGTCCCATTCCCATAGCTGTATTCATACTCAGGCAACTGCAAAACACTTAGTGATAATCACCTGAAACATCAAAAAATGTCTGTGCCCGTCCAGTTCCCACACTGCTGACAGCGATGCACTCATACGAGCCCTCGTCGGACAAAGTGACCTTTTCAATATCCCAGTTCACAGTGGCCGATTCTCTGGTGAAACAAAGCAGAAACATTTTTGGTTACTAGAAAAACAAGACCCAGCCCTGGTCAGGTGGCTCTGTGGATTAAGCATCGTCCCAGAGTGCCAAGGTCACAGGTTCAATCCCAGTCAGGGCAGTAGAGAAGCAACCAATGAGTGCACAAATAATGGCACAACTAAGTGGAATGAGTTGATGCTTCTCTCTCGCTCTCTCCCTCTACATCCCTCTCTCTTACTATTTGCCTTCCTCTCTCTCTCTCAAATCAATGAAAAAAAAGTTTTTAAAAAAGATCCAGTTAAAACCAGTGATTCCACTATTTGTTCTGAAGTCTGCATTCAAAAGAACACTGTATAATAAATAAATTAATCAAGTTGCAGAGTTCTTTCTATCTTAAAATTGCATAACTTTTATATTGTAATTAAAAATTAAGTTTCTCTTCTTTGAGCAAAGATACAACAAAGGCAATAATTTATGAAGATTACAAATGTCTTTAGGGAAATATTTTCTGGCTATGTCAAAATATACAATAAAGAGCAATCAGAGAAATACTCTTTAAATCCTCTCTCCTCCCTTATCATTTCCAGTTTTTGGTCATATTTGGTGAGGTTCTTAGACAAGGCAATTCAACTAGGTTTGAAGGTAGAAAATAGACTTTTTGATTCTGAAAAGATAAATACTCTTTACCTTTCATATATAAAAGTTCCTTATAAGCCTATATACCATATCTGTTTTAACCTATGTTTATATTTAAAGGAAAAAAATTATGGTTTATAGTCAAACTTGTCATTTAGGTTAAAAAAATCGCTTTGCTATTTTGTGTAGTCATTCATTTAATAAATATACTTTGTTCTCTAACACCGTTCAAATTATTTCTCATTTTCTGGAAAAGCCTGAGTGACAGAAGTTCAATCCTTATTTTAAAAATTCCAATAATCCATAAAACAGGCATTATTTTGTTTTAAAGTGATTGAAATGCATAAATATTTCATAGCTGTTTCTTAAAATCATCCATAGCTATTTATAACCTTTTTAAACATTCGAGATACAGATGACATGAAAATCTCATTGCAGAGTCAAGGCACCTTCCACCGATGTCAGGAACTGTAAGACATGATGCCTCACAGTGATAATTCCAGATCTCTTGCCTCGCAAACAAACCATACCATCACCAAACAACCATGAAGAAGTAACTGAGCACTGAGTGCATATCTGGCACCAACCTACAGCTGGTAAGAGAAACTTAAGGCACAGGTGCCTGTCATCAGAAAAGTCAGAAATGAAACAATATCACTGTTCTACATACCTTAGTGAGAACACTCGGTTAATGTCGTTCCCTTTCAACTGCGTTATGTACTAGGTGCCAGTGGTCTTTATTGTCACATTCAGGAGAAAATAAATTATGACTTGACTTTACTGATCACCTAAGCCGTATCTTGAATGCTTAACAGCAGTACACCAAGCCAAAATTTATAAATATCGTTGTCTGGGCACTGGTAAGTTCCAGAAAGGCAGAAATTTAAAATACATATGTCTTTTGTGTCCTATGCAGTGCCCACTTATATTAAGACTCATCAAAAATGTTACATGTGCAAATTTAGACAGAAAGTGGCAATTCTTCTGGTCTCAACTCCCTCATTTTAACATAAAGTTGAGATCCAGAAAGAAGAATGAGTAATTTGTTCAAAGACACATAACCAATGTACAGGTTGCTTGAAGAATATCCTTTACTGTTATTCTAGTTCCTCCATTATTTATGAAATATTACATGAAAATAATTCTCTCTTTCATGTAGCATTCTCAGTTGACATTAAAACAATATGGCCGCAATAAAAATGTTTTGAAGGAATGGCCTTTGAAATAGGGGAAAGAATATGTCAGATAAAAATGTGTCCTGCTGCTAAGGCAAATTAATTACCTTACATTCCCCTAGTGACCATAGTGATTTGCATAACAAAGATCCAGTCCTATGTCTCAAGTTATTAGGAAATCTAGTTTGGAGATGTGTGAGTGGATCAGGGTTAGAGGATCAATCCATCACCGCCCATGCCTAATTCTGTCTTTAGCCTCTTACATCCACAAAGCTTGAACATATGTCAGCGAGGCATGTCACAGCTCTGCATCCCAGAGCTGGAAAAATAAGAACAAGAATTCTTGTGGCTTATCTCCCAGAAACTGCATGGAATCAATGAATTAAGGTTTATAAAGAATCCCGTGTCTTTAAAAAAAAAAGTTACTATTTAAACATGAAGCAGAATGATTTGATTTCATCAGTGTTATGTAGCATCATCATTTGATATGCTGGTCAGTTATGCTTGATTTGTGGTTATTAAACACGTAGCTAAGCAGCCCATGAAGACGTACTACATGAGAAAAGAGTGGTAGGAAACAATGCAGTTCAATCTTTAAGTAACGGAAACATTTCTAAATTTATAAGGAATATTTCTGCCATGGTTTTGACTTAAAATGGCCACCCCATAAAGAGACTATATAA
Organism: Saccopteryx bilineata; assembly: GCF_036850765.1. NCBI lineage: Eukaryota > Metazoa > Chordata > Mammalia > Chiroptera > Emballonuridae > Saccopteryx > Saccopteryx bilineata. Next base: position 293,142,857 of record NC_089491.1, on the reverse strand, counting down.
ACTAACACTGTCAAATAACTAACATCTTATGTAAGTTATTTATATTACTATTGAATTAACAGTATAAACATTTTTGTAAAATAATTCCTAGAGCTTTTGCCAAACTGTAGCTGGTTTCATAGCAAGTTAAAAAAAAAATTCCAGAAATAATCCTCTTGTTTTCAAGGTCTATTTAATTTTTATTAGATAACTTATACTTGTCTAAAAAAGTGACTCATCTTCACAAGGATAGTCAGCGCTCTCTAGCCCACTCCCCCTGTTATACGTATGCAGTGGTCACACAGGTCTGTGTTCCACCTGTCACCGTGGCCCCAGCAGACACCGCCTTTCCCTGACCTCATCTTCCACCCTCTCCTCCCGCTCACGGGGCTCCGGCCACACTGGCTTCCTGCCTGTCTTTCTTCCCCACATGCCCTGTCCACCCTGTCCTCAGACACTTGTACTTGCTGGTCCTGGTGCATGCACACTCTCCCCTGATATCTGCGTACACCTGTCTCACCATGTTCAGGTCTTTGGACAAATGCACCTTTTCCTGAATTTTAAAATGGCAACTTGGCCAAAACCACATGCAGCCCCCCCTACCTGCGTGACTCGTCCCATTAACCTTCTCTGCACTGTGCCTTAGCGCTGGTCAGATTCACTTACTATCACACTTTAATTCAGATTCAGAGAATTAATGTTTACCCAGATGCCATAAAGCTTAAGCTTCAGGGACTCTTATTTGCTAGACCCCCACCAAGGTTTGGTACTTAACTTTGCATCCATCGTTTTGTACTCTTTGACTTAACAAGGGACACTCGAATGGTATAAAAGTCAGATTTTATAAAACCTAAATCAACTCTTAAATGTATTCTAGCACTGATTATATTAACATATTATATTTCTCATCTCTTTCCGTCTTCCTCCATCACAGCACAAACCCCACAAGGGTACAGACCTGTGTCTGTTTTGTTCGCTGCTATATTCCAAGGCTACAGAACAACTAAGAATTTCCAATAAAAAGTGCATTTAAAAAAGTTTAATGGTACAAATTATTAATAGAAACATATACCCACTTTAAATACTGGTCTACTCCAAGTACAATTCCATTTCTGACAAAGCTCAAGGTAAAGGGCAAAAGGCTTTCAACAGAGCACGGAATCTGGCCTGGCTGCAGGTAGTACCCGGGGGTCTTCTGGGGCATTGTAACTGTGGGAGCGTCTGGAGGAAAAAAAGAACACGGGCGAGAAGGTTACAATGATATTGGCCTCTTCCTGTTAAGCCACTCAAAAGCTTCCTACTTAAATTCTTCCAGTAAATCTTCTGTACTTCAATTAATCTAAATAGCTAAAAACCCCTTTAATTATCTTTCTTTGTTCAAAGATTATTCATTTCAATGTCTTCATGAAACCTTTACTAAAGAACCGGACTCCACTGATTTTTAAAATGTAACATTATTTTTTATGCTACTAAGATAGAAAAAAAAGTTACCAAATTAGTTATAATAAATCACCAATTGTAGAAACATTTTGATTTAAAAATGTAAATATGACATATGGAAAGAGCCCACATCTTAGAATTGAATTCATAGGTTGATTATTTTTCTAAAAGGAATAGAAAAATTAATTATTAAGAATCCAATAGATTTTAAAGTATTTGAGTTAGGGGCTGAGACAACTAACTGAATAATGTAAATGAGGATATCTGTTCTATTCTCACCATTCTTCAACTTTCAATAATAGCTACAGATTTGTTCCTGAATTTTCCAAATCACAGCCTTATATATAGATAATAATTGTGTTCCTCCATCCAGTAGTACAATATTAGGAACAATCTGATATCTCTGTCTATAATCCTAGAGTTTTGATCAGAGTTCAGTCATCAGCCTTAAGAAATAGCTCAAGTACAAACAAATTGAAAAGCTACCAGATGCCTTAAACCAATCTCTAAACTATGATCTTATCTCTAGATAATAGCAAACATTTAAGTAGCCAGGGTATTAATTAACTAGCAAATCAACATACCAAATAAATACCAAATCATCACCAATTGTTTATAATAACTACTGTCAACAAAATAGATGTGTCTGACAATTATATATAAATATTTAGTTCTTTTAGCCAATTTAAGTAGCTTATTCAAACATTAAACACATATGCCAGGCTTTGTAGGTGGAGTAAGAGTGCCAGAATTTCCCAGTTTGACCTCTTACATTAATCGACATAACCAAAATGTTCAGATCCACAATCTGTGAGACTTAACATGAAACTCTGGATGTGCTGTTTATAGTTAAAAAAAAGTTACATAACCTATACGTGTAAATGTTCACCAACTTGGCAACCCAGTAACAATGTGAGGTTATTATTTTTAACTTTACAGTCTATTCTTTACCTATAGGACCATATCACCCCCTCTCCCCTTAAGCTACCAATCCTCCGGGCTTGAATAAAATAATGTCTCACCTGGGACGATACTAGAGAAGGAAACACTTGATACTCTCTGGAAGAGATAATCATCTTTATCATAGCCTGCTACTTTGAGAAAGAAAGCTTCAGTTGGTGGTATAAAGTCAGAAATATTCCATATGCCATAAGGTTTACGATCAGGGTAATATTTAACAGGAATAGTCTTAAGAGTAGTGCCTGAGATACTCAAAAGTTCAAGACGATCTACTCGAGCTGGGACAGATATTCCAGAAGTATTCAGAAGCACGTAGGTAGGTATTCCTACAAGAGAAAGACTTTGTCATTATTTACAAATAACATGCAACTAAAGGTTGATAGCAAGTTAAGTTTTTGCATTATAATAACAGATAATAAATGCCATAAGTATGAGTACCCTAAAATTATGGCCCAATTGTAGAATCTTTTCTATGTAAAAGACAGTTTATTCATGGCCAGAAATATTTAGGAAATCTTGAGTGATTATTTTGTAGTCGTCAACCTATGTTTATATGTAGAAAAATTAGAATTGTAAATATTATATTATATGTTTGATTATGTGAATATTTTTAAACTTCACTATTTGTACCCTTCCAGTAACTGCTGTAATAAAAATAAATGAACAACAACCAGAAAAAAGAAACTTAAAGAGTCAGAGTAAGATTGAGCTATTTTATAGCTCTAAAACTATAGATATTCGTGCATGAATAAAATAAAAGGAACAAGCTTTAAAAATCAGGACTAATTTCACCTTTGAACATATAATGATATATAATATACTTAATTTTTAGTCATATGAATACACACACACATACCTTTTCCCCTTGACAACAAGACAATTTATAGATGTAGAGAAAGATACAAGATCTAGGTTAGTATTTCCAAACTTTAGTAAGTATAAGAAACAACAATCCTCCTTGAAGTTTATATCCTTAGGCCCTACCTCCTGGGGGTCTAATGCAGGAGATCTGGGGAAGGACCCAGGAATCTTAATTTCTTACCATCTCCTTGAGTGATTTCAGTATCACTGGTCTTGGGTCTACACGTTGAAAAACAGTGACTTGCCCAAGAATGCCATCATGTTTAAAGATACTATATTTCCCAATTTTATTGACTAGTAAAAATCATATAATCACAGACATTCTGAGGAATATTTTCACTTGGATACCTATTATTCCAATGTATGTAATAGGCACATACAAACCTTGCACTGGTCTGCTGACTGTTTTTTTGAAGTCCAGGGTAGGCTTTCGGGAAAATCCAGCTCGAAAATCAATTGTACTGAGGCCAGTAACACGAACGGAGTGCCTTCCACTGCTAGAAGTCTGAAAATGTTTAATGACAAACCTGTCAGCCGCTGATCGGAACACTGGTCACACTACACACCGGTGTGGGAAACACAGGCTGTGTATGAAGATTGATGCCCAATAATTGAGGCTCTGATCTGAGTATTCTGAACTTAACTATGATTCTATATCTTAAATGCATGTTTTATAATACTTAGCCCAGGGGATTGCTCTAAAATACAATTCAGTAATGTATGCATGCCCAATGGAAAAAGACATACATGTTTAGTCACTAATGAGTGAAGCTGAAGTAGATTTATGACATATATAACATAATATAATAATAATGTAATACATATGTTATAAATAAGACATCTTTAATATGATATAGTGATAAAAATATATAACATGTACACAGAAATACACAAGAGGAGTACAGACTAGCGTACAGTCCTACTAAAACCTCCTAAAACTCATGTGCATGTAAATAAATAAACAATTTGGACTTGGGCCACAGGATAAAATAACGACTCTACCATTTATTGGTCACGCTCTCTATGCCCACATGCTTTAAGTACAGTGGCTTATTTAACCCTCATTGCAATTCTATCAGGTAGATATCACCATTATCACTGCTGTACAGATACGGAGGTCCACGAGATTCTGTCTCAAAATAAAATGACGCCGTGGTAGCTGCATTTAAGCAGAAGCAGAAGCAGAAGATGGGAGAGAACAGCATTCACTTGATAACAGCAGGGCACCCAGCATGTATCTAAATTTCAGCACAGATGTAGGTATCGGAGCAATGACAGAATAGAAGCTACACAGGATTCCCTCAACCACTGGGGTTTCTTATCATGTGGCAATGAGGACAGGTGAAGAGGTAGGTCTGTGTTGCTACCAAATTGTTCTTCATTGAGCAGAACCTGCAAGAACTCCAAGGATAGGCAAGTGAAAGTGGGGAAAAAAGAAAACGTATCTTCATTAGAATAGTGTTGTGTTCTTAGAATACATAAATGATGCTGTTAATTTCTATGAATCGATTTCATAAGGGTTCCTAAGTACTGTGTTTGCAAATGTAGGGGTCTCAATTCTATTATTTCTAAAGGAAAATGTGGTTTGAATTTTATATAATAGACACAAAAAAGGAAACTAAGGATTGTGATCCTATTTTAATCACAAATCATTGTAATTTTTGGTCATCTGCTCAACCCTGGTGATCCTATTTTAAATCAGGGATTTCCTTTAGGGTTATATATATAAAAAAACACCCTTTCTACTAATTTCAGCTGCTTTAAATAATGCACAACTTTTCTGAGGATACCAATGGTCCATATTATGACGAGCTGATTTCCACTTATTCACTGGCATCATATATCATGGTCAGTTGCCTTGCTGCTCAGAAAGTCCCCCATGATAAAACAGCTGTTGAGGCCATGAGGAAGAATTGGGCACAATTGGTCAAATGACTGCTATGAAGTGCTAATCATCTGCCAAGTGCCCTGTGTGCACAGCAACAAAGAATCCATGTGGAAAAAGTGGTGCTTAATGTTTAAGTGAGAAGATTAGAAATTACTCAAAAGTTTGAAAATATAGTATCCTCCATTGCTAAATAATACAGTAAAATAAAATTGAGCTGATGAGTAGAGAGCCCCTAATCATCTCTATTATTATCTCTATAAAATTATTGTTAAATAAATTAATTCTTATCCTTAAAATACTACACTTAAAATACCACACTAACAAAATATGGGAAATAAGAACATAGGTTGACTATTCTCTGAGCAATGCTAAAAACATAAAGGGTAATAATTCCAAAATTTTGTTAATTTCATGTTTCTATATGATACTATAAGCAGTAGGAATGACTGCATAGAATTTAAAGGGTTGGTAAATTAAAGATATTTCCAAGTGAGTCATCTTGTATGCACAATTATCTCCAACTCTGTATTAATCAGGAATATGGGAGCCAAGGACATCACAAATAAACCAAAATTATGTTTTAAAAATATAATAATAAATATAATACAATTTAGTTAAAAATAATTTCTGATATTCATGCATGGAATTATCATTCTTTAATCATGTTCATTAAATATTGCAACAACATTAGACCAATATTGTAGAAACGTAAAACATCACATAAAATTTCTTGGTGAAAACGACCAATACTTTATTACTTTAGTATTTTTTTTAAAGTAAGCTATTATTTTATTCTGCTTCCTTGCTGAGCTCCCTTTTGCAAATTTAAGTGTAATAGGAACATAAAGGTTTTAGGTATAATGATGGTAAAACAACCAGTTCACGAAAAGAGGAGAAAGAAGTTTTAACATATACAAAATGCATTCTGAACAACAGGCTAAATATTTTATATAAAGTATTACCTGTAATCCTCAAAAAGGCCCCTGTGAAATGATACTATTATTATCTTCATTTCACAGATCAGAGAGGTTAAGTCACTTGTTCAAAGTCACAGAGAGTGCAGGACTCAGAGCCAGGGTGTAACCTCTGTGGGGCTCCCCAAAACCATCCTTTACAGCTATGCCATGCATTTCTCATGACTACCTCAGTGGATCGAGTTATGCTGGTTCAGCTAAGGTTGAAATATGAAGTGCTCTACCTGACAGAAGAGTAATAGAAAACTTCTACAATAATCCTGGGGAGAGAAGAAGCAAAATGGGGGGAATAAAAGGAAGATGAGGGGCAAGGAGAGAGCAGAAGGGCACAAATTGCTTCAAGACATGTCCCCAGCTCTACAGGAAAGTCTACTATGCTCCAAAACAATGGTTGTTAGTGAATTTCCTGCGAAATTTTGGAAAGGGCTGAGTTTTGCCACGCATCAAGGCACAGACAGAGGTTAGAATGAGCACACAAATGGTTAGGAGGCAAGGACACCATATGAAAATAAGCTTTCAGGAAGCTCCAGAAATGTTGGGAGAAGTCTTCAGACTCTAATGTGTTATGGAGATAATGGGACTGGAAGAGCACTCAATGATGTGAAGATCTTTGAGGGGCAAAGAAAATTCAGCTCATTCTGTAATTGAATCAAGCAGAGAGGATGCCCCGTGCATATGTCTTCCCTTCCAAATGAGTTTAGCCATGTTAGTATAATTTTTCTATATATGCAATAAAATTACTAAGACCTAAATTAGATTTAATGTTTTTTTCTATTTGGTCTTTATATCATGTAGATTTAACCTGCAGGTGATATTAAAATTAGAATTTGGCTCCAAAAGCATGTATCTACCATGGAATTTCTTAAAGTATCACTCCTGCACAGAGCCAGCCTAACCTCATGGACTCTGTAATTTTTGTTTGTTTGTTTTTTGGTTGTTTGTTTGTTTTTTTAAGAAGAGGGAAATCTAGGAGTAGTATAATGGTTCCAAGCGTAACAGGAAACTTTCTAGAAACTGGACACTGGACAGGGTCTGTATGGGGTGGAAATTCTGAGAGTTTTATTTCAAACAACATATTTATCCATACAATTTTTACAAGTTCGTAATGAGCTACATTATTACTCTGAGTTATAATGTCACATTGGTCAAATGTGGAAGGCTCTGAGTCAGAAATACACAGGCTGCTAAAATGTGAGCAAAGAAAGAAGCAAATACAAGGTTGTACAGATACCTATTGGCAGCCTAAAATTGTAAACAGGTAGCCTTGATTCACAAGGCAGTAAGAGAAAAGGAGCAGAGTAGCCCAGAGTCTAGGTTTCTGAAACAGAGTGAAGGAAGGATCAGGACAGGCTGAAGTCCCGTGGAGCAAGCACCATGGAGAGCTCCAGGGAAACTCGGTGCTCGCTGTATCTTCTCAGTCAGCTCTACTGCTGACGATCTAGTGCTGAGTTTAAGGAGGAAGGGCTATGTCTTTTCTTTGCTTAATCCCTTCACCCTTTCCACTCAGCCTGACAACAGTGCGCTGATTACAAGAGGGAAAGGGGGCGAGAGGTAGAAGAGGGGACAGGAGGGGATAAATGGTGACGGAAGAAAACTTGACTTGGGGTGGTGAGCACATGGTGTGTGTACAGATGATGTATCATGGAATGGTGCACCTAAAACCTACGTAATATTATTAACCAATGTCACCCTAATAAAGTTCATTTTAAAATGCAGGAAAAAAAAGATGAAGGGTTTTTAAAGCTATTAAATACCTTTCTGCATTGAGAGTCACTTAAGGCAACAGCTTTGTCATATTCATCACAAACAAAATATTACTCAACAGGCACTTACTACAACAAGGGAGATGTTGAGGGGAATACGGGGGAGGGGGGATGCATTTGGGGCGGCACTAGAATCTATGTAAACACAATAAATTAAAATCAATAAAAAGTCAATCAATAAACATGAAAGTCATCCAAATGTCTAATGTTGTTGCTTTTCCTTAGATTCTCCTTAGACCAGCTAATGTCAGATTCATCAAGAATTCTTTGAATTTTTCTAGAAGCATTATGCTAAGCACGTTCGCACATTATCTTATGAAATCCTATCATACCCAAAGATTATTTTATAGCATGATGAAGAAACTTAGGCTCAAAGAAACAATTACTTGCCTAGGTGTACACGGCATGTTAAATTGCAGATGTTCCAAGTTCAGTACTCTTTCTATAGTACATATATCTATGCACAGCACTGTAGGATAGCATAGTCTGAGTTGATCTGGACCCTGTGGCATAAAACACAATAATACCCTCCAACTATTCATTTCTAAACATACTTAAATTTAGAAGGGATCAGGTTAGGGGAGTGTTGCTAAACTGCTTTTTGAAAAAAGAAAGCCCTAATTTGGGGCATTTTCCAATTTCTGTGGTATAAACACTACCATCATGGCTGACTTTAAGGTCCCAACATGATGTCACTGAACACAGGCATAAGAAGAGAAAGTGCACGACTGGCCCTCCATAAGCCATGATGAGTCACATTCAGCTGTTATTAGGCCATGATTGTAGTTTTGTCTAATGTAATATAAAGGGAATAATGTGTGTGTCACTCACAGAGATGTCTGTTTCATCCCAAAAGTAATGCAAATTTTTCTTTCTTTTTTTTTTTTTAAACTCAATGTACATTTTCAAGTCTTTTCTCCCACTAAGGTAAATGAAGAAGCTGTGTGTGCCAGATTATGGTGGTGCCTCCATTACCTTGGGTTCAGGGTGACTGTGTGAAGTAGAATGTCATGTCAACCCCCCTTGCACCATTAGTGAGGAATGAACTTTCCTGTATTGAGCCAATGAAAATTCTTCCTAGTTCTAAATGTGAAGTCTGCCCTTTTATAAATTAACTAAAATGTGATCAATAAAGCTGGCTCTCATTTCTCCTAAAGAGTTTCAATGTTTCATAAAATAATAAATAAACCCAAAGTTTAAAAAATATGCATATCTGCATTAATAGAAAGTACAGATACATTTTACACATATTCAAGAAGAATTTCATTGTCTTATCATTCATAAATGATACAGTTTAAGCACTTTACCAACATCAAATATGATCTTGACAATATTAGGTCTGTATTATCCCCATCCCCTATTTTTCTCAGACTTAGGAAAGTTATGTGATTTCTTCAAGGTCCAAAAGATATTTAGTAGTGGATCTTGAATTAAAATAGATGCCCAGCTCTTTTCAAAGTATTTGTTTTTAAGTGGTATATTGTTAGAGAATATGATGGTTTCAAACAAATATTTAATGAGAACTTGGGCTAGGCATTGTGCCAGACACAAAGGTATAATAATGTCAGCTAGATTTAAATACTAACCTCTTATTGGGCATTGTATGTTCAAAGAGATGTGATGTAAGGAGATAAATGTACCTAGAGCATAAAATAAATCGTATTTAAATACATGTACACACAAACATACACATGTAGACACACAAGTGTACAGATAGCCTTTCATTAAAAAAGGAAACATTCCATTTGGTTGACACTCTGATACTGGCAGACCAAAACATCTGGGAAATTTTCCAGGAAAAAAATCTCTAAAACATTCCATTGACCCAAAACACTGAATTAATGCTGCACCTAATCTATTTAAATACCACACCTGGGGTAGTCTTCAGGGTTATTCACAAGAGTTACCAGGTGAGAATAATCGGATGCCAGCATAATATTCTTCTTGTGCGGTCGTTTGTAGACTTGAGGTTTATTTATGATTCCTGAACAAGCTTATGCCACTTGAGTATGGGTTCTAAAATATCCTTATCCTTAGAAAATGCATTAGTAGGCTCTGGCAACCAACGTAGTTATCTAAAACCAAAATATTTCTACTAGTCCCCAAATCTCAATATAATCATGTGGTTGGGTACACTCCCTTCTCTCCTTGGGAGATTATCTCAGGACAGTTTATCCAAATTTACTTAATGGGAAGATACCCCAGGGGCTGTGTTAAATTACATGATCACACTGATAATCCTAGACTAATAGAAACAGTTCGTACCACCTAAATCCACTGGGTGCTGACAACCACTTAATGTCTTTGAAGGGTGTTTCCCTTAAAGAGCAGAAACAAAATTTGGCCTGAGAGTTCTGTGGTTATGTTCAAATATTCTATATATAGATATACCTCCCTGAATGGAAAATTTATACTGCTTCTCAGAAATAAGATCCAGGATTTGTAGCTTCCCCACAAAAGAGAATTTAGGAACTTAAAACAACCTTCTCTTTTATTTGTAATAAAATTTCCCATTCTTTTCAGTTCCCTCTTTTTAATATGCTCTCACCTGAATCAGAGGCAACTGAAAACATCTGAGTCATTTACATTAATTATACAGATAAGTTGACTCATTATCTCTGTTTAGCAAAAGTGTCCTAGTAAGTTACAGAAATTACCAGGGTTTCAAAGGGAAACCACAGAAGAAAAAAAACCACTTTCATACCATTTTAAACCAAATTAAAGTGTTTTGTGCCAGTATATGAACTATAGGCTAACTAAATCAACCCGCTGGCCTACTTCCTTGGATATCATTGGAATAAATAGATTCATTTTTGTGCATGAATATTTATATAGTTCTTTCCCAGGCATTGTGACATATACTAATATACCAGAGAACCAAGTCTGGTCGGCAGTAAAACTGGAAGAGAAAATCTGTACAGAAATAAATACAATACAAGAGGGAAAATGATCCGAAAGGGAAATGTGGAAATTTGCTGTAGAAAGGCAGAAGGAGGGAGAGCGTTTTAGATAGAAAATGTCAGACAAGGCTTGATGACAGCATTGCCATTTGAGCTGCGCGGGATCCGTTGTGAGTCAGACTGGAAGAAAGGGAATTCCAAGGAAACCAGAGGTCAAGAGAATGTGGTAGGAGAGAGGGTCAAAGTACAAAATTTTATTTGCTAGAGTGTAAAAGCAAGTGATCAAAGAGAACTAGAAAGACTGGTTGAGGCTCACCGAACTGGTCATTAAGCACCATGGTAAGGTCAAATACACAGATAAGACTGTTCTCCATACTTCCGATAAAAACTGTTAGGCAAAGCATTCAGAAAGCCATCATTAATTCTACTGATAGGGCAGGCACGTTCCAGCTAGCAGAGCGCACTGAGACACAGCACCAGGGATATCCTATCTAATCTCAGCCATTTCTCTTCTTGAGAAAGCACACATGTAAAACATTATCATTCACTTTCTATCCAAAAGGAAGATCCAAAGTCAGCAGCAATATTTATGTCAGTAAGTTTGGCTCAATTTCCTTCTCATTAAACTGATACATTATTTTGGTATTTCATATAGGAGCACATGCGTCTATTATCTTCACGGTGTCCCGTAACACTTACCCTTTGTTTAGTTACCACTAATTGTACTCTAGAAATGGTATAACATCAGAACCAGAGGCTTTTTGGGTAAGGACTAGATATAAATTTAAGATAAAATGATACTAGATACTGTCTTCTTATTGTTTTCTTAAGTACAGGAGACTGAGCTTAGAGACTTGTGTAAACAGTTCCCATCACCTCATCGCCTTATGGTCTCCCTCCTCACTTACAGCCTAATCCTCAGTGCCTCTCTGTTCTAATTATCAATTAAGAGGTGCTTAGTTTCCATTAAGTATCAGGGAACATGGCCAAAAGCAGACACTTAGTAAATGTTTATTGAATGGATGACAATGAGTAGGTGTGGCACTTAAAAGATAAAACAGGCTCTATCCTAGAGGAAATACCTCTGGTAGCAATCCAAATCACCTTAAAAATGAAGTTCAAGTGCTTCACAATAAGTTGTTACTAATCAATAACTTAATGTTCTATTCAGAAAGCAACAATGATTGCCTTAGTAGACGTGGTAGCTAGCTCAAGACTGCTGGCTTAGGTTATGCTTAAAATGTTGGAGAAAACACGAGACTGAGAACTTCTTATACCCGTTCCTACTGTGATCACAGAAAGTCACACTCAACACCAGCCATATTTTAGGCAAGTTGGTCAAAATGATTCCCACATCAAATTTGGCCACATTTATTTAAAACATAGCGGCAAAACAGTTTCTTGTTACCAATCTAATGTACCCAATAAATATTGAGCAACTACTATATGCAAGGAACTGGGTGAAGAAAACAGGAATATGGAATCATTTCCGATCCACTCAATAAGAAATTCCCAGATTTTATTATTTCACATTGCCTTCTCATTTATACCCTTATGCCTTATTATCCACCTGCAAAAATAAAAATAAAAATAAAATCAACATTATAGTTTCTACTTTCCATACAAAGGCTCAGAGTTCTGAGAATAAAAAACTGAAATTCTAAGATTTGACAAAGTTACAGTGGAAATGTCAACCATTCTTTAAAACAGACACCAGAAACAAAAACCAGAATACACAAATGGCACTTCCAATTTCTATGGTATAAAGCCTCCACACACTTCCCCAGCAGCTCTATAATTTAAATCGTGAGCCCACTGATCCCATGTTTTATGCAGAGGAGCCAAGAAAGCAAAAGAGTAACTCATGCAATGGGCACCTCCATTTGAGTCGTCCCAGAAGGATCCTAGAATGAGCCGTTTATTTGGGAGGAGCAGACGCTGCTGCTAGGATAAGGGGAAGTGAAACAGGGAAAGGGGTGTGGCCAGCTAAGGACGGGCTTTCATCCTGCCCCCCCCCCAGCAAAGGCTGGGTGTCCCTGTGGGGCTCCAAGCTACTCCTGAGGGGCTTAATTCTTCAGCAAAACAGCCTTCTCTTGTTCTGAAAAAAACCTCTCACACAGAAATACAGACAGTGCAGCTGAAAGTGAGCCAGAGCACAGGGAAAAGTCTGAGAAACATGGGCAAGTCACTCAGAACAGCTACCACCGTGGGTCTAACACACAGTTTTCAGTAGAACTGGACACTAGATTGACGGCACTCTGAATTTCCCGTGTATGGTCTTTCCTCCATAGGGTCAAAATACAATGTCATCTTAGAGTGAATATACATATATACATTACTTAGGTAATTCTAGGCAACAAATACCATTTTGTGTTAAACAATGAATGGCAACCAACCAAGTAACAACAGCCAACAGTACTTGAGCGCTTACTTTGTAACAGGAACTATGCTTGGTGTTTTATTTGCATCATCTTAATTTAATTTTCAGTACAATTTAATAAAATAAAGGACTATTCTTGATGTCCCTGCATTACAGAGAAGGAATGCCAGACACAGAGTAGTTATGATCCCAAAGCAACACAGAGTTTAAGTTAAGTGGCAATGAGATTTAAGCCCAGGCCTTCCCTACCAGACAGAGCCTATGCCCCTTAACCACATTCTCTGCTATCTCCATCTCTGATTGCTTTAGAGGTAGGAGGTAGATAATGGAAACAAGCTACAGATCTGATGACAGAAAAGCTATCTGAGAATTATAAGTGTTTGTGGTGGCACTGATGCCTCTTATGGTCATCAAAACGAACACTACCGAATTCACATGACCAGGAGTCCTACAAATGCACTATGTATACTGCCTCTTAGTAAAAGCACTGTATGATTGCAAGAGAAGATATAAGTAAAGTATTGTACACACTTTAGAGGACATGCCAACATCAAAATAAAATAATAAACAGACTTCATCAAATAACAGTACCTTCACTGTCCACATTCCAGCCTCTGGCTCTTTAACATTCACCACCTTGGCAGAATTATGGATATTTAATAGCTCATTCAAGCCAAATCCCTTTTTTATCAGCATCCCTGGAAGACAGACATAAAAGAAACAAGCATAATCTTTCTTTCAAATATGTATATAGGCTGTATACATTTCCAGTATAAGTTACCTAATGGACATTTGTTTCTGTAGCTAAAAACACTATTTTAGTTATACCTAAACAGTACTTAATTTTAGGGTTTCTGGAGATTAGAACGGAAGTAACAGATTCCCATTTGCTATGCCAATTTGATCTTAAAATGACAATTACAATTGGCAGACTATAATCTTATTCCCAAAGCCATCTTAGGTAACAATTATTACGGCTACTGAAAAGTTCTGTGCCGCCACTAGAGACATTTAGATGTAATAGATGACAAAACAGTAAACCAGAATGACTGTCCTTTTGGAGATGGCACAAGGTATTATAACATGAGAGCCCTCGGCATATCTTTGCACAGAGTGTAAAACCTTAACTGGTCCACCAAGCACAGGAGGAGGCTTTTACTGTCAGAGGAATAGTTAAAGGAGGCAGTGTAATGAAGTAGCATAAAACCACCTCCTACTGACTTGAGATTGGTCTGAACTATAAGGTAGTTGGAATTTAAAGAGAAGAAAGCAAATCTGGCATTAAACAATAGTTTATTCACTTTACTCTTGGCTCTCCTAATGGACTACTTCTGCAGTTTTATAAACAAATCAAGTAAACTAATCTTATGTTTGTATCAAAAGCTTTATAGTCATTAAAAATGACTTTCTAAACATCAACACCAATGTCAATGACTGTTAAAATTAGTAGAAACATAATACATTGAGTATAGTTACTTTTAAGTAGTCAGGTAGTGACACACACAAATCTTTCCTGTTACAGATATTATTAGAGTGATACACTAGCTACATCAACAGAAAAATCAATTCATAAGGTCAAACATGGAGAAGTCCTGAAAAAGAGGTTTTGCAAATTTCAATTTGATTGCTAGTGTCAATGTGACCTTTGAGGACAATTCTGTATTCTGCTTTGTTTTAGGGATTATTTATTTTGTAAGACTCAAATTAAATAAAGAAAGCTAGTTACTCCCTCCACACTTCTAAATACCCACAAATATTTTTTTTTGTATTTTTCCAAAGTTAGAAGTGGGGAGGCAGTCAGATAGACTACTGCATGCACCCGACCGGGATCCCCTCAGCATTCCCACCAGGGGGTGATGCTCTGCCCATCTGGGGTGTTGCTCCATTGAGGCCAGAGCCATTCTAGTGCCTGAGGCAGAGGCCATGGAGCCATCCTCAGAGCCTGGGCCAACTTTGCTCCAGTGGAGCCTTGGCTGCAGGAGGGGAAGAGAGAGACAGAGAGGAAGGAGAGGGGGAAGGGTGGAGAAGCAGAAGGGTGCTTCTTCTATGTGCCCTGACCAGGAATCGAACCTGGGACTTCCACATGCCGGGCCGCTGCTCTACTGCTGAGCCAACCCGCCAGGGCACAAATAAATTTTTTAATGTATATACTAAAGCCACAATGGAAATAAAAATGCTTTGCAAATATCAATAGGTAAAAGGCAGTTTTAAATGTAAATATTAGAAAAAAAATAAGATTTTTGTTTCTACTTGATTACTTTCAGTGTAAGTCTTATCGTAATTTTCAACCAAAAATGGAATCAGGCCAATTTTGGGGTTTTAACCCCAAGAAATAAAGCAAAGTAAATTAACATGTTATTCTAATAAGAATATAAATTTTTCTAATAAATGCCATCTGTAAAATTAAACCTTATCAAGAAGATAATCAGTAAAATATTTAGAGAGTTGTTCTAAAAGCTTTTTCATGTTATTCACTTACTAATAATGAAATACAGAATTTTACACAATGAATTACTGTAAACTATTTCTTCATAGATGAGGAAAATATAATTTCAGGTTCAACTTACATCTTTTTTCTTTTGGGTAGTTTGGTGCAATTAAATTACTAACTCTGATCGGTTGAAATTATTAGGAGTTTCGGGGCTGGCTTTAGCTCAGTGGTTCCTTTGAGTCAAGTTTGCTTGTTAAATTATTAGGAGTTTCAGCGTTTTGAATCTCATGTTAATTCAATACTTATGGCTAAAAATCGTTGGCTTTATTTTTATATATCTTCCCTAGACCTTTTTGAATTTATTCATAATGTTAACTTAACATGCATGAGTGTGCAAAAAATCTTTCACCTTTCATAGCTTTTGCATTTTATTCTATGAGGTTGGGCATATCTCACCTAAAGGATTGCGGATTTCAATCCCTGGAGAAGGGCCACTCAGAGACACAGTCACTTCTTTTAGGCTGGGATCAAAAGGAATTTTCCACGTGTTTACAGCCTGTTCCAAATGATCTGTAGATAGGAGATGAACTTTGGAGGCCTGCACTGCTTCCTCTACCCATTTTAACACCTATAAGAGGAAAAGAGAAGTGCGAGTGACATCAGACGCATTCACAATATCATACCACAGTGACTTCCAGGGGCAGTTAGTTGGCTTTGGTTAATCACGTGACTCAGGCAAGGCACTGGTTTCAGATTTATTTCTGTGACAGTGAAGACAAACTTTTCCCTCTATCTAGGAATTGTAGTAGATTCGGAATAAAATACTAGTCTGACTCATGGTCAAGTTTCAAGTTTTCTTTACTAGAATAATATACAGTACAGATGAGATTACAGTGCCCCAAACCAGGTAAGTAAAACATGCAGAGATATTACAGTCTGTTAAATATTTCTCAAAAGATAATTTTTCTCTCCACTCTCTCTCGATTTCTTTCAAAAATCCAATTTATAAAAAATAATTAGCAAATTATGAAATCCAATTTCAATATATTATATATATTGTACCAGGGTATATTGTAGTTATACATTGTAGATTATAACATATATATTAGAGTATATTATTCAAAAACAATGGTAATGTCAGCAAATATTCGTTTTTATAATAAAATAAGTACTAAAGATAACAGAAAAGAATATAACATTATATTCTTGAAAACTAGAAAAATGATTCAGGTTACAGCCATTTTAAACAGTGTATTTTTGAAAAGTAATCTTTCGGAAAATGCTAAGGAATTGGGTTCTGAAAGGGAGTTGACGCCTGACTATAAATAAGGAAGTTTCAGTTTACAGGTTCCCCATTCAAATAGGGCTCCCCATCAACAAAAAGTGCCTGTCTGAACAAGTACTGCTTAGCTGAACTTATTACAATTAATTCTAATCGTGATCAGCTTTAATCCATCACAGATCTTTCTCTGGTTCATTTATCCTTCAAGACAATATATTGGCATGAACAATTTCCCTCAGAATTATGCATAAAACACTAAACAGGGCTGGATATTAAGTTACAGTCAAGTTATTGAAAATAAACAAAAACATTTTTTATTGCAATAGCGGTTGCCACAAATCAATCAGACAACAAATACTGTGCAATATCTTCACTCTATAAAAAGTATCCCTTTTTTCTGTCCTCAAAGATGAGGAAAGTGACTAAGATATATTATACATCTAACAATGTGAGGCAATGCTATTATTCATAAAACAAATGTTTATTGTTCAAGGTGCCCTTCCTCCCTCCCTCCCTCCCTCCCTCCCTCCCTCCCTCCCTCCCTCCCTCCCTCTCTCTCTCTCTCTCTCTCTCTTTCTTTCTTTCTTCTGATTGATTTTAGCCAGAGAGGAAGGGAGAGAGAGACACACAGAGGAACATTAATCTGTCCCTGTATGTGCCCTGACCGGGAATCAAACCAGCAATCTCTGTGCTTCAGTCTGATGCTCTAACCAACCGAGCTATCCAACCAGGGCCATGGTGCTCTCTCAATACTAAGTACTGACGAGCATAATTTTAGTCAATATTTGCTAACAACTTTTCTTCTCTTAACTAGTAGTATTCACTGAATTTTTTGCACATATTACACATTATTTATTTTTAATAAATCTTCCTGCCTTTCTTTCAGGATCAAGAACCACATTTCCTTCATCTGTGTATACCCAAAATCAAGCGTCATGCTTCACTCAGGATAAAGATGGGATATATACCAATGTCCATGCAGTGGTCACAATGATGATAATGACATCATCATAAATAAAAGAATGGCCTGGGACCCATGAAACATGGGTCCCTTGTAGAAATAATGTATGCAAAGTGTCCAGGACAATACTTGCCACACAGTAGATATTCAAATGTGTTCTTCCCTTTTCTAACTAAATCCCCTAATTGTCCCCTAATTGAGTATCTCAACCATAGCTTCACAGGCAAAGTGAAAATCTCATCCAGGAAAGTCAGATAAGATTTCTGTGACTGAAAAAGAGAGGCCAAGTCATTCCATGTGGAAGAGGGGACTTGAGAAAACACACAGACAGAAGTACTCCTAATGTGTTGGAAACATGACTGAATCCAACTGGCCGCGGTTAAGTGTTCAGGAAAAGGGGAAGCAGAAGATGAGGTGGAAGCTGTGTCAGGGACAGACTATGTATTGTCACAAAGTCAGGCTATGACATTGAGATTTTATTCCAAAGAGCCAGTGAAAAATACGGAAGGGTTTAAGCAGAGGAATAACACAATGAAAGTGGTATTTTACAAAGACCACTTTTAGAGGTATCATAGATGAATTAAACAGAAAAAAAAAACACCCAAAGCTATGCATTACAGTTAATTATTCCATAAATCAAATAATAGATTTCCTCAAGTTTTCACCTTATAAAGCACCTGGAATTTTACATATGAAATAAAGCACATATCAACATAATTGTCTAAAGAAGCAGATGGCATATTTTGAAAAAACAGAATTCTGAGTGATACATTATGCTTGAACCAAAATGTATGGCTCGGAAATGGCGCCGTGAGCAGCGCGTCCGACAGCTCTCCCCTAAATCACAACAAATTTATCAACTAGAAACAGAAAAATTTATCCTCGGAGCATTCCGGAGTTCCACACAAACTGATAGCGAAAGGACTGTTATCACTTGAATCTGAGAGACGAGGGTGTGGAGGAATCTACCACAGGGACGTTCTTTCAAACCGCAAGGAAGTGCGCCTGTGGTGAGTCAGCCCATATACTTGGGAACCTCGAGCCGCCGCGAGCCCCCGCGAACCGCCGCCGCCACGAGCCGCTGCGCGCCCGGTCCAGTTGAGCACCGCTGACGTTCCCAGCGGCCCGCACACTGCGAGTGGGGGTCGCCGGCCACCGGTGCCCGGAGCGCCCCATTTGCGCGCGTGCCTTGGGCATTCCACGCGCCCAGGGCGCCCTGCTGGCCCGCACACCCAGGGGGCTCCATTATCCTGCGCCTGGTGCGGTCCAGCCACCAGCGGCGGGGCGAACGGGAGAGGCTTGGGAGATTCTCTCTGTGGGCGGGGCACCTCACCCAGCCATTCAAGCTAACAATCAAGCGTTGGGGGAGGGGCGCGTGCAGGCAGCCTAAAATACCTTCGGAAACACAGCTGCGACCCAATCACTGAAATTAGCTTAACCCATGAAATCTGCGCACCCTCGGTTCTAATTGATAAGATCTCTCTCAGTTCAGCGTTCCAAGACAAGAGGCGTGATATTTTTTAGTGCCTCTCGCTAAAGGGGCGGGGGCAACTTCTGATTAATAGAGCCTCCATATTTAGGGATAAACGCTAACAAGAAGGACTTGGCAGATAATAAGGTCTATACTACACTAGTCGTAAGCAGAGACTAGTGCCTCTTCTTCCCTGCAAAAACAGGCTACAAAGTGTGGAAAGCCTGGGTTGAGAGGTCCAACTAAATGATAGGCGCTGAACAGTCACCTTGACAACAATTGACTCCCACCCCCGCCTGATTACACTGGAGGCCCTGACTCTCAGAGCCTTTCCCAAAGCCTTGCACTGAGTGGGGATAGAGTGGGGATTTCCCAGCTCTTTGAGCCTCTTACTCCCCAGGCAGAAGCAGTTGCAGCCTTATAGCTGGATCACCAGGCTGCTAATTCAGAAAGGGGGGACTAGGAGAGAGAATCCAGGAAAGCAAACTCTCTCATCGTTGGACCCTGCAAACGCCAACAAGCCTTTACTTCCAGTAAGACTAAAGCCAATTATATGACATTGCCATAGAATCCCATCAACTGCAAATCCCTACCTAAGAGTGACACAGGGGCAGAGCCTGGGGTACAGAGTCACCGACCAGGAAGAGGGAGAGAAAATAAAAAGGAAGAAGTTAACCTCTCAAAATCAAGAAAAACCCACAGACTTTACAACTTGATCCACTATTTTTTTTTGTTGTTGTTGTTGTTGTTTGTTTCTTCTATCTTTTTGCCTTTATTTCCTCCACCTCGGTCCTTCTATTCTCTGCCCATCTTATGCTTCCCCTTTCTTGAACTACACTACCCATGAGTGTTGCATTTTATTTTTCTTCTTCATCCTCACCCTCCTTTAAGGTTATACTCCAAAACACTTAACTCTCACTCTCTCCTCTTTTTTTTTTTTTTGTCTTGCTTTATTTTGTTTTTTTCTCTTCCTATTTTATTTCTTCCTTCGTTTTTCTCTTTTTCTTATTTTTTCCTTTCTATTCGTTTTTTCTTTTCTCATTTTACTTTCCTCCCATATAATCCTCAATCACGAACAAATTAGTTAATTTGGGACTCAAGGCTTTTTTTTGGCTTTATTTCTCTTTTTTGCTTTTGTTTTTATTTTTTTTTCTTGTTTGTTTATTTTTGTGGCATTTTGGGTCCTCCCAACCCAAGGTCTCCATTGTATTTAGTCTTTGCTCCACTTAATACAACAGATTTTTACTTATTATTTTTATTTTTTCTTCTTTATTATTCTCTTTTGGTCCTTTTTTCTGGTTCCCTCTTATCCCTCTCATTATATCTCTTAGTTGACCATCACATACAAGCAAATCATCTTATGCTTGTCTAAGATTTTCTTCCTTTTTTTTTTTTTTTTTTTTTTGCATTTAGTAGGTCCCTACTCCCTTTTTTTTGCCCCTTGAACTCTTCACCCCAAATCAGGCCCACCATTATAGGCACGATATTTCCCTGAGGAGGGGAGAGGAGGGAAAGAGAAGAGAGAAAAAAAGGGGGAAATAATAAATTATTACTGTTTTTTTTGTGGGGTGTTTTACCTTTTTTTTTTTTTTTACTTTTTACTCTTTATTAATTCTAATTAGTGCTATCAATAAGACCACCCTCAGATGCCGATAAGAAAGAGGAAATCGAATATTATGGATACAAAAGAAAGAGAGGTAACACAAATAGATGTGGAAAAATCTATGGAGAAAAGACTTAACATATTGGAAGCCTTGGAGCTAAATGACAGAGAATTTAAAATAGAAATCTTAAAAATACTCAGAGATATACAAGAAAACACAGAAAGGCAATATAGGGAGATCAGAAAACAACTCAATGAACACAAAGAATATATTACCAAGGAAATTGAAACTATAAAAACAAATCAAACAGAAATGAAAAACTCAATTCACGAGCTGAAAAACGAGGTAACAAGCTTAGCTAACAGAACAGCCCAGATTGAAGATAGGATTAGTGAAATAGAAGACAAACAACTTGAGGCACAACAGAGAGAAGAAGAAAGAGACTCAAAAATAATAAAAAATGAGAAAGCCCTACAGGAATTGTCTGACTCCATCAGAAAGAATAACATAAGAATAATAGGTATATCAGAGGGAGAAGAGAAAGAAAATGGAATGGAGAATATACTCAAACAAATAATAGACGAGAACTTCCCAAGCCTGTGGAAGGAACTAAAGCCTCAAATTCAAGAAGCAAACAGAACACCAAGTTTTCTTAACCCCAACAAACCCACTCCAAGGCACATCATAATAAAGATGACACAAACCAATGACAAAGAAAAAATTCTCAAGGCAGCCAGGGAAAAGAAGAGTACAACATATAAAGGAAGGCCTATTAGATTATCATCAGATTTCTCAGCAGAAACTCTACAAGCTAGAAGAGAGTGGACCCCAATATTTAAAGCCCTGAAAGAGAGGAACTTTCAGCCAAGAATACTATACCCATCAAAGCTATCCTTCAAGTATGAAGGAGATATAAAAACATTCACAAATACAGAAAAGATGAGAGAATTTATCAACAGAAAGCCCCCACTCCAGGAAATACTAAAGGGGGTTTTCCAACCAGATTCAAAGAACAAAAGAAAACAACACCACAAGTAACAGCTCCACCAAGAACACAATAAAACCAAACTTAAACTGTGACAACAAAGGAAAAAAAGGGGGGAGAGGATGGAGATTAACAGTAGCAAAGGATGATGAAGTGCAGAAATACTTATAAGATAGGGTACTACAATGAATATGGTAGGTACCCTTTTCATTACTTAATGGTAACCACCCTTAAAAAAACCACCACAAAAACACTTGACTTAAAAAAGGTAGCAACAGAGGAAAGAAGTATGGAACACAAACAAACAAAAACAAATGATAGAAAAACAAAAGAGAAGAATCAAACTAGATACAAAACTAACAGAAAGCAATTTATAAAATGGCAGTAGGGAACCCACAAGTGTCAATAATTACACTAAATGTAAATGGATTAAACTTACCAATAAAAAGACACAGAGTAGCAGAATGGATTAAAAAAGAAAATCCAACTATATGCTGCCTACAAGAAACACATCTAAGCAACAAGGATAAAAACAAATTCAAAGTGAAAGGCTGGAAAACAATACTCCAAGCAAACAACACCCAAAAAAAAGCAGGTGTAGCAATACTCATATCTAATAATGCTGACTACAAGACAGAAAAAGTACTCAGAGACAAAAATGGTCATTTCATAATGATTAAGGGGAAGTTGAATCAAGAAGACATAACAATCCTTAATATATATGCACCAGACCAAGGAGCACCAAAATATATAAGACAGCTACTTATTGACCTTAAAACAAAAACTAACAAAAATACAATCATACTTGGAGACCTCAATACACCGCTGATGGCTCTAGATCAGTCATCCAAACAGAGAATCAATAAAGATATAGTGGCCTTAAACGAAATACTAGAACACCTGGATATGATAGACATCTACAGGACACTTCATCCCAAAGCGACAGAGTATACATTTTTCTCTAGTGTACATGGAACATTCTCAAGAATTGACCATATGTTGGGCCACAAAGACAATATCAGCAAATTTAGAAAAATTGAAATTGTACCAAGCATATTTTCTGATCATAAAGCCTTGAAACTAGAATTCAACTGCAAAAAAGAGGGGGAAAACCCACAAAAATGTGGAAACTAAACAACATACTTCTAAAAAATGAATGGGTCAAAGAAGAAATAAGCGCAGAAATCAAAAGATATATACAGACAAATGAAAATGAAAATACGACATATCAGAATCTCTGGGATGCAGCAAAAGCAGTAATAAGAGGAAAGTTCATATCACTTCAGGCCTATATGAACAAACAAGAGAGAGCCGAAGTAAACCACTTAACTTCACACCTTAAGGAACTAGAAAAAGAAGAACAAAGACAACCCAAAACCAGCCGAAGAAAGGAGATAATAAAAATCAGAGCAGAAATAAATGAAATAGAGAACAGAAAAACTATAGAAAAAATCAATAAAACAAGGAGCTGGTTCTTTGAAAAGATCAACAAAATTGACAAACCCTTGGCAAGACTCACCAAGGAAAAAAGACACAGGACTCAAATAAATAAAATCCAAAATGAAAGAGGAGAGATCACCACAGACATCATAGATATACAAAGAATTATTGTAGAATACTATGAAAAATTATATGCCACCAAATACAACAATCTAGAAGAAATGGATAAATTCCTAGAACAATACAACCTTCCTAGACTGAGTCATGAAGAAGCAGAAAGCCTAAACAGACCAATCAGCAGGGAGGAAATAGAAAAAACTATTAAAAATC
This sequence comes from Saccopteryx bilineata, assembly GCF_036850765.1. Taxonomy (NCBI): domain Eukaryota; kingdom Metazoa; phylum Chordata; class Mammalia; order Chiroptera; family Emballonuridae; genus Saccopteryx; species Saccopteryx bilineata. Next base: position 293,119,208 of record NC_089491.1, on the reverse strand, counting down.
TCCCGAAAAATAAAAGTCCAGGCCCAGACGGTTATACTAGTGAATTCTATCAAACATTCAAAGAAGACTTGGTTCCTATTCTACTCAAAGTCTTCCAAAAAATTGAAGAAGCAATACTTCCAAACACATTTTATGAGGCCAACATAACCCTCATACCAAAACCTGGCAAGGATGGCACAAAGAAAGAAAACTACAGACCAATATCTCTAATGAATACAGATGCTAAAATACTAAACAAAATACTGGCAAACCGAATACAACAACATATTAAAAAAATAATACATCATGATCAAGTGGGATTCATCCCAGAATCTCAAGGATGGTTCAACATACGCAAAACGGTTAACGTAATACACCATATCAACAAAACAAAGAACAAAAACCACATGATCTTATCAATAGATGCAGAAAAGGCTTTTGATAAAATACAACACAATTTTATGTTTAAGACTCTCAACAAAATGGGTATAGAAGGAAAATATCTCAACATGATAAAGGCCATATATGATAAACCATCAGCCAACATCCTATTAAACGGCATAAAACTGAGGACTTTCTACCTTAAATCAGGAACAAGACAGGGTTGTCCACTCTCTCCTCTCTTATTCAACGTGGTGCTAGAAGTTCTGGCCAGAGCAATCAGACAAGACAAAGAAATAAAAGGCATCCATATCGGAAAAGAAGAAGTAAAGCTATCACTTTTTGCTGATGATATGATCCTATACATCGAAAACCCGAAGGACTCCACAAAAAGATTATTAGAAACAATAAACCAATACAGTAAGGTCGCAGGATACAAAATTAACATACAAAAGTCCATAGCCTTTCTATATGCCAACAATGAAATATTAGAAAACGAACTCAAAAAAATAATCCCCTTCACGATTGCAACAAAAAAAATAAAATACCTAGGAATAAACATAACAAAGAACGTAAAGGACCTATGTAATGAAAATTACAAAGCATTGTTAAGGGAAATCGAAAAAGATACAATGAGATGGAAAAATATTCCTTGTTCTTGGATAGGAAGAATAAATATAATCAAAATGGCCATATTACCCAAAGCAATATACAAATTTAATGCAATTCCCATCAAAATCCCTATGAGATTTTTTAAAGAAATGGAACAAAAAATCATCAGATTTATATGGAACTATAAAAAACCCCGAATAGCCAAAACAATCCTAAGGAAAAAGAATGAAGCTGGGGGCATTACAATACCTGACTTTAAACTATATTATAGGGCCACGATAATCAAAACAGCATGGTATTGGCAAAAAAATAGACACTCAGACCAATGGAACAGAATAGAAAGCCCAGAAATAAAACCACATATATATGGTCAAATAATCTTTGATAAAGGGGCCAACAACACACAATGGAGAAAAGAAAGCCTCTTCAACAAATGGAGTTGGGAAAACTGGAAAGCCACATGCAAAAGAATGAAACTCGACTACAGCCTGTCCCCGTGTACTAAAATTAATTCAAAATGGATCAAAGACCTAAATATAAGACCTGAAACAATAAAGTACATAGAAGAAGACATAGGTACTAAAATCATGGACCTGGGTTTTAAAGAACATTTTATGAACTTGACTCCAATGGCAAGAGAAGTGAAGGCAAAGATAAATGAATGGGACTACATCAGAATTAAAAGTTTTTGCTCAGCAAGAGAAACTGATATCAAAATAAACAGACAGCCAACTATATGGGAACTGATATTTTCAAACGACAGCTCAGATAAGGGCCTAATATCCAAAATTTACAAAGAACTCATAAAACTCAACAACAAACAAACAAGCAATCCAATAAAAAAATGGGAAGAGGACATGAACAGACACTTCTCCCAGGAAGAGATACAAATGGCCAACAGATATATGAAAAGATGCTCAGCTTCATTAGTTATTAGAGAAATGCAAATCAAAACTACAATGAGATACCACCTCACTCCTGTTAGATTAGCTATTATCAACAAGACGGGTAATAGCAAATGTTGGAGAGGCTGTGGAGAAAAAGGAACCCTCATTCACTGTTGGTGGGACTGTAAAGTAGTACAACCATTATGGAGGAAAGTATGGTGGTTCCTCAAAAAACTGCAAATAGAACTACCTTATGACCCAGCAATCCCTCTACTGGGTATATACCCCAAAACCTCAGAAACATTGATACGTGAAGACACATGTAGCCCCATGTTCATTGCAGCACTGTTCACAGTGGCCAAGACATGGAAACAACCAAAAAGCCCTTCAATAGAAGACTGGATAAAGAAGATGTGGCACATATACACTATGGAATACTACTCGGCCATAAGAAATGATGACATCAGATCATTTACAGCAAAATGGTGGGATCTTGATATCATTATAAGGAGTGAAATAAGTAAATCAGAAAAAAACAAGAACTACATGATTCCATACATTGGTGGAACATAAAAATGAGACTAAGAGACATGGACAAGAGTGTGGTGGTTACCAAGGGTGGGGGGGGGAAGGGAGGACATGGGAGGGAGGGAGGGAGAGAGTTAGGGGGAGGGGGAGGGGCACAGAGAACTAGATGGAGGGTGACGGAGGACAATCTGACTTTGGGCGAGGGGTTTGCAACATAATTTGATGACAAAATAACCTAGACATGTTTTCTTTGAATATATGTACCCTGATTTATTAATGTCATCCCATTACCATTAATAAAAATTTATTAAAAAAAAAAATGTATGGCTCGTTCTACTTATCAAATATGCCCACAGGGCTACAGAAATCAGGCTGATTGTAACTAATATTTTACAATAATTAGGACACGTATTTTAATAACCAGACTGTTGACATCTTTATGTCTTAAATGTAGAATATGGCTGGCTAACTCAAGGAAATGGGAAGGACTGACTTGTCTGAGAAAGCAGCTACTAAATTTGACTGAAAATAAATAATTTTTAGGATAATGTCTGATGTAGAGACTACAGAGAGCAAAGCTCGAGAGAAACTGAAAGAAACAACATTTAAGGGTGAGACACATAACATGGCCATAAATAATTCTCAACTGAAAAGGAGGAAAAGAATTAGAATACAAGAATTGTATAATATCTCAGCTTTAACAATGAAATGCAATAGTGTTAAGGAGAAATGGAAGTAAAAATCATTTTTATACATCCTTCTTTAAAAGTATGATATAGCCTGACCTGTGGTGGCGCAGTGGATAAAGTGTCGACCTGGAATGCTGAGGTCGCCGGTTCAAAACCCTGGGCTTGCCTGGTCAAGGCACATATGGGAGTTGATGCTTCCTGCTCCTCCCTCCCCCTTCTCTCTCTCTCTCACTCACTCTCTCTCCTCTCTAAAAATTAATTTAAAAAAAGTAAAAAAAAATAAAAGTATGATATATCTCAAGTATATCTTTCCTTCAAACCCAAGGGAGGGAAGTTAGGACATATCACGGGAAGTCTACATTGTTGTCTACCGGCTCCGTATGGAAGTCACTAGGTCTAGGCCTTCTTATGAAAATGGAAAATTTTCTAATTTAGTCATATTTTCATAGGGCAAGTGTGCTCAAATGGTATGGAATATAAGCAGGTTCTGATTTGCTCTTAATACCGTTTCCAATTCATCAACATTTATGAGGCTTTCACAAAGGGATTATCATGTATCATAATATTACTAGTTGGGAAAGATACAGAACAGACTTCTGTCAAGAGTCTCAAATAACTTTTTTATCCACTTAAAAGGGAAAAAAAATCAAATTGAAAACAGTTGCAGCCCATTTTATTAGAAAATACATATGAATGAAACAAGACCACTGTAAACTACAGAATCACCGTAATTGAGGGTCCTAACCTCTCATGTTGCCACGTTTAAAAAAAAAAAATACTTAAACTGTCTAACCATGAGAAATGTCCTCATGAGATTGGAAATGACCTTCTATCATAATGACAAGTGGAATAAAACCAGAATAATGTAAGAGGCTTTGCATTTGTGCATTTTTACAAACATAAGAACTGTTTCAAATCACTAGGAACCATCAGTTGTACCTTAAAAGTTTTAATATAAAAATGGTTCTCTATTGATTTGTGGTCATTGATATCTTAAAGGGCCTTTGAAACAATCTAAACCAGCTTCTCATTTTATAGATAAGAAAACTGATTTTTGAAAGAGTTCCTATACCTTTAAAAAATACCTAACCAGAGTGATTGTGGCTCAATGGGTTTTTTTTTGGGGGGGGTTTTTTTTTGTTTTTTTTTTTGTTTTTTGGGTTTTTTTACAGGGACAGAGAAAGAATCAGAGAGAGGGATAGATAGGGACAGATAGACAGGAACGGAGAGAGATGAGAAGCATCAATCATCAGTTTTTCGTTGCGACACCTTAGTTGTTCATTGATTGCTTTCTCATATGTGTCTTGTCGTGGGGCTACAGCAGACCGAGTAACCCCTTGCTCAAGCCAGCGAGCCTGGGTCCAAGCTGGTGAGCCTTGCTCAAACCAGATGAGCCCGCACTCAAGCTGGCGACCTCGGGGTCTCGAACCTGGGTCTTCCGCATCCCAGTCCGATGTTCCATCCACTGCCCTACCGCCTGGTCAGGCTCAATGGTTATTTTTTATATAAGCTCCTGTGTTCCTGAAATACTCTATTAATATAAATGTATTTCACATCCTAAATAATATTCAATACTTTAAAATAAGTTCATTGTATATTCCACTCTAGAATGAGATGCAAATATTGTTTCAAACCACAAAAGCAGCATACATTATTATGTGTTACGAAACAGAATAGTAATACAGAAATTGAAGGGAAGTCAATTTTTGTATATACCTTCAAGAACAGTCCTTGAAAGAAAAACTATGTTTAGAAGAGTATTTTTCTCTTTTTCTTTTTTTACTTTAGCTTTGCCATATTGTTTGACATGAGGAAGCATGATTCCTCCACCTTTGTTCTCCTTGCTCAAGACTGCTGTGGGTAGTTCGGGTCTTCTGTACATCCATATAAATTTTATGATGGTTAGTTCTATTTCTGTAGAAAATGCCACTAGAATTTTGATAGGGAGTACACTGATTCTGTACATCGCGGTGGGTAGTATGGAAATGTTAATAATATTACTTTTTCCAATTGTGAGCAGGAACTATCTTTGCATTTATGTGTAATTTATTTCATTGATGTGTTATCATTTTTAGTGTACAGGTCTTACACTTTTTGGTTAAATTTATTCCTAGGTATTTCAATCTTTTGATGCAATTTGGAAGATATTTTAAATGTGATGAATGATACCCAAATGAAATTCCCTAGAAGAGCCTTTGTCCTTTTGGTGGGAAAACAGAAATATAGTAAAGTGTTAGATACGGTTTGTAATGATGCATGTATTTGTATTTTTGTTGTTGTTTAATGAGAAAGAGCATGCAAAATAATGATTTGATGAGCCGTATATTTTATCACTAGTTGAATGGTCAAGAATTAAATTATATAAATCTTTTAAATCTAGATTGTAGGTGATGTGAAAAAGACCTGCTACATTTCCAAGACAACCAATTGTGATAAGCCCTCCATGAGAGCAGAGCCAGCCTTCACTCAACTCGGATCCGGCTAAGAAACGCTCCTCTGAATAACCAGAGAGCCTTTCTCCTCAGCTTCAAGCTCATTTCTACCCTATAGTAGCCAGTCACTATTTATTGAGCATCATTGCATATAAAGGATAGTACAGGATATTATAAGGAATAGCAAAGAAATAGAAACAATTTGACTTTGGGTGAAGGGTATGCAACATAATCAAATGTCAAAATAACCTGGAGATGTTTTATCTAACATATGTACCCTGATTTATCAATGTCACCCCATTAAAATTAATTTTTAAAAAACAAAAAAAATTGAGAGCAGTGTATAATAAAGATTTCCCTCCAGGATAGTAATCATTATTGCGTATTAAATTCACCTGGAGGAGCTTTTAAAACATACTGAGGGTCTGACCTGTGGTGGTGCAGTGGACAAAGTGTCGACCTGGCATGCTGAAGTTGCCAGTTTGAAACCCTGGGTTTCCCCTGTCAAGGCACATACAAGAAGCAAATACTTCCTGCTCCTTCCCCCAGCTCTTTCTCTCTAAAATAAATAAATAAAATTTTAAATAAAAGAAATAGAAACACATTGCCAGCCTTATGAGACATGGCAATCTAGTTGGAAAAATGGGACAGACATGAAAAGACAATTAACTAGCTTCTGCCTCCAAATAAGAAATAGCCAAAGTCAGAATATAAATGCTCAATTTACAGTTCTAAACTGTGAGGTACTTTTGTATTCAAAATATTTCTATCCTTCCCAGTTACTTACAGTATAAAGCCCAAGTCAAGAATATCATAAGAGGTGGCAAAGTGACTTGTGCACCTTGGATGAAGGTGATAAAGGGACACAGTGTCGGTGCAGAATTTAAAAACAATAATAAAACTGGTTAAAAGGTGGTCTGCTTTTTAATATCACCATGTCTTAGTAATCTTAAACAGTGTCAGTCAAAGAGTCCTTTTGGAAAAAATATCTTCTGTTTTCTTAAAGTCTAAACTATTGCTCTTATTACTGTTGAGTTTTAACAATGCAGATAGGCTTGAAATTAGAACATTTTATTACTTTCTCTTTAAGAAACATTATATTCTACATAGACATTAATTCAGAGAATTCCCAGTCACATACATTAGGTGCATAATCATATATACCCTGCTACTCATTTTTATTTCAAGAGTAAATGTGAGGTACTGATCCTATAGATCCCTGTTTTTAGACAGTAGATTCAAGCTAAACCTGGATAGCTCAGAAGTTACATGATATGACAGGTGTTAAAAGGATCACTCTAGCCTCGGTGTTGAAACCAGACTGTAGAGGGTGTAAGGTCAGAAGCAAGGAAATCAGATACGAAACTACTACAACAATCCAGCTGAGAGATAACAGTAACCAGGCCAGGGCTGTGGCAGTGGGTGGCAAGAGTGGCCAGTTCCGGATGTTTGCTGAAGCCTGACTTGACAGGGATCACTGAAGACCAGATGTAGGGTCTGAAAACGATACCACAGTTGCCATTAACTGAGATGAAAAAGACAGCAGAAAGAATGATTTAAAGGGGTGGTGGAATGAGGATGAGAACGTAGACTCTCAGCTTGGGCATTCCCAAGTGGAGATATTTATTAGACACCAGGTGCACTCACAGAGGAAGCAGTGAGGTAGATGGGTCTGGAGTTCAGCTAAGATGGCCAACAGAGTCTAAAGTAATGAAGATCCCCTTGCAGCCTCTACCCTCCAAGTACTTACATAAAAGGGGAAACACATTGTCCAGTGAAAATAAACTTATATGGCTCAGAATAGAGACTTAGAACAAGTCTCCCTTTGATGATGATTTGCCCTCCTTGTATGTGTGCCTACAAGGAGAAAATGTATTAGTTCTATTGATACAAGTGTTCTAGATTTATGGGAATTAGATTTCTCATCATAGACGACTGAGTTTACCAACTCAGTTTAGGCAACACTGATGTGACTGTGGTTAATAAGAGTCTGTTCCTGAGAATGGGTCCATTCTTCAAGTGCTGATAAAACCAGTTTCAGAGTTTGCAAATCTTACAAAACCCACCAAAGATGGTCACACTTTGAGGTCTCCTGAAAAGACTGCCCACTAATAAATATTCATTTGTATTGATTTTTGTGTGCTTTATGCCTACTTAATTTAGAAAATTCCAGAGTGAGCTTTTCCAACAGTAAGTGCTCATAAACAAGTGTGGTTGATGATTCATTGTTTAGACCATAAAACAATAACTTTATGTTACAAGTTTTTTTTTAAAAAGAAAATTCTGGCAGAACTACAATTTTATCCAGCTCATCCAGAGAAAATAGGTTGCAGGAGGAGTTACAAATTGGCAGGTCATTGGAAAATTTTGGTTCAGTGGGGACAAAACAGAGGATTGATGACAAAAGTGACCTTCAACTTCAACTCTATGAACCCTTAACACTTATATAAAGCTACCACACCTTCAATGCGATGAAAGTTCTCCAATGCACAACAGCTGAAAAAATAAAAGCAATCTTCAGACATATTTGAAGAATGAAATCATTCCTGTTAGCTATTTTAAAGTATCAAAGTATATCTTCATATCACAACTTCAATGTGTATATGAATGAGTGAGGAAATTCAACTAGTCAGAAGATAATAATTATTTAAAATAATAAAAATATAGGCCCTAGCCAGTTGGCTCAGCGGTGGAGCATCAGCCTGGCGCGTGGAAGTCCTGGGTTCAATTCCCGGTCAGGGCACACAGGAGAAGCGCCCATCTGCTTCTCCACCCCTCCCCCTCTCCTTCCTGTCTCTCTCTCTCTCTCCTTTCCTCCCGCAGCCTAGGCTCCATTGGAGCAAAGTTGGCCCGGACACTGAGGAGTGCTCCATGGCCTCTGCCTCGGGTGCTAGAATGGTTCTGGCTGCAATGGAGTGATGCCCCAAATGGGCAGAGCATTGCCCCCTGGTGGGCATGCCAGGTGGATTCCAGTCGGGTGCATGTGGGAGTCTGACTGCCTCCCTGCTTCTAACTTTGGAAAAAATAAATAATAATAATAATAAAAAGAAGATTGATTTTGTATATTAGATCCTCAGACTTTTGTACATTAAATCTTACAGCTAAAAGTTGGTACCCTTTTACCAACCTCTCCCAATTACCCCTAACTCCAGGCCCTGGCGACCACCATTTTAATCTATTTCTATGAGTTTGGCTTTCCTTTTTCAGGTCCCATGCATAAATGATACCATGCCGATAACACTGTATCGAACAACTGAAATTTGCTAAGTGAGTGGAACTTACATGTTATCACCAAAAATAATAATAATTTTTAAAAAGATAAAATATGTGAGGCAATGAATATAATCATGATCTGGATGGCGGGAGTCCTTTCCTAAGATGCACATACATTAAATGACCACGATGTGAACTTTAAAAATTCTTCTGTCAATTATACCACAATAAAGTTGGAAAAACATAAAATTAAAAATAAAAGATTGGCTTTTTCATGTATGTCTTTATCTGAATCCTGTTTTGTTTGCTTGGGTGCTTTTGTTATTTCATCATTTTCCCCCCTACCAAACACCTATTTTAGAATGGAAAATCCCAGTGAACCCAATTATCTCATTAAAACTCTTTCTAGCTATGATAGAAAAAAGAATTTTAAAAATATATAAGTGCATAAATGCATACCTTTGCATACATCCATTCATCTGCACGTACACATATACACATACATGCCCACATACAGAGACTGGTTGTGCTCTCACTCCTGGCTACAGTGGAAGCTGGAAAGAGTCCAGTCTTTGCTCAAGGCTCTTTATGAGTAAAAAAGGTAATTGCTAGTTAAGGAGATACTTGAGCACTATCAAATTTAGCTTTTCTTTTTATTTCAATATACAATGTCCCTCGGCATCCACAGGGGATTGGTTCCAGGATCCTCCCCCAGATACCAAAATCCACGGATGCTCAAGTCTCTTCTATAAAATGACATAGCATTTGCTTACATCCTCTCCTATACTTTAAATCATCTCTAGGTTACTTATAATACCTAATGCAAGGTAAATGCTATGTAAATTGTTGTTACACCATATGTTTAAAGAATAATGACAAAAAAAATCTGTACATGTTCCGTACAGAAATAACTATAGTAGGCCTAATTATATTTTTAGGTCTACTAAAAACTTTTAAAATATAAAAGTTTTATTTTAAAAGTTAACAATGTCAACTTTTTTTTTGTGGGGGCTATTTTTGGTCCACAGTTGGTTGAATCTTCAGATACAGAACCTGCAGATATGGAAGGCTAACTGTATACTATGAAGAATTTTATACATATGCACAGTACACGGGAGGAGGATTTGTGACATGGTTTGACCAGATTTGCAAAAAAGATATAGGAAGGGAGTTTTACAAAATCAGCTTTACAGAGGTACCATCTCTTCGAAAGAAAAGTCTTTTACATTGTTAATTTTTAAAAGTATTTTAACATCTTATTTAAAATAGACAACTGAGAATATGAAATAATTCACACTGCCAAGGAATTCTGCATCTCATGCTCTTTTCAACTGTTTGTTTAACATCATTAAATACATAATTAAGATAAGAGGCTCTGAAGTTAAAGGCTTCCCGGGTACCAAAACAAATTTTAATTTATAATGGCCGAGAAAAGTTAGGTATTTGTACGTTCTGATCTCACCCCGACCCCCATTTTACTGGAAGTTGAAACACAAGATGATATGGTTTACACTTGACATGTAAAAATCCTATTAGTCCCCTACAGCGTACACCTAATTAAAATTAGCAAGATCTCTCCAAAAGACCTTAAAATATAGACTTCATTCCCAAAAAGAATTTCCTAGGGTCTAAGATCTGTTCTTAAATTCAGGAACCTAATTTCAACTGAGATTAGATGAACTTGGGGTAGAAAAATCATTTCTTTGGGGCAGTCACATATGCACTGAACCCCCACAATTGATAATATCAAGTCACACATTCACAAGGAGGAGAAATCACAATATTTATGACTACATGACTTCTCCATTGGCTTCTAGAGGCAAACTTATTCTGGAACCCAAAATATAATTGGATGGCTACCATATAAATAGAACTCACATGCAAACCCCATGCAAGCATCTTTACAAATTTTACCTCATTTGACTTTTTTCATAACCTCTAAGTATTGGCATTTTAAAGTAAGTAATTAACATATTGTTAGTAAGTTCAAGATTCAAACAAAGACATAGGACTGCAAACCTCACGCTCTTAACCACTGTAATATTGTAATATAGGGCAAAGTTCTTTGGATATCCATTACTCTTCATTCTTAAGACTGAAAGAAATCTTAGATTCCAAATGGCCCATCGAAAGAATAAAAGGGGGAAAAAAGGAAAGAGGGAATAGAGAGGAGAGCAAAGGGGAACAGGTTAAGGAAGGGAGGGAGGGAGAGGGAGAAGGAAATAAATATATTAGATCTTTGAGCTATTATAATGGCCTACCTAGGTCCTAGTAATTTAAAGTAATTCAATAGATTTCTTTCTTTCTTCTTTAATTCTGTGAGAGGCCAGGAGGCAGAGACAGACTCCAGCATGAACCCCAACTGGGATCCACCTGGCAAGCCCACTAGGGGGCAATGCTATACCCATCTGGGGCATTGCTCCATTGTTCAGCAACTGAGCTCTTCCTAGAGCCTGACTCGGAGGCCATAGAGCCATACTCAGCATCCAGAGCCAACTTGCTCCAATCGAGCCATGACTGCAGGAGGGGAAGTGAGAGAGAGAGAGAGAGAGAGAAAGAGAGAAGCGAGAGTGGGGGTAGAGAAGCAGATGGGCACTTCTCCTGTGTGCTCTGACTGGGAATTGAACCCAGGACATCCACATGCTGGGCTAACACTCTACCACTGAGCCAACAGGCCAGGGAAACAGATTTCAAGCATAACTATATACAATTTTTAAATTATGTCCTGGTTTAAGATGGCTCCCTATAGTTAAATGTAAATCTACTGTACTGTCATGTGCTTGTTGAATTTAGAAACAAGATAGAGGAAGTAATTCCATGCATTAAGCACAATAGCATTTGGCAGACTAATCTCTCAATAGAAGTGCCTTATCCATGAGATGGGAAATCTCATGGTCTACAGAAAAAAATTCTTTTCTTCACTAATCAGGACCAAATAGCACCAAATACACCATAACTCAACTGAGTGAGGCTCCCTCACTTTTAGACAGAACTTGGGTAGGCACTGCAAATACTTCCCGTAATGGCTTAACTGTCCTTGGGCTCCCATGTTGATCTGTACCCATTCTGATTGACACACTATCTAAATATTTTAACATGTAGTCAAGTTACAGGCAAGTTTCACCTTACCTCCAGGCCATTCAGCTACTAAAAGGAGCCTTTTGTATATCTCTGCTCTGATTATGTGTTGATTTTAAAGTGAAGTGTTCAAGATCTTATGGTATTTTCCAGGGTTCCAAATAGCCTTCTCTGAACTAACAACATATTCAAAAACAAGAAGCTTTTGGAAGTGTACATTCAAATGTCGTATAATAGAGCTTTAAGTGCATTCAATGAGGAGATAAATTGGAGGATTTTAAAGGCCCAGTTATTTCAGAGGTTCCACATGGCATAAATGCTGGTAACAAAATGTGCTTCGGGCAGTCAAAAAGAGGAGCCATCAATGTGGACTAAAATTATTGGAAAACTCTTTATAGAGGTGGTAAAACTTCAACATTATACAGCTTTTAAAATCTGGCACCATGCACAAAAACTTTAGCAACACTAACTCTTTCCAGATTCCCTCTAATCTTTAGAAAGGACCCTCCAATTTATAACAGGCTGGATTTCACTGGTAACGTTAGCAATAACATAGGTGAATATTCAGCACTTGCCAAACATCTTCAGTCACCCTTTTAAATTGCAGTAAAGTTTTATTAGCTCCCACAACTAAATCATCACTGCAGAGATGGTAGTTGGAAACAACAGTACAGATCTTAGGAGGTCCTAAGGGGAAAAGAGAAAAGTAAAGCAAGGATCCAAATTTGGGAAATAAATGAAAGCAATGGAATAAGTCAGAGAAGATCAGACCCACCAACATTCCAGCAGGTAATCTAGACGTCTGAAAAAGACAGGATGGCAAAGTCAAGGTGATACAGATGCAGGAGGGATATTTCCAACATTTGGGGAGGGGTGGTAGTGAAAAAAGAAAGAAAACACATCCAATTCATAGCCTTATAAGGTCTTTGAAGTAAATACTGTTTATATTTATTTCAGAGCTAATTTTCACGGTATATTAACAGCCAAAGAAAGAATGAAAGTGATTTATGGCCAGAAAAGGGATGTTGTATTAAATCAATAAACATTTAAGTACAGTCATTTTACCAAAATATTGGGTTCTCTCCTAGATACACATGGGGGAAAGGTATGTTTCCTGCCTATAATTGTTTACAAGGCCAGATACAAACAACTAGAGCACATATGGATTTGGCATTTGCTATCATGAACTAAGATTCCATATCCTCTTTGTTTCACCCCTAGTAAATTCATACTAACTAACTGACAAGGATCTATGATTTTTTTCCCCCTGCATTTTTGGCTGCATACTCTTTGCATGACTATTCCCATGACCAAAAAAAAAGTGTAATACTTTCTATAGAGATAATAGAAAATATCAGTCTTTTCTCTGATATCATTTATCAAATAAAAAATGTTATTCATCTCTGGGACACTTCAAAACTTTCAACCTCATACAATGATAACTTGGTGATTATAGTATTATTAGAGCTATGGATCTAAAAAAAATAGCTTAAATCATCCCAATGTCATTGAACACAGGACACATATGTCAGAAGGGAAGTCAGAGTTGAAGGAGACAGCAGTCTTAACCAATCACAGTTTAAATGTCTTGCTTTTGCAAGTTACACTCCCTCCTCCAACCTTTAACACTGTGAACACATTTCAGCCCACTTCACAGAGCCTTAGAAGGGGTTCATACAAGGAAAATTTCCTGTGACTTAAGTTTTGTTACCTTCATAGTATCTTGCCTCCAATCCCATTTTTGGAGGATATAATAATTGCAACTTCCCTGCCCACTTACCATATCAATGGAAACCATCAATACCAGGGATTTTTTATTTGTTTGCTGCAAATAGAAATTTTAAAAAATCTGGTGTAACTATACTTATGTCTGAAAAAAAACACACAGACTTTAAAACAAAGGCTATAGTAGGAGATAAAGAAAGACACTATCTACTGATAAAGGTGAGCAATCCAACAAGGGATATAACCCTGTAAACATTTATGCACCCAACACAAGAGGACTTAAATATATAAAGCAAATCTTGATTGACATAAAGGGAGAGATTGACAGTAATACAATCAAAATAGAGGATTTTAACACCACATTGACATCAATGGATAGATCCCATAAACAGAAAATGCTCCAAGAAACAGCAGCCTTAAATGACATACTAGATCAGATGGATTTAACTGATATCTTCAAAGCATTTCACTCCAAAGCAGCAAAATATACATGCTTTTCAAGTGCACATGAAACATTTTCTAGGATAGACCACATTTTGGGACACAAAACAAATTTCAATAATTTAAGAAGACTGAAATCATATCAAGCATCTTTTCTGACCATAATGGTATGAAACTAGAAATCTATCACAAGGAAAAAAAACCTAAAAAAACATACAAAGATATAGAGGCTAGATAATATGTTACTAAAATGAAAGGGGTAACAGTAAGATCAAGTAAGAAATCAAAAGATACTTTGAAACAAATAATAATGAGAACACAACAGCCAAAAATCTACAGAACACAGAGAAAGCAGTCCTAAGAGGAAAATTCATAGCATTACAAGCTTATCTCAAGAAATAAAAGTATCAAATGAACAATCTAATTTTTCACTTAAATGAACTTCAAAAAGAAGAACAAACAAAGCCCCAAGTAAGTAGAAGAAAGGGAATAAAAAAGATCAGAGCATAAATAAACAAAATAGAAGCTAAAAATCAATACAGAAGACCAATGAAACCAAGAGCTGGTTCTTTGATAAAATAAACAAGATTGACAAACATTTACCAGACTCATCAAGAAAAAAGGAGGACCCAAATAAATAAAATCAGAAATAAAAGAGAAGTAACAACAGACACCAAAGAAATACAAAGGATCATAAGAAAATATTTTGAACTATATGACAACAAAATGAAGTCTGGATAAAATAGATAAATTCCTAGAAATATACAATCTTCCAAAACTGAATCAGAAAGAATCAGAGAATCTGAAAGATAGATTACAACTACTGAAATTAAAGCAGTAATAAAAAAACTCCAAACAAACAAAAGGTGAATTTTACTGATGGCTTCACAGGTGAACTTTACCAAACATTCAAAAAAATCACTCACACCTGTCCTTCTCAAACTATTCAAAAAAATTCAAGAGGAGGGAAGATTCCCAAACTCATTTTATGAGGTAAGCATTATCCTAATTCCAAAACAAGATAAAGACAGTACAAAGAAGGAAAATTATAACCCAATATCCCTGATGAACATATTAGCAAACCTGATCCAGCAATACATTAAAAAGATCAAACGGCAAAATCAAGTGCAATTTATTCCAGGAATGCAAGGTTAGTATCGTATCCATAAATCAATATACATGATATACCACATAAAAAATATAGAGAATAAAAACCACATGCTCATATCAATAAATGTAAAAAGAGGATTTGGTAAAATTCAGCACCCATTTATGATAAAAAAACTCTCAGCAAAGTGACAATAGAGAGAACATACCTCAATGTAATAAAGGCCATACGTGACAAACTCACAGCCTAAAGCACACTCAATGGGTACAACCTAAAAGTGTTTTCCTTAAGATTGGGAACAAGACAAGTCCACTTTCACCACTTTTATTCAACATAATACTAAAAATCCTAGCCACAGCAGTCAGACAAGAAGAAGAAATAAAAGGCATCCAAATTGGAAAGGAAGAAGTAAAACTGTCATTATTTGCAGATGACATGATACTGTATATAAAGAACCCTAAAAATTCCACCAAAACGATACTAGAACTAATAAATAAATTCAGTAAATTATTAAAATACAAAACAAATACCCAGAAATCAGTTGCATTATTATACACCAATAATGAACTATCATAAATGGAAACCAAAAAACCAATCCCATTCATAATTGCTTCAAAAAGAATAAAATACTTAAGAATAAATTTAAGCAAGGATGTAAAAGACCTGTACTCAGAAAATTACAAGATACTGAAGAAAGAAATTAAAAAAGATTCAAATAAGTGGAAGCATATATTCTGTTCATAGATAAGAAGAATTAATATTATTAAAATGTCCATACTTCCATTATGAACAATATAAAACAATATCAAGATACTACTCACATATTTCACAGAACTGGAACAAATATTCTAAAAATTTATATGGAATTACAAGAGACTCTGAATAGCAACAGCAATCTTGAGATGGAAGAACAAAGTGGAGAAATTATGCTACCAACTATCAAACTATACTGAAAGGCCACAGTAATCAAAACATGGTACTGGCAAAATACAGACATATAGAACAATGTAATATAATGAAGAGTCCAAGAATCAACCCACACCTTTATAGTCAATGAACATTTGACAAAAGAGGCACAAACTTACAATAGGGTAAAGATAGTCTAGTCAATAAATGGTGTTGAAAAAATTGAACAGATACATGGAAGGAAGGAAGGAAGGAAGGAAGGAAGGAAGGAAGGAAGGAAGGAAGGAAGGAAGGAAGGAAGGAAGGAAGGAAGGAAGGAAGGAAGGGGAGGGAGGTGGGGAGGGAGGGAGGGAGGGAGGGAAGGAGGGAGGGAGGAAAAGAAAGTGAACCACCTTCTTACAACATACACAAGAATAAACTCAAAATTGATTAAAGATTTAAATGTTAGACTCAAAACCATAAAAATTCTAGAAGAAATCATAGGCAGTAAAATTTGGACCTTTCTCGTAGCAATATTTTTTCTGATATACCTCCTCAGGGAAGGGAGACAAAAGAGAAAACAAACAAATGGGACTATATCAAACTAAAAAGTTTTTGTATAGCAAAGGAAATAGCAAAAAAATGAAAAGACAGTCTACTGAATGGGAGAACATAGTCACCGATATATTTGATAAGAGGTTAACATCTAAAATTTATAAAGAACTTATAAAACTCAACCAATTAAAAAACAGGCAAAGGGCCTGACTAGGGGGTGGTGCAGTGGATAGAGCGTCGGACTAGGATGCGGAGGACCCAGGTTCGAGACCCCGAGGTCACCAGCTTGAGCATGGGCTCATCTGGTTTGAGCAAAAAAAAAGCTAACCAGTACCCAAGGTTGCTGGCTTGAGCAAGGGGTTACTCGGTCTGCTGAAGGCCCGCGGTCAAGGCACATATGAGAAAGCAATCAATGAACAACTAAGGTGTCGCAACGGAAAACTAAAGATTGATGCTTCTCAACTCTCTCCGTTCCTGTCTGCGTGTCCCTATCTATCCCTCTCTCTGACTCTCTGTCTCTGTAAAAAAAAAAAAAAAAAAGAGCAAAGGACCTGAATAGACACTTCTCCAAAGAGGACATACAGATGGCCAACAGACAAATGAAAAGTTGTTCAATGTCAGTTATCATCAGAAAAATGCAAATTAAAACCACAATGAGATATCACCTCACACCTGTCAGAATGGCTATCATCAATAAATCAACAAACAACAAATGCCAGCAAAGATACGGAGAAAAGGAAACCTTTACATACTCCCGGTAGAATGCAGACTGATGCACCCACTGTAGAAAGCAGTACAAAGTTATTTCAATTTATAGGCAGTGCCCTAGTGTCCAACACACCAGAGGAAGAGGTGTGTATCCCAAACTAGATGTTCTTTACCTAGTAACTATGCAAAAAAGGTCTTCTACATGCTCATCCAGGAAGAGGCCCTTAACATGCAATCCATGACAGGCGGATTGAACTTAGCACTTTGAGATTCCAGACCACAAGAAAAATAGGGGGAAATGACCATGGTTTTACAAAACTATTGCATTGATCCCTTGGTTGTTTCCTTAAGCCAATTCTATAAATGGGTCACTGTGATAGAAGAAGGGAGTATACCTCTCTCATTTCTGAGTCATAATTGAATTTTATGGTAATTAGCCATACAATCTATACAGAATTCTGGAGTTAAATACACTGAAGTCAGCATCTTTGATTTTAAAGCAATTAAAAAATATAGCTTTATGATTCAGTAAGAACCCAAATGTCTTGGCCTGAACATGGGTAGGAAAGAATACTGGCAAAGAAAAATGACCACACTATTTCTCCCAGCAATCAGAGGGTAGAGTAGTGGAATTATAGGCTAATTATACAATACTTGAAGCATATAAAATATTTTAGAACATGTAAAAAATCAATGAGAAATATTAATTCATTAGACATCAAATATACAGATTTTCAAACTATGGCTTTCACTTGCAACATATATTCAAAATAGATAATAGTTGTAGCATCAGTGAGGCTCAAATGCTTCATTTTAACTTTATCTAGTAAATAAATAGTACTGGTATTTTAAAATTTTTTGTGGTGAGTTTATTGGGGTGACATTGGCTAATAAAATTATACAGGTTTCAGGTGTACAATTCTATTATACAACATCTGTATAATATGGTGTGTTCACAAGTCTCCCTCCATCACCACCTATGTCCCATATACCTACCTCCACCTTCCCCCACCCCCTTTCCCTCCTGCCATCCCCACACTGTTGTCTGTGTCTGTAAGTTAGCCGCCATAATGGCTAAAATGAAAAAACAGAGAACACCAGGTGAAGACACAGAACAGCCAGGATTCTTACACACTGCTGGTGAAAGTGTCAATTGAATCGAATTTGGAAGACAGGTGGCATCTACTGAAGTGAGCTTATCATACTCTGTGACCCAGCATTTTAGCTCCTAGATATTTAACAAGGAGAAATGAATACATATACACAACAAATGACACATCCTAGGATAAAAGACCAAACTTTCCAAACTAATACATACTTTTCAAGGCCAGTGTAATGGTCACTCAGGTCACTGGGAGATGGCCTGAAGAAGGATTTCTGGGGTCCTGGTAGCTCAGTGTGTCTTGATCTCAGTGTTGGTTATCCAGGGTGTACTGAGTTTGAAAAATGTATTAAGCTGCATTTTTTAGGTGCACTTTCTGTGTGTATAGAGTACTCCAATACATAGTTTAAGATAAAAGATACAATTAACAATTCATAAAAGCACTCTTCTAAACAAACATTTATTATGTTCATATAGTTTATTTTAATTAAAATTTCACTAATTAAATTCAAGAAGCCCAACTACATACCTAGAACTATAGTCTATTCAAAAGAAGACAGAAAAAAAGATAAAAGATTTCCATGGTAGTAAACTTTTTCATAAAGCTGAACAATATATTAAACGATAAGTAATAATATATGCACTGATTTTCTGACTCTTAAGATATCATAAAGTCTAAGATGCACTATTATTTTATGTGCCAATTAGAAGAGAAAAAAAATTTCTAATCAAACTATGGTATGCCACTGACTGTAAAATATATTCAATCTGAAGTATATCGTTGTTTTGTTTTTTTTAATGCCTCTTAGAATGCGTGGGAAGGTAAGTACTGCAGATGGTCAGACTAGGAAAGGGTCCACATGGCAGGTGTACGCTCGGAAGGATTCACATATTAGTGGGTCAAAAGACGGTCCTTGAAACGTAGAAAGTAAAGAGATGCAAAGCTGGAAGGTGAGGTTATCCCAGGTTAAGGAAGCTTCAGAAGCACAAGTGCAGAAGCAGCAAAGTACTCAACACGATGTGGAGGCAGAGAGGAGGGAGCCTAATTAGAGCAGGAATGGAGAATTGAGAAATATCTGGTGATATTTGGACAGCAAGGTGAGGCCAGATTATAGAGGAGCTGGAATTCTAAGAAAAGTAATTTGGATACCATTCAATTGGCAGTAAGGTTCGGTTTTTAGAACAGGGACCAGACATGATTGAAGTGATGTTTGAGGGAACATATCTTAGTGGATTGGATTGGAAAAACTAGAAGTAGAGAAAGAAATTATTACAGTCATACAGGTGTGAGGTGACGAAGACCCGGGCTGGAGTGCTGACATTTGAAAGTGCATTAAATAAAAATTTCCACAATTTATCTTCATGATGAGTTCCATATGTAAAACTATATGTGATGTTATATTAAGTACAGCTTCCTAAAAAGAAACTATGTACATGCTTTTCCTTTTTTATGAAACATTTGACTTGAGATTGGAAAGTTGAACGTGTGTTTGATTTATAAACAGTTATATATTTTGTGCAAGTAAAAGAGATGAGTAAATGGACTTATAATCTATAGATATAGCTGGTATAAGCAAATGACATTAATAAGAAAGTTATAATGAGAAATATAATGAATCTTCTTTTCAAAAAGGAGTTATTCAAGCTTTATCCTCAACTTTAAGACCTAAAGGGTCTAAACATCTAACTAAAAGACTCTCTTGCCTACCAATCTAAGTACATTGGATATTTATTCCATTTCAATCATGAATGACTATAAGTTACTAAGCATGTAAGTAACTGGGTATCTATCTATCTATCTATCTATCTATCTATTGTTATTTCTATCCCTTTTTATCCTCTAGCTAGTTTTCTTCCAACTGAACATGCAAAACACAGGGCCTGGAGTTCTTACAATCTTTACATGAATATTAAGGCTTAGAATGTTTAACAAGGTGCTTTGCTTAATGATATGGAGCAAAATTTGTGTTATCTTCATCACTGAGTTATACAAATGATGACTGTCGGTCTCTAGACAGAATGCCAGGTACACAATAATCATAAAGGCACTATCTTAACTTAAAAAAGTAGATTCCCAATTGGTAAAATCTTATGGAATGGCTACAAAGCTGTAAAGAGACTACTTGTAAATTAAATTTGGTATCACATGCATGATATGGGATCACTCCCTTAAGCCACCATGCTATGAAAACATGGTATTCCCTCCATAGCAAAAGAGGAAAATGGAATCCATATTTTTCTTGGGAGTTTCATGGATTGCAGGATGGAAGACTGGCTAGTGTCCCTCCTTTACAAGGACCAGATATAATTAGAGGGGATAATGTATCTGGCATTGGGAAATAAAATGATCTATTCATTCAAAATGTTCTGAGTTATAGATATATACTTTTGTTTATAAATCTTAGCAATAGAGCAATAGGAGCTAAGCCTATACCACAAGATACCTAATTTAGAGGGCTGAATATAAGAACATAATCATGTATGATAGTGACATGCAGTAGAATCATACTGGTGGTTTAGAAAAAAGAGATATTTGGGGAAATTAAAAAAATAAAAGGGTGGTTTGTAACAAAGACTTACTATATCCCTATGGGACATAATATAAGAAAAGGATGGAATTGGATTATCCAGTTCTCTGCTTCAATTATGTCTATAACTCTCAAGAGAGATAGAGGTAAATGTTGTTTAGTGATTTTCAAAAGCTATATAATCATGATTTATGTCTGTATGCCTTTAGGTAAGCAAACTATAGTTCTTTTGCTCTTTTCTGTGTTTGTTTACTTGTTAAGGTATATCAATCCTTTTCTGTATATTATCTTCACATTTACAAAGTCATTTAATAGTGAAGCTCTGTTCTTTAGAATACTGAAAAACCTTTTCTGATATACTGAATCCATAAACCCTTCTTCAATAACTTTTGCTCCTCTGGAACTCAAGTTTTTCGCAGTTCTTTTGACAAGCAAGGACTACTACCAGATAAAATACAAAACAAAAGCTTGTCCAATGATGGAGTTTTTTTCCCATTGATTATTGTAAACCATTCTTAAAAACATATCAGTGAAATCTCACTTCTTTAACTTCTATCCATGCTGTTGCAAATGGTAAGATATCATTCTTTTCATGACCAAATAATATTCTATTGTATGTATGGATGCATGCATGCATTTTATATATATTTTTATAACTAAAAACCAACTGATTCATTGATACTGGCACAAAGAAAACACCTTAGTTGGCTTATTATTCTCTCAGGCAGTGAATAATAAGCTGGGAGTGCCCCAGTAGAGTTCATTCAGTGAGGCTCAGTTTATTCAGGGGGTAAGCTCTGTTCATTCCACAGTTGCATAAAGCAATGCATATTTGGAAAGTCTTCATGGTCACTAGAGCCAGCCAAGTAAGTTTATGTGCCCTTTAAAATAACACTTAAGTTTTAACCTAAAACATAAATAAGTTTAAACTTCTTAAAAAAAAAGTTATTGAGTCTGACAAACCTTCATATATTTAGTGAATGGTTTTCCATTAGGGTTCTAGTGTTTTCTACATCTGTTTAAGCTAGAAATTCCTGAAAGAACAGTTCTCTTGTGAAAGCCTGAACCTTCAACTTGCAGACCCCCATCTAAAAGAGAAAGTATAAGGAGTGAGCGAAATGAATAAATACTAAGAGACTTGTCCAAATATTTTTGAAACTGCAAAAATATTCAGGATAAGTATGGGGGAAAGTACCAATCAGTTTTTAATTTCTAAATATTGGCTCTTCTTATTGCATTTGCTTTGGAATCATCATCTGAAAGTGAACATCATTCTGTTTGATACTGCAGGCTGAATTAATAAATGACATTTGTCTAAAATTATGTATTCAGCACTATGTCTTATTCTACATTGCTAATAAAAATAGAAGATACTGTAAACAAACAAACAAACAAGAAATGAAAAGCAAAATCTAGAAAGCCAGGGTCAGGTTACCTATTCTTTTTTTTTTTTTTTTTTGTATTTTTCTGAAGCTGGAAACGGGGAGAGACAGTCAGACAGACTCCCGCATGTGCCCGACCGGGATCCACCCGGCACGCCCACCAGGGGCGACGCTCTGCCCACCAGGAAGCGATGCTCTGCCCCTCTGGGGGGTCGCTCTGCCGTGACCAGAGCCACTCTAGCGCCTGGGGCAGAGGCCAAGGAGCCATCCCCAGGGCCCGGGCCATCTTTGCTCCAATGGAGCCTTTGCTGCGGGAGGGGAAGAGAGAGACAGAGAGGAAGGAGGGGAGGGGGTGGAGAAGCAAATGGGCGCTTCTCCTATGTGCCCTGGCCGGGAATCAAACCCAGGTCCCCCGCACGCCAGGCCGACGCTCTACCACTGAGCCAACCGGCCAGGGCCAGGTTACCTATTCTTATAACATTTCTATTACTAGAAAATAACTGTGATTCAAGACAAGTTATGTATTTCTTAAAGAAGATAAGAAACTAAATTTACTAGCAACTACAATGGATCGTTTTTTGTCTAATCTTTCCCTATGATTTTATTACTTAAATACATTGCATAAGAGAGTAGTAGTATTTCATGATAAGAGAGTAAAAGCACTATACATTCCTAGCTGATCCACTAAATTTCTACACTCTAATAGAGTATGCCAATTTAGGTATCACTACAAAAAGTCCTCTGTTGTCATACATCAACTGCATCATATAAAGTAAATCTGTGTGACAAATCTCTAACAGCTCTCTGATAACTCTGGATATTCATTTTTCTAAAACTACAACTTTCAGTATTGGTTATTATTTCCTACTAGGAAAACAAAAAATTCCCAAAGCAGAGGGGAAAGTATCTTCAGGGGCAAGAACAATCCGATGACCGAATGTGTGCCTGTACAAAGATGTCAGCTAATGGACAGGTCAATTCAAAAAAATTAAGAAAGAATCTGTCAGTGCGTCTGAGGGATAACAGGATATGCCACCACAAAAACATGCCTTTTTGGCATAAGGTTTAATTTGAACTAATTATTTTAAGAAACAGTAGACATCGGGTTAGGCTCTGATTTGAATCTGAGTAACAAACCTTTCCCTTCTCTGGTTATCTCCCCAAATGTTCACAGATGAGTTTACAAATTCTTGAAACTTTCTTCCTATTACCGATTTTAATATTCAAATTTAAGTGGTTTCACCATACCATGTGTCTTTTTTCTAAGTTTATAATTTGAAGAGGCAGTAAAAGAACCCAACCATGATATTCTTAAAGTTAAATAAGCCATTTGTGCTTATTTAAAATAATAATTAAGAATTTTAAAAGTTGGTTTGTTTTTGTTTTGTTTTGTTTTTACTATCTCTTTACCTTTTCACTCACACCAAAACTGTTTCAATGATGTAGTGAATGACTCTAAAGTACATTTCTCTTTTGGGGCCCTGAGCAAGAAAGAGAAAAGCCATTTGCAATCTTTGTCACAAAGCCAAATCATAACCAAAGTGTTACAAGGGAGCTCTCAAAAGTAGCTCATACCATCTCTCAATAGATGTTATAACCCTATTACAGTTGGTTTATTCTAGGAATGTTTAAGGAAGCCTGGAAAATATATGAAGCATGGATTCTGTTTCCATTTATTTACCCTTGGTCATAAGGAAATTTCTTAAATAAAACTTCCCTTACTTTGAGTCTTAACTCTTTCATCTCTTCTCTGCTATTGCAGAATAAGAGAAAAAATTACTTTGTTTGATGAATGTTTTTATACTGAACCAAGTGCAAATAAGGATAAGTCATAATACACATTTGGCTTCTGCACAGGATTTGCAACATGAAGATAAGCCTACTGTTTTCAAAATTGACTGTTGGTGCCTATCATACAGAAACATTGCAAGTAAGGCCTTGAATTTTCTTCATTCTTTATGTAGGAAATTGCTTAAACTTCATTTCAAAAAACCAAATTCACATATTTTCTCCTAAGGTAGTAAGCTATGATACTTTTAAGTGACACAATTATATCTGCCAAAGGTACTAGCCAAATCTTTTCTTGCAACTTCCTATCTACTGTGTGTAGTATAAAAGTTACAACTTTTTCTTTCATATGAATAGTAATTATATAATAGAACTCCTGGGCAGGTAATTAAGAAAAGAAAATTTTATAAACTCTTCTTTGTCTAGGGATTAACAACAGCCAATTACCTTGGGTTAAATTATTAAATTATCATTATTAAGGTAAAATACTATCAGAAGGCACCTCTTGATATAGAGAAAAGATCTAGTAACCAGAATTTTTTCTTTTCTTTCTATTGTGATAGACTGACCTTTGGTATCCTAGGCACACAAATATCTTGGGCAGATTCACTAACTAGCCTTTATATTCAAGAACTTTTTGGGAAAGAAGAAACTAAAATTGCAAAATTCTTCTTCCCAAGATCAAAATTTAATCCTTTTCAAAATACTCTGAACGCATGGTCTTATCTGATTTTCACACAGAAAAGAATCTTTACTGTATGTGTTCCGAATAATTCCTAGGTTAGATGATTGAAATGTAATTGTTTTCTTAATGTTTCAAAATCTTTGCAAAATATAAATACACTATTTTTTGGAAACAACAGGTATATAACCTTTTAAATATGTTAGTTTCTTTGTTCTTTCTGAATTCTTTAAAGGTCAGATCAACTCATGTTTTTGCATGTTTGTAGGGAGAGAGAGAGATGCTTATTAACTGACCACATATATTAGTTTTCTCTAAAAAATCAAAAATTTTAAAAGGAATCTTCAAAATGTAAAGAGATCAAATATGAAAGGAAATATCCAAACAGTTGATGTTCTGTGAAAACGGCTCAGAAGAATTTTATTTGCTTCAACATATTGAGGATTTGCTTCATGTTTCTTGTATTCCTTTGTAGTTCCCAGTGGGTTAGCTCTTCAGGAGTTCATGAGGTCAGTGACTTTAGTGGTAAACTAGTTGTTTCAGTTTTAATTATTAAGCATTGGGACATTCTTCTCTCAATTCAAATCTTTTGTTTCCACCACAACTCCAGTAAAAATAAAGACCTAGCTCTCTAAATGGGGGGAATAACTGCTTTCAAGCCAGTGCCAGTTGGACTGAATTTTTTAGACATTGAAAGCAACACTATAACTTTTTGATAGTTAAGACACTTGCAAACTCAGAGTTACCTCTGCAAGTAATTGATTTACTCAGTTAAAGCTGACATAGTCAAAATCAATATATTATTTTAGCTTCTACTCAAAATAGAGTCAGCTGTGTCAACAGGTTTATTTATTTTTCTATTTCTTTTTGTCCTGTTGAATGCATATTACCTAATGGCTAACATTTGCTCCTCACTATCATTCCTTTCTTTTGTTTTCTTTTAATAAATATTCTTTCAGTCATTTATATATGCTTCTTTCTCCTTTCTCTCTGCATTTTTGGTATTTTGGTAAGAAGCTTTTGTGAGTAGTATACATTCCTTTTCTGAATTTTATAGACAAGTAATACCAGGGGTCATATATTATGATTGTCTTATGAAGGACTTTGGGACACGCTTTCCTGTTGAAACTTACATTTCATAGGTACTGAATTTTGTACGTATGACTCCTACTACCCTCATTGAATGTACTGCTATGGTGTGTAACTACTGCTTCCAACAGCCCCCCGAGTCAATGAAAGGGAAGATGGACATTCTCACTAGTACAAGGTGTATCCTTTTAAATAATGAAGTCCTCACTCCCTGCTGTTCCTCATTGCAGAGGGCTCTGCTTGACCCTGAGTATTCTTTGCCTAGATGCGGTACTATTGAGAAGAGTCATCTTTGTTTTATCTTCGCTTGCAAGGCATATCATGTACTTTGTACACTGCTAATGTCATTTTGAAAAACTGTTCCCATTTTCAGAGACCTACGAGCTACAAATAATTTTTTAAACAATAAACTATGCTACGTTTTGGATTTTTCTACACAAATGGAAAGAGGAAGAGTACACATGGCTGCATTCTCCATGTCAGTGACCTGTGAAGCACAGCCAGGGGTCTGGGGACAATGAGGTGACAGGGTGGCTGCAGTGTTCGAGTTCCCAGCATACACTCATGGTGATAATGGGTCATCCTTAGCACAGTAATAGAGAAAGAAAGCATTACCCTGGCACAAAGTAAGGGTTCCTATTTCTTGATGTGTTTGTGGATGTAGAGACATTCCTCATATTTTAAAGTCTGAGCTCTGAGCTCCCCACTTCACTTTCGCCATTTAATTAAGTGACTTCAAACAAGGAGTAAGTGGAAACACTGACGCATTGTTTCCGCACATTTCCTGTAGCGTTCTTCAGCGTAATAATTGCCTCTGATACGTTTTCCAATAGCAGAGGAAACACCGGTCTCTACTGATTTGCAAGGTCAGGAGTAAGGTTATGTTTTTGAGTGAAACCCAGAATAAGGGAAAACATGATGGTAGATACCTCATCTCAGAGCACTCATTGTTCAAAACCACGGGTTCCCAAGTCTCATCATTAAGCCCACATGAGGCAAATGCTTGCTTCGAATTCTAGTCACAAGTAGCTGTTCGCCAAAATAGCAGGAAAGGACTGTGCTGAATTCATACTCCAGCCAAGTGTACAGTTTTTCTAATATCAGTACCGCCTCCCATGAAAACGAGTTGAAAACTAGCGAGAGAAAAAATATCCAGTCATCTCTCACTGATGAGGCTTTCTGTTGCTAAAGTGTTAGTATTTTTCACGGGCTGGTTGCAAAACTGCCACTTCATTTTCCCAGGTTTTAGTTACTTCCTCTGAACTAGCTAGTGAATTCAACCCTCCCTTTCCCCTTGGAATTCCTTCGTGACAAAAAATACAGATGTTTTCTTTATCTTTCAACCTCCACTCACTCCTACTGCAGACAGAAGTGAGGTGCACCTGTCCGGTCTAGTGCTCAGCTCTAAATGCTTCTCAGGCTCAACTCCCTCCCTTCTCCTTCACGCAGCGTGCCCAGCGGTCCTGCCCACTTTCTTCTCCTCTCCTTAGCTGCAACCACACATGCACACTCCAGAAGGACTCACAGGGCGGTGGGATTAATTTCAGGGCTTCCTATACAGTGCATATCATGTTATTATGTTATTATTATTACTATTAGTGATTTAGAGGTCAGTAATACGGCTAAATGAAGTCAAGCAGACATGTTTTCTTTTTCTTTTTAGGAAAAACAAACATACTTAATTTATTGTTTAAAAAATTATCTATTGTCCACAGGCCTGTAGGAATCAAAGGAATGTCCTCAGCCGAGTGCCTGAAATACAATAAGCACTCTGTAAGCCTTATCTATACTATTCTGATTATTACTGATGTGCTTACTGTCACAAAATAAGCAATTAAAACCCTTTCCCTTTTTTAGTGGTTTTATTGTGATGTGAAAATAAGAAAAAATGGAAACACGGGGGATTTGTAAAAGTTTGAGAATCTTACAAGGACTTTAGTAGTTCTGAGTCCATTCTCCCTTGGGTATTTATTTCTAAAGGGGGGGGAGGGCTCACCAAAATACCACTCCCCTCTGAGCCTTTCATTGGGCCTCAATCAGAGCAGAACGCCCGGCGCCCTCTTTGGCAGATGAACCATTCCCGTGCTAAGAAACTCCAGTCTGGGTGATTTCCATTCTCCCGGGACTCTATTTGCCTTACTATATGTCTTCCTTGTTCTTTTTAATCTTTACAATAGTTTATGAGTTAATTAATATGTGTCTTTGTTCACATAAAAAAATAATCCCTGAGGCTCTGGCCGGTTGGCTCAGTGGTAAAGCATCGGCCCAGTGTGTGGAAGTCCCTGATTAGATTCTTGATCAGAGCACACAGGAGAAGCGCCCATCTGCTTCTCCATCCTTTCCCCCTCTTTTCTCTGTCTCTCTCTCTTCCTCTCCTGCAGCCACTGCTCCGTTGGAGCAAAGCCCCAGAAGGGTAGAGCATTGCCCCCTAGTGAGCATGGCGGGTGGATCCCAGTTGGGTTGGGTGTATGTCAGAATCTGTCTCTCTACCTCCCCGCTTCTCACTTCAGAAAAATACAATAAATAAATAAATAAATAAAGCTGAGTAAAGTTGTTTAACTAGCTAATAACAAAGATGTCATTCAAACTGAGGTCTCACTGATTCTAAAGCCCAGGAGTTTCCCATTATAGCATGCTGTCTTTGGCCATCCAATCACAGATAGACACTAAATATATATATATTTATTTGTTTTAGGGAAAATTCTAAAAATGTGGCTGAAATATTTTGACTAGCATGTATCACTAAATAAATAATAATAGCAGTTCATATTTATTTATATGTTCAAAACATAACAACCATATGCAGTAGGTAACTATCGTTCTCCCTATTTTACAGATGAGGAATCTGAGACAGAAAAACAAGTAACCTGTCTAAGGAAGGGCACACGGCTGAAATGGGAGCCATGGGCTCAGAGTCTGGAGTCTTAACTTCTACACAATACTGCTTGTGTTGGGTCTTTTCGTTTTGTCTCCGCATCAGGCTCTGTGCCCTAGGGTGCTGACCTTCATGGAATGCTTCCACTGGGCCCCTTGTTCTCTCACCTTCCAGTTACATTGGGGGAAACGGAAGGCACCAGGAAATGAGAAGACATGGAGAACTGGCCAACAGTGGATCCTTGTGTTAGCTTCCTTGACCACAGAACAGAGCATCTGTGAGTAACTCTGAGATTTCAAACTTTGACTTTTCTTATACCAAAGGAAGCATTAATTATATCCATTGACAATCACCCAGTGTACAGAGAAATGGAGGAGTAAGACTGTTCAGTTCCCTTTTTCATCTTCAAAGGTGAATTGTTTTAAGTACATCTTTGAGATGTGTCTTGACTTGTGTTTCTAAAATGTAATACTATACAGTGATTTATAGACTACTCACACTTGGCCAACTAATTTCTTTACTTTGGTTTGCCTTTTATGTTAAACAGAAATGAAAGATACCTAGATCTTCTACTTAATCATTATTTTAAAAAAGAAAAAAACAGATGGAAAACACTTTAAGTTAGCTCAAGAAAGTTGATATAAAAATAAACCTCACTAGGTTAGGAAATTAATGACCTATGTTAAGAAGGAAAAGCATAATATGCTAAAGTTTCCTTTACAAACAGCAGATGAAAAATTGATCTCAAATAAAATGGAAGGATTTAGAAGTGTGTGGCTTCCCTGAAGTTCTTGTGTCTATTAAAAGTACAGATAGCTCTGTACTTTTAACAGCATTTGTTTCACTAAGTTTTTAATATTTATATAATAGGAAAATTGAGAACAATGAGAAAAAAATGGCTGAATTATACCATAAAAAATTGGTAAATTTAATTTCAGCACCATCACTCTGTTTTTTGTTAGAAAAACCTTCCACCATGGTGGCTCTTTGAAAGGAACTCACCAGCTCAAACAGTTCCAGCATCCCCTTCCCAATATCTTTTCCTCACACACAAGAATAAAGAAACCATCTTCCCAGACTTTCCAACTCAAATTTATTTCCCAGTAACAACTAGCCATCTGGTTTCTAACAAATCTAGTGGCCCAATTTCCCCATTTTAAAAGCAAAATAACCACATTACAAGGATCGCAATAGTGAGCATGCATTAGGCACTCAACCTGCACCAGTCCGTGTGGGGAACATTTTACATGCAGTATCTCATTTAATCTTAGAAGAACTCTCTGAAATGGATAATTCTATTATCCCCATTTTACAAACAAAGAACCTGGGGCTTGGAGAGACCATGCCACAGAGAAAGGAAGACTTTTCATCAGTTAGGATCCATTTATCTTTAGCTAATTGAAAACTCTAACTAGCTTAAGCAAAAGATCATTTCCTTAACTCTGGAGACGTAGCAGCAGGACCGGTTCGCGTGATGACTGCATGCAAAGGTTCTGGATTTTCCTAGCTCTCTACGGCCCTTTGCATTTGTTTCATGTCAGATTTGGATGAAGATGTCTGTGTCAGATCTAGGACTCACGTCCATGGAGGGCAATATCTGGAAGATAAGACCTTGTACAAGACACCCTTAGCTAAATTCCCTTTGAATTTCATTGGGCCAAAGTAGATGAGATGGTCTTTCCTGATTGGCCAGGGGTTTAGAATGATGATGATTGACAGATAAATTAAAAGCCCATTTCCACTGGCATCAAATCCCATTTTATAAAAATGGTCAACTTTAGCAATGCTTCTCACTAGTCTTAGTCCACTTAAGTATAACTTATTGATCAGAATATCCTGATCTGAGAGAGAAACACTGCTTACAAACCTGTGGGTTAAATTTCTCTTACATATCTATATCTATAAAGTTTTATGAAATACACCAATACACTTTTATAAATTATTATTCTTGAAATTATTTGGAAATTGTTAAAAATTATTAGGACCACAAAATTATACTTTGGACCACTTATTTAATAAATAAAGTACCTCTGTAGGGCTTAATTTTTCTGTTTAAGGCAACAATAATATTTTCAATTTTGTGTAAGTCAATCTCCCTGGGAATATGGACATAATTGGAGTTACACTCACAGGACATACCATGTTATTTTCTAGCTCTGGGGCCCTTCAAGTTTCACCCAGTTTGCATTGTGAATCTCCAAACTGTGCCTGATTGCTTCCCAACAGATTCCAACAACAGTTCCTTCCTCCTGGGTGCCGGCCCCCGTCTCCTCACCACTTCTCTTCCCCAATACCTCCTGGTGGGCACCACCATGCCCAAGGGGCATGGCAACCTTTGCTGGCACCAACGCCCCATCTGTCTGAGCTGAACACCCCTGCCACCTCCAACTAAGAGCCTCACCACACCCTAAGTAGGCGGTGTCCTCCCCCAATGCAAGAGACAATGACGCCCTTCCTCGCTCACGCCACTTTGTGCTGATAACACAATTCCAGATTCAAAACAACTTCGGCCAGTGGCCTTTCCCTCATTAGGGTCACGCACAGTCTGTGGGATGGGACAGGAAACCCAGTTCCTGAGAGAGTCCTGTACTCTTCCCCAACACCCTTCTTCACAGGCTCCCAACTTCTCAGGCCAATGTTCACACAAATAACTGCCAAGGGCACCCCTGCCACCGCCACGCCCTCCCAGAGCATTTCTGACCCCCTCCCATGGACACAATATGGACTCAAGCCATGACCCCTCTCTAAGGCTGTTTCCTCCAAAAAAAAAAATTTTTAGACTAAAGTAACCTTTCCGGTTTGTGTATCATCTGTTGATAATAAAAATATATTTTTGCTACATTGTTTAATCTAGAAATTTTCAATGTCCTGTTAGTTTCATCAGGGTTGATAAGAACTCTTTAGTTATAATGGCTGAGCCATCTCAATCAAGACACAAAGGAGTCTGTCATGAAATTAATAGGACGTGTATAAATACAGTGACCATAACAATCAAGCATGAATTATGCCTACATATAACCTTATCATCATAGTGGCATGTTCCTAGAAACTTAAATAGGAGCCAAATATATAAATAAATACATTTTTTTAAATCACAAGCGAAGCCAAGGAAAGGTGATGGGAGGGGAGGGGAGGACAATCAGGACAATTAGATGAATTAGATGTATCTCTAACACCTTTTTAGACAATACCAAGATTTTCATAGTATGTAAGTTATAGATTTCATTACCAAAAAAATTTTAGCAAACTATATAGTACTTAATTACAGCTTTTTAGTTTCACCTTAGAAATCAAAGTTCTTGAGAATTCTGCCCAATAACTAACTTTCTAACATTCTACTTCGGTATACAGGCAAGCCTTATTTTACCAGCGATCCAAAAACTGTGGCCCAAAAATAGGAATGGACCATATGAAGCAACAAGAACTACAAAAAAGCTCAAGTCCCACTAAATAAATTTTAAAAACATTTATTCTTAAACTCTAAGTCATTTGTTAATATAGCATAACAAAATTTGGAAATTAATACTAGGGAAATCTATGCTTCCCCACTTTGGTATGATGCTTTTATTGACCTGTGGCCTCGGAAAATAAAGCTTTTTTGTTCACGTTATTTTTGAAATCACACCTGTCCCAATTAGGTTGGCCCACCTGATTGGGGTGCAGTAGCTTGTAAGGAAGTAGACCACTCTACAGCACTCACCTCATTCACTTGCTTTTTGTCCAGGTGGAACACTTGACCAGAACTTGTAGAGGCGATTTCTTCATAGACTTTATATCCAATATGGCTCCTGTCATCACAATCTCCGGTGAGCACAAATACCACCTTTGATTTTTTTTAAGAAGAAGACAGTTAAAGGGTTTTCAGAAATCAATATATATTTAGTGAGTACCTATTGTGTGTCAACATACTACTAGGCAAGTGGAATATATATAATATATATTTTCATATTCTTCCTTATAGTATGTCCATATACATATGTGTGTGTGAATACCTTGTAAAAGGTTTTGAAGTTCTTCTTACTAAACAGATGAAGCTTATTCTGTCATCTTTGAATAAAAAATTGGCCATGTGACTTGCTTTGGCCAGTACCATTAGGCAAAAGGGACATTCTATCAGTTTTGAGCCTACACTCAAGAAGCCTTGGGTATTTCCATTTGCTCTCTGGTGCTTCTGCCTTGTTCATGAGAAGCACATACCTTTATCAGCTTACTTACTGGTCTTAGATAAGAGGCTGAGAAGCCTGGGAGACAGAGCCAAGTCACCTTAGAGATGGGCCTACAGAAACAAACTCAAACTATCTCCAGACATATAAGTGAGCAAGCCTCGCCAAGCCCAACTGAGCCCTGATGACGTGTGAGAAATAAATACTTGTTGTTTCAAGCTATTGAGAGTTAGAAATGCTTATTAAGCAGCAATAGCCAAATGGTATAATGAGTAACTCTAGCTCCGACAAGATTCCACATAGAAGATAATATTTTAAATATAGATTTTTTTTGCTAGGTTTATCCTTTTTGTGAGTTATAAGCACCTTAAATTAACCCTCAGATGATTTCTTCTCTGTATAAAAACAACAGAGCATTCAATATACTATGTACAAATGTCCCATATCTGCGCATATGTTTAAATTAAATGACACATACATATTGGACTATACATATATGGATGAATAGCTGTAATTATGGACATTGGTCAAATATAGTATAGTCAAAGAGGAGAGGCAAGCTCTCACCTGCTGTTTTCCCTACAGCCGTATTCAGATGGAACGCTCAGGGGCCTTCCTACTCACCTGTGACTGCTTCTGTTGGATAAGCTGCAGCACCTCGTGAGTGAGCCGGTAGTCCTTGGACCGTGCGTCCGTGAAAACGTAGATGAAAGAACCAGGAAGAGAAATTTCCAAGGCAATTTTTATAGCTCCAATACTCATTTCTGGACAGTCTCCACCACCCTGTTGAGACGCAGAGAGAGGGGGAAAAATGCAATTGTTTCAGAAGCAGAAAAGAAAGGGGTGTTTGAGTTATGACAGGTGGCTCTCAGAGATCGAGAACTGAGCCACTCCTCCAATTTTCTGTCGGTTTGCCACTGGAGTAACCACTTTGATTACAAGAAAATGCAAAAAGGTATAAAGTGATGTGAAGATAAAAAAAAAAGCTTTACTGTGAATAAATTATAAATTCATCCAAAATATACAAATTACTGGAAACTATTATATATTTTTATTTTTTGTTGAATTTATTGGAGCAACACTGGTTAATACAATTACATGCTTAAATGTACAATTCTATGATACATCATCTATATACTACATTATGCGTTTACCACCCAAAGTCAAATATTTGACCTCTTCGACCCCTTATTATTTCCCTCCGCCCTCCCCCTCTGGTAGCCTCCATAATGTTATCTGTGTCTATGAGTTTTTGTTTGTTTGTCTTGTTTGTTCATTTGTTGCTTTCAGTTTTGCATTCATTTGTGTTGCTTAATTTTTTTCCTGCTGTGGAAATCAGTGTATTTTTACATCCTGAATTTCACATTTGCAGACACAGATTATATTGTAATCATACTGAATATATAGTGATTATAAGTTGTTCTCAGAAATAAAACTCTTCTCTTCCCCAAAGCATACAGTATCTTTAAATAATTACCTTCCTCCTTATAGTAGTTAGTGGTTATCTAAGAATTAAAAAGACATGGAAACAACCAAAGTGTCCCTTGAGAGAATACTGGATAAAGAAGATGTGGTATGTATATACAATGGAATATATTCAGCCATAAGGAAAGATGAAATATTGCCATTTCCAACAACATGGACGGACCTTGAGGATATCACGCTATGTGAAATAAGTCTGTCAGAAAAAGCTAAGAACTATACAATTTCACTCATATGTGGGATATAAAACTGAGACTCATAAACAAAAGTGAACTGGTTACCAGAGGGAAGGGGGAGGGGAAAGGGTAGTAAAGGAGGCCAAATATGCGATGATGGAAAATGGTTTGACTTTAGGTGATGGGCACACAACGCTAGGAATAGTTCACGTGCCATGAGATGTACACTTGAAACTTATGTGTTCCTGTGGACCAACGTCACCTCATTACATTTAATTCCAGAAAAATCAATAATAAAAATTTTAAATAAAAATAAAATCATAAGTAACCTGTGCTTTCTAATACAGTAGCCACTAACGAGCCTCATTTGCCAATTGAGCACTTGATATATGGCTAGAGAAATGAAACATTTTATTTTATTTTATTTTAATTAAATAAAATTTAAATTTAAAAAAACTTAAGAAGTACTAGTTTTCTGTACTGATGATATTGAGATTATAATATTTTGGATATGTAGGGTTAAATAGAGTGTTAAAATTAATTTCAACTGTTTTTTTTTTAAATATCACATATGTGGCTCACATTATATTTTTGTTGGACACCATGACTTTAGAATGATACATTTGGTTCAGCTATGTAGGCTTCCTTTTCTAGACTGTTATTTGTAAGGTTGTTGCTTTGATCTGAAAGTCTTCCATGAACTTTGTTTCCTGGCAAAAGTTATTACAAACAAAATTCATGTTGCTTTAATTTACTAAGGGTCAGGAATTTAGCTTCAATCTACTCCAAAAACTATAAATTATTCATTTTGTTTAAAAATATATACACAAAGTTTATAAACAAAGTTCACATTTGTCTATAAATTATAAATTTAGCTTGTCAGAGACACTGTACAAGCAGAGGGGGAAAGACCCACAGACTTCTAGATGCTCCCAGAACATCGTTCATTCTCCCATTGTAGCATCTGCTGCATTGTATTATAATTTATATGTTTCCTCCCACAAGATCTTTGTTCCTTGAGGAAACTCAGTAAACGTTCCATTTGTTTGATGAATGAATGGATGAATGAATGAACAGGGAGTAAATGAGTCAATGAGATTGTGCAAAGCAATCTTGACACAATCTAGGCATACTTGCTGCATTCAGACTGAATGTAACTCAAGCTTAGCCGGTCTCATTTCAAGTAATGTAATTCCAGAGGTAAATCCCCTATAAGTACAAGCTCCAAAAGTTGCTCTTTAGCCAGGCACTATATATGTAGTAGTATATAAAATAACTCCCCCATTTCCCAGTTATCTTTATCTATCTCCCCTCTCTTTCTTCTCCCTCACATCTACTCTCTCTCTCAACATGGCATTATGTAAATGTTCCCCCAAACCACATAAATCTGCAAACATACATGAAAAAGGAAGATGAGAAGGAGGTGACACTTATAATGCACGAATTGCATAATTCCCTAAAAGTATATAAGGGCCTGACTTTGTTAACTTTGTGTTTTTATTTGAACTCTGAAATGGAACTACTTTATATCAGTAGGCACATTCTTGCTCAGTATTTTGATATTCATTTTATCTTTATAATTGTACTGATGGCTACAATTTATTAAGTCACCAATGACACTTCAAATAGAAAAAAAACAGAAGCATGTGACCTTTCACAGTAATTGTTGCTCCTAGAATTACAGAGGAAAAAAAATTGTAAAAGAACTCAGAATCACAGTTGAAATTATGTTCAAAAAATAAATTCCTGAAAAGCAAGATTAAATAATAATGGAAAAATCCTATCAATCAAGATAGGAATAAAACACAGATTAGCATGCTGTCTTTTCTAAATACAAGACAGTGTGGGAGTAGCAATGAGATAAATGAAACCTTTAAACTCTGAGAGGAATTAGAGAAAAATGAGGTCCTTGTCCAAAACCTAATGGGAAAATGTTAATCAAACTAGGAATGAGAGAACCAGGAAGGTTAATCTGAGAGCAGGCCCTTGCCTCTTTGCCTTATTATCTCTCTTCTTGTTAACCCAATTCAGTTCTTCTGTTCTCATCATCAGTTTTCATTGAAACAGTGTCTTCCCAGTTGTTTTCCAGGTGTGTCTTACTCTAAGCAAAAACTGAAACTCATTTGGTCGGCTCATGCTTCAGGTCAAAAGAATTCTTTTTACCATTACAATACTTGCCCTTCTTTTAACTGGGTAAGAATAGGACAACTTCCTGAGTACAGACTAGTTTCAAAGCCAGACTGTATTCCTTTTACATGGAATACCTATTGCTTGAAATGTATTATTTGTGTAATTTGCCCTATACCTATAAAATCCAGGAATGAAACTCAGTTGCAAGCCAAGCTAAGAGTTTTCAGCCCTCAGTCCTCATTCTTAATGTACAGCTGTGCGGTTCTATGACCAAGAAGATATGTGAAAACCACTAAATTACAGTGAATCTAATTTAAAGTTGGGTCCAAGCAAGTATAACATAAATCAGAACAACTGTAGAGCTCTACAATCGGTGACATGGGCTGGGCTTCATCATGTGTGGAAAATATGGCAGGGATGCACTGAGGGACATAAGAGCCCAAATGTCAAATCTCCATAATAAAAATAGAAGATGTTATACCCAGAAGCTGGAGTCTTTTACTAATTTGAAGAAGGTTTGCCTGACCAGGCGGTGGCGCAGTGGATAGAGCGTCGGACTGGGATGCTGAAGACCCAGGCTCGAGACCCCAAGGTCGCCAGCTTGAGCGAGGGCTCATCTGGTTTGAGCAAAAAGCTCACCAGCTTTAGCCCAACGTTGCTGGCTCAAGCAAGGGGTTACTTGGTCTGCTGAAGGCCCACGGTCAAGGCACATAAAAAAATAAAAAATAAATTTAAAAAAAATCGGAAGAAGGTGAAGTCCAAATCAAAGAACTGCAGACCTTGAGTCCACACATATTAAAGGTCAACAGTTACAACCATATCCAGACTTCCTGGTTAGTACCTGTCTTCAACAATAATTCTCCAATATGTTGGACTTTTTTCATGTTGGGACTTAAGAGGAGATGCAGTTCACTTCAATTCAAATAACCACAAAGATATACTATGTTCCAGGCATTCAATATCTTGAAAAACATATCAGAAAGTGAGGTACCTTCATACTTGAAAACATTTCAAAAGCTTCATAATTTACATGAATTATAATGAAACATAATCCTTTGAAGAGGAAAATTACATGGAAGCAACCAGGTACAACAAAAACCCTGAAAACAATTGTCTAAAGATCAGAAGACATGTGTAAGTATGCAGAGTTAACTTCGAGCAAAAATGGTATCTTGGTATTATTCCATTACCCCCTCAGAAATTCTCCCCTTCTCTATTCTTAGAGAATTTTTTCCTCTCTCCTTCAAGGATTCTGTACCTTTATATTGTGATTTTCTCTTTTCCCATCAAATTAAAACACTGCTCTGGTCCCTGGTTGGCACTGATTCCTGGTCTCTCCTAAAGATGGCTGCCCTGTTGGCTTAGGGACAATGAGCCCGGAGAGGACTGGGCTGGGTCTAAGGAGGCTCTCACCAAGTGGAGTCAATCACCAATTTGGCATTCATCCTGCTTGGACTATCTCTGGACAGGTTTTCCTTCCCCCCATCTTCCCTCTGCTATGACCTTTATCTCTTCTCTGTATTCCTAAACCTGAACACCAAAATCTCTCCCTTCCTTACTGCTCCAACACTCATATACGAGTTTACTGGCTTTCCGGTACATTTGTTATTGGGTAGTTGAAGGAGATTGTCATGTTGTGATTCTTTTTACTTAATAAAGATATATTTATACTGTTAAGGTTATTTTAGGTATTGACCTAAAAGTATCAATACCATGCATTTTTACTAATAAAATCATTATAATTTATGAATATTATTATAGGTAGGTTTGAAATAGAAAAATCCTATGGGATTCTTTTTACAGCTAGTTGTCACTTAACCAAGTTGTTTAACTAAGATCTAGATCACTTCACAGGGGGAAACTACATATATTCAGACAGAGTAGATAAGTAAGGATTTTTAAACGTCGACATGAATATTGAAAGATGGAGGCCTGGTTTACGGTTTATCGAGGAAACCTGAGGGATTTAGCTGGACCACACCATAGTGTGCTATGCCTCCCAAAGAAGCCCGTGTCCACTCTGAACACCCAGACATCGCTCCAAAGGAGCCCGCCGGCTACCAGCTAACGAAGGTCAGTGCCATCAAATCTCTCACTGCTGTCAGTTCATGCCTGAGTATCAATAGTTTTCTGGAAGGAATTCATACAAATAGTACTCAAAGTTATAATACCAATTCCAAGATTTCACAATTGTTCTTGAGGCTTTTTCAGAGCCTAAGAATAAAAAAGGTATCTTCTTGAGAAGTATTTCTGATCAAGGTGGACTGAAGAGAAACTCTTTAAATCTCCTTTACATCCATTTAGTTGAAATGAGGGTTATCATTTTCTCTAGAGGTCCTGGCTTTAGATTAAGAAACATGCTCCCAGGGAAAACATTTTGACTTCTAGCCTACCATCACCTAAAAATGGACACAATCAGATTTTATACTCATCGTGAGGAATGGAGCCATCCCTCAGTTGGTTAAGTAGCATGTATGGGGTAAATGCAGATATCATAGGTCAGTGGATTCCTCTTCTTAAACGTTATTTTGTCACACGTAACTGTAATATTTACTCTGAAATGACTCATGTATTTACCCTTAAGAACGTTCCCATACACACACCCTTTGAAGAGAAAATCAAAAAATTCCCCATCAAAATCCACACCCACCCCATTCTGTCTGTATATTCTACTTTGAAAAGCCATCCAGCAGTCATAAAAGACTCTTCTAGTCTTTGTCCTTTGAAGTACATACAAAAGATTATTAAGAAATTATCAAGCTATTTGCTTCTGGATTGAGTACCGGGATGGATGGCCAGGAAAGAACCAAGAAGTCCCTCCTTGCCCACCGCTCCCTGATCTCAGTGCCCAACCGTCACTCCCTGGAGACGCAGGATCGTTTGGCCCTCAAAGAAGTCATCATTCTAGCAGAAAACTTTAGCAACAAACTAAAGCTTTACTTCTAACAATAAAAGTAATCAAAACACCACCTCTACCTACACAAGTATGGCATACGCACTATACCTTTCAACTCTTAAAATGCACTTTATTCTTGTGTCTCTCCAATGTGTTTGTGTGGTCTCACTTAAATAAGCTTACACACTAAAGCAGCGAGAACACGTGCTGAGCAAAGGGAGAAGTTTTGTTGTTGTTGTTGTTTAAAATCAACTTTGTCATTTGCTACTCATAGCTTTTGGTGAGTCATTACTCAAAGTGATTGGAGGTAGAAGTAGAAGTCAAAATCGTTAAGGAATAAATTCAATTCATGGAGGATGAGACCAGCCCTAGACCTACATCTGTCTTTGGTCCTGTACTTCCGTACTTTGAAGTAAAATACAAAGAGACATTATATAAACAGACCTTAATTGGAGGAGGTTAATGAGGCTACTTAAATCATATTTAGAGGGAAAGCAGGATAGTGATTAAAGGACAGGGCGAGGCATTAAAGACCTTCGGTCTGAAACCAGTCTTGCCACATGACAGTTTGGTGCCCTGAGTAAGAAATGCGACCTAATGTCTCAAAACCTGAGAATCCACGTGTGTAAAAAAGTAATATTGATATTTGTGTAGGTTTGAATTGAGAGTTCGTCTTACATTTGCAAAATCTTTCACAAGCTCATGTTCCCTCACTGTTGCTCTTTTAAGGTTTAATTATTTGGTAACTATTTCCCTTAAAAGAACTTGGGAGTACTAGAGGTCAGAGTATAACTAGTAGGAATAACAGTTAACATTTATCAAGCCCTTACTTTGGGACAGACACTGGTTCTACTGCTCTGGAAGCTGGCTGTGGTCTTCCGTATTCCCCTGTGACAGTTAATTCTAACACCTAACGTTCTTATATTACAGCAAACACTTTCCCTTAACCTCAGCCTGCTGTAGTGTGTTTACTTATTCCTTTGCTTCTGTTAAAGAGAGTCAATAACTGGACCTTACCCATATCTTCTTCATAACTCTCTCTGTTTGCTATGTGACGGTGCCGCTCTACATATTTTTACTCTTATTCCTGCCTTTTTAAGGTCAGTTTTATTCAAATACGTCACACACAAAAAATTAAGTTACATGAAAAGTTTTCCTGTTTCGGGGATCAATTACCTATATGAAATAACTGTAATCCCATTTTTCTTGAAATACTTTCTTTTACACTTCAAATGTGTGACTAACATGCTCTTTGTTCTTTAAAACATTTGAATAAAAGGCTGGAAAGCATATCACTGCCAACACCATTTTCTAAAGATCAACAAGCTTTACAATTTCTTCTGAAGAATGTGGCCCAGAGGCAGGACATCACACTGCATATTTACAAGGACATTAATTCCCCGAGCTCCTGCTGATCTGAATACAATTTGCTGTCATTTTTCTTCCCTCTTCTCCCCAGAGAGAAGAAAGCTCAGTTGCTTTTCAAGTTACTTATCTGTATTCTAGAAGAAAGAGGTTAAAGCCAAAGATATTAATGCTATGAATGTAATGATTTAAATTCAGTGATTTTTTTTTTTCTGAATGTTTCTTGGAAATTTTTTAATGGCTTTTCCTGGATTCCTTATCTCTGTAAGAAAATTACTTGAGACTAGCGAGATATAAATGAGCGTTTATTTAAGTTTACTTCAAACTGGATTTATTTTTCTGGTTTTCAAAACTATATTTTTAAAGGTTCACTTTCTTAAAAAATCCAAGTTAGTTTGAATAAGAAAGCAATCCTTTTTGCTCCCGATGTCAGTGATTTAGGGGGTGTTGTTAAACATGATTGAAAAGGAACTGAAAAAGGGTCTGTAAATTACACACAAACTTTAGTATCGCATACTAACAGTTTATGAAATTTGTAATATTGATATTCAGTTTCTCAGACTGATTGGTGAATAGAAAATATTCTCTAAGCAAATACTGAAGAGAAAAAAAAATAGTCTTTAGAGCAGGTGTTAAGTGATGATGTAACCTAGAGTCCTTTCATATTTGACCCCTTCTTAATGAAATTTTTTGCCATTGATTTATTTTTTTACCATTTGAATTTTTTTTACAAATTGACTTTATTGGGGTAACATTGGTTAATAAACCAATGTAGGTTTCACGTCATTTTATAATACATCATCTGTACACTGCATTGTGCGTTCATGACCCCAAGTCAAGTCTCCTTCCATCACCATCTGTCCTCCCTTCTTCTTCTTTTACCTTCCCACAGAATAATTCA
This sequence comes from Saccopteryx bilineata, assembly GCF_036850765.1. Lineage (NCBI taxonomy): Eukaryota > Metazoa > Chordata > Mammalia > Chiroptera > Emballonuridae > Saccopteryx > Saccopteryx bilineata. The sequence goes on along the minus strand of NC_089491.1, from coordinate 293,077,428 downwards.
CTAGAAACTTTAAAGGTAAAAACACTTGGAATCCTCAAGCCGATAACAATGCCCAATGTTGAATGAAGATAAAAAGTAAATACTGATGTCTATGTCTTCCCTGGCTGGTTGTTCAATTAAGCATTCTCTTGGTACCCAAGAAAATGCAAAATGAATCCATAAGAGGCAGCCTGTCCAGAGGAAACCTCTGGAGAACTGGACACCAGCTTTCATTCCAGGGGAAAAGAAAGGAAGATTATTTTCTTGCAGAGTTGTTAGATGACCCTGTAGAGTGGATCGGGTTCAATTTCAGAAGGGGCTTGCACTGGGGAGGGAATCAATGGAGTATGAGACAGGAATCAGGGTCCTCTCGGGAGACAAATGGAACAGGGAGGATCAGGGCAATCCCTGAAAATCCTTCGGAACAAAAGAAAGAGAGAGGCAGGAAATCAGGGAGTGCCGGTGCCAGGTTTCATTGAGGATATAGGTATTTTCTTTCTGGCCGGAATGTAGCTCAGCTGTACTCTTCCAGAGGAAAAGAAATGAATACAGTAAATCCCTTCCTAATATTCTATCAGCTAGTAATCTCCATACTTGGCCCTTCCGAATCTCTCTGTAATAAAAACTGATGATTTGTTTTTTAAAGTATCTTTTGGACCATCAAGTAAAGTCACTTTCATATGGTATTCATTTATTCAACAGCTATGTAAGTCCACTCTGCTGCAGATGTATCCATCTCACAGGTGGACCAGATGCCCAATAACAGCTACAAGGCCAATACCTCAGAAGTTCATGGTAGAAACAGGGAACCTAAAAATATATACAACCAAAGCAACACGGTTTCTGATTCCCACAATTCATGTACAGGATAGAAATTTTTATGTATAGATTTTTTCAGAGAATCTGAACATCCAAAGTAGCAAGAATTTGGTACTCAGTAAAGGAACAGAAAAGTCAACTGTAATTAAGTTTCAACATAATGACTGATGGCTAACCGGGAGGTGGTACAGTGGATACAGCATTGATCTAGGATGCTGAAGACCCAGGTTCGAAACCCTGAGGTCGCCGGCTTGAGCATGGGCTCAATCAGCTTCAGTGCGGGATCATCAGCTTGAACGTGGGGTCGCTAGCTTGAGCTTTGAATCATAGACATGACCCCATGGTCAGTGGCTTCAGCCCAGTGGTCACTGGCTTAAGTCCAAGGTCACTGGCTTGAGCAAGAGGTCACAGGCTTGGCTGAAGTTTCCCAGTCAAGGTACATATGAGAAAGTAATCAATGAACAACTAAGGTGCTGCAAGGAAAAATTGATGTTTCTCATCTCTCTCCCTTCCTGTCTGTCTGTCCTTATCTGTCTGTCTGTCTGTCCCTGTCTGTCTCTCTCTCTTCCTCTTACTTAAAAAAAGAGAAGATAATGATTGAAAAAGAATAACATGGTGTAAAAGAACGGAAATGGAAGTAGATTAGTGAAGATAATTATCAGAATGAATTTAATAAAATAGAAAAATAGCCAAAGGATAATTATATAAAATCTATTTAGATACTTATGAAATATAATTCAATTTAGCATATAATTTAAAAATGGAGACATGTGCAACACAAGAATCAGGACTGGATACTAATTTGGAATTCCAAACTTGTGGTTTTCACCATATGCCCCAATTATGTTCATACCACACACAGTTCTTAAATCGTTCACCCAACGGTGAAACCAAAGTATGAAACTTCAAAGTCTAATTTGGACTCTGTATGTGTACATAGTGATATATTCATTCATTTATTCCTTAATTCATCAAAAAGTGATCATGTTCTATATGCCAGCCACTTCACTAGGGTATTCAATAACAAGCTAAATCAGACATTGTCTTTCGATGTGAAAGTCTAACTACTTTGTGAGGCAAAAAAGAAATGACCAAGCCCGGAGGTTAGGGCAGGATTCTTTGAGGAAGTGATATTCAAGATGAGACTTCAAATAAAGAATTTTAAACTTGGTTAAGAGAGCACAGATTGAGCACAGGAGGAAGAACCAGAACTTCCTAGGTAAGAACAGCATGTGCAAAAACTCTATGTAGAGATGGATGAGAACACAGATCTGGGGAGACTCCGTGCCAGGCCCAAGGCAGAGCACAGATCCCCAAGGGAGAGTGGCACTACATAGGGCTGAAAGGTATTTAGGTCTCCCGTTACTGAGAACCCTGGGAAGACTTTGATGAGGTGATGGTAAGAGATGAATGGCCAAGGTATTAGGGAAAAAATGTTCAGAGATGTGTTTTGAGAAAATCTTATCTGCAAAGTATAGAACAGCCTAAAAGATAAAAGCAAGGTAAATGCAGGAAAATCACTTAGAAACTGTTTTGTATTAGTTTAAAGATAGAGCAATAGAAACTAGGATTGCACCAACAGAAATAGGGAGAAGTCAAATGATATAAAAACATATGAAAAAGTTAAAAACGAAGACTTTGTAGGGAAAAGGAGGGATGTATTTAAAATGACTCAAACTTCTAGTAGTATAACCAGAATACTGAAGCCATTATTCACAAAGATAACAAACAGAAGACAAGGAGCAGGGACTTGGGGCCAAGTCTGGGGCAGTGGGAAGGGAACATTTGTGAGTTTCACTTTAAAAGGCCACTGTGACATTCAAGAGACTGACCTAAGGCTCTGCTTCTCAGAGCAGAGGTCTAAGCCAGACACATATTTATGTGAATATGAATGACTTTGCCTAAAGAGAAGACACAAAATGAGAGAGAAAATATGGCCAGTTCCAAAACCTTCAGGGACCTCAACATTCAATGACCAAATGGAGGGAAACCAACTGTCTAGGATGCTGAGAAAAAATGGGAAGAAAAATGAGAGTGTAGTTAAGGAAGAGAAGATCTCCAGAAGAAGGGAGAGGGGTTAAGATCAAGTAAAGAACGAGGGGATGGCCTGACCTGTGGTGGTGCAGTGGATAGAGCGTTGACCTGGAATGCTGAGGTTGCCAGTTCAAAACCCTGGGCTTGCCTGGTCAAGGCACATACGGGAAGCAACTATGAGTTGATGCTTCCCGCTTCTAACCCCTCCCCCCGCAATCTAAAAATCAATAAAAATAATAAATAAAAAGGAATGAGAGGATGGGTGGGTACCGAGTATAGGTGGATTGAATGCTGGATATGAGGAAGCAGAGGGCTTCCATTGGAATGTGCCCATCTGTGAAACAGTAAGTGAGCTCACTTGTTCACTGTAGGCTCATTTGCTGAAATCGCCATTAATAAAAGCTAATGGGATGGAGGTTTAAGAAAAGTAGATATTTGTAGTTGTCACTGGGAGGCATGAGAGATTTGACCAGAGAAACATAGAAGGATTATGGGAGTATTAAGAGTCCAGTGGAGGTAGGTGGTTATGTATTTATAGTGGATTTAACCTGCCACATTGTGAGACTTCGACAGCACTTGACTACCAGTGGACAGATGTGAATAATGCATATCACTGGGGTCAATTGGGAATAGGGGTTTTGCCTTTTGTTCTTTTATTTTTTACAATTTATTTATTTTTTACATTTTATTTATTCATTTTTTTAGAGAGAGGAGACACAGAAAGAGGAAAGAGATAGAAAGAACAGAGGGAGGAGCAGGAAGCATCAACTCCCATATGTGCCTTGACCAGGCAAGCCTGGGGTTTCGAACTGGCAACCTCAGCATTCTAGGTCGACGCTTTTACCCACTGCGCCACCACAGGTCAGGCAGAACACTTATACTTTTAATGGATTTTGCCTTTTGAATCAAAAGCAATGGCCAAGAAAGAAAAGGAGTGTCTTTGAAATAACAGAACGCTGAACTAGACTGAGGAAAAGTAAAAAAAAAAAAGAGAGAGAGAGAGATCTGATGGCCTGGGAGACAGGAGAAGGCCCAGTGGACTGGAGTACCCGATGAGGGTGAAGAGGCTGTTGTAGTGCAAGGAACTACACCAACAAGCTTGGTGGACAGGGGGTTGTTGTTGGAGATTAACCCTTTGAGTAGTACAAATGTTCATGTACGTCCTCGTGCCTCCTGACCATCCAGAGTACGATCGTACAAAAATGTTTTATTTTAAAAATGTCTAAGGCAACATTAAAAAAGGCAAATGTATGTTCTTCTTGTTTCCATAAATTGGTTATCAAACAAATATGATTTTAACTTAATAAAAGTAGAACTGGAACTAATTTCATTTTTTGAAAAAAACTCACTCCCGGGGCTCAGTGAGCATGAAAACAACTCACTACTCAAAGAGTTAAGATGCTTGGTTTAGCCCTGGCCGGTTGGCTCAGCGGTAGAGCGTCGGCCTAGCGTGCGGAGGACTCGGGTTCGATTCCTGGCCAGGGCACACAGGAGAAGCGCCCATTTGCTTCTCCACCCCTCCGCTGCGCCTTCCTCTCTGTCTCTCTCTTCCCCTCCCGCAGCCAAGGCTCCATTGGAGCAAAGATGGCCCAGGTGCTGGGGATGGCTCTGTGGCCTCTGCCTCAGGCGCTAGAGTGGCTCTGGTCGCAACATGGCGACGCCCAGGATGGGCAGAGCATCGCCCCTAGGTGGGCAGAGCATCGCCCCATGGTGGGCGTGCCGGGTGGATCCCGGTCGGGCGCATGCGGGAGTCTGTCTGACTGTCTCTCCCTGTTTCCAGCTTCAGAAAAAAAAAAAAAAAGATGCTTGGTTTAGTGATTTGAGAGACAGAGTGGATTGGGGTGATGATAAGGCCCAGAGGAAGTGTGGGAACAGAAGACTGAGACGTAGTAAAGGAAAGATCGTTGACGACGACTAGCAGGTTAAGGAATTGAGGAGAGAAGGTTCTGACAGGTCACTGCCAGTAGAACTGAAGTCCCCCAGAAGGAATGATGGCACCTTGAGGGGCAAAGGCAGCCAACAATCCAGGTACCAACACCTTACGAAGGATGGGGAGTGGCCACAGTCTGTAGATGCCCGTGGCAGAGACCCTCATGGAACAGAGTATATTGAAAGAGCCTCAGGAAAGCAAATTTTTTTTTTTAATGAATGAATTTAGGGATAATGTTCTCAAAGCTGCACCACCGAGAAGGTGCATATCAATCTTAGCTCCAACTCCTGTTTTCGGAATAACATTTCAACCAACGGTATTATTCTCTAATAACCCAATTATACTTACAGTCAAAAATTTTATGTAGTTGACTTATAGCACAGAATATCAAAATTACCATTACTATTTTAGAGGAAGAATGAACTGTTCCTTATTATTCTCAGTGAAGGAAGTCATCAAGAGCTGGGGTCAGTAAACTTCTGTAAAGGGTCATATATGAATATCTCAGACTATGTGGGCCAAACATTCTGTCACAACTACTCAGCTCAGCCACTGCTGCATGAAAGCCATGACTGACAGTGCACAGATGAATGGGCATACCCAGCCTGCCCCTCTCCACTAGCCACTGTTCAATTCATCCAGGACTGCAGTGAGAAAAAGAAGTGGTACTGGAGCCCTGGCCGGTTGGCTCAGCGGTAGAGCATCGGCCTGGCGTGCGGGGGACCCGGGTTCAATTCCCAGCCAGGGCACATAGGAGAAGTGCCCATTTGCTTCTCCACCCCTCCCCCTCCTTCCTCTCTGTCTCTCTCTTCCCCTCCCGTAGCCAAGGCTCCATTGGAGCAAAGATGGCTGGGGATGGCTCCTTGGCCTCTGCCCCAGGCGCTAGAGTAGCTCTGGCCACGGCAGAGCAACGCCCCAGAGGGGCAGAGCATCGCCCCCTGGTGGGCAGTGCGTTGCCCCTGGTGGGCGTGCCCGGTGGATCCCGGTCGGGCGCATGCGGGAGTCTGTCTGACTGTCTCTCCCCGTTTCCAACTTCAGAAAATTACAAAAAAAAAAAAAAAAAAGTGGTACTGGAATTGAACCATCAATAATAACTTATTTCAAATATAAAAATATGAAAAATCAGCTCAGGTCATGATTTTCCTTTCCCCCAGAAAGAAATGAAATGGAAAGCAAGCACTCACCTGAACATACAGTTCTCTCAGTTCATACTGAAATTTCTTGGGATCTGTGGTAATTGTCACTGGCCCAATCTCTGTGAAGGTAGAAATGACATGGGTAAATAAATCATAATCAACAGCATAAAAGATGCATTATTTGCAAATATCTTTTCACTGTGCGGTAGATGGTTATTTATTACTACAAAGCAATCTGCAAAGCAACAGACTATTTCTTAATTTAAAGCTACCAAAGAATAATTTACAGTTTGCTGTAACTTATGCAGACCTAAAAGAGTGGGTTGTTAGCCTTACCAAATGCAAATGAATAGTCAAAAATGTCACAAGACAAAGAGTCAGGAGATCCCGGTTCTATGCCTTTTCACTCTCACCAGTCAGCAGATATTTACTGAACACCTACCTGGTTGTTGGACTCTAAATGGATCACTTATTCATCCTACGATTCTGTTTCCTCAACTATAAATTATAAATGTGCCTGAAGCTTTTCTGCAAGTCCAAATTCATTTAAAATAAAAAGATTTAACACGAAACAAAAAGAGAACAAGTGACCTTCCCTGCCTATCCCACAGGGTTTTTAAGAACTTGCAGAAGCAAAGCTAGGAGGACATTAAAAATTCAGGAAATGGTCCCTATCACTCTCTCCCCAGGGCTGCGGTTAATGTCCATGGCCACCACCATTCTCCTGAGCTGCCTTTGAGCACCGTGGTTATATTTGGGGTCACTGACACCCTCACAACTGTCCTGATGTATAGCACAAATCACTGCTTCAAATGGGAACAGGTGGTGGCCACAGCATTCGTGAAAACCAGGAGCAAAGTCAGGGGAAGGGAGAGAGCCCAGGTACCTGTTTGGGTTAAACTGGCAAATTTTTTTTTTGTAGGACATAGCCTGTTGGTTGTAAACATTTTAATCCACAAAGATCATTTTCTTAAAAAAAAATAGACAACTGGAAAGTGGCCATTACAGGTATTAACAACTTTCCCTGTTTAAATAATACTATGTATTAAAATTCATCTGAGTAGCATATTCACAAACATACCATCTTGAATCCCCAGGGTAGATAAAAAGTTTCCAATTATATCTAATGAAGATACAGGGTGCATCCTAGGCGACTCCAGCACAAAATTATAAAAATACTTAGCATTGAGTTTTTATAAGACCTTTCTAGCTTCAAAAGGACACTGCTAGCAAAGGATTTTGTGACTTCAAAGGGTAATAATTAATTAGCCAGGCCTTCCATAATGTGCTCAATGTGATACAAAAACAGACTGTAGGATTTCAGAAACAAAGGAGGTAAATTGGGAAAGCAGCACCATTTGTCCACCATAACCCGTGTCATTTTTCTTAAGACTTTCCATGAAAAAAAAAATGCCTCCGTCATCCCCACAGATTAGACACCCAGCAGCACGCAAAAGGAATGGCCGGGCAGCTGGAGGAACTGGAAATGCAAACTGCACACAGAGCAGAGCGGTCATTAGCCACGCACAAGCCGTGTTCCGAGTACACGGAGAATCGGCGAAGCCTACTCCCTCAAGACTAAACAAAGGCATACTTTGCAAAGGAATGCAAAACAGCAAAGGACGTGCCGGGCACTTACACTGACATAGAACTTGTCAGCAGGATTGTCAAGCCACGCTTCTATGTTCCGACACGGCATAATACTGAAACAATTCTAGAATTCAAAACTCAAACAGTAAAAAAGGAACACAAGAAAATGCTACAGAGAAGCAATGACAGAAGAATAAAAGGTGCATATGTGCAAGAACAATCGCTTTAATGATAATTTTTAAAAAGAGCCCTGGATAGATGCCTGTTCTTCAAGAGTAGAGACCAAGAAAAATAAGAGGTTAAAATAAGAGGACTGATTAGCCTTCGTGCGGTCTTCCAGAGACTCAAACATCCACCTGTGTTCAACAAAGAGAGGACATCTCTCATTAATAAACATTTTTGCAAACCACACTGGACAACTGAGATAAATCTTTTATCAGTTATGAGAAATGCTCAGGAGAGGTAGAGACTTGAGGAGCTGCCACATTCCTCCAGCTGTAAGCATCCTTTCCAGCTCTTTCGAATTGAATGATACGACCTCTTGGCAGAGACGGCCCTCCTCCCTTCAGGACTCGCTCTATCCCAGTCTTTCTCTTCTCTTAATAGAGCCCTGTGCCAGTCCTGTCATGAGCAATTTCCTCTTCTCTTCCTTTCTGCTCGTGTTGGTTTCATGCCCTGCCAAGCCTTTGATGACATTCAGCAGGTACAACTTTGTCCTCTCTTCCTGCCTGAACACGGTCCTCTGTTGCTTACAGAATTAAAGGAGAACTCTCCAAGACATTCCAGGCCCTCTCCTATTAATCCCATCTTCGAAATTCGTCAACACCCTTTACTTAGCACGAAGGGACCATGCTTCCTCACCGCCCTGTGGCCATCCCCACTGTCTTTCCTCTGCCCATACACCTCACGTCCTATAAAGCCCGACTTAGGTCCTAGCCCCGTGAACGTTTTGCCTTTTCTCCAATTTGCCTTAGTGTTGTTTTGATAACATCTGTATAATAAATACATGGGGAAAATGATGTGCGTAACATTTAGTATCTCCACTTCATTCAGTTAATTTTCCTTAGTTGTGTATATACATAAAAAATAATAATAATAAATCAACCACCAATTTCCAAATACATAGAATCATCAAGCTAGAAGAGACATTACAAGTCATTGCTTTAATGCCCTTTCCAAAAGACAAAAAATGTGAGGTCCAGAGGAGACAAGATTGAACACCTTCAGTGGTAAAGAAAGAGGTCAAGATGTCTGAAAACATGCCTCCACTTAGTTACCTGTGCAGCTCACTCACATTTCCTGTTTTCCGAGACCTCCGATCTATCAATGATCATATCACTCCTGACTCTCTCCTCCCTTCCTCTGGACCACGGGCAGGACGGGCCATGGTCCAGAGTGTCCTATTTACACACATCTGGAATTACTTCTTGCCGCGTGCCTGGATATTATCTTTAATAGACCAAAACACTATCCCTCTTGCCGAATAGATCTACGATTAAACACACAAAGAAACATCACTGGAAAATTCCTTCTAAAATCTATTTAACAAACATATATTGAGCAGCTAGTATATGTGGTTGTCACTTGTAACAAGGATGAACAAACAAGAACCCTGCTGTCAAAGTCCTGATGGTCTGGCGGAGAAGATAAAACTGTAAACATGTAATTACAGTACAGTGTAGCAAGTGCAGAAATATCAGTATGGAAGAGGTAATGTGGGAGCATTGTTTCATACAGAGAATGCCTTTGGGGAGCGGGGGAGGGGGGGAGAAGCAAGGGAGATTTCAAAAAGGAGATGAAAATCCAGGATTTGGAGTAAAAGAAAACAAATGAGTTATTTATAATGCTAATTTCTTTTTAAATTCTATATATCTAGTTTATTTATCAGGCAAGTCTATGTTCTATCAGATTACTACTACCTATAACTATCTATATTTCTTTTACAATTTTTTTACAATTCACAATACTTTGTAACAAGTACTTATTACAATTCACAATGCTTTGTAACACACAGTGACTCCCTCTGAGCCTTACCACCTCATGAAAAATGCCGAACAGATACCATTACATAAACAATTGAAGGTTAGGTGATAAACCAAAGCCACCCAGTCCCTTTGAGGACCAGTGCCTGTGATATGACGGCATCTGCCGACAGCGCGACCCTGTGATACTACGACTGCCATTGCTCTCCTGTCTCCCTCACATGGCTGTCAGAGGAGAGGAATGGTCTCAAAGTACTTACAGGAGATTCTTAGGTAATGTTTCAAGATGGAAAAGAGGGAGACAAGAAAAAAAAGAAGAAGGGTTAAACCAGATCCTTTATCTCATGACACCATCGAGCCTCCGTGCTACTCCTAACGACCGCAATACAGGACCAGTGTGACACTGATTAGTCAACTGAAAGTTTACAGTTCCTCTATTAACCATATTGTCTTGTTCTTTCCTTTAATCAAGTCATTGATGCAAATGATTGACAATTTTCCACACAGCTAATCTTTAAAACTAAAGGAAACATTAAGGTAACAGATATAGTTACAACCACGAGCAACGCACTGCTCTTCCGAAGACCAGTTTTTATTTTAAAAAAATAATAGTAACTGAAATTCTCAGGAAGCTTTTCCTCTTTCCATTAACTTTGTTATTTCCTAGGGATTTATCAGATGGCTTGGATTTATTTCCCGCGTCTCTGCCATTGTTCTCTTAATCAGAGTTGCTGGATTGTATTTGAGAAAAGAATGAAAAGAAATTCACAATGCAGTGTTTTCTTTCAAGGCTTCACTTGGCAAGATCAACATCCAGTGTCTCATTTCCTCTTTCCTTTCCACTAATGCACTTCTCCTTAGAGTTTTTCTCCACTCAAAGTGGTTCCTTGACAATATAAGGGATATTTATTGCTGCTTGTTGGGGTCTAAACACGGCCTGTGAATGCTTTGATAACAGTGTATATTTCTTGGCCTTATATGTATAGTTACACATAAATATGTGAAAGGTTAAAATGAGAACCCCTAAGCTGCATCATTATAGAGTAATCGACAGGGGTAAAACATAGAGGCATCCAAGAAATATATAAATCACAGGGCCTGCCATGATGGAAATTTAAATATAGTTGAAGTCCTTAAAAATTCCAAGCTATGAAAAGTTTAAAAATCTAACCCAGCATCTGAGAAAGGTCACGTGGTACAGAGGCAGAGGGGCAGCAGGTGTTCTTGAGATCCAGAGAAAACCGAGACCTCTGAAAAAGCATCAGGGAGCAGAGGAGGGGTGAGTTGGGATGGGAGGAAACACCAGGTTCACAGACAGTGACATTAGATCAAAACAATTCCAGACACTGAGACATGGCCTGCTCAGAATCCCTTCAATGAGCTAAACCTCAACAAGATCCACTTCCTGGAAATTCTACTCTCAGTCAATTAACACAAATCAATTACATTGTTTTCGATGCGTGAAGTTGCTAGTATAAATATACACATTCAAAGCATTCAAGTTATCTACTTGGGAATGTAAAAATCATAATTTTTGCTTTGGGTTGCTACAGAAAATCAGACTAAAAATCATATTGACTTCTACTGTTTTCAATTTAATCTATAGTATCCTCTTCCAGATTTCTCTGTCTTCCTTCAATTATGATGTTGCTGTCCAGCACCATTTTTAAACGATCTGCATCTGATCCACAAAAACAGGACTGTTTCCTGACTCTGAGCTGAACAGATGCCAAATATATTTCAGGACTCATTTAATTGAGTGCATTCCTGCTCACATTAGACAGGTAATTTTCAAGACCACTTAAAGGCTCCTAATGATTGTTTTGACGTGAAGTGATGAATTTGGTGTGCTTTATAAAACCCAGGTCAATGATGAATTCATGCATAGCATGTTAGCCAATATTGATTAAATAGCATTCTGCTCCACTATCCAAAGAGATCATTCATTTAGCAATGAGTTGGATGATAACCTTAAACATATGCACTTAACAAAATTACAGATAACATATGTATAATGAATGCAAGTCATTTCACTTGGACTGCTGAACGGGATACAGAAACATCATGAACATGAACTCAACAATGTTACACAGTTGTTTAGAACAGGAAGCAAAGAAGAAGGCCTGAATATGACAAAGGACTTTGAGGTACACTGAGTACAATGTTATTGCTCAGGCTGGACTTCGGCCAGGGCTGCAGCCCGCACTCGTGCAAAAACAGCCATGGGGTTTTTAGTGGCCAACGAAGTTCAGCCTCTCAGTTTTACCTGTAATCTTAAGTACAAAATGACATTTTAACATCAAACTATATCCATGCATTGATAAGGTATACTCAGAGACATAAGAAAACATAGTATTTTAAGTCATACTATTTAATAAATTTAACAATCTTTCCAATGTGATCGAGGTACCCTGAAATCTAATGAGAATAAAATTAATACTATGCACAAGAACATTTTTAAATTTAAATAATAATATTCTTATTGAAGTTGGTCTTTTAAATTTTAAGAAAACATGTTATAACTCATTTCAAAGTTTTAACTGTTCTCTTAAACAATTATTTAATGGTCTTTTACATAAGTCTAGACATCAGTGAGGGATAAAGAAAAGTTATGCAAGGACAGGTAAAATGGTGTCAAAAAAGAAAAAATATGTTTGTCTGTTCTTAGAAAAGAATCATTAATATTGTTGAAATTTCCACATTAGGAGAATAGATTTAACTTCAGCCCCGATTGTTTCCACAATCAAACAAGTGTATGCACTCCTCTGACCATGTTTTCAGGGGAAATATAATTCAGTGCCCCAAAACCATATTTACGAAGTGAACACTTTATTTAAAACAATATGGGAATCAGAGACATTGCTAAAAATATAATAGATGTTTTTGTGTGTCTGTACATATGTGATAATATCGTGTGTGGTTTTTCTCTATATACCTGCATTCATTCATTCAACAAGCAGGCAGGGACGTGGATGAGGGTGGGGAGGGCTGGGATGAGGAAGGCAGAGTGGTGGCCAAGGCTAGAGCCCAGCCCCAGCCCTCAGCAGGGCAAACCTTTCTGTAGCTCCCAACCCAGACCCCAAGCACACCCCAGCACTGAGGTTTAGAGATCCCTGGTGGTCACACATCTGCCAAGGGTGAAGGCAGGGGGCCACAAGAGGAGGAGATGTCTGGCTCAACCTCACCAGATTCTCCTCCAGGCAGAGCCAGTGCTTTGGGCCCGTGCCTGGAGGTAGGGATAAACCCGCAGCTCATGCGGCCAGCAGCCAAGCTCAGCTGCATCCCAATGTAGGGCCTCGGGGGCCACAGTGGGTGTGCACTGGGTCCTCAGGCATACTGGTGCCTATGGGCATCCCTTACAGGCACAATGCCCGGAGAATCTTGTCTTTCCTGCAACCCTTTGGCTTAAACTATCAGCATGAATTTTGCCAGCCATTTTTATTTTATACAATGGCAGTTCTGAACGCAAGTATCAGAACATTTAACACATACAGATTCACCCAAATTGCACAATTTATACTTCATGTATGATGCCAGTGGTGCCTCCTGCTGTCCAGAGAAGACACACACAGACCAGATTTAGGAAGGTTGAACATTTCACTTCTAATCCCAGCAACGGTATGAATGTTCCAGGATCAACATGACATTGAAATGAGTACTTACTGAAAAACATAACAGATTTTTAACAACAAAAAAATGGTTTTATAAGGAAAGCTAAATATCAAAATATGTGTATTCTGGCAAGTTAAGTTATGGATAAAATACATTAAAAATCAAAAATAATTTTTTGCTTGTGTGTGTTTTAGAATACTTACCAACAATATTCTTAAATTTATTTTGAACTGCACATGGGCAATGTATACCAATGAAAATGGACAAAACAAAAAAGGACATTATAAGCGCCAATAACTAGTCGGATAGTAGTGCTGGTACACAAATAAATATGTAATAACTAGAAAAGAATTAATAATCTATATATAAACTAGTATCTGAAGACAAGGTATATAAAAGAGGGTTATTTATTTTTAAAAATCTTTTTTCAATTTATATTTTACATTATGTAATCAAATTAGCTCCAAAAGGATTAAATGGTTTGCTATAACCATTACAATTATTTTAACTGACTCTAAATTAGAATACATATCAGCTATTTAGAAAAATAACACTCTCCTTTTAATCGTAATAGAAGCAATCACAAAGGAAAATACTAACAGGTATGAATATACAAAAATCAAATGAAGACCAGGATCCACCCAGCAACCCCTATCTGGGGCCAATGCTCTGTCCATCTGGGGCCTATGCTTGCAACTGAGCTTTTTTTAACACCTGAGGCAAAGGCTCCAGGGAGCCATCCTCAGTGCCTGAGGCCAAGGAGAAGAGAGGGATAGAGAGGAGGTGTAGGGGAGGGGAGAAGCAGATGGTTGCTTCTCCTGTGTTCCCTTACTAGGAATCGAGCTCATGACTCCCACATGCTGGGTTGATGCTCTGCCACTGAGCCAACTGGTCAGAGCCAATAACACAGTTTTTTTTTAAAGATTATCTCTCAAACCAGGATAATAATAAACCTAGAATATTTGTGATTGCTGGTAAGATAAGTGGTTACCACTTTTGTGAATTTACCATACTTATGTGTATTATAGGTGTGAGTCCTAAAATTATGTTGTGATAGGCATTTCCTTTTTGTTATAATTCACTGAAAATAAAGAGGCAATGCTATTACTAGTATGTCAATAAATAATGTCAAAATTGAGATATGATTAAAAACATATCATCCTCTACGGCAGCAATTAAACTATTGTTCCATGTAGAAACACAGGTAAATGTTTATCATACAACATTAAATAAAAAGGCAAACAGAATTGTATATCCATTTTGTTGTAACTAGCTACAAAGACAGAGAGGCATAAGAAAAAATTCTAAAAGGTCACACAGGATTTATAAATTGATATTTAGAATAGGTAGACTAGTTAGAGAACTTTTTTCTTATTTTAAATTATTGTACTTATACTTTAAGAAGGAAGGAGTTTCACTTGATCACATACAATCTTGAATTTGCACTTATGAGTTTTTGCTGTGTATGGCTCTTAATTGGTTTACAGTGGCCACTAGGAGAAGGCACAGAAATATTTCTGAGCATTAGGCAAGATGACAAGGAAATCACTGATTTGAGACATGACCTGTTCATGCTATGAGGTGAAATATTTTAAGCATTTAGAATCTAATCAAAATAGTCATTATCTGGATGTCGTATTCTTTTTCAATCCTCTCACTTCAAGCTTTTATCTTTCTTTTAAGTGCACAACTCCTGGCAATGCCATCTTGCTACAGGTAGTCTTTCTTGATGTACAAAGAATTCCTTGTGATTGAATGAAATAAAACACTCTTCAGCCTTGTAACACTGAAATTCAACCACAGTCACATTTGGCTTCCCTTCTTTTTATCACTATGTTTATTTTCTCCATCTGTCTTGCTTTCTTCTCTTCATAGAAGAAATATTGGAAATATAAAATATCCAGTATAATTGTAAATATCAAACATAAAACTGAATTATAACTTAAATGAGTATGTACTTTTTAATTTAAATATCTCTCCTAAAATGGAGGAAGTGCAGAGTATTCACCCTAAGTGGTGACTAAAATTATCCCAGATTTGGAAGTTGCCATAGTTTCTTCAAGGTCAGTGAAGTCGATTACTTGGTTCCAGTGTCAATCCCAAGACTCCCTGTGCCCATACCTGGTCATGGAAAAGCACCCACATAGCAGCCATCTATCTCACTCCCTCTCTTCCCAAGTCACCAGTGCACGGCTGCACTTGCAAGGAGAGGCGTGTGTCACCACAGATACCAATAGCCTATGGCACGTTTCCAAAACTTTCCACAAACTATAGACAAGCAACAAAAGACATTCTGCATTTCTCTCATATCACAATGATCCGTCCCCTCTTATCACCGCAGGGTTTCAATGCCTCTGCACCCAGTTCCCAGGCTTCTCTGCTTCACTCTGAAGAACATTCCAGTTAACTGATCCTATCGAGCCTTCTCTTTAAAATCTGAACTCCAAAAGGCAGGGGTTGTTCCTTTCTTGTACAGTTTGTAGTCAACCCAAAATGCAATAATTCACATGTGTTTTACAGGCTTCCATTAATAAGAGACACTGAAAGGGGGATGTATCCAAGTGAAGCTCCCGACCAACCTGATGAATAGTGCTTGGGTTGGTGCTGCTCCAGACCTCACCAGAAAAGTGACCGAGCAGAGATGAAGAGTGGCATCTGATGGGGAATTGTTCCTTCACATGGCCCCATTTACTAAATGTTTGACCTAAGAGCCAGATCTATTGTTTTGGTTAGGAGCTCAGGCACAGTAATCAAAACTTGGGTTAGAATCAAGGCACTGCCCTGTATTAGTGTTTTGTTTTGCATTTCTATCAAGTTCCTTAATCTCACTGACTCAGTTTCCTCATCTATAAAATGGGGATAATAAGCATACCGACACCACAGAGTTGTCCTGAGAGTTTAATGAGGATAGCATGTTGTTACTGCCAGCAACTTGCATGACAAGGTCAATGACATTATGCTAGGGAAAAGAAATATCTACTACAATACAAGGAACAACTTCCTTCTGAGAGTTCAGAAAAAAATGCTTTTCTTATGACTACCACTACTTAAGATAATTTAACAAAATTTGAATTTCTGTCTCCAAAAGGTATTAATAGATAAGGCACATTCTTATTAAGCCATGCCTTCTAAAAACTTCTTTATATTTTTACCTTGCACAGGATGAAAAAAGTCAATGTGAGTTTTTAATTTTAGATAGCTAAAACTCTATTTCCTTGTCATTGGCAATAACAGAACATCATTTCAAGTTCCTTGTTTTTATTTTTTTATTGATTGATTTTAGAGAGAGTTGAAGGGAGACAGAGAGAGAAACATTACTCTGTTCCTGCATGTGTCCTGACCAGGGATCGAACCAGCAACTTCTGTGCATCAGGATAACGCTCTAACCAATCGAGCCATTCGGTCAAGACTCCCATTCTTTGTCTTTAAATCAGATCTCAGATTTTGAAGTTACATGTTGAAACATTTTAGAAATATGCTTGAGCTTTAATTCCCACTTCTCTGATACTTAAAAATAATAACACCCAAAGAAGACTGAGATAAAAAATAGCATTTACCAAAAAGAGAAAGTAGGTATCGAATTTAGGATTGCTAATTAAAATTACATTTAAAAATTGCTACTATCAAGTTATTTTCTCTATGTATCATCTGTTCCCAAAGTAATCTAGAAAAATGCCCACCTCAATACCTTTGTTTATATTTTTTCTATAAGAAGCTGTTTTTGCCCCTTATCAAACTTTTCTTCAAGATTTAACTCAAGCCCCAACATTTTTGGAACACCTTCCTGAATTCCTCAACCCATAGAAATCACTCCTCTGAATTCTTTTAATGACATGTCTTAACCGTTTGCCTGGTATTTACCAGATGTGGAGAGCATCTTCCAGATTGGCCCCCAGTGATATTCACACCCTTGTGTAAGTCCCTGTCCTTGATTATGGGCTGAACCTAATGACTGGCTTCTAATGAAGAGAACAGGGCAACAGTGACTATGGTTACCAGGAGACTAGAGCTTCTGTCTTGCATGCTCTCTCCTTCTCAGATGGGAATTACCATGTGAGCTACCCTATTATCCCACAGAGAGGCCCACATGGCACAGAACAAGGGCAGTCTCTGGCCAAGAGCCAGCAAGGCCTGGAAGCACTCAGTCCAACAGCTCAGGAGGAACTCAAGTCTGCCAACAATAAGTCACTATGTGAACCCTTCAAGAGTCAAGCTATGTAATGACTGCAGACCCACTCAGTACCTTTTTTTTTTTTTTTTTTATCTTTTACAGGGACACAGAGAGAGAGTCAGAGAGAGGGATAGATAGGGACAGACAGACAGGAACGGAGAGAGATGAGAAGCATCAATCATCAGGTTTTGTTTTTTTTTTGTTACGACAGCTTAGTTGTTCATTGATTGCTTTCCTACATGTGCCTTGACCGTGGGCCTTCGGCAGACCGAGTAACCCCTTGCTCGAGCCAGTGACCCTGGGTCCAAGCTGGTGAGCCTTTTGCTCAAACCAGATGAGCCCATGCTCAAGCTGGTGACCTCGGGGTCTCGAACCTGGGCCCTCCGCATCCCAGTCCGACGCTCCATCCACTGCGCCACTGCCCGGTCAGGCCACTCAGTACCTTGATTAGAGACTTGAGAGAGCCCCTGAGTCAGAGACCCTAAGTCGTGCTGGGATTCCTGACTCATAAAAAGTGGTGATGTAGTAAATAAAGGCTGGTTGTGTTAAAACAGTAAGTGTTGGAATAATTTCTTATGAAGTAGTAGATAGCTACATTCATTTAACTGCACATTCAGTTTCCCACACTAGATTATAACACTCTGTGGACAGCACTCGTGACATTGGAATCTCCATCACTTGGACAGTGCCAGCTCACTGTTAGATGAGAGTGAAGTTACAGAAATACAGAAAACAACAATTTGGAATAATATTGTATAAACAAATTATTACTTAAAAACACTACTGCAATTTATAAAGGGAATAAAATTAGTCTCTAGCTTCAAGAATCTGTAGTTTAATTTGCAAAACAGAGAATATATACATATATGCACGTTTATAAGAAGTAAAGACCCACAATAGAAACAGACAGACACATACACGATCTACTTTCAAAGGAGTGAAAATTCAAATAATAAATAAGAAAACGAAAAGTGTGGTGTCTGGAGAAATCAGAAACCATTAGTATGGCTGTCTGAAAAATATTTAAGAAAAAGAAATATTAAGTAATACTAAATCTCTTAAAACAGTTATGGCATTTAATCCTAAAAAGTTAGAGAAATAGTGAACATTAATAGAACTTCTGGAGTCATTCACATATTATCTCTAATTTTGCCTATGAATCTTATCATGATAATTAAATCAATACAAAGAGCCAGATGAATCAACTGGAGAAAACTTAAATCAACTGAAATTGAATTTAACTCTAATAAAGTTATTAATGAAGTGTATGTACATTCTGCCAAAGAACAGACTGACAACAATTTAAGATCTCTTCTGATACACACTCTTCTATTAATACTTTTTATCAAGCTGATAGTTTTGAAACCCCTACTAGGTAATTGTGTCCCATGCTTGAAGCTAATTGTTAAAGCCTGATAAGATAGTTCACATTATAGCTCATTTATTATGTGAATTTATGTGACTTCTTTTCAATTCTGTAATTTCTTTATCTTGTCTAATTAAATTGCTTAGTACTCCAGAACAATGTTAATACAAGTGATAATGAACTTCATTATCTGTTTCTGAAAATAGCAAGAATGCTTCTAGTGTTTCCCCGTTAAATATCATACTAGATTTGGGGTTAAATAGATATATTTTATCAGGTTAAGAAAATATCTATCTATTCCCAATTGCATTAGAAGCTCTCTTTTTATTGTTAAGTATGTACATTAAATTGTGTTTATTGCCTTTTCACAAGTATGTTTGTTCATACTTTCCTCCTTAAATGTACTGTTAATAGATTTCTTACTATTGAACCATTATGTCCCTGAAATAAAACCCCTTACACAGGATGATTTATTCTTTTAATGTGTGCTCAATTCTGTTTATCAACATTTTATTCATGATTTTTGCATAGTTATTTGCATGGACACAAATATGAATGATACAGAGTTTTAAGTTCAGTCTTCATTAAATTTTGATGTCAATATCATGATCTCATCATTTTAAAATTTGTTAAATTTCCTTTTCCATTGATAAAGTTTGGTAGAATTCCTTTGTGAAGTCATCAGGGCCTAGATTTCTCTGCAACACCTTCCCCTGTTAATTTGTCAATTTGTCTGTTTGTATTTTCTATATATTTGCAGTCATTTAATAAATTACCTCTCTCTACAAATTTAACTAGTTCTTCTTCACCTAAGGTTTAGAAAACAAAATTTCTTATGACTTAAATTTCCAGATATTTTCCCTATTATTGTTTCTTACATTACATATTTGTGCTATCATTTTATTTTATTTCATTAGCTAATATTTTTTTTCCCAAAGAAGTACTTCTATTTATCTCTTATTTAATTCACTTATTTTGACTTTTCTGTTTCTTATTTATCTCATTTTGCTTTGGATAGACTGGTTTTACTGTTTTCTTCTAATTTCCTAACTCACCACTTAAAATAGTCAGTTTGCATTTGTCTTCTGGGAGTTGTTTTATATAGACATTATAGATTCTGATATGCTGTGATTTTATTATATTTATTTTATAGACTTTAACAATTTTAGTTTTAATTTCCTTTTTGACATGATTTTGAGAGATTTTAAAATTTGATGAATTACTTTAAAATTTCTTATTCCTAATTTCTAGTTTTGCTGCATTGTGAGTAGTGTATTTTTCTTTATGACACTATAAATGCTTGATTTCTGTTCATAATCCATGATCACTTGAGAGGAAAATGTATTTTTTGTTTTCAGGAAACATAGTTTTACCTGTTACTTAGATCCATCTTATTAATTATGTTAATTAGGTCTCATAGATTTATGTATTTTTTGTCCACTTGATTTGTCATTAATTAAGGAAGAAAATGAAGGTCTCTCATTCTAAAGTGCTTCTATGTCTTCTGTTAATACAGTGTGTCCATAAAGTCATGGTGCACTTTTGACCGGTCACAGGAAAGCAACAAAAGACGATAGAAATGTGAAATCTGCACCAAATAAAAGGAAAACCCTCCCAGTTTCATACCTATTCAGTGCAGTTCGATGTGGGCTCACGCACAGATTTTTTAGGGCTCCTTAGGTAGCTATCCCGTATAGCCTCTACAGACCCGTCACTGACTGATGGCCTACCAGAACGGGGTTTCTCCACCAAACTGCCGGTTTCCTTCAACTGTTTATCCCACCGAGTAATGTTATTCCTATGTGGTGGTGCTTCGTTATAAATGCGCCGATATTCACGTTGCACTTTGGTCACGGATTCAAATTTAGCAAGCCACAGAACACACTGAACTTTCCTCTGTACCATCCACATCTCAACTGGCATGGATGTGGGCTGCTCCACTGTATACACGGTGTTATGTCATCATCTGCACATGTGCACATGCTGCCACATCATCCTACAGAAACTGGGAGGGTTTTCCTTATATTTGGTGCAGATTTCACATTTCTATCATCTTTTGTTGCTTTCCTGTGACTGGTCAAAAGTGAACTATGACTTTACGGACACACTGTATTGTTTTGTTTGTCTGAACAGGTGGTGGCACAGTGGATATAGTATCAGCCTAGGATGCTGAGGACCCAGGTTTAAAACCCCGAGGTTGCTGGCTTTAGCAAGGGCTCATTAGCTTGAGCACAGAGTCACCAGCTTGAGCACAGGGTCACTGGCTTGAGTGCAGGGTCACCGGCTTGAGGTTCAGATCATAGACATGAACTCATGGTTGCTGGCTTGAGCAAAGGGTCACTCGGTCTGCTGTAGCCCTCCCCCTGCCCCCTGTCAAGGCACATATGAGAAAACAATCAATGAGCAACTGAAGTGCCACAGTGAAGAATTGATGCTTCTCATCTCTCTCCCTTCCTGTCTGTCTGTCTCTGTCTGTCAGTCTCTGCCTTTCTCTCACTAAAAAATAAAAAATACACTATTTTGTTCTGTGAATGGTACATAGATATATTTCACTGTCCTATCTTTACTGTGAATGTTTCAATCCCTTTTCAAGTGTTATTTTGCTTTATTTAACATCATAAAGTGTTCTTTTTGACTCAAGTTAATTCGACTTAAAGTAAGCTTTACCTTATATCATCCAGATCATGACCCTAGATTGCTTTTATCAGCATTTGAATCAATATACATATTCTACCTTGTATTTTCTTCCCTCTATTGTCTCACTTCTGAACGTAGGCCAACTATTCAAACTGTCAGCACAACTAACATTAAAGTCTCATCTGTTATCCCCACCCCCTTACTTGTTCCACTCTTAGTCAGTGAGTTACATAAACCCAGTACTCAGGGTTAGTACCATGTGGTTTTTTAGATATCTCTTAAATGACTCTAGTTTATTTTGTAAAAAAGAATTCCTGAAGATGTCTCATGGGAACAATATTGCCTGCGTTGTTCATGTTCAAAATTATTGGTTTTGTACTTTAACATTTTTGCTGGTTATATAAAATCCTTGAATCACACTCTTCCTCTGAAGAGGTTATTAGATGTTGCTTCATTACCTTCTAGCACTGAATGTGGTATAGAGAATTTCAAGACCACATTCATCTTTTTCTTCCAGAAGTGACTTCTTTTTCAGTCACTTGAAAGCTGCTTTCAGTGTCTCAGATGTTAGGCAATTTAACTTGGGGGTGTTTCCACATTAATGGCTCTGGGGAAACTTCCACTGGTGTTGGTATACTTTTTCGACATGTAAACTCAAGTCCTCTTTAATTGCTGAAACTCTACTTCATTTCTATCTTTAAATATTTATTTTGTCACATGGCTTCCATTTTCTTTATTAGTGACTCCAGTAATGTGCATGCTTGATTTCCTTTGCCTCTCTTCTATAGCTACTATTTTCTCTCTAATCCTTTTGAAGTCTTAACATTTTTTTCCCCATTTTGCTCATTTTCCTGACATTCATCCTTTAGATCTTTACTATGTATTCAGCAGTGTTTAATCTTTATTTCCCTGCCAATTTCACTTTTTATTTCTGTGGTTTGATCTTGCTCTTCTATTTCTTTCTTGAGCCTCTTTCACTGTCCACCTACCAACCCTTTCCTGAGTTCTTCTAGTTTTGATTTGCACTAATCCTTCAGAGAGGCATTTATTTCTTTAAGGCTTTTTTTTTTTGCTTTTGCTTTATTTTTTAAATTATGGCACAATGCTCAATAACTATTGTTGCCTCTTTCATCATTTTGTTTTATTTCTCATAAGACTTTCTTCTAGCTTTTGGTTTTCCCCTTCATTTACTCATTTTTTCTTTCCTTGCAAGTCTTTTTTAGAAGACCTTGGCTTGTTTCTTTTTTGCATGCTGTACTGAAACTGGTACTTTTTTCCTGTACCAGCTGTCTGCCAGAGGTCCACGTAAGGAAGCAGCCAGGGACATGTCCCAGGAGAACAGCACTTTTTCTCATGATAAACGACTTTGTTTCTATGTTTATTTCCTCAGCCAATGGACATAGCAGCTGCTGCAGTTTTCTTAACTCACTCTTTTCTCCATTGCACCAGACACTGGCCATTTGCTCAAAGTATGGTTTGTGGTTTTTTTGTTTGTTCGTTTCCATTTTGTTCTTTTTTTTTTTTTGGTATTTTTCTGAAGTGAGAAGCAGGGAAACAGAGACAGACTCCCGCATGTGCCTGACCAGAATCCACTCGGCAAGCCCACTAGGGGGCAATGCTCTGCCCATCTGGGGCATCACTTCATTGCAACCAGAGCTATTCCAGCGCCTAAGGCAGAGGCCATGGAGCCATCCTCAGCACCCGGGCCAACTTTGCTCCAATGGAGCCTCGCTGCGGGAGGGGAAGAGAGAAACAGAGAGGAAGGAGAGGGGGAGGGGTTGAGAAGCAGATGGGCATTTCTCCTGCGTGCCCTGGCCAAGAATCAAACCCGGGACTTCCACACACCATGTCGATGTTCTACCTCTGAGCCAACCAGCCAGGGCCTCCATTCCATTCTTTTAATGATTGGAAAGAAATGGGGACCACTGCTTTGGCAACAATAGCTCCAAGTTAAATATAATATAATCAAGTAAGTAGCTTGATGATACATTTATTAATACATTGCTTTGAAGCCAAGGTTTATTTTTCAATTATAATATTAAGGCCTATATTTTTTGGTGTATAAACATAAAAAAAATAAACTTAGTAATTTTATACTTTAATTTTTTCAATTACAGTTTATATTCCATATTATTGCAGAGTTATTTACAATAGCCAAAATATGGAAGCAACCTAAGTGCCCATTTGTATATGAGTGGATAAAAATGTTGTGGAACATATGTGCAATGGAATATTATCTGGCCATGAAATAATGAAACTGTACCTCTGAGACAGCATAGATGGACCTAGAGGGTATTATGCAAAGTGAAATAAGTCAGAAAGAGAAAGACAAATACCATATGATTTCACTTATATGTGGAATCTAAAGGACAAAATAAGTGAACAAACAAAATAGAAACAGACTCACAGACACAGAGAACAGACTGACGGTTATCAGAGGAGCGGGGCGTTAGAGGGATGGGTGAAAAGGTGAAGGGATTAAGAACTACAAATTGGTAGTTACAGAACAGTCATGGGGATGTAAAGTACAGCATAGGGAAATAGTCAATAATATTGTCATAACTATGTACAGTTTCAGGTGGTACCAGAAATATAAGAAGCACTTCGTAAGGCATATGGATTGTCTAACCACTATGCTGTACACCTGGCCTGTGTTTGTGTGGTCAGCTCATCTCCTTCACTGCTGACAACCACACTGAGTCTGAGAAAGTCTGCCCTCTACTGGTACAACCAATTTGCCCTGTTATAAAAATGCAGCAGAGACATTGCACCTCCGTGTGTGTCTCCAGCTACAAAATTGTCATCTTTTAGTTCAGCGGCTGCATCCTGTCTCCACTCTGGTCCGTTTCCACATCCTGCTGTACGCTCTTCACAGCTTTGGGAAGAAATTCCTTTCTTGGGGTAGGAGGCGGGAGGACCTGGGGTTTTAACAGTCTCTTTCCTTTCACCAAAAATAGTTGTTTACATTTTTGTTTCCCATTACCTTGTTGTTTTGGATAATTTCTAGGACAAGAATAGGATAATGTGACTCGAAACTACCGCATTCAAATCAGAGGTCCGATCCTAAATTCTTTAACTTTTAAGTCTGAACAATTGAACATTCTCAAAATCCACATGTTTTCTATGTTTAGGAATCGAGTTGGAAGTACGAGGAAATAATAATAGCCATCTGCTTTCTGTCTGGCACTGGACTTACACATACATTTATTTTATTGTGCACTCCTCAACACAGGCCTGCTACTTAGGTGTCATTATCTTCCTTTCACAAAGGAATAGCAGGACCCAGATTTCAAACTGGATCTATCTGACTCTGCAGCCCACATTCTTTACTCCAAACCACATTCAAATGAGCTCCTATTCTCCAAAGGTACCTTTTAAATGTTTAATTGTTGTAGAAACAAAAGAATTCCTGATTGATTAGATTCTGGCATTGCTGCTTTGTTTTGGAATCTAAATTTCTTTAGTCTCCTCCAAATACTTTTTTAAACCACTGGTTACATATGGTAGAAAAAATTTCAGAACAGAAATGGTTGCATGATATTGAACAAGGACTGGACTTCCTAAACTGTAAAACCACAAAGCCCAACATAACACAACCAATATGCTGTTTGGTTTTGTCCCCTAAGCAACTGACCAAACACTAGAATAAATGCGCCTGCCAATGGATTTGACAAAGATTAAGAATGCTGACACACCCCCTACCTAAAATATAAATGCTGAATAAATATAACATAAATAACAAACAGGTGAGAACTCAAGTGACAAACAATTTAAGAGTTAAGGTTACAAACGCTTCATTTTGGGCAAAACTGATATAATGGTGTCATGAACATTTTAAACTTGCTACATGTATCAAAACTCCAGACATCCAATATCTCAAACACAGTTAGACATAAATTAGCAATTGCTACCACACTTTTCTTGCCATTCAAAACAAAGTAAGCACTGAACCGATTTGTCTATTTTAAAATAAAGTTTTATGGAAAAACTTTTGATGGATAAACTCTAAAGATGGCACTAAAGAAAGACACAACAGAAGAACACTGCATTGCAAGTCAAGACCTGTGTTTTCATACCAGTTCTATATTATGAGTGACAAATTACTTAACTTGAAGCTTCCGTTCCTTTGTGTATAAAATTGACTTGGAAGTACCTCTCCTAAGTGCTTCGGAGTGGCTAATGCTTGTTTAAACAGCTAGCATAGTTTCTAAGGCATAGTAGATGCTCAGTAAGTACTTATGGAATCTGAGTAACATCCTGAACAATTTCATGTTTCTCCTTTCTGTTGTATTAATATACAGTAGAACAACAGTAATAGAACTCTATTCCCAATTTTTCTCTAGAATCTGTTAGAATCTGAGTATATTAACTTTACTTATTTCTGTAGGGCCACATATAGAAGTAAGAGTTAACTTTAGAATGGACTTAGAAAGTTTTCTGTACCATTTTGGGTTTTTTGTTTGTTTGTTTGTTTTAAGAAAAACAGATCTATTGTTCTGATGGAATAAAAGAGTTTGAAAAAGGATAGGGTCTGGAATGAAACAAACATGAATACCAATTCTGTCTTTGCTTACCAGCTATAGCAAGTTACTTAACAGACCTTCCCAGAGTTGTTGAGAGGATTAGACCAACTGAAACACTCCGGACATATGAGTTCATGATAATATTGTCATCATTGAAGCCTCACAGTGAGGAGAAAGTATTTTCGCATCTAATCCCATTTCTATCAAAGACAAGCTCTCATTTTCCCAATAAACATGTTGTCGATGGTGATTTAAATAAACAGACAAACAAATAAAAACCTACTTGCTGCTTAGTGGTTCCAAAGTGTTCAGATATGTTTGGAAGAAAAATGAAAGAAGAAAAATAGTAGCATATTAGTAAAGTGATAAAAAAAAATAACACACTTGACTGCACTATGAACCTTTGTAATTTAACTACTTCTTTCTAGAAGTCTGGATTGTTTTAATTAAACTGCAAATGTTGCTTCTTGTTCAAATTTTAGTTCTTCCCTATGCAATATTTTAAATACTGTGTTGGAATAAGGTTAGCTGCTCGTGGAAATATTCATGATGTATGTGTAAGGGGAAGAGGTGAAATAATAAATATCCCACACAACCTCCATTTGAAACAGAAAGAAAAGAAAGACCAATGGAAGGAGGGCAAAGATATATAGGAGACAACAGAAATACGCCAAACTTTAGCAGTGAGATTGTCAAAATTTTGCTGATTTTGTTTTTCATTATAGTTTTATATGGTTTCCAAGTTTTCAACAAGGACCATAAGTTGCTTTCATAAACAAAAACAAAAAAAATCGTGAATGTAGAATACTTTGTCAAACAGGGTATTTCCTGTCCACTATAGTGGTGTTTTCTGTCAAGAAGAACGCTGCTCGTTTTGTAAATGATTAAATCATAAATGAAAAGGTCCATCTCTTCAGCATATATTTTATTTTGGCCGCATTAATTTCCGCTGGGCAACCAATACGCCATCAAATCTCACTGAAACAGATTCAACAACAGACTACTTTCTAACACCAGCCAAGAATATGTTTGTTTTTTAAATCCTGACCTGTTAGTTTAAAACATTTATTGGCTTTAAGAAATCACTCCTGATTTACTTATTTCACTCAGTAAAATAAGTAAGTCAGAAAAAGCTAAGAACTGTATTATTTCCCACATTGGTGTGATATAAAACTGAGACTCATGCACATAGATAGAAGTGAAGTGGTTTCCAAGGGGAGGGGGTGTAGGGGAATAGGGAGGGGGGAGGAGCTGGAGCGAAGGGTGTAAAGAGGGACAAATATAAGGTGACAGAAAATGATTTGACTTTGGGTGATGGGTACACAACACAATGAACAGTTCAAATGCTATAGAAGTGTTCACCTGAAACCTATGTACTCCTATGGATCAAAGTCACCCTGTTAAAGTTAATTTTCTAAATTAAACTTAATACATACATTAAAAAAAAAAAAAAGAAATCACTCCTCGATGGACTCAGTCAACTAGTCCAATGTAACTGTGTGAGGAAGGGTCTGATTTAACTTACAGTGAACGTCACTGAGTCCTTCAGGTTTAATAAGAGAATGTTGACCAGGCAGATAGGAACTAGAATCCTCAACTCTGCCTGCCCAGCTACCTCCCCAGGGCCTAGCCTTCTGCTTCGCTTTCCTGTGCTCCCCAAGTTGGCCAAGCAGACAAGAAGGCTCTGCTGTTCAAAAGGTCAAGGCCCTGCTGTTCAAAAGGTCAAGATACAATCAGATTGGCCCCTCAGCGCTCATCAGAGCCAACAAGGCTGAGGCAGGCAGGGCTGAAATGTAGTTGTCACACACACATACACAGAATATAATTGTCATCAGATCCTCACACATCTGGAGAATGAATTACGTTCTGGAAAGCTGGTTTGGTTGCAAGAGTTATATGTATGTATTCATTCTGATAAAACAAATTGTTCACTGTCGCCTGCAGCTTGGTAGGGGTTGCAGTTAACTACCCTTAAACTTGATTATCTATAGTTTTTGTGAATTCCTGACAGAAGTGTGAGTCTCCTTCTAGACCCTTACCCATAAGCAAGTTCAGTTCCCTTCCATCAAACATATGTCCAAACCTAATGACACACAGCTACTATAAATTTAAAGAGAGAGAAAACGAAACTTGGAGCCAACTTCAGAATTCCCTCTTGCTGTCTGTACCCTTAGTTAAATTCTGCCAGAAAATTCAACCCTTCGTATTGGTGCTCTCCATAGTGAGGTATGCACACCCCAAAAGGGTGCATACAAATAGTTGTATACAAGAAATGTCTGCTTATCTTTATTTATCTCAGTTCCTTATAATACTTTGGCTTTAAGTTAATATAATTTGTTAGAACAAGAGTACATGCATGTGATTTACGAGTTAATAACCGTATCATTACAGTTATGTACACTATATATATTTTTTAAGAGTTAGGGTGTTTGATTTTAAAAGTTTGAAATGTGAAGATCAGAATTGGCAAAGGAAATGTCTACATTTAAAAATCAATACATAAAAATCAGTATGCTGCTATCTACCTGAGCCGTGTCTACAGCTCAGGGCAGTAGACGGTGCACTTCCCTTGCAGTGTACTGCAAGTGTTTCACAACCAGGAAATATTGTTATACAGCATGAAAATATTACATATTCTATCAAATCGTTTCCCACATAGTATTCTCTGATGACTCAACTGCATGTGGCAAATGACCTTCAGCTTGATTTTAACCATATTAATTCCCTAAATCCTAAAGCTAAGCTGTGATGAACAACATGTATGAGTTTAAACATGTTTTTTCAGACTATGTTTTAAAATTTACTAATTGTAGCCTTTTTGAATCAAAGAAAACTGTAATCTCAGAGAAAGAGAGCAATAACCTCAAAAACTGAAGTCACTGGGAACCAAATCTTTTTCTTCTAACTAGTTTTTTATCTTGATCTGGTCTACCAGGCTAAGCATATCGATTATTGGGGGCTATCTCAGCTTCATAATTTTAAATCCCAGTTAAAAGGATGTGGGTGAAGAATGTCTTGGTTATACAACAGATACAGCAAATTCAAGCCCAACTAGCATGGCCCAATAAGTTGAATCACTCTCGTGCAACAAAAATAAAGCTACTGGTGAGGTAGTCTGGGTCAAATGGAAGAGGCTAATCTCCACTGCGGTCCATGCCCCAAACCAGTCCTGTGTCTTGGAGAATAAGAACTGAGTAACCTCAGAGATTACATCAACACTTTCCGCTGCTGAGTCTCCAATCAGAGGCAAACAGCGGGCACAAACTTGCCGGCCCATTGGCAGTCGTTCTGTGCCCATTGGCTCCCTTATTACACTCCATTGTGCTTTTCTTCCTTTCTGCTACTTCCCTTATCTACTTACTGCTCCTTCTCTGGGTTTTTATGTCTTTTGTGCCTTACTGCACCTTTAAGAGGTCGTGTTAAACAGGCCAGATGGTGTAAAGCATTGTTAAAACTACGTTTCAGAATCTTGGTTGGGGTGTATCACAGTGAATAGTTTTATTGACTGTCCCACCCTGACCGCATCCGTAAGTCAGTGGAATTCTTTAATTTGTTTTAGATTTCTCTTGTTTTTAAATATTTGGGGCAATTTCATATAAGATTGTTTCTTTCTCCTACATTCTTTCCTAACTTCAAAAGAAGAATGTTGTCAAAGTAAATATTTTAAAAAGAAGATTATACAAACGTATAGAAAAAGCAACTGCGATCAGAGAAATAGGTACAAAAGTACTGAAAAGACAAGAAGAGGTTAATGAATCAATTTGAATGAGATATTTTCTCCAATATCTGACTAAACTAGGTTTTCATTTCTGAAAGAACATACATCAGGATACACATATATGGATTATCTCAGAATTCACAGCAATGAGAAAATGTGACAGAAAGAGACAAACAGAAAAAAAAATCTGTTCAAGAAAGAGAAAGAGTGGCAAACAGTGGAAAGCATCTATGGACTGGTAAACTTAACTTGAAATTCAAGAAGATGTCTAAAATGGGCATGAGTAGATAGAAAAAAGATGTAGCTGCATGTAAACAAAAACAACCCCCAAAAAGGATATCAAACTAGCAGCAATTCTTTTTAGAAAAAAACATGGCTTCTACAGTGATGGATCAAGGAACTGCCTAACACCGCCCAACTAAATTACTGTCTAAATGAGGAGGGAAGCATGAACACAGCCATACCCAGGTAGTACCAGGAGTAAGTTCTCAGAATTCAACTTTAATTGTTTGTCTATAAAAACTGATTGTATCATGAAAACCAGTACATACTGGGAAGTATTTCGCCACCCCTGTTTCTAGCCCTAATTTTTAACTTTACAGTACACACATATTTCAGAAAAAAACATCATCTATTTAAAAGGCAAGAGAATAAAGCATTTAAGTCAGAGACATATCAACAATTGCCTCCTAAGAGTAGCTCACACGATTACTGGTTTAAGGGAAGAAGACAAGACTCAAATATGACGGCCTCTTCCCTTTCCAAGTCGTCAGATTCCATAACTATTTCTCTTCAGTTTAGAGATTACACTTCACTGCTCACATCTAAAACTGCTGTTTCCCTCTTCGGGACTCCCGTTTATCACTCAGAACAGAATATGCAGTGTCTTCAGCAGTGAATAGCAAAATGCCATAGAGGTACCAAACATGCTAACGTAAACTAACTTTACTGCAGTGGCTCGGTCGCTTCTGAGTCCAGGCCACCTCCTGTTCATCCACTCAATTCATCCACTCATCACTGCTCCCTTCTTTCTTCATGGTGATTTTGCAGTTACTTTTGTTTCAGTGCCTGTTGTATGTATTTCGTTAGTAAGCATTCAAGAGAAATCAAATGCAATATGGCAAAATTATCACTATTTACATGACACAAATTCATAGTTCAAATCCAAAATTAACGCAACAAGAGTAAAAAAACTTTTCTGGTAAACTCCAAATTGTGTTTATATTACATGTATATAGAACTTAAGAGGTGTAATTCATACCATGATATATAAAATTCCTTATAAAGTGAGTGACAGGAATTTGGGGTCTACCACGTGAGTAGACCCTCTGGAAGAGTCTATTTGCTATTCAGCATTGGAATACAGCGCCACCTACTGGTACTTCTAGATCCATGTTGAAACTTTTTGTAGCCCAGTCTCATTCAAGTTATGTTTATTCAAAACTGACCTAACGCCTCCACTAGCAGTACATCTTACCAGAGTAATTAGGATATGATTTTCCTTAAAATGTGTCCAAAATAAAATTAAATACAAATTACTCTGACATTGTACTGAGTTTCTATTCTGGTTTATATTTTCACATTTTTAACTAGGCAGTCAAATAAAGCCTCAGTAATTAAACTTAATTTACTCTGTCCCCATGAACCTATGTTTCAATTTTAATAAAAGAACAAGATTTATGTAATGAGGTACACATCTGTTGATTCATTCATTCACAAATATAAACTGAGCACATATGTATGATAAGTCAAGTGTCATGTTGGGCTCTGGGAAACAGAACTGAACAAGGCAGACACGGACTTCACCATGTGCTGAGGGACAAAAATTAAATGGGTCCTTATTCAGGCTGCTGCTATCATGTCACTTGGATGCAGTGAGAAAAGTGGGAAATGCTTTCATGAGAAATGCACACTGTGTAGAGAAAACTTAATAGTCATTTCTGTAAAAGTACAGTATTGTAAATTTGGAAATTTTATGCTATACAGTTTCTCTCTTACACTAAAAATGAGTTAGGATTCATTACCATCTCAGGGAGTATGAACTATATCAAAGAAGAAATATGTGTGTAGGGGGCCAGTTTATATATATCAGTTTATCTATAGACTGATAGATAGATAGATGATAGATAGATAGATAGATAGATAGATATCAAGAAAATATCAACATCAGATAATTAAGAGCTTGGAAGCAATTTAGTGCATAATTAAACTGCCAAAAACATTTTCAGTATTGACTTTCAATTAGAAAATTACTCTTACTTTAGGTCTAAATATATAAACTGTTTCCGAAGCCTAATATCGACACTAAATGTTTACCCTTAAATATTCACAAAGTGAGTTTTGTAAGGGGAAGCAGATTATAAATAGCATTTTCACTTCTGAGATCTCAAATACTATGTGTTGCATAGCCAATAGAGAGTCAGAGAATGTGAAAAAACTGTTCCAGATTAAAAAACCGCTTTAATTATTCTTGGAGTTGCCGATTGCAACACACCTTTTAAAAAAAATAAAAGAAAGAAACAGTTCCAGTAAAGCCCAAATTATATTCATTTTCCCATGTTTATCAGCTTTTAAGATGATCCAGTCTCTTCTCTCTGTTTCCTACTGATTTGAGCACGGCGTGTACGTGGGTATGAGTCTGTGTTGTGGTTTTCAGTGAAGCACTGTAGCATTTCAGTAGAAAAATACTGATTGAGAGAAACCCACCCAATGATGGAGACAGGGCATAGCAAAAGTCACGCCATCCACCAACCATCCAGCCCTTTCTTTCCTTGTTATCACTGCTGATACCCTGCACTTAAAATAATAACATACTATCATATATATTAAGCATATGTCATTTCCTTTTGAAACTGACCATCGGACACAACTAGAAACTACCTAGAGATTAGCTGATGAGGTTCCTATAGCAGAGACTTCTAGAGCTCTGATTCACCAGCATCTGCCTTAAATTAAAAATAAATGACCTTTGAAAATATTATTAAATCGTTCTCAAGTTTTCTGCAACATCAAAATTCTTAAGGAAATGCCCAGGAAACTAGTTCATTTTATTAACTGAGGCAATCTTAAAATTAATTTATTTATTTTAGAGAGAGGAAGAGAGAGACAGAGACATCAGTCTGTTCGTTTATGTGCCCCAACCGGGGGTCAAACCCACAACCTTCTGTGCATTGAGATGATGCTCCAACCAACTGAGCTATCTGGCTGGGGCTAACTGAGGCAATCTTAAAACACCTAACAAGTATTAAAAAGTAAAAGATGCAAAAATAATGTCAAGAAGAAAGAGTTCATAGGTTATTTTGTTATGTTCAGTATCATTTTTCAACGTTTTAATACTCCAATGCGAGGCTTATGCATCTGTATTCGTATCAAATATATACACTTTTTTTTTTCAGAGAAAGAGAGAGATCATGTTGCTTTTTCTTTCTTTTTAGTCCCATAGCTTACAGATCAGATTTATGAAAAGAACAGTTATACTAACAGACCTTCACTTCACACACTTCCATCAAAATCAAATTTCACTGCATCAAGTAGCCTAATTGTGAAAAAGGGCAAATGCCATGACCCTCCAAAATTACATGAAATTCAGGTGGTGAAGCACCTGTAGGGGAGGTAAAGGGGAGGGGACATACTTTGTGAAGCCTGTATTAGAGAATCTGACCTACTTAGTCCCCCGAATTCAGACCCAAAGATGACTTCTTTTCTTTAAACATTTTCTTTCAAAATTCGATTAGACCACTCCTATCGTAAGTCTTAAATGTAAGGCCATGGGGAAATGGAATAAACAAATAAGACTAAAACCCATAGATTCACAAAATATTTGAGAGTGTATTTCATGACACTTGAAAAAACATTCCGTGACAAACTTAACTTGTTTGAGAGATTGGGGGTGTGGGGTGTTTTTTAATAAGCAAATGCAGATGTTGAGGGAAAAACGTTTAGATTTTTGACACTGTTCTTTGCTAACAGAATTACAAATGTTTTCCATAAGCAAACAATGTTGAAATGTCTGAATGTTTTTTTCTTAAACCACCACCCAACTGAACTTTGAAAAATGGAATTTACCAATTTAGTGTGAATGACTTATATATTCTATACTTTATGATCAATTACAACTTTTATTATCCCTGTACTTGATAGATTTTTATAATTACGGGAAGAATCCGTGGTCTTCCACATTTCACATACACTAACATACACACACACACACACACACACACACGGTATTTATTCAACTGTCATTCTTTAGGAACACATTTAAAGTTGTCCATAAACAGATTATTTATTTTACTACATACAGCAGTTTTGTCCATCTTTATGTAATGTGAAAAACTACCTACATTTATGTATTCAGTGTCAAATTATAAAAAATATTCAACAATAATATGATGATTTAACCATTATGCAATACATTTGAAATGAATACAAAATAATATTGAATGTAAACTGCCACTGAAAAACACTTAAAAAATTTTTTTAAAACACTGATGCAGATTTTCTTATATTTCAGTCTTTACTGTGATACCTCTGCATCTTTTTATTAGGACATATAATTATTTTTCCTTTTAGACTGAAGGTGTTCAGTGAATATATTTGAAATTTTTCTCTTCCATCTCTTCCCTAAGTCCATGGGCAAATGCAGAGTTCTCCCAACCACTAAAGAAAACTTTCTAAATTCTATTATAATGCAGTTGCCCTACTGAAATACTATGAGCTCACTGGTCATTGCAAAGATTGATAGATGGGAGAGGACCGGGTTGAATAATTTAACTGCAGAATGTCTTCCCTCTCATTCCATTTAGTGATGTGATGGAGGCCCAGATGAGTCTGATTTTCCCGTGCTTTGCACTGATACAAACAGTGTTGAAAGGCTACCTGCAGTTACCAATAATCCCTGAAAGGGGCTCCAATGATGAACTTGCCTCTTAAAGGGTTTATGTCCTCACCTGTCATCTGCTCACTAGATAGGAATTACCACAAGTAGGGCCAAGAAAATCCCAGAATACAAAGTAAGAATCGATACCAACGAGGAAAATGATATCATAAGGATTGCCTAAATTCTGCAGTAGAGATTTTGAAGCTTCTAGTGAGGTACTGGTGGATGTTTCAGTTGCTTGTGAACATATCTTAAGCCTTTCAAAGTGGTGATTAATGACTAAATGTAATTTACTAAATCTGATAAGTGTAGACAAAATCTAAATAGTTTTGGAATACTTCATACCTGGCTGATCCAACATCCATATACTAGAAAGTATAAGATCCTACTTAACTACATAAGGGCAAGGATCACCTTTAGATCAACATTATATTGCTATCTCCATCACTAATCTGAATACAAGATGTGTAGTTGGCATTTCAGGAATGCCTGAAATGATTTTATACACAGTGCCTAGGAATGCCTCATACATATTTCTATATAATCGCAAGTATGTATGTGTGTATGTATATATGTACATATAATTATATGTAATTGTTAACAGAGTACAGAAGAAGAGAACATATTTTGTTAATCGTGAGTATCTCAAAGATTCTTACTAATAATCTTCGAGATTATTAAAAGAGAGTATTCCA
The DNA here is from genome assembly GCF_036850765.1 of Saccopteryx bilineata. Taxonomy (NCBI): domain Eukaryota; kingdom Metazoa; phylum Chordata; class Mammalia; order Chiroptera; family Emballonuridae; genus Saccopteryx; species Saccopteryx bilineata. The sequence continues at coordinate 293,042,360 of NC_089491.1, read as the reverse complement.
AAATTACAATTCTTGGGGAAAACTGCCAAAGTCTGTTTCCAGAAAATGGCCTTAGTCTCCAGCCCTGTCTGTAAAATGGGGTTTTTACTATGGTGAAGGAAAATACTTGGCCTCTATTTTAATCTTAGACATATGTTAGGAATGAAAGAGATGTTAATAAAGTGCTTATATGTCCTTTGGGAGAAAAAGTCTATAACAAACGCTATCATAAGGTAGGTCAAAATATAATTTGACAAAAGGTAATTACCCATTTGAATCCTTTGGCTCTGGATCACAGAAGAGGGTGGGTAAAGTAACCTTGAAGAAGTGATCTGGTATAAATTAATAGCTATTCATTCCAAAGAGCAAATCCATTACGTACTGCCTCGTGCTATTTCCCTTCTAAAAACTTTCGACTCTTGTAAGAGTTGCCCAAAGATCCATATTGGATGCCATCACATCATTAACATTCAAAGGAAGAAATATTGATCTTCCCAGAAAATGGAACAGTGAACCTCCTGCGTCCTTCAGAGGCCCGAGGAGTAAGAAAATAGGATGCACTTTGAAGGATTCCCTTATTTTACGCGTTTTACCAAGTTGTAAAGCTGAAAATATAATATGAAATGCAGCTGTAGGTCCAATCCCTCGAAAAAAAATCTTTGGGAAAGCATCGCACCCTCTTCAAAAATTTAATAGATAGTCCTTCTCTAAGCCATAACAAAGATAAGTTGGAGATAATTTGCTGTATTTTAAGTGATTTTTTTCAATTAATTATTTTTTATAATTATTTGGAAAACTTCGATACAAACCAGAATTGTGTATCTACATCCAAGAATTAGATCAGACAGTTCCATGCCTGCAATGTTTCTAAAGGAGCCCGTTTCTGTCACTTATTTTTCTGAACATAATAGTGTTTCCAAGATATTTCCTTTTTAGAAAACTAGTCAAGTTATACCACTTAATGTATGTCTGATATTTCAGACCACAAGAGGAAAAAAAGAAGTCTTGTCATAAAAAAAAATCTTTGCAGAAAGAATCCAACGTAAAGATTTAAAATTCATAAACATGGAGGAAGTGATACGAAAGATAGGAATGCAAGGCTCTGTCTCAGAAATTATAAATAATGTTGGAAAGCTTATTCTAATGGAGTTCTTGAATCCCAACACCAAAAAGAAAAAAGTTATCCAAGAACAGCCTTTGGCCCAAACTAGGCTTATTTTCAAATACATATGCATATGAGTATGTGTGCATATGTGTATATTTGTTTGAAAGCGTGTATGTATTTGTGCGCACGTGTGTCTTTACTTGGTGAGTGTGTGTTCGTGTATGAGGGTGCATGAGCATGTGTGTACATGTGTGTGAGTGTGTATGTATGTGAATGCACATGAGCATGTGTATAAATGTGTTTGTGCATGTTTGCACATGAGTACACACGTTAATGTGCTAGTTAGCTTTCCTGAATCAGATTTCTTCTTCACGTTCTTGGAAGCAATCTTTTTTCTTGTTTGTGAACTATGTAGAATGCAGAACAACTAAATAGAGCCAAAATATTACATGCAAATCTTGGGTAGAGGAGTGGTAGGATTAGTCTGAATATTGACTCGTTGTTACCAAAATGTAACTTGTCTTTGCAAGGACTCTGCAATCCACTCAGAAAACAATCACACTGAAGTGTTTAAAATTTATCATATTCAGGTTTGTAAATATTCTTAGTCAGGATAAGGACTTTATTTTAACCGAAAATCTGTTTTATTTATTTTACAATCTTAACACACAAGTAGCACAAACCTTAAACATCCATCCTTTTACTAATTACTATTGTAATCAGAAACTCTAGTGAAGTGAAAGTTATTTCAAAGTCAAATGCATAGTTTTTTTTTCAATCAGTGAGGAAAAATTCCAACTGTTTCATTGAAGAAATGTTTTAAAAACTTTCCGAGACAGGAAATGAGAATGGGAGGACTCCCATCACAAGACTAATTCAACCCTCTCAGTATACTGCCTACATTAAAGCCGCATCAAATGAAGTTAAGCATGCTTCAAACACAGTGGGCATTTCACACGTGTATTCGTAACATTACACCAGCTCAAATCTTTACAGTGGGTTACATTAAATTTTCAAACTCTGGAAAATAAAAAGGCTCCTTCTAAAAAAGAAGACAGCTGGTGAAGGTAAATGAAGGTGGAAGCAATGTTAATATACCCGAGAGGCACTTGGTAACTATTGCTGAATGAAGCTTCTGTTAGGCCGCAAAACCCTGTGTCATGGGAAGCTGAGAAAGGCACCCCAAGATGTCAGAGGCAGGACAGCCACCTCGTTTAAGAACATGGGCTCTGGAGTCAGTCCATGTTCAAATCCCATTTCTGTCTCTTTTTAGCTGTTAGAGAATTTAACCTCAGCACCAGTTGGTTCCCTCATCTACCAAATAATAGAACTACTGTGTAGCATCATTGAATATTTAAGTGTGTTAATAAATGAAAAGCACTCAGAACACGGATAATTAGTGTGTGGCAAGCTCTCAATAAAAGTCATCATCATTATGTCAAGCTTGTGTATGCTCAGATTCACCCTAGTCAGCTGTTCATTTCTTCCACAAGAATGACTGTTCTGTGATGGAGGACATCTCCCCCAGGAATAAAAGCAACAGGGTTCTCTTTTGTTGGCCCCTCCTTTTTTAAAAACACTGTTGTTAGTGTTCTTTTTCCAGGATTCTAGCCACAGTCAGGGTTAAAGCACATGTTCTGCCTGCATGGGGATCACTTCAAGTACTGGCTCCTCAGACACTGGAGCACTGCAGGGAGAAGACGGAGCCCACGCACCGTACTGCCCACACAGTCTCTAGAAGTAGCCCTGTACTCCACCAGTGAGGGATAGACACATGTGCTAAAGAGACAGAGACAGAGATTGAGATGGGAGAGAGAGAGCGAGACAGGAGAGAGAGAGAGAGAGAGAGAGAGAGAGAGAGAGAGAGAGATTTAGACAGGAGACAGAGACGGAGACGGGAGAGAGACCAAGAGGCAGAGATTTGTGTGTGTGTGTAGCACATGCTACATCAGAACGCTGTTTTCCTGGAAAAAATTCACAAAACGATCAGATGGTTAAAATAGATTTTTTTTTAAATAAGCAGGTTCCCTAAAGAAATTTTTGAGGGCGATAAAATACACATGTTCCTTTTTTGTTCTTTATTAATAATAAGTTGTGACAAAAACTCAACAATAATTTCTATTACAGTTAGGAAGTGTCAATCAAATTTGGATAGTCAATTAGATAGTTTTCATTTCACATACACAAAAATTGAGCTTTCTACCTAAGTGTTATTAGGTAACGATGACATTTTTCCTACTTCCAGAGGTAAAATATCTGAACTTTAGTCTCTCTACTTGATAACTGTGGAATGGAGGAGGGAAAAATGACCATTGTCCACTTTGTAAGCAAATTGGGGGTGGGGGCGGTGGATTATTAACTTTAAATATACTTTGAAATTATAACACAAAGTACTATAAATCCTATCACAATTATAACTGTGAAAAGCACTTTAATGTCTTTAGAATGAAAGGAGCATGATTATATTTCACAACATTTTCTCAGCTCAGGCTAGGTAAGTAAAATTTAAATAAAAGTCTACCACAAATTTAAGAAAAATCTACCATCATGATCCTTTTTCCCCACTGAAACTCTAATTGAAATTATTCAGAATACAGTTTCCAACAGAACCCGTCAACTGTACTGCTCCTTCCAAATGCTAGTCTCGTCCTTTTTCTAACCAAGCAACCATAACAAGTCAATAGGGGAAAAGTATAGTTAAAAAACAAAATACTAGATCAACAGACATTACTTCAACACAATGCATATTCTTTCTAAGAGCAGGCATCTGTAGTCTCACCATAACATGCTAAGACCCCTCTGAAGTTTAAAGAGCAAGGATTTAGGAAGACTGTAAAAGAGAAACTGCTACAGGCAGGACAGGAAACAAGACATAAATAAGAATTTCTGCAGAATCCGGTCAAGTTAAGGACACATTTAAGGAATGTCCTAGAGGTGAGAATGACATGGATAATGATGCAATGAGTTGAAGTGGGGGCAGGAGCTCTATTTGGTGCTAAAAAAAGCCATCTTCAAGCACATGAAAGCTTTGAAAGTCATAAAAGTGTTTTTAACATCCCACAAATACAACAAAATTTCCTAAGGACACTGGGTGGCGGGGGTCCATGGTCACTCTCAAGATCTTGCAGGCGGTGGAGTTGTCCTGTAAGTTTGAGGTAAATTAGGCTTTCTTTTTCTTCAGTTAATCAGTGAGGCATTCAAGATATTGAGAAGAAAAAGATCTAGATATTTGTTAATACTAGCTAATGAGTATTGCATAAGATCATCAAACAAACTAGTCAATAAACATAGAACTATGGCGACTGCGGTTATGAGGGGAAAAGCAATCCATATTCCAGTGAGCAGCCCTTCTCCCAGATAAGGACTTGTTGGTACGATTTTCGTGATACTCTCTGTGTAGTTATTGGTATTTCTTTTGGAATCAACACAATCACACTTTGATTACTAAAAATTTGCTTTGAAAACATAGAGTAATGGTATGCACTCTTTAGCCATTTTTTCTTAATTTTCAAATAAACATATAAAACACACTGATTTCCAACCTCTTTATGACCCAGCTGGGGGGAAATGGATAAAAATGATCTCTCTTTTCTGTACTAATTCACACATATGAAGCTCTAAGAGGGATATTTCAGAGACAAAGACAACTTGTTTTTGTTAACAGATAACAAAGGGATCCAAGAAGACTCACTATGAGGACAAGTAAGTGATGCCCAAGGAACAAAGATTAGGTGGCTGAGTCCTGGAACCAAAATCAGGAAGGGAAAGTGGATGACACCTCTACCAACCCCTATGTTAAAAAGATGACAAAACAGTAATGTAGATTTACCTAACTTTACACAACTAGTTAGAGGGACTTATAGGAGAGAATAAGAAGGTTTTAACACAAATAAAAAGAAACTGCCATAAAAGGCAGTGTCTGAAGTATGAGAATACTTTAAAACAACTAGGATTCTACTTAATTCTACTTCCCTTTTTCTCTAAGCAGGTACCAACTACTCAAAATTGCTTTTTCTACTTCATCTTTTTTTCTCTCATTCTTTAAATTTCGGGAGAACATGTGATGTTGGAGATTTGCTTTTTAACACCCCCTCCCACAACAAATCCTTTTGGAAGGTAAAACAACTGGAGGGGGGGGGGGAATGGCAATTGAAAAAAATAACGGCTCTTCCAGTGTAAATGACCAGATGTTGCCTGAATTCCACAGATTCATCTTTGCTTCTATAGACATGTTACTATGGTGAGTGTTTGTAATGAGGCTATCTTTTTTTTTTTTTTTAATAAATTTTTATTAATGGTAATGGGATGACATTAATAAATCAGGGTACATATATTCAAAGAAAACATGTCTAGGTTATTTTGTCATCAAATTATGTTGCAAACCCCTCGCCCAAAGTCAGATTGTCCTCCGTCACCCTCTATCTAGTTCTCTGTGCCCCTCCCCCTCCCCCTAACTCGAGGCTATCTTATAGTTATAAAAATGCCAAAAAATATATATGTGTTTGAAGGCACTTATCAGGGTTAAAGTAAGTTTAGAGGAATTTACTGTATTTTTCCTTTTCTTTCTTATCTCACCATTTTCACTCCCCAAAGTCATTTTCTTTTTGTTTTCTTGGTTCTGCTAAGTTTCATGGAGACATTTAATAAAGAGGACAATCTTTCTGTGTAAAGGTAACTTTGAAGGGGACCAAGAAATTCACAGAGAATCTGACATTCCTCTTCTTATAGATTAGTACAAATAATCAATCAGATTCTGGAACCAAGAAGAAGAAGAAGAAAAAAAACTAATTCCAAACATTGTTTCGATTATTCACTCTCTCTACTGTATAAACCTAAGCCCTCCCTCTTTCCCATTAGCTTTTATACCTTTCAAATGTCTCCAATTTAAACAAAAATAAAAGAACCCCCTCCCTGTTCTCCTTATTCTCCCTCACTGCCATCATATCCTTTCTCTTTCTCTCTGTAGACAAACTTGTCAAAATATTTGTCTACGCTCACCATTTCCTCATCTCCCTCTGAAGCCTCAACTTCGGTCAAATCAGGCTTTGTCCTCCAACACGTCACTAAAACAACAACTCTGGGTGAAGTCACCAGTGACCTTCTTCACACTCAATCAAACGCTGTAAGGTCCATATTTTGCAAGATCTCTCAACAGCATTTGGCGCTATTCCCTCTTTCTTGAAACACTTTCCTTCCGTGATGACCTTGACATACACTGTCCTTATTTTCTCCCTCCTCTTCTATCATTGACCATAGGTCTCTCGGTTGAGTATTCACTCATTGTTCCTTACCTGCCAATAACGTCTACAGTCCCTAAGGGCTTGTCCCTAGGCCATCTCACCTACACTTTCCCTAGCAGATCTCATCCACGCCCATAACTTCAGTTGAAACCTATGCAACGGTGACTCACAGGTGCACATCTCCAGTCTACATTTTTACTAAAATGGCTCTCAGTTACATATACATTAACAAAGAACAAAAAAACTTAGGATTTTATCTCTCCCCGCCAATCTCTGCCACTGTCTCCCATCTCTAACAGAAGCTTAGAAGTTGTCAGTACTCATTCCCCCAACCTCACTCATCTACTACCTAACCATCACCTAACCCTAGTCATTTTACCCACTACTTAGCTCTTGACTCTTTCCTATTTCCTATTTCCTTAACCTTAAATATTTCCTATTTCCACTTTTCCTATTTCCTTAACCACAACCCCAGTCCTAGTTCTACGATTTCTATCTCTTAGACTGAGTACCTAGACATGTATGGATAGGGCTCCTATCAGTTCTTCCATCATTCACTGTGACCTCCTTTCTAATCCAATTCCCACAGGGAGCCAATGTGATTTTTCTGTCTGAGACATAAATCTGATTATATCATCGAACAATTAAACCTTTCCAATGGCTTCCTATTGCTCTGAGGATGACGTTGAAACTCCTAACCAAGACGACAATGCACTGACCTGCATGGTCTGGCTTCTACCTTCCCCTCCTGCAATTCCTAATTGTCTCTCAACCTTTTAATTTCTCTTACCTTGCCCACTCTCCTTGCCATTGGACCTTTTCCTTCATATTCTTACCCTAGAGTGTTCTTTCCTCCACCCTTTACCTGGTCAACTCCTACTCCTCCTTGGCATTTATGTTTTCCTTCCCTGTCATGGGGAAGCCTCGCTTGACTCCCCCAACATGTCATACTCTCTAACTTGATTTTACATTCTCAACTGGTTAATCTATGTAATCCGTTTCTGTCATTCCACAGGATCGTTAGTCAAAGAGGGAAGGGACTGCATCTGTTTTTGGTTTTCAACCATCACAGTGCTGCCAAATGAGTGCCTAGCACATTGTGGAAGTAATATTTGTTGAATAAAAGAGTAAACGACCAAACTAGAACTTCAAAGCACTGAACCATTAGAATAACCTGTGGTTGTTAGAGATCTCAAGCAAGAATGGAAGAAAAATGTATCCAGTCATTCCAGTTGTTATTTTTTCAGAACACTTATTTTTCTTAGCACGCAAGAGATAATATCTTAGCCAAGTGACTTTTTTCTGTTTCGGCACTCATCACTAACATGAATCATTCTGAACTATGGTAGCCCCTCCTTAGCCGCGGTTTAGCTTTCCATGGTTTCAGTTACCCATGGTCAACCATTGTCCGAAAATATTAAATGGAAAATTCCAGAAATAAACGATTCATTTCAATTGCATGCCATTCTGTGTAGCGTAATGAAATCTCATGCCATCCCTCTCTGTACCTCCTGGGGACATGAATTATCCAGCCAAGCCACACTATTTATATACACTATATACCACCAGTTGGTCACTTGGTAGCATCAAGGTTATCAGATTGACTATCTCAATACTGCAGTGCCTGTGTTCAAGTAGCCCTTATTATACTTAATAATGGGCCCAAAGCATTAAAAGTAGTGATGCTGGCAATATTCAGATATGCCAAAGAGAAGCCGTAAAGTGCTTTCTTTAAGTTGAAACAGTAAGAGATTCATAAATTAATAAGGAAAGAAAAAATTGTTGCTGAAGCTGCAAAGATCTATGATAAGAACAAATCTTCTATCTGTGAAATTGGCTGATTTATAAATTAAACTTTATCATAGGTATGTATGCATAGGAAAAAACATAATATATACTGGGTATAGTACAATACAATATTGTACAAGGCGGGACTCCTGTCCTGACCAAACTCTAACCAGACAAGACCTTCGGTATATGATTTCCGTTCAGGAGGCAGCCATTTTCCTACTCAATTCAACTGAAAACAATAAGTGTCTCCGGTGTACCTGGAATTATACCGTGTGCTATGCTAATGTTTTTATTTGTTTTGATGTTGTTGTTTTGTTTTATTTTTAAAATGTGCCCAGAGCCCCTCACCTTTTGCTTTGTGAAATATAGTTTTTCTTACTGCCATATAAATCTACATTATTAAAAGCTTTATTTTTCACAGAAATCTAACGGAAGAGATCTGATCAGATATTTGTGCCTTATATGTGGCCTACTATGTTCAACAGCAGGACTTTATTTTCTGTTTAACATAAATAATTCATAAGTAGTAAAACAACTCATACATTTAATGTGGTTAATTTAAATACTTTGATGCACGGAAAGTTTTACTGAAAGATCTAATTCATTTGCAAAACAATATAAGCAAGAAATAAGTACAGGTGTAATTATTCCATTTATAACAAAATTTCCTACTACTTAATAAGTATCTACTATGTAGTAGGCGTTTATCACTAACCTTTAAAACAACCTGATATGATATAACATAACATATATAATGAATATAATATAATAAATATAATATAATATAATGTAATATAATATAATATATAACACTGGTGAAAAAATTTTTGTTGTATCCACAAAAACACTTGTTCGTACCTAATTCCAGTGTGCTGATCTCAAATCTGACATTAGTTTTTCTCTGTAAGCTACAATTTTTTTTGCAATTCAATATTTTAGGTTTTCATCTGATTGTAAAATTTTCAAAATTTAGTTTAACATAATGAAGTAGAATGTCTTCTTGGACATCATCTTTGTGAAAATATAATAATTTATATAATGCAGTAAGTACATTAATACACTAAAACAGTGGTTCTCAACCTGTGGGTCACGACCCTGGCAGGGGGTCGAACGACCAAAACACAGGGGTCGCCTAAAGCCATCGGAAAATACATATTTATTATACAATACATTTTTAAATAAAATATGTATTTCCGATGGCTTTAGGCGACCCCTGTGTTTTGGTCATTCGACCCCCGCCGGGGTCGCGACCCACAGGTTGGGAACCGCTGCACTAAAAGATATGATTGCATCAGAATTTGTCTACAATTTCAAAATAGAACATATTAAAACACGTATTTTAATCATAACATTTGCACAAAACATTTAAATTCTTTTCAGGCAAAAATTTGCATTTGTAGCACTTGCGTTTGTGTATTTGTTGAGGACAATCTCGTTTGATGCTCCAGCACTAGTCTGATCATCACTAACAGCTCCAAGATTTTCAGGAAACTTATCAAGCTGACTTTCCAGGAAGTGAATCTTAACACTCATGTTACATCCAATGTCGCCGAAAGCCAACAGCATCCTTTGCACCAGAAGTTCATAGTTTTCTGCTTTTTTGTTGCCAAGGAAGTTCTTTGTAACTGCCACAAAAGACTGCCATGCTGCTTTCTCCTCCTTATTCATTCGTCTTCCTGGCAAATTCTTCGTCACATATGAGGGTTTGAATTTGAGGTCCATCAAATATTCTTGCTTTTATCATCTTGAAAGACAAGTCAGGAAAAGCAGAAATAATATGTTGAAAGCATTCACTTCTCTATTCAAAGCCTGAACAAACTGCTTCATTAAGCCAAGTCTGATGTGAAGTGGGGGAAATGATCCTGTCTCGACTAACTACAGGTCCATTCACAATATTTTGCATCCCTACTTCCAGAGCTTCACGTTTCGGCCACTCCTTCTGTGTCCAGTGTTTCTCCTAAGCTCAGCTGTCCCACAAACACAGAAAGCAAGGATACTTCATGAAACCTCTCTGTTGTCCTAGCAGGAAATTTACCATTTTAAGATCCACACAAATGATCCAGTTATTCTCCTCATACTTCAGAAAGTCGAGGACAATTTTTATGTCATCATAATCTTCTCGCAGATGAGTTGAATAGCCAACTGGAACCACTGCATAAACATTACCGTTGTGTAGAACACATTTCAGACTCCGTTTACAGTTGTCAAGAAATAGCCGCCATTCTACTGGACTGTAAGTGGTAACACCTAGCTGGCTGAGAAGACTACTGATATCATGACAGTAAACAAAGTGTTTGTCTTCAGAAAAAAAGTCCACAAACATTTGTTCACACTTCCTGAAATGGGACACTTAAGCTGACCAGTGAAGTACATTCTTTTCTTGAAGCCTGGAGGCTAATAACTCAGCTGCTTTCTTTGATAGGCCCAAATCTCTTACTAAGTCCTTCAATTGGATGGCTAAACTGCTGGAGGGTTAATGACTGCTTGGCATCAGAAGAAGACCCTTCAGATTCTACAATCATTTCCTCATGCATCATATCAAAATACACTTGATCACCATGTTCACTTTCTTCATCCTTAGAAGAAATAAAACCATTGAAAACTGGAACCAGGAGTGTCTCAGAGTGTGGGATAGGTCATATTGCTGAAGGAATATTAGTATATGCGATCATATGCTGTTTCTTCTTGCTGATGCCCTTTGTATGAATCAGACAGAAATAACAGTCACTGCTGTGGTCCTTAGGTTCACGCCAAACCATGGGAATACCAAAAGGCATTCCTTTGCGTTTTCCTTTTGTCCAGTCATGAAACATTTCCTCACAATTATGACACACAATATGACACACAAGTTCCCTTTGTCTTGATCGCCAAGGGGAATTTGAAAATATAATATATGCATGTGTCACAAATGATGAAATATTGCGCCTTTGATGTTGAAGTGTGTAATAGCCACATATATAACAGAAGGTGTCAGGACTATTCTTACATTTACGTCTACTCAAAGAAGCCATGATTCAATCTTAAAACAAAATAAGAGGGTGTTTTTATCAGATAATAATTTTTTACATTTAAAAACAATTACAATTATGTAAAGTGATGTTTGTAAAACATTAATTGCCTTGTGGTTATGTTCAATCCAAGAGTAGTTACGCTTTAACTCCAATTTAAAAACCAATGAATGCCATTAACTATAACAAAAAGAAATTAAAATTGCAGAAAAACTAGAACATGCACCAAAAAATGGATTTCAGATTTGGAATCAGTGATACAGAAATATATAGAAACAGTTCTAAAACCTCATGCAACAGAAAATAAAAAAAAATTGTAATTAATCATACTAACAGAGAAGGAAATTGAAGCTTGTAAATGTTAAAGACTAAATAGATGGATGATTTCCAACATGTAGTTAAAAATAAGGTGATATAACAGTAGCAGGTAACTCTAACATTATTCATTTAGTCAATTAATAGGTATTTAGGGAGTTCCTACAACGTGCTAGACCTTGGGGTGCAACAGAAAACAAGACAGACACAGTCCTTGCCCTCATTGAAGCTACATAATGTATCGTTTCAAACCTGTAAGAGGAAGAAATCAATGTTGTAATTTAAAAGGGAAACCGCAAGACTTTGGTTCTTTAAGTGTCTGTTTTTTTAGGATTAAAGGAGTGAGAGAATTCTTACTTTTCATATGCTGGTCATGCTCCCCTTCATGACCTATCAATGTAAACAGAGTCCACATCATTTTCTGAGAACTTGAAGCAATGAGGAGACATCTCCACACTCAAGACTTTCCTATGAGGAACTGCAAAGTAGGATTTGGCCCCCAAACACTCATCATGATTTCTTGAGTTGCGTCTTTGGCATGCGGGCACCAAATTTAGCGTGTTACTACAAGGTCATTTCAACAGTCAGAAATTGATGATTTGTAATACAACCAACTCAACAGGCAGATCTTTGGGAAGAAAAGGTTTCTCTTGGGAAAAGATGTTGAAATAGCTTTTTATTTTTTTAGGATTCAGTGACTATATGAAGTAACAAGATAAAAATGTATATTTCTTGCAAAGCAAGGAAACTGAAATATTTGCATTGGCAACAGAAAGATATAAGTAACTCAAAGGCAGTATAGTGGCCAATTACTATGGGAAAGACATTTCACAAGCTCAACTATGACCACTCCTACCTTTAAAATCCTATTACTATCCAACACTCACTTGTGGGACCTTTTTGTAAAGTCTAATGGAATACACTTATTAAGGTAGCCTTTCTTCTTTCTGATACAATATACACACATTGTCTCTTCAATAGAAAGCCAAGTCTTCTAGCGGCTTCCAGAAATAGACAGTGGATCTTAATGGGGAATGAAAACAATTTCACAACTGATATTAATATTCAAAAAATTAAGGTTCTAATCTAAGAATTCCTACTCTAAATATAGTGGCATTGCTTTCATTTTCCTTGCAAAAGTCATGTTTTGGCAATGTCATTATGACACTTTTTTAAAATTAATGTTCTGCATACATTCAATGAGACACAGTTAAATACATAATTTGGGCCCCAGAATGTGGCTTCATTACAGGGTTGTTACCCTATTTTCAACGAGGTTTAAAAAGAGTTCGTTCCTTTTAGAGGGCAGAAAATAAGAGACAGCAAGGGGATCTATCAAATAAAGACAAAACCCTGGATAACTGAGGCAGATCATAACATTTCCCAGAACCGTCTACTTATCAAGAAATTCTACACAAGTCACATAAGTGCATTGGCAGTGGTAAATGAATGTCATTAATATCAGACATTATTAGCATGTAAAATGCATCGGGTATTAGTTATGTAAATACAGTTAATGGCTCAACCTTCTGATAACTTGACAAAAATTGAGCTCACTGGCTCTGAAACATTTTTAGGTTCATCTGCACGAGACATTCCAATTATTAGTATCTCTCACTATAGGCACGGGTTCTCACAAGAGGAGGGAAAGAGAATGCAACCTTTAACCCCCAGGTGAATTACATTGATATAAGCGTGTTCTTAGAGGCCCACGTTATCTGAAACATATACCCTATTAAAACCTGGGTGGCTCATTAATATATATTTCCTCATCCCTTGTTTACAAGATTTCAATATTTTATATCAATCCTTTTTTAGACATTAATCAGCACTTAAAATGTTAAACATTTTATGATAGTTAAAAAATGTTATTAAATGTTAAAACAATTCTTAAAGATTCAGACACTTTTATTTTTGATACCTCTGATAGACAAAAGAAAATGCACTCCCCCCGCACCATGTCTACATCCGAATCCCCAGAACCAGAAACTATGTTATCTTACATGGTAAAATGAACCTAGACATGGGAAGACTGTCCTGGATTATTCAGGTAGGCCCACGGTAACTATAGGTGCTCTTACGAGAGGCAAGAGGGTCAAAGTCTGAGAAGAAGATATGACAGTGGAAGAAGTCAGAGTGATGCAAGGGGCCATGAGCCAAGGAATACAAGTGTCATCTAAAATCTAGAAAGGGCCCTTGCCGGATGGCTCAGTTGGTTAGAGCATCATCCTGAAGTATAGAGGTTGCTGGTTCGATCCCTGGTAAGGGCACATACAGAAACAGAGCTATGTCCCTGTTTCTCTCTCTCTCTCTCTCTCTCTCTCTCTCTCTCTCCCCCTGTCACTCTAAAAAGGAAATAAATAAATAAATAAACACATACATAAATTTTAAAATAAAATAAAATCTGGAAAGGGCAAGGGATCGAATTCTCCCCTAGAGCCTCCAGAAGGAATCCAGACCTGCTGATACCTTGGTACTTGGACTTCCAACCTCCAGAACTGGTAAATAGTAAATGTTGTTTGAAGCCCCTAAGTCTGCAGCAATTTGTTACAGAAACAATAGAAAACTAGCCCTGGCTGGTTGGCTCAGCGGTAGAGCGTCGGCCTAGCGTGCGGAGGACCCGGGTTCGATTCCCGGCCAGGGCACACAGGAGAAGCGCCCATTTGCTTCTCCACCCCTCCGCCGCGCTTTCCTCTCTGTCTCTCTCTTCCCCTCCCGCAGCCAAGGCTCCATTGGAGCAAAGATGGCCCGGGCGCTGGGGGATGGCTCTGTGGCCTCTGCCTCAGGCGCTAGAGTGGCTCTGGTCGCAACATGGCGATGCCCAGGATGGGCAGAGCATCGCCCCCTGGTGGGCAGAGTGTCGCCCCATGGTGGGCGTGCCGGGTGGATCCCGGTCGGGCACATGCGGGAGTCTGTCTGACTGTCTCTCCCTGTTTCCAGCTTCAGAAAAAAAAAAAAAAAAAAAAAAAAAAAAGAAAACTAATCCACTCCTGCTATGTCAGCCATTGTAAAATCTACCAGAACCGCGCTAGGACTGACATCAATAGTGTTAACCTGAACGCGTCCAGACAAAACCAGGAGAAAAGATGTTGAAATCGTGTCATCAGTGGGTTCTTTTGTCAATGAAATGTGGGCTTCTCTTACACAACAGTAGATTGTTTATTCTTAAGTCCAGAGACACTGAAAACATTGTCATAAAAGAATGTATTTATATTAATTATTAACAAATATAAAATTGTTATAAAGTCATATATTAAGGATCACTCATTTCTTAAACCCCTTTTCTTAGTTAATTTTCCTTAGTATGAGCATGTGATGATGGACCTACCAGTGGTTGCTAAGTGATAACACTGCGTGCCAAACCATGGAATGCATATATGAGGTGTAGTCACAGGGGGGACTGTGATGTGACTGTGAGTTAACTGGAAAATTCCCAGTGGAAACCATTCTCAGTCATATCTATGCCTTAGATTTAATCATAAAATCATATATCATAAATACCATTACTTAACTCAGAATAATGGATATAAAAACTAGGAAAAACACACAAAAGAAGCTGGGACTAGATGGATCAAGTTTATATTTTGACATTGTGCCCTTTTGGAACCAAGACATTTAAATACTAAATGTATTATTAAACAGATAGCTCCTGTCTTAAACATGGACATGCTAGGAAATTCTGTCCCACTCAAAAAGATGCTAGTAAAGTAGCCACCAGCAAAAACTACTAGCACAGTAGAATTCTTAGAATGGTTTTCCTTACAGTTGTGAATGATGTACGTCAGTCCATTGAAATTTTAACTCTGTATCTCACCACAAGACTGAAAATATAGTTTGTGGCTATAGAATGAATGAATGCTATGTGATCCATGCAGGTACAAATAATCGCTCTTATTAGCATGTGATGGCCCCTTCCCAAGAGAGTCAACCAATCGTATCATCATACCACCTTCAGAAATGTCCTTCTAAAATGACTTCTACACATCTATTACATGGCTTTTGAGTGCTTGATCACGGGTATTTTTTATGCCTATTTACTCATTTCTAAACTCTCATTGCCTGAACATAGTAGGTACTTCACAAATGTTATTCAAGTAAGCAATCCATCTACCCATCAATACCCTTCACTCTCACCTTGACCTAATATCTAGGTGAAGATCCCAGAGCGAAAGACAGCAGATTTGCCTGTCATAAATTCAGGACTGGCATGGGCTTGTTCAAGCTAAGGACTGTCCTGCACATTTATGATGTGTCAAAAATTACATCCTTCCATTTGAATATATGAATCAATGGTGGATAATTTAGTACTGAGTACTTTTCTTCTATAAACACACAAATATACTCTTGGGAAGTTAACAGTTCAAATATTACTAAATAAATCAGCAAAAAAAAATTAAGAAAAAGAGAATTCATATGGTTTTGAGTATTAACTAAATTTTTACCTCAAAACAACAGGTTATATTAAACAGTTAACTGTAACACCCTAGGGCCAAGATCTCTTTTCTAGGTTCTTGACTACAGAATAAGAAAAGTACAAAGGCCTTGTGCCAATGATTTGGTTTATTAGCTACAGAGCAGTTTTTATGAACAAAATCAGAACACTACTAGGAAAGCAAACCAGTATCCTGTCTCTTGAACCACATAAAAGCTTAAATAGCACCAATAAAGTAAAGATTTAAGGCCAGAAAAATACCAGCAGATGTGCTTATGCCCACTGAATAGCACCAAATATTTTTCTATAGGCTAAGGGGGGAAAAAAGGCTTCTATACAAACCAGCTGTGCCAACTTTTACTAGCTTGAACAAAGCAAATGCATGGAGAATTGAAAACATGCCTATAAGAGTAAATGGAATAAATTTTGAGAATATAATCTGGCAACTAGAAAAAGCTAAATTTCAAAATAAGGGTTTATTTTTAAAATATCCTCAATGATCAAGAAAAAGGGGTTCAGAGATGATGAAAAATGAAATTGTCAAAATCCATTTAAATCTCTGCATTAAAGAGGCATAGCTCACTGCTTTTCTTGTTTAATTTACTTTTCTTTTGAGGGATCCCAACTATTCCTTCTTGCCCAATTCTAATCTTTTGAAATCTTTCTGAATAATCACAATTCCTCATGTTTCTGATTTCAACTTTACATTCTTTTTTTTTCAACCTTGCTCTGGAGTTTTTGAAAAATGACTTGAATAAACAATGACGCTTACAACAAAGACATTCTTTCTAAGCTCATAATCCATTGACTCACTCTCACTTGTCAAGATGAGAGCAGTGCAATTTCCCTCCACACTCCGTGTTTTTAACATAACCCACCTCACTTTCCAACGTTCGTGACCAGTTAACATAAGCTCTTTCTACTTCCTTTCTACCGAAAAATTGTCCTGAATCTCACCACACAGTCTTTCTTTTTGAATTTATTCGCATAAATCTGGGGAGATTTACTGACAGCAAGTATCTTTTTTCTACCTCTTCCGCCCCTTCACCTTTTGAATCCATCCTCCCACTCCCTCCCCCGCTGGCAACCATCAGTTTGCATAAGAGCAAATATTTATTGAAGGCCTACTATGTGCTGGATACTCTAATAGGCTGAACAACACAGAGCTTCTGTCCTTGAGCTACAGAGAGAGACAGACATAGAAACAGACGGCGTCCTCTATAGGAAACGTGCTCTGCAGCTGGTACGGAAGCTCACAGGAGGCAGCTCCTACCTCGAGGTCAAGGAGTGTAGGTCCACAGATGAGTAGGAGCTTCCAAAGCGTGACAAGCCCACATCAATAAAGAAAGAGGCTTGGAAATGAAGAAGAAAATACGTTTGGAAACATATAAAAAGGACAATGTGAGAAGTGCACATTTTGTGACAGGGGCACTTGAAATAAATAAGCGATGCTGACACATACCACCCTCGCCTCACAAAAGAAGAAAACAAGGGTGGGCCAGTATGAGATGCTAAGGACTCTCAGAGGAAAAGGTAACCATTACCTTCCATTTCCCCTCAACCCACAGTGGTACCACCTCCATAGAGGGCACGTGAGAATGTAGGGGGCATTTTTGATTGGCATGATGGGAGGACTGCAACCAGCAGTCAGTGCATGGAGGTCAAGAATGTCAACATCCCGTAAGGCTTGGGCAAGTTCTTCGCGAGGAAGAGCTGCCCCACCCCGAATGCCAAGTTTAAAAGCACTGCTCTAGGGTGTATGACAGCAAAGGATCTTTCTCTGCACCCTTCCCTCTGGGCTTCCTGATCCGGAATTCCAGGGGTTAAATAAGGTGCCCATATGCAGACAGTAACAATCACACCATGCCTGAGATTCTCACCAAGTCTATCTGATCTCAAAGTTCTGCGCCTTTCACGAGCCAGGATAAACCCGTGGTATGAAAACCAAGCAGGAGGGCAGGGCATGAGAAAGGAGCGGGCTGTGAGCAGCATCCCAGTCGACAGAAAAGGGAAGAAGAATGACACCAATCGCTGTTTGCTCTGGCAACAAGCAAGTTGTTGGCGACTGCTGGAGAATAGTAGCTCTATTACAATGAATACAGGAAGGGGCGATTAGGAAGTGGAAATTTCGAGTAGGTTCAAAATGTGCTTGCAGTAAGTTGGACAATGAATATTAAAGTAGCATGAGAGCCAAGGAGCAGCTTGAAGGAGTTGGTAGGTTGTAGCAGCAAAAATTGTTCTTACTGTTTTTGTTTTGACCAGGAGACTAAGGGATATGCTGGGGTTGTGTGAATGTGTGTGTGTTTCACAAATGATGGGAGAAGCCGTACATGTTAATTATAACTGACTGAAGACTACCTTGGAAGAATGGAATCGCAACAGTTCTTTTTCTAAGAAGGAAGGATCTGACAAATACTCAAGTGCTAAAAGTCTTTTAAACAGAAAAACTCAGGCAGCTGCTTTGGGGACAGGGTGGTGTGAGGAACATAGGGTTCACGACTGCGTCAGTAAGCGGGTAACTCAGAAATCATCTCTGACCCCGAGAAAGAGGCTCTTTGCTGACCTGAGCCCACAGGAGCCACACAGAAAGCTGCCTCTGACAACAGCCAGGGCAGAGTCACTGAAATGACTGAAAGATCATCGTAAAGTCTGTCTAGTATAATCCCAGGGCCACGATCACAGAAGTGATCTTCACTCAGAAACGTGGTAGAGAAAATAGCCGTGTCATCGGTCCTTCTCCAGATTGTTACTATAATCCGTGACATAATTTAGATAAAATGTGCAATGATATTTCTGTTGTACAAAATCCCAAAGTAATCAGTGTAGATGACATGTTTTGTAATTAACAGAACCAGGCATTCTTTATTCTCTCATAGTAAGAATTCAGTGATTTGAAAATGTCACCTAAACTATACTGAGGTCTGCAGACTAAGTCCCACTAAATCTCCCCAGAGTTATTTGCCAGAGTCTCTGTGATGACTCGTGAGTGCCCACAAGCCAATTTCAACAAGACTCAAACAGTTTACGATCTTCTCACACGCCCTCGTTTCTTCTCTTAACTAACAGAAAATCCTTTCACCCTGCTGCCAAAGCTAGAAACATAAAATAAATGTCTGTCAAGTCCCATTAATATCCAATGAGCTACCACCATTTATGACTGGTTTTTATTGCTTTATAGGTATCAGTGGTGAAAAGGTTGTGACAAATACCATATGTGAGTTTTAATTTTATAAAAATTATTTAGAAGTCTTTGGGAATTCCTGGAAAAAGAAAAAGTGTAGCTAGTGTTTTTATTTCTCTATCTCAAAATGCTTATGAAGCTTTATTTCATAATTTATCAGAAAAACTTGGGTTAACCAAATATTTTGAATTTGTTGCTTTATTACATGGGTATTAAAAGGCAAATAAAAATAATCAAATCCCTATGATTTCTTCAAACTGAGTATGGAACATTCGTACTGAATAAATAACTTGAACTATATTTCTCTCCATTATGATTTTTTGAAATCTCCATTAAAAAGACGGCATTTGGGGGCAACACCAGTTCCTCACAAAATTAAACAAAAGCTCTCTTCTTCTGAGAGCCGACTTGGGCATACCAATGTACAGCTCAAGAGAGCTCAGGAAATGTTTTAGTGGTATTCCATTATCCCTTGAGACACTTAACTTCAGCTCATGAAAATACCAGTGTCTAAGAGATGAAAATTACAATGGTTTCCTGCAAAAGCCCTCTCTAGGCTATGGGGCTAATTTAAAAAATATGGCAAATCTCCAACCAAACCTTTAGCAGAGGTTACAAATGTCTGTTATTTAAAAGCGGATCTGTGCATTCGTCTGTCAACAGTGAATCTTTTCTATTTCAGGGTCCATGTACAGTACACGTTCCACAGAAGTAAAAAGAAACTATCAGTGTTTTCTAACAAAATGTTAATGTTCACTATCTCTCATTGTAGAATTTTTTTTTTTTTTTGAGAAAGAGTGAGGGCAAAAGAAGACTAGGCACAATGCCTTACCCATGTAAGCACAGATGTGTTGAATTAAGTAGTTATAATGGCACTTTTTTTTTGACAGAGACAGAGAAAGAGTTAGAGAGAGGGACAGACAAGAAGAGACAGAGATAAGAAGCATCAATTCTTCGTTGCGGCACCTTAGTTGTTCATTCATTGCTTTCTCAAATGTGCCTTGACCGGGGGGCTACAGCAGAGTGAGTGACCCTTTGCTCAAGCCAGTGACCCCTTGCTCAAGCCAGTGATGTCTGGGCTCAAACCAGCGACCAGGGGGTCATATCTATGATCCCACGCTCAAGCCAGTGACCTTGGGCTCAAGCTTGTGAGCCCACACTCAAGCCAGATGAGCCCACACTCAAATCAGTGATCTCAGAGTTTTGTACCTGGGTCCTCTGCGTCCCAGTCTGACACTCTTTCCACTGTGCCACTGCCTGGTCAGGTTATAAAGGCATTTTAATAAATGCAGAGACGCAGCTATGTTCTCTTTGTGTCAGTTGTGTTGTTGTTAGAGAAATGTGGAAACTGCAATAATCCTTAAAGTCCTTCAAAAACAATCCAAATAGAAGGCAATAGCATGTATTCCAAACTCACCAAACCATTAGCTTAAAATTAGCTGAATTTAATGCACTGGGTTATGGACTGTAGGAGAGAGTAAACTAAGGCGATTTTTAACATTGACAGACCTGGTCCTTCAGATATCAGGATTTGGAGGTGAGTAAGTGGGGGTTAAAGGCGGAGTATATATGATATTAATCTAAACACATACTGGTAATCCAAACACCTGGGCCTGAATTCTAGCTACCACCTACCGGCTGTTTGACCTTTGATACATTTATTACCTGAGCTCTTAGAGCGTTACCTTATTATCTGTAATATGGCATTACTAAACTAACAAACATAAACACCGCCGCCTAGGATTAAAAGAGAAAACTCATGTAAGCACACTGGATGTTAGCTGCCTTCCTTGTGTCTCCTCCAGCCTTTTCCCTCCACTCTGAGATACATAGGTAAAATATCCAGCATTTTGATGACTGAGAAGGTCAGTCACAGAGAGAATAAGGACTTGCCAAAGAGAGCAGGAAAATGCCAACGGAAGTGTTCAGGATTTGTATGGGTTTCTGTCTTCCTTGTTTCCACACTGGTGATGCCCTCCCCAACACACTCTCCTGTGAACGCTCAGACAACATGATAATTGATATGGCGATGTTAGCATATGTGACCATATACCTTGGTCGAGTGGCATCCCTGGGCACTGGGTGCGCTCCTGCCCATCTCTCTGGGCTCCAAGTCCATGTGGCACAGACCTGCACATCCCACCCTCCCAGCCCACAGCAGGAGAGCACGCCAGGCTAGGGTAGAGAGCAGCTTCTCAGAAGGGCATTCTCTGACACCTTCAGGCCCAATCATAATCTAATTCCTCTTCAATCTGACCCAAGAGGCTACCCTGAAGGTATATCTTTTCTATCTGCCTTTTAGGCCGATTTTTCATCAAGAAGACTTATGTATAACATCATGCTCCGTGCCCTTTTCTCCCTCCCACTCTACCACACACATGGGCACACATTCACGTCACAGGTTCAAATGTAAAGGAACACATTTCAACTTGTAAAACTGCATTAAAATAGAGGAAAAGAAAGAGAAGGCATTGAAAAGCTGACTCGCATGTTGCCAGAGGCAAGTCATAAAAGTACATCCTTTCATTCCACATTTAACTTTTAACAAGCCTGGTGGGATACGGGCCCCCTGTACAATGCTGGCAAATGCAGGCCTGGGGTGACAGAGTACAGGATATGATGATGCTAACCATGATGGGGAATTAAGCCATCACTATGGCCCAAACCTACAGACTGGGGAAAATCCAATCGTTTTAATTTGGTTCTGCCATATTTGATTTCTGTAAAAGCTTCATGTTGGCTTGGGATCTGGAAATGTGTCCTTCTTCAAATAGTTTTAACATTAATAATTTGCAGATTGAAATCTGCGGTTAACTACATTTTTCAGAGGGCATTTGCAGCTAGCAAAGGTTTGCACAACGATGCATTGCGACTGCTGGAACCAGACTGAGCCATAGAACAGATTTCCAAGGAAGTCAAGGAAAGCCAAGATGCAAGAGAACCCCAGATGAGGCAAAGAGAGCCAAGACGCCATTTTTAATACAAAGCCCAGCCTCCCTTCGCCTAGGCGCATTTACATCCGAAAACAAAATTAGGAACGTTTCCCAGTGGCCAAATAGTGAGCACCCTATAAAGAAGTAAATGACAGAAGATACATGTAATCGGTGTTAATAGGGGGGGAAAGTCAGGCTAAATACGAAGTAATGGGCATGCAGAGAGAACATGGAGAACATGAACTGCCTAAATGCCAGTTCCAAAGCCTGTTTTCTGCATTTCCATGGAAAACCTCATGTTAGGGAAATGACTTCTGGTCCTTCCATTTGGAAACTAAAAGAGGCCTCCTTGGAGCCAGATAAGTAACAACATCTCGTGATGTTATAAAATCACAATGCATTCTTTTCTAAAATATCTCAAAAAGTCTTACACAAATAGCTTTGTGTTAATCTGCACAGAACTCTCTGAGATACACATGCAGCCTTTTCTTGATGGAAGATTTCAATCACAGAACAAATAAGGACTTGCCAACAAGAGCCGGTAAGTGAAGACAAGATTAGGCACCGTGTCACTCAATTTATACAACAGACCTCCATCTTCCATCCAGTAGGCTGTGCTGTTTTAAAGTCAAGGGTATTCACAATATAACCACTTAGCATGTAAGTTTGAGGAGAATGATACACGTGTTTTTAAAACATCCCATGGAAGAAGATGAATCTTTCTCAGAATTACTCTAGGATTTGTTCATGTCAATGAAGTGTTTGATTTTTAAGGACATGGAGTCTCCCCTCAGCCACAACCTGATTGTATTGCATTTGTTACTCTACAGAAAAATTTCCCCACTGGGCCTTCAAAACAGAATTATTGGACTTCTGAGGCAAGATGGCAAAATAAAGTCAAAATTTGCTTTCAATATGTACACCTGCTTTGAGATATATATATATATATATATATATACACACACACACACACACACACACACACACACACACAAAACATGAAAAGGGAGAAGGACTCTATATTAGTTGAATAATTTTCAAGTTTTCTCTGTGATAAATTGAATTTCCAAGGAAAATTAGCAGCAGTTTGAAGCCAGATTACAGAATCTTCTTTCCCCAAAACCTGACAAATGAAAAAAAGAAAATTAAAACTAATCACGAAATATATCAGAGCAACAAGATGAAGTAGGAGGAACATTCCTAATGTCATTTGTTCTTAAGAAATGTGGTCAAAAGAGAGAGAAAGAGAAGATTCTAGAAACCACATCTTACATACACCAGAGCAGCAAGGAAGAGAAGTGAAAGGACAACACTCTCATGTTTTCTACTAATACCTCCAATTACCTTTTTAAAGAAGCAGCCTGAGCAACACATATCAACCCTATGACCCAGCACTTTGTATTTCAGATATTTGTTCCACAGACATGAATATATGCCCACAAACGGATTTGTGTAAGAGTAACTGTGAGAGCCAAACACCAGAAGCAACCCATCAAGTCCATCAACAGAAGAATGGATAAACAGATTGTGGTATAACCATAGAAGTGAATATTACTTAATCATGAAAAAGGAATTATATATGCAAAACTTTGAACTGGTAAAAGAAGTCAAACACAAATGAGGGCACACACTGTGATTCCGCTTACAATCAAAACTAATCCATGAGGATGGTGATTGGGAAAATGGTGGTCTCCACAGTGGCAGTAGGGAACATTCCGAGGACATGGGAACAGTCTCTATCTTGACAGTAGTTTGGCTCTCATGGTCGAACTCATCAACCCATACACTTAAGATCTGCACATGTGACTGTGTGTAAATTATACTGTGATTAAGTTTTAAAAATACAAAATAAATGAATAAAAGACGCAGCTGACAAAGCTGGCTAAGTGGATAACCCTGTAAAAAGATCTGGAACCCCTCCCCAAACACACACACACACACACACACACACACACACACACACACACACACCTCCCTACCACCACAGTGTGTCACAGGTTCAGAAATTTCTTTTGTCCAGCTTATTTTTTCCTGCCTAGAAAATATCTGGGATGACAAAACAGAACTATCAAAACCAATCCACTAAATCTCTAGCCATAAAGAAGGATTAGGAAGAAGGAAAAACAAAAGGGAAAATAAGATGATTTTCTGAGGAAAAAACACAGAAGGTCCCCATGGAAGCCCCCATACCTCTGTGAACCAATAGGCTATGGCCAAAAACTCAGAGTGGCCCCCTCTCACACTGACAAGAGTGAGTCAGGGCTGCTGGAGCAAATCAGGACAAGTGATCACCTATAGTCAGAAAGCAGTGAGCTTTCTGGGGATCACCTGAAATCTGGGATATATTTTGAAACCCATAGGGATAAGAAAGTTTCCCCACAGTCCTGGCTGGTTGGCTCAATGGTACAGCATTGGCCCAGCATGCAAACAGCCTGGGATGGATCCCAGGACGGGCACACAGAGAAATGACCATCTGCTTCTCTCCTCCACCCTTTCCCCCTTCTCTCTCTTCCTCTCTCACAGACAGTGGCTCGACGGTTCGAGCACCAGGCACTGAGGATAGCTTGGTTGATTTGACCACTGGCCCCAGACAAGAGCCACCAGGTGGATCCTGGTTGTGGTGCATGCAGGAGTCTGTCTCTATTTCCTTTTCTCTCACTTAAAAACATTTTTAATATAATTTAAAAAAAGAAAAAAGAAAGTTTCCTCAGATACATGGAGGAAACCCTCGCTCATGCATTTTCAATGGTCTTTCAGTGGACACAGAAACTGGACCACTGATAACTTTGGTGGACACAGTCCCTTTCAAGTTTTACTCTTCCTCTCCTCATGCTGTCAAGTCTAAGAAAGGCCTACTGAAGACCCAATCTACCCAGTGCTAAAAGAGCCTTCCAGGGCATGACAAGTAGGGAAAGAGCGGTTCAGGCCCCAAATAGGGAAAAGACAAAGAAAATTCATTAAGACCACACCACGACTGGAGGGTGACGGGGCTGCTTGCATCTAACATGAATCAAATGTAAAGACATGGCATGGTGCACTGGAACTGACAACTCTGCCTTAACGTGTGTCAAACATCTGAAATCGCAAAATGTTCTATAATACAGGTGTAAGATTATGGACAGTGAGTCATTGTACGCAACCAGTAAACACCTAATCGCATTATCAGCAGGTGACATGCGCAGTACTGACCCTGCCTTTGAACAGAGGCAGAAGGACAGGAGACAGAAACCTACATCTGTACTCTCCTCTCCCTTCCCACCTCTCTACGTCCTTATCGGACAGCTAATCAAAAAGCAGAAATAAGGGATGGGAAAAGGCCCTGGAACTTACCACAGCTCCAGTGTAATGGAAATTATGCAAAATAAGACCATAACAAATAAGTATTTTCCTGCATTAAACTCCTGATGTCACTGTACACTTGAACAGCTAGCGGAAAGAGTAACACACGCAGCGTGACTGCACTCTCTCATGCTTATTTTTTATTTAATTAGCTACAAGCAAACCACACTTTCAAAGGTGATGCTGACCCTATTTTTAACAGCAAATATTAATACAACAAAGTGGAGTTCACCAAATAAAAGCGGCAACTATTGAAATAAAATCGGTAGAGGTTTACAAAGTGAGATAAAAGGGAGACAAGCATCTGAAACAGGCAACCAGAACATGTGCCGTTCATATTATGGATTTTTATGTACTCTTGCTTTCTGTTATCCTAGAAGCATCTGTGCATGCTAAAATCTTATATCTTTTTTCCACTCTCATAATAATCCTATTTATTTTACCACGTCTTCAAACAAATTACCCCCCCCCCCAGCAGAGATCTAATGCAGTGAGCTTCATCCTTGGGGAGACTTTTTTTTTTATAAATTACAAAAAAAGTAAGTCATGGAAATATACTTGCTCAATAAAGAGACTTGTATTTACTTGTATTAATCTATTCCAGGTTCCAATATGGCTTTTCATTGGGTAAAGAGGAAAGAAGAGAGAGAAGAGAAGAGAAGAGAAGAGAAGAGAAGAGAAGAGAAGAGAAGAGAAGAGAAGAGAAGAGAAGAGAAGAGAAGAGAAGAGAAGAGAAAAAGAAGAGAAGAGAAGAGAAAAGAAGGGAAGAGACAAGAAAAGAAAAAAGAAAAAGAAAAAGAAAGGAGAGAAAGATTGACAAACCTATACAATTACTGTTGACACTGAAAATGAGTCACCACCTGAGGGATGTGTTGCTCCACTGCTCACTTGTGGGAAAATTCAGTGACAACTGACATTCCATCCAGAATGAAGAAAGTGCATGGCCCTAAACACTATCTAATTAAAATGCAAAATGACAGCTCCATTCATCAATTATTAAGTACTCAAGAGAGACAATTTAATAGTCCATAAACAACTCCAAGAAGAAAATGAGTGAGTACACAAAGAATTTAAATATAAAAACAATAAACTAGGCCTAACAATAACGTAAGCAGAACATGCCAATGGCTTGTCACCTAGTAAACCATATGCTCTGAGCCATGAACTGGGTCACTGAAAAAAACAAACCGAGCCTGCAAAGCACTACATTTCAAATGGAGAACAGTCATTCAAAACCCGAAGGGAAAACTCAGCATGTCTATCCAGGGTGCTCCTATTAGTGGTATTGTCAAATTCCCTCCTGGACGGCAGAGGTTGAGGAACATGGCTGACCTCTTTCAACAACGTTAGAGCTTTCAGCATCCCTGCCTAATAAACACATGTTCCCAATAACTCCCCCAATGAATAAGCCCCTTTCAAAAGAGAAACCGGACTCACATGAACACTAACCTCTTGATTAGAAGGCACATACTTAGCCAGTGGACTGTGAAGGTCTCCCCCAATTCGCATGCTTCAGGCTACATTCACAATCAATTAGTTACATCAAATCCCCTTTTGTTTCCCTCCAGTGACTTTTTGCCACCCTGTTACTTGACTCCTAAACAAATGCCTCACCTGGCTTTCATCCAGATTTCCTGCAAAGCAAGTCCCTCCCAGACGATGGGGAGCCAGCCCCTGTGGATGTGACTTGCTTTCTAGAACTTCTATAACATGGTAGATAGAAAAATGTTTTTTGCCCAGGGCAATCAAGGCATTTGTATTATTTGTTTAATTGAAGAAGCTTACTTGTTCCCTTTCCTCCTTTCTTTTTTTGGAGGGAAGGGGGCAAGAATAGTTTACTATTAGAATTTTTTACTTGGTATGGCTTTTGTATAGCCTATACAGAAAGAAGTTATGAAAAGATTCTGTTTTTCAGAAATACACTCAGAGCAATGGACAAAGACCTTCTGGTATCTGCCTTAATCATGGGTTCTGATGATGATGGTATTCCAGGATTATATCAGATCAATCCCTTTGGTACTTACCATGCCTGGAAGTTGAATCATGAATTTTTAAATATATTAAAAGAAGCTATTAAAAGAAGCTGAATAAATGTATTCCCTGTAAATGCTTGAACGCTTTCAAGGAACTGACAAAAACTTATGTTACATTAAAATATTGATAGTAATAGAAACTTTATGTAACCACTTAGTCAACAATTATGATGGGTTTTTGATGGATAGAGGAATACTTTGGCTTATTAATCACAGGGTCTTTTCCTCATGTTAGAGGAGATGTGACAAACCTAAGTGTACTTTTCACAAAGTCTTTGTCAGGCAGCTTTCATTCATCTACTCCGGAACTGCTCTGAAAAGAGCCCATTCAGCTAAGAACAAAAATATCCAAGTTATAATCTCAGTTTAGTCACTGAAAGCTACCTGACCTTAGGTATCTACCCTTGGCATCTCGGAAGGTCAGATTCTTTTCCTACAAAGCGGGTGATATTTGGTAATTCCATTTCTATTTCAAACTGTTACTAGTTCAGAGGACATCCAAGAAGTGACCTGTTGCTTTTAGTTACCCTTTATCCCATTCTCACTTTAAACAAGGTTCAAGCCCAACCACCCACACACGCTTCATTCCTGAAATATTCATGGATAGCTAATTATCCATTCTAACCATTCATAACTCCTAATGAATTCTTCAACACCCTAAGTTTCAGAATTTATCTAAATGTGTTTCTATTGATAATAATTTCAGCAACACTCCTGCCAGCATGTTCAACTACTTTGACAGTTTACCTTCTACTCCATTCCTCAAACTCAGGTTAAAGTAATGATTTCCTTTCAAGGGTCACTGAGCATTGCCAGGGAGCGTTACATAAATATGCTAATTGGGTCCATCCCAAATTTATGAGCTACAACTCCAGCTGCTCAGCAAGCCATTAATTTATTTCTCCTCTGCTCCCTTTTCCAGTGCCTATAAGTCATTATTCCAAATCTTCATCACTTACTTTAAGCACTAGACTCCCTGCTTCTGCCATCATTCTCAACAGACAACTGTCAGAAAAAAGAAAACAGCAGACTCAAGCCAAGAACTCCCTCAACTGCCCTCTTCATGTGTATTGGATCCATTCTTTCCATTCTACCTCCTGTAGTGGGCAAACTAGTATGAGTGCTGCTTCTTTTCCAAAGCAATACCTCCTCAGTGAATTCAAATGCAGCTGCTCTTACTATCTTCCAAAACTTTCAGTCCCATCTTCTGATTCTTTTACCAATGTTTTGCTTCTACTCTGGAGCCTTTTCTTTCCCCCTTCTGCTTGGGATATATGCTCAAAACTCTCCCACACTTTAAAAACAAATTCTCTTCCATCAGACTTTCTTGAGGATAGAAGGGTCTGGGAAATGCAGCTCTGGTTGAGCATCCCTAGTATGGAACCAGAAGCACAATTTTTGTTAGACCGTAAGTTGTCCCTCTCCCAACATCTCTCTCACTAGCTTCAGGGCTTAGTGTTCCCATCTCCTTTCAGCACGTCTTTAACAATGTAAGAGCTATGTTCAAAGATCCTACTTTTATTGCCTCTTCTTTTTGCTCTCCAAGCCCTGCTTGGAGATTATCAGTTCCATGACTGTACCTATCACCTCGGTACAAAACCTTTCACAGCTGTTAACTCCAGTCTTAACCATTTTTGCTAAGCTCCAATATCACACCTTCAACACTTTACTTAACACGACCATTCTGAATCATCCACAAGCAATTCAACATGGCAGAATCAGGATGCTTTTGGTTATAAGTAATAAGAAACTTCTACTTATCTTAGGCCATAAGTAAATGGACAGCCCCATGTAGCAAAAGGTAGGGCATGCCACAGACACTGTTGAGATGTCCCTCAAGGTGCTGGATTCTTCTCTTCGCATTTTTCTTGACTCTGCCCTCCTCTGCATGTTGGCTTCATCCTCAAGCTGATGGTGAGATGTAACAATTCTAGGTGTATTTTCAAACATAATGTCATCTCTAATAGAAATGTTTCACTTCCTGAAGATAAAAATTTTATAGAAGTCCCACTGAATGAGGCGCACACTTATTCCCATCCCAATTACTGGCAAATGAACTGAGATTACCATATTTAGCTTGGACCAGGGTTTCTCAACCTTGGAACTATTGACAGTTAGGGCTGGATAATTCTTTATTGTAGGGAGCTATTCTGTGCACTGTAGAATCTTTAGAAGCATCCTTGGTCTCTACCCATCACATGCCAGTAGCATTCTTTATTGTGACAAGCAAAAATATCTTCATATATTGCCAAATGTCCCCTGGGAGGCAAAAATTACTCCTGGGTGATGAACTACTGGCTTAGACTAACCATAAAATATCTTAGATAAGATGACCATCTTCTCTTTAGAAAAAAGACAGAAAACTAATGTTGACCAGACAACCAACAGTGACCATTACAACATCCAAAAATAAACTTGTTTTCTAGTCCCCTTCCCCAAAATCTCTTTCTCCTCCTGAATTCCAAATATTGATTAACATGTCACTATCTAGATTCTTAATGATCCAAACTAAGAACCCTAGGGTCATCTCGCTACCTTCCTAATTGCCCACATCCAATTGTCAACAGCTCCTATCAGTAGTGATGAAACATATTGTGATCTGTTCTCTCTTCTTCACTTTGTCACCTGAGTATTTCAGTATTTATGTTTCCTCCTGGACTCCCCTAAAGTTTTGAGCATTATCTTTTAAAAGGTAAATCAAGCCAAACATCCCCAAATTTTATTTTGCATTACCCACAAAAGTGAATTGAAATCTTCAGTCTATCATACAGGATCTTTAATGACTGATCCCTTGCCCACTGTTACACTCTGCTTATCTTATTTTTTATCACTTCAGATTATTTACTATTCCTAAAGTTGGACAAGCCATTTGATACATAAGTGACTTGTTCATGTTAGTCCTTCTGCCTGGAATGACCTCACCACTCAATTTATAATCCTCTTCAAGTCCTTGACACTTCTTATGCATTATTTCTTTTTTGGTGACTTCTATTCTCCCCATGAAAAAGTTAAGTACTCTAGCATGTGTATCCCCACAGTACTTTATAAAAAATATAGTTCTGATTGAAGCACTTAATACATCATACTTTTGCTTTATTAGGTCTGCCCAGCTTGATCATGGGCTACTAAAAGTGAGGCATTATCTCTGTATCAACAGTTTCTGGCACAGACTTAGAGCATAACAGATAGCTCTATATAAAGGGCTAACAAAAGGAAGAAATTGAATTAAACTGATTTCAGTGTATCTGCCAAAAAGTATAAGAAGTCTCAGGGGTTAAGTCCAATGAGTCAGCTAAAAGTATTTATCTCTAATAATAAGAAGCCAAATTATCTGAAAAGCTTTTATACCATATAAAATGTTAATAAATAAATACCTGTTTAATAGTCAGATAAGTAAAAAAAAAAAGTGAAAAATTAATGTGACAAATAAAAATACAGCAATGCCATCTATAAAGTCATTAAAATGTGAAGAGGGATGATAATGCCCACTTCTTTGCACGATTCAGAGAGGCTGAGGCCTGTGCACATTCCTGGAGACTGTCCAGACCCCACTCATACTTCACCCAAGGTGAAGGGTACGGGTGGGTCTCTGAGGACAGGAGTTAGAGGACTGTCTATACACTCCAGAAGGGGCCAAACTAGTGAAGTAACCAGGTCTGAAAAATTTCTCAAACACAAGAAGGAAGTTTTGTTGTTATTTTTTCTTTTCTTTTCTTTTTTAAAATAATATTTAATATTATTGACTGTATTCCCTATTCTGTACTTTACAAGCCTGTGACTATTTTTTTTAACTTTATTGAACTTAAAAATGGGATGACAACAGGTTTCAAGTGAACAACTCAACAAACCACCATCTGCCCACCACATTGTGTGCCCTCACCCCTAGCAACATCTCTCTCCGTCCCCTTCCCCACGCCCACCCACTGCCCACCACACTGCTGAGTCCATGCACCATGCAGACAGTTCTCCAGCAAATCCCTCCCCTCCCCCATCCAACCCCCTACCCACCCCACTCCCCTCCAACAGCCGCCAGTCAGCCCCTCGCATTCATGTCCCCATCTCCATCCCGTTTTTGTTTTTTAAGCCAAACCAGAGTTCCTGAGTACAAAACAAAGGATCAGGATAAATGGAGATATTCTAGGGAGAGTCACATAATGGATTTTAGTCTGTTGTTCTATTCCTTAGTACACAAGATGCCTGAGTCGAGGATAAATGTCAAGAACAGAATTTATAAAGGCCTATAAATTGGGAGAGCAATGTGGCAAAATGTGTTGAGGCATAAAGATACGTATTCTCTTTGTCACAGAGACCCAACTTTGGGATTCTTTGCCAAGCAAAGAATCAAGTATCCAGAAGAGGAACTATGTAAGCACAAAGATGTTTCTACGGCCTTCTTTATAAACAATAAAAAACAAAAGAGACCTACAAATTCAGCGTAGAAAACCAATTACGTCTTTTTTCATTCACTCATTTGCAATTAGCTCTGAAGACTATGTGGCATCTGTGAAAACGGGCAGAGATGCTTATGACACTGGATAATTATTTTTTAAAATCATATGTGGAGAGACTAAATATACTGCTCACAAAAATTAGGGGATGTTTCAAAATGAATATGAAGTGATAAAATATCCGCTAATTTTTGTGAGCAGGGTACATCAAAAAGAGAGAATGGCCCTGCCAAAGTGTTAGCGATTTCTAAATTTGTATTTCGTTATCTTCCAGACTTTCTACACTGCGGTTATGTTACTTTTCGGAAGTCTCATTTCAAGTTGGCAAGAGAACCACAGAGGCTGAGTCACAATGAAATACCATCCCTTCGCGCGCAACTCTGAGCACAGACAGCACAAGGCGTTCATCTTCCGGAAAGGCCAGAGTTGGGGTGGGGGAGGGTGCCGCCGAGGACGGTCTACACAGCCTGTTGGAGGGACTGGTCCAGTTCATCGCTTTCCTTGGAAAGTCCCAGGAGCTTGGAGTTCAACTCAAAACTGCAGTCAGCAGCGTCAGCAGCAGTGCCCCAAAGGTTACAGATCCGTGGACAGCAGTTTTTATGAGGTTTCACTAAAAAAATCTAAACGTAGCTGCTTCTGGCATCCTGACGGAAGCTTCAGTCATCCGGTCAGGGTGAAAAAGCAACTGTGATCATCTGGGGAACATCGCTGACCCCTCCTGTCCTTTGTGGGGACTTGAACTGCGTTAGCCTATTGACCATGGCACGAGGGAGTCAGCCTTCCGGAGGCTGCAGTTCCAAGGCTGCAGTTCCAAGGGCTTCCTCTTTTTGGTGCAAACCTAAAATCAATCTCTTAATTTCTTTAAAAGAATATAACGAGTGCCCCAATAGCACACTGCTAAAGCTTATGCCCAAAGTGAGATTCGTATAATAATGTTATAATGGTTCCCTGTCCTCTCTGTCCCTTAGACTTCTGTGTCACCCCGTTTGCCAGGAACAGCCCAGGATCCAATTCCCTTCTGTAACAGCGTAAAACTTCCACAGGCACCAAAAACGGAGGCAAGATCTTGATTCTTGTTGTCCTCTGGGTGTGGCGTGACTCTTTTGCCTTTAACTAACAGTCTAGTTTAATAAGGTGCTGAGCTGAAATTTCACTTTTATTGTCATTTCCTGCTTAATCAGCAGGAGTACAGTAATAATTGCTGCTAAGTGAATGCTCCACAGTGGCAGCAACTGAGTATTAGTGATGGGCATATAAAGAGTATAAATTATGAAAAGGGCAAAGCACATTCCCACACTGCAGAACTGGAGGCCGTTTACAGGGCTGAAGAGACATTACTTCTCCCCCACCCATCCTGTTTACAAGTGCAAAAAGATCAGATCGCTCAGAAACTCCTGTTTGCATTCAGGAAGTCTAAAATGGAGTTTACTGCCTCTTAAAACAAAAGCACTGCATTTCTGTAATAAAAAAAAATCATAGATAGCTATATGTCCATATGTAGATCATTGGATCGAATCCGAATTTCTTTTCATGTGTTCCCTTTCTCTTCTTTTTTAACTTTTTATCATTCTACTTGATTTCTCTAGATTGCAATTATCCAACTGTTGGCTTCAACATTTAACCTAATTTAAAGTTTCAAACAAAATAATTTATTTTTTTCTCTAATGTTAAACAATCTCTCTTTTTAGGTGTGTCCTTTTTTTTTTAAGTTTTTAAACCACTAGGTTTTGGGATAATTTGTTACGCAGCAAAAGCTAACTAATATAGCTGACCATACACATTCCTTAACAACAGTCCTGTTTCTTTACCCTGCTACTTTTCCTCTTACACGGTAGGCTAAATATTTCTCATCAATTTGATTATATTTTTCACCTCAGCACATAATACAAACTCTTATAGTGCAATGAAAATATTCTCCTCATTCCCAAAGTATTTGTCTTAACCACACAATAACGAAGGAAGTATGTAGACTTTCCCTCAAGAATCAAATTTTAAGATTATACTAATTCATATGGTTGTCACAGAATATAGAAACAAATCTTGTTCTATTCCTTTGAGAATTATAACCCACTACATGCCAGATATTTTACAAATCATATTTCCTTTCATCTTTTCTGAGAAAATAGGTTCATTCATGGCTTCATGTCTTTCTGATTCCAGAGGCTATGCTTGTTCCACTAAACCATACTGGCTATTTTCACTTTGAGAGTATGTGACTAAAACACCCTAATTTCTTTTTTTTTAAATTTTTTATTTTATTTTATTTTATTTTTTTAAATAAATTTTTATTAATGGTAATGGGATGACATTAATAAATCAGGGTACATATATTCAAAGAAAACATGTCTAGGTTATTTTGTCATTAAATTATGTTGCGTATCAGAGAAGATGGCAGCGGAGTAGGCGGATGCACAGACGCCCAGCTCTCATCACCAAACTGGAATACAAATCAATTTAGAAAAAATCAGCATGAAAAACCAACACTGAACTGCAAGAACAGCTCTCAAAAACCAAGGAGCAAAGAGGAAGCCACAATAATCCTGGTAAGGAGTGCCTGAATCTCCTCTGCTTACAGGAACGGAAGGGGGGGGGGGTGAGGCTGAGAGCCCAGAGAGGATTTCACAGAGGAAAAAGAGCAGAAACTACTGCTCACAGCCACTTACCTGGCGACCAGGGAGCAAGGTGGGTTGAAAAGACCAGCTTATCTCCCAAGTGGAAAAGACAGGGAGAGGGACAGACTGTGAGGGGCTAAGTATGCAAGAAACGAAATAAAAAAGCTGACTCATTCGTGCTGGAGGCGGCCATAGCTGGGGGAGGGACTGAACCTTTCACAAAACAGAGCTGAAGTGCTTCCGGATCAGAGATCTCCGGACATCTATCCAGCTCCAATCAGCACAACAAGACACAGCTGAAAACAAGAAGTGGGGAGGAGGGGCAGTAACTCAGGTCTCCATGGAGATCTGAGATACACCTCCCCCTACTGAAGCTGAGAAAAAACCCTGCCCCCAGTGAGATTAGTTGGTGGAAGAGACCTTCAGCGTCTCAGGTTACACCCACAGCATTCCTGGATACAGTTTCAAGGAAGCCCCCTGCTGAGATCAGTTAACAAGACTATCACCTGTTAAGAAAACAAACAAATCAAGACTTCAAAGCTGCCCAAATCCGAAAGTGGATTACAAATAATAGCTGATACCAACCCACGAAGACCTAAAAATAACACAACTGAAAACTGGAGGCAGACAACACCAAGCCTAGACTCAATCAACTCTACAAATAAAAAAATAAAAAAAAGAAGATGAGAAGACAAAGGAGTGCAATCCAAATGAAACCACAAGAGACACCTTCAAGAGATGAACTGAGTGATATGGAAATAAACTTCCAGATGTGGAGTTCAAAATAATGATTGTAAGGATGCTTAGGGATCTTAGAACAACAATGGAGGGGCAGTTTGAAAACCTAAATAAAGAAATAGCAAGTATAAAAAAGAATCAGTTGGAGACGACAAATACAATATCAGAAATAAAGACCACAATGGAAGGAATTAAAAACAGGATAGATAGAGCAGAGGATCGAATCAGCGAGTTAGAAGACAACTGGAATGAAGGCATGAAAGCAGAGAAGAAAAGAGAAAAAAGACTCAAAAGGTCAGAGGAAACTCTTAGAGAGCTCTGTAACAACATGAAGAGAAATAACATCCGCATCATAGGGGTTCCTGAAGAAGAAGAAAAAGAACAAGGGATAGAGACTTTGTTCAATCATATCATAGCTGAAAACTTCCCTAAATTAATGCAAGAGAAACTCTCACAAATCCAAGAAGCACAGAGGACTCCATTAAAGAGAAACCCAAAGAAACCTACACCAAGACACATCATAATTAAAATACCAAAGCTAAGCGATAAAGAGAAAATATTAAAAGCTGCAAGAGAAAAAAAAGTTATCACCTACAAAGGAGCCCCCATAAGGATGACATCTGACTTCTCAACAGAAACACTTGAGGCCAGAAGGGAATGGCAAGAAATATTCAAAGTAATGCAGAACAAGAACCTACAACCAAGACTACTTTATCCAGCAAGGCTATCGTTTAAAATTGAAGGAGAAATAAAAAGCTTCCCAGACAAAAAACAACTCAAGGAATTCATTACAACCAAACCAATGCTGCAGGAAATATTAAGGGGCCTGGTGTAAACAGATAAAGTGGGAAAAGAATACAGAAAAAAAAAAAAAAAAGGAATACACCTTTAAAGAAGAAAATGGCAATAAACAACTACATATCAATAATAACCTTAAATGTAAATGGATTAAATGATCCAATCAAAAGACATAGGGTAGCTGCGTGGATAAGAAAACAGGACCCATACATATGTTGTCTACAAGAGACACACCTTAGAACAAAAGACACACACAGATTGAAGGTAAAAGGATGGAAAAAAATGTTTCATGCAAACGGAAATGAAAAAAAAGCTGGGGTAGCAATACTTATATCAGACAAATTGGACTTTAAAACAAAAGATATAGTAAGAGATAAAGAAGGCCACTACATAATGATAAAGGGAGTAATCCAACAGGAAGATATAACTATTATAAATATCTATGCACCAAATATAGGAGCACCCAAATATATAAAACAGACTTTGATGGATTTAAAGGGCGAGATCAACAGCAATACTATAATAGTAGGGGATTTCAATACCCCACTAACATCACTAGATAGATCCTCAAGAAAGAAAATTAACAAAGAAACAACAGACTTATTGGAAACACTAGATCAACTCGATTTAATAGATATCTTCAGAACCTTTCACCCTAAAGCAGCAGAATATACATTCTTTTCAAGTGCTCATGGTACATTCTCTAGGATAGACCACATGTTAGGGCACAAAAGTGCTCTCAACAAATTTAAGAAGACTGAAATCATATCAAGCACTTTCTCCGATCACAACGGCATGAAACTAGAAATGAATCACAGCAGAAAAGCTCAAAAATTCTCAAACACATGGAAACTAAATAGCAGGGTGTTAAATAATGAATGGATTAAGAATGAGATCAAAGAAGAAATAAAGAAATTCCTAGAAACGAATGACAATGAGCATACAACAACTCAAAATTTATGGGACACAGCGAAAGCAGTGCTGAGAGGGAAGTTCATAGCACTACAGGCACACTTTCAGAAGCTAGAAAAAGCTCAAATAAATAACTTAACCCTGCATCTAAAAGAATTAGAAAAAGAACAGCAAGTAAAGCCCAAATGTAGTAGAAGGAAGGAAATAATAAAGATCAGAGTAGAAATAAATGACATAGAGGCTAAAGAAACAATACAGAGGATCAATGAAACTAGGAGCTGGTTCTTTGAAAAGGTAAACAAGATTGATGAACCTTTAAGTAGACTCACCAAGAAAAAGAGAGAGAGGACTCAAATAAATAAAATTAGAAATGAGAGAGGAGAAATAACAACTGACACAACAGAAATACAAAATATTGTAAGAAAATACTATGAAGAACTGTATGCCAAAAAACTAGACAACCTAGATGAAATGGACAAATTCCTTGAAACATACAATCTTCCAAAAATCAATCTGGAAGAATCAGAAAACTTAAACAGACCGATTACACCAAAGGAGATCGAAACAGTTATCAAAAAAGTCCCAACAAAGAAAAGTCCGGGGCCCGATGGCTTCACAACGGAATTCTACCAAATATTCAAAGAAGAACTAACTCCTATCCTTCTCAAACTATTTCAAAAAATTCAAGAGGAAGGAAGACTTCCAAACTCCTTTTATGAGGCGAGCATAATTCTGATTCCAAAACCAGGCAAAGACAACACAAAGAAAGAAAATTATAGGCCAATATCTCTGATGAATATAGATGCTAAAATCCTCAACAAAATATTAGCAAACCGGATCCAACAATATATGGAAAAAATCATACACCATGATCAAGTGGGATTTATTCTGGGGAGGCAAGGCTGGTACAATATTCGTAAATCAATCAATGTGATTCATCACATAAACAAAAAGAAGGAGAAAAACCATATGATAATTTCAATAGATGCAGAAAAAGCATTTGATAAAATCCAGCACCCATTCATGATCAAAACTCTCAGCAAAGTGGGAATACAGGGAACATACCTCAACATGATAAAAGCCATCTATGAGAAACCCACAGCCAACATCATACTCAATGGGAAAAAATTGAAAGCAATACCCTTAAGATCAGGAACAAGGCAGGGGTGCCCCCTTTCACCACTCTTATTTAACATAGTCCTGGAAGTCCTAGCCACAGCAATCAGACAAGAAGAAGAAATAAAAGGCATTCAAGTTGGAAAAGAAGAAGTAAAACTATCATTATTTGCAGATGATATGATATTGTATATAGAAAACCCTAAAGTCTCAGTCAAAAAACTACTGGACCTGATAAATAAATTCAGCAAAGTGGCAGGATATAAAATCAATACTCAGAAATCAGAAGCATTTTTATACACCAACAATGAACAGTCAGAAAGAGAAATTAAGGAAACAATCCCCTTCACAATTACAACCAAAAAAATAAAGTACCTAGGAGTAAACTTAACCAAGGAGACTAAAGACTTGTACTCGGAAAATTACAAAACATTGATAAAAGAAATCAAGGAAGATACAAACAAGTGGAAGCATATACCGTGCTCATGGTTAGGAAGAATAAACATCATTAAAATGTCTATATTACCCAAAGCAATTTATAAATTCAATGCAATACCAATTAAAATACCAATGACATACTTCAAAGATATAGAACACATATTCCAAAAATTTATATGGAACCAAAAAAGGACACGAATAGCCTCAGCAATCTTAAAAAAGAAGAATAAAGTGGGAGGTATCACACTTCCTGATATCAAGTTATACTACAAGGCCATTGTGCTCAAAACAGCCTGGTACTGGCATAAGAACAGGCATATAGATCAATGGAACAGAACAGAGAACCCAGAAATAAACCCACAGTTCTATGGACAACTGATATTTGACAAAGGAGGTAAGGAAATACAATGGAGTAAAGACAGCCTCTTTAACAAATGGTGTTGGGAAAATTGGACAGCTACCTGCAAAAAAATGAAACTAGATCACCAGCTTACACCACTCACAAAAATAAACTCAAAATGGATAAAAGACTTGAATGTAGGCCGTGAAACCATAAGCATCTTAGAAGAAAACATAGGCAGTAAGCTCTCCGACATCTCTCGGAGCAATATATTTGCTGATTTATCTCCACGGGGAAGTGAAATAAAAGACAGGATAAACAAATGGGACTATATCAAACTAAAAAGCTTTTGCACAGCTAAAGACAACAAGAACAGAATAAAAAGACAAACTACACAATGGGAGAACATATTTGACAATACGTCTGATAAGGGGTTAATAACCAAAATTTATAAAGAACTTGTAAAACTCAACACCAGGAAGACAAACAACCCAATCCAAAAATGGGCAAAAGAGATGAATAGACACTTCTCCAAAGAGGACATACAGATGGCCAATAGGCATATGAAAAAATGCTCAACATCACTAATCATTAGAGAAATGCAAATTAAAACCACAATGAGATATCACCTCACACCAGTCAGAATGGCGCTTATCAACAAAACAACACAGAATAAGTGCTGGCGAGGATGTGGAGAAAAGGGAACCCTCCTGCACTGCTGGTGGGAATGCAGACTGGTGCAGCCACTGTGGAAAACAGTATGGAGATTCCTCAAAAAACTGAAAATCGAACTGCCTTTTGACCCAGCTATCCTACTTTTAGGAATATACCCCAAGGACACCATAGAAGGGCTCGAAAAGGAGAAATGCACCAGCATGTTTGTGGCAGCAGTGTTCACAATAGCGAAGATCTGGAAACAGCCCAAGTGTCCATCAGAGGACGAGTGGATTAAAAAGCTTTGGTACATATATACTATGGAATACTACTCAGCCATAAGAAATGATGACATCGGATCATTTACAATAACATGGATGGACCTTGATAACATTATATGGAGTGAAATAAGTAAATCAGAAAAA
The DNA here is from genome assembly GCF_036850765.1 of Saccopteryx bilineata. Taxonomy (NCBI): domain Eukaryota; kingdom Metazoa; phylum Chordata; class Mammalia; order Chiroptera; family Emballonuridae; genus Saccopteryx; species Saccopteryx bilineata. The sequence goes on along the minus strand of NC_089491.1, from coordinate 293,002,523 downwards.
AAAAACTGAGATGAATCCATACATAGAAGGGACATAAAAATGAGACTCAGAGACATGAACAAGAATGTGATGGCAACAGGGGCGGGGGGTTGGGGGAGGGGGGATGGGGTGAAGAAGGAGAGAGGGGTTAGGGGAGGGGAGGGGCATAAAGAAAACCAGATAGAAGGTGACAGAAGACAATCTAACTTTGCGGGAGGGGTATACAGCACAATCAAATGTCAAAATAATCTAGAGATATTTTCTCTCAAAAAAAAAAAAAAAGAATTGGGAATAATCATTATGAATATAATTGTTATGCCTTTTGGAGGTAACCTTTACATACTGTCCACATAATTAAATACTAATGAACCTTAAAAAAAAAAAAAAATTATGTTGCGTACCCCTCGCCCAAAGTCAGATTGTCCTCCGCCACCCTCTATCTAGTTCTCTGTGCCCCTCCCCCTCCCCCTAACTCTCTCCCTCCCTCCCTCCCATGTCCTCCCTCCCCCCACCCCTGGTAACCACCACACTCTTGTCCATGTCTCTTAGTCTCATTTTTATGTTCCACCAATGTATGGAATCATGTAGTTCTTGTTTTTTTCTGATTTACTTATTTCACTTCGTATAATGTTATCAAGATCCCACCATTTTGCTGTAAATGATCTGATGTCATCATTTCTTATGGCTGAGTAGTATTCCATAGTGTATATGTGCCACATCTTCTTTATCCAGTCTTCTATTGAAGGGCTTTTTGGTTGTTTCCATGTCTTGGCCACTGTGAACAGTGCTGCAATGAACATGGGGCTACATGTGTCTTCACGTATCAATGTTTCTGAGGTTTTGGGGTATATACCCAGTATAGGGATTGCTGGGTCATAAGGTAGTTCTATTTGCAGTTTTTTGAGGAACCACCATACTTTCCTCCATAATGGTTGTACTACTTTACAGTCCCACCAACAGTGAATGAGGGTTCCTTTTTCTCCACAGCCTCTCCAACATTTGCTATTACCCGTCTTGTTGATAATAGCTAATCTAACAGGGGTGAGGTGGTATCTCATTGTAGTTTTGATTTGCATTTCTCTAATAACTAATGAAGCTGAGCATCTTTTCATATATCTGTTGGCCATTTGTATCTCTTCCTGGGAGAAGTGTCTGTTCATGTCCTCTTCCCATTTTTTTATGGGATTGTTTGTTTGTTTGTTGTTGAGTAAAACACCCTAATTTCTTAAAAGACTTAGCTATACTAAATTTTGCATCAACCTGTAGAATTAAAACCAAAATCCTTAAGTTTGTCTGTCTGTTTACTCCTTTGACAGCTAAGTGGGGGATGCAGCCGAACAAGGTGAACTCTTTTGCCTCCAGCATTCCCTTGAGCACTGACTCTCAGGGTGGACCCACCCACTTTCCTGACTTGTCTCAGAGGTCATGATAAGGGACTAGGCCACTTTCAAATACTCATTTATACATGTGCTTTTTTGTCAAACAAATCAGCCCTCACCTCTAAAAGTTCTCACTATTTCCAGCCTGTCTTCTAACCTACCATTGAAGCAGATAAAAGAGGAGAGAGGAGGAATGCAAATCAAAGCATGGAAATATTCATTAAATTTAAGATGCCAACGTATTCTCATCAGTGAGATTCACCCCTGGCTCTTGGTTACCCAGATTGTAAGCTTTCTGGACAAGGTCTACATCTTCCTTTATATTTTGACATGAAGGGTGTTCAGTCATTGGATGTTGAGGAATACTAACTAATACAAAAGTGGAAATTATGTCCCCTCCTCCCGGCTTTATGCGCATTCAAAAGAATTATCTCTTATGGCATTTAACTTGAACTTGATGTTTTTTCCTTGCTAAGGGCTATTAACATTAATATTGCAGCACAGAGGGGATTTTTGTTTTTCTTCTGATAGCCATCTTTCAACAAGTCTGGCTGCAAGTAAATGAGATCAGCATTTCAAGAGCCAACGATTGTGTGGCTCATTGTCTGTACTTGCTAAAGGTTACTTTCCCCGGAGTTTGCCTCCGTTTCTATCACTGACTCTATCTTGTAATGAAAATTAATGCCCTGATTTAAATGAATGATATGAAATATGATCTATTATGCCTACTGGCACACAGTATGTTTTGCCTCATTACTACATTCTTAAAGAATAATTAGCATCTCGGGGGATGAATTGGATATTACATATCCAACATTTGCAGCTACATTTAGTCACAGTTAGAAAACAGTGGTTGTATCCTTTCCACACACTAAGCCTCAGTTCTGAGTTTCAACAGTCCTGAAAATTGAAATTATTCTCTGGAGAGCAGGGACTGTGTTACTGATGAATCAGTTACAGGCTAATGAAGCCCAGAAACTTTCCACTTGCATGCTTATAATATTGACCCGATTGTCATATTTTTGCATTTATTTCAATGTTATTTAAACTCTTTTAACACCTCACTTAAGTTGATAAATAAAATAGAGAACTGATGCCATTGAACTGAAATATTTAGTCTCAAAATCTACTAGTGTTTAGTGTTTATGATATATTCAGATATCAAGACCAAAATTAGGTCATTGCTTAATTTATTGGTGAGTTCCCTCATATATCATATCAACATTTAGAATTGTGTTCCTGAAACATGTATAATCCTGTTAACCAGTGTCATCCCAATAAATTCAATAAAAAGAAAATTATTTTAAAATATATCAATTTCTATATATTTCAGTTGGATGTGGAAACTGAAATACAGTTTTAATGGAAGTTTAATGCACTTTTACCTTTATATATTGGTAACTTACAATTTAAATATTAACCTAAAATGTCATTTATTCATTAATTTCAAATAAATTTAAATCAAAAGTTAACTGCATGAAATAGATCTCACAAAGTCTACTCTTATCAAAAAATACAGAGGATTATTAGAGGACAAAATAGGGTATAGTAATCCTTTGTTATCAGTCCCTTGGTCCTATTTCTTTTACTATTTCTTTAGTTCTCTAATTTCTATTTTTCTCAGATCTGCTAGGATTTTTGTTTCCTAGTCCCTTAAAATATTTTCAAGCTCATCTTATTTCTGTTAAGAAAAAATGGTGCTTTATAGTCGGACAAACCGAAAACCTCGCATTTTTGTGGGTCTGTTTTGGCAATTGATTGTTTTTGCTGGTTCTTGTCCTTGGTGCCTGGCTCCCCTGTGTCGCTTGGTTAAATTTTTCAGTGTTTTTCCCATTTTACTCATGGAACTGTTTGTGGGAATTCCTGGAGGCCTGGAGTTTTCATTGCCTTCCAGCAGGCACACGTGGGGCACTGCCAGTTCCGCACCCCGAGTCCAAACCCACACCAGCCATTCTCCGAATAGCCAGGGGGGTATTTAAGCTGCATATCCTTGACAGCACCAGTGTGGGGCTACACATTCTCAAAGATTTATTTCTTTTTGGTATGGGTCTTGTGCCCTCTTCTACTCAGCACTAACGTGACTCCTCTTCAGTCCCCTGGGGTGGGTGGGAGGAGAGTAATGACTTCCCATTCACCCTTAGCCTGAGAGTTTATAGCACAGTCCTTGGGAAATCAGCTTTCCACAGGGAGACCTCTTAGACTCCCTATGTGGGTACCGTGGGTGGGCCCTGACTCAGTAACCAGGTTCTGCGACCTAAAATAATACCTGGCCAGTGTCCTCAAGCAGAAGTGGCTTCAGTGCTCCACTGACCTGTCTGGTTTCTCATTTTCCTCGGAGATTTTGGCCAGGCGATTTCTTACTATTTTTTAGTTTTCTGATGCTTTTAAGGTTACATTCGTGTTTGTCCCAGCTTCCTTCACTCTTTTCAGGGGCAGAAGTGGTCTGAGTATCCTATGCTTCCAGAAGTAGAACCATCCCCATGCGTAACAAGCCTCAGGAAAGCAAACATATTCCAGGTGTCTGAAGTGTTTGTAATAATTGTATCTCTTAATCACAAGGAACAAACAGAGCTCAAGCTACCGCACACAAGCGAGGGTACTTATGAGGACAGGGATGCACAGGGCTGCAGGAGTCACTGAACAATGCAACCCACAGGAAGAAGAGGAGGGGCCACACAGAGACAGGAAGAACTGGAAACAGTAGAAGACCCTCTACCTCATAGGGTCCCAAACATTCTAGAAAGGCTCAGAATTACATATAGGCTGTTAAAATAGATTGCTGGGTCCCACCTGCAGAGCTTCTGATGAAGAGACTGAAAACTTGCGTTTCTACTAAATTCCAAGGGGTTGCTGATGCTGGTCTGGGGACCATCCTTTGGAATCCACCGCTCTGCTGTATTGCTGTTGAAGAAGGAAGGATCTGGAGCTACAACACAGAGATCCCCAATCCAGTTCGCCATCTACCAGACGTGTGACCCTAAACATGTATTCTACCTCTCCACGCCTCAGGTTCCTGTCTCAGCGACTCAGGCCCCTCATCTGTAAAACAGAAAACCTGGCAGTACCTACCTCAAGGGGTCCGTTGAGAACATTTTTTAAAATTAATTTATTTATTTTTATTAAATGAGAGGCAGTGAGGCAGAGATAGATTCCCACATGCGCCCCTACCGGGATCCACCCTGGCAAGCCCCCTACCAGGCAATACTCTGCCTGTCTGGGTTGCTGCTCTGTTGCTTGGCAACCAAGCTATTTTAGCACCAGAGGCAAGTCGATGGAGCCATCCTCAGCATTCAGGATCAACTATGCTCGAACCATTCAAGCCATGGCTGCAGGAGGGGAAGAGAGAGAGATAGAAAGAGAGAGAGAGATGGAAGGGAAGGGGAAAAGCAGATGGGCACTTCTCCTATGTGCCCTGACCAGGAATCAAACCCAAGACTTCCACATGTCGGGCTGACACTCTACCACTGAGCCAACCAGCAAGGGCCAAGAAGATTAAATAAAACAAAAGATATAAAATGCTCAGAATAGTGCCAATATTTAGCAAGCACTTGGTAATATCAGCTATTATTATTATTATTCACTTAATTTAAATAAATCATATTTCAGCATTTATTTACCTTTTTGTATATGTCCAATTTTGCTTCCTATCACTACCTTGCTTCTCTCTCTCCCCCCCCGCCATTTTCTTTCTCTGATGCTCTTAAAATATTCTAGCATAGCCTCCTGACCTTCAGTTAACATGACACTTTTAGACTAGACTCGCTGTCCCACATCATGACTCTCTAAATGATGATTTCTGTATTTCAAATCTTTTAAGTTTATTAATGACTATTACATACTTAATTCTTAATTATACTTAAAGTTCTTAAATACATACTTAATTCTGTCCTTCTCTCCCAGTTTAAATTCCTAAGAGAGTCTCTGAATAGTCTAGATTACCATTCGCTGCAAAGCCACCTCACAGATTACTAAGCATTCCATGAATTCACTGCCCTTGGACCAGGTCACAACCCCTGGCTCAGGCACTGTGGAGCGGCAGGATAAAAGAGGGTGAGCAGAATAAAATGAGGCTGCCCAGGGCTGCTTTTCAAGCAGTGACTATGAACGAGGAAGATCCACTTACAAAAGCCTGGGCATGTGGCAGACATCATGACTGAAGTGTCTAAGGATCATTATAGGCTTAAAAGATAGTAAATGTTGTTGCTCAATCTGTTCTCATTAAAATGAAATACTGTGATTAAACTTCCTGATATCAAATGACTTATTCTTTTTATAGAGATCTTATGCAACTTTATCTGAGCTCTCATGTCATGTACTTCACACATGTTAAGACCCCTGGAAGTTGTCAGCAGTAAGTACAGCAGAACCTCTGTAAGTGGGTGGTAACAGACAGGGGAAGAAGCTGATCCCATCTCAGGGGGGAAAGTCTACTAAGTGTGTATTTACATTATCTGCTTTGATAACAATACTAGTCAGGGGGTATGATAAAAGGGATAAATTATAGAGACTGTCTAAGGGAGTCATGTTCAAATAAAAATCCATAATAAATAACCTGAAGAGCACAGTCAATATCAATACAGATGAAAACAACCATCCAATTCCTTCTAAAACTGGCACCAGAGAATAATTTTATATTCAGTAGTACTCGCTTGAAAAACACCATCCTGAAATATCCACCACTACAGCCTTAATGTCTTGCAGAAATACTGGTTATGGATCTATCATCTCATAGATGACCAAAATTTTTACTGAACCAATTTGTAATGTTGAAACATTACAAGCAAATCTTTTATTTTCTCCCTAACCAGCCCTCCACTTGACCATGCAAGGAAGTAGAATACAGTGTAGGTTTCTCTTCTCAAAATGTCCATTAACACAGCATGTTGGTATATACGTATATTTCCTGAATTCATCTTAAGGGATTCCATCAGTTGATTCAAGAAGTAAGAGAGCTGCGAACTATTCTTAATTGCACACATTTGTTTCCCATTCAGGAAACTCGCTAGACCGTTATCCATGGACCCCTCACAGGGTTAACATCCATCTCCCAGGTCCTAGGATATAGTTTCTCTTCCTGACCTGAATAAACACTTGCACAGTCACTTTTCTACAGCTATTTTTCAATTATGGGACGCTGCCTTATCATTTGAACTTTAAAATATAAAAGAAAGAATGTTACAAATATTATAGCTCATAAAACTCAGAACATGAGTAATTGGCCAACACAGAGAACAAGGTGTGAGTGACGTAAGGTAGATGACACGATCTCTCTGGAAGCCTTACCTTTCTCATCTGTAAAACAGGGATAACAAAGAACCTACCTCAAGCCAAAACTGCGAGAGTTAAATGAGATATTGCATGAGAGGACTCAAAAGAGTATCTATTTTTCAGAAATATAAGTTTCTTTCCTTTTTTTTCTACAATATAAAACAGATAACAGAGCCTTCATTAAAATGTGACATAGCTGGCCCTGGCCAGTAGCTCAGTTGGTTCGAGCGTCATCCCAACATGCCAGGTTGAAGGTTCAATCCCCGGTCAGGGCACATACAAGAATCAGTCAATGACGGCATGAATGAGTGCAACAACAAATCAAGGGTTTTTTTTTTTTGTTTGGGTTGTTTTTTGTTTTTTGGGGTTTTTTTTTTTTTCTATCTCTCTGTCTGTTCTCTCTCAAAAAAAAGTTTTAAAGAATTTTTTTCTAATTTTCTTTAATGTGATGTAGCTCTTATTTTTATAAGCTTTTAAGAAGAGATACTGAAAAGTTCCTGGAACAGCTATCATGAACTTACTCCAAAAGTTAATTAATATAAAGGGTCAGATTTCCGCAAACAGAAGAGGGAGCTCCCATAAAGAATATATCGTTGCAGACAAAATCTTTTTTGTGTCTCTACTTTTGACTTCATTATTCTGATCCTCCTTCAAGCCGGTCCTTTGAGCAACTGAATCCTCGTTTTTGGAATCTGCTTTTGTTTCTCTGTTCTCCTGGCCAGCTCTTAACCTCACACCGCACCCTTGGAAATTTCCCTGAGGCCTAAATGCATCTGGGCGGTTGTCAGCCTCGTTCTGGCTGCCCCGCACAGCTTTCAGGCTCTCGGGTGTCCGATCTCCAATCTGGTTATCAGCTCTCCTCCACATTGTGTTGCAGAAAATGGAATCTTTCCAGGGATCAATTTACCAGTATCCCTGGGTTTGGGGGCCTCAGGACTGCCAGACTCAATGCTGCCCTTTGCGGACAACCTCACCCAGAGGGCATATCTCTGTTCTTCTCATGCCCCAAGCCCTGTTCCTTAACCTGTGGGCTGTGACAGCTGTGAGTGCAAGTACAGGTGATAAGGGAGTGCACCAAGGGAGTCACTCTGTCATCTGAGGAGGACAAGAAGGAGGTGGATAATAACATTAGAGGGAAGAACAGAAATTGCTTTAAAAGTCCATAAGAGTTTTGCATAAACAGCTTCAGTATTAAAACATTCCAGATCCTGTGGTTTTAACCAACCTGTAAATCTCTTCTACACTTAAAAGCTTTCAATTTAGACTCCTGGGGTGTTTTTCCTTTAGGATATGGCTGACACTTCTATTATCAGGGCCAAAAAAAAGGATTCACTTAATTACGTACACTATGCTGATGGCCAACATTGCCGAAACCCATCTGTTCTGTCTTGTGAGTCTCTCCACCTGACTTGACCCCTAGGAGGGGAGGGATTTCCTCCTCCTCTGATTCACTGACAGACTGAGAGCACAGCAGCTTCTATATGGTTCCCCACTTCTTTTACTTATTAGGAATCATGACCATGAGAACTAAAGTTTCAGCATTAACCTAAACGAACAGAAGTACAAATTTCATTCATTTCAATTGCACCTGTGTGGAAGCAAACTATGAGCACCGTAACAAGTTCAAGTACCCGGAAGATGTGCACTCAGAACTGCCATGTCCGCTCAGGCGTCTGGAAACGTAAGAACAGCATCACCACTGCGCATCTTTTCCTGATGAAACTAGAACTTCTTAGAAACAAATTCTTGCAGTTAAAAAAAAAGTGCAGAGACAAGGAAATCCCCTTTTAAAAATTATAATGTCAGTCATTCTTTTCCAGATGGGATTAAAGTGCAGAACAGAGTTTAAGTCTTCCCTTAAAAACAGAGGAAATCATTGTTCTTGATACTCTTCTCTCTTTTTCCCAGGAGTACAAATCACACAGAGTATTCCACATGGGAACTATTCGGGCCTGACCAGGCAATGGCACAGTGGATAGAGCATCGGACTGGGATGCAGGAACTCTTCGGGGGCCTCCAATGGGTGAAGCCGAACGCCTGCTGCAAGGCTGTCTAAAGAGGGAAGCAGGCCGGGCAATCTTCCTTATACACAGCCAATTTTACAGGTGGATCCTGTTTTAAGACATGCCTTTATATTTCTCACTATTTATTCTTTTTCTCTGGCTACAACACTTCAATTTAGCATATTTAGAGATTAATGATATGGGACTTACAATTTTATTAACAGTCCAACATATCTCTCTTAAAATTCCACCTGAACATCGCATCCTCCTGGTCATGTACTTCTTTAGTTTCTATGTGTCCACAGTCAGAAGCCTCTCCCCATGAACCCGCTCACTTCATGTTGAAGCTCGTACATCTGCCAATCAAAGAGCACCACCACCCCATCTGTCTGTCTGACGTTCCCCAACTTCGCCATCTCCTCTTTGCCTCTGACTCTCCAACATGCTTTGTCTCTCTCCCATCACCACTAATCAACGCAACGCACCTTTCTCTCCAGCTACACCTGCCAGCCCTTCTACCAGGTCTTGTTGCAATGCCCCTGCTGGGGGAGATGTTTCCTGGCTCCTTGTCTCAGCCCCACATCACCTGCCACTAAAGACCAGAGAAAGTAATAGGCAATAGGGAGGTGGAAGAGTGTGATGACTAGAAGGTTGGATTCAGGACATGAGTCGTAGATTTCAAATCTTAGATCTACCATTTACTAGCTGTAAGGCTCTGAGCAGGGAAACTTCACCTTTCTGGGCCTCCATTTCCTCATACATGAGATATAAATATAATGATACTTACTTTGCAGAATGCTGAGGATTAACTACGTTAATGCATGGAAAGCACAGCAGAGCCTGATGCATAGTGACTATTCAGTAAGCATTAGCTATTACTGGTATTCCCCAATCCTGTTGTATGGTTCTAGTATAGTTCTTATAATTATTTTTATAGTTATAATTATTATAATTCTTATTTTCGTAATGTAATCCTCCAAACATTATAGCTCTGATAAGGGAAAGAATCTTCCCTGGCTTATTAATTACTACATTCTGAGCACCAATTACTACCGCATAAGGCACAGAACAGGCACTCAATAAACTTTTAATGAATCAACAAATAAGTGAATTATTGTCAGACAATGAGTTCAATTGTCCATTTTCTGGAATTGTACCTCTACAAGTGTCCGTGTCCTCCACTTACAACTATAGGGGTTTGACTGCTCTAGAATTAGTTCTTGATTTCTCTCACACTGAGTTCCATTGTGCATTTGACCTTTGAGTCTGTCAGACTTGAGTCCGCACTGTGAATACTGTATCTAACTTGATGATTTGACTCCTGGACTAAACTTCTAGATTCTTAGACTTGCTTGGTGTTTGGTGTTGGCTTTTTTTCTTGGACTGTTGATCGATCTTTGTACCCTAACTATTCATAAGCAGTACCCTGCTCTGGGTTACCACCTGGACAAGCATTTTCTCACATCTAGTCTATTTCCTATTCCCACCAATAATTAAGGAAACTTAAGATACAACACCCCAGAATATGACTTTGTCCACCTACTTGGTAGAAAAGAAGAATTATCTGTTCTGAATATCAATTAGAATACTCCTGTTACTTTCTCACTGTCATAGTATCATGACAACTGGTGTTGTTAAAAACGACTCAATTCAATACGCTCAGTATCACTTTCCCCTTTTGTGATTTATTAGTTGTAATGTTTTAAAATCTTTCATATTCATAACCCCATCCCCTTGACCATAACATGCAAGAGAAAATGTTTCATACTAACAAAATTATAGAATGATATTGGTTGGTTATATACAAGTCTGTATCCAAGGTACTAAAACAGTCTTATTTCATCTGTTCATTAAGACATATGCACTGAACTCCTGCATGAAAATAAATACATCATATTCTGTGCCTTTAAAAGTTCACATGTTAGTAGGTTGAAATAATAAATTTAGGTTAAAATAATACTTCACATTGATGTAAAAGCATAGTTTTCCAAATTTGCTCAACAAACAACAACAACAACAAAAAAAAAATGGTGCCATTATGACCTTGGAGAACAGCTGCTAAAGTCATCTCTCTGGAAGAATATATATTATTTCTATTAAATCTCCCTGAATAGAAATAGAACATATCCAAAAGGGCTTTCTCTCCTTTGATCCTTCAGTTTTAGGTCAGGATATGGTCAAATAGAATAACGTCCAATTCATTATAACACCCTGGTCTTAACATACCAGGAAACATTCCTGGAAAGGAAGGGAAATTCAACAGCCATAGAACTGATCCCTCCACCAACCTCCTCATCTGTAGAGTGCACTTCACATCACTACTATGGTTATAACAGCGAAGATATGTTCATATTGGCAAAATGGAAAGAAGAGGAAAGGGAACATTCTCAAGTGGTTATAATCATAGACAGCACAAAAAAACAGGTTCCAGCCAAGTTATGTTTACATGTCTGCATTTTTCTTCCAATATAGCCATAGCCTGTTATGAATAGATGTAATTTGTGCTACTAAATCTCCAACTGTGGCCTTCAGTAATGTTTCTATTTTGCTTTGTCATTAAGACATATCCATGCAACACTGCTAAGTTAGTCTGGAGTTAGGAAACAGGAACCCCTGGGTCTGATTCTCACGTGCACCATTTGTAGAGCTCGTGGACAAGTGCTTAATCTCTGATAGTCTTCTACAAAACAGCAATAAAATAACAGCTACTTTACAGATTTGCTTGAGGGATTTAAAAAATACATGAGCTGCCTAACAAATTTTAACTCTCTATTTACTGAGTCAGAAGTTATTTTTTTTAAAAGGAGAAGGAGGAATAAGAGGAAAGGAAAGAAATAGAGAAAGAATAAGTGGTAGAGGAGGAACAGGAAACAGAAAAGGAAAAAAAGAAAAAGGAGAAGACAGACAAATGAACAGGTTTGGTCAATCCCAATGTCCTCAAGCATGGAAACTGTAATAGCTATAAGATTAAACAAATGAATTACATAAGGACATAAGCTGGTGGTTTGCTTGAGATGCTGGGTATAAAAGAATAAAGAATGAATTGATTTTACAAACTTAAACAGTGCTGAGACAGGGCATGGGCCTGTGGAGAGCAGGCCTGGAGAAAACGTTTATCTTCCAACAAGCCAAGTTCCAGTCCAATGCCACAACTGCCAAGGAGTGTTGAGAAGTGGTCGTGAGCTAGCCTAAGGCCATTTTCAGGACTACCACATCTATCAGTATTTTAAATAAGGATGATTTTACTGTTTGTAATTGACCCATCGATTCAACCAATGTTTAATGGATGCTTGCCCTCCAATTCTGCCCTCAGCACTCTAGAGTCTAGTAGAGTAGACATGATAATATTCATAACTAAAATGCAAGAAACATTTTAAATATAGTAAGAAATTGTTATTATGTGTGTGTGTTAAATATAATAAGAAATGCAAATAAAATACAATAGGAACACTAAAGAGGAAAAGTTACCACTGGGAGCAGTTTGAAAGGCTGTCTGAAGAAAATAATATTAATTCAGTCACTCATGCATGACGCAAATATATGGCATTTTCCCACATGCCAGATACTAGTTAGAGTCAGGAATATATCTGTGATCTACACAGATGAAACTTATACTCTAGCAGGCATCACCAAACTACGGCCCGCGGGCCACATGCAGCCCCCTGAGGCCATTTATCCGACCCCCTGCTGCACTTCCAGAAGAGGCACTTCTTTCATTGGTAGTCAGTGAGAGGAGCACTGTATGTGGCGGCCCTCCAACGGTCTGAGGGACAGTGAACTGGCCCCCTGTGTAAAAAGTTTGGGGACCCCTGCTAGAGGAAGAAAACAATAAAGAAACAAATACATATATAATAATCATTTTAGATAATGACAACTGTTTTTGAATAAATTACAGTAAGGTGCACCGATGGAGAACAATTTGGTGCAGCAGGGAGCAGCTTCAATGTAGCCAGGAAAGACCCCTCTGAAATTTTAGCATTTGAGCTGGTATCTGAAAACATTCTGGGCAGAGAGATGTGTAAAGACCTTGAGATGAGAATGAGCTGAGCATAACAGAGCATTTGTAAGAAAGCTGAAACCAACTGGAAAAGGTAAGGGTCAGGGAAGAGAGCCCAGAGAGGTGCTCAGGGTCCAGTCACATAGGAACCACAGGAACTTGCAGGGCACTTGAAGAAAGGTACCATTTAATTTGGAATCTATGGGAAGCTGTTGATAGGTTTCTAATGCAGTTTACTTCTATTTTGAAAAGATCTCCATGGCTACTGTATTCGGAAGCATGACAAGCAGGTGGAAGTTATTACAGAAGTTAAGAGAGATGACCGTAAGTGGATACGACTGAGAGAAATGGGCAGAACTGTGAGTGTGCACTTGCGCACAAAATTGTCTGACTTGACCATCTAGAATACTGGTAAAGGAAAAGGCAACTGGAAGTGAGCTAAGTAAAAAACAATTCACATTCACTGGTCACCTGCTATGTCTAGGGACTCTGTATAGATTATTCCATTGAATCTTCACAATAATTGCAGGGGTGGATATTATCATCATCCCTTCCCTTTTTCTCCCCTAATCACAGTGGACGATTTCAGTATACTGTACCTCTACCACAAATGGATAGGGCAAGGAAATAAAAATAATTAGGAATGGACTGGAACAATAGCACTGTAGACATACTCTGTAGCACTTAATATGTGCCAGACGCTATGCTAAAGACTTTCAATATTCAATATTTTAACCCTGAAAACAACTCTATGAGAAGATACTATTGTTATGCACATTATACAGATGAAGAAACTGAGGATAGAAAGGTTATGCCCAAGTAAACAGAGGTAGTAAGGAGCAGAGCCATGACAGAACCCCAGGCAGTCTACTCTAGAACTTAGGTTCTCAACCACTATGTTATAGTGCCTCTCTATACAATATAATTAACAGGTTTATTTAAAATTATGTAAAGAATCATATAGCCAACAAGCAGAGAATACTCGTGTGTTTCAAACACATTAAACATATTTTAAAAATAACTGAAAAACAAATTCACAAAAAGGTCTCAACAATTTTTAATAGAAAAAAAATCATATTTGGAAACTAAAAACCACTGTAACAGATGGTTAAAGTAGAAATCATAATAAAAATTGCAAACTATTTAGAACTGTATGACCACAAAAATACAACAGACCAAAATCTCGACGTGCAAAGCGCTCAAGAAAATAGATGTATGAATTAAAATTAAAAGCCTTATATATCTGCACTATAAATAATAAAGGTAAAAATAAACATTTAAATTTAAAAGTTAAAAAGAGACAACAGAACAAACTAAGGAAAGTAAAAGCTAAAAATATTTTCAATAGGGCCATAAAGTAAGAAAATAGAAAACAAAAAATTAGAGATGATAAAAAAAATCAGGGTGTTTTTTTTTTTCTTAAAATTGACTAACTAAACAGATCATGAGAAAAAGAGAAGGCACAAGTATATAACATTGGAAACGAAACACAGGTCATTGGTATAGTTACACTTCGGTTAAGCTTTCTTCACAGCTTCGTTATACTGACTGCTATTTCAAGGGGCAAATATTTAGTTTAACCACCAAAGGTGATGATTAGAGTTTTTGAAGAGGTATTTTTATTTTTTAGATTAAATAATTTAATGTATATTCCTAATTTTCTAACAGTAGTTTGTTTCTTTGATAATGAATAGCTATATAATTATACCAAATGCATCCACTGAGATTATATTATTTTTCTCCTTTTATCTATTATGATACATTATGATTATTTTCTAGTGTTATCTTTTTAATCTTGGGATAAAAATAACCTGATCATTACATATGTCCCTTTTATATATTGCTGAGTGGATTTGTTAATATTCATTTAGAACTTCTGCATCTAGATTAATGAGGGAAGGCAACTTATATTTTTCTTTTGTTATCATCTTTATGAGAGATCTGGTACCAGGGTTATGCTAGCTCATAGAAAGTGTTCCTTTTTTTATTCTATTGCCAGAAAGTAGTTCTGAAAAATCATTATTACTTTTCCTTGAATACTTGGTAAAGCTCTCCTGAGAAATCATCTAGGTTTAGAGTTTTCTTTGAAGGCAGATATATGTATTAATATGAAAAAAACCTTCTTTTAAAATGAGAGAAACTTTGACCCTGGCTGGGTTGCTCAGTGGATGGAGTGTCATCCTGGTGCACTGAGGTTGTGGGTTCAATCCCCAGTCAGTGCAGATACAAGAAGCAACCAATGAATGCACAACTAAATGGAACTAAGTGGAAAAATGAGTTGATGCTTGTCTCCCTCTCTCCCTCCGCCCCTCAAATCAATGAGTAAATTTTAAATGGGAGAAAGTTAATGTGGGAAAAGAATATTCAGACAAGGAAAAGTGTGAAGATAAAGAAGTGACCTGTCAGTAATATGGCGGACTAAGTTGACATGGAAGACACTCCCCCTTACAAAACAGAAATGCTGGATATAAAATTAAATTTCCTTTTTACAAAAAAGCCAAGCTCGGGTGATAATAGAGAGAAATTTCCTAACTACTTAAAAATAAAAAGGGAACTCAAACCAGAAGTAAACCAGTTGTCACCATGGCAGCAAAAGAGGGTGTCAGTTCCTGCTATGAGGTTTGGCTGCTAAGATTTTAATGTCCATGTGAGCACAGTTTTCATGGTATCAGCTTTTCGGATCAGAGAACTACAATAGAGAACCCTGTTTAAAGCCAAGCTCTATCAGTGAAATGGGGATCAGGAAAAATTCCTCACACTAAGCCAGAGGATTGGCAAGAAACCTGCCATCTATCTAGGTCTCTAACGTGGGAAATAAATCTCCTAGAAGTTGAAACACTAAGCCAGAAACGGAAGGGTTAGAAAGAATAATACTAACTGTGTGGTGCAGGTATTTAAAGCCAAACAGCCCACATGCTAATTTTAGGACCCCAACAAAAACAAATGCAACACCCTGCTGTAGAAATATCAGTAGTACACAAGGTGACTACCCTAGACTCCCTGCTGAAGATGCATTCATCGTGAACGTTTAGCAACCACACAAGAAAACAAACCACAATGAGAGAGATTTAGCAGATCAAACAGTTGGGAGAATCTGTACCACTTTCCAAGGTAGAAGCAATACAACAATATTAAAGAAACTATCCTATCTAAGAGCATGTGATACAAAATAAAATAGGCAGATTTGAAAAAGAATCAAATGAAACTTCTGAAAATAAAAAAACTATGGTTATTGAACTTGAAAATTTAATGGATGACATAATAGTCAATTCGAGCAGAAGAGAACAGCATGAATGATTTGAGGAAATCGCCCAAAATGCAGCAGAGAGAAAAAATATGGAAAATATGAAAGGAAGACAAAGAGCCTTGGAGAATAGAATGGGGAGATTCATAATACACTCAATAGGATGTTTTGAAGGGGACATTACAGAATGAAGAAATGTTTGAAAGATAAAAATTATCCAGAATTGAATACAAACTTAAGTCCTCAGGCTGTGGAGACAAGCAGGAAAACAGATTCAAATCCATGCTTAGACACTAGGTCAGAAAATGAAAAACATAAGAGGTCATCTTAAAATAGAAAGAAAAGACAGCCTTGCCTAAAAAGATGGAAATAATACTAGAAGGCTTCTCGTCACCAATAAAAGTCAGAAAAACAATAAAACAAGATCTTCAGTGGGCTAAGTTAGGTACAGAATTCTAGATAAACTAAACTACTAATCAAGAATGAAGGGGTTATACATAGACTTTTAAAAAAAGAGCAAAAAGAATTTCTACTGTTGGACATCATGAAAATAAAAGATAAAGATAAAATGAACAATTTATTATGAACCTAAAACAATCCTGAGCCATTATGGACCCAAAACATCCTTAAAACAAAAATTGACTGGAATTACAAAAAAAAATTAACAAACAAAAGAACAAATGCAGTGAGAAATTTTAAACATAATGTGTTCAGAATGGATCAATTGGGCAATAACTAATAAAGAGATAGAGTATTTGAATAACATAATTAACAAGCTTGATCTTACGAGCATACAATATATAAAATTCGGCACTCAACAATTAGAAAATTTTTTCAAGTACTTACGAAACATTTATAGAAATTCATCCTTTCATTAAATATCTATTTACTGAGTGCCTTCTGCATGCCAGGGAGCCTTCTTTGTGAGGCTCTGGTGAACAGTCATGAGATTAAGTTTCTGCCCTCTTGGGAGTTTAGATTGCGTGGAGACAGAGCTTCAGTGAATGGATTCACATTATGTCTAATGTCAAGTAGTGCTAAGTTGATGAAAAGAGAAATAAAGCAGGTTTACAGGACAGTCGTGTGAGGAGCTACGTTAAGACTTTGGCCAAGGAAGGACTCTGAATAGGTGACTTAGAGCCAGCAGCCATTCGAAGTCACAGTATAAACCATGCAAGGGTCTGGGAAAGAAGGAATAGCAGGAACAATGGCTTCGGGGGGGGGGGGTGTCTGGCTTGTAAAAATAATGAAGAGCCCAAGATGCTGGAAGGAGGTCAGACAGGGGAGCTGGGAATAATGTGACCTGCATTTCATTTTAAAAGGATCCTCTGGCAGCTCTGGGGATAGTAGCCCAAAGATCAGTTAAAGTGACTAGAGCAATGGAGCAGGGGTAGACAGGGTGATTAGTGGTCAAATGGAAATCTTAAAGGTAGAACCATAAAAATTTGCACAGATCGGATGTGGGGTGTGCAAGAAAGAGATGATCCTAGGATGACTCCAAGGGTGTTGTCCAGAACAGCTGTGAGAAAATGGCAGCAGGTCAAGGTGAAGGCTGTGCTCGCCTCCTCTGTGACATCAAAATTACAACTAAATTATAGAACAATCAACCTGGAGAACCATCCGAGGACCAGCTGAACAAGAAGTTCAATAACTAAAGCTATGAAGAATTCACATGGAAACTGAAAGGTCATTGCCAGAGGAAAATAGCAGCACAGACTTGACTGGCCAATCCCTTTGCAGAGGGAGAGGGAGGTCATGGACTGTGGGCAGCCCTGGAAGGCCCGGAGTCTTTCCCGGAGTCTCCAGAAGGAACGCACATCTTGTTTTAGTTCAATGAGACCCATTTCTGACTTCTGACCTCCAGAAATGTATAATAATAAATTTTAACCTTTTTAAACCAAAAGAGAAAAGAAAATGGTAGCACCTTTATGGAGATGGGGAACACTGGAGAATATGCATGTGGGGGGAGGAGTGCTAGTACCATATTTCCCCATGTATAAGATGCACCTGTTTTGGAAAAATTGGGGGTCTAAAAACTGGATGCATCTTGTACAGTAGTTTTAGATTATTTTACTTGCATTTCCTGCTTTTTCGTGCTTGTTTCTGCGCTCGTTGTAGATGAATAAAACTTGAGTTCAGTAATTTTATGTAATATTTTTTTCAAATTTCGGGCCCCAAAATTAAGGCGCGTCTTATACATGGGAAAATGTGGTAAATGTGAGATACAGCTTTGCTATCCCAGTGGATATTTAAGAGGGTGGTGAGGTCCTCCTGTTCCATTTCTGCACTGGTGTTGCCTGCCCAGCCTCTCCGTGAATTTACCGTTGAAATTTATCAAATTGTCATGGAGAAGAAAATGCTCAGCCTGCTTTTTCCATTATAAAACTAACTCTGCCCAAACTACGCTACCCATCTAAAGAACCTTTCCAAGCAAAACTAAACACTAGTAAATGCCTGTTACACTAGGTACTTTCACAAATATCATCTCACTTAAACATAAATACCCCCTTTGTGGAAGGGTGAGTGGACAATTGTAGACATCTATTACCAGCTCTGCTCTACATCCAGTGATATCTCGTATTGGTAGTCTGAAATTGGCAGTGGGGGAGTATTCACACTATGGAAATCGCCAAATAATACAGGTAAGGACCCCTCTCCAAAACCAGTGGTTTAACATTGATCAGCACACCACTGATTACATCCTTATTTTAGGCAAAGGAAACGGAGGCTCTCTAAGAGGTCAACTGACCTGCCTAGTTACAGAGCCAGCACCCAGATGTTTGACTCTATGTGAAGTGTTATTTCCTTTATAGACTCCTCTTGGGTCCTTACTTTGTGTCAGGCTTTGTACCAAATTCTTTATGTACCCTTCCCCCTCTAATCCTCACAACTCTACCAAGTATGATTTCTATTTTCACTTCACTATTAAGGGAACCAAAACTGAAAATTTAGTAACTGACTAAATAACCAAACATCGGTCCATTTGTTATTAGAACCAATTCATGCAAAACCTATGTCATTCTACCTCTACTAAATTTTATGTCAAGATAAACAACTGTTTGTTTCTGTTACAATATAGAAGGGTAAAAAAAAGAGGAGTGAAGTTATCAAAGGCACCAATTAAGCCCATAAGAGGTACAATAAGTATAAAAGAGGATCTCAGTATCGAATGACCCTTTTCCAACGTTGAAGGAAAACTCCTTGGAAGAGGCGGAATTTTGAAAATTCTTTTTAATTATAGAAGAGAAATGGTCTGGCATACAAGGGAGACATTCCAACCCAGGGTGTGGCTTAGGAGAAAACTTCAAGGCAAAAGTGTGATCCTCTGAGTCAGGGGGGCGGTGAATGTGTTCACCTAAGAAGAGCAGGGAAGACTCTCTGGGGAATACAAAACAATAGAAGTGAGGTCTCTCTGTGTGCTCTGGCAAAGGGCTTTGAAGTACAAATAATGAAGTAAACAAAAAGCAAAACAGAGTTCACTTTGAATCTCAAAAATTTATATTTCAGATAGTACAATATCTTTTAAGAACAAATGCTTTTGTTCTCTACTGCTTAATGAAAGAATGTATTTTCTCACCTTCCTACTTGGTTAAAAATAAAATTAAAGAACAAGATCCATCCCATGCAAGTCTCTCGATCCCATCACCCATCAGTCTCATCTGATCTTGACAAGAACAGTTGAGAGTCACTCTGAAGCATTTTCGGTGGCAGAGTGCCTTCTAGCCTGGGAATTTCGAGGAATTCCTTCCACCTGCTATAAAGCAGTGCTTTAAAATAAGGTTTGATGCTAATGGAAAGTTGTTCCAATTAGGGTGTTTGAAGTTTCCAGGAAAAAAATAAATAAAACCTAGAAGTATACAACCTCAAAATATTTTGGAACTCACATCTAATTTCCAGAATTCCTAGCTCCTATAGGATTTACCCCATTTAAAAATTAAATGTCTCAACATCTCCCCCCAAAAATCAAATAAAGCTTTATTAAATGTTTTTAGGGTAAATTCTCTAAAGTATTAAATGCTTTAAAAGTAAAACATATATTTTTTAAATTCAAATTATTTTGAGAACTGAAGTAGCATCCCAAACATACCAATGCCTCTCTCCATAATTCCCACCAAGGAACCATTCCTATCCAAAGAGAGATTGAATCTTAGGTTTCTAATACTCCCTCATGTAGACATTCTTATCAGAAATTTACAGAACAAACTGAGCCTTCCTAGTAATAAGAGTTTTGGGGTTTTTTTAGATGTTAATTACTGAGTGGTCCCAGTATGGGTTGAATTGTGTCTACTCTAAATTCACATTAAAGTTCTGTCCCCCGGCACCTCAAGACGTGACCTTATTCGGAAGTAAGATTGTAGCAGATGTAGTTAGTTAACATGAGGTGACACACGGGTAGGGCAGGCCAATAATCCAGTAAGACTGCTGTCCTTATAGAA
The DNA here is from genome assembly GCF_036850765.1 of Saccopteryx bilineata. NCBI lineage: Eukaryota > Metazoa > Chordata > Mammalia > Chiroptera > Emballonuridae > Saccopteryx > Saccopteryx bilineata. Next base: position 292,982,217 of record NC_089491.1, on the reverse strand, counting down.
AAGGGAGATTTGGTGCCATGCACAGAGGGACCGCCCCATGAACATGGAGGCAGGGAGCGGCGCATCTACAGGCCAGGGAGCACCACGGACAGCCAGCAGACCCCAGGAGCTAGGAGGAGGCCAGGGAGCACCCCGGACAGCCAGCAGACCCCAGGAGCTAGGAGGAGGCCAGGGAGCACCACGGACAGCCAGCAGACCCCAGGAGCTAGGAGGAGGCCAAGGAGCACCCCGGACAGCCAGCAGACCCCAGGAGCTAGGAGGAGGCCAGGGAGCACCACGGACAGCCAGCAGACCCCAGGAGCTAGGAGGAGGCCAAGGAGCACCCCGGACAGCCAGCAGACCCCAGGAGCTAGGAGGAGGCCAGGGAGCACCACGGACAGCCAGCAGACCCCAGGAGCTAGGAGGAGGCCAGGGAGCACCACGGACAGCCAGCAGACCCCAGGAGCTAGGAGGAGGCCAGGGAGCACCACGGACAGCCAGCAGACCCCAGGAACTAGGAGGAGGCCAGGGAGCACCACGGACAGCCAGCAGACCCCAGGAGCTAGGAGGAGGCCACCACCACACGCTCCCCACAGCCTCCAGAAGGAACTGCCCACATCTTGACCTCAGACTTCTAGCTCCCCGAATTGTGCGACAATAAACTCCTGTTCTCTTAGCCACCCCGTTCGTGGCACTGGGGTGTGGCAGCCCCAGCACCTAACACAGAGGCCCCCGTGCCATGCCTTCTTGGGCACAGCTCTGCCATCTCACACATGTCTCAAAACAAAAGAAGGGGCAAAAATAATGTGCAGAAAGCTATTCTTTTTCAGGATATTTTGTACATTCTGTGAGAGTTCATATAAAATAAGCCTCCATTGCTTCATATGTCAACACAATAACATCCACCATTTAAGAGTCTCATAAGCCTTAAATGACATCAAACACAAAACGTATCCAGTTTAGTGTCTGGTCCATAGTCATGACTCAAAAAACTGAATGATAGCTGTTATTACTAGAAATCAAAACGATACTACAAAGCCTGTGTCAATAAGACACACGAGATAAGGATTCCTCAAGAGTCTCTGCCCTGGGACAGAGGTGCCAACAGCTGAGTTCATCAGGCTTCACCTCTCCCAGGGCCCAAACTGGTATCTTTCGTGTATACCCAAGCCTCAGTTAGACTTTGCACAAGCACAGCCCACCCTGCTCCACACTCCCATCATCTGTGGTCACTGCCCACAATGCAAAGCACTCCTCCTTCCCTGCCTCTCATCCTCTCTGTTTCCCCTCATCCTGACTCCTTCTTTTCATCACCCAGTGACCTCACAAATCCTATGACCTGCCCAACCATCTTTCCACGGGAACCCTACACCTACCTTCCCCTGTAGCTGAAACGGGGTCCCCCCCCTTATCCTGCAGTGGTCCCTGGTGAGGGCTGTCCCTCCAATACCCCAGACACACCAGGGCAACAGGTGGGTCATGTTTTATCCACTCCATTATTTCTCTACCTTCAGAGAAAACACTGCCATTTGAGGTGTATACCCCCACGACATTCTCTAATCCTCTTTATCATACATAGCTAACTGCCACCTAGAGACTTCTCAGTCATTCTTATGAAATAAAAAATTGATGCCTGATTCACTGTCTTCCCCACCATTCTAAAGCTCTGTTATTATCTAGATTACGTTAACATCCACACTTAACTCAGCAGACTCAACTGCAACATCCACATTCAACTCTGCAGACTCAAGTGCCCTGAGCTCCATCCCACAATCTTCATTCTGGTTTAACTTCTTTGTCTATTCAAGCTAAATTCTATGGTAGACACTCTGGCTAGGCTTAACAATAATCTCTACTTCCTGTTTCAGCATCCCTCACATGAAAATGTCAACTCTTGTTAGTCTAATACATCCACATTTGACTCTATGATCTGTCACTGCATTCTCTCTCTCATAAATATTCTCTTAACCATATCCTGTTGTTTTAATCACACTTGCTCAACAAAATCCCAGTCCTGGATCAAAGCAGTGGTTAGCCTCAGCAGTTATGCCCAGGCTGCTGAAAGCTAGTGGGGGAAATCACATAGGGAGGCAGTGTTCAAGCATCACAACATCATCTTCTGACCCACAACTCATCCTGGGAAACCATCTGTGTGTCTGTAGTGACCTTCTACTCCATTGCTCTTCTAGAATCCCTTATTTACCCTTCTTCTCCTTCCCTCCTCTCACCGAATGACTCTCCTTTCTATGTATTTCAGGGGAGAGAAAAAGAATCCATCAAACAGAAAGTCACCCAATATCCTGCATCCCAAACTACCCCTGTCCATGACCATGCATTCTGTCTATGGTCTGCTTCTCTCCTATCACAATCAACCAGAGGTCTTCTCCTGCCAACAACCAACCCCTCTCCTTCGCATCCCATCTCCTCTTGCTTCCTCGAAGCCCTGGTTTTATAAATTATCAGTTCTTTCTTTGGCATTTTCTATCTCTTCTACTCTATGGACCCTCTCCAGCAGTACTAACACAGTCTCTCCTCTTCCCCATCTTAAAATCTTAAAATGTTCTTTCTCAACTCTAAGTCCCAATAGTGACCATTTGTTGAGAATTTACTGTGTGTAGGGGATTGCATTAACTTTTGGACATCTATTATTTCAATCCTCACATCAACTTTGAGTAGATAATATTATCCCCAATTACTGAAACTGAAATGTGAAGAAGGTAAGATCACAGGACAAGTAAGTGGTGGAGTCCGGTTTCCAACCCAGGCATGGGATTCCAAAGCCTGTACTTTTAGACACAATTTTCTTACTCATCATTTCAGCATCCTGGCCTCACCTCCCCCCAAGATTCTGTGCATTTCTAGTCTTTTAGTTTAGCTTTTATTAGTTTAGCTTTTATTTCCAGTAGTCCTACACATGGAAAGGGTTGATAACTTCTCCTGCTTAAATCTAACATTTTTTTAGAGTTCCAAACACTGCTCATTCCTGTCTCTCTTCCTATTGACCTGTACTCTCCTTACCAGAACCCTTTATTAACCCCCCCACACACACACTGTATTTTAAATGCTTGGGTTCTCCATTGTTCTATCTTGTCTTCCTTCATCTCTCAGTCTACACCCTCTCCTTGGATGATCTCATTTATTCCGACGGCTTCAGCTGTCATCTACGTAAGCCTCCAGTGGATAGAACAGCTACTTGGCACTATTCACACTAATACTGTCAGCAGAATGTGATGAAGGGATGATACCTGGAGACAGACAAGCCACTCAAACAGATCTTCTCAGAGAGACATACACTTTGGTCAATTTGCCATCAACTATGGCCTGAGGCTCAGGCTTACAAACTCAGGAACTTTAACTTGACACCATCAGAGTATTTTAAACAATTGAGACTGACATCTAAAACTGGTATAACAAAATATGACTTACCAATCAGGAATATGACTGTCTGGGAAATCCGACGGAAGTGCCAGTCTGACAAAAGCATGAAGCTAAATCATCAGGAAGCTCTTTGATGAGCATGCTTCCCAAACTAGGAGAGTATGATCCAAAAATGTCATGACATCATTACATATTTATAAAGATAAACAGTCTATCACTACAGTTGTAATGTTGCTTATGGGTGGACTGGTTCTTTAAGCACAGAATGAACTAATATTCTGAACCCTAGATTGAAGTTGGCAAAAAAAAAAATACTGTAATAATGATAATTCAATTTAAAAATGGGCAGAGGATCTGAGCAAACACCTTTCCAAAGAAGAACACAGTTGGCCAACAGGTACATGAAAACGTGCTCAACATCACTAATCATCAGAGAAGGCAAATCACAACAACAAGGAGACACCTCATACCTGTTAGAATGGCTGCTATCAAGACAAGAAACAACACGTGTTGGAGAGAATGTGGAGAAAAGGACACCCTTGTGTAGTATTAGTGGGAATGTAAATTGATGTAGCCACTAAGGGGAACAGTGTGGAAGTTCCTCAAAAAGTTAAAAATAGAACTACCTCATGATCCAGCAATTCCACTTCTAGGGAGTCATCTGAAGAAAATAAAACACTAACTCAAAAAAATATATGTACCCCATGTTCATTGTAGCATTGTTTACAATAGCCAAGATATGGAAACAACTTCAGTGTCCATTGATGGATGACTATAGACACACACACACACAGAGGAATATTACTCAGCCATCAAAAAGAAGGAAATATTGCCATTTGTGACAACATGAATGGACCTTGGGGCATTATGCTAAGTGAAATAAGTCAGACAGAGAATACAAATAATGTATGATACCACTTATATGTGGAATCTAAGAGAAAAAATAACTAAGCTCATATGTGCAGAGAACGTATTATTGGTAGTTGCCAGAGGTAGGGAGTAGGAAGTGGGTGAAATGGATGAAGGAGGTCAAAAAGTACAAATTTCCACTTATAAAATAAATAAGTCACAGTGGTGTAATGTACAGCATGGTGACTACAGTCAATACTGTATTGCATATTTGAAAGCTGCTAAGACAGTAGACCTTCAAAGTTCTCATCACATGAAAAAAATGTTAACATGTATGGTGACAGATATTAACTAGATTTGTTGCAGTGATTATTTTACAACATAAACAACTATCAAATCATTATGTTGTACACCTGAAACTAACAAAATATGTCAATTTAAAAAAAAAAAAGGTCCTGGCCTGACCAGGCAGTGGCACAGTGGATAAAGAGTAGGACTGGGATGCGGAGGACCCAGATTCAAGACCCCAAGGTCACCAGCTTGAGCGCGGGCTCATCTGGTTTGAGCAAAGCTCACCAGCTTGGACCCAAGGTCGCTGGCTTGAGCAAGGGGTTACTCCGTCTGCTGAAGGCCCACAGTCAGGGCACATATGAGAAATCAGTCAATGAACAACTAAGGTGTCGCAACGAAAAACTGATGATTGATGCTTCTCATCTCTCTCCGTTCCTGTCTATCTGTCCCTGTCTATCCCTCTCTCTGACTCTCTCTCTGTTTCTGTAAAAAAAAAAAAAAAAGACCCTGACCATGTAGCTCAGTTGGTTATAGTATCATCCCAATACTCAAAGGTTGCAGGTTCAATTTCCGGTCAGGGCACATACAAGGATTAACGAGTGAATGCATAAATAAATGGAACAAAAAGATCAATGTTTCTCTCTCTCTCTCTCTCTCTCTCTTTCCTCTCTCTCTCTCTCTTTCCCTTCCTTTTCTCTAAAATCGATCAATAATTTTTTTTTAAAAAAAAAGCTTGGTTGTACAATGCCTAAATCTGTTTTCTGTGACTCTTTTTCACTGCTGACCCCTGTATTTTTCGTTGATATTTTATTTTAGACAAATTAATGTATAAGGAGCATACTCACTATCCAAGTCTACTGGCCTGAGAGTAATAGTATTTCTTAACACTAACTTTATGTATTTTTTCTCTTCTATTGTGTACCAATTTCATATTTTAACCTATGGAAAGCAATCATATTTCCCTTTTTCCCCATGTTCTATTGGACTTTCTTAATAATAGCTCAGAAGTCTCTCCCTGCCCCTAGGCCCAGTCTCTTCAGTACTTCCCCCCTGACTTGCTGCAATGGCCTCAGATTGCATCTCGGCTCTCAGGACTGTTTTGCCCCGATCCATCCGCGAGACAGATCCAACATGAAAACCCCAATCCTGTCACTCCTCACTTGTGATCCTTCCAGGTTCCTGATGGCTTTTAGGATGAAATCCAAGCTCCTTAATATTTTGCTTAAACTGCTTTTGCTCATGCACTGTCTTCAAGTTTCAGCCAGGCCACATTTCTTCCAGAAAACCTTTGCTGACCATTACCCTCTGGAATTCAGAACCAGGGGACCTGCTCTGGGCCCACACGCCCCTGCTTCTTTCCATTATAACCATAACGTGGTATACAATATTGTTATGCTCTTTACCCCACAGGTTGTTAACTTCTTGTAAGCTATCCTTCATTAGCTCTCAATCAAAAGCACCTAGATAGTCCTTGACAAATAGTAGGAAGTCTATGATTGACTGATGAGTGATTGAATAAACGAATCGCCCAAATATAAGGGCTTATCTTTGAATTGTTAAATTCTCTTGCTGGCTTCCCATTTATGAAGCAGTGGTCTGGAGCCCAATGGGACAGTGTGACATTGAATACACACTTCAAATATTTAGTGTATTAGAATGGTACTACATTTGAACTGGTTTGAAATGTCCTTTGCCTATAGGTTAATTAATAGTCATCAAGTAGATATTTTTACTCTTTAATTTTTTAGTCTAATTGTATAAATGTTCTATTTCTCTTGGTAACTGGCTTCTCTCCAGTGGCTACCCAATCTTTATAGACAAATGTGAGTCATTCAGTAAGCAAGAGCAACACTGTTGATTCTTTACTGCTTTTAAAGAATTTGGACATGCATTGTTTTATTTAACCATGACTACGTGACTAAAGTAGGGAAAGTTGATATGGTCATCCCTTATATTTGACATACATATGTCCGTTTAGAATCTTTTCCTATTCTCCAGAGGTGGGGACCTCATGGGATTTATCAGGAAAAAACACCACCAAGGTTGAGGATCCCCATAGACCTGTGAGAACCACTTAGGATGTATTTCTTTTGTTTGTACAGCACTGTTTAGAAATTGATTGATTTGTAGTCACACTTCTTCTATGCATTAAAACTACAAAGTAGGCAGACAGCTAAGACACTCCTGACTGCACAGAAATCCTCCCCAAATTTACCTACTATACAAATAATCCATGACTACCCATGACTCAGACATTATCTGGGTCACAATGACATCTTCATTTCATTTCAAGCTTTGATGGGATATATATATCATCAAAAATGTCTAATTAGAAAATTTTTATCTTGTTTAGTTTTATTCTTCTATTGTGATTTATCATAGACATGCAAGGCAAGATTCAAATACCTAGAGAAATCATCTGTTCTTATTCAAGCATTGAGTCAGGAAACATTTGTTGAGTGTATAATTGTGCCAGGCCTGTAAGATATATGGGTCCTGAACAAACTGCTTACTGTCTCATCAGAGAGAAAGCTGGGGAAGCAGAGTTATAAAGACCACAGAGAATGGCTATTGTTTGCTTGATCAGAGAGACAACATAAGCAAAACCAAATTCTGATTGACCAATAATCAATGGCAGGCTGTTCCTAACTTAAACAAACAAAAAAGTAGGAGTCAGAGAGGAGTCTGTTAACTAGTAGCATTACTAACACATGTACTGTATTTATCAAAATGTGATCCTTACACTTAGGGAGAAAGTTTTCATTGTGCATAGCAAAATGCTTGTACATGTCCTCAGAAAACGCCCAGTGACACGGGATCCACTCTCTCAGATTAAAATACCCTATCATGCTAGGAAACAAAGTAATCATTGCCAACCAAAATCTCTCTCTTAAATTTTAGTTCATTCCCTTTCATTTGGTTTTCTTGGACTTAAAAGACCAGTCCTTTTTCCTCATGAAAACCTTTCTTCACATAGTATGGGCTGAGGCAAAGGAAGATAATATCTTCTTGGCTCTTTTTCCTATACATATTGAAACTGAAGACATTTCAATTTGAAGTTTAGTTCATATAAATTCTTATAGGTTTTCAAGGTCTGAATGTGCAACAATTTTCTTGTAGAAATCTTTCTTGATATTCATTATGGTTTCAAGTGATTTTGCTATTGCTCAGAAAAAAATAATATTCTAAGACAATCTTTTTATTAAAGGCCTGGAGTGTTTTCTCAACATTGTGTAGGTCTTGTAGACCAGTGGTCCCCAACCTTTTTTGGGCCACGGACCGGTTTAATGTCAGAAAATATTTTCACGGACCGGCCTTTAGGGTGGGATGGATAAATGTATCACGTGACCGAGACAAGCGTCAAGAGTGAGTCTTAGACGGATGTAACAGGGAATTTGGTCATTTTTAAAAAATAAAACATCGTTCAGACTTAAACATAAATAAAACGGAAATAATGTAAGTTATTTATTCTTTCTCTGCGGACCGGTACCAAATGGCCCACGGACCACTACAGGTCCGTGGCCCGGGGGTTGGGGACCACTGCTATAGACCACAAAAAGTCACTGAAGGCTCACAATTAACAACTATTAAACTCTTAAGTGCAGAGACATATAATGCTGATAATTCTCCCCATTAGGAAAGTCCTTTAACTTTGAAGCTCTTTGTAGTCACTTACCTTTGTTATGATCATTAAAATCATGGACTTTGTTAATAACGTACCAATGCAGTAATTTTATAAACAGAGATACAGAATCTGACAAGGTTAAATGATTTGCTTAAATCACAAGAAGCAAAATAACCCAAATCTTCTGTTTCAAATTGGATGTTATTTCTATTACATTGCATTTGTATTTTGTCACCGATGACTTCCATATTGCTGAATAGATTAGCTGATTAGCAGTCTCCTTTTTAACTAACCAATTAGTGCTTTTTCCTTGAAACACTATATTCTCTTGACTTCTAGAATAATATACTCTTCTCCTCCATTTCTGACTTCAATTTCTCAGGCTACTTCGCGGGATCAGCCTCATCTTTCTGACCACTCAACACTGGAGTTTCCTGGGGCTAGGTCATCAGACTTTACTATTCTCCATTTAATCAGTCCCTACTGGTCTCATTTAGCCTCACAGCACTACCTACCATCTGTATGTATGTCTTTGGATCGCAAGTTTCTATCTCTGACCCAGACCCTTTCCTTTGAACTTTATTTATATATATCCAACTGCCTTCTAAATGGTTCCACTTGGCATCCAACAAGCATCTCAAACTTAGTATCTCCAGCTGGGTACCAAAAGGCATCTTAAACTCAAATATATCCAAAATCAAAAGCCTCATCCTCACACTGTGTCTCGAACCTGCTTCTTGCTCATTCTTCTGTCTCAATATATGTCTATACTAAGCTTCTATTCACTCAAGATAAGTCTCCAGAATCTGTCTTGTCTTCTTTCTTCTCACACACTCCATCCAGTTCATTAAATCATTTTAGTTTCGTATAAATATACAGAATTCAGCTCTTTCTCTAAACTTCCCTGGCTACCAATGTCACCTAAAATAGACTATCCTCTTCTGCCTGGATGATGCAATAGTCTTCTAGCCTCCCTGTTTCTGCCCTGTTCCACCTTAGACTATTCGCAAATAACAGCCAGAATAATTATGTGGATGCCTAAGTCAGATCATGTCACTGCTCTGTTCAAAACACGAAAATGGCTCCCATTTCACTGACAGAAAAGTCAAAGTCACAGTGCCCTATGCGCTCTTCCATGGGATGGCCCCATCATCGTTCTGACCCCACTCCCTGATTTCTCCTTATCACTCACAGTGCTCTAGATGCTCTGGTCTTTTCACGGTTCCTTGAATTTGTCTGGATGCTCTTGCCATGTTCAAGAGCATTCCATTTATTGTCCCTCTGCCTGCCAAAGTCTTCCTTCAGATATACTCACCGATCTCTCCCTCCCATGTCTCCTTCAAGCATCTGTTCAATATGACCTTTCCAACTGGGGGCATATTGAACATTTCAACACTTTCAATTTACCTTAAACTTCTCATGCCCCTTTTCTGCTTTTTATTTTCTGCAAAGCAAATATTACCAACAAAGAAACAATACATGTTTTAATTATTTTCTTTATTATTTGTGTCCCGCCAACAGAATGGAATCTCCATGATTACAGAAGCTTTTGTCTCTTTTATTTTCCTTTTGTAATCCCAGTATCTGATCAATACCTGAAACATAACAAGTGAGTAAATGAGTGAGTGACTGACTGAATGAATGAACTCTGACATAAGATATTCTGAGGAGAAAAGTGGAGACATAACTGAGAAAGAGAAGAAGAGGATGTTTCTTCCCATGAAGTGATTCATTAAAATGCATTGGCCCACTGTATGTCCTCTGTGTCTGGTGCCCGCCTTACAGAGAGAAGGAGAAATAGAAGACTGGGGGATCAATGGAGAGACAATCTGCCCTCCCTGAAGCTGTGTTCTGAGGAAGACAGAAATCCATTTGGAGGATTGTAAAAAAATCACAGGAAAATTTCATACATAAGAATTAACAAGTTCAATAATAAACTAAGTGTTGAGAACGTGATAAAATCTGAACCCTCATACACTGTTGGTGGGAATGTAAAATAGTACAGCTGCTTTGGAAACAGTCTGGCAGTTAAAACAATTAAACATGAAATTACCCTGACCCAGCAATTCCACTCCTAGGTATATGCCCACAAGAAATGAAAGTATGTCCTATTCTGCTCTGAGCACCCAATTTCAATGTGGGGAGAGGGTACTTCCCCACATTTACAACAAGTAATTCTCAGGCACCAGCAGGCTGTCCGAGAATTCAACTCAATTCAACCCAATTCTGATGCCTATCTACCTAGAAATTGCCAGAGTCCACAGACAAAGGGTTCAGTTCTACAAGACGGCACCCTTCCCCAACTTGACACATCAGTCACACACCCAAGTCGTTTCATGTGTTCCTGACCAACTGACTATAAATCGGAGATTCCCACAACCCCTTCCTTGGGTTCAATTAATTTTCTAGAGCAGCTCAAAAAACTCAGAAGGCGCACGATGCGTTGGGCAGGTGGTGTTTCATTGAGCTGTACACTTGAAACCTGCATGGTGTTGCAAACCAACGTCATCCCAATAAATTTGATTTTTTTAAAATAAATAAATATAAATAAAAATTTTAAAATAAATTTTAGAAAAATCCTCAGAAAACATTTACTCGTTAGATTACTAGTTTTATTATAAAAGTAGATGCAAAAAGTGGCCACCTACTACCTGACAAGCTCAGGGGAGGCCTGCATGACAGGCCTTACAAACACAGAGCCCAAAAGTAACCACATACAATGACCTGGACATAAAAATTCCTAACTGAAGGCGAGCCATGGCAGGTAGTCATGTTCTAGGCCTGAAGTTTCTTTGACGGAGGTCAGTCTGCATTTAGTGAGCCTGTCTACTGTCTTTTTGTATCTAAGATAACACACCTTTGAAATGTCAGAGGAATCTTCTTTTCCAGACCCCTCAGGGCACAGCCTACTGCAGAACCCCTCTGTTATCTTGTTCCCCCAGAGCCTCTCTATGTGCTGTATATGTGAATTATTAACTACCCTGAGCCCTCCAATGTAAAAGAAGAATGTGTTTCTGTTTTACTTTTTATCCAATCCCAGAGATTTCCACATTTTGCTTTCTCCCTCCCCCTTAGTCTATCACCAATGGATTTCATGTAACCCACCTTACACCTCCTCCTCGGATTCTAATGTATATAATAAGCTGCAAAACTACCATTTTCTGAAGCATTGTCTCAATTCATTGATATTTTGCTTCCTGGCAATTGTCACCAGTTTGGCTCAAAGAAACTCATAAAAATCTCTACACTTAATTAATGGTTACACACACACAGTGTGAGAGAGAAAATGTTACCTCAAGATACTACTACAATCCATTAAAATGAATTAGTAAACTAAAGGTTATTAGCATGTGTTAACTTCTATTTCCCTCTTTATCTTCAAAAATACTTTTTAACTACTCTTACCTAACAGAAACACTTGGCCACTTCTCTCTACTTTAATCACAATGAAAACAGAATGAATAGTTCTGCTGAATTATACTTACAATCAGTTTTATAGAGCCAACTTAATCATTTTCATGTATTAACTCTAAAAAAGTTCTAATTTATTAGTCATCTCTTATTAGCATGCCAAGTTTCCCCCACTTTGAAACATGATTGCTAAACTGTAGGAAAGTCAACTCCATCAAGCTCTCCCATTTGGTAACAATTGGAATGCAGCACACCACAACACAATTCATTCCAATAAATTTCATATCACATCAAAATATTATGATGAGCCAGTTTCCATTTATGACTTGAGGCAATTTCTGGGTTCTGTTTGCAGTAACATCATTTCATAAGAGTCTTTTGGAGAAGAGCGAACTGTGGTGTTAATTAGAGAAAACAATTTTTACTTTATTTTTTAGCCAACCTCAGATATACCCCTATAGAAGAAACAGAGTGAGGTTATTCCAAACAACAAGTCTTGAACTGCATCAGCACTAACATCTTGATATTGAATAAATCGGAACATCATGAGGCATGAGCTGTCTTAGTAAACACAGTAAGGGACCATTCAATTCTTCATTCGAATATAAAGAACATTTCATGTTTAATCAATGTAGAAATCCCAGAAAGGTCTATTGTCCCTCTACCTTCCTCCCCACCCACTTTTTAAGAAATAGCTGACATCTGCTACATCTAATACCTAGCAATCATTTGAACTTATGTTTGTCAAATGCACAAGGAAAGCATTGGAAATTCTCAATGTCAAGCTCTTATTGTGAAGAGGTTGCGTCAAGATCGCCTAGTAAAGAGAGAGAATTTCAAAGAAGGGAAAATGTGGAAGAACAGTAAGGGACAACTTGGAAGAAACCATTGCTTTATTTCTTCAACTGGGCAGTGATTTGTGCTAATGAAACTCAGGTAGATTTAGACAGCAAGCCCCAGGGCTTCCTGGACAATGTTACCCTCAGCAATGACAATGAGGGCTCCTATGAGCCTCACAGAAAGGTGCCACTTTGAAGAAAAACTGGGGGGGGGGGGAGGGTAAATCGGATCATATTACAGTGGGGCAGCTGAAATCCATAGCTTTAGGGCAAAAAACAAAAAAGGTATTTTGCTTCTACTACATTTAAAGAACACCAACATACCAAATTACATGCATTTCTACTGCATGAGACATAGATATAATGTTTATACCCATCTGTGAACCTAACTAATGATGACTTGGTGCACAGATGAATAGATTCAGTTAAGAAATGAATGGTTTCTCTCTCATTTTCATCTCTTCCGTTTCACTAGTAGTAATTACTTACAAGCTTCCTTGTCTCACACAAGCAGCCCCCCCCCCCGCCCTGTTCTTATATGAGAATTATCCTCAGCGTGCTCTCAGCCTCGATATTAGCTCTTGAAGGATGGTTGCTGAACATCGCGTTCAAATTTGCCTTAATAATTACACATTCTTTAGCTCTAAACTTTAAAAAGCCAATGAACTCCGATTTTGATGCCGTTGTTTCAGACTCTGGATTCTGGTTCTCATAATTCCACATTTCCAGGTTTGGGGACCACTGTACAAGCACCCTAAACAAGCCATCTCTCCACTCCGTGGCTGAGACCTAGCAGGTATCAGAGCCCCACCAGAAGCCAACCAGCAATTCTTTGTTACAACCGTTTTTCAGCTACACATTTAGAAAATAGGTTTTGAAACTTCCCGGCACTGAAACAATTTCATAGCATAAAACACGACGTGCTCAGGAGAAATAACAAAGAATAAACAGTCCCCTTACCTGGATCATGAAAAGGCACCAACGCAAAGTTGTAAAGCGGCCTCTTAGGTCTTTTCAAAGACGTCTCCAAAATTTTGGAAGCCCCTTCAATAACCTGAACTAGATCATCATACATGGAACCAGTCACATCAAACACAAAAGCCAAGGTGGAGGCCCCCTCGGGAATCTCGTCTGCCCTGAGCTCGGATGGGGCGCTTGCATCCTGAGCTAGGGAAGAATAAAGAAGAGCAAACAGGAGTACTGTGTGGACAATGTCCAGGGAAATCATTTTCTTTTCTTTTTTTTCTTTCCCCCTCTTTTTTCTGAGCGTTAAGCACGGTGTTAGCCCTCTCAACAACAGGCAGGGGGCTTCCTCTCCGAGCAGCTCATCAGACCCCGCAAGTCTCTGAAAACTAAGCAGAAAGTTTGGAGCGGAGAGTCGGACGGGGACCGGCACCGACCCCGAATCCCTGCCGGGGCTGAGCCGCAGAGATGCGGCCGCTTTTGTCCGGACGCAGCTTCCTCCGGGGCCGCGGCCGGCGGCGTGTGGCGGAGTGCGGGCGGCGCGCCGGCCCGAGTCCGGGGGCCACTCTGAGCCCAGCGGCGCCGCGCCGTGTCCCGCTGCCCTGGCCGCCGCCGCTCTGCGCCGGGCCGGCCACGGAGCTCCCAGCTCTCCACTGCTCGCCGCCCGCTCGGGAGCCCGGGGAGCCCGGCGCGGCCTCGGCCTCTGATTGGCCGGCGGCAGCGCCCCCCGCCGTCGCCCGAAGCCCCCCTCCTCCGCGAGGGCGACTGCTCCGCTCGGAGCCGGGGGTCAAGCCAGTTCCGAGGGAGCGCTCGCCGCGCGCTCCGCTCCCGCCCGCCCTGTTCTAACCCACAAACACCCCCCGGTAAACAATGGCTTTCGAGAATGGGTGGCAGAGACCCAAACCGAAGGCCACCGCACTAACTAGCACAAAGGGAATTTTCCTTTCCTCCTGTATGCAAGGCTGCCTCAGACACCTCTTCCAGACCCCCTCCCCCGCAAAGCCAGGACGCCCCAGCCGGCCTCCGGTCCCTCGGCCCGGCCAGAAGGGGGAGCTGGCAACTTCTCGGGCGGGGCTGCAACCACCAACACTCTTTGATCTCCTGGGGGACTTTGGAGATGCTGGGGAAGGAGGCAGGAGACAGCCGGATGGACCAAACGCGGGGGAATGGGAAAGGAGCTGTTGAAGGAAATGAGAGAGACAGCAGGAACTGGGATGTCACTGATTGGAGTTAGGAAAGATGGGAGAGAGGAAGGAAGCTGGACTGGATACAGGATGGAAGCCAGGTGGAAAGGATGAGGAGAGAGAGGGAGGGCGGGAGGGAGGATATTAAGAGAAATCTGATTTTTTTTCATTTCATTATCAAGACTCATGTTTGCTGAGCAGACTGAGTCTCCCCTTAACACGGGGAGGCAGAATAATATCCCCACTCCACATTTCCTCCCATAGAACTGCCATGTTCCAAGTCTCAGCCAAAAATCCATTAAAAAGGTGTTGCCCTCCATGGCATTTTCTAGCTGATAAGTAAGGAAACCTCGCCCTGGAAAAACATTCCAGTTTTTCCGTTCTGTAATTATTATATACGTTCTAATACTAATAACAGATAAGAAGGTGGACAAAGAAACTCAACCATCAGCTAAGGATTCTTCGCTTCATTTTTAATTTAAAAAAAAAGTATTCGTTTCCTGTGAAAAGAGTTGTCTGAGTTCCGGCATTTAAAGAGGGGCAAACAGGCATGTTGATCACGTTCCCATGTGTGTTAGAGGGATACTACCCATCCAAGATGGAGGCAGCTCGAGGAAGAGCCCACTCCCTTGAGCCCTTTGTAGTTAGCAACTGTCTTCTCTTTCAAACCCAGGGGCTCTGGGATCTGAGTTTATTATACCTATAGGTCATGTCACTTAAAGGAAGCAGACAGGCCATTTGGGCTGACTGGGAATAGGAGAGAGGGGGAATGTACTTCCTTTCTAAGTAGTATTTAGAGAATGCTATTTGAGAAGCCTACTCCTTTGTTTATTCAAAAGGGATTGCATTCTAAGTCCTAAAGTTTCACGGAGGTCTGGGCTATTTCAGGTGTTTAAGGGAGGTAGCAGTGCCTGGTGATTAAGAGTTTGGGGTCAGATAGCCCGAGTTCCAAGCCCAGATGAGACAGTTATTGTATCTTCATTTTTTCAGGTGTGAATGGGGATATTGATAGTACCTATCTAATAAGGATGAAATGGTCCATCTTAGAAAATGTTCCAGATGCACTGCAAAGAGTGTTTCTTGTTGAGTGGAATGTTCTGTGAATGTCAGGTCAAGTTGTTCCATAGTGTTGTTCAAATCTTCTATATCCTGACTGGTTTTTGCCTACTTGTTTGGTCTGTAATTGAGAATGGTATTAAAATTTCCAACTATAATTGTGAATTTGTCTATTTCTTCTTGTAGTTCTATGAGTTTTTACTTCAGGCATTTTGAAGCCCTGGACTTAGATGCATAAACACTTAAGATTATCCTGTTCCCTGGATTAATTGACCCATCTATCATCATGAAGTTACCATCATTATCACTGGTAAATTATTTGCTCTGAAATATACTCTGTCTGATAATAATATAGCCATTCCAGCTCTCTTTTAAATAGTGTTACATGATCTATCATTTTCCATCCTGTTGCTTTAAACCAATTTGTGTTTTATATTTAAAATGTATTTCTTGTAGTCCTCATACAATTGGGCCTTGCTTTTTATATGCAAATAATCTCTGCCTTTTAATTGGGCTATTTAGACCATTAATACTCAATGTGATTATGGATATGATTAATCTATCATTTTTCTGTTTGTTTTTTATTTGTCCCATCTGTTCTTAGTTCCATTGTCCCCATTTTTCTGCCTTTGTTTAGATTTATTGAATATTATTTATGTCCCAGTGTGTGTTAGACCACCCATCCAACGCGGAGGCGGCCTGAGGAACAGCCAACTCCAGTGAGCCCTTTATAGTCAGTGACTGTTTTCTCTTTCAGACTCAGTGGCTCTGGGATCTGAGTTTACAGCACCTACGTGTCCTGTCACTTAAAGGAAGCAGACAGACAGGCCATTTGAGCAGAGTAGGAATATGAGAGGAAAGGGGCAATATACTTTCTTTATTTATCCCCACTGCTAACTTATTAGCTATAACTCTATTTTATTTTAGTGGTTGCTTTAGGGTTTGTAGTATACATCTTTGATTGATCACAGCCTTCTTTCAAGTAATATTATACCACTTCGTGTATACTATAAAAACCTCAGAATTGTACACTTTCATTACTCCTCTCCTGATCTTTTTTGCTACTGTCATCCATTTTATTTTATATTACTATATTTTAAACTCTACACTGCGATGATGTTACTCTTTGTTTAAGGAGTCAATTAGCTTTTAAAGAGATATATATAATAAGAAAAATGAACATGTTCACCCATGTTGTTACCACTTCTGGTGCTGTTCATTCATTCCTCCCTCTAGCTCCAGATTCCAGCTGATATCATATTCCTCGTCTCTGAAGGACTTGCTCTAGTATTTCCCGTCGTGTAGTTCTGCTGATGATTAATTATTTCACTTTTGTGTGTTTAAAAAGTCTTTATTTCACCATTGCTTTTGAAAGATTTTTTGGGGGGAGGAGAGTTGGGTAAAGAATTCCAGGTGATGTTAGATTAGCTATTATCAACAAGACAGGTAATAGCAAATGTTGGAGAGGCTGTGGAGAAAAAGGAACCCTCATCCACTGTTGGTGGGAATGTAAAGTAGTACAACCATTATGGAAGAAAGTATGGTGGTTCTTAAAAAAACTGAAAATAGAACTACCTTATGACCCAGCAATCCCTCTACTGGGTATATACCCCAAAAACTCAGAGACATTGATATGTAAAGACACATGTAGCCCCATGTTCATTGCAGCATTGTTCATAGTGGCCAAGACATGGAAACAACCAAAAAGCCCTTCAATAGAAGACTGGATAAAGAAGATGTGGCACATATACACTATGGAATACTACTCAGCCATAAGAAATGTTGACATCGGATCATTTACAACAAAATGATGGGATCTTGATAACATTATATGGAGTAAAATAAGTAAATCAGAAAAAAACAAGAACTACATGATTCTATACATTGGTGGGACATAAAAACGAGACTAAGAGACATAGACAAGAGTGCGGTGGTTACGGGGGGGGGGGGAGAAGGGAAGAGGGGGGAGGGGCACAAAGAAAACTAGATAGAAGGTGACGGAGGACAATCTGACTTTGGGTGATGGATATGCAACATAATTGAATGACAAGATAACCTGAACATGTTTTCTTTGAATATATGTACCCTGATTTATTGATGTCACCCCATTTACATTAATAAAAATTTATTTATAAAAATAAGGATTACTTCAAGCTCTAAAAAATAAAAAAGAATTCCAGGTGAACATATTTTTATTTTTCTTTCTGTGCTTTAGAGATGTTACTCCACTTCTTGCTTAAATTGTTTCCAGTGAGAAATCTCCATCATATTTCTGTATTCTTTGAGATGAGTCATATATTTTTCCTCTTGACGCTTTAAGAGGTTTCTTATTGTCTCTGTTTTTGAGCAATCTGATTATAATGTGGTTTGGTGTGGGTCCCCTCATATTTCTTGGACTTAGAGATTGTCAAGCTTCTTGCATCTGAGTGTATAGTTTGCACCAAATCTGGATTATTTTGGGCCTTTATTTCCTCAAATATTTTTATTTCCTTTCCTTTGAGGACCCCAGTTCCCATACGAGTCCACATGAAGTGCTTCTCACTCACTGAGGCTCTGTTAATTTTTAAGATTATTATTTTCTTTGCTCATTGTATCTCATCTTGGATAGTTTCTATAACTGTTTCTTCAAGTTCACTGATGTTTTCTTCTCTGCTATTGTGTCATTTCTCCCATGTGCTGGATTTCTCATCTCAAACATTATACTTTTCATCTCTAGAAGTTGGATTTAAATCTTTTTCTATCCTCCAGATCTCATTTTCAGTGTATGAAGATAATATCTAATCCAATGCCTGTGATTGGTAACCCTAACATCTCTATCATTTCTGTATAACTTCCAATCGGTCATTTCTCTCCTTTTTATAGGTTCTATTTCTCGGCTTCCTTTCAGGCCTCATAATCTTACATTGGATGCCAGACATTGTAAATGTCATCTTGTTCTCCTAGATAGTTTTGTATTCCTATAAATTTTCTTGAGCTTTGTTCTGGGACAAAGTTAGTATTTGGAAACTACTTAATCTTTTGGAGTCTTACCTTTAAAATCTGTTAAGTCCGACCAAAGAAATATTCAGTCTAGGACTAATCATCCCAATTCCCTGTGAATCATGATGTTTTCTGGCTGGTGAAAGGGACAGACCTATTTCCACCCTCCTGTGAGCTTGGCCACTGTCACCTTTAATCCTTTCAAGTATTTTTTTTTCCTGGGCTTTGGGTAGTTTCCTCACCTGCACGTGCGGGTCGGTCCCTTGCTGAATATACTCCGGAGTGTTCTGTCCGCTGGCGTCCGCAGGTGTTGTCTCCGGCAGACTCCAGCTGCCGAGATCTCTAGCACTTTCAGCTCCTTCTCTTCAATTCCCAGCTTCCAGGCTCCACCTCATTTGCATCTCCATGCGCGGTGACCTAAGCACTCTCCGGAGGTGGTAAATTGAGACAATTACAGGACTCACCTCATTTGTTACCCTTCTCCCTGGAATCATTGTCCTAACAATGAAATGAAAGAATGCTTTTAATGGATTCAGCCCAGGGCCTGGCAGGGCGGCAAGCAGCTAACGAAAGTGAGGTGTTACCAGTACCGTTACATTTATTTGAGGACTCAGCTTTGAAAGTTTGAACCTGTGTGTATATATGCACGGGGCACACAAGGCTTTGGAAGAGACGGATGAATAGGCTAGTTTATTTGTTTATTAAAGGTCTTTTGTAGCTTCACTAGCATCCCGAAATCTAAGTGGGTGGTAACACTTAACATGTTTAAGGTCCACAGGGCTCTACCTTAGGGAGAGACCGGTGGCCAAGGAAAGAAGTGTTTAATGCCTCAAAGGCATTTCTGTAGAGATGCACAGTGATCTTCTGAAATCCCAGTGCACTGGCCTCTTTAGTCTCCCGTAATTGAGGACTACATGATTTAGGGATGGAAGAGACACAGATGGGCTGTTCTAGTCCTTTTCAATAGGTTTGATCTCTGCTGAAGTGCAGATCTCTGGGGACAAGATAGCCCCTCGGGCAGAAATCTTATTTACATTCTAAAACAAATGCGTCTCTGGAAGTACATTTTGGCTGGCAGGCAGGCAGGCAGCCAAGGACCCCGGGAACGTTAATTGGGAGAAATTGATTGGGTTGGGAAGATGGCACGTCCAGGATGGGGGTAGGAGGCGTTGGCCAAAGAAGACAGTGATGCTTAAGTCAGAGGGTTGCCCAGAAATAACAATATATCCAAGCCCTCTTCCTGCCTTTGTTATTAAAAACAGTCTCTATGAGGTTGGAAAGGAGCACTCATCCTGCTTTGGGCACTAATTGTTTCAGTTCTGTCACTCACAAGCAGACCATACTAAACAATTTCTAGAATTCATTTCAGCTGTAACATTCTCTGGTGGTCTTGGCCAAAGTTCCCCAGAAAGCCTGAGATGAGGTCTGGGGTGTGATTCCCAGGGTGTAAGCACGACGGATGAGAGAGGCGTGAGGCAGGGGAGAATGGAGAGCCAATATAAGGGTGATTTTTCAAGTTGACCTCTCCTATAAGCTACCAGTGACTGGGTAACCCCTATTTTGGGTGAGTCAAGACTGCTTGAGACAGAGAAAGGGGAGTGGGTGGGATAAAAGGGGGAAGTACCTACCCATCAGCTCCCATCCTCATTGGTCAAAGGCTTCCCTATGGGGCTTAAACAACCCCACACTTTTTGAGTGCTAACAATCCCACATATATGAGTGCTCCACAGTATGAACATCCTGCTTCAAAGTATGAACAGAGAAGCCCAGGACAGAAGCAGGAGACACACAGGAGACATATAAGGCAAGATGCTGTCAGGCTGCACCTGCGTGAAGCTGGTTGGATCTTGGACCAGATCCTGCAGACATAAAGACGCTGAAGGAATTTAAGCTGAAGGGCAAAAACATTCGAGTTCTAGTTCAATAAAATCACTCAGACGCTGAGTGAGAAAGGGGATGAGGAACCAATCTGGGGCAAAGGACAAAGGAGGAGGAGGCTGCAATAATAATATTAAGGACAACTTTCATTTAAGGTAACTGAGACTCAGAGAGCTTGAGCAGTTTGCCTAAGGTTAATATTAATGAGCAGTAGAACCACGACCGGAACTGGGCAAGGCGACTCCCAAATCCACGCTCTTCTCTATTTTGTAATGCTGCCCTCGGTCGGCTGTAAGGTATGAAGACGTGAACAACAGATATAGCAACAGACAATACAAGGAGAGATTGGGGGTTAATATCAAAGTTAGGTGGTAATTTTCAGTTGCATTTTATGAAAAGATCTACATAGGCAGCCCCAAATAAGCACTAGTTTATAACACCCTCTAAGGGCTCTGGGGACAAAGTCAGGAACAAGAGAAAAGAGTAAAAGAAATTTTTACTTTTCCAGGAGCTGATACCTGTCCATGAGCTATCCTAACCACCCTTACCCCATTCTCCCAGGAAGTTCCAGAAGATTCTGGGAGGCAAAGGATTGAGAGTAAAGGACAGATTACCTACCTCCTCCTGAAAATTCACACGCAAAGGTAGACCCTGCAGTGACACATAGCAGACTGTGCTGTCATGCTAACAGTCACCAATTTAGATCTCAAATATCTCTTTATATACATTCTCAGCATTCATGTAATGTTGGGGGGGTGAGAGGAACATGAAAACATACTTTTCTTGAAACATAGCCCAGCACATTTATAGAAAAAAATCAATATTAAAATCCTCTCTCCCATTCAGTCTTTTTTGAAAATGTTCTAGCACTGGAGAGGATGAGCCCGTGCTCACTGGTGAAGTATTTCAAGGGGCCACCTAATTAGAAGCATTCATCGCCAGAGGCCTGATGAAGTCAGAATCACACTGACCTAAAAAGAATAAGACTTCTGAAGATGACTGCTCTGAAGTCAGGGTGCACACTCACTGCTGCACTGTAACCGCCTCCTGCAAACCACTAGATGGTTTGATGTCATCCCCAAGGACCCTCCCCCAAACGCCTGCGGGGTAACGAGGCCCAGCGTTATTTTATGTTTACTTTAGCACATGTCTACGGGGCAAGTAACTTGCTATTACAACTGAATTAAACGTAGAGTACTTTTGTACCAACCATAGTGGTTATACTTGGCATGGCTATGAAGCTAAAAAGAAAAATTACAGTTAAATTATTATTTTTTTCTCTTGTCTCCCTGAAGAAGGCAATAAAAGGAGAAAAAACCATCGTGTTGTAACTGGAAAATTAATCACATCAAATATTCTCTTAGACTAATCAGGTTATAAGTCTGGAATTGGCTTATATAAAACAGATGTTTACATTCTTATTCTCTTTGGTACTAATGTCAAGAGAAGAAAGCACAGAATAACTATGTCATGGCATACTTCGGGGAATGTAACGCTCTGCTTTTCCTTTCTTTTAATGAAGCCATGGAGCCAGTGGTCCACAAGGGGGACAGCCAAAAGGGGGAAACCCCGGGGCTGGTCTCCTGGTCCTGATATAGGCCAAACTCCCTGTCCCAGGGAGCAGCCCACAGCAGCAGGGAGAAGACTCAGGCCACATGTGTCTGGTAGCTGGTCCAAGGGGAGCCTCCCTTTTGGCTCAGTTGGTGTCCTAGTTTTCCAGGACTCATGATGCTGGTTTGTGTTTCAATTGTAATCTTCTCTTAGAAGGACTTCAGCTACCCACCCACTTCCACTGAAGACGGGGAGACCTGCAAGCTGCCCCTATACCCCATGGGGAGAGTTTGAGAAGCCTAACTGAACGCTTGATGGAGAAGCGGGGTTTGAACTAAGAATGTCCCAGCTCCACCCTCTGGAAAATACGTTGAAGAAATTAAAATGGATCCTCAGGGACCCCTCGCGAGATGGTCTCTCAAACCTTCGTCCTCTCTCACAACAGTGGCCACCCCATAATGTCAGGGTCCAGGGCACTTCCACAGTCTTTTCTGCTCCTTTCTCCTAATTCAAAAGCCGGAAGGGATGTTAAAAGATCATTTTTCTACTCTAGGGCCTTCATTTACAGAGAGGACTGAGACCAGGGAGCGACTTGTGCAAGAACTCATGACATTTTCAAGTGCGGCTGGAAATATATTTCATACCTGTAATTGTCACTCTTCCCCCTTCCCAGATGTACTAGCTAATAATTATTGAATACTTACTATGTCACAGGCACCATTTTCAATGTTTTACATATAACCACCTTTAATCCTCATTCCAGAGCTATGAGGCAGTTGAAATAATGATCTGCATTTTATAGAAAAAGGAAATTGGAGATGAAATTGGTACCAACAGGTTAGGTCATCTGTCCTTGGCCTCATAGCTCACCCTCCCCTGGATTTTTATTCTCCACATTTTCCCAGTTATTCTACATTAAATTAAAAAAATTGCCGTAATGAAACTTGGACATATAGCATTACTCTATAATACATTTCAAACTTCATCATTAATATGATATATATACTATATTGGCCTTTTCAGGAAGAAAATAATAATACTACAGTCTTGGTTCCCTTGCTTTGTGAATTACCCATGAAGTGTTCTTCAGCCTTAAATGAGCTTTTCTTGCCCCGAAGCCTTATTTCTGAGCTTTCTTCCTTCCTCACTAATTCAAAGCAATTTTATATTTTTCCCAAGATTCCATGAATTCCTCAAAAATAAGGGCTACATGTGAGTCATTTTTACCAACACACAGTAGGAATTTAATAACAATGAATTGCCAAAGTCATAATTCTTGATGATTGCAGTAGTAATAACAACTGCCATCTAATGAGGACTGTAACTGTGGCTTTAGCATGCAGGTGAACTCATGTTCATGAAGACATTCAATATTCACAATAGCCCAGTGAGATAAGTACTTCTCCAACCATTTCCTAGACTAGCAAAGTAAATCCAGAATGTTAAGTGGTTTGTCCAAGATCAGTTGTATGTGAACACTTAGGAAGAAAATGCAGGTCCTTTGGGACTCTTTTCCATATACTCCATTGCCACCTTGCAAGACAGTTTGATGAACTACCTGGATATGGCATTTCTAAGATAAATATTCTGTAGAGAAACTTATGGTCAAAATAATTGCTTAGACCATCTTGTTTATGAGAAACTTATCTTTACTTACCTCCAGATTGATAATCAAAGAATTGTAGAAGTGAGAACAATTCAGCAAAAAATAACTTAGGAAAAAAGTGGCTCTAAAAAGGGGGGACAGTATGAAGCTGTGACTACCCAGCCACTCATCTGTTTATTAGAAGGAAACCTCCATTAGTGCCTGTGACCAGTTTCTGTCAATCATGAGGGGCTACATGAAAGGGAAAGATCAGCGTTCTAATATGGATTTACTTGATAGTGAAGAATAGGAAAAGATTTAAGAGTAACGTTCTCATGCTAGATAGAACCTGTATTCCAGGCGTCCCCAAACTACGGCCTGTGGGCCGCATGCGGCCCCCTGAGGCCATTTATCTGGCCCCTCGCCACACTTCCGGTCAGTGAGAGGAGCACTGTATGTGGCGGCCCTCCAATGGTCTGAGGGACAGTGAACTGGCCCCCTGTGTAAAAAGTTTGGGACCCCTGCATTCTGTTTTCACCTTTCTTCTAAGGACGATTATTTTTAAGGGTGAAAATCTTTCTCTCTTTTTGCAGACCTCCCCCTCCATGTCTTAAAAATGGGATTTTCCTAGGCTAAGGATATTATTTTGGATAAAGAGTCCTAGAATTCAGGGAGGGAAAGAGCTTTGAAAATCAGAAAACACCTTCTATTCTAGACAGCTGGGAAGCTGTCCTAATTTTAAAGAAGAGAGGAAAAAACGTCTAACTTCTTATCTTACATTCCAACATTCAGTAACTCCCTTTATCAGAATATTTTCCCTTAATGTTTCTTCTAATATAATTTAGTCACTTTTCTTCTTCTTTTTTTTTTGTTTGTTTGTTTTTAGAGGAACTACAGCTGGTCACAGCCTTCCACATATGTTTGTTTCCTATACCAGTTAATGAAAGGGGGACGGTGTTGCCTTCAACCATAATAAACTAGATTCAGGCTTTAAAAAAATACCTTAGTCCTATTCAAATCACATCAATCAAAATATAAGAAATAATTCCAGATTTCTTTGAAGAAATAAGGGAAATTGATCTTTTCCTTTTTATTTGCAGCCTATAATCAGCTAAAATTCAAGATTACTTTGAAAATATTTTTAAGCAGAAAGAAAGCCAACATGAGACTGGTGACAGGTGAGAGTTAGAGACATAAGAGTGAAAGGAAGTTTCTGGCTCTTGGCTAGGTCAGGATGTAGGAATCAGAAAGTGATCCCTCACCAGACACCCAACTGGCCGGCCAGCACTTTGATGTTGGACTTTCCAGGTTCCAGAAATACTCGACCAATGTGAAGTGTGTGAATGCATAAAAAGACACAAGGACTGGATTCTGCCCACCAGACAACTGCCACCAGGAGATAACAAGAGCCATGCTGGGCACAGCTCACAACAGAGCACACGTCTTTTCTATAATCCATGGAACTCAACTTTTCTCTTACCTACTTTGAGAAATAAAGAACAAGAACATGCAAAAAAGAATGCATTTAAGTTTGAATTATTATAGACACAAAATGGATATATAGAAAGTACTGAGATGTGCATATATGCAGGTTAATATACATACTTGTATTTCATTGCTCTATCAGCCGAGAGGGCCAAGAAGCAATGACACTCAAATAGCAGTGAGCACACTTAGTGCTCAAATCTTCGTTTCCAACGGCAATTTCCAATAAGAGGAACCAGGGCTCCTTGGAGAAGAAGCTGAGTCTAAGGCTGGGACAGGGAATACACACAATGAGCTTGGAGCATTGTGTAGGGCTAGAAAGGAAGAAATGCAAAACAAAACAAAACAAAAGTTACACACACACAAAATGGTGGGATATGTCAAAAGGACACGGGAGTCAACTGAAAGAACTCCCAGTGCTCAAAGCTAGAACAATTTGAGCAACAAGATAATGTAATAATGAATTGTAACTCAAAGTGAAAAATAAATATCCTTGTATGAGGATGCCAATAAATAATTGAATAAATAAGTAAGAGAAGGATTCTTCTCCCATGCAAGAGAATTGCAAATAATATATGTAGCTACCTCCACCTCAAAGAAACGAAGGATAAATACTCACCCCTTAAATGTGGGCTGCACTTAATTAAGCCTTGTTCTTCAAGACACAAGAAAGAAAGGGGGGAATAATTTTACAGAGGAGAGATCTGGCCAATACTAACTCTACCAGGTGATCGAGGTTAACATGGTAAGTCATACTGACAGCATGTACTGTTGATAAGATGTGATCAGAATAGCATCTGTTGTCTTCCTTCTAAGAATCTCCCCCAAACTTCTTGTCATTATCTAGGGAAGCCTAAAGTGCAATGTGGTATCCCGAATATGATTCTGTAACAGAAAAGGAGCATTTGGTAAAAACTGAGCAAATATAAAGAAAGTATGGTGCAGGTTATTCAATGTTTAGTTAATATTCGTTCACTACTTGTAACAAATGCACCATCCCAATGAAAGATGTTAACAATCAGGGAAATGGGGCATGAGGCACCATGGGAACTTTCTGTCCTATCTCCACAACTCTGTTATAACTCTAAAACTATTGTAAAATAAAATAAGCACATAGCAAAAGTCACCCCAAAACCATTTTTAATGAGGCACGAATATGATGGCATCAAGAAATACAAATAATGTTTTATTAGTCATTTGTCATCCATACAATAAAGGGAATTCAATAATTCCTGGTAATGCATGAGTGTCTTTTACCAGCAGAATAATGTCTTTCACTTAAAAGACAGAAGAGCTGAAAGGAATTCTATTGGACCTATTGGAACCCAGACAAATAGCATATATTACATAAATAAACATTGAAAATGCACCCTAAAGCAACAATACTACTGATGCTCATTTCCGTATGGCAAACACTGCCACTCAAGCAAGGCTTATAAAATACAGTCTTAGTTACTGAAACAGTGAGGGTGAGGGTGAAAGAGATTCATGATTATTTGTTCAAAAACCTATCTATGAAAAATTGCAACTGCTACCCTCAATCAGAACAGCTTGCTAATGAGACCAAACCCATTAGCATGGGTATCACTTTGTTTGACTACATTTGGCGACAAACTCCAGCTCAATATCAGCATATTGCCCTGCAGCCATTAGTCCATGTGAGACACAAGTGTGCCCAGTCAGCAAAACCCCAAACTTTTCCCTGGAAAAGTTGCTTAAATAGGATGTCTTATTGATGATGGATCGGGTGTGTGATTTTTCTTACGAAACTTGACCTGTATTGACCCAGGAAGGAACATGAGGAGAGGCAAAGCAAGTTCCCCTATAAGGGACTTTGGTGGGGGAACTTTGCTGAGAGTTGATGGACAAATTTCAGCAAAATCCTTTTACTCACATTGCAGCTAATCCCAAGCCTCTCCACAGAGGATTTTTCTGTACTACATTTCAAGCATCTCAACGAATTCCTTTTGCTGTGACTTATAGGCTGGCCAAAGAACTAAATGGCAAGAGCGCACAGAACAAGGTTCTTTCCCACTGGGCCTATATTTTGTGACTTAAGGTTGATTTTCTCAACACAAATGCATTGTGGACTATTGGAAGTATTAAAACTCATTCAGCCATTCCCCAAAGGGCATTCCTTGGTACTAAATATTTAGCTATATGCTGAAACCAAGAGTACAAAATTAGAACTGTATTTAAGAGATGTTGAAAAAAATTGGGCATTAAGCAAACTAATTCAAATAACAACCTTTTCTGTTATCATCCTATGTATGAAACAAAATGATGATAATACACTAACTTTACACAAAAGTTGACAAAATAAAACATGCCTGACTCACAATTTGTATTAAATCTCTCAACTGAATTGAGCCCCCCCCCCCAATTAGTTTGTCTTTTGATTTTAGTTCTGTCAAGTGGGTCATTTCATCTTACCAGCAATTGAGCAACAATATTTTAATTTTCCTACTATTTCTCTTCACAAATCCAGCCTAGCCAAATGCCCTTGCCAACGTTAAGGAAGCCTCACTACTCTCCCACGGAAAATTCAGCAATAGGATTTGTTTTCTCCTAAAGCAAAGCAATGAAGATTAAGCTCATTGATGTAAGGTTGCCATCAAATTTGCAGGATGTCAGAAATGACTTTCAAAGGTGCTATTTGAGGCACTCAGAGAAACCAAGTGCAAAATTATTACATTTTCAACAAGAGGAAACTGAGATTTCATGTTACCCTCAGCCTCCACTGCAACCTAAGTGTAAATCTACAGTGTGTCCGTAAAGTCATGGTGCACTTTTGACCTGTCACAGAAAAGCAACAAAAGACGATAGAAATGTGAAATCTGCACCAAATAAAAGGAAAACCCTCCCAGTTTCTGTAGGATGATGTGGCAGCATGTGCGCATGCGCAGATGATGACATAACACCGTGTATACAGCGAAGCAGCCCATGGCCATGCCAGTCGAGATGTGGACGGTACAAAGGAAAGTTCAGTGTGTTCTGTGGCTCACTAAATTCAAATCCGTGACCAAAGTGCAACGTGAATATCAGCGCATTTATAACAAAGCACCACCACATAGGAATAACATTACCCGGTGGGATAAGCAGTTGAAGGAAACCGGCAGTTTGGTGGAGAAACCCCGTTCTGGTAGGCCATCAATCAGTGACGAGTCTGTAGAGGCTATACAGGATAGCTACCTAAGGAGCCCTAAAAAATCTGTGCGTGAGTCCACATCGAACTGCACTGAATAGGTATGAAACTGGGAGAGTTTTCCTTTTATTTGGTGCAGATTTCACATTTCTATCGTCTTTTGTTGCTTTCCTGTGACCGGTCAAAAGTGCACCATGACTTTACGAACACACTGTATTTGATCAGCACTTATTTACTCATAAGTCATTCAATAAATAGTCATTGAGAGCCTTCTATATGCTAGAAAGTAGGGGAAACCATAAAGAGATAGAGCAACTCCCCAGCTTTATGACAATCAGCAAATAATAAGTTTTGATGACAATTTAATAAACAAGCTTATTCCTTACCAGAGATGTTGGAATTTTACTAATCAATAATAACCCTTATCTTTGCTTCTATTATATTACTACTCTTATTTGCCTTGAAGGAAAAAAAAATAAAGTATAGCCTAAGATTTTTCCTAACTAGCTGTTTTACACTTGATGGTTTCGGATCAGGAGAGGTATTAGGGAAGTGTGAAAACTAATATCGCCCTCTGCTGGCAGGTTCCTCAAGTACAAATCACTATGTTTTCCTATCTTGCCATATTCTTTAGTCTTTGGGGATACATTTTGACATTAAAGGATTGCTTCTTACAAGTAATACCTGGTATTCCTTTTGACACAAAGTCCAAAAGGTCTAGCCAATGGTGATAAGCACAGTCAGCACCAACCTAAATCTAAGTAAGTACTTAAAAATATAGCTCTACCGCCCTGACCGGTCGGCTCAGTGGTAGAGCGCCGGCCTGGCATGCAGGAGTCCCGGGTTCGATTCCCAGCCAGGGCACACAGGAAAAGCACCCATCTGCTTCTCCACCCCTCTCCTTCCTCTCTGTCTCTCTCTTCCCCTCCCGCAGCCAAGGCTCCATTGGAGCAGAGTTGGCCCGGGCACTGAGGATGGCTCCATGGCCTCTGCCTCAGGCGCTAGAATGGCTCTGGTTGCAACAGAGTGATGCCCCGGATGGGCAGAGCATCGCCCCCTGGTGGGCATGCTGGGTGGATCCTGGTCAGGTGCATGCAGGAGTCTGACTGTTTCCCCGTTTCCAACTTCAGAAAAATACTATATATATATATATATATATATATATATATATATATCCCTATACCATGTAAAAAAAGATGCTGTTTCACAACATAGCTGTGCAGAATTCAGGGATATTTCAGTCTCATTTTATTAAACCTCAATCTAATTATTCAGATCTGTCAGGATTCTGCAACTCTGAAATGTGAGTAGTCTATGTCACCTCATATAACAGACAATTATGCCTCTCTTTTCTCCATGGAGGTGGCTAGATCCACTCCAGTTAAAACTTCAGATGTGGCATGAGATCTGGGAATGGGACCATCTCAAGATATTTGTGTAAGTTTTCAGTTTTAGAGGGTCCCATGTTAATATATTGAGAGGCTTTATAAAATGAAAGCTCCTTATTAGTTAAAGAGATTTCAATACTGCTTGGGAGTGGCTCCCAACACTCATAAATGGGCTTCTCTTTTGTCCTAAATGTAGAGGCTTTGGTTGTGAGTTAACACTCTTTTGTTTCATCTTTCTATTTCTAGTACCCAGCACAGTGTCTCATTTGTAATACATATTTAAGGAGAGCTCGTAGAGTGGATAAATGACTTGGTCTCTTCCACTTTAACTGTGCATACTCAAAGTAGGCCTTCTTTCTCAAAAACCGCTTAGAGTGGAATGTGATATGCCATGTAGAAAGAATCGTGTTTGGAGTTGAGCAGACGTGGATTTGCCTCCTAGCTTTGACACCCAGCTGGGTGATGGGCAAGCTGCCTGACCTCTCTGAGCTGTGGCTTCCTCATCTGTGAGATAAGAACCATCACACTTCCTTCTTACAGGGTTGTAGGGATCCAATGAGATAAAATAAGTAAGGTGTCTGGCACACAGTGAGCATTCAAAAACGTAGTTCTCTTCCCTTTCCTTTCAGGTAAATTACTAATCTCTTTCTTTTGAATCAGAATTAGGAAACAAATTCAGCTCGGATCCATTTGGAGAAGTGAAGAAAGGTTATGTTTTGTAATCATGATATTTGTTTACATTGTCAACCCTTTTTTTCCCCCACCAGGAATGAGAATATGTATGTATTTATATAAACCCCCGTATTTTGTCTGCTTTAGAACTTCTATTGACTTCAAAAGAGGCTACTTACAGTAGAAAAAGCACTAGGAAAATTTATTTTACATACTGTCATTTCCCAATTAAGTAAAAGTGGAGAAATTATAATACTTCCCATGAGATTTATGATTTGCAGATTTCAAAACACTTTAATTGGTACTCTTTCCCTTCAGTTTCACATTAGCCCCCATTTTCAAGGGAAGCAAACTCAGAGAACAAAGGGGGCTGCAAAACGTGGGGACTAAAGCCAGAAGCCCTATGTTCTCTCTTGGCCGGGATCATTCCTGACCTACCTGCTTTGTACTGTGTCCAACATCTGTCCTTCTCAGGAGCCACCATGACATGCTCACAGGTGCTCCCTGCTGTTCACTTTGGGCATTGCATCCTGGAAACAAGCCCTCTCCGCTGCCAATGGGATTGCGGTCTACTAGTTAAAGGAGACAGCCAAGTCTGAGTCTTGGAGCTCATCCTTTTTTTTGTTTTCTTGGTGACTCAGAATGACACATGTGATAAGTTGTTTAGAATCAACTACTCTTCCAGCATGTCACAAAGCCTATGTGCCTCGGTGGTCTTTTTTGACAATTCTGGGGGAAATTCTCAGTTCACTCTGAACATTGAAGATGCTACAGAAAGTATAAGCAGAATGGAAAAGTTGAAGCCCTTGTCTGTAAGGTTACAGACTCTGAGTCTCCATTAGAAACAGCTGTGCCTGTGAGTGTTCTTCTGCGATGCAATTTATTGACATTCTTGTTGTGTTGCCAGTGTGAGCTGCTGGCCAGCTGTTCTCATCATATTTTAATTAAAGAAGCTCCCACACCGTCAAGAAATATTCTGTACAAAGATGTGCAACACCTGTTTGCCGCTGTTCCTGAACCAGATCTACCTCCGTGTCTAGATCTTAACTATATGATTCATTCTTACCCTTGTGGCTCCACATCTCAAATAAATGTATTGATCTAGAATGGATGGATCCTTTAAGGGAATTCTATGCCGCTGAAACTGTATGCAAAACTGGGTATGTACATTTCCATGCAGACAAGGCTTACACTTTCAACATAGTCTCTCTCAAATGGATCCATTATTCAGAAATGAGCAAAGAAGGTTGGCTGCAAAATACATTCAGTTAATTTTCAGTGGAAATAAAAATAATAATTGTTTCTTGTTTAAAAGGTCAATCAGCAATGGAACACTTCTGGGAGGTAAGTTAAAGACTAAATAGAATAGGAACAAAGCATGGGAAAGGAAAGTTAAGTACAAATAGTATATGTGTTAACAGGCAACAGATAATAAATCGCTTGAAAAGAGTAGGTTGTAAAATAGAAACTTCACTACCACAATTCTACCGTAGTCAACATATGAACGGTAAATGTATGTAACAAAGTCTAGAAGAAGCTTTCTGGGAGGCAAAGGTTATCTTTCAAGGTCATAAGCTTACGCTGTGTCCAAAAAGAAAGTCTAGACCTAATTTTAATATATAATTTATATATCAATGGATTAGAATTTGCCAATATTCACTGCTTTTCCAATCTTGTCATTACTCAAGTGAAGCGGCCAGTTCAAAGCCCTTCTTCCTCTTTCTCCTCAATCTTTCCATAGAAAGAATCAGAGAAGTACTGACTTTTCCTTACTATGTCTGACACCCAAGTGTGACATGGTATTGGCCAAAATCATCAATGATCTTCTCAAAATTGCCTTCAAGCTCAGAATTTAATGAGGAACCTCATTTAAGTTACTACCCGCGGACTCCTTCTAATTACACAAGGCATCTTCCCCCACCTTTATCCTTTCCATCTCTTTCTCCAACATTCCCCACGGCCTTGGCCTCTGCTCCCCACTCTCCCTCACCCCCCTCCCTCATTAAAAAAACACACACAAAAAGAACAGAATAAAAATAACATTAAAAGTAGACTTGCTCTGGGGGCAGAGAAGTCAGTCCAGGCCTGACTTACATAATAATTGCAAAAAT
The DNA here is from genome assembly GCF_036850765.1 of Saccopteryx bilineata. Classification (NCBI taxonomy): domain Eukaryota; kingdom Metazoa; phylum Chordata; class Mammalia; order Chiroptera; family Emballonuridae; genus Saccopteryx; species Saccopteryx bilineata. The sequence goes on along the minus strand of NC_089491.1, from coordinate 292,949,848 downwards.
ATCCTTGAATGTGTGGCAACAATTTCTACAGCCTCACCATTTCCACCTCCTTTGTATTACAAAGCAGGAAACAGCAGCAAAATACACACACACACACACACACACACACACACACACGACCTGATGAGCAGATCATGGTTGGAAAGAATAAAGGAATGGCAAAATAAAGGCCATGTCAGTCGTGAAATGACAATTCTGGCACTCAGTTTGGGGGAAATTACACTTGGTTCAATTCTAGTAAAATCTCAATTTCTTATCCCTATCGATTTATTAGCACAATAATGGAGTACAACCAGGCAGTAAAAAGTTACTGCTTTGAAAAAAAAAATTTTTAAGTTGGTTCCACAATAAAATTTGTAAACTTTGTTTCTTCAATGCCTGAGGCACTGTTTCCAGAAGCTTTTTTTAGCCTAGTAGTATGGGCACAGAATATCAAAATAAAGACTCTACTTTTAGGCATCACTTCTACAGTTTGTTATTACAGAGGTTTCTCTGAACATGTAGAACACCAGATTATCAAAATAAAACTTCAAATGGGAAAGTCAATAGGGTTCATTTTTTAAAAAGAAAACTAGAGATGCATGCTAGTTCTCACGTTCTGAGATTTATTCCACCAGCAGTAAAAATCTTTACTATCTGGCTTGGAATAAGTTAATAATTACTTCTGAGTTCTACTGCATTCCTGTATATCAAAATGTGACAAATATAACGAAATTCAGCCAAGATTTAAATGAAATTCATCAAGTGGTTTAAGACTTCCTGAAATTCCATCTCCTCCACAAAGACTTGCTTGAGTAAGGTGGCAATTTCCTGTCCTTTCACGCGATGCTTTTCTTCTCGATATCACATGCATAAATCTGACGCCACTGTCAGCACCTCTGGCAGGACGACGGGGCTGTGCCAGACCTCTGATCCCTGATCTTCAAGGGGGTGGGAACGGGAACAAAGTATAACATCTTTGAAGTTAAGGACTATAACTTGTTTACTTTTCTGTAGCCAACACCTCGTTACAGGGTCTATAACATGAATGAATGAACGAATGAATGAATGAATGAATGAATATAATCAATTGAAATAGATTCTGAAAACCATAGGCTGGTAAATGTAACATCTACCTTCTCTTGAAATGAGAAAGACAGCAGGTCTTCAAAGAACGTCATTTCACTCAATGTTATTTCCTCATAACGTTGATGAGATGCTATGGGAACTTAGCTCTTGTTTATGTCAATTGGCCTATGGTAAAGTTGGTTTTGTTACACATCATTTTGTTTTAAGTCACCGAACCTATCTACAATGTCAAGTGAGGGCTTACTGTATGGTGATGAATTGTGACTCCTTAGAAAGAAAAAGAAAGCCTAAATTCACTAAAAACAAATCATGCTGGGCTAAACTTGCCAGGACTCTATTCTTTGCCCTGTTCAGATCATGTTGGATCAAAACATAATCAGGCCCTGACCGGTTGGCTCAGTGGTAGAGCGTCGGCCTGACGTGCAGGAGTCCCAGGTTCGATTCCCGGCCAGGGCACACAGGAGAAGCGCCCATCTGCTTCTCCATCCCTCCCCTTCTCCTTCCTCTCTGTCTCTCTCTTCCCCTCCCGCAGCCAAGGCTCGATTGGAGCAGAGTTGGCCCGGGCGCTGAGGATGGCTCCATGGCCTCTGCCTCAGGTGCTAGAATGGCTCTGGTTGCAACAGAGCAACACCCCAGATGGGCAGAACATCGCCCCCTGGTGGGCATACCGGGTGGATCCCAGTCGGGCACATGTGGGAGTCTGTCTGACTGCCTCCCTGTTTCCAACTTCAGAAAAATACAAAAAAAAAATACAAAAAAACAAACAAACAAAAAAACATAATCAGCATGCTAATCATATTTGTAACTGTTAAAAAGTTGGTGAGGCCTGACCAGGCTGTGGCACAATGGATAGAGTGTCAGCCTCGATGCTAAGGACCAAGGTTTGAAACCCTGATGTCGCTGGCTTGAGCATGGGCTCACTAGCTTGAGCGCAGGGTAGCTGTCTTAAGCATGGGGTCATAGATGTGATCCCATGGTTGCTGGCTTGAGCACAAAGGTCACTGGCTTGAGCACAAGGTTGCTGGCTTGAGCAAGGGGTCACAGGCTCAGTTGTAGCCCCTGGTAAAGACACATATGGGAAAGCAGTCAATGAACAACTAAGGTGCCACAACTATGAGTTGATGCTTCTCATCTCTCTCCTTTCCTGCCTGTCTGTCCCTGTCTATCCCTCTTTCTCTCACTCACTAAAAACAAAAAAGAAAAAAACATAAAGTTAGGGATCTAAGTTGAAGGAAATGAGTAGTAAGCTTTAGGGTTTTTTTTAATTTATTTATTGGCCCTCAAGGGTACCAAAGTACAATAATCATAATACTTAGTTTAAGACACATTCTCATCACTGACCCACAAACATTCTTAATGTTCTTTTGTGTTTGATTGTTTGCTTGTATTTTTTATTTATTTATTTATTTATTTTCGTTTTTCTGAAGCTGGAAACGGGGAGAGACAGTCAGACAGACTCCGCATGCGCCCGACCGGGATCCACCCGGCACGCCCACCAGGGGCGATGCTCTGCCCACCAGAGGGCGATGCTCTGCCCCTCTGGGGCGTCGCTCTGCCGTGACCAGAGCCACTCTAGCGCCTGGGGCAGAGGCCAAGGAGCCATCCCCAGCGCCCGGGCCATCTTTGCTCCAATGGAGCCTCGGCTGCGGGAGGGGAAGAGAGAGACAGAGAGGAAGAAGGGGGGGGGTGGAGAAGCAAATGGGCACTTCTCCTATGTGCCCTGGCCGGGAATCGAACCCGGGTCTCCCGCATGCCAGGCCGACGCTCTACCGCTGAGCCAACCGGCCAGGGCCTGTATTTTTAATATGTAACAAGATCCCATGAACCTACTAATCCCCCCCAAAAAATAAAGAGTCTTAACTTTCAGTAAGTACCACTAAGAACCTTAACTTAACTTACTATAACTTATTTCCACCTCTGGCAGAGACCACAAGGATATCTCTGGTAGATGGCTACGAAGAATGCTATCAACACTCTAACAATGGAGTGGTGAGACCTGTGTACCCACCTGTTAAAACTAGAAGAACTATTGTCAACTGCCTTAATAGACAAAAATTTTTGAATATTATGACAAATATGTGCTTCTCAAGTTGTATCCTATTAAGAATCTTATATTCAGAGATTTAAAAAGGAAGAAAGAAAGAGAAAAGAATGTCAGAGAATATAATTCCACTTTCTAAATTGTGGGCCAGGAGCCAGAAAGTCTAAATCACTGTACTCATCTCTGCTCCATCATACTAAAGCTCATTATTTTCCAAATTTTGAAAGGTACTGATGATATATTTTCTCTATCAAATGTCACAGTGCTTCTGTAAAGCTGCTAATAGCCCATGATGTACATCTCTGTTTAACCTATGTTTCTGTTCAATATGTGTTAAGTTTTATAAATGTCAATGTGCTCTTACATTTACACAGTCTCTCTTGAATTATAAACTCTGAGAGGGAAAGAGACTATTGTACATACATGCTAAGCAAAAAGACACTTGGTGACTCTTTAAGTTAGAACAAAGAGTGATTTTTGTTTTGACTTAAACTGTAAACAGAGGGTGGTTTTTAACCCCCCTCATGGCGCTATTAGGATAACTAGATAAGACAACAGAGTGAGGTACTTGCTCAGTGGCCATCAATCAGTAAATCTGCACCGAATATGCGCTCCAGTTTTCATACTGAGACAAATATTGAGAGTCAGTATGTGTGCTTAAAATTAAATGCAGCCCTGGCCAGTTGGCTCAGTGGTAGAGCGTCAGCCCGGTATAGGGATGCTCCAGGTTCAATTCCCCATTGGGGCACACAGGAGAAGAAACCATTTGCTTCTCCACCCCTCCCCCTTTCTCTCTCTCTCTCTCTCTTTTCCTTTGCTGCAGCCCTGGCTCCAGCTTCTGCCTTAGGTGCATCGACCCCAGATGGGGGTTGCCAGGTGGATCCTGGTCAGGGTGCATGACAGGAGTCTGTGTCTCTATCACCCCTCCTCTCACTTGGAAAAGAAGAAAAAAAAAATTAAATGTGCAAAATGTTAAGATCATTACCCCTATAATGATACGGTGAAAAGCAGAGTGTAGACTCTGCAGAGCAACCTATATAAAGCACAAGCTTTGGAGCCTAACAATTGAGTATTTAGTATAAATGTCTTGTTAAGGAAAAGTATTCACCTGTTTTATAAAATTGTAAAAAAGGAAAAAAAAAGTAGATGGCAAGTTCTGTCAGAATCATATGGGTTGAAGACTCACCCAAAGCTTATCTAGGGAATGTCACTGTTTAATTTACTATTTGCTACTAATTAAAGGTCCCAGACTTAGTGATGTTACCATGAAACTGACAACTTTTATCCAGTAGAAATGCAAATAATGTCTAATTTGTGGAACAAATAATGTCAAAGGTTATGGTTATTTCCCTGTAGGACATTAACTAGTTGTTGGTATCTGGTCCAGCAATCTTATCCTAAGTTGTTATTATTATTAAATTGCCTATAAGTATTTAAGTCTTCAAACGTTCTTCCAACCAGTCTTAACATCTCCCCATTCCCTCATTAATAAATGAGTGAATAAAATGTTTCATGTGTTCATTTTACATTTGCAAGTGAGTCATGGTTTTTAGTTTTCTAAAAAATTTTATGTTAGGAGCCCTGAGAAAGCCATTAGGAAAAATATTTATCATATATATTTTTTTACAAAATGAAAAACTATTTGGCAATGTGAATGATCACTTTCTAATTTATCTGTTAAATCAATCCAGAGCCTCGCTAGGTGTTTTCTTATCACTGGGCATTCTTGGGCTCAGGCCATGGGTATAATTAAATACAGCTGCTACTCGCTGCAGCTAGATAAGCTGGCAGACGTTCTGAGGTCTCTTATACAACTGGTTCTCAATGAGTTCAGAATCGCTGTAACAATTGCTATTGGCTTCCCTTTCTTTGCTTATTCCAATCTTTATTAATGATCTGAGAGATAAGGCTCATGTTACCACATGCTAACAATGTCTGGCTAGCATCACACATATGAAATACAATTTCATTCCAGTTTTCCTGCCAACAGGGGAGAAAAAAACCCAAAGCTGAGCTCTGAAGGGGTGGGCTTGTTGGTTTAAGCTGTTTTGCACCTTGTTAATATGTAATGCTCATCGTCACAGAAACCATTTGGCAACCCTCACAGCCACATTTCCTCTTAATTCATGACTACTTTGGGCCACGTGAATGATCATAGGTTCATATACCCCAGGTTTAGGGGGGGGGGGGGAAGTGCAGACAATTCAGATTTGGATTTATAATTTTGTGGGTATTTCCCAGTCTAATGATCCATGCTCCTGTGGACAAAAATGTTGAGGTATGTGATAGATTCAGTATGTACAAAATAGAAAAACTAGAAGAGATATAAATGGGAAAATTATTGTCTTCATAGAAGGTTGTTCCACTGAACAAAATAATTCATAATTAGTAAAGAGCAAAACCTTCTAGAACTTGCAAGTTCTTTTGTTTTTATTTCCTCATCCTTTTCCCTCTTTTTCAGTACACAAATTTAAAGCAGTATGGCAGAATGAGACAGGCATTGGTACTACCAATGGCGTGTGACCTTGGAAACCTATTCATCTCCCTTGGGTAGGATGCCCTTACCCAAGAACGAAAGAGTGGGCCTACTGGATACTAAGGCTCCATTCTGTCCCATTCCATGACTTACAGGCAACTTTCAAGAGGACACGTCACAAGCCCTGGCCAGTTGGCTCAGTGGTAGAGTGTCCACCCAGCGCGTGGATGTCCCAGGCTTGATTCCCGATCATGGCACACAGAAGAAGCGCCTATCTGCTTCTCCGTCCTTCCCCCCTCCTTTCTTTTTCTGTCTTTCTTCTCCTCCCGCCGCCATGGCTCGATTGGTTCTAGCGAGCTGGCCCGGGTGCTGAGGATGGCTCTATGGCCTCTGCCTCAGGTGCTAAAAATAAAAAAAAAAATGGCTGGGTTGCTGAACAACTGAGCAACAGCCCCAACTGGGCAGAGCATTTCCCCCTAACAGGTTTACTGGGTGGATCCCGGTTGGGGTGCATGCGGGAGTCTGTTTCTCTGCCTCACCTCCTCTCACTTAAAAAATAAAATAAAATAAAATAAAATAAAATAAAATAAAAAAGAGGACATAACACATATGTAAAAAAGAAAGATATTCCTAAGGTAATGCGAGAGAAGGAATTGCCAGAGAACGTCCATATGCTCAGTTTAGTTGTCATAAGGAGAAAGGCCACATTCTGTGATGGATCACTCATGCTGCTGACTTGTTTAGTCTAAGGGAATGGTGGACAAGAACACCAAGCCACTGTCAGGGCTTCAATCCGGGCTTGGCCAGCGAGTGGTCCCTGGTGTAGGGCATGCCACTTTGCCTTTCCAAAATGAGTACCCAAGCCAGCTCTCTCTCCTCCAGCATTAATTTTCATTATCCACCCAATTTAAAGCTATTTAGTGAGTTGCGAGGGTAGCGAGGTCAAGGCTGTATTTTCCTTTCGCTGGCACCGCAAATGGGCCTTGGGGGCACGAGTCCCAGCTCTGATGCTCACAAGCTCTGGGCCTTTGGGAAAATCATATGACAATTTTTGACTATCTTCCTCTTATCGGGTACTCACTATGGGCCTGACATTAATAAGTACACTTAATTTAACATTTACCCACTTGATTTAACAACCACAAGAGATAGCATTAGTTTTCCCATTTATCAGATAAAGAAACAAGACCAAGTTACAGAGATTTCAAATGACAGGGTTATGGGAATTTTTTTACTTAATTCTGTACTCTCTCTACAGTGTCACAACCCTCATTGACAGGTTCCTGTAAAACTCTGGGGCCTCTCATCTTCGTTTCCACCCTGCTTTCCTCCTATCACAAGCTGTGTCTACTGATTCACCCTTGGGAAAAGACAGAGGCCTGGGTTGTTCCAGTTTATTCCAGTTGCATTCAGATATGAAATGTAGCTTTCCCCATCACCCCATAATAGTGTTTAAGTCTTAAACACTTCAAAGGTTTAAGGTAAAAGGGTAACAGTCCAAGTTTCTGGAACCGCCAGCATTTGGGATCAGCCATTCCGCTACCAAATCCCATCACATATTTTTATAAATATATATTCTTTATTATTTTAGTGAGAGAGACAGAGAGGGACAGACAGGAAGGAGAGAGATGAGAAGCATCAATTCTTTGTTGTAGTACCTTAGTTGTTCATTGATTACTTTCTCATATGTGCCTTGACCAGGGGGGCCTACAGCAGACCGAGTGACCCCTTGCTCAAGCCAGCAACCTTGGGCTCAAGCTAGCAACCATGAAGTCATGTCTATGATCCCACGCTCAAGCTGGCGAGCCCTTGCTCAAGCCAGTGACCTAGGGACTTAAAACCTGGGTCCTTTGCATCCCAGGCTGATGCTCTATCCACTGCCTAGTCAGGTCCATCACACAGTTTTAAAATCCATCTATATCTTCAAGTTTCTTGTGTGTGGAGCGTTCCCTGGATGGGGTGTCATGGAGATCCTACAGAACATGAGGGTGGGCTGGGGCAGGGATGGGCATAGCTGGGGAGTAGATATAAAGTCTAGACTTGATTTTAGAGTTGACCAAGGAAAAGCTAGTGAAAGTTTCAGAGCAGGACAAAATTGGTCTTAACCTTCACAAAATCTTGGGGGTGAGACCGCAGGTGGGAACCAGGCTGGAGGTGATGCGGGAATGATAAGTACAGGGTGGTGGTAACGACAGGAATCTGGTCCACTGGCTCAGCTGAGGCCGGGTTGAAGAAGGGAGGGCAGAGCTCCATCTCTGATGTGGAGAGAGGAGGAAAAGCCCAGTATGCACGAGGGGGTGCGCAACCATTGCTTCATTCTTTAGTCTGGGACTGAAGGGGATGAATCATCATTCCCAACCCATCCCTGGCTCCTTGCTTGAGAAGGGGCATCCACCACCCTCTGAATGAGTCTAAGCTGAAGCCAGAGAGAAACAAGAAGAAAAAGAAAGAGTCAAGAGTGGAGACAAACTTCCTTGAACGGGGCACTGCCAGGTCCTTAGAGAAGAAGGCTGACAGAAGAGGTCATCACTCGTGGTTCTGAGGGTCAAGTATCTGTGGAAAGGGAGTTGTTCCCCCATTTTCGAGAGAGGTGGTAAGGGAGGGTTTCCTTCCAGAAGGCAAGTGCGGGAAGCTCTGAGAATATCCTGTTGGACAGCGGGCTTCCCCCAGCAAAGGGCCCGGTTTCCTGGCAGGAGGCTCACCAGGCAGCACCGCCTAAGGGCCCGCATCCCTCTCACGCGCACACACGGGAGCTACACATGGGGAGGCCGTTCTCAGGGTGGAGGGGGCACACTCACAGAGGAGAGGCTCGTGGCCTGTTGCCTAGGCAGTCCCCTCCCCAGTCTGGGGAAGAAGGGAGGCCTGCTTAGCATCTCTTGCCATGCTAAGAGATTACAAAGCAGGAGGCCACACCTGCAAGGTTTGACGGAACTGTTCTGTGAAGTTTCTAGGAGGGGAACAGGGGCAAATCCTGCATAATCTCAGTTCCCCCTGGCCCTTAGAAGGTATGTACCACCACCCTGTGATTCCTCAGCTCCATATGAAGGTGCACAGAGATCGGCAGAGAGGTGCCTCCTAAAAGCCACCAACAGTCCCTACGCAGAGACCACCATAGCAACAGAGGTTCCCAGCATCAGACAGAAGCAGGCTAACTCGGACAGAGCAGAGGACGCCCCCATCCTTTGCTACTCAAGTGTGACTCTCTGACAGGCAGTACCAGCCCCACCTGGGAGTTCTTAGCAATGCAGAGCCTCAGGCTCCGCCCTCAACCTCCTGCATCAGAGTCTGCTTTGTTTCAAGACCAGCAGGAGGTTCCCGTGCACATGAAAGTCTGAGAACCAGGTGCAATAAACCAGGCCTGTCACCAGCTGCAGGGGGAGCCGAGCTTCCCCCCCCCCTTCCTGCCCAGTTGGCTGCAGTGTGCCCTGTAGTAACCCGAGGGAGTCTAGTCTGAGGTCTAAGGGGAGGTGAGAAGGCAGGCCCAACGGGAAAGAGGAAAGAAGGTCAAGAGAGTCCACATACACTCAGTTTTCAGATCACCAGGTAGCCAGCGTCAAGGAAAGGGGGCTGAAAAAGCTTGAGATGAAAATTTCAAATGAACTGTCTTAAATCCCCAAAGAAGATTGTCCCAATAAGCAAACTGACAGAAGGAATGTGAAATGTGGCCAAGAGGTTTTGAGGGCAGTTCAGCAGAGAACATTTGAAATCAGTAATAAAAAAATACAATCATCCCACATCTATATGCTTAGTGAGTTGACAGGTCTCAGGAAGGTACTTCAATAGCCCTATAATCACCCACCAAACATTTACTAGAAATATGCTAAGTGCTGGGCACTGTGCGAGGTGTCTGAACGCAAACAAACAAGTTGTGGCCCCAAGAGACTTAAGATTAGTGGTGACAGTCATTTTTTCAGCAAGCATTTATTGTACCCAGCTTGACCCGGGCACTGTCACTGCACTAGGAATACAAGAGTGGACGGAAACAAACAAGACAGGTACTCACCGAGCTTACATGCTAGTGGAGGAGATGGGTAATGCAGTCACCCCTCCCTTATCCACAGGGGATACATTCCAACACCCCCTGGGGGTGCCTGAAATCTCAAATAGTACCCAACCCTATACACTCTATGTTTTTTTCCAACACACACATGCATACATACCCATGATCATTTAATTTCTGAATTTGGCATTATAAGAGATTAACAACAATAACTAATAATAAAGTAGAATAGTTATTAGAGTATAATATATTTAAAGTTATGTGAATATGGTCTCACTCTGATGAGAGAAATCGGATCATTGAGCCGGTTACCTGAGTGGCTAATGGTCATGTAGTATATACACAGCACACAGACCCTGGCCAAAGGGATGATCCACGTCCCAGGTGTGAGGGGGCAGAGCAGCACAAGGCTTCCTCAGGATACTCAGAACAGAGTACAATATAAATTCTGCGACTTGTTTATTTCCGAAATTTTCCATTTAATAGCTTGGGATTATGAGTGACCGCGGATAATTGAAACCGGGAAAGTGAAACCGCCAATAAGGGGGGGGGGGGGGCACTACAGCGATAAATAGGTCAAATGTATAGAATGTGGAATAAAGGCGAAGAAAATAAAATAAAGCAGAGAAGCGAGACTGGGTGGGTTGCATTTTAAATAGGGTGGGTAGAAAAGAAACTTGGAGTAACGGTGCAAAGCGCGGAAGCGCACGGGACGGGGTGTGGAAGGCAAGCACGCCAGGCAGCGAGCGCAGGAGCTCGGGCTTGTCTGCACCGAGACCCAGGCGGCTGCCCCGTGGCTGCAGCGCAAGCAGGAAAATGACAGAGGACATGAGGCAGGAGGGGGAACCAGGCCAGGAAGGGTGAGTCTCCAAGGCCACTGTAAGGACTTGGGCTTTTTTTGTTTTCTGAGTAAGAGGGGCATCCTGGAAGGTTTTTAAGCAGAGGCTTGTTGGGAATCTGATTTTGATTCTGGCTGCTATGAACAATGGAAGCGACAAGAAGTTGTTGGATTCGGGGTATGTTTTCAAGGTAGAGTCACCATTTGCTACTGGAGTGTGAAAAAACAAGACAAGAGTCAAGAATGATATACTATACGTCAACAAGTGGGTACAATAAAATACTGTGTTTTGTTAACTGAATTTGTAAACCCAGTGTCATGTCAATCCAAAGAGCTCAGATCTTGATCCCAGGATGTCAGGCCCGCCTTAGCAAAACGTCACACTGCAAACACTTGGTCTTTTAGAGCTGCTGAGAGTGCCACCGCACACCCATGGATGCCACCCACCGTTCTTATAGCATCATGAGGAAATTTAGAAATCACCGATGTCTGCTTTCCTAGACAAAGTTAGCCCACATGGTCAAGTCTTCCTCACATTCTGAGGTTTGAGGTTCTCCAACCCTGCCCTGCCACCCATTGGAGGGTACTGAAGGCATGGGAAGATACTACTCCTGAGATTCCTCTTATCGGCCTCTTCTATACCAGCACCCACTCGGAAGTTAGTCTCCAAAAGTCTCTTCAGTCCTTAAGAAACCCAGAACTAATTTTCACAAGGTACTTGAATAAAAAGTGGCAAATGAGCGCCTCAGAGAGAAAATTCCTGCTGAAGTAAGGTAAATCTGAATTATAAATTTCTAAACACCCAGTCATAAGTCATTTGTTTTCAGACATCATCTCAAGGAAGATATTTTCAGACATTGTCCATCCTGACTTCCTTTTAAAAACAATATAAACCGGGATAATAAAATCCAAAGGAATTTACATTTTAAACATCTAACCACAAGGTGGAGATCTAAAGCAAAGATTAGTTTCATAGCTGGACTCAATTTAGCATCCCAAACTTTTGATCTAAGATTAGAGTTGTATGGGTTCTCAGGTTGGATCAGAAATGCACTTATTTTAAGCTAGAGTAAAACACAGGGCTTAGGTATCAGTGTTCTTTTAGACAGGTTAGAAATAAATACGGCATGCAAGTATTTCAGGAAGCTCTAAGCAGCACATTGTCAGGCAGCAGATGGACAGAGCATCGTCTTATAGGGGGTTTTCTGGGTGGATCCCAGTCAGGGTGCATGCAGGAGTCTGTCTCTGCTTCCCTGACTGCCTGCCTCTCACAGAAAGAAAAGAAAAAAGGAAGGAAGGAGGGAAGGAAGGAAGGAAGGAAGGAAGGAAGGAAGGAAGGAAGGAAGGAAGGAATTTCAAGCTTTAGGTATAATATAGGAAGATTATTGTGATATTACTTGATCACGAGCACATTTAAGAAAGGCAAACTGTAAATATTTTAGTTCAGATATTTTATGGCTGTTATTAAATAACCAATTCCCTTTAATCTGACAGAGAGTAGTGCCAGGCTAGTGGTTCTAAGGATTCTAAACCATGAGTATAACTATAATACCCTCTAGATTTCACTTGTAGATTTTAGTGGGACTGACCTGCCAAGATGAGTGGGTTTTATTCGTTTCCCCAGTTATACACCAAATGGACTTGTTTGAGTCACAAATTATCCCCCAGGCTTACTCATTTTGAAGTTTTACTATTTTAATAATCAAGATTTTCTTTTTCTTGTAGTGTGAATAATTATTCTTCCCTATAGAAACAAACACACACACAAAAGGGACAATTGAGAGAGAAAATCTAAGCTAAATAATAAATAGAAAATATGATATGACCTTTTATGTCTGTGGGGTTTTTTTTCCTACTTCCATATGCCTTAACTCATTTTAGAGAGCATATAACAGACATTAATTAAATTAACAAGACTCAACTATAGCTAAAATTCTTGGCAGGGTAACACCTTCAAGCGTTTCTGCTGTTTTTTATTGTAGTAAAAGAACTAATTTGTGGAAATCGTTTCCTCCTAGTTTACTCGGTTCTATAACTTTCAATCTCTAATTTATCAAAGTTTTTTTTTTTTCTCACCTATACCTTAGAAAATTAAAAAGGAAGGCAAGGACAAGTTCAAGTATTGTGGTCTCCAACTGTTAGGTGGGAATCTCCCTCCTTCCTCGGGCTGATATATCTCTCTGTCTCAGTTACCTGCCTACATTACAGCTAGTAGAGCAGAGATCCAAGCTGTTTATTTGTATAAGCATCAAAGTTTGGGATGCTGATCTGTACTTAGGAGACCTTTGATCCTGTGCACCTTGATTTGGAACTCTAATAAGAAAACTCTGTCTCTTCCGCTCCTTTCTGGTCTCAGCCAGTCCGGAAATACCAGGAGCCAGCTTCCTGGTTGTTTCGAACTTCTGCTTCCCGTTCTGGATGAATGCAGAAGTGGAAAACATGAAAATGTTCAGCAACAAGCACAGTGATCTTTGACAATCCACCACAACATCCAGGTTAAAGCAGGTTAAGTTTCGTTCTAATGTCGTCTGTTTACTTAACCAGTGTGAACTGAGGTGACAGCATTTTAAACCAAAACAAAATCTGCAGAAGACTTTCAGGCCACCAAGCATTGGTGGGTTCACTTGGGAACCTGAGATCGTGAGAAACGCTCTGCAGGACTGGTCATGAGGACCACGAATATGAGGCGTATTACCAGCTTAGACAGCAATAAAGGCTGCTTGATTCTCAATTCCTCTAGGCCAGGGGTCCCCAAACTTTTTACACAGGGGACCAGTTCACTGTCCCTCAGACCGTTGGAGGGCCGGACTATAAAAAAAACTATGAACAAATCCCTATGCACACTGCACATATCTTATTTTAAAGTAAAAAAACAAACGGGAACAAATACAATATTTAAAATAAAAAACAAGTAAATTTAAATCAAGAAACTGAGCAGTATTTCAATGGGAACTATGGGCCTGCTTTTGGCTAATGAGATGGTCAATGTGTTCCTTTCATTGACCACCAATGAAAGAGGTGCCCCTTCCGGAAGTGCAGCGGGGGCTGGATAAATGGCCTCAGGAGGCCGCATGTGGCCCGCGGGCCGTAGTTTGGGGACCCCTGCTCTAGGCAGTGGTCCTCAAACTGTGTGTGTATCGGAAGGTCAAGGAGAGTTTGTTAAATGCAAAGAGCTGGGCCCAACCCACTCCCACCCCACTTTGTGATTCAGTAAGTCTGGGATAGGGACAGAGATTCAGAGAATTTGTATTTCTAACAAGTAATCAAGTAATGCTGATTCTGCTGATCGGAGGAGAAGCACTGCTTTGTTTTTACCTGTGAACATGGGGAAACATGTGAAACCTAAACAAATACTAGGGTATCATTTTAAAGGGGAAGTGAGACAAAGACTTAGGAGTACAGGATTTAGAATTGGCCATACTTGAGATTTGAGTCTGGATTTTTCCAGAGCCGTGCTTATTCTTAATCCATGCAAATTGCTTAATCTTCATGAACCATACTTTTTTTTTTTATCTGTGAAGTGGACAATAATCACATCTATTTCTGAAAACAAGACAAGATGCTGTATATAAAGTGTCTGGCACGTGGTACTCTATACGTGGTTTTTATTTTTAAAATTATACACACTATTAGGAAAAATACAGTTCATATGTAGGCAATAATCTCTGAGATCTAAGCATAGGGAAACTTTAGTCAGGATACAAATGGGTTTCTTTTGGATTTGTATAAAATAAAAAGAGATTGATGTAGTTTACAGAGCACTCTCCTTTGAAACAAAAGTCCCTCATAAGATCCGTGGTTCTTTTCTGAAACCTACCCTACATTCCCATTTCTCTATTGCCATCTTAAAGTTCATGCTCACATTCTTTATTCTATCTCATGCTGCTGTGTCTCTCTAACCTGCTGTTTCCACCAGGTGTGTGCTGAGGGCATCCCCGTGTTTTCCTACAGGGCTTTTCTCTGGCGAAGGTACGGAGGTCTCATAGACTGTGGTCATGCCCAGGGGTCTGGCTAGTTACCTCCTCTCCCTTTAGGGTGGTCTTAGCCCTGACCCACGGTCAAAGGTTATACCTAAGACAAGATCACCACGTTCTCTTCCTCTAATCCTGCCCTCCACTTATACTAGACCCTTCCCATCTCCTACATGCTGTTATTAAAGAGAGTTTTATTGCCAGTCTGTAAGAGTTTTGCTGGAGCTGAATTCTTGCAAGGGAGTGTATATAGAAAAGGCAGACAGGTGGCAACCTGAATCACATTGCTCAGACCCACTAGATCATAATCTGCACTTTAAGAAACAACCCCAGGAATTTGGAGCACACTGAAGTTTAGGAACTGCTGCTCTATGGCAGCTACGTGACAGCCTATAGAGACGCACGGCTGTGTCTCACGTTCGTGGGAAGAAAGGGAGTGGATTCCACATAGCCCTCAGCTTTCCTTGCCCCGTTGTGGCCCTAAGGGTTCTGTTCATTATGTCAGTCAAGTAGGTTGGCTAGGAATTTCACCTCAGACAAAAACTTTGAGATCGTTACTCTGAAATTCATTTTTAGAGTGAGGTTTGGGTAGAGGGAGGATGGTTCTCATCTCAACTCCACATGGAATGGAACCCTCCCTCTAGAAAATGCATCTGGGGAAGTCACATTGTTGACTGGTGGGTGCTATTGAGTACCTGGTTTTCAGGGGCCAGAGATGCCACACATCTTGCCTTTTGGGCGCCTCCCACACAACAAAGAACTGAGCTGTCCAAACGTCAACAACACCCCAGGTTGAGACTCCTTCAGTTTTGATGCCCCTATCACAAATCTGAATGCAAGTGCGTGACATTTCCTATAGAATCTTCTCTTTGTCCTGTACCTTGAATATAGTAGACATATTTCCATGAAGAGAGTGTACACAACATACTCAGCACAGTGTTTGCTTTATTCTAGGTAGCTCTCAGAATTTCAGATTTACATTAATAGATCAATGGAAATGAGTGGTTGAGGATTAAGTAATAAGATTATCTTCCCCTGGGGCTTGCCAGTTTGAACATGACACAGTGTGAGAACACAGAAGGAGGTCGATACATCCCGTTGTTAACTCACGAGGTCTTTGAGAAACCTCTTGGTACAACAGGAAAGTCTGGTATCTGTTTACCAGATGATGAAGGGTACCACAACCCTTCATCATCTTCAGTATCAACAAGGAAGTGTCCAGTGGTTACAGAGAATTCTACTGAAAAGTGGGAAGACAGAGTGCTCGCCACCGAAACACTGCGCATCAGCTTTTGGCTTCAGCTTTCACTGCTGTTAACGGTAGTTTCTGAGATACATTGAGCTTTCTATAAAAATAAATCCAGTGTTAGGAATCATAATTTGTACCAGACTCAAGAAAAAAGATCCTTGCTCAGGGAAAGAAAAAAGCACTTGAAATAGAATTCTTGCCAGAAGCTATAGACCAATTCAGCAGTTTATTTCCTTTTTAGTGGAAGAAAAGGACTTCAAAGCCGTAAGTATAAACATATGCTACAACAGGTCTCAAATCTAAATGGTAAGAACCTCTGGACCAACTTCCATGGGAGGCAGGGAGCAAGCCTATCATTTATATAACTAGATAATGCAAAAATGAGGAGATGAAGAGATTGAGAGATGACATAAACGACATAATCTAAAAATAGTGAGGTTTGACAATTGAAGCTTCCTATAATTTAAATGCGACCGGCGGCCCCTCATCTCCTCTGGGATAAAATCCAGGTTCCTTTACAAATCCTGCCAGTCCCTCCACCAGATGACCCTTTGAAAATGAACAAATCAGTCTATACTTTGAGTACTTGTTTCAAAAGCAAAGAAAAGCATGTGGAAGCGTAACCTAGACAAGGAAGAGAAAGTACTGCCCCTGAGAGATGGCAGCAGTGAGTTCTGGGAGCCACGTCGCCACTGACCTTGTCCAAGTCACATTTTGTCACCTGGAAACTGTGAAGCTGAAAGCAATAGCGGGGTTAGCAATTCGTTCATTCACTTGAACTTATTGTCCAGAATTGCTAAGCACGTCAACGAGGCTTACAACTGGTCCATGTCACATCTTATTCTTGCCTTATGGATTGTGTCATGGAGCAACATACACCAAACAAGCCACTGATAACAGTTTGAACATTGAGTTCTTTCAAAAGCCTAAAAGGGACTTGGAGGGCAGGGGAAGGCAGTCGGGGAAAGTCATGCTGTTTTTTTTTTAATTTTATTGCAATGTGCAAGTTCTTTAAACTCCAAGTTTAGTACTCTCCCCATCTGTTTCTTTGAACAGGCACTTGAAAAAAGATCTTTTAAATTTCAGTTGGGTTACAGAAAGCTTGTTTTGATAATATATTACATTGAAGTAGTTCGAGTTTGTGCTAATTCTGAATTCAAGGAAATGTTCCTTGTAGCCACTCATCAGAGGATATTTGGGGGAATCTTTTCCCAGTAATGTTGAATTTTTTAGTATGTGATGTCTCCCAAAGGTTTTTCAAAATAAGCATTTTTCTAAATAGGTTTTTAAAGAAACCAAATGAAAGCTAAACATAGTATGGCAGCAGCTGCTTAGAAAAGAAAAAGAAAAATCCTCATAATTTGTCCACAAAAAATTCTACACTACATATCAAGGTTTCAATATTATAACAAATTAGTTGATTGTAATATGCTTACAACAAATATAAAGTGATTAGCCCAGAATATATAATCTCTCTTTTGCCACTGACTACTCTAAATTTTATCCAAAATGATCCGGTCCTCAGAAATCAAGTTTAAAATCTTAAAAGGATGCATTTTTCAAATCTGAGTTCTGCCAAAAACTAGCTCTGCGGGAGTCCTCTGTGTCTGCCTGTGTGACACCTGTCGACAGGCTCCCCTCTCGTCTAGCAGCTCCCAATATAGGGGAGCCCCAGGGGGTCACCGCTGGTAGAAGCACCAGGCAACGTTCTGAGGCTTGAACGGTGACCTCCCAACTCACTGTATCTATTGTCCAGGCACTAATGATGGAATTTTGAAACCTGTTGCAGAGCTGTGTTCTCATAGGAAAAGAGATCAATTTCAAGTGTACTACTTTGAGAAAAGAGCATTATTAGAATTTCACTGTCACTCACAAAGTGCTGCAGGATCTAGAGGAATCTGTGTCACACAAGAGTGACAGAGAAAAGATTTTTGTCTCTGCTTCCATTGAGCTAAGATGACTTCTCTTCGGCCTGATGGTCTCAGGAGAAACTGGAGAGACCCCTCTAAGCTCATCCAGATTGATATTACAGGTCACGAAAACAAAATAGATGAGACAAAGACAGAAGAATTCAAGACGGCTTGTGTGAACTGAACTCCTCGGAGAGATGTTAGCGGAAGAGACTTTGAAGAGGCAATCTGAAGAGGTTCACTATGCTGAACATGAGATCTCCTTCTGAAAATTTCTTGGGACCTTGCAATAGGCATTTAGTTTCCCTTTGATTCATTTCCATTGTCTGACTGGCATTGTTTTGAAGGTGACACTATCTACAAGGGTTCTATTAGTCCCTTGGGCATAGCTATAAATTATAACTTTCCCAAACAGCAAATCTGATCATGTCACTTGCCTCCTAGAAGTCCTCCAAAAGTTTTTAATCACCCTGCTCAGCAATGCATGATATGACCCCTACTTTGGTTCAATCACATTACCTACCATCACCCAAATTCTATGCTCCAGCTTATACAAAATGGATAGTTCCCCAAATGTACTGTTGTAATATTGTGATTTATCATGAAAACCCCTGGAATTTCCTAAGTGAAGAGTGAGGTAAAAGTGTCTTTTATGTTAATGAGGGGACATGTGGAAAGCACCTAAGGAGGGGGGGGGTGCTGGTTGCCAGGGGAACCAACCAGATGAGTACAGGGTTGGAACTTCCAGTCCCACTTCTGAGGAGAAGGGATGAACTAGAGGTTGAATCAAGCACCCAAGGTCAATGGTTTAATCAGTCATGACTATGTAATAAACCCTCCCTTAAAAACTCAAAAAAGGGTGGGATTCAAAGAGCGTGCCAGTGGGTCACCCCTTGGAGATGCTCTGAGAGCATGGAAACTCCTCGGCCCTTCCCAAATACCTTGTCCTGAACGTGTTTTCTATTTGGCTGTTCCCGAGTTGTATTCGCCAGTAATCTAGTAAGTAGGATGTGTGTGTGTGTGTGTGTGTGTGTGTGTCCATATATACACATATATAAATCTTAGTAATTATTTTAGAAAAAAAATAAACCCCAGGGGAAAAACCAAAGCTGTTTCTAGTCTCACCTAACTTAATTTTTATTAAAGAGGTCTAGCAACTATTTTAAATAACAAGGAATCTTGTATTTAACAAAAAAGCGCATAAAACAAGCAAGCAGAAATGCTAGATACTGCCACAGGGATACTCTCACTTTTGTGTGCGCACGCTTCAACTAGATCCGGAAGGGGCCAACAATAAGGAAATAACTAATGGTACGTGTGTGACAAGCACGTGAGCAACTCTCCCATCTTCCCTCGTCTTCCCTGGAGACCCAGAAGAAAGGAGACGCTTATTAACGGGAGTATGTGGTCCCAAGCACAGTGTCTCTTGCACAATAGGGGATTCAAAAAACATGTTGAGCAAATGGATCGCATCTGTCAGATTGTTGTACACAGCACAAAAGACAGCTTCCACCTTTCCGCTCCCTGGAACCAGTATCACATTCATTACACTCGATTTTTATTGCCGTTGGTTTTTCATCTGCAGAGGTGATGCCCAGTGTCTGTTTTTCTGCCAGGCGTTGTAATTGGAGCTGATAAAAGGATGATTAGAAACGACTTGCCCTCAAGTCGTTGTCTCATGAGAGTGATACAGGCATGAAACTTGTAATACAGGTGAGCCCCGGGGTTGTGAGAACCAGAGGCCCTTTGCGTTTCAGGAGTGGAGCTGGGATTGGGGCCCCAGGGAAGGCTTGATGGGGGGCAGGAAGTCCAATGCATCTTCACTTTTCTTCTTTTTTTTTTTTTTAATTTATGTTATGGAAAAATTTAAACATATGCAAGAATTGGGAGATGATTTAACAATTATCTACAAACGGCCAGTTTTGTTTCACTTGTACTCTCCTCACGCCCCCAACTCCTCAATGGATTATAGTATCATCATTATTTGGACCCCTTCTCCCTGAGGAGCGGGGTGCCACGGAGCCAGTGCGGGTTAGAGAAGACTGAGGGAGCAAACCCAAGCCAACATCCACAAGAGGGAGCCATACATCAGGAATCAGAGATCGGAACCAAGCCCTAGTCCAGGGGTCAGATTAAAATTGTACTTGGAAGACACAGCTGAGACGTGGGGAATGGAGGGAAGGACACTGATGAAAACAGGTTGGCAACAGGAAGGGGTCCGGGACGATCGCCATGTACATTGGGGTCAGAGCTCACCTTCACCTGAGAGTTAGGGCCCACGGGGAACGTGAAGCTGTTTACAGAGTCTAGTGAAGGTAGCCAGGCAGAGGGGCTCAATTTCTGTGCCAAGTGGACGGCAAATTAGAAGAGCAGAGGTCTGCCCACCTCTCCCAGGTAGGGCATTGGTTCAGCTGTGACTCCGGAGCTGGGAGCACGTGAACGAGTCTGTGGGTGAAGCTGGCTGCTGTGGGGCGAGAGGACAGGGTATCTGAGTCCAAGGCTCAGGACCCAAGAACAGGGTGGAAGGGGCCAAGGAGGCTCCAGAGCACTCATTAATTTATTCAGTAAATACACACTAAGAGCCAAATGCACGGCAGGCAATGTGCTGGTGACTTAGCTTGGGCTGCCATAACAAAACCCACAGACTGGGTGGCTTAAATAGCAGGAATTTCTTTCTCACAGTATTAGAGACTGGAAGCCCGAGATCAAGGTGTTGGCAGGGCTGGTGTCTGACGAGAGCTCTCTGTCTGAGTTGCAGATGTCTAGCTTCTCACTGTGTCTTTCTCCAGCCTTTCCTCAGTGTGTGCAGATGGAGGGAGAGAGAGAGAAAGAGAGCTCTGTGATGCATTTTTTTAAAATACAGGCACTAAACCCTCATGACCTCATTTAAAACTATTTGTCTCCAAAGGCTTCACCTCAAATCCCATCCCACTGGGGGTTAGGGGTTCAACATGTGAATTTTGAGAGAATGTTCAGTCCAGAGCGGCCAGGGTGCCGTGAAATTCAAGGTTGAGATCGTTTGCCAGGAAGAGAATGTTGCAGCAGTGATAACAGGGTTTCAAGGAGGATGTATTTCAGGGGTTGCTAATCTACCGTATTCGTCAAGTTTATGGAAATGGCAGATGACCAGATGACAAGAATGAGACCCAAAGCAGGGTCAGGAGCAGAGTCCGTGAACTGATAGGAGGAGCCAGTGGAGTCAGGACACCAGCCTAGGAAGGATGCAGAGGTAGCGTCACCTGGGGGGAGAAGGAGGGTGTTCCCTTCCGGCTGCTGAGCCCAAGGACAGGGCAGGTGAGCTGCTGAACCTGTTCAAAAAGGATGGAAAAAAGTCTTAGTCCCAAGTGCCCCACCAAGCTGTCGCCAGCACTGAGCAGTCAATAAACATTTGTTGAGCCACTTAATGAACATGACTGTCCTGCTTTTAACATTGATTTAATTAGTCAGATCCATGAGGGGAACTTTTTAAAATCAATTATTCTCATAAATGCCCCTCCTGATTGTCCAGCGTACAGATTTTCTTTTTCTATTACCTTAGTTCCCCACTTCTTCCTCCTGAATCTCCCTGAACATCAAGAGGTTTTTGAACCTCAAAAAACAAAGAAGAGGAAGAGATAGACGCTAAGAACCAAGTTGGATACTTTGGGGGAAATCAGGGCAAAAGACTTGATGTGGAAAGAGCCGCCAGGCTTTTCACTGGGCTCTGTGAGCCTTCACTCTGTAGCACAGGCAGAGTGAGAATGGACTCACCATCATTTTATTTTGCCACTGGATTGAGTACAACTCACTGCTACATAGATGCTATTCAGGCTCATGCTGAAGCCTTGTTAGGAGGTTATGTAATAGAGGAAGAAGCCCAGAGGGACAGCCAGGCCACTTGATGCGATGCAGCACGTATTATCTTCCCACTCCCTGCCTTTGCCAGCGTGGACGTGTGTACACGGTCCTGCCCAGAGCTGTTTCTACCGGACTCCTGGGGCTGCCTCCTTCGTCCTCCGCTGGATGGCTGGGAATCCATCAGCGAGATTCTCCTTACCGTGAGGAAGTTTAATCAAGGTCAAAGAGGATTGTTTTCTCTTCCCAGTCAATGGATTTGATCTATAAACCGGTTTGTCCTGCCAAATGGAAGGAAGTCGTCATTGTCTTTTCACACATGAGCTTCCCTAACGCAAGCACTATCTCGGGGGCCATGATTCAGTCACAAAGGCATTTCAGGCACGTTTCGCTTGTTTTTTCCTAGAATGATGATGAGATCAAGGACCGTGTCTGTGATACAGTGCGTGAGAATTTCTGGAAGTGTAAGGTGTTTATCAGGAAGGACGGTGGTGGTTTGAAGTTACTTCATTCCTTTTCAGCTGTTACTCTCTAAGGACTTGAACCGGGCTGCCTGAAACTTCATCACAAAAATACTTTCGTGATAAAAACCTTTCCAAAGAGCAAGTGTTAGAAAGCCCCCATTCAGGATCTAGCTTGGGTCTAGTAATATCCAATTCCTCAACTTTTCAAGATTATTAAAAATAAAGTCGCGATAGATGTTTGTCTGTGTCTTCAGACAATGGAAAGGACAGCATAGATCATTTTAAGTGCAAAAATATTAGCTCTCAAAGGAGCTGTGATCGGAAAGAAATACAGTGTGTCCATAAAGTCATGGTGCACTTTTGACCGGTCACAGGAAAGCAACAAAAGACGATAGAAATGTGAAATCTGCACCAAATAAAAGAAAACTCTCCCAGTTTCATACCTATTCAGTGCAGTTCGATGTGGGCTCATGCACAGATTTTTTTTAAGGCTCCTTAGGTAGCTGTCCCGTATAGCCTTTATAAACTTGTCACTGACTGATGGCCTACCAGAACGGGGTTTCTCCACCAAACTGCTGGTTTCCTTCAACTGCTTATCCCACTGAGTAATGTTATTCCTATCTGGTGGCACTTCATTATAAACGCGCCGATATTCATGTTGCACTTTGGTCACGGATTCGAATTTAGTGAGCCACAGAACACACTGAACTTTCCACTGTACCGTCGACATCTCGACTGGCATGGCTGTGGGCTGCTCCTCTGTATACACGGTGTTACATCATCATCTGCGCATGCACACATGCTGCCACATCATCCTACAGAAACTGGGAGGGTTTTCCTTTTATTTGGTGCAGATTTCACATTTCTATCATCTTTTGTTGCTTTCCTATGACTGGTCAAAAGTGCACCATGACTTTACGGACACACTGTAGTACTGACAGAAAAATACTGGCCCTAAAAATCATAGAATTTTTAAATGATGGATCAGTGACATTGTCAATACAGTCCCGTCACTTTGCAGAGGAGAATGCTAAGGACAATTAAATGACGTGATTTGTGCACAGTGACAGAGTTGGTGGAGCACCAAGACAAAATACAGGTCTTCCAACCCTCAAAGCCCAAAGCAGTGCTCCAGAAAATTCCAGGCCACTGCACACCCTCCCTTGCCAAGTGCACACTGGGGAATACAGGTTTTGTGTTAAAACTCCAAACGGGTGCATAGATTGAACAATATGTCTCCATGTAGTTCCTTAAACATTTCCAAACAGACTTCCTTTTTTATTTGTATTTTCAGGTGGTTGTACTGCATCTTGCCTTTAGTCTTCACTGAAAGGCTAAAGGAAATCTGCAGCATTTTTTAAAAGATGGAAATTTTCTTTGCCTCTGAGACCCTAGTTTCCTCAGACCTTATGTCATCTTGGCAAGTTTAATTTGGCTTGGGCTCTACTGGGACAACATGTCATCATCCAACAAGTTCAAAGTACTTCCTATTTTATTAAAATTTAAAAAAAGGCCTGACCAGGCAGTGGAGCAGTGGATAGAGTGTTGGACTGGGATGCGAAGGACCCAGGTTCGAGACCCCGAGGTCGCCAGCTTGAGCATGGGCTTATCTGGTTTGAGCAAAGCTCACCAGATTGGACCCAAGGTCGCTGGCTCGAGCAAGGGGTTACTCGGTCTGCTAGCCCCATGGTCAAGGCACATATGAGAAAGCAATCAATGAACAACTAAGGTGTTTCAACAAAAAACTGATGATTGATGCTTCTCATCTCTCTCTGTTTCTATCTGTCTGTCCCTATCTCTGACTCTCTCTGTCTCTGAAAAAAGAAAAAAAAGACCTTATGTTCTGTATAATTATGCTATCTTAAGAAAAGACTGATTTTATTGAGAGTGTTTTTCTCCCCCAGAATTGAAAGGAAGAAAGCCCAAGCTATTGAATGGAAAAATAACTGCTGTAGTATCCGTGTTAAATCTGGTTACAAACGGTATTGATATATTTTATGTTCAAAGCGATATCTTTGGAATTTCTATAATGGATGAATAATTACTTTCCAATATAACCGTGCATTTTACCAAAATATCTCCCTTATGTAATCGAAAAGTGAACAAGTTCAAAAGCAGTGACTCATGACCTCCTGCTGCTTCTAAAAATCCAGTGATACACATACCTATTATTCAGAGGTTAGTAATGCCCTCTAGATCTCTCTTTTTATTCTCCACCGTTGTCAGCCAACTCATTTTATGGTTGTTAAGTCCACAAAGCTTCTGGATCCTCTACCGCTCATGTCATAACAAAACTTGACCACCTGACATGCAGGCCTGGTTTTGTGAAAATACACTAATCCCTCCCTAAGTCTGTGATAACCTGAGTCAACAGTGAACACATTAGTGCAATACAATTGCTGATGTGTAAAGTTATCCCCGTTGGCCACTGAGCATGAGGCATCTTCTAGCACTTCCATTGTTGAAAGCTCCATTCAATTTGTTTGTCAGTAACCTGAGCGGACACAAAGGCTGGGAGAAAGAAATCAAGTATCAATCTGTCCATGTAAAATGACTCCCATTATTTAAAAAAAAAAAAAAACTGACATTAATTCAGTTTTTAAAAAGCTACATCTAGATAGATATTTTGAGCTATAACAGTCCTCAAACTATAAAAATGACTAAAATGTTCTATATCATTCACTTTTATTGACCTTTGGGACAGTCTAAAGTCCATGGAAGAAAATTTAAAAGCTCTAAAACAATAAAATCAGCTTATACCATCACCACTTCTAACGAATAAAAATATCATGCATTTTTTTTCCAAAACAAAATAATTAAACTGAAGACTAGGCCCTAAATGAGACCTAAAAACTATCTTGCCTTGGCCCTCCATAGAGGGAAAAACTGAGGGTCAGCTTAGCTAACTGAGTTAGAGGTAAACACAGGTCACCGGCTAGTATGAGAATAAGTTACAAGTACACTCAAGGTCACATGAATGCCTCTCCTTGGCTCTTTTCAACTAGGACCAAATTCACTGTCATTTTCCTGCCTCCCCTTTAGGGTCCTTTCCTTATGTCCCCTTGTTGCCAGCTCCTATGTCCTGTTCCTAAAGAGTCTGACTTTCTCAGTTAAATGCTAAATTTGGAAAGTAATCTCTTAACCCAGCGTGTGGTCTTAAACCAAAATGTATAACATGGAATATGAATAGGTGTTGCCTAACAAAAGGAGCCTTTGGTCAAATTTGTTTGGAAAATTCTAGGTTAAACAAGGTTTCTTTCTGTAGAATTGTTTTTGGCCTTTAATATGCTGATGTGCTTTGTGAATCTTCAGATATGCACATCCCAACTTTATTTGTTATATCTTTAAAAAAAATAAGCATATGTTGCAAATATTATGATAAAATAAAATCCAGTTTTGGAAACACTGTGACATAAGCGAATTCCTAATGAGTTTTAGCTCAGATGTAGTCTTTCCAGAAATGTAGATACTTTTTTATAATTATGAATAAAATGATCATCTTGAAAATTTGCAAAATACATAGAAAATTAAACTGACTTTTATTCATACTAGCCTAAGACAGGAAATTATCCAAAATATTTGGCATTTTAAAATTGACTTTTGGAAGATTAAAGGCTTTAAGATATGAAGAAACAACAATTTAAGATGGCATTTCATGTACTGTGAAAAGATTCTCTACCAGTTAACATCAGATGGCTTCATCTAGGTACCTGCTTCCTTGTCAAGCTGATCCTGATAGTAAAGGTGCCATTTCATTTATTTATTTATTTATTTTTATTATTTTTATTTTTTGTATTTTTCTGAAGCTGGAAACGGGGAGAGACAGACAGACTCCCGCATGCTCCCGACGAGGATCCACCTGGCACGCCCACCAGGGGCGACGCTCTGCCCACAAGGGGGCGATGCTCTGCCCCTCCGGGGTGTTTCTCTGCCGCGACCAGAGCCACTCTAGCGCCTGGGGCAGAGGCCAAGGAGCCATCCCCAGCGCCCGGGCCATCTTTGCTCCAATGGAGCCTTGGCTGCGGGAGGGGAAGAGAGAGACAGAGAGGAAGGGGTGGGGTGGGGGTGGAGAAGCAAATGGGCGCTTCTCCTTTGTGCCCTGGCCGGGAATCGAACCCGGGTCCCCCGCACGCCAGGCCGACGCTCTACCGCTGAGCCAACCAGCCAGGGCCGCCATTTCATTTATTGAGCTCTGCATGTCAGGTTGTTCTAAGTACTTTGTATTACTCATTACAGCCCTCCAAATCAAATTGGTATAGTGTCCAGGCCTGTTGACCTCACTATGACACACCTTCCCCCATCCATTCTAATGACCCAAGTTCCAGTGATTCAAGCGTGAACTCTGCTTTTTTCCTTCATACCACAATTTCAGAAAGTGCCAGGATTTAAGTAAGCCAGCGTTGTGCCTATGTTTCTGAGTCATTTCCCTCTCCTTGTATTGAACTTTTTTAGCAGAGGTACTTTGATTACTGCCATCATATACACAACATCATAAACAAGGCAGGAGCAAAGGATGCAACCAAACTGATTCCAGTTCCAAAGGGGCTCAGATCCATCGCTGGCTAATGTGACCCCATGACTACACTGTAGTCTCAACTCCTTCTTGAGTCCAGTGCTGTTCAAAGTGTGGTCCAATGACCCCTTCTACTCCCCCAAGCTGTTCGTTATAAATCTGTGATAAGGAGCTTGCTCCACGAAGCAACGACCTTCGCAACTACCTCACTAAGCACACTGATTAGTTCAGCTGCCATTTGCTTTCAAGGTAAAAGTTTTTCAACGTGTAAAGCAACATGTCACAAATTTACATTCTGTACTAACTCCTTATCTCACTGCAGATGGGTACAAACAGTTCATGGACAGGCTACTTTGTACAGCACAGCTCTGACTTGGTTAGGCACCCTTTCCTTACAACCCTAACGTCTAGGTAGTTAACTGGAAAGGGCATGGACTTTGGGAACATGCCATCTGGGTTCCCAGTGACAATTCTGTTGCTTACTTGTTATGTAACATTGGAAAAAATATGTAAAACCTTTGAGCCTCAGTTTTCTTATCTGTAAAATGGAGAAACTAATTTTTACTTCTCAGGAGGGTTGCAAAGTTAAAATCATACAATGATAGTAAAGGTTTATTACTATGTTAATATACCACAGTCCCTTTCTGTTTCTGCTTCCTGGCTTCCAATACCTGAGATGTTATTTTTTTTATTGATATGAGCTTTTTAATCACAATTTTGGACTATGGTAAAGCAGAAGGAAAAGGGAAGGAAGTCTGGTGATGGTAGAAAACATAGACCCTTGCAAAAACACAATTCTTATAATTTCTATAAAATACAAAATCATATATCTTAGTTTTTGTACCAAATCTCCTAGAGAAAGAAGTTAAATATTCGGGAGGAATATTATCCTGTTTTTAATGGTATCCAAAAAGATCCAGTGATTATATATACCCTGGTCTCTAATATCTCAAAGAGCTATTATTCCTTATCTCTTTACTTCAGTTTATTGCCTAATTGTACTGTCTTAAATCTACTTAGAAAGAGATGGGGTCTTCTAACTTGTCAAATCAAATCAGGATTCACCATGCTTTTTAAAATAATTTTTAAATAGGGTCTAAAAAGAATAACATAATCATTAAATTACACTTGAGTAGCAGAATTCTTGCCAGATTCTACTGCTGGCCTCTTTCTAAAATTGGCTTATTATTGGTCCAGGCTTGACTCATAAAAATGGGTTTTTGTTAGTAGACATGAGGAAACTTTGGTAAAGCATAGGAAGTTTTTCCACATTTGAATAGGTATGGTAAGACGCTGCTAAATAAATCTACTTGAAGAGGTTTTCAGATGACAGAGTTTGACATGATGACATGGGCAATTAATATTTTGCTTTCCTGTAGCAATAACTTGCTTGAAATTTTGCTTAAGTTTCATCATTTCATTCTAGAACAGCACTTCCAATATATTCTCAGGATTTATTACACAATATGTTATTAGAGAATATATTTCCTTACCACTGTGAACTTTGATAGAAGTACTAAAAACACCAGTACATTGTTCACTTTTAGGTACAAAGCTTTAAACAGAAAGTGCCATCTAAATAATAAAATAGAAAGATAAATAAAGAAAAATAATTTCTATCATTTCATTTAATGAATGCCTAGAATTTTAATTTTTAAAAATAATTCAATCTAATTTTAAATGTATCTATTCAGCACAGTGAGGCTAGACAAATACAATAATGATAGATCTTTCTTAGTGTGCTTATACCCATTCTATCCAACATGTCCCTAGAAATAGTCTCCCCATCAGTACAGGTAAGATAGAATGAATTATTTACATAGAAAAATCCTTGCTTAGCACTGCATATAGTCTGAGTGAGTTAATTGTCATAGCACCTTCTTTCCTGAACTCTCTTTATTCCTTTGTTTTGAGACTTCTTTGCAGGGATCATAAACTCCCCAGCTGCTCACGCTACACACAAAAGGCACAGTAGAGAACTAAAGCAAGCATCCAACTCCATCACAATTTACTGAATTGCCTCAATTATCTAAAACTTCAGAAATACAGAATTGGTTCTGAATTACCTAAGCAGTTGCTTGAATTTCTCCTGTCAATTTTGTAGTAGCCTAGACATAGTCCCATCTTTAAAATGGGACCCACTGAGACTGTGTTTAAAAAATAATCTTGAAAAAGACTCTATTACTGAATACTTCTTTTCCAGTTTCTGAAGAGTGGTGACAAGGCAAACATAAAATATTTATCTAGCATTTGGTCAGACAGACGAGCACAAAATAAAAGTTATGAGAATGTGCCAAATCACAACCATGACCCACAACAATAGAAATGTGAGAAAAAACTTGTCAGAAGCTTCTGGCCATGTTTTCACAGGGGTGGAGGAGCACAGAGAGGATGTATTTCTCTTCCTTTATCTTGCACAAATGTTTACTTTGGTCTATTTTTGCTTCCTCTCCCACTTCCTACCTAAACAAGTCCCACTGGATCGGTCATGTCAATATTGAAGGGACTCATTTAGCAGCTCATTGTCTCCACTTCCTGTAATCACTGAGCACCAATGTGTCGCTGTTCTCCACTTCCAAAATAAGCTTTAAGCACTGTTATCCCCACGCCCATGGCCCCTTTTCACAATCAACCTTCACGTTTTCAAATCGAACTAATTAAGGGTCATCGATTCTAGAACTCTGCTTGGTCTGTTTCACACACAAGTGCTTCAAAGAAGCTGGAGGGAAGGTATAAAATTAATGCATTAATTCATCCTGCTGACCTCCTGAACCAGAGTTCTCAAGTGATGAACCCTGGGTATCTGCATTTTTTAATAATTTCCTTTTCCCATTTTGAACCCTTGTTAATTAGGCATTGGATATTCTAAATGGACTCTAATTTTATTCCTTTCCTACTGTCTCTTTAATTTCTTTCTGTCTTTTTGTTCTCTTGCCTAAGATATGTTTCAATTTTATCTTCCAAGCTGTCTACTTTTAATTTTTTTTCATTATATTTTTAATTTCCACAATCGTTTTTATATTTTCTGAATTTTTCTCTTTTCATTATGACCTGATATTTTTCTTGACCTGATATTTTTTTAAACAGGTGTAGCATTCCTTTTCTCTCTGAGGATGCCAAAATTATAGTTCCTTGCAAGTTTTCTCTTTCACCATGCATTATCCCCACTTCCGGGGTTTCTTTCCCTTTCGTTTGTCATGGGGTCTTTCCTGGGTATCGGAAGCTTCCTTTGAATATCCGGCAATTATTGGTGCCTGCTCTCACCATCGGAGCATTATAGAGTATACTGGATGCCAGGGCCAGGAGTGGGTAAGGCAAGCAAAATACCTGGGACACAAAATTTAAGGGTGCACTCAAAATTGTGCAAGTGCGGTGTGGGTTGTAAGTGTACTATGAGTAAGTGCTTCCTAAGTGTCTCGCTGTGGCAGCAGCGCACAGAGCCATGGGAGTCCAGCACAGGGGAGCTCAAAGGGGGTTCATCAGATTCTTTGCCACGGGCCCCAAGTGTTTGTGTGTGAAGATGTCTTCTCTGGGGAAGTTGGGTTCTCCGGTGAAGGACCCTCTGGAACTGGATGAGAAAAGGGGCTCGGCATTCAGCACGTAGACTTCCAAACAGACTCCCCTGTTTCCAGCTTAGCTTCCACTCCTACTCTTCTCTGGGGCCTCAGGGGCCTGAGCTGCCTCGGCTCAGTTTCTCCAGACAACGACCCCTTTTGGGGGAACAGGAATTCTGTAGTCATATGACTACGATGGGTGAGGACAAGAAGCAGGAAGTCCTTACAGTTCCGTATCCAGACTTTCCAACAACACCTGTCCTCGGCTTCCAGCCCTGACCTAACTTCCACATACCTGCACTTCCTGTAATGACTTTTGTGTACACACACACACACACATACACACCTACCCCAGATACTTAGAGTCACCTTCCTCCTCTATGACAAGTGATCTGTCATTGCTCGGATCACTGTCTGTCTCTGGGGTCATAAATGTCACGACATTTTTCTAAAATGATATGTATGATTTCTTCCGTATTTTCTTTACTTGGGGTGAATTTTAAAGAGGGGCTGGAAATGTTTTCAACTCTCTTTTTAAAAATATACTATTCAAAATGAAAAAAAAAAGCTCGTCTCAAATGTTTACCTAAAAACATTATTTCCCACACCAATCACTTTCACGAGCTACTTCTTTTTTTAGCGATTTTGTGGATCTGAAGACGAGTGAATAGATTTTATAAATCACATTTCTAACACTTGCTTCACGGCTGAACATTTATTCAACCAAGAGTTATAGAGTGCTTAGCATTTAACAAGGCTGTGCCAGTCTCTAAGGGTAAAAAGAAAGGAATTAAGAAGGGTCTCTGCTTTGAATAGGTCTGTCGTCTCCAAGGGAACACCAGCGTATATACAATTGAGGACAAAGGATGGTTCGGGCCTTCTGTAGACCTAAGGAGAGGCGGGACACGCTGACAGAGGAGGCAGGGTGAAGAGGTCAGGAAAGAGCCAGACCATGAAAGACAAGCTGGTGGGGACTGGGGCCAGGCTGGGGTGTGGAGGAGGGGAATCCCGGGCAGATGGTGCAGCAGAAGCTCAACCAGACAGAAGTGCAGAGAGCTGGATGTGTTCAGGAGGCTGCCAGCCAGTCTGTACAGACGGCCAGGGTAGACAGGAACACGCTAGTGAAGACAAAGATGCAATGAAGACTCCACTTCTACCCCCACCCCCTACACTCTCCTCCATCCCTTAAAATTCAAGCCAATGACTTCATGGTTTTCCCATTAAATTGGCAGAATCTGGTTCCTAAGCCCCAAACCTTGGGCAGTCTTATGACTTCCTTTGGCCAATAAGAGTCAGCAGACAGGATAGTGTGCTCCCTCTGAACCTAGGCCTCAAGGAGCCATGTAGGTTTCTGTTCCTGCTTCCTTCTGAACCTTTGTCATCCCCATAAACCAGTGATTTTTCAGTCTTTCCATCTCACGGCACACATCAACTAATTACTAAAATTCAGCAGCACACCCCCCCAATACATTTTTTGCGGATCTGACAAAAATAAAAATAGGTATAATTTTGATTCGTTCACACCAGATGGCTATTGTTGTGTTGGCTGTTGTTATTTTTTAATTTGACAACCTAAGAGAAAGGAGATCAGTGCCCCTAACTAAAAAGTCAGGTATTGCAGGTTTGAAAGATTCTTGTGGCACACAGGTTGAAAGTCACTGGCATTAAGCATGCCCAGGCTGGACTGCTGGAGGACAAGGTAGTAGTCCAAGCCAAGCTGCTCAGTTTCTCCAGTTAAGGCCACCCTAGACCAGGAGAGGCCAGCCAACCCCAGACACTAAAGCAACTCCAGCCAAGTTCAGGAGAGCCACCCAGCAGACCACCCCAGACAAGAGAACAATGAACGTTTCCAAAGTATGTCTCTGAGATGGTGCAGTTGTTTGTTGCAGAGCATTGTTGTGGCATGAGATAACTGATACAGAGAGGTGGTCAATAGACAGATGTGAGGATTCTGTTTGATACACTAAGGAATTTAAAATCATGCTTGTGAAACAGAAATCCCTGTGGGATGAAAGGAGAGAAACATTATTTGACTTGACTTTGGAAAAGTAACTCTGGCTACAAAGTTTAGGTTGAGTTAAAAATGAGATCTCTTGTAATAGTTTAGGTAAGAGATGCTGAATGCCCGAATAGGCAACATCAGTGAGGATGGTGAGACAAAGACAAGTGCCAGAGATTTCAAAGGGACAGAGCAGATAGGACATGGGAATGGGCTGGTTGAGGAAAGAGAAGCAAAGGAAAGGTGGTAGCATGTTCTCCAGATAGGGCGTCGGATGCCATGAAATGAATTAGAACTAGGTTTTGGGGAAAACTATAAGTTCATTTTTACTAAATTAAATCTGAGTCACTATGGGACATTCAGGTAGATGTTTGACACTCCGTTTCATGTATCGACCTAGATTTTTTATAGCAATACGAACTTAGAAAACCACACTATAAAGATAATTAAGTAGAGTCATGGTGTGGGATGGAATAACCCGGGGGAAGGTGTATATTGAAAAGAGGTCCAAGGGCAGGTGGACACAGGGTGAACCAGTTTAAACTTCTTGCTGAAGATGAAAGCCTGGCAAAGAGAAGGAGACAGAAACACAAGGAAAGTCAGGTATCTCAACGCCAGAGGAACATTTCAAAAAGAGAACAATTAATGGTATTTATTTGTTGCGAGTTGTATCTCCCCCATTAACTATATGTGCCTATCAAAATTTTAGAACCAAAAAAAAATTTAAAGATCAAGAATTCAACAATGTAGTTACATCTACAAAGTTATTATCTTATTATTTATTTATTTATTTTAAAGAGAGGGGAAGGGAGCAAAGAGAGGGAAAGAGGAAGGGTGAACCATTGATTTGTTGTTCCATTTATTTATTCATTGGGATTTAAAAAAATTTTTTTTATTTATTCATTTTAGAGAGGAGAGATAGAGAGACAGAGAGAGAGAGAGAGAGAAGGGAGAGGAGCAGGAAGCATCAACTCCCATATGTGCCTTGACCAGGTAAGCCTAGGGTTTTGAACCGGCAACCTCAGCATTTCCAGGTCAACACTTTAGCCACTGCGCCACCACAGGTCAGGCGATTTTTTTTTTTTTTTTTACAGGAACAGAGAGAGAGTCAGAGAGAGGGATAGATAGAGACAGACAGACAGGAATGGAGAGAGATGAGAAGCATCAATCATCAGTTTTTCATTGTGACACCTTAGTTGTTCATTGATTGATTTCTCATATGTGCCTTGACCGCGGGTCTTCAGCAGACCGAGTAACTCCTTGCTCAAGCCAGCGACTTTGGGTCCAAGCTGGTGAGCTTTGCTCAAACCAGATGAGCCCGCGCTCAAGCTGGCGACCTCGGGGTCTCCAACCTGGGTCTTCCGCATCCCAGTCTGACACTCTATCAAATGTGCCTCAGCCTGGTTAGGCCCATTGGTTGATTTTTGTATGTGCCCTGACCAGAAATCAAACCTACAACCTTGACATATTGGGACAACACTCTGACCAACTGAGCTGCTGGGCCAGAATCAAAGTTATTTTTCAAACTAAAACTAAGTAATTTCATAAGAGTTGGACCTTACCAATTTAACAGCAAAATGAAAGTATTTCTGAAAATATTTAAAAGAACCATTTAAATAACTACAGAACCACTTTCAAGTCCCATGAAGTTTAAGAGAGAAAAGCTCTTTTCTTTTTAATTTCAGGTGGCTTGCCCTAGAGAACACTAGACCAGATGTTCAATGGACACAAAGGTCATCTCTCTCCGATGCAGGACACTCTGGTTGCCTGATTATTTATAACTTATCCTTCCCATCAGCTGATTTAAAAACAAGCCAGAAAGTGTTCAGGCCAAATGAGGGGAGACTTCAAGGAGACTGAATGTTTTATCTTCTGATAGAGAACCTCCATTTTCACCTTGCCCTTCTCCAGGACAGAGATTGAACATAGTTAAGTTAGTCTTGTGTATTAGGATGGTTTTGTTTAATGTAAACTCCTGAGTGTCCCCTTGTAAAGGATATAAGGAACACTAGCTGGGTACTTAGGAGTCATTCAAACTGAGGAGCTCCTGAAGGATGTCATCTGAGTTGCGCTGTTGTCACTGAAGTCTAGTTTGTACAGTTTTCCCCAACACATAGTAGATATTAGGGGACCATAGACTCTACAAGTGAGTCCACTAAGGTTCATTTTAGGCCTTCTACCTTTAAGAAAGCTTCTAGAAGAAGGAGAATATAGCAGCTGTTCTAACCACCAGAGAGGGTCATTTTGTCAATTTCAAGGTGGACTGTAATTAAGCAAAACTGTTTGGTACCAGCAGGCTTCTCACCTGGTGGCAAAGGGTTTGCTCATCATTTTCAAAGGAGAGCCTGGACCTTTTGTTGGTTGGGGCTTGGATGGGGGAGGTGCCTCAAACCCTTGACACCCCCCCTTGAGGACGGGGAGAATTCGGGCAGGAAGGAGCACAGGGGCCCCGCAAACAGCTCATCAACCCGCCCAATGCTGTTCCTGTTCTGTTCTAGGTTTTGTCCACAAGGAGCTCGGCGCTGTTTGCTCTCTGTGGACAGACTCACACAGTGCTAAGCTGCAGCATCAAACACTTTCTTCATGTAAAATGTTCCTGAAAGAGGAGCCCGCAACACTTGGGGGCAGTTGGATAGATTCAATTTCAAATTTACTCACCTTACCGTATTTCACCAGCACACATACTTGGAGATATTGATGGTTAAGAACAGGAGACTTTTAGTAAAAAAAATAATAATGTCTGCTCCTGTGTCAGTGGCCAAGAACAAAAGCCCAATTCAAACCAGCTAAGAACAGAGGAATGTCTGGGGCCCCATAACCAAAAAGCCCAGAAGACCGCTTCAGGCAGGGATGGTTTGTTTTAGAATTTAACATCTGGAGGACGCTGTTGTTTCCTCTCCACCTCTTGGTCCTGCTTTCCTGGGTGTTGACTTCATTGTCAGGCAGGTCCTCCTCTCAGGGTAGCAAGCTGGCCTGGTCAGCCACAGGCTCAAATGGCTCTTCCAGCAAGGGACACCAGCCAAATGAGAGCACCTCTTTTCCAAAAACTCCAGCAAGAGGATGGAGATGGCAGCGGAGTAGGCAGACGCACAGACGCCCAGCTCTCAACACCAAACTGGAATACAAATCAATTTAGAAAAAATCAGCATGAAAAACCAACACTGAACTGCAAGAACAGCTCTCAAAAACCAAGGAGCAAAGAGGAAGCCACAATAATCCTGGTAAGGAGTGCCTGAATCTCCTCTGCTTACAGGAACGGAAGGGGGGGGGGGGTGAGGCTGAGAGCCCAGAGAGGATTTCACAGAGGAAAAAGAGCAGAAACTACTGCTCACAGCCACTTACCTGGCGACCAGGGAGCAAGGTGGGTTGAAAAGACCAGCTTATCTCCCAAGTGGAAAGGACAGGGAGAGGGACAGACTGTGAGGGGCTAAGGTATGCAAGAAACAAAATGAAAAAGCTGACTCATTCGTGCTGGAGGCGGCCATAGCTGGGGGAGGGACTGAACCTTTCACAAAACAGAGCTGAAGTGCTTCCGGATCAGAGATCTCCGGACATCTATCCAGCTCCAATCAGCGCAACAAGACACAGCTGAAAACAAGAAGTGGGGAGGAGGGGCAGTAACTCAGGTCTCCATGGAGATCTGAGATACACCTCCCCCTACTGAAGCTGAGAAAAAACCCTGCCCCCAGTGAGATTAGTTGGAGGAAGAGACCTTCAGAGTCTCAGGTTACACCCACAGCATTCCTGGATACAGTTTCAAGGAAGCCCCCTGCTGAGATCAGTTAACAAGACTATCACCTGTTAAGAAAACAAACAAATCAAGACTTCAAAGCTGCCCAAATCCGAAAGTGGATTACAAGTAATAGCTGATACCAACCCACGAAGACCTAAAAATAACACAACTGAAAACTGGAGGCAGACAACACCAAGCCTAGACTCAACCAACTC
The DNA here is from genome assembly GCF_036850765.1 of Saccopteryx bilineata. Classification (NCBI taxonomy): domain Eukaryota; kingdom Metazoa; phylum Chordata; class Mammalia; order Chiroptera; family Emballonuridae; genus Saccopteryx; species Saccopteryx bilineata. The sequence goes on along the minus strand of NC_089491.1, from coordinate 292,913,983 downwards.
TACAAATAAAATAAAAAAATAAAAAATAAAAAAAAAGAAAATGAGAAGACAAAGGAGTGCAATCCAAATGAAACCACAAGAGACACCTTCAAGAGATGAACTGAGTGATATGGAAATAATCAAACTTCCAGATGCGGAGTTCAAAATAATGATTGTAAGGATGCTTAGGGATCTTAGAACAACAATGGAGGGACAGTTTGAAAACCTAAACAAAGAAATAGCAAGTATAAAAAAGAATCAGTTGGAGACGACAAATACAATATCAGAAATAAAGACCACAATGGAAGGAATTAAAAACAGGATAGATAGAGCAGAGGATCGAATCAGCGAGTTAGAGGACAACTGGAATGAAGGCATGAAAGCAGAGAAGAAAAGAGAAAAAAGACTCAAAAAGTCAGAGGAAACTCTTAGAGAGCTCTGTGACAACATGAAGAGAAATAACATCTGCATCATAGGGGTTCCTGAAGAAGAAGAAAAAGAACAAGGGATAGAGACTTTGTTCAATCATATCATAGCTGAAAACTTCCCTAAATTAATGCAAGACAAACTCTCACAAATCCAAGAAGCACAGAGGACTCCATTAAAGAGAAACCCAAAGAAACCTACACCAAGACACATCATAATTAAAATACCAAAGCTAAGCGATAAAGAGAAAATATTAAAAGCTGCAAGAGAAAAAAAAGTTATCACCTACAAAGGAGCCCCCATAAGGATGACATCTGACTTCTCAACAGAAACACTTGAGGCCAGAAGGGAATGGCAAGAAATATTCAAAGTAATGCAGAACAAGAACCTACAACCAAGACTACTTTATCCAGCAAGGCTATCGTTTAAATTCGAAGGAGAAATAAAAAGCTTCCCAGACAAAAAACAACTCAAGGAATTCATTACAACCAAACCAATGCTGCAGGAAATATTAAGGGGCCTGGTGTAAACAGATAAAGTGGGAAAAGAATACAGAAAAAAAAAAAAAAGGAATACACCTTTAAAGAAGAAAATGGCAATAAACAACTACATATCAATAATAACCTTAAATGTAAATGGATTAAATGATCCAATCAAAAGACATAGGGTAGCTGCGTGGATAAGAAAACAGGACCCATACATATGTTGTCTACAAGAGACACACCTTAGAACAAAAGACACACACAGATTGAAGGTAAAAGGATGGAAAAAAACGTTTCATGCAAACGGAAATGAAAAAAAAGCTGGGGTAGCAATACTTATATCAGACAAATTGGACTTTAAAACAAAGGATATAGTAAGAGATAAAGAAGGCCACTACATAATGATAAAGGGAGTAATCCAACAGGAAGATATAACTATTATAAATATCTATGCACCAAATATAGGAGCACCCAAATATATAAAACAGACTTTGATGGATTTAAAGGGCGATATCAACAGCAATACTATAATAGTAGGGGATTTCAATACCCCACTAACATCACTAGATAGATCCTCAAGAAAGAAAATTAACAAAGAAACAGCAGACTTATTGGAAACACTAGACCAACTCGATTTAATAGATATCTTCAGAACCTTTCACCCTAAAGCAGCAGAATATACATTCTTTTCAAGTGCTCATGGTACATTCTCTAGGATAGACCACATGTTAGGGCACAAAAATGCTCTCAACAAATTTAAGAAGACTGAAATCATATCAAGCACTTTCTCCGATCACAACGGCATGAAACTAGAAATGAATCACAGCAGAAAAGCTCAAAAATTCTCAAACACATGGAAACTAAATAGCAGGCTGTTAAATAATGAATGGATTAAGAATGAGATCAAAGAAGAAATAAAAAAATTCCTAGAAATGAATGACAATGAGCATACAACAACTCAAAATTTATGGGACACAGCGAAAGCAGTGCTGAGAGGGAAGTTCATAGCACTACAGGCACACTTTCAGAAGCTAGAAAAAGCTCAAATAAACAACTTAACCCTGCATCTAAAAGAATTAGAAAAAGAACAGCAAGTAAAGCCCAAATGTAGTAGAAGGAAGGAAATAATAAAGATCAGAGCAGAAATAAATGACATAGAGGCTAAAGAAACAATACAGAGGATCAATGAAACTAGGAGCTGGTTCTTTGAAAAGGTAAACAAGATTGATGAACCTTTAAGTAGACTCACCAGGAAAAAGAGAGAGAGGACTCAAATAAATAAAATTAGAAATGAGAGAGGAGAAATAACAACTGACACAACAGAAATACAAAATATTGTAAGAAAATACTATGAAGAACTGTATGCCAAAAAACTAGACAACCTAGATGAAATGGACAAATTCCTTGAAACATACAATCTTCCAAAAATCAATCTGGAAGAATCAGAAAACCTAAACAGACCGATTACACCAAATGAGATCGAAACAGTTATCAAAAAACTCCCAACAAAGAAAAGTCCGGGGCCCGATGGCTTCACAACGGAATTCTACCAAATATTCAAAGAAGAACTAACTCCTATCCTTCTCAAACTATTTCAAAAAATTCAAGAGGAAGGAAGACTTCCAAACTCCTTTTATGAGGCGAGCATAATTCTGATTCCAAAACCAGGCAAAGACAACACAAAGAAAGAAAATTATAGGCCAATATCTCTGATGAATATAGATGCTAAAATCCTCAACAAAATATTAGCAAACCGGATCCAACAATATATGGAAAAAATCATACACCATGATCAAGTGGGATTTATTCTGGGGAGGCAAGGCTGGTACAATATTCGTAAATCAATCAATGTGATTCATCACATAAACAAAAAGAAGGAGAAAAACCATATGATAATTTCAATAGATGCAGAAAAAGCATTTGATAAAATCCAGCACCCATTCATGATCAAAACTCTCAGCAAAGTGGGAATACAGGGAACATACCTCAACATGATAAAAGCCATCTATGAGAAACCCACAGCCAACATCATACTCAATGGGAAAAAATTGAAAGCAATACCCTTAAGATCAGGAACAAGGCAGGGGTGCCCCCTTTCACCACTCTTATTTAACATAGTCCTGGAAGTCCTAGCCACAGCAATCAGACAAGAAGAAGAAATAAAAGGCATTCAAGTTGGAAAAGAGGAAGTAAAACTATCATTATTTGCAGATGATATGATATTGTATATAGAAAACCCTAAAGTCTCAGTCAAAAAACTACTGGACCTGATAAATAAATTCAGCAAAGTGGCAGGATATAAAATCAATACTCAGAAATCAGAAGCATTTTTATACACCAACAATGAACAGTCAGAAAGAGAAATTAAGGAAACAATCCCCTTCACAATTACAACCAAAAAAATAAAGTACCTAGGAGTAAACTTAACCAAGGAGACTAAAGACTTGTACTTGGAAAATTACAAAACATTGATAAAAGAAATCAAGGAAGATACAAACAAGTGGAAGCATATACTGTGCTCATGGTTAGGAAGAATAAACATCATTAAAATGTCTATATTACCCAAAGCAATCTATAAATTCAATGCAATACCAATTAAAATACCAATGACATACTTCAAAGATATAGAACACATATTCCAAAAATTTATATGGAACCAAAAAAGGACACGAATAGCCTCAGCAATCTTAAAAAAGAAGAATAAAGTGGGAGGTATCACACTTCCTGATATCAAGTTATACTACAAGGCCATTGTACTCAAAACAGCCTGGTACTGGCATAAGAACAGGCATATAGATCAATGGAACAGAACAGAGAACCCAGAAATAAACCCACAGTTCTATGGACAACTGATATTTGACAAAGGAGGTAAGGAAATACAATGGAGTAAAGACAGCCTCTTTAACAAATGGTGTTGGGAAAATTGGACAGCTACCTGCAAAAAAATGAAACTAGATCACCAGCTTACACCACTCACAAAAATAAACTCAAAATGGATAAAAGACTTGAATGTAGGCCGTGAAACTATAAGCATCTTAGAAGAAAACATAGGCAGTAAGCTCTCCGACATCTCTCAGAGCAATATATTTGCTGATTTATCTCCACGGGGAAGTGAAATAAAAGACAGGATAAACAAATGGGACTATATCAAACTAAAAAGCTTTTGCACAGCTAAAGACAATAAGAACAGAATAAATAGACAAACTACACAATGGGAGAACATATTTGACAATACGTCTGATAAGGGGTTAATAACCAAAATTTATAAAGAACTTGTAAAACTCAACACCAGGAAGACAAACAACCCAATCCAAAAATGGGCAAAAGAGATGAATAGACACTTCTCCAAAGAGGACATACAGATGGCCAATAGGCATATGAAAAAATGCTCAACATCACTAATCATTAGAGAAATGCAAATTAAAACCACAATGAGATATGACCTTACACCAGTCAGAATGGCGCTTATCAACAAAACAACACAGAATAAGTGCTGGCGAGGATGTGGAGAAAAGGGAACCCTCCTGCACTGCTGGTGGGAATGCAGACTGGTGCAGCCACTGTGGAAAACAGTATGGAGATTCCTCAAAAAACTGAAAATCGAACTGCCTTTTGACCCAGCTATCCCACTTTTAGGAATATACCCCAAGGACACCATAGAACGGCTCGAAAAGGAGAAATGCACCCGCATGTTTGTGGCAGCATTGTTCACAATAGCGAAGATCTGGAAACAGCCCAAGTGTCCGTCAGAGGATGAGTGGATTAAAAAACTTTGGTACATATATACTATGGAATACTACTCAGCCATAAGAAATGATGACATCGGATCATTTACAATAACATGGATGGACCTTGACAACATTATACGGAGTGAAATAAGTAAATCAGAAAAAAAACTAAGATGAATCCATACATAGAAGGGACATAAAAATGAGACTCAGAGACATGAACAAGAATGTGATGGCAACAGGGGCGGGGGGTTGGGAGAGGGGGATGGGGTGAAGAAGGAGAGAGGGGTTAGGGGAGGGGAGGGGCATAAAGAAAACCAGATAGAAGGTGACAGAAGACAATTTAACTTTGCGGGAGGGGTATATAGCACAATCAAATGTCAAAATAATCTAGAGATATTTTCTCTCAACGTATGTACCCTGATTTATCAATGTCACTGCATTAAATTTAATAAAAAAAAAAATCAAAAAAAAAAACAAACAAACAAAAAAACAAAACTCCAGCAAAAGTCTAGGCCCCGACATGGCTCAGTCTGTCTTGGGACATGTGCCCCTCTAAAATCTGACACTGTAATCAGGCCACAACCACTACCACAAAGCCTACAGGAAGAGAGAGGCCATCATGTGGATGCACAGAGCTAGAACAAGGAAGGGCTGGCCTCAAGAAAGAGAAAAAGAAGATGGAAGGGAAAAATAAAAACAGCCCTGGAAGAAGAAGAGATGCTAGATGTACAGAAATCCTTTTTGTTTCTTATGAGTTATAAAGCACTTACCACAGTGCTTGGAAAATAAAAAAAAAAAAACTATAAAAGGACTAGCTAACAGAAATAATAAGCATAATAATGGTGATCATAATGACAGTATTTCTGAGCCCCAAACTGATGATGATGTAGATGAAGATAAAAGATTATTGGAACAACTTATTTGGCCTATTTAGCTACAGGCTTGGATATAAATGATGTCGGTGCTGTGTGATTATTAATGAGAACTAATGGAAGGCGAAGAAAAGGTATTCAGTGAGTCAAGAAAACTGACATGCTGGCATCATAAATAATTTTGTGTTCTAGGAAATGAATGGAATTTTACTTTATAAAATTTCTTGTCTACAGCACAAAATTTGACGCTTGATCATGCTATTCGTATTGTGCCCTCTGTATTTTTCATGGTATATATTTCCTTTTCCATGTTGACCCTGCTCTGATGTTTACATTTGGTGACTCTGAACTAATTGTGCGGCTTTTTAAACATGTGATGTTTTCTCTTCTCTTTGCAGATCCCACCTCTTGAATATGGAGCAGGACCCTGTACCCTGCCAGCCCTGTCCTCCCTCTGCTGTCCACCTGGCGACCTTCCTTTTGTCCTATTCATCTGTTGTCTCCTCCAAAGAGCCTGCCTTCCATGACCCTAAAAGTTCGAACAAGTGCTCCTATCATTTTCCAGAACCTCTTCAGAAATCCAATTCTTTGTGACTGTTATCAAGACAAAATCTTCAACAAGCCTTTGATCTACTTAGCAAGTCAAAGACAACTAACAGGAAAAAATTAAAGAGCAATTGAATCCTAAATGATGTTGTACTCACTGAAAGTACATGGGGAGTTCAGCAACAGGGGGAACTCAGGCAGGCTTCAGGGAGCAGTGTGTTTTTTATAACAGAGCACGGGACCTAGAAAAGACAGAAAATAGCCGAGGTCAGTGCTTAGCAAACAGAATCATTTGGAGCAGAGGTCAGGAACCTGTGGCTCGCGAGCCAGATGTGGCTCTTTTGATGGCTGCATCTGGCTCACAGACAAATCTTTAATAATAAAAATAATAACGTTAAAAATATAAAACATTCTCATGTATTACAATCCATTCATTTCCTACCGCTCATGTTCATGGTTGCGGGTGGCTGGAGCCAATCACAGCTGTCCTCTGGGACAACACCACATTTTTATTGGAAAATGCGTAATGTACATGGGTCATTGTGAGGTCAGGAAGTAAACTTCCCTCCTTTTAATCAAGTAGTCAGCTAGCTAATTGCAGAAACCCTTTTGACGAAGAAAATGACTAAAAGAAAAAAAGATGAGGAGTATCGTACTTTTCAGCAGGAATGGACAGAGGAATTCACCTTGTGGAGAGAGCAGGTTCTACAGTGTGTCTAATATGCAATGATAAAATCGCATCGATGAAACAGTCAAATATAAAGCGGCACTTTGACATACTACATTTGCATCGAAATATCCAGCGGGGGACAGCAGAAAGAAAGCATGTCAAGAGCTACTATGCAGAGTGCAAGCTAGTCAGCAGCAACTCCGTGTTTGGACCCAACAAGGTGACTGGAATTCGGCTGGCTTTGCTGGTGCTTTAGCAATTGTGAGAAACAGAAAGCCATTCACAGATGGGGAGTATGCCAAAACATTCATGCTTGATGTTGCCAATGAACTTTTTGATGACTTTTCGGATAAAGACAAGATAATCAAATGAATAAAAGACATGCCTCTGTCAGCAAGAACTGTTCACAATTATACCATCAAGATGGCAGATCAAATTGAGGCAACACAAGTGAAGGACATACATGCAGCACCATTCTTTTCTCTCGCTTTGGATGAGTCAACAAATGTAAGTCATTTATCCCAGTTCAGCATGATTGCAAGGTATGCTGTCGGTGACACACTATGTGAGGAAAGCCTTGCTGTTTTGCCTATGAAAGAGACAACAAGAGGGGAGGATTTATTCAAGTCTTTCACTGAGTGTGCTAAAGAAAAAAATCTACTGATGGATAAACTTATTTCGGTGTATACTGATGGTGTGCCATGCATAGTGGGGAAAAACAGGATTCGTAGCGCTTCTTTATGAACATGAAAAGAGACCCATCCTAAGTTTTCACTGCATCCTACATCAGGAGGTGCTTTGTGCTCAGATGTGTGGCGAGCAGCTTGGTGAGGTGATGTCGCTGGTCATTTGGGTGGTCAACTTTATTGTTGCCTGAGCTTTAAATGATCGCTAGTTTAAAACACTGCTGGATGAAGTTGGGAATAATTATCCCGGTCTGCTTCTGCACAGCAAGGTGCTCAGCCATTTCGCTGCTTGTCTGAACAAAATTCAAACTTTTCTTGAAATGAAAAACGTCGAGCATCCTGAGTCAGCTAACACTGAGTGGCTCCTGAAGTTCTACTATCTCGTGGATATGACTGAACATCTCAACCAGCTCAATGTGAAAATGCAAGGCGTTGGAAATACAGTCTTATCCCTTCAACAAGCAGTGTTTGCATTTGAAAACAAGCTGGAACTCTTCATCACCGACATTGAAACAGGTCATTTAATACACTTTGAAAAACTGGGAGAGTTTAAAGATGCATGCACAGCAAGTGACCCTACTCAACATCTTGATCTCCAGTAGCTAGTGGGCTTCACATCTAATCTTCTGCAGTCATTCAAAGTGTGCTTTGGAGAATTCCGTGAGCACACTCGTCTTTTTAAGTTCATCACCCATCCACACGAGTGTGCAGTGGACAGCGCCAACCTGAGTTACATCTCCGGTGTCTCTGTCAGAGATTTTGAGCTACAAGCTGCTGACCTGAAGGCCTCAGACATGTGGGTGAATAAATTCAAGTGACTAAATGAAGATTTGGAAAGACTTACATGACAGCAAGCAGAGTTGGCAAGCAAATACAAGTGGGGAGGAATGAAAAAACTTCAACCTGCGGACCAGCTGATTGTCAAAACTTGGAACGCACTTCCTGTCACATACCACACACTGCAGCGTGTGAGTATTGCTGTACTGACAATGTTTGACTCTACGTATGCATGTGAGCAGTATTTCTCACATCTAAAGAACTTTAAGACCAACCTACGATCATGTTTAACGGATGGAAGTCTCAATGCCTGCATGAAGCTTAACCTCACCCCGTATCAACCAGACTACAAAGCCATCAGCAAAACTATGCAGCACCAGAAGTCGCATTAATGGTAAGAAGTACTTTTATTCATCATTGGTTAGCAACAACATAACAATGTTATTAAAAAGAATTCAGAGACTTATTGTACTTTAAAAGTGTTGGTCTTATATAAAATGCACACATTTATTTGTATTTAGTGTTAAACATATTGTATGGCTCTCACAGAGTTACATTTTAAAATACGTGGTGTTCATGGCTCTCTCAGCCAAAAAGGTTCCCGATCCCTGATTTGGAGGAATGCCTGAGGGATGGGGGGTTGGGAAGGGCTAAGTATGAACTGACTCTGAACACACAGGACCGAGTAGATTATTATCGCCTCTAGTTTGAATCTCTCACAAAATGACAGGAGTCACACAATCCCTGATTTAAAGAAGTGGTAAAGAAGCACCTTTCTTAAAAAAGAAGGGACTTGAGTTTTGGAGCAGTGCAAGCCAGGGAAGTAAGAAAGAATTGCATCTACAGAGACTCTTCTAGAATCTCTCAGAACAAATAAACAGCTCACGATAATTAGAGGATATTTCAAAATTAATATGAAGCGATAAAAATATCCTCTAATTTTTGTGAGCAGTGTATATCATGCCAAAGCCTGAGGTTGACTGCAATGGACTCTGTTTTAAAGAAGTATTATTTTTATGCTTTAAATTTTTATCAGGGGCTGAGAAATCTTATAGTTCTCACCCAAATAGCATGTCTTAGACACGTCTGGGATGTATTTCCTATGAGACAGAAAACAATGCATGAGTAGCATGAACCTAACAAAGAGTTTTGGGTGATCTATTGTTTAGCAAATCATTGGTCTGCGTACATGGGTCATAGTGAAATAATTCATCCACAGGAACTTAAGACGCTCTGGGAACAGTCCCCGAGTGTTGTACCCAGGGAACCTAATCACGAAACTTGAAGCAACTCTGTAAGAAGAACAGGAAAACAACACAAGCTGTTATCTTTTATTGAGCCTATTTTTCTCCTAGAGAATGCTGAGAAAACAAAGGACATCTTGTTTGAAGTTTGTTTCTGCCTTCTTCAAGTTTGAGGGGGAAAAAATTCCTTTGAAGTCCTTACAGATTAAACATTACTGAAGACTATTTCTTCCTCCATATCAGAAATATTTACTAGTTCTATAATTGGACAACTCTGCCTTTCCAAAAAAAAAAAGTTTTATTTAATTAGCGTCTAGCTGTGCAAGGAGCTAAGCATCACAGAGGATATAAGAGACAGCAACATCACCTGGGTACTGGCTGGAAATGCAGATTCCCAGGCCTGGCCGCAGCCCAATCCTTCAGAATCTGCATTTTAGCAATCGCCACAGGTGTTCTGCAGGAGCATGAAAGTTTGAGAAGCAATGTAACGGCTCTCCATTGGGATCACATGGGTTTGCTGGTGTTTCTAATGCTGTCGCCCGGAACCCAGTCCCAGAAATTTTTATCAGATTTGTATGGGGTGCATCCTGGGTATCAGGATTTTTCTGAAGATCCTAGGTGATTCTCAGGTGCAACAGAGCTGGAGAACCAGTTCCCAGGAGTCACTGCCCCAGTGGTTTAGATCTTGGTGCAGCGTGGGGTGTCTCTAAAATACAGCCTCTGATTCTCTAGGTCTGGGTGAGTTCCGAGGATCTGCATTTCTAACCAGTTCCCAGGTGGGGTGATGGGATTTTATTTTGCTTGTATCTTTCTCCACCATATCAAGCTGTGGGCACAAGTAATAATAATTAAATAATTTTCAAAGGGCCCACCTAGTTTTTCCAATATAAATATAACTGTACTGATGGTTATTTTTCAAATATTTTTTTAAAGGGCAGCAGAAACTCAGACTCCTAAGAAATTATAAGAAAGAAAATGAATGCTAATGTCAATGTTAGGATGACATGAGTTGACATGGGTCCCCCAGAAAAGACCTGTTGAGGTCCTAACTTGGGAACCTTAGCACTGATTTGAAAACAGATGCAACCGCAGGTGTCATCAGTTAACATGAGGTCATACTGGAGCAGAGTGGGTCCTTAATCCAATATGGCCTGTGTCCATATAAGAAGAGAAGAGAAACAGAGAGAGACACACAGGGCCATGTGACCATGAGGCAGAGATTGCAGCAATGCATTTATTTATAAGCCAGAGAAGGCGAGGACTGCTGGCAGCTGCTCGAAGCTAGAGAGAAACAAGAAAGGCCTCTCCCCCAGAGCCCTCGTGGGGACATGGCCCGACCAACAACGCCTTGAGTTTATCTGACCTTAACCAAAAGGCCAAGAAGCAATAATGCTTTGATTTCAAACTTCTAGCTTCCAGAACTGTGACAGAAATAATTTCTGTTGTTTTAAGCCAGCCAGTTTGTGGTAATTCATGCGGCGGCCCTAGGAAACTGATGCAGAGCCTATCTCCTCAAGACTTCCTGCGCAGACTGACGTTTCTCTTTGGTCTGTGTCCAGATCCTGTGGGCTGCTGTTTATCTACAAGCACTAAATTGAGAGCCTTGGCTGGGTAGCTCAGTTGGTTAGAGTGTTGTCTTGATATGCCAAGGCTACAGGTCCAACTTTTGGTCAGGGCATATATAAGAATTAAAAAAACAAAACAAAACAAAAAAACCTAAATCAATTGGCCAACGGCTGCTTCAAATTTGGCTCATCGTTTACTGTGTTACATACAATATGGAAAAGAATTAAAAGGGAAGAGAAGATGCAAGTTAATGGAAAGAAAAAGCAAAGGAAAGAGAAAGACTTAAAAAAGAATATGCAGACACAGAGCTTAGTAGGAATAATCTTAAATGTGAAGAAAAGCACAAAAGGTCTCAGAAATAAAATTATCCCTTAAAGGGATCATCCTGACCTAGATTTAAACCCCAGAAACACCTGTGTGATTTGAAAGCAGTCTCTTTATGTTCCTGAATCTGTATAATGGGGACACCAATGAGAGTACTTTTCTTTCGAGGTCAGTGTTCAGCAGCCTGTTGAAAATATTCGGCGAATAATAACTATTTAAGAAACTCTTCTCTAGCCCCCCCCCCAATTCATCACAAAATTAGTACATTTATTTATAAGTTCAGCTAAATGTCACCTTTACCCCAAGTCGGGTCTGGAGAGAAAAACACAGAATTGGTCAAACAGCAGCCAACACCACAGAGGAGAGGGCCCCCCTCCCCAGGATCTGTTAGGGGCCATTGTGGTCAGACCCAGGATACAGGGCACTGCTGGGAGGAAAGGCCTAGGGGGACATGGAGGGGTAGGGAGATAGTGACACTGAGAACAAGCCTCCCTTCACAATCTCCCCATGGGTCAGTCCTGAGTAAATAAAATGGTTTTCCTTTCAGTTATTAGAAACATGTCTGATCCCATTTCTAAATCATTCCTCAGATGTTATGTCTGAGCAAAGACCACAACTGATGAAAACTTTATTGTGGATATCTTTATTATATGCGGCTTAAGTGTCTGTTTGTCGCCAATAGCTTATTGGTTGCTTGCATAACTGTACTAGCCAATGGGGTGAAGTTGCCATGCTGAATGCAAATTGAACGGGTCAGGGGGAAGGTGAACATTTGTTTGCATTGGCAATCATCTGCTTTTGAAACAATTTAAGGCTGAACGCAAATTGAGCGTGTCGGGGGGAAGGTGAACATTTGTTTGCATTGGCAATCATCTGTTTTACATAAAAACTATGTCTTAACGTAATTTCTTTTAAGAATGCCTCCTAGAAAATACAGCACTGAAGAGGAGAGAAAAGGAGCTAAAGCTGCACAAAAACAGCTTTCTCAACAAAAAGAAACCACTGAGCAGAGAAAGACAAGGTTTGCTTCAGTCGTAGAGCAAATGCATCTTTCTCAGCAAAATGAGACTAATGAGCATAGAGAAACAAGGCTTGCCTCAGATGCAAGACAAAAAAGCCTGTCTCAACAAAATGAGTCCCTTGAACAAAGGCAGGAGAGGAATGCAAAAAAACGACAGAGTAATGCTGACCGAAACGCAAAAAGGATTAAAACAGTTTCAAACGGAGAAACTTTAATTTTTGAGCATTCCTCTGGTGACATGAATATTAAATGTGAACACTGTCAGTCCTTAAACTTCAAGTTAGAAACTAATCGATTTGACGGCAAGAAAGGATTTTCTCAATGTTGCAAGTATGGAAACATTGTAGTTCCACTAATTGAAATGTTGTGTATAAAGAGATCTTTGACATGTGAATTAACATTTTATTATTTAAATCACCTTTATTTATTGAGCTAGCGGTGGCTCTTAAGAAATGTACCGCAATTAAGCAAGTAGAGGGGGAAACCCCGTGGGGCACTAAGCAAAGGGGCGTCCTCGCCGCCTGCCCTGGGTAATTCAGTTTGAATTAGCAGACACCTTTGCACAAATCATTTTAATTACAATTTATAATATCTAGAACAGCGGTCATTTCGTATGACCACCGGGCTTTCTAGTATATATATATATCATGGTTATTGGACCAGAAGAGAAAAAAAGCAGTGAAGTTTATCCTACTGGAGACAAAAGTGGGAAGCTTATTATCAATAAGGAGTCAACATAACTTACTCCTCTAGTTTTGTTTTCTCTGTTAGAAGAATTTCTAACCTACCACCAATCAGGCAAATAACTATAATATAAATATATACTTTAACTTTAAAAATTTTCCAAAATTATTTAATTTCCTGGGTAATAGGAAGAATATAGCCTATTTACTAGATTAAGGAGAAATTTCTTTTCTTGAGACATTTGCTTATAACAGTATGCTATAGACTGCATGTGACCTGCCCAAAATTCATATGTTAAATCTTAACTCCCAATGTGATGATATTAGAAGGTGATTTGGGGGCCATGATTAAGTCATGAGGGTGGAGCCCTCAAGAATGGGATTAGTGCTCTTATAAGAAGAGACACATGAGCTTGCTTTGCTCTCTGCTCTCTGCCACATGAGGGCACAAGATGAAGAGAAAATATAGTCTATGAACCTGGAAGCAGGACCTCACCAGACTGAAACTGTAGGCACCTTGACCTTGGACTTCCCAGACTTCAGAACAGTGAGAAATAAATGTATGTTATTTAAGCAACCCAGCCTATGGTATTCTACTATGGCAGCTGAAATGGACTAAGACACTGTTATCATATTCTTTCTGTTTTATTATAATTTATCTCTGTACATACCTGACTACCTTTGAAATCCTGAAGGACAGAGGTTATCTAATTCAAGTACTTGAATTAGAGGGGCACTGCTGGGAGGAAAGGACCCTCTAGTTCCTTAATAAATGTTGAATTAACTCTTACAAATCTATGGAGTAGACCTTAATATGCTCTGGCAAATGCTAACAGAAGACAGCTGATACAGAGGACAAATATTTGTCAGTGTTATAGTCTCCAATCATTTAAAGACTGCCTCTTTGTACAGACTTAGATACTCCCTTCTCCAAGTCCCTGGCAAAGCTAGATACTCACCACCCAATCACATTCCAAATTGGACCATCATGACACTGATAAGCAGGGGTCCCACCAGGCTGGCGGCAGAGGAAGCCCTGACTGAAATCCACCCAGTGTCCAAGGAGAGCAGTGCCGCCAGCATCACATGCCCCACAGGGTCCAGAGGTCAGCAAAGGCTGCAGCAGCAGCCTCACAGGACTGGTTGGGGAGTGCGATGCTGTCCCCTGCTCGGCGTCCCCCGCTCCCAGACCCTCTCTGATCCTGGATGCAGTGCCACCAGCATCACATACCCCACAGGGTCCAGAGGTCAGCAAAGGCTGCAGCAGCAGCCTCACAGGACTGGTTGGTGAGTGCGATGCTGTCCCCTGCTCAGCGTCCCCCGCTCCCAGACCCTCTCTGATCCTGGATCTCCAGCCTCCCTGCAGATGGTAAGCTTCCCAGTATCTTTTAAATCTCTTTTCTGCTTTAATCATCCGGGGTTCACTTCTGTACCCATAACTAAGAATCTGCTGAGTCCAGTTGGCCTCCACCACTAATCAACAGACCAACAGTCTCGCCTAAATACTCTGGGGTTAATTAGATTATCTGTTTGTAAACATGACCATTTTTGACTCTGTGTCTAGACTCTCTTCCTGTTCTAAAATCCTTTGATTCCATTAGAGTAGTTAGGTGAGGGTTTTAAATATTATGTTAAGCCAATGCCTGTGCTTCTCATTCATTTATCAACAGATGTGTATGTGTGCCTTCTAGATGGATAGATTGTGTCTTCTACGAACTCTGGTCAGTAAGGGTCTTCTGGACTTTTGGTGTCATTAATTTTGGGGGGCCATCACTGAGAACTGTTCAAGCTCTATTGCCCATCAGCTGACTGTTTGTCATAAACTCATGACTACGTCACTGAGCGGTGGAAGAAAAGATGTTCTTTGAATCCAACTTAATCATGAGCTGTAGAGCTATTTGGTTAAGTGCTCTCATGCAATTTAAGTCTGCTGACTGTGTTCCCTTTTTACTCATGACTGTCACATGAATTAGAAGAAGTTGTTCTTGTCCAAGAAAGAAAGGCACTGGCAATTCAGTAGCACGGTTGCTGGGGTCCTTTTAAAAGCAGTTAGTTATATGAAAGGAAAATCCAGAGAAGCCAAATTGCCCAGGGCTGGTTACCTGCCATCCAGCTGACTGCGGGTATCTTGTTTCTGGTCTTGACTGCAAACAGAGGGCTCGTGCACTTTCACACTTACTGGGAAAAGGCACCAATTTTCTTTTCACTTACACGTAAGTTTATCTCTTCCAGATGAGATTCAGAAAGATTAGCATGAAATCATTGCCCTTTCTTCTATTTCTCTGACCTAGAAACCATTCCAGGGGTCTGGTAAGAGCAGTTCCTTTGCGGTCTGACATGGAGAAGCTGTCTCTGAAGGGTTATTATGAGGGCCAAGCTGTTCTCCAGCTTTCATGGGGAGTGAATTATATCTTGTGACCCGTAATGAATCCAAAGTAGCTTCAAGAAGGCAGAAGCCACACATTCTAAATTCCATGTTTTCTCAAACATTTTTGTTTGCAGAGAAGAATATTTTTCATTATAAAACATTTTAAAACTGCAATCCCCCCTTTTACCATTTTTAACAGAGAGTTGAAAGAAAGTATGTGAAGTACAATAAGCTGATCTATTATGATCCCCATCCTCAGAGTCCAAAGAACACACCAGCAAGGTCTGTATGACAATGACATCTAGTTGACAACAAATAATGGCATGTCCATCTTACTTCAACAAGTCCTTCTTACAGCCAGGCAGGCATCTGCAGCTATGGACTAGCTTTCTGATATGAAGCATAACCAGTAGAGTTAGGATTTGAAGTCTGTTCACTCCTGGAGTTCAAGCCATAAATACTTCTGGGAAGAAGAGCTTGGCAGCTGCGGGAGCTCACCCCCCGTCCCCCCCGAGTCTCTGGGAGTAGAGTGGCCAGAGGGCAGAGGGGCAGAAATTAGGGGCAGAAGTGGAATGCTGATCAGCCTACCTGCCATTCTTGTTCCCTCTGGTAGTCAGTACCCCCAGAGCTTTTTTTTTTTATTATTTTTATTTTTTTCTGAAGTAAGAAGCAAGGAGGCAGGGAGACAGACTCCCACATGCGCCCAACTGGGATCCGCCTGGCAAGCCCACCAGGAGGGGAATGCTCTGCCCATCTGGGGCGTCACTCCATTGCAACAGAAGCCATTCTAGCACCTGAGGTGGAGGCCATGGAGCCATCCTCAGCGCCCGGGCCAACTTTGTTCCAATGGAGCCTTGACTGCGGGAGGGGAAGAGAGAGATAGAAAGGAGAGGGGGAAAAGTGGAGAAGCAGATGGTCACTTCTCCTGTGTGCCCTGGCTGGGAATCGGTCCTGGGACTTCCACACACACTGGGCCAACGTTCTACCACTGAGCAAACCGGCCAAGCCCCCCCCCCAGAGCTTTTTAAAAGGATGTTTTATCTACCTGAGTAAGAATTACACAAGAGTGACTTTTATTCGTTGTCTCAAAACTTAGTGTATAGAAAATGCACAATGACTAGAACTGGGAAATTGAACAGAAAAAAATAGAAATAAAATAATTTTAGGTGTAGGAGACTTATTTTGCAACCAAATAGGAATCTGTGGAAATATTAGACACTTGAATACTTGGGTCAATAACTCTTAAACTATATTTACAATTTATCTGAATAGAAGCCATGCCAACCTTTCTATAATTCTGCAATAATAATTAGATATATCTGTCATCCAGGGCACAGCCCACTGCTCTTAGGTTATACTCTTTGTGTTGTTCCTCAGAGTTGTCTACTATAATGATTATCTAACCAGACATTTCTCCAACGGAGGCCGTTGTTCAATGAATGGCCAAAATTAGTCCTTTAGTCTGCGGGTATGGAAAATACTGGTTTTATTTTATGGCACCAATTTGCAATGTGAGAATCACCTTCAGCAACAATCATTTGTTGAGCATCAAAAAGGTTCAAAATGCAGCGGAAAGAACGTGGGTTCTGGATCAGACAAACCCAGGCCTGAATCCCAGCCTCACTATTCATTAACTTATCTGTGTCTCTTCTCTTTTTATCTCTGCAATGGTGTGGTAGGCAGCCTCTAAGATAGCCCCCGGTGGTGGCTTCCCGGTGGTCATGCCCTTGTGTAGTCTCCTTCCATTATGGGCTGGTTGGAGTTAGTCTATTGCTTCTAATAAATGGAATATAGACTGTGGCAAAAGATAATCACTGGCAAGATTAGGTTAAAGATAAGAGTTGCCATATTCTCTGTCTCTTTCTGTCTATGACAAATAGCCAGTGACAATCAGGCCTACCAGCAGCCATGTGAGGTGGAAGCACATTTAACTGGCAGCTTGGAAGTGCACCCTCCCCAGGTGATTCCTGGGAAACCGCACCATCAGATGAGTGAGGGAGCCGGAAGCAGAGGAGCCCTAGCCATGCCCACACACACTCAGACTGAAACAAATGTGTGTTGTTTTAAACTACTAAGTTTTTTTTTGTGTGTGTGTGTGGGGGGGTGTTACACAGCAATAGATAACTAATGCAAATGGAAACAATAACACCCCTATTCCAAGGCTGCTGTGAAGTTTAGAGATGGTGTAGACATTGTGTCTGTCACATAAGACTCTCTTCATTAAACTGCAGCTCTGACACTTACAAGTGCCTCCTCCACATGGGGAAATACTCTCTGCATCACATACACATGTATATTTTGTAATGCAATATGAGGTAGAGGGAAAAAAATGGTTCCCTGCTGCCTCAAATTAAAAGTAATTTGAAAAAAAAAAAAAAGTAATTTGAACCCTGGCTGGGAGCATCAGCCCGGCGTATGGACGAACTGTGTTCGATTCCCAGTCAGGACACACAGGAGAAGTGACTGTATGCTTCTCTTCCCCTCCTTCTTTCCCTTCTCTCCCTCTTCCCCTCCTGCAGCTAGTGTCTTGATTGGTTTGAGCATGGCCCCAGTACTGAGAATAGCTCAGCTGGTCCAAGCATTGGCCTCGGGTATTAAAAATAGCTCAGTACTCAAGCATTGGCTCCAGATGGGGTTGCCAAGTGGATCCCAGTCAGGGCACATGTAGGAGTCTGTCTCACTATCACCCCTCCTCTCATTTAAAAAAAGAAAAAAAGAAGTAATTTGAAAAAAAGAGATAATTGAGTTGTGTGGATGTTGGAGTCAAGGCTGACTTTGAGAAGTATAGACTTCACTGAGGCAATAAAGGAAGAAAGTAGTATAATCTAACAGGGTGATATGGAGACTGGACATGTCCAGTATGGACTAGGATTTAATGCCTTAAGAATAAGAGCCTCAAATTCTCTTCACCACCTTCACGACCCTTCAGGGCACATTATCAAACCTTTAATGCAATCCTTGAAAATATTAATAATAAAAGAGTTAATCATGTTTTATTTGGGTAAAAAAAAAATTAAATTTGTTAAAGTGAGACTGAAAAGGAACAGTAAAAATGTGAAGAGGGCTCCCCAGAAAGGCAGCGTAGCATCAGGGAAAAGACCCTGAAGTCAGAATTAGGAGCTTCAGTTCTGGGATTTGGTTTGTTTTCATTGTTCAAAACATGTATTGAGTGCCTACCATATGGCCAACGCTTTCCAACTCTGTAGTCAGAAAACTATATGCCAAACGCTTTTCCAACCCTAGTCGCTGGGATAGAGTTGTGGGGAACACAGACATAATCATCGCCTTCTAGTGGGACATGAAAAACATACATATTTGATGACAGTGATAATCAGCACCACAAGGAGAAGAACAGAGAATAATTAGAAAATGCAGAAGGGGCCTGCACTGCATGGGAGGGCGTAGGGAAAGCTTCTCTTGAGGAAGTGACATTTAAACTTGAATGAGAGCTGTGCACGGGTTAGCCAGCCAACCGAGTAATGAAGATCTGGGGGTGAGGGAGAGACTGCTTCAATCAGAGAGAACAGTATAGGGAAGGCTTTACAGCAAGAACAAGCGTGGCATGTCTGAGCAATAGAGGTGCGCAGGGCTAGAATATGGTCGGCAAAATGAAGAGTGGGGGTTCAAGAGGTAAACAGGCCCAGATCGCACAGACTTGTGGGTACGTTAGAAAGCAGGTTATTGTGGCACTGATGGATTCTAAGCACAAGGATGAAATTTACTTTGAATAAATGATCACTCTGGCTGGTATCTCTAGAGGCTTAAATAAATGGAAAGGGGCTGTTCCTTTTTAAAGATTATTCTCATTTTAATGTATTTGATCAAATCAAGGCTATTTGATCCTCCAACTTAAGAACTATAAATTTCTTAAAAGTAAAATAAAAATACATTCTTTTTTTTTTCTTGAGAAGAAGTCACAATTTCAGGTTATTTGAAAAAGAAACATGTTTTGAAAGAATTAACCTAAGTGTAGTCATTCAAAACTAAAGAGACTTAAACCTTTAAGTTAATTAACAAACTGGTTGATTTTTAGAGGAACTATTTGAAAGGCCTAACCTGGAGCAAGTCTTGAATAGAACAAATTCATCATCAAAGGAGCCACCACACGAGGGCATACTAACAAGACAGCCTGTGTTTAAAAGAGAAAGGAGAGACGACAAATAAAAAATTAAAAAGTGTGCAAATGAAAGCAAAAATGCAAATCCCAGGATCATGGAACAGGAGGGCAACCCTTGAAGCCTGCTCCCCAATGCTCCCAATGCAGTTCATGATCCATGCCACAAAAAGGGTGACATCATCAAAAACTAACAAAATGATAGCTCTTTGCTGCCTCAAGTACACTCAAGGGCTGCTCATTATCTGAGGGATAAATACAGATTTCTTAACTTAATATACAACGTTCCTTTCAAACCTCATTTTGTGCCATTTCTTAACAAATATCCTTTATTCCAGTCACAAATGATTTCCAACTTGGATTCACCTGCAGAACTCTAAAAAATTACTGCCCGGACCTTCCTTTGGACTGATTCAATCTCCCCAGACATCATTCAGGTACTTCCAACGTGCAGCAAAGATAGAGACCCTCTGGACTAATCGAGCTGAAATCTCTGGTTCGGGGCTCCAGGATAACAAGGCTGTGCTGATTCTCCTCTCTCAAATAAATAACAGTTTACCATTTAACTTGGGTTAATTTTTTTCCTGTATGGTATTTTCCCCCCCTAAATTATCTTAAAGGCTTTGTGCAGAGGATTAAGTCACAGAACACAGATTAGCCTCTCATTTGGGAACAAATTGTTTTCCAATCAAGTCACATTCTTTCTGTTTCCACACCCAGATGGGTTCAGTAGGGCAGAAATAACAACAGAGCCCTGAGTAGCCCTTGTTTACTTTGCTTCCTGTCAGCATGTACAGAGTTATCAGGTGTCTGTTAAATTTAGATTTAGGAAAATGACTCTTATTCCCTTGCCAAATTAGTCAATTAACACGGGAACCTGACACCAGGACATAGCATTTCAAACAGGGTTCATGGCCCCGGCTGGATAGTTCAGTTGGGTAGAGCACTATCAGGACGCACCAAGGTTGCAGGTTTGATCCCCAATCAGGGCACACACAAGAATCAACCAATGGATGAATAAATAAGTGGAACAAGTCAATGTTTCTCTTTCTCTCTTTCTCTCTCTCCCTCTCTAAACTCAATAAATTTTAAAAATGTTTAAAAAAAAATTGAGTTCATGAACCCAACATTCTCTTCCTCACAACTTCTATCCTCCTTTTTCCTTTTTTTTTTTTTTTTTTTTTTTTTTAGTTAGAAAGACAGAAAGAAATGAAAAGTGAGGGGGGGCGTAGAGGAGAAGAAATGAAGGAAGGTAAAAAAGCTGCTTTCTTGGAAGCAAGAGCTAATGGCCAAAGACCTTCAGAAAACTATTTAGATTAGCAAATGACAGCCTTGTGCAGCCTGACTACTCTCGAGTTGTCCTCACGAACTCTGGGCATCTACAGTCTACATGCCCCTTTGCCAGAGTTGTTTTCTTCTTACGTTCTTAACTCAGCTCACTACTGAGTGCTCACCGACAACAAAGAAGATGATGACATCTTGACACAGCTCACCTCACTCCTCTAGTGAAACTACACTCTTAAAAACAACTTCATCTCTGTCACAAACAAGTGGATCTGAAATCATGTCAAACCAATACACAACAATCTATACAAAGTTTTATGAAGAAATGGGTCTTGAGCAGTCTCATAACAAAGGTTCTTTAGCTCTTTGGCTGTTCTCACCTTGACACGTGTGCTTCCCACCTCTTTGTTCCCTCAAAGACCCTCCTACATGAATTCTCAGGATTCTTCCATAAAATGTTTCATCAAGCAGATAAATTGCAAAGCTCCCATTTTCTATTGGCATGAAGAAATATAGGATATTACTATAGGTAAGTAAACCAACTGGCTATTTATTTTCATTTGACTCAGGGTTGATCTTTTGCAATTGGTTTCTACCTGTTATTTTACCCCTAAACCAATTTAAGACACTTCTGTTATTTCTACTAATTACTAAAGTAGTAAATGTCCATTTATACAGTCGCTCCAGAATGTACATTGAGTACTGAGCCTAGCAGAACTCGTACTCTCAAGAAGTTCTCATGAAGCTGAAAGAATTTTCAGCTGCTTCTTGCTTTTTGGGTGGGTGTGGGGGGACATATACCTCCTGGTCATTTCCTGCCATTACTCCAATGGAAGATGTCCTAAGTTGTCTATGTTCTGCCTTCCAGCCTTTCCTAAAAAAATGAGTCAACTGGCTTCTGGCTTTTTCTATGACACTCACACCCTTAACCAGAATGTCCTGCTTCTAGATTCCTGTTTTCAGAAAGTTTCATTTATTCTTCCTCAGTCAAATCCTTTTGTTTGTGCTGAGCATCTCTCCTTACCTTCAACTCATAGGTCTTTTAAAACACTAGCTTTCCCAAAACTTACATTTATATCAAAATAGATCCTGCCACCTTTGACAAAGGATACTTTATTCTCACATACTGAGGAGGCAGGAGTTTTCATTATTGTCTTAAGACTCATCAGGAGTTGTCTATGGGAATTGAAGGTCATGAGGAAAATAATCTAGTGCTGATTTTTAGATATACTAAGAGAAGAGAAGAAGGTCAATAGGAGACTTTAGTGAAATTGGACAGAAGAAAGAATACAGAAATGAGAGTAGTATCCTTTTTTCATTAGATAAACTCCAAGTGGGAGAGAGACATGCACTACAATTATGATAAGCTTTAAAAAAAAGCATTATACAGTATGCAACATGTGAGATTCCAACAAAGTAAGAGAGTCAAGTCAAATTACTTTAGGTTAAAGCTTTTTTAAGGAGTAGCTTGAGAGTAGTTCCAATTCACCAATGAAGACAGCTGAGAAGAATCCCAAAAGCCAAGCTCAATTCTGCCATCTACTGACTAGCATCAGAAACCTTGGTTGGTGGAGACCCGAGTCTGTTCCAGTCACCGGGGTCACTGCTAGAACATTAACACCCAATTTGAGAAAGATGAGGCCTTGGCCAGTTGGCTCAGTGGTAGAGCGTTGGCCCTGTGTGTGGAAGGCCTGGGTTTGATTCCCAGTCAGGGCACACAAGAAAAGCGACCGTTTGCTTCTCCTCCCTACCTCCTCCTCTCCTTTCTCTCTATCTCTTTCTTCCCCTCCCGCAGCCAAGGATCAAATAGTTTGAGCAAAGTTGGCTCCATGGCCTTGGCCTCAGGCACTAAAATAGCTCGGTTGCTGAGCAATAGAGCTGTGGTCCAGCTTGGTAGAGCATCACCTGGTAGGGGCTTGCCAGGAGGATCCCAGCCCAAGAGATACAGCAAGGCTTACATCAACAAATAACAGATACTGGGTTTGATTTAGCCCAATGAATAATTACATCACACCATGGTCTCTAATATACCTAATATGCAACTAATTATATTCTACCCCTTTTTAACAGCTTATGGAGTAAAAACAAACAAACAAATAAACAAAAACACCTGTATAAACATCTTTGAATGCTCAGCAACACTGGGGAAAAACAGCCACACCTTTCCTGGTTTCTTCAGTATCTCAAGGACCTGAAAGTGACAAACTATGTCTTTTCATTCTTCAAGGGAAGATGGGTCTTTAGATATGAGGAGGGAACAAGCACTCGGGTTTTCTGTGCTCCATTATTCTCAAACAAGGTTGTATTGAAAAGACAAAACAGAGAGAACATAAGTTGATAGACTGTATGTTTTTGCCTCCCTGAGAAAAGAACTTTCAAATTAAACTCTGCCTTGAGTCATATTTTGTCAACAAAAACTCACAGCATATTATGTTTGTAGTCAACATTAACAGATCTTGCTCTTCTATGGAATAAAGGGCAAAGGAATCACATTTTCTACCTAGATTGCTAGCTCTGATGGTGAGAAGAGACACTGATAAACTTTAGCCTAGTAACTGAGTAATTCTCACATGTGGCTGACTACTCGTCAGTTGTCCAGACTTTAAGGTAGAAGCAAGAATTTTGCAAAGATTGACACATAGTGGTTAAGAGCCTAGGCTTGTAGTCAGGAAAACATGGGTCTGACTTCAGCTCTATTGCTCGTGGATTCTTAACCTTGCCACATGCAGTTTCCTTCTCTATAAAACCTTCCTTACAGGATTGCTCTGAGGATTAAATGAGCACATGCAAAGAAATCAGAACAGTGCTGGCACACACACAAAAAAATCCTCAGTAAATAATTATCATTATTGGTATTATTATAACCAGTTCGACTTTGACTTTTGAGAGTATAACCCTAACCCCCTACATTTTGTGATACTTCCTGGTTTCCAAAAGTTCTTGCTTATATTAGTTCATTTAATTGATTTCATAAGCCCCTGAGATAAGTACATATAATTATGCTCCCCATTTTATAGATAAAGCAATAGAGTCTTCAAAAAGTCAATGGCTGCCCAAGAGTGCACCTCTGGCTTGGTGGTGGCAATAAGACCCTAAAGCTCATCTTCCGATACCACTGCAGCTGCTCTGAAGACAGAAGGTCTGGCCATTGACAAGTTTAATCTTGCTCAGGCTGATCCTGGTGAAACTCATTCGAAACCTGGTTAGTTTTATCTTGCTCTTCATATAATCTGAGGCAAAGAGTTTCAGTTACTAAGAATGTTCTCAATATTTAAGGAATAATCGGCTTGAAATAATCCATTATCCAATTGTACAACTGGGTATATACATCCATTCCTCTGTTTAGATTGCTTTATAAGCATTAAACAAATGCTTGTATTCCTCACATATAAAAACCTAAATGGCATGTGGACCGGATTATGCTATTTTCTCTGAATGCTCCCACTTACATCAGGGGGTCAAGGCTGCATCACTTGTAAACAGATGTTCTTCGTTCAGAGACCTCTTGCTGCCACTGTTCTCCTGTCCCCACTACCCAGAAGCAGCAGGTGCCTTCACACCACACACATCTGTCCCCACTGCCCTCTATCTGAAGGGCTTTCCCACTCCCCTCCCTCCACATTCTCCAACACACACTTCCAGACCCTGCTCAGATACCAGCTTCCCTGCAAAGTTCACCTTCACCAATCTCCTGATCAGTGGAGTCTCCCACATTTCTCCTTATTGCACTTACACATAGTTTATCATCGGCCCCACCAGACTGAAGATTCCTTGAGAACAAAACTCATACACCATTTAACTTTAGAGTGCAATGCACGTGTTTGATCTATGAAACAGACTGAGTTTAAAAGCTGCAGGTGGCATGCTGGAGTTACCACAATTAGTCTTCAGACATTGATTAAATCCAGACCTTTGCAAATCCCCATATGTCTGTCTCAGAAGGTTCCTCACAGCTGGCAAGCGTCAATCCGAAGGCTAACTAAAGAAAAAAAGAGAAATCGTACAACATGCTGAGAAATGGACTGTGAAGGAATTGATCCATTCATAAATTACATTCCAAAAAAAGCAACACCTTTCCCTTCAAGTTTCCAACAAATAATAATGAATATTTAACTAGATTAGGGCACATAATGTATTTAGCATTTTGTCTTTTGATCATTGTATGGCTTTGAATGAACTGATGGAATTAACGATTTTTTTCTTTTTCTCAAATCTCAAACAATCATTAGTGTCTCTGCTAAGTAGACCTTAGGACTATAATACCATAGAGCCTTGTGGTAGAGTCATTTATGACAAAATTTAGAAACCATAGTATTCAGATCTCTCAATTTTTATTAAAGTTTATTTAAATCTAGGGTGCTAGTACTCCAATTTCAAAGTACATACACTCCAATCTTTAAAACCATCTTTTCCTCCATTATTCTCTTAATGTTTGTTCTGTAAGAATTACTACTAATTTATAGCTCCACATATTCATTTACCTCGACATTCTATGAAGACTTAATTTTTAAAGTTTGTAAACACAGTCTTCCTCTAAAGTCACAGCATACCCACATGTCTATTTAGCCCGTCACGTTTCTGAGAGGAATATGTGTTTTATGGCGGCTTCCCTGGTGACTTTTCCCTAATCACCACAAAATGAAAGATGGCAGAGGAGGTGGGGGCGATTAGCAAACAGTTGAGAGGAAGAATCCTGGGTTATCACACATTGGAAAGGAAGAATCCTCCAGATTCAAAACCCTCACAGTTCTAATGGTCCTTGGGCTCCCTGGAGAAAACTGGCTGCGAAACAGAAACAAGGCCACAGTGCCCCTGAACGTCTTGCGTTCTTAGGCTGGAGGGCAGCCAGTTACCCTGGGACCAAATTCCTGTTTACTTTGTAGTGAATGTGGGAGACAGATGCCTGCCAGTAGCTGTTAAAGCAGTAAAAACACAGCCAGAGGCTGTCACGGGGAGGAAATCACAGAGCAGGTTAATGTGTGAACTTCAAGGACAGAGATGAGGCAGTGTGCCATGAGGCTCACACCCGCCTTGTCTGGGAGCAGGAGAAGCCAGGCTCAGAAGCCCCCTTCAGGATTTGGTAAAACATCTTGCAGAATGCATTGCATGTCCTTGCTTGTTGCCCTGTTTGCTCTTTCTTATAATCAGTAGCCTTCAAAGTTTTCTTCCAGAAAGATTGTTGATTGGCTGTCAGAAACACGAGTTTGTTTCATCCCAATTCTCCTGTTCTCCCTGATATATCTGGTGTGGAGAGAATTATAGCCAAAAGGACAATTGTTTGGTGTCAAAGTCTCAGTATCCTAGTTATAATTTAGAACAGGATAGCTTATCCATATATTAGTATGGACCCATTTTATATATACTTTGGGTTATAACCCCTAAGTTATTATTGTTGTGCCCTGAATTCTGTTTGTGGTTGAATGTGTTTTCTTTAACACAACATCCTGAGCGGTTCCTAACTCCTCAGGCTGCCTTGCAGGCCTTTCCTGTGGGTTACGAAGACTGACTTGGAAGATGCTCCTTGTAGGTCTTTGTTACTGTCTCCATCCAGGTACCCATTATATTGTATTTGGTTCATAACCTTGGGATCAGGAAACTTCTATTATGATAGTAAGCCATTGCTTAGACATTCCACTCAAAGAAGCATGCAAATGTCACAAGCCCTTGACCCTCAAGTTTTAGGTGTTTGGCCCTATAAGGGTTTAGATGACCTCAAGTGGGGTGGGTGAGAAAGCTTCACTAGTGTCCTTGACAGGCTGGGACAGTCCGACACCATCACTGAGCTCATGCGTGCACTAACCTTTTATTCCTCCATCTATTATTAGTCTATTTTAGACATAAATTTAAATTTGATGCCATTCCAATGACGCCAAAATGTACATCCTTGCTTCAAAAGACAGCAAATAAAGTATCTTGAAAGATGCATAATTTTGGGATGGCTATGTGTTGAAAGGGTGTCAGCAATACCAACAGTATATAACTTAAAATGACATATCCCCCTTTAAAAAATGTTTTTAAATTGTTGTATTGATCAAAATGTGCTAACTACTATAGTAAACAACCTGAACATCTCAGTAGGTCAACACAATAGACATCTATTAGGCACTCACAAAGTCCAATATACAGATTTCTGATCAGGAGGCTCTGGTGTCTGACTCTCCACCCAGTCACACCCTCGAGAAAGAGGGCGGGCACATGGACCCCCTGCTTTAGGGGACTGGCTTGAAATGACACAATGCTACTTCTCCACCCACCTCCTTTCCACTGACCAGTGCTCCGCCCCCTAGTTCCACTTAGACGCAGTGGAGGACTGGGAAATGCAGTCTCCCTGGTACCCAGGAGAAGAAACAAAAAAAGGGGGTAAAAAAAACATTACTGAACACAGCAATGTGTCTACCGTGGCTTCGATGATTTTTCTGAAACGATAGATTCTAACATGGCTCGCTCTTTTTCTATCATAATTTCCCCATCCTTTCTTATAATCCCTTCTCAGATTTCCCCCAGGATTCTCTTCTCTTACCTCAGGATTGGGTGTTCTCCATGATTCTATCCTTGATCAAGAACTCATCTCTTCTCAGCCTGCATCCTGCCTCGGAGATCTTGTTCATTTTTCTGGCTTCAACCGCTGAGGGTTCCCATGACCATTTCTACCAACCGCGCATCTGTCCTGACCTGCTAACTGGTGTTTCCAAACGCCTATCAGGTATATCCATGTAGATGGCTCAGGTGCTCTCACACAGAGCACATCCCAAGGTAAATCCATCTCCCTCCTAAGTTATATTCTTGTTCACCTCTTCTGCGATTTTAGGGATTAGTCTATCTCACAGTGGTTTCTCAAGCCATAGACAGGAAGTCATTCTAGATTTTTTTTTTTTTTTTACTTTCCCCTCACAGTACATCTCTGATCTCTTTATTAAGTGTGGAATGCAAAGTTGATTATATCTTCTTTATAATACTCCATCAGCAGGAAGTCCAGTATTTACCTGTAGGGACCATGACTTGCTGTGAATTATATGAGTTTACTTATTTACTTTACTTACTCAAGTTTACATATTCAGTCCTAGGTGGTCAGTCCTGCTGCCAAATAGCAAGTGGAGAGAACTGACAAGTCTAGGAAAGCCTCTGGTCGGATGGCTCAGAAGCAGTACATCATCTAGCTGCTGGGCACTGGACACCGGGGGGCTGCTCGTGCACCTGCGCTGAGGTCTTTGCTGGCCCTTGCTGCAGCTCTTTTAGTTCATGTTCACATATTCAGTCACTGCATCTAAAACACGAGCCCAAGCACGTTGCTGGTTGGACCAGGAGTGGCCTCTACCATATCCCCATTTTACGGATATGTGCTACCAGCACATATTAAAATTGGGACACCACAATCTTTTGCACATTTCTTAGGAAAGTTGGGGGTCCTCTCTGCCAGCAGACTTCAGTTAGCACCAACTCTGTCTGCTGAAGATGTTCCAATAACACTGAAACTCAAAAGGGTTGGGGCCGGCTTCTAGTTTCTCTAGTCCCAGGAATTTCCTTGGCTCCTATGCAAGTTTTCCTCCCTCCTCCCCTCAAATTAACTCTGCTAACCAAGGGCTATTGTGAGAGCTGCCTGGTCTGCTCACACAACGTACCATTACACTTAGCACAAGTGACTCCATTTTGAGCCTGCTGCCTCTTTTATAACATAACTTTGATAGCAAGAAAAATAAGTATGATAAGTCCTCACTTAGCATAATTGATAGGTTCTTGGAAACTATGACTTCAAGCAAAACAACATATAATGAAGCCAATTTTACCATAAGCTATCTGATATAAACAAGAGTTGAGTTCCTAGGGAAAATTTCTGCTCATAAAAATATCCACAACTCTTTTTCTGTTTTTTTAGTGAGTGGGGGAGACAGAAAGGGAGAGATATGAGAAGCACCAATTTTTCATTGTGTCACCTTAGTTGTTCATAGATTGCTTTCTCGTATGTACCTTGACCAGGGAGGCGGGGGGCTCCAGCTGATCCAGTGACCCCTTGCTCAAGCCAGTGACCTTGTGCTTTAAGCCAACGACCTTTGGGCTCAAGCCAGCAACCATGGGGTCATGTTTATGATCCCACGTTCAAGCTGGCAACCTAAGGGTTTTGAACTTGGGTCCTCAGTGTCCCAGGCCAACACTTTATCCATTGCACCACCAACTGGTCAGGTTCAACAACTTCTAAATAAAGACCCAAAACACTTTTAAACATTGACTAGGCCCTGGCCAGGTGGTTCAGTAGATAAAGCGTTGTCTTGGCTTGCCAAGGTTGCAGGTTCGATCGCTGGTCAGGGCATGTAGAAGAAGCAGCCAATGAGTACACAACTAAATGAAACAACTAAGTGAAATGAATTGTTGCTCCTCTCCCTTCTCTCTCTGTTCCTCTCTCTCCCTTCCTCTTTCTCTTAAAAATATGGAATAAAATTTTAAAACCATGTTTCATAATGTTTATGCCTTATATGCTAATGAGCTACTTTTTATACATTAGTATAAAAGCATGCCACTCTATAGCATAATCAAGGCCGCAGCCAGCACTGTGCACAACATGTTCTAATGGAGAGCAAAGCACCAGATTAAATGAGACAACTTTGATGACTGGTTTTTTGCACCCATAACTCATCCTGTGAAGAGGCAGGCAAACATCATGCAGATTAAAAATGGAAGGAATTCTAAACCCCGTCAAAGATTTATGTTTTGTTTGCACTGTGGGGTTTCCCCCACCCTGTTTCTCACATAAAGATTGTTACCGGCAGAGGAACATAAATAATGCATAGTTTATTTTTTAAAATTGATAACTGGGTATTTTTTTAAGGAATCTCTACTAAACCCCTGTTTTAGAGAAATAAATATATTTATTGTATTTTGTATTTCTGATGAAAACTGCTTTCTTTTACCAGGTGAACCCTGAATTAGAACTTTGTGCCTGACAGCAATTCTGATTTGTGTTGATTTCAGCAACAGAATCAAAGTGTGCGGCATTACTGAGAGGTTAATGGCCAACCAGGGCGAGCCACGGAATAATACTCCCCAGGAATTCTTTCACTGAGGTTATTATTGTTCTTACTGCTGAAGATCAGACAGGGAAAGCAGGGGAAATGAAGCAGTAAGATTTCAATCATTATAGACATTAACAACGAATTCTTTCTAGAAAATTAATGTTTGCGACAGATGAGTCAATTGAAATAACATTTTAATGCCCCTTTTATGTGCAAATGTTGTAGTAACAGTTCCTTCCACACGGAAGCACTGATTTCACTCATTCTCTGGAGAAATAGCAGAGCTGAAACACGGGAACTAAAGAGCTTAGTGAGAGACGCGACGCAGAGAGGGAGGCAGTCGGGACAAAGCTTGAGGTTCTGGCCTGGACAGGCAGAGGCTTCTCACAGTCACTCCTTCCTGGTGACCTCAGTGTGCCTCTATGTGCCTTCATTTCTCCAATGCCTACGGAAGTGACTCTTCATATTAAATCCCCACTGTTGAAATGCCCAATGTGGTGTCTGTATTCCTGACTGGACCCTTACTGATACACCACTTACCCAGAGAACCACTTTATTTTGGTGCCTACAAGAATCAGATGTGTCAGCTTTACCCACACACAGTACAATCATTAACAAGTACTTTTTTTCTTTTTAGCAAGACAGACAGACAGGAAGGGAGAGATGAGAAGCATTAACTCATAGTTGCGGTACCTTAGTTGTTCATTGATTGTTTTCTCATATGTGCCTTGACTGGTGGGCTCCAGCAGAGCCAGTGACCCCTTGCTCAAGCCAGCGACCTTGGGGCTCAAGCCAGCAACCAGGGGGTCTTGTCTATGAGCCCATGCTCAAGCCAGCAACCCCGTGCTCGAACCACTGAACAGCATGCGTGAGCCTGTGCTCAAGCCGGCAAACTTGGGGTTTCAAACCTGGTTCCTCAGCGTCCCATACCGATACTCTATATACTGTGCCACTGCCTGGTCAGGCCATTAACAAGTATTAATTGAGCTTCTTAACACATAGGCATAAGATATTAGGAAAATGACAACGCATAAAACCCAGGGGCGGCTCTCTCAGGACTCACCGGGTTTCTCCACCAAGTCCTAGCCATACCAGACTTCCGTCAGCTACTCCTTACTCCATGCTTTCTTCTAGCTCGGAGTTCCCACGCATGCTGTTCTCTCTGCCTAGAATACTCTTCCTGACATTCACCTGGTTCACCCCTGATCCTTTCTCGGATCTAAATTTATTAATCACTTCCTCAGTGGCAAACCCTCCGGGGGAAGTCAGACATGCTCACAGCCCCCTGTGCTTCTTAAAAGAGTGGTATCTAAGAAAAACAATCAAGGAATTAGTCATTAAGGGCTGGAATGTAAGTTCTATTAGAGCAAAAACCATTTGCATAAAATATTGCCTGTTTCATCACCGATTCTCCAGTTCTTTTAATTGCAATGGAGTTAAATAACAATACGCATACAAACAGTAACAATTATTGCACACTAGCTTTGTGCCAGGCATTGTAGTAAACATGTTACATGTATTATTTCATTTAACCCTCCCAATAACCTTAAAATATAGATACTAGAATCACACCGAACAGAAAGGGAGCCTAAAGCATAGAGATGATAGATGTCTTGAACAAGATCAGACAGCTAGCCAGCGATGAACCTAGGGTCCGAGGCACTTGGACTCCAGAGCCGGTACTTGGAATAAATGTGTAAGGGAAGGGATAGTCTCATTGAGAAGACAAAGCTTATACTTAACTGACAGGCAGCACAGGTTAAGTTTGAAAGAGCTAGTGCAGACATTCTGTGTCTGCACCAGACCCAGAGAAAGGGCAGACCCCTCAAGCAGGCTTCCCGGAGTGCCTGGCATTTCAGCTGGACCTTGAAGACAGGGCTGCACTAGATAAGGAGAAAGGAGTCTCTAAGGCAGAGCGAACAGCTCAAGGAAATGTCCTTCAACTCCTTCACTTTCAGATGACTCTTAAAAACAAAGGAAACTATTGAAAAAAATCATAAGATGTCATATTTTTTGGACTGAGACTTTTAAGACTCTTTTCCCAGCAGCTCCAAATAAGCACAATTACCAATTTCTGATAAAGCACTTCTCACCCAAACAGGACAATCACAAAGGATGCTGGAACACAGGGATGGCGGCCAAGGTGAGGCTGGGCGGGAGGCAGACCACACAGCACAGGGC
Source organism: Saccopteryx bilineata (assembly GCF_036850765.1). NCBI lineage: Eukaryota > Metazoa > Chordata > Mammalia > Chiroptera > Emballonuridae > Saccopteryx > Saccopteryx bilineata. The sequence continues at coordinate 292,882,024 of NC_089491.1, read as the reverse complement.
ATTAGAACACGCCTACCACCGGACACTGCAAAGTGAGTGGAACAGAGCCACAGGGACCTGGCAGAGGGCATCTGTCCTACAGAGCCAGGCAGGAGGTCTGTGCTCCAGAGCGGATACTTGCTGGAGCTCGGCATTTTCTGGATGAAGCCCAGAAAAAAGGGAAGGATGCAGGAGTCAACGGACACAATGTTCAAAGCCAGAACCAAAAGGAGTCACTTACAAAAATGGGTCAGTACCTGGAGCTGGCACTGACAGGAAAGCATAGATGAGAGGCAGGTATCATTGAAGAAAGGGCTTATAGAACATGAGAAAGTGCAAGGAAGGGTGAAAAGACTCTTGGATTCAGGCTGATGGTTTTTAACTTCACTTAGAAACAGTAGGAAGTTCAAAATTAACATGGTCCTTTATGGGCTCCATCCAAATAAACCGAGGTGGGTTTCTCTCCAGGTGAGCCACCTTGATTTTGATAGTTTTTCCTTGGCACGTAATAAAATAGTCCTACCTTGAAAAGAAAAATATTATTATCTATCAGTGCATGGTTTTGTTTCCTTTATTCTCTTTAGTTTCATTGTTTCATATTGTTAAGTTTTGATAAACAGTTCTGTTTTGATATTGTTAAAAATACTTCTAGACCTTGACATATAAATGAACTGAATGAGATGAAAACACTGATGTATATATATAGTGTTACAACATTGTGTGTCATTGGTATTACACACTACATGCTGTTTTTTAATAATCCCCCTTTTGACTCAGCAGTATGTTTGGACTCTCCTCTATAACAATAAATATATTCTTCAATCATTTACCATCTATTTTTAAATTGGGAAAAGTGAAATCCAGAGGGGTAAAAACAACTGGTCAAAGTTGCCAAGGAAATGATTTAGAAAAAGCATTCATTAAACATTAATTTTTATGTAACACAACACAAAAGAATCTAAAACCAAGGTGGACCCTGATCATCAGGTACTTATGATATTTAAAATAAACGGAAAGACCTACAGAAATGACAAAGCCTGGAAAAAAATACATTCCTAAAAAGTATTCTTAAAGTAGTTTACAGTCTATAGAGCAGTTCTACATAAATCATTCGATTTTTTACACCAATCCACTGAACTGGCTAAATCACCCATTTGATTAAAAATTATTGATAAATATCTCCCTTTCTACTGTTTCATTCTCACCTGCATAAAACATTCTGCCTCATTCCTCTGCTAAGCACAGCAAACCTTGTTAACTAATGATCTGGAACTTGCTGGATCCATTTCCTTATTCAAATATTGATTCTTCAACCTATTTCAATAGGTATTCCAACCTTACTACTCTATTAACCTCCACTCGGCTAAATCCAACAGACTTTTCTGTCCTCGTCTGTCTAAACCTTTCAGGAGCATTTAATGCATGTTGCTACCTCCTTCTTCTGAAAAATTCCTCTTCTCTTGGCTTCCATGACACAGTATCCTCCTTGGTTTCCTTCAGAACTACTGGCTGCTCTTGCAGTGTCTTTTGTCAAAATCTGCCGAACTTTGCCGTGAACCAGCACGGCTAGTAATTCCAGGTCCTGATTGGGAATGGCATGGAATTAAGGAAATAAGCTTAAAGTAAAAGGATGGGCTCAGGAGGACTCTGCAATGCTGATGGCAAGAACAGAGCATGCTCAACACCTGCTTCCTGCTTTATTTATAGTGCAAAGTGGGCCATTAGCAAATCAAAGAGATCTCTGATCACATTTCCAAGGCAACCTAAGAATTTTACCAAGTGCAGAAAACCCCACCATATATAACATCTGAACTTCACAAAACAAAGAATGAAAGAAACTTGCCTCCAGTCTTTCCAGGGGACATGGGGGGTAGGATGAGTATAAACAATCCAGCACTATAGCAAAATGGCCTTTAGCAACTTCACAGAACAAGTGAGGTGGGGGGTTGGGCAGACTGTCAGCTTACTGCCAGTTCTCTACACCTCTGCCCCCCAAAAATCTAAACTGCAAAGACCATGTTGGCTTTTGGTCCCCAACACAACTTCTTAGGGTTTAAGTGCCTTGGGAATATTTCCTGGGCCATGTGCTTTTCTCTGTCTATACTTTTGCTTTAGTTACCTCATCCAATCCAGTGGCTTTAAAGAATGCTCATCTGCTAATGACCACCAAACCTGTATCTCCAGCCCCAATCAACCCTCACTCCAAGCTCCAGATTCATATTCCCAACTCCCTACTGTACAACTCCATCTGAATGTTTCATGGAATTTCAAACTCAACAAGTCTCAAATACCAGCCTCCCACAACAACAAAATCTAGGTATCCCTTCAGTTCTCATTATATCATTTATTACCACTTATCCATTAGTCAGGCTAAACATCCAGAATGTTCTTATATTCTCCCCTTTCCACCACTCTCTCATGCCTAATCTCTCCAACTTTTGAAGAGATTCTAACTCCTTCATGGTCTTCAGAGCTGTTCACCTGTTTGTGTGTCTGCCGCTAGCACCTGCTCTCTGGAGCTTCTCCTCATACTAGCTCTATCGTCCTAGGCCAGTTACTTAACTTCCTGTGCCTTAGTTTATGCATCTATAAAATGGTCTAATAGGTTGACAGGGTGGTAGAAACTAACCAGTCAATGTATGTAAACTGCTTACAATAGAAATTGGAGGTTTTACATTATGGTCAGGTAGCTCTTGTTTTATTTGAAGTTGAAAAAAAATCAACATTCCCCTGAAGAAATTACCGGGATCCAGAGTCTACACAAAATATTATTCACATGCCCAGACTACAATCCAAAATTACTTTATACTTAAAGATACAGAAAAATGTAAACCAAATTCAAAAGAAAATGACCCACGTGTTCAAATGAGCAGACAGGGATTTTTAAGCAACTATTATAACTGTGCACATATATGCATGATATTACCCCCCAAAAATACATAATGAATAGGAAAGCAGAAAAATTTGGCATAGAAACTTACACTATAACAAAGGACCTAAATAAAGTCTAGAACTAAAAAATACAAAACCAAAATAAAAAATAACCACTGATTAGATTGAGTGAATTGTAGATGACAGAAGGAAGTGAATCTAAAGATAGAACAATAGATTATCTAACCTTGAATAACATAGAGAAAAAGATTCAAGAAAATTACAGAGCCTTAGGGACCTGGGATATATCAAAAAAGTCTCGGAAAGTGTCAGTGGGAGCCCAAAAAGAAAGAAGAAAGAGGGGCTGGGCAGGCACAAGTGTGTGTACTTGGCAAACTCATGTAGTTCATTCAAATCTGTGCATTTCAAATATGCTTGTTATATGACAAAAGTAAAAAAAAAAGGAATAAGAAATACAGATTCCTACTTAATTATATTCATACTGAAGGGCTTAAGACTAAAGTGCATTCATACCTACACTTACTTTGAAATGCATCAGAAAAAATAAAGAGGTGGCTCGATAGAGGAATGATTAGAGGAATAAATATATGACAAAGCAAGAATGGTAAAAAGTTCCTAAGTATATGGTATAATCCATAATGATTGTTTTAAGGTTTTGTATTTTTATAACAAAATATTAGGAAAATTTTAATTGAGTAATGCATTTTCAGTTTCTTTTGGGGAGAGTGGTTGTCCAAAACTTATCAAAAATAAGTAATTCATAGAAAAAAATGCTTATGAGAGTGTCAGTGTTATAGACGCATTCATTATTATTCTTTGAGCCTCTTTTCTATTTCCTGAACCAAAATAATAGTCTCCTAGCTGATTTCTCTTCACTTTCTCTATCCAATTCATTTCCCATTCAGCAGCCAGATCGACATTGTAAACATGTAAATCTGGACATGTTGATTCCCTGGCTTAAAATGCACTTACGGCTTCTCTTGCCTACAAAAAGAAATGTAATCTCTCTATAGCCTACGAGGCCTGCCTCCAGGGAGCACCTGCTGCTTGACCTACCAAGCCCTTTCCCATGGTAGCTTTGTACCCCATCTTTTCTGTCGGTGTTCTGCTTCCCCCAGCTCTGTCGAGGCTGATCAAATCTCACTCTTTAATTCTCTCTGTCATCCTTTTGTTACTTCCTTCATAGCACTTATCACAAATTGTTATTATCTAGTTTTTTATTTATTTGCTTATTGTCTGTCTTTCCAGCGAGAGCTCGATACAAGTAAAGATTTTCCGTTCTTGTTCGCTGCTGTCTCTCTCTCCGGGGCCTGAAGTGGGCTCTGATGAGACATTAAGTATATTTTGCCTGAGATCTCAGAGTTATTAAATTGCAGAGCTGAGACTCAAACGCATTTGTTCTGGGAATTCTTTCATAATACCAAATGAGGAGGGAGAAACCAGACCGTGTGATTTCTCTCCTTGGAGTTTCTCATCCACTAAGTAAGAGATCAAATACAGGGTCAGAGAGATGCATGGCTTCAAGCTCCCAAAATCCCCTACTTCATTCTTTTTTAAAATATATTTTTATGGAATTTATTGGGATATCATTGGTTAACTAAATAGGTGTACAATTCTATAATACATTATCTATATATATTGTGTGTTTACCACCCAAAGTCTAGTCTCCTTTCCTCATTTATCCCCCCTTTCCCCACTTCTGCCTGCCTGTAACCACCTTCCCTCTGGTAATTACCATACTGATGTGTGTGTCTATGGCATTGTTTTGGGTGGGTTTTTTTTTTTTGCTTATTCCTTACAACTATTTCACCTAGCCTCCCAATGCCCCCACCCTGACAGCTGTCAGTCTGTTCTGTGTATCTCTGAGTCTGTTTACATTTTGTTTATTTTGTTCATGAGATTCAACATACAAATAAAATCATATGGTATTTGTATTTCTCTCACTGGTTTATTTCACTTAGCATAATACCCTCTAGGTCTATCCATGCTGTCAGGAAAGGTAAGACCTCCTTTTTATGGCTCAGTAGTATTGCATTGTGTAAGTGTACCATAGCTTTTTTATCCACTCATTTATTAATGGGTACTTGGGCTGCTTCCAGACCTTGGCTATTGTAAATAGTGCTGCAGTGAACATAAGGATGCGTATATTTTGAATTAGTGCTTAGGGTTTCTTTGGATAAATTCCCAGAAGTGGAATCGCTGGGTCATAAGGCAGCTCTAATTTTAATTTTTTTGGCAGAAACTCCATACTGTTTTCCACAGTGGCTGCACCAATCTGCATTCCCACCAACAGTTCACGAAGGTTCCCTTATCTTTACATCCTGGCCAACATTTGTTGTTTGTTGATTTATTGATGATAGCCATTCTGACATGTGTGAGTTTTTTATCCCATTGTGGTTTTAATTTGTATTTCTTTGGGATTAGTGATGCTGAGCATCTTTTTATGTATCTATTGGCCATTTGAATGTCCTCTTTGGAGAAGTGTTCATTCAGGTCCTTTACCCATTTTTTAATTGAATGGTTTGTGTTTTTTGGTGCTGAGCTGTTTGAGTTCTTTATAAATTTTGGATATTAACCCCATATCCAATGATTCAATGGCAAATACGTTCTCCCATTCAGTGGGTTGTCTTTTTATTTTGCTGATGGTTTCCTTTGCTGTGTAAAAACTTTTAGTTTGATATAGTCCTATTCATTTATTTTTTCTTTTGTTTCCTTTGCCTTTTTCATTCTCCTCACATCTTTTCCCTTGAAAATCCATGCTGATTAGCAGTGAGAATTTACTATTTCCCAATGCCTCCCACAGAGAGTCTGCCACTAAATCCTGTGCTGTTTGGCTTCCCACATATCTCCACTCTTCACTACCACTACACCAGCTGAGGCTACCTCCTTGTCTACCAGGTTGACCATGACACCAAGTGGTTCCCCTACCTCCTGTCTCATCTCTATTCTCCACACTGGAGCCAAGATAATGCTTCTTTTACTTTTTTTTTTTTTTTTTGTATTTTTCTGAAGCTGGAAACGGGGAGAGACAGTCAGACAGACTCCCGCATGCGCCCAACCGGGATCCACCCGGCACGCCCACCGGGGGGCGACGCTCTGCCCACCAGGGGGCGATGCTCTGCCCCTCCGGGGCATCGCTCTGCCGCGACCAGAGCCACTCTAGCGCCTGGGGCAGAGGCCAAGGAGCCATCCCCAGCGCCCGGGCCATCTTTGCTCCAATGGAGCTTTGGCTGCGGGAGGGGAAGAGAGAGACAGAGAGGAAGGAGGGGGTGGTGGAGAAGCTAATGGGCGCTTCTCCTATGTGCCCTGGCCGGGAATCAAACCCGGGTCCCCCGCACGCCAGGCCAATGCTCTACCGCTGAGCCAACTGGCCAGGGCCAATAATGCTTCTTTTAAACAGAGATCGAGTCATGTTTGCCCCACTCCAAACCCTACAGGAGGAGGTGGTGCAGTCTCATTAATATTCCTTTCAAGGCACCTCAGAGAGGTAGGAAGACACCCTCCCTACATCTGTAAGTCCGTTTGCTGTTACTCCTCTCTCTCTGACCTCCAACATTTCAGTTCCCCAATGCCCGTGATCATCTCCCTCTAGGCTGTTTTTCCTGCCCGGAACACTGCTCTGTGGCTGACTCAACTTCCTCCCACTCTGCGTCCAGATTTCAGCTCAGACATCACTCCCTTTGACACCCTCCCCCTATCTCATCACCACATGTGACATATGTGACTGTCTGTTCCCATGACCCTTCACTGATCTACTGTCAGCTCCCTGAAATCAGGCAGCCTGTCCATTGTGCTCTCACCATTATAATGACCAGTGGCTTATATATACTAAATGCTTAGAAAATATTCATTGGATGGATGGACAAATGGATGGATGTTTGAGTAGCTTCCCCAAAATAGTCATATAAACTCTCTTAAATAAAATAAACTGAATTTCTATGTTTATAGATGGGAAACTGTAGTCCAAAGGCAGAGGCTTATCAGTAGCAGGTGCTGGCGGATAGAGTGACGTCCTCTCTATTTGGCTGCAGTGTTCTATCCATAGAATGGTCAGTCAGCTTCTTTTAGCTAACTGAGTTTATTTGTTTATTCTGGAGAACTTATCTCTGCAGAAAGCAGATATAGACTTTCTTCTCAGGCTTCAAGTGACACTAATAATTCAGAAGGATAAAGGTATAAGGACCAGGAACGTAAAATTTATTTCAAATGTTCCTCTAGAATAGCTATAGTAATTCAGTACAAGCCATCACTTATAACAGTTTCATTTCATTTTGAGTGTCTTGAGTTCCAAAACAGGCTTTGCTGTGTTTTTCACAACCTCCAGTCAGAATTCTGACCCAGTTCGCCCCTCTATTGCTCTGATCAAAGCAGGCAGTTAGTTTCCAGGATTGATGGAAGCTTTGAAGAGACAAGCAGTGAGCATTTTTGTGATCAACAATGTGAGCACAATTTTTTTTAAAAAGCACAATACAAACTCCCATTATTAGAAGAGTATTTCTGAGTCTTTCTTCCCTACTACCAAGAAAAAACATAATTGTAATATAGTTAAATTCAAGTGCTTGGATCTTAAGAACACATATTAGTCTCTTGTCACTATTGTGCTCCCAGATGACAAAAATTTTTTTATAAGTAAAAGCTATGGCAACTCTCAGACTTTCATTAAATGCACAGTCTGTGCCCTGCTGATGTCTTCAAGTACTGGGTTAATGAAAACAAGATCCAAATAGAAAACATGAAGTTAATATTTACTTTCCAGGGCACTATAAAGATACCACAAACTGTAATCCCCTCTACTGTTTGCATAACTTTTAGGCTTCTGATATTATAAGGCTTATTCATTTTTAAAGTTTCACATGGCCCTGGCCTGTTGGCTCAGTGGTAGATCATTGACCTGGTGTGTGGAAGTCCCAGGTTTGATTCCTGGTCAGAGCACACAGGAGAAGCACTCATCTGCTTCTCTACCCTTCCTCCTCTTCCTTTCTCTCTCTCTTCCCCTCCTGCAGCCTTGGCTTGGTTAGAGCAAGTTGGCCCCAGGCACTGAGGATGGGCACTAAAATAGCTTCAGTTGCCAAGCAACAGAGCAGCTCCTGATGGGCAGAGCATTGCCCGGGATGGGGCTTGCCAGGTAGATCCTGGTTGGGGTTCATGCAGGAGCCTGTCTGTCTGCATCTCTGCCTCTCACTTAATAAAAAATAAATACATAATGTTTCATGGGTGCAGCACTAAATTTTGCTTGATAGCTAAAGATTATTTAATAGGTTAGTGCATCTCAGGTCAGGTATATAAGAAATGCAGCTATTGGAAAGTTGCTTTTAATTTTGAGTACAAGAAAACACCATGAAGAAAAATATCATTAGATTTCAACTACTTTCCTGTCACATTGATTTTATCTATCACTGAGCATGCCGAGGGACTGTTGCAGGAACACTTGTCAAGCAGAGCATTTTTCTGACTGCATCACGTGATATGACATGACTCAGGGTAGAACTTGCTGTCAGTGAGAAGCAAGAGGCGTAGGATAATGACAGGCCGAGAATGACAGATATATGGCTCCTGAACGGCACCCGACCCTTGCCTAGTGAGCACATGAGAGGGAAGGGCTAGGGCTCTATCCAGACTGGGTCACAGTTACTGGACACCAGCAATACAGAATGTCTTGTCCCCTGGTCAGATTCAATTTTAAATGTGCCAATCTGGCACTAGATCAGCTCTGCCCAAAGGATTTCCCCTATTGGGCTTCTGGGGTGATGCTATTTAGGGAAAAGTCTCTAGACCAGCAATGAGTATATAGGTAACTGATCAACATTTCAAATGATTGCTTAACTGAACTTCCAGTGAATAAGGTTTGGGAAAGATTAAGCAGTGCACTCATTGAGCCCTTCTCTCCCTGTTCCTCTCCACATCTGTTCCTCTTGTTTTATGACGAAGTCTCAAGTCCTCTCCTTTTCCGTGCCTCCCCTACCTCCAGCCTCTATGTTATTCCCTTACATTATAGCATATGTAAATTTAGGCACATTTTTCAGCATCTCGGAACCTCAGCTTCCCCATCTAAAAAGTGGGGATAATGATTTCAGGTCTCGAACAATTTGTGCTGCAGAGCGCTTACTGCAGAGCTCAGTTAAATGGCATGGGCTCAGCTTTCCCCCTCTTCCAGGGCTTCTCCCTGGAAGACTGACCCCAGTCCTAAGGTACAGGTGGAGATTCCAGCTGAACGCATAAGTGCGCATGCGCTGAGCACCAACCACACGCTTTTTCTTTGGGAGAAGGAGGGGTGCAATCCACCAGTGAGAATGCTCATTCTAACACGGAACTGTCGAAAAGGAGGTGGATTCCACCCTTGAGACGTTGCATGTATAGGCTGAGATTACAACAAGTGTGTACCAGGTTTCATGCCAAAACCTTATCCATGCACCCGCTGTCTGCCGTAGCGGGGGAAGGCTAGACCCGTTCCAGGTAGAGGAGTGAGCTCTGGCCAACTTTTGATAAATGAAGGACAGCTGATCTGATCTGGAGCGCTTCTGAGGTTCTTGCGAGGCCACGGTGCTGTCACATGAACTATTTTAATGTCAGCCTTCCCGCTCTGAGGCTGAGCCAGGGAAGGAGCCATAAATTACTTTCAATCATGCACATGCTGTAAGCCAGCTGAGGAGATGGGATGTCAATCTGCCTCTTTTTCGGGAGCAGGGGGGAGACCAGATATAACCCAGAGCATCTCAAGTAGCTCTCTCCCACCATCATCATATTGCTCGTCTCCTCACTGCTAATTAACTGTCTTCTCCTCATCCTCCAAGGTCCAGCTGAGGGCTGGCAGCACCAGCTCAGAGGTTGGGGCTTGGATGCATGGGGACCGCAAGGCTATAATTGTAACAAAGGACTCAGATTCTACTTAGTCCCTAATTTACTTGTCCATTCAAGCAATTGGCATTCCATATGTCTCCAGAAAGCACTAAATTCAAGCCGATTCTAGGAAACTTTCTTTTGTTAGAAAAAAATCCCAACTGGGCCCGTGTCTAAATTTCTTATAAAATTGGAGTTGGAGGAGAATGCATATTCCTGGGCCTAACTCACCAAACATCCTGATTCAGCATTTCTGCTGGGGTTCTCAGCATCTTTACCCAGATGTGTAGCACTGTTCCCTCCTTTCATTACTATTGTCTTTCATGAACGTCTTCTTTAAGTCACAACCATGGTCCATTTGCATTAATTAATTTAGCCAATCCGGTAAACTAAATTGACCTCTCTTCTCTCACAAGAAACAGCCCTTCACTGGATAAACACTTACAAACTTGTAGTCAGGTGCTTAATGTGTATTATGTAACACTGACCAGGGCTGGCCCTGCCTGGACTGTTTCAACAATGGTCTTCTAGTCCCGGCATGGAACACACTGGAGGAGATTTATCAGACCCAGGTAAGGTGGTGCTTTCCGGAAGATTTCCAATGTCAGGCAGTTTAGCTGCCACTTAATCTGACCCAAGGGAGAGCCGGCCCATACCAGCTTCGCATGACACAAGGAGTCGGGGTATTTCTTCCCTATCCTCTTTAGAAGTAGCAGCCTGAAATCTGGCCTCTTCTTTAAGCACAGAAACCTGAATCCTAAGACCCCCTAAGACATGACCTTAGAAGACCCCCCAGAGAATCTAAAACACAGAATAGCAACCCCCACATAATCAGGAGTTGGCAGAGAACACTGGATAAGTTTAGAAAAATGATTGCTCATGCCTGACTTGAATGTTCTGCCTAATTTTCATTATACAGTTGACATAGTTGAAGTTTGAGATTTCTGTGCCCAAATATTTTTTTTCTTAATAATCTGGAGTTGGTTTTATTACATTACATGCAATTTTTTATTATCCAACTCTGGGATGAACTACTGAGGAAAAAAAATATATGTGATCCTGAGCCCAAGAGTTCTAAGTGAAGTTTTGGATTTAAGCCTTCCATGAACACAAACTTTGAAGGTGAAATTTCCTCAAGAGCACTTCTATGCCTGTGAATTCAGAAACCACTAGAGAGATGCTAAGTTTGATATGCAGAGAATGAGCAAGAAATAATTCTTTAATTTGGATTGAAAAGAGAAAGATGGAAAGAGACACCAAATAGTATGGACACTGGGATAGAAAATGTCGTGTTGGAAAGTAATAACCAAAGCAAATGCCTGTTAGATTAATTGGAAATTTTAAATGAATTGAAAAGAGTTGAACACATGTTATTTTTGGTTTTCTCATACCACCTCACCCCACTCCATCCCCAATCATTACAAGGCAGCAATGGAATAACTGATAAAGTAAATACGCTTTGCATTACTGGCATATGACATATTTTTCCTAAATGAGTAACTGGCTACATAATATAATCAGAATACAGACATTTTTAAAAAAGTCAAATGTTTTTCCCTGGCTCAATAGCTCAGTTGGTTAGAGCATCATCTCGATACGCCAAGGTTGCAGGTTCAATCCCTGGTCAGGGCACACTCAAGAAGCAACCAATGAGTGCACAACTAAGTGGAACAACAAATGAATGCCTCTCTCTCTCCCTCCTTTCTCCCCTTCCTCTCTTTGTCTCTCTAAAAACAATCAATAAAAAAATTTTTTAAAGGTGAGATTAAAAAAAATCAACCAACGAATGCATAAATAAGTGGAACAACAAATCCATGTTTCTGTCTTCTTCCCTCTCTCTCTCTCCCTGCTCCTCTCTCTCTAAAAATCAATCAATAAATAAAAAATAAAAAGCCAAATGCTTTTAGAGAGTAACCCAAGGGTATCTCTCAGGGTTCCACTGATGGACTTTAGGCTCAGCCTGTTCCTCACCTGACTGTGATGTGGTAGCATCACAAGACTTAGGTGTGTCCAGACTGCTGATGCGGAGTCAGACTGCAGAGCTAGGCGTCAGGGTTCACGAGACAAAGTTCATTTCATGTGTCTGGCATTCCAAATGTCAGAACAATTAGAGATTAAATGGGAAGAAAGTTGAAACAAATAAGAAAGAAGAAAAGTCCGATTTGAGATCGCAAATACAGGCCAAATTTTATTTCTTGTACTTAGTCCTGTTATTCCCTCTTCTAATCTTTCTCCCTTGACTCTAACATTTTGTGCATTTACTTGGATTCATAAAATTGGAACTAGAAAAATAAAAAACTAGGGAGGTTATAAAACAGCTGCAACAGAATGTGATTTCATTATTTTATCAGTCTCATCATGGTCCTCCCACATGAGCAGGACAGGTACTACTATTTTAAGAGAGGGAGTAAAGAAATACAGGAATTTTGTATATGTGTGTGCATATGCATTTAACCTGTAGGCATATGTGTGTGTATGAGAAACTAAATAGAAATAAAAAAATAAATAAAGGCAACCCACTCCCTCGAGGGGCTCACATCTCGAAGGGGAACAGGAACCGGGACGGAGTGGGAAGTAGGAAGGATGGAAAGAAGGACAGGCTCAAGAGACAGTGAGGAGATCTAATCCGTAGGACCTGGTGCCTATTCTCTCTTAGATGCAATGAATGGATGATAAGGAAAGTAGGAGGAGGAGAGACATGAGAATATCTACTCTAAGGGGAAAAGCCATGTGAGGAAAAGAAGTTGATGCAATGAAACCCCTAAAGTCTCGCCCCACAAGGGACCTAGAGTACAACACAGGGCAAGGAATGAGCTCAGTGGATCTCCGATAAAGATTAGTTCTCTGCATCCCAGTTCATTTTGAGCAACTTGGAGGACTTGAGTGTCTCCTGTGATAGTCCTTCTGCCCATTGATTCTAGTTCCATCTGTGAAGGCCACACATAATAGGTTCACTTCCTCATCTACGTGACGGCCCTCCAAATGCATGCCCTCCGTTGTTTTAACTGAGGTTCATATAATACGATTTCCAGACTCGTCACTATTTTTGTTATTCTCATGCTCTTAGATTGACTAATTGGAAAATGGAAACACTACGAGAACATAAAGTATAAGAAATCTGAAAATTATGGTTGGCAGGGCAAGGAGAGGAGTAATGGAAGAAGAAAAATTAAATCTCTGCATGTTAAACACTGGGTCAGGCCGTTTTTGTACAACCTAAACTGGGATCTAAAGTTGATTGCATGATTCCTTAGTCTCCTCCTTCAGTTCATTTCTCATTTGCTTTCTTATAAGCATTCTCTTTTATGAGGTCAGTCATTGTGCCCTTAACATATACTAATTCTGTTTTTGCTTGTCCTATCACTCTGCACTAAAGTACTTATTAAAATGATGTTGCAAGGGGCATTGGGATGAGATGTATTTTTGGACATCTTAGGATGTCTAAACATTTTCTCTGTAGCAAATTGTAAAAGAAAAAATAGCATGAACATTTTACTGTGTTATATGCTACCGTTATTTGTAAACATCAAGTAAAGGGAGAAGAGAATTATAAACTCAATTTTTTGACATAATTAATTAGTTTAATAGTTTCTAAAATAGAAAAAAAGAAACTGCTAAACCAAGGAAGAAAGTATCTTTTCCAGAAATCAGAATCTATTTGGAAATTATCTCTTACAATTTAGACTTTCAGCTGACTTCTAACATTTCAAATTGTCTATCTCTTAAATATTATATTCACTTTTCTTCGATTGTATAGCTCCAATGAGGCTCAGTTTACCTGCTTTCCTCTGTAAAATCATTCACCTAAAATTCAACTTTCTCCTCATCTTACATTTTATATTCACACTTATAAATGGGAACGCAAAATTTCAGAATTAAAAGTCACAGTGTCCAAACCAGCATCATCTTTTTATCTTAGGGTCTTGTTCTACATGTTTGGACCTTGAGAAAGAACTAAAAGAAAATGCACTTTATCCATTATCAGCATTTTAGGATCTTGTTTTTCTCTAAAGGAGCTTTAGTGCCAGCATGCACCAGAACTCATACCTTTTCTCTTAAAGTAAAATCTAACATAAATTGGACAACCCCCAAAACAGGCTTTCCATTTTCTGCAGCCCCTGTTGCCTTTGGAATTCGAGTTTATCATTGGGCGATATATGCAAACCTCCCACTGATTATGTTATCAAGTCTGTTGAAAAGTTCATCCTAGGAGTTTGTGACTGGCACAGATGAGGCTGGCTGTTTGTTTAATGAAACAGTTCTCCTAAAAATGTACACAGTGTGCTCTGAGAACACAGTGGGACCTTGAACTTGCTTCAAGGAAATCTTCCTCCCACCCCACCCTGCCACACTCTGAGCATGCAAATCCTTCTTGAGTTTCATTCCTGTATTGCAAAATAATTCCTCAACTCAGGGCTAGCATTTTGTATCTAGTGCGTTCTCATAACCTGCTAGTTGGTCTGTGGTTCATCTCATTGGACACTTTGTTCTCCGAGCTCCTAGACAAGCTTTGTTTTTAGGGGCATGAAAAAAAAGAAGACAAACAAAAAACAAAACTGGGCTGTTGTTAAACATTCTATAAGGAAATGGTTTCCTTGACAACGGTAACCACAAACAAGTTGTTAGAACCACTTCCTCATTGCATGATTCATTTAGTTGCTACAATACTTCAAAATGTTTTGATGCAGGTAGGTATTAAAAATCTGAATTTATAGAATCAGCTAGAAGCAGAACAGTTGTAAAGTGATAAACACTAATCATTTTCAACTATGAGAGTCCAGCCTTGTGACACAGTCTCTAAAAGGACAAATGCTGAAAACCTGAAATTTAAGATCCAAAATAAATGCTTCAAAGACATGATAAAAACAACAACAACAACAAAGATTAGCTAGAAACGCCACAGACGTCAAAGACACCACTCAGCAACGAGAGCGGCATTCAGGGGCATTGATTCATAGAGAGGAACCAGATGCCAACTCCACAACAGAAGAGACGTAAGCTTCAAGGTGATCAACGGGACACCAGAAATTTGGTCAAGAGTACTCTGAAGAGTATATCCCTTGACAAAATTAGACATGAAATATGGACTATCAATAAAACAATTGCTGAAAAATTGCAATGTAAAGAAAATGTCTCATAACACATGAGATTCAAAGTATCTCTACCTCTAATAAAAATATTTCCCCAAAAGTCAATTTTTCACCAATAACATGGGAACATATAGCTTCTGTGGATTATAAAAACATTTAAAAATCAATAGGAAATTGTGTACAATGTGCTAAGCATCCCATCCTAAGATAAAATTACTAACAAGGGCATAGAGCTCATATCCAGGGACAGGATATGATAAAAACAGTTTAACCCTCCCCAAACCATCGTTAATATAGAATTGTCTTCAGACTAGCTGGAATCAAGAGTCACTAGACTAAAATAAATTATATAAGCAATTATGTTTGTGTTCACATCTGTTCATTAATATATAATTGTGCAAAAATATGGGCTTGGAAATTTAATTGTGAAAAGTGGTAGAAACTATGAGGAGTTGAAAGTCTGGGGTACAAAATAGTGTCAGTGGCAGGTGGAGAAAATGGAACTTTACTTTAAAGCCCTGAGAGAGTCTGTACATTAGATATGAATTAGGGAGCCTGACCTGTGGTGGCGCAGTGGATAAAGCATTGACCTGGAACACTGAGGTCACCGGTTCAAAACTCTGGGCTTGCCTGGTCAAGGCACATATGGGAGTTGACGTGTCCTGCTTCTCTCTTCCTTCTCTCTCTCTCTCTCTCTTTCTCTCTCTTCTCTCTCTAAAAATAAATAAATAAAATCTAAAAAAAAAAAAGATATGGATTAGGGTGGAGTGAGGGGAGGCAGCCAGGCAGGAAGAAAAGGATGATGGTAGGGAAGGAAAGGAGGGAGGGAGAGAGGAAGAGAGGGAGGGAGGGAAGGAAGGGAAGGAGGGAGGGAGAGAGGGAAGGAAGGGAGGAAGGAAAGAAGAAGGAAGGGGAGAAAAGAGATAATAAAGAGAGAGAGAGGGAGAGATCTGGAAAAAATATAAGCCAAACTACTCAATGTTGGGGACATTTAGCAATGCTCTTAGGACAAACGTAAAAGTCAGAGTGAATTAGGCAGAGATCCCAGGTACCATACCTAGGTGATTTTGAGAAGAACAGTGTCAAAGTGCAGCTGAAAAAATGTATCTGAAGCCTAGTCATAAAAGGTCCTCAGTTCTCCATGGACCTAGAGAACTTTTTTTTGCATACCTAAATTCTTACCATACTATTCTCCAGATACAGAATGCTGGGCTGTTCTGTTCAGCGACATGTGGGAACAGAATGGAATTGTAAGGAACTCTTTGGCACAGCCACAACCATCCCCTGGCCTATGTCCAGTAAAAGCCCTCTACTCATCCACTCATCTGTGATACCCATGTCTGAATTCTCCACATTTGCCTGAGGAATTCTAGCCAGCAGGGTATAGGCATAAATCGTCCACATAACAGAGTGAATTCCAGGAAGTATTTGTCAGATAGAATCTCATCAAATGCATTGTGTTCACTACTTCAAATGCTTGCTTGGGAAACATCATTATGGAGAGTTGTCTGAAGGACAGAAAATCCAGACATTCTCTGAATACTCTAAAATCTATCCTTGAATTGATCCAGACCAGTAGAGATGAGTTCTTTCTACCTTTTATCTTTACTTATTTTTGTTTGGTAATGTAATAACTATATTTCACTTTGTTCTGTTAAAATAAACTTAAGGTAGGAATTTTTTCCAATCAAGCTGTGGAGCTATAACATTAGCCTTTATCTGAGGAATGTTATGAGAAACACTTCTATGAAATGCTCACCAAGGTACTACTGATGTTATTCATTATAGTTCAAAGTGTCCTCCTTTAGAAGACCCAATGAGAAAACTGCCCTCTTGCCTTGTACAGAGAAGCCTGGTGCTTCTCTTCTGTCAATGGTCAGTTCTCGTCTTGTGGACAATGACGCATGTAATAGACATGTTTCTCTCCAGGTACAGAACCAACATGTGGCCCTTGTCCATCCCTCCTGTGGAACCTCTTGGCATGTACTTTCTGGACTCACTCCTAGATCCGTAATTCTTTTTTCTTTACCCCTATTTTCTCTGTCTTAGAACATTCCCACTACTCCCATATTTTACATTTTTGAATTAGTTAGCGTCATACACTGAGTAAAAGTACCATGAGTTAGGCCCTGCTGGTTGGCTCAGTGGTAGAGCGTTGGCCTGGTGTGTAGGAGTCCTGGGTTCGATTCCCGGCCAGGGCACACAGGAGAAGCACCATTTGCTTCTGAACCCCTCCCCCTCTCCTTCCTCTCTGTCTCTCTCTTCCTCTCCCGCAGCGAGGCTCCATTGGAGCAAAGTTGGCCCTGGGCGCTGAGGATGGCTCTGTGGCCTTTGCCTCAGGTGGTGGAATGGCTCTGGTTGCAACAGAGCAACACCCCAGATGGGCAGAGCATCGCCCCCTGGTGGGCGTGCCGGTGGATCCTGGTCGGGCGCATGCGGGAGTCTGTCTGACTGCCTCCCCATTTCCAACTTCAGAAAAATACAAAAAAAAAAAAAAAAAAAAAGTACCATGAGTTCAGGGCACCTCCCCTCCTGCCACAGATGGGGATAGGCCTTGAGGTTGAAGAAGAATCCCACCTACTTGGATCCAGAGGGAATCTGAGCCTCTCTTCTCGTGGACAAGGAGGACAGGAAAAGACCACCACCATCTGTCAGACCACATCATCTGTGGGAGAGGGCGACTTTTAGGGTACGTTTAGGAGTGTCATATAATACCACCCAATTCTTCTGTGCATTCATAAAGTAAAATACTCAGTGCTTTTTAAAAATGAAAATAAGAAATGAGAGTTTGTTATTGGGATGAAACACTTACTTCATCCCTTGCATAGGATGGAAACAGCCTACTCCCCTGAAGGCAAGTGCTGGCTTCCTGTCAATGCCGGAGCTTGTCCCTGCAGCAGAAAAAAAAACCCACAGCAGCCAAGCTCTTCTGGAAATTCTGGGAAAATCACTTCTCATTATCCATCTAGGACAGGCCTAGCTTGTTCTAATTTCATTTGGCTCTACACAAGGACACAGCCTCACTCTCGAACACTTGGACTCGGCCATTAATCTTCAGCCTCTCTACTCAACCCTGCTCTGGCCCTTTCTGTGACCCAAGATTTTTGCTCACTGTCCCCAACATTCTGCATTTTGCAGTATATGCCTGGCCCAGGCCACTGAGAGAAACCACCCTCCCCCTGGTCACAGCTACTCTCCTGAGCTAAACTGAACAACTCCTACTACCTTTAAATGAAAAATTTCACATCCCTGGGAACCCCCCCACACAAGCAAACAGGGACTGTTGGTCACCCTACTCCCAGCCTGTATGTACAAGAGCACATTGATGGCAGAACCAGAATTTTATTTATTTCCTTTATTATCTAGCATACAACTTTTTAAAAGACAGCACAGTGAGCAAACATCGCGGAATTACGTTACCTACACATACGAGTAACACAGCGATGTTCATAGCCAATGTCTCATTCACTTCCAGTCACCTTGCATGTTTCAGAAATGCCTCTGCTGCCTCTTCCCAGTATGCTCAAGTAATAGAATTTATTTAAAATTGACCCAAAGGAAATGAGGCAAAAGAAAGAGTATTTCCTATCTAAAAAATAAACAATAAACTCTAAACCCAAAAGAAAATGATTTTAGGATGAGCCAGTGGTATTCCCTCAACAACTCTCCCCTCCCCCTTATATGTAAATAACAAGAGCTGCTTGTGGCTCTAGCTCAGAAAACTAAGGAAAAAACAAACCTCTGTGTTCCGGAAGGCCCAATTCTACAAGTCAGGAGGTGACCCAATTTCTAAAACATCATTGCCATAACGCCTGGTGACCAGGAAGTATGAATGCAAGTACGAATGGTCAGTATACACAACAGGGCTCACACATCACAAAGTAGTCACTAATCCTAGATGCGTTTCTGAAATCATCCACACTCAGAAAATGTGCGTACATAAAGACTCCTGTTTACACGACAGCCTCAGTGGTCAGTTTTTGAGCAACCAACCTGAACAACCTAACCACATTTCTAGTGAAGACTACTACTTCCTTACACTGTTTAAACAAAAATCAGTTAACACATAGACATTTCAAATCTCTGACCCTTAAGTTTCTGTAATTGATTGCTACATTAAAGAAAGATATGCATAGTGTTTCTGGAACAGAGAGTCAGATTAAGCGGATACAGCCTACCCACAGCTGCGCATCTAATCCTGGACGTAATAGAAACGTTCTGTCACGCAGGATGGATGCCTGGATTGATTTTAGGATTTCAAAAGTCTCAAGCTAAACACCTAATTTATGTCTTTAAATCCCCAGGGCTTTAAATAAAAATGACCTCATATTTTCACCATAAGGCTTGGGTACAGCCCTCTTCAGCAAGGAAACACCTTCCAAGTTAGATACAGCTTATAATTGATCATGTGTCCACATTATCTGAATGGAGGAGACCAATGCTGATGCCGCTTTAAAATAACAATAGGGAAATCGGTTTCCAGTGAGAAAGCCCCAGAGATGGGAATGTCAATTTAGTGCACACATTTGTGATAAAGGAGAGAAGCTGGCCATTTTCTTAAAGGAAGACTAGAGTCAGACATGACACCTCTGTTGGCACTGAAAATTTTAATACTATTCTTGTTTAAAATGAAACACGTTTTTTAAAAAGACTTTTTAGAGTAGGTTTAGGCCTTTAGAGAAAAAAAGAACCAAAAAAATCCCAGAAGTTCCCATATACCTCCAGCCTCACACATGCACCACCTCCCTTACTACTCACAGCAGAGTGACACATCTGTGGCTATTGATAAGCCCCCACTGACACATCATTATCATGCAAAGTCTGCAGTTTACACTATACTTCATTCTTGTTGTTGCACATTCTATGGATTTCGGCAAATGTGTTACGCTATGTCTCCACCATTGTGGTATCATACAGCACAGTTTCACTGCCTTAAAATTCCCCTGTGCTCTCACTCATTGTCCCTCCCAACCCCTGGCAACCATAGATCTTTTCTCTGTCTCTACAGTTTTGCCTTTTCCCAGAATGTCCCATAGTTGAAATAATACAGTATGTAGCCTTTTCAGATTGGCTTCTCTCACTTTGTTAAATGCAATCAAATTTCCTCCCTGCCTTTTCATGGCTTGATAGCTTGTTTCTTTAGAACTATGCTTTTTTTTTTAATTGACATTCCTTCTTAACTTAGAACTGTGGTTTCCATGGTTAGAGGTAGAGTTTGAGCTGTACAAATCAGGAAACTCAACACATTAGTGTTGAGAAGTCCTGGATTTAGAGTCAGCAGTCATGGCTTTAAGTTACAGCCCTGTAATTTACTAGGATAAAATCTTGGGGAAATCACGTAACCACTGAGGTGAGTGAAAGGCTGAACATACATACAGAGGCTTCATTGTCCATGAGGAAACTTGGTTTAATTTGTGCCCAACAGTAGTACCCCCAAAGGGGTGGTAACAGACTGGCTCAGTCAAATCATAAGAAATAGGGAGCAGCTAAATTGGAAGGGAAGAAAAGAAGATAGATCACAAAGTTGCTCTTGAATCCTAAGATAAATTCAAGTCATATCCATGCAGAGGAACAAACTGTAGTCAATAAAAATCACTCTGAGGTATGAAAGATTTTGCTAAGAGGGGACCACTCTCACAATTAATTATAAGTGGGAAAAATAAGATCTAAAGATGCATACACAGAATTAGGCTTAATCTGTTGCCCACACACGGGACCATAAATAAAAGTAGCTAAGGAAATTCACCAAAATGTTTATCAGTGCTTATCTCTGGATAATAATTATAATTGTACTCCCCAGGGTTTCAGCAGAAAAGAGATGAAACTCTTCAACTAACTAATTTGAGAAGAGTATATTAAGGAACTGTTTGCAAGACATGGGTGAAGGATGGTCCAAGTGCCCAGGGTAAGTAGGAGTTGGAAGAAGGAATGATTTCCTGAACCTGAGGAGGGAGAACTATGTTGACAGGGCTACTTGGCAGAACTGTGCCCTTCAGTCAGGGCACACAGCCAGCTGACAGCAACCCCACTGGGAGATAAATAGCCCGACCTCACTCACACCAGCAAAACTCCAGGGCAAGTCAGAAGGCAAGGGGGTGTCTGGTGCAGGCCAGCCTCCCAGGCTCTCAGCAGGGTGGAGGGGGATGGGTAGAGGAACACAGAAGGTTGTTGGATTTCCCCCCGTTTTTTTAAATCTGAATTTTCTATGTTTTCTCCAAGGAGTATTTGGAAGATGTATGTCATAGCTTTAATTTTTTTCTCCTGTGCCATTCCATGATTATCATTCTTGCATTTTGTAAACAGGAGTGTGGGTCATAAACAGATTGAAAATATGAGGAAACATGAGGGATGTAAAGGACACACTTGGCTCAAAATAAAGGCTTCTGAGAGAGCCACTGTGCTAGTTCCACACTGCTCTGCACATTGAAGACAAAGAGTGAAGAAAGAACAGTGACTTCCAAGGGAGGTTTTTAAGGCACTTTCCTGGGTCTACTTGAACAGACACATCAGCTCTGAATGAAAACACCACTTCAGGATTGCCAAGGCCCAATTCAGCATTCTGAAACCATTTCATCTTCTCTTGTCTCATATCTAAATGCATCTGCTTTCAAAACCAAAATGGTCATGTTGGCAAGTACACCAAGTGAAGTAGTGCCCACAGCTAGCAGATTGTACAGATGTGACTAGTTCCAGTACAAGCAGGTGTCAAACCAAACAAACCATTGTTGCTAGCAAGTTGCACGCAGACAAATGAGGAATAAGTATTGTGGTCTCCACTTCCTCAGAGCTCAGTTCTGTAAAGCTAACTGTCATCAGTAGTCGCTACTCTGTATCTAGGACACCCAAGCTGATCCAGCAGAGGGCAGTGATAGCTCTGAGGCCTGACCCTCTGCAGGGAGTCCCCAGGGGAGGCACAGCTCAATCTGGCTTCATCTGCGCGAGGCGGGCAGGATCACCTGAGTTCATTTCTCCCATCACGCTCTGGTCTGTGGTTACTCCCTTCGTAACCCTGCGGCTGCTGCTAGCAGTCATGAGAACAGAAACTAGGACCTTCGCCTCAAACTGCAACCCCGAAAACAAAAGCCACAGCACCTCCTGCCTCGGCAACATCTAATTTATGGCTGAGTTGCCTGGCTATGCATTTCATGCCCAAGGCAGCCCCTGAGTGAGGAGGCGGGTAGGGGGTGTCTCCATTAGAGGAGCAGCAAGGGAGCCTGTAAATCCCAAAGCAGATTTCCAAAGCTAATCAAGGAGAAATCCCAGGAAGGAAAGAATCAATGCTTCTCTTGGGCAGGCCAGCAGCTCTTTAATTAAACAGACCCCTGACTTGACATTATAGTTAATGCAAAAGAGATGAGCTTGGTTAGGAACAAGCAAAGGTATGCTTTAATTGCAACACTTTGAATAAATCGTGTGAACGATTAGCATGGATTATCAGCTGGTAGATATCTCGAGAGATTTCAAAAATAGGATTTTCTAAAATAACGGATTTCAGGCAAGTTGGGAAAGCACATTGTGCAATAGTTTCCGAAATGCAACTTCACTATTCTGCTGAGGAAAACAATTTAAGTAATTTGCATTGCACCACTTGCACGCAATCCAGAGTCAGCTCCCTCTCCGTGGCATATAAAAATAGAAAACATTACACACTCTCGAGCTGGAAGACTCGATAACACTGTTTCTAATTAGTTAAGCAATGAAACCCTTTCTTAACAAGGTAAATCTGTGCAACCTCAACGTATCTAGAACAGAAGAGAGACATATTTTATTGATATAACTGTATTTTATAAGTTCATATTTCTGTTAAATGCCATAAAGTCAGTCACTAAGAACAAGAAAGTTTTTTGGATGAATGAAATCAGGATTTATAGATGACGTGCAGACTTACATCAATTTTAGAATCTAATTTATTTTCATATTATTTTTACAACCACTTAAAATTTTTTTATTTATTGACTTTAGAGAGAGAGGAAGGGAGAGAGGCAGAGACAGAAAGATGAGAGAGAGAGAGAGAGAGAAACAGTAATTAGTTGTTCCACTTATTCATGCTGTCATTGGTTGATTCTCATATGCACCCTAACCAGGGATCGAACCCACAACCTCAGCATGTTGGGATGATGAACCAAGTGAGCTACCCAGACACAGCCTCTTTGCAACCATTTTTGAAGGCGATGACAGTGATTTCCGCAGATAAATCACTGCACGTGGTGATGGATGGTTTTGTAACAGCCTCTCATGCAACCTTTGGATATCTTTAATTAAGCAGAGCAAAAAATGTTTAATTCCAAAGTCTGCAATATAACAAGTTAACACTGACAACATATCAGGAAACTGTGGTTTTCAAAGAGGTTTTTTTTAGAGATTATAATAAAGATAGCTAGCTGTGTTCTTAACAAAAATCAGCTCCTCTTCCTTTTCCGCCTGGTACACAGCCCCACCACATTCGCCAGCCTTCTTTGCGGCCATCATCTGAGATCCAGCCAATGAAACGAGAGCTGAACTGATTGCACCAGTCCTGGACCCGCCACCTGCAGACCTGCTGCTACAGGCAACCCCCCAGCCCTTTCCTCAAAGCCCACTGGCCGGAAAGCACTCAGAGGACCAGAGAGGTGGACAGAGCCATGAGATGGAAAAAAGCCTGGGCTCCCAAAGGACCATTTCAAAGGTTACTTGTAGAACAGGAATATTCTTAATAGATTTGGAAGAGCAAGAAATAAACTCTTACTGTGTTCAGTGACTAAGGTTTGGGACGTTGTTATGGCAGCTAGCATTATTTACCTTTACTGTTATAATGGTTAAGGTAAAAATGGAAAGGATATTTAAAGCAAATGTTTGTAGAACCCCTGAAACATCTTTCCAGAAGCCCCAATTTGGAAACCAGAGCTCTATCCAAACTTCTGCAGAGGGACATATCTTCCTCCATGCAGGACAAAGAGAACCCTCTCTCAAAGCCAACAAAAAGTCAGCAGGGCTTTTATAACTGCTGAGAACACTAATAGGATCCAGATAATTTCCATTTTTATGCAAGACTGTGAGAGACTTAAGGTTCTGTTCCCCCCAAACCCATTATCACCGTGGCTCGCCCACTCCCCACAAAGCGCAGGAAACACCCATGCTCTGTAGGCAGTCATGGCAGGGCGTAAGGTAGGAAGGGCTTCTCCTTTCTTCCAATAAATCTCTACAACAGGGGGCACCTTCTCTGCTGTTCCATTCATGGTGAATTGGCTGCGTTAGAAGGGAAGCTGTGGATAGCAGAAAGAGTCAGAGATCCAATGTCAATCCACTACTATTTTTTTGATACCACTTTAAGTATGATTGACATACAAAAAGTTACATATATCTAAAATATACAACTTGATGGTTTAGAGATAAAACCCATGAAACCTATGCAGAGACTTATCTATGCATAAATTTTTCCATCCTTCTAAAAGTTTCCTCTTGTCCTCTTTTTTTTTGGGGGGGGGTATGTGGTAAGAACACTTATTTAATATCAACACTTTAGTAAAATTTTCAGTATAAAATAGTATACTTAATAGTATACTGTTAATAGTATAGTAGACTTACTCATCTTCTATAACCAAAACTTTGTACCTTTTGACTAATGTATCTCTGATTCCCCCTCTTGACAATTCCTGGAAACCCCATTTCACTCTCTGCCTCTATGAGTTTGACTCTTTTAGATTTTTTATATGTTATAAGTGTATGGCAGCTAGCATTATTTGTCTGTCTGTGGCTGGCTTATTTCATGTAACATAATGTGCTCCAGGTTCACCCATTTTGTTGTAAATAGTGGGATAGCCTTCTTTTTAAAGATTGAATAATATTCTACTGTATGTACTACATTTTCTTCAACCATCCATCCCTCAATAGACATTTAGGTTGCTTTTGTGTCTTGGTTATTGTGAACAATGTGCAAAAAACATGCCACATCCACCTTTTACCAACTACATGAACTTGGGCAAAACACTAAACCAGCAGAAACTCTAGGCTTCTGTTACCAGGTTTTTACCTCACTTTCCAAGACGGTGGCATTCACATTCCAGAAAGCAAAGACAAAGAAGAAAGCAAAGTGTGCATAAACACTGTCTCTTAAAATAAAGGATCTCAAAAGCTATCACACTACAATTCTACTTGTATCTCATGGTCCAGAACTTCATCACATGGCCACACAGCTGCAAGGGAGCAGGTTAAATGTAGTCTTTATTCCACACAGGAGTACAGTATGCTCACTTAACAGTTCTATTACTGTCAAAACAGGAAGAACTTAATATTGCAGAACAACTCCTCGACTCTAATATATGTCTGTTATCAAGTTTCATTTTGTAATCATTGGTGTACTTCTCTGAAACAAAGTTTCCTTTTCATTACACTTTATTTTTTGAAACATTAAAAATAGAATAATGTATGTAGACTTGCTTTATTATCAGATAAATATTTGATTATTGCATAGGCAAAGTCTACAGACAACATCAATAAAGTCTGTAAACTGTCAAGGTGAGGCTTGGGTCAGTAGAGGTAGAGGTAGGTATGGTGGAGGAAATAGAATTTAGCCTTGATGATGGGTGGGATTTGGGAAAATGTCGAGTAATGAGGAGAATATTTGTGGGCAGAGATAAGCTTAAGTAAAGGGGCTTTGGGGGTATTCAAATTAATGAGATGTTTGGTCCAGAGAGATGTGTTAAGTACAGTAAGGGAAACATCTGTAAAGTGCAATGAAAATGTTGGAAAGTGAACCCCTAATTCTCCATGGGGTCTATAGACTCTTAACAGAATAACTGTTTTGGAGTCTTCAAAAAATAGAAGGAAGGGGGGTCAAGGAAAAATAAAGGAAAAACGCTTCCTGGCAGAAACAATAAAATTGGAAAGGCATGGAATCGTTGCAGAGATTGGTGAAATTATAGGTGGCGTGATGAGCGAATGTCAAGGAAAATACGTGGAAAAGGAAGGCTTCAAATGGCAAGCTAAGCTCTGGAGTTCAGAGCACGGATTCAGAGGGCCTGGTCTTGAGATCAGTACCTGCTAACGACGAAGCTCCATGGTCTTGGATATTTCATTTAATTTTTTCTGAGCCTTAGTTTCCCCACCAGTGAAATGGGAATGATGTGAACACCAGTTTTGATGGTTATTGCTATTATTGCAAGCAACAGAAATCCATTAGAAGTTTTAAACAGGGAATGTACATTAGAAAACCCTATCAGGAGGCAATACAGAGCACAAATTGGAAATACAAAGAGCTGAAGGAAAGAACACCCCTACTCCAGATGAGCACTTGAGCTAAAGAACTAATAGTAGGCACAGAGAGAAGAGAGTAGAATCAACAAGCTCGCCAGACAAGTATTTTGAGAGGAGTCGGGAAAACAAGAGGTCTCAATCTCATGTACATAAAGGTACTAATGAACAGGCAGTTACAAAAGAGCCGGCCCTCTTTTAGAGAGAAGAAGAATAGATAATATTCCCTGAGTGCTTGATGTAGACCAGGAATTGTTCTAAGCCACATGCAGTGCAGTTGAATAGTTACCCCCCCCCCCAAATATATCCATGTCCCAACCCCTGGGTTCTGTGAAGCTGAATTTATTGTGAAGAAGGGCTTTGCAGTTGTAATCAAATCAAGAGTTTCAAGACAAGCGCATTTTAGTGGCTACAAGCGGGTCCTAAATCATAAGTGTCCTTATGAGAGAAAGGCAGGAGAGATCTCACACAGACAGAGAGGAGAAAAAAGGCCACCCACAAAAAACACAGGTGGAGATGGAAATTATCACTACCACATGCCAAGGAGTGTCACGAATCGGATCTGCCCATGTTCCATTGGCTGGATCTCAGACAAATGGCTGTGAGAAAAGCTGGCAAATGTGTTCGAACTGTGTGCTCAGGCAGAAAAGGAGGAGTCGATTCTTGTTCAGTTACAACAAGCCTTTATCCAGAGTGGCACAGGTGTGGCCATCTCAGCAAAAACATCTTCCAGCTCAAGGCTCTCAAGGTCATTTCTCAGAATCATCTTCTGTTTTCCTACAAGGTCTGCCATTTTTTCTGGGTAAAACAGAAATGGTGCTTTGAATATACCTTCTTCCTCCAGCTCCTGTCCCTATTTAAGCTCTATTTCCAAAAGGTGATTTCAGAGGGAAGGGAAGGGCAGAACAAGCCATCCATACACAGATACACAACCCTCCTCAACTGTCCCCAGCTCAGACATAAAGCACAGAAGAATGTGCTTGCTTCAGCACATCCAAATATTTACTAAAAGGAAATGATTCTATCTACCAAGAAGTAGGAGGGATGCTTAGAACAGTCTGAGATGGGCCGCTGTGTGCACTGGCAAAAGTGACTTCACCGGACAGACACCAGCCTCGACATAATGAATTACTCCCAGAAAAGTGGTGCTTTTGATTTCTAGGATGTAGGAAGAGTGGATTTCTTTATTTCGCTACCATTATCTTCCAAGAGATTTGGTATTATATTTTAAAAAAATATTGGAAGCTAGACTTCATCAGGGACCATTACAAAAATAGCCACTCTGAACCGAACCTTTAAGATCGGTCCACAGGGCTAGTCAATTTCCTCTGTTACAATCTCCTGAATATCACACTTTACAGGCTGAAAACAGACTGAAAAGAGTTTATAAGATTTTCAAACTTATCGAGGAAATCTAGGGAATCTGTCTTCAAATTCATATCTTTATAAATTTGGTATTAAACTGTCTGTTACCAAAAGAGTAGAATTGTATTTTAACTTCCCCTACATACACACTAAATAAACTTTGATCTATAGCCCCTGAGATTATGCTCACATCCCATATTTACAATAAACTGTGGCAGACAGACAACTACCTCCCAAAATAATAGACTCAAAGCTGACATACACAACGATCTAACAGAGCCTTCACATGAAAAGCAAGTGTATCCAGGGTCCCAACACCAGGTAATTCACTTTGAGGCCTAAGGAAGTTGAACTCTGCTCAGCAGGTTTTTACTGTATCTATCAATATTTTATTGTCCACCATGATGAATCATTATCTTTACAAGAGACATGTCATTCAACAAACACATACTTAAGACATACTACATGGAAGGTGCTCTTCTAGGCACTAAGGTTAGGGCAATGAACAGGGTCTACCACATCCTTTGTCTCCCAGAGTTTACAACTTAAACTATAGGCAGGACTGGAGAGAGGAGGGGGAAATGTTTTTTATCTGGAGGCACTATTGGCATTTGAGGACAGACAATTATTGTGGTGCGAGAGCATTCTGACATTACCAATAAAAAAAGCCAAGAACAACTCCTAATCAATAGCGATAACCAAAAGTATCTCTCTACATTTCCAAACCTCTCTGGGGGTGGGAGAGGTCGTCAAAGTGCTTGGATGAAGAAAAGAAGCTTCCTGTGCAAGATAAGAGCCCCCCCCCCCAATCTAAGAAAGTGTCTCAAATTTAAGACATCCTATAATTCAGAAGCTGTTCTAATAGAGGTTGCCCCTTAAAGGTAGGAAGGGTTTTAGTAAGTATTCAGGATTTCTCATCATTTCTTATTCATTCTGCCTCTGTCCTTCATCTCAGGAATTAGAGAAAGGGCAAAAAGACCAACCCACAGGCTAGGAACTCCTGGAAAGTACTGAGATTCATGCAAGCTCTGCCTGGAATTTGTATTTGCTTTTTTCATTTATTTGTAATGATTATTACATGTTCTGGAGCAAAACGGTGTAAAAGAAAGATGCTTTGGAATTGAAAGAAAAGTTTTAAGGTCTAGACTTTTAAAATACTTTATTGTAAGTCACTTTGATTAATTTAATTATTGGGAGATATAAACGCTGAATAAGAAGTTCTATCTTATGTGTCTTCTCTCCAATCTTTCCAGAATTGGAAAGCTAAAGTTCTTCTCTCCAAACCTCCCTTATGGGTTGTAAACCAGACCAGGTAAGAGACTAGATCAGGCAAGGTAAACCACATGTACACAGGTTTAACATCTTTGACCACTGGTGGGCTTAGCTTTTAAGCACAGTTGCTACAGGCAACATTACTAATAATTTACTCAGGCTTAAACTAGGGTCCATAAATGAAAATAGCAAGCCCATGTATAGTTAGCTATGTGCCAGGCACTCTTCTGATAAACTATAATCTGTACCCACAGAAGAAAGAATTGACACCCAGAGAGTTTCAAGGAACCACTGTTTAGACACTGCGCCAATACCTGTGCACCGTGGACATGCATGAGATACTATCGTCATATGGACATGACCTACATCAGTACAGAAATTCAATACTAGTTTCATTATGATAGAATGAGCACAAGCTAGTCTCACAATCTATTAAAACTCATCTCAGTTCAATGCTAACATTTCCCCTATTGATGCTATGTTGTGACAACTAAAGCATATTGGCATAATACCCTCATGGCAAATTAATAGCAATGCAGCCGAGAATGATATAATCAATGCTGAGATACAACAAATTAACAATACATTAGGCTTCTCTTAGAGTCCTTTGAACTAAGTTGGCTATAAAATTCATAATATGATTTTTAAATTTGACAGTATTAAAGTGAGATTTTTTTTCTGGGACCTTCTATAATTCTAGTGAATGTACTATTAAATTGTCTATGATACCATCCAATAAGAACACTTACAATTGTCTTTTGCTTTTTTTTAGTGCCTGTAAGTCCACATATGCTTTGTATCATACAATGAACATTAAGGTATATAAGACTACATGTGTTTTTACAAATAACCATTAATTAATTTTCAAGAGGAAAAAACCTTAACCTTAAAAACTATGCCACTCAAACTTTTTCTAACTATAAAATTTTTAAACTGAATTTCATAGTAGACTTTACAACTGATAACAAAAACTGATCAGGTTCTCACTGTATAACGAGAAAGGGTCCAGCTGTCTCAAAGCCTCGCTTTAAACATCTGCTTTACCTCACGGGTCAGCTTTAGAAATAAAACAAAAACAAAAGCCACGCGGAAGTAGAGGTCCTCTGGAGAAAAATAGAAAAACTAAACAGAAGCTGCCCTTTGTCATTAGAGCACAGAGGTAATTGGAAGAGTTTGGGTTTTTGAGTTACACAGACTTACGTAATTTTTAAAGTTTTCTGGCCGTAAGGGTAAATTCAGAACCAAGCTGGGACTAACCGAATGTCCATTTCTGTTTTTCCAGGTAAAAGATTTGAGGGCCTACACTGTTATAGATCCTAAGATTCACCAGAATGCTCTCAAACAAGAACATTAGAAATGGACTCTAAAGTCATAGTCCGTTCCAATAATGAACGAAAGCAGAGAGTAGCCATAGAAATAATACAGGAGTATATGAGCTAGACAAGTCTCAGAGTCATCCCTAGAGTGGGAGCTCTGTTAAGACAGGGATTTATAGGTATTGTTTCTTTGTTTTTCATTGTTGTGTATCTAGAGCCTCAGAGAATGCTGGTTTATAATAGAGTTCAAGACACATTAGAATAAATAAATTAGCTAAATAGTTTAGCTTTATTATTGCAATAGCAAGAGATATTTTATACATATCATATAAAATCAATTGGCAATTTTATATCCCTATCTTTTGAATATCATAGGTAAGATGATATAGTTCAAGTGTTAACACATGAGAAAAAGATCATTTTGCTCTCTGTAGATAAGGGCTGAGAGATATATGAGTTATATAACTATAATCATAAAGTTTTATTATATTTAAACAAAACATTTTGTTCCCCTGAACTTTAAAACACTTTCAGAATTTCATTTTGGGTTTATTCTGTGCCAACTCCCCATGTAATGCAGATAAAAACATATGAGTTGTTGGGTTCCTTAAAACCGGAGTTGACAGTGGAAATGCAGACAAATCCCTATTAGCGATGCCGCAAGACGAAGTGCCTTTGCCTCTAGCAAATGCTGATGGGGAGTTGTAAGACTGTGTGAGAAATCAGAGAAGCCACCCAGGAGAGTTTTATCATATTATTCATTGAACTCAACATGTGGTACAGTCACTGCTTCCGGTACCATTTTTCTTCTCTTACATGAAGTTATTACTTATCCCTGTGCTGAGTGAACAGGGAAAGAGCCTTGATCGGAGAGTTATAACGAATGTAAACCAGCTTGTGACGCAGTGTAACAGGAAACAGGAGTCGCCGCTGGGGAATGGTGACTGAGACTAGTCATTAACCTCTCTGCTGTCTCATCTATGAATCAATGTGGGGGGGGGGGGGGAGTGATGATACCAGATTGGAGAGAACATAGAAGTACCGAGCACATGGTAAGCACACCATAAAATTCTGGGAAAATCATTGCCCAATAAAAAGAGCAAATGTTAAAACTCATTTTTTAAACTCTTGTGAATCTGTCTAATAAAAATAAAGAAAAAGCCCTGGTGGAAAGTGATCATATATTTGGAATTTCCTTATTCTGACACAAAACCTTAAAGGAATTTCTTCTTTCAGTTCAGGGAGAATCACCAGCCATTTGAACACCGGAGCCTCAGAGCAGACCTCCACAGGGAGGAGGAACCCAGGAGACCCGCAGATTTGGGGACAGGGCAGCACGGACAGGAGCTGGAGAGGTGTCTTACAAGCTAGGTATCCCCACTGTCTTATCTGCACTGTCCCCTTCGTGCCTGAGAGCCGCCTGAGAGCTGCAGCTGCATCTTCTTTATCTAGTCTCGGCCACGGGGCCCAGCACGGACCTTTAAACACGATGCTCGGGACATGCTCATGGAGCAGGAGGAAGGAACAACGAGGTGAGGAAAGGAACTGGAGAGAAAGATAGAAGAAAGAAGTGAACAGATGAGCAAAAATAAGAAGAAGAAGAAGAAGAAGAAGAAGAGGAGGAGGAAGAAGAGGAGGAAGAAGAAGAGGAGGAGGAGGAGGCAGTAGAAGAGGAAGAGGAAGGAGGAGGAAGAGGAAGAGGAAGGAGGAGGAGGCGGTAAAAGAGGAAGAGGGAGGAGGAGGAGGAGGAGGAGGGGGAGGGGGAGGGGGAGGAGGGGGAGGGGGAGGAGGAGGAGAAGGAGGAAAAAAAGAAGACAGGAAAGCAGCAAGGACGAGGACAAGAAAGGAGTTAGCCTCAAACGAGAATCAGAAACTTATATTCTGTAAGGCTGACTCACATCTTTGTTTTGTGTTTTGTTTTCTTTTTAATTTTTGCTTACTAAATTCGTGTCTGTTCTTTGGTTCACCTGAGTTAAGACTAAGAAACGCCTGTGTATGTGAGAGGAGAGTTATTGGTGGGTGGAAGTGTCAGCAGCTACCTGGGCTCAGAAAGAGTGAGTCTGGGGCGGTGAGATGGGAAGTCAGACAGACGCCCATGACACGTACCCCTTGACTGAGAGTTCCCCACACTCACCCACACACCCCAGTCTGATTACAGCCTGGCCTCTTCCTGCTTTCTACCTAACCCTCGGAAAGTCCTTCCTTCCTTCCTCCCTCCCTCCCACCCTCCCTTCTTTCCTTCCTTCCTTTCTTTCTCTCTCTTTCTCTTTTTCCCTCCCTCCCTCCCTCTCGCCCTCCCTTTCTTCCTTTCTTTCCTTCTTTTTTTATTTTTTGGTTTTTACTTTTACTTTTCTTAGTCTGATTATAATTTCACAATTCAACCATCATAAATACTTCTAATTGTTCATTTCCTTTAATCAGGTAAGCATTCAGCTCCACTCTTCCATTACATACATTCAGAATCTCACTGTGTAGTTTTTAAATTATTTTTGTCAATTACTGTTTACAGTCAATATTATTTTGTTTTAGTTTCAGGTGTATAGCATTGTGGTTAGATCGTCATACCCTATACAAAGTGCTCCCCCCCCCCCGACATTCACTGTGCCTAGTTATGACAATATTGTTGGTGATATTTCCTGTGCTGTATTTATTTACATCCCCGTGACTATTTTGTGACTGCTAATCTGTACTTCTCAATCTTTTTGCTTTTCACTTGGGCCCCCAACCCCCTCCCCTCTGACAACCGTCAGTCTGACCTCTGTATCTATATAAGTCTAGCTTCTGTTTTGTTCATTTTGTTTATTTTGTTTCTTAGATTTCACATGTCAGTGAAACCGTATGGTATTTGCCTGAAAGCCTTTTCTGAGTTTCAGCTTTTTTGGCTTTACTCACTGGTTTCTGAGATCCTGAATTCTTTCCTTTAAACTGCATTTAATACAGGGAGTTGCTACCGCATTCCGATTCATAACATCCCTTTAGCCCTTTGTCCTGGCTTCCTCCTCACCATACAAATTGCAAGTTAAGTTGATTAATTTCGATCATAGTGCTAAGGAGGCTAAGGTCAAAGGTTAAATATCAGAAATAGCTTAGAAATTCCTAGTCTCACAAAAACATCAGAGCATGAAAAGAACCTTAACAATGGCTTTAGTACAACCCTCTTATTTTACAGATGAGATCATTAAGGCTTGGAAAGATCAAGTTTGGGAAGAAGAAAACCATCTATCCTTGGCAGCAGAATGACCTTTAATCTTAGGCAATTATCTTGGAAAGTCTTGCTTTTCATTTCCAGAAGTAATGTAGAACGTGGATTACATCACATAATCATCACCCTCCTGGAAGAGGCCAGGAAACCTCAAAGCCCTTGTATTTAATAGTTATCTTCCTCTAGTTACCAGGACCTTTCTCACTGAAGTATCTGTCCTAATCCTTAACCCCGAGATGCAAAGGTCCTAGAGACAGATGGGGATCAAGTCCCAGCTCTTAGTCACCTTCCAGCACTGCTACTTTGGACAAATTTCTTAACCCTTCTAAGCCTAAATTTTGTAGCGGGAAAAACAAGGTTGAGTTTCTGTGAGCTTTTAGATGAGCAACTCTGAACCGACCTTCCCTGTTCACCATTTGGCCCTTTATTTTTGGCATGTGTCACGAGGCTGGCCTTGTTCCTTTCTCACAGCGACTTCCTTCCTGGGTGGGAGAAATCTGGTCTACTTTCCTGACCCACGACTTCAGCAGGAACACCCTCAGTCCATGAGGGCAGAGATGTTCTCACATAGTGAACCTCGAAAGGGAAGAGATGGTGATCTCCATCCGTTTTATTCCTACAGGTTTCTTGGCACCTCGTGGAAATGAGCTTTCATTCTCCCCAACCCCATGTGCACTAAGCAGCCACCGCTACATACCTAGAG
This sequence comes from Saccopteryx bilineata, assembly GCF_036850765.1. Lineage (NCBI taxonomy): Eukaryota > Metazoa > Chordata > Mammalia > Chiroptera > Emballonuridae > Saccopteryx > Saccopteryx bilineata. Next base: position 292,848,139 of record NC_089491.1, on the reverse strand, counting down.
CGCAGAGAGGGGCAGCCATTGTCTGGCCAGATAAAATCCTATTTACCACAAGAATACATTTGCATTTCATGTGTCTTCTTCCTCTTTTTACTATATCCTTCTTATTACATGAATCATAAGTATTTCTTTCTATTGTCTATTTACTTGTGCATTCTTTTTGTTGATGACAACCTAAACATTTTCATTTTCCTACATAAACAGGCATGGTTGTTACTGTATGTTCACATTTCTGAAAAGAGCCAGTAAGCGGGGTTTTTTTTCCCAGGAAAAGAAGGTCTGGACCAAGCTGACCTGATATCTCCAACAGCAGGAAAACTTTTAAATAGCAGTTAATCTTGCTGTAAAATATTCCAACATTTCTTTTCATCAGGCATCCCTTCCCAAATGGTAATAATATTTATTATGTCCTAAGCAGGCTTGCAAGTGCTGCTTCATTTATTTCTCATACTGTCCTTAGTACTGTTACGTCCACTTTTCAGGTAAGAAAACCAAGGCTCTGGCTGTGTGGCTCAGTAAGTAAAGCAACATCCCAGCACTACATATCATCCCAGTGACATACAGTTATTGAGAGAAAGGCTCCTCAGCAGGCAGGAGGCCTTTCCAGTCCAGGCCACCACCGCTGGGGCAGTGGTGATGTCTTAAAGAGGATGCTGATTGGGATACTTCATCCAGAACCCATCCGGCATTTGGTCATAAGTTCCCGAGTTACCCAGGACACTGAGACCTCTGCACCCGGAGAGCGTGAGCAGTCATGACAGGCAGCTGGAGTTGGGAAGAGTCCCCCCAGGTTTCCCCTGGGCACCTCCCTTGCCTTCCTCCTGTTTACAACACCAGACTTCTCCCAGGCTTCAGCCCTGGCTTTTGTTTCTTGCATTTGCTCCCTGTGATGAAGCTTAATGCTCAAGTCGGTGTCCGCCCTTTGGTTCCACTGACTCTCATTGTGACTGGCTCCCTCAGGGCCTTGCCTTTGCTCCCAGATCCCCCTTGTCCACCCCTAACACCCAGCCCTCCCCAACCCGCCCACCTCCCACCAACCCCACATCCCACCATCCCACTTACTCTTTCCCCAGGCCTTGGGCTCATGCCTGCACACATCTGGCTTGAGTTCCTTGCTCCTCCTGTCCAGCCATTCATGTGGTTTCAGGTCCCCTCCTAGCTATGTGACAGCCAGAGAGCCACTGAGTCCTATGCTGAGGCCCAGCCTCAGAGCACAGGAACCATTCCTCTTTTAAAATACTTCTTTCAAAAATTACAATAGTCAAGATATGGAAGCAACCCATGTGCCTATCAATAGACAAGTGGATAAAGAAGGTGTGGCACATAATTACAATGGAATATTACTTGGCCATAAAAAGGAATAAAATTTTACCATTTGCAACAGCATGGATGGACCTAGAAGGTATGATGCTAAGGGAGATAAGTCAGTCAGAGAGACAGATACCATATGATTTCACTTTTATGTGAAATCTGAAGAACAAAATAAGCAAACAGAACCGAAACAGACCCGTAGATACAGAGAGCAGACTGATGGTTGTGAAGAGAGAGAAAGTTTGCAGGAATGACTGAGTCAGCTAGTTTAATTACAGTTCCTCTATCAGCTTCCTGGAACAACTTGCAGAACAAAGCAAGAAAAACAGGATTTGTCAATAGTTAAGACAAATGGTCCAAAACTCCCCTCACGCCCCCCTCCCCTCCCGAGACACAAGGGTTACTTACAGACAAAGGAATCACGCATCCTGTACATGAACACTGAAAAGGTATATAAGATGTGAGAAATCTGACTTCGGGGAGCTCGTGTTTTGAAGCCTATGAGGTCACGTTGCTCTGCCAGCTAAATAAATCCCCTTTTCTTCAGCAAGTTGTCTGAGCATCTTCGCCTCCGGGAGTCGCCTCCTGCATTCCTGCAACAGTTGTCAGATGGAAGGGGGCCTGGGGGACTGAGTAAAAAAGGTGAAGGGATCGAGAAGTACAAACTGGTTGTTACAAAACAGTCATGGGGGTGTAAAGTACAACATAAGGAATACAGTCAATAACATTGTCATTACGGTACGCTGCTGGGGAGCACTGAGACTATCAGGGGGTACATTTTGTAGAGTGTATGATTGTCTAACCACTATTCTGTACACCTGAAACTAATATAAAATCTGAATGTAAACTGTAATTGAAAGATTAAAATTATTTAATAAATACATAAGGAAGTCCCAACAGCTGTGCCAGAGTCAAAAAGAATTTTCATCTAAATAGCAAGCTCTCTAAATCCCAATCCATCCAGCTCTGGTTTTTAACAGTTTTCGGTTTAAAACTACTTCATGGGGATTCACTGTAAAATAACAGTTTTAGGTTTAAAACTACTTTATGGGGATTCACTGTAAAATAACTGGTATATACCAGGAACCTAATAAATATGAGTTCTTTTCCCACACATTCTACATAGGGAATGCCATACCTTTTGTTGAATAAATAAACTCATTTCTCATTTAATGACTGAGTTCTTACTCTTACCAGCTTGAGGACATTTAATAATATTTACAAAAGACATTTTTACTTTTTAATATGTTAGGTAGTGTGGCTACTTTGATCACAAATGTTTGGATTCTGTTTTATGAGGCCAGATGTTTTTGTTTTTGTGTTTTTGGTTCTATCAGGAGATATTTGATACAACAAGAAAACACACACATCTCTATGTTCAATCATGTGCCTCCCAAGGATATTGCCATTGTTGGAATCCTTTTTGTGGCTTCTGGAAAAAGTCTAAAGAAGAAACTTTTTAAGGAATGCAAAACATATAAGTAGGGGCTAGAAGTTAGAGTCAGTGCCCTAGGAGGCTAACGAGAAGGGTAGGAAGCATTGGCCAATAATGTAAATCCCTAACAATGTCTGTTCCATGTTCCCGAAATAAATCACAAGCCAAAGCAGAATCCTGAGCAGGCACCTTGAGCCAAGCAAAGTCAAAGCATACTCAGTGCCCTACACCTCATGTGGACCTCTGATGGGGCCAAGGCGCCATGCTTTCCCCACATGAACTTAGATTCACAGGACCAGCACATACGACCTTCTGTCAACAAATAGAGCCATGAAAATAGCACTGGCCTTTATGTCTCCTGGCCTATGCCCTCAAAAGAGTCAACATGCAACTGAAAGCAAACAAGCACAAGCACTATGCCAAAGAAATTAAGTAACACGCTTCCGACGCATTTTATGAATTCTCACATTCTGTGTGTTTTTAAGAGAGAAATCGGTGCTTGTTCATAAAAATTATTCATTGTTTTCTAACAATAAAAGATAAAAATCTAAATAATATATGTATAGAATAGAATATTTATAACCTTTACAATATGTACTGATATGAAAATATTTTTGATATACCATCAATGAAAAAAGGACAGTTACAAACCAATGGAAAATGTTTCACTGTTTTCTGAAATGGTAAAACCATGATTCTCATACAGATATAAAATAAACACTTGTCAAAGATTTTTATTTAACTCATTATTAATTATTAAATGAGGGAACCAGGCAAGTATTTCAACCCATTCAAAGGAGAAATTAAAGACCACAAATTTACATGAAATAAATGAATGTTGAAATAAATTTACTAATGGAAACAAAGCTGGCTTTTCCAGTGTCATAGGGGTGTGGGTGCATAGGGTGAGATGGCTCTTCACTGCACAGAAGTCTTTTGCAAGCAGACAAGAATTATTTGCATTTTCAGTAATTTTTCAATTATCTACAAACTACAGAATTTAAAAATCACCTAATCAAAGCAAAGGTTCATATTCCCATAGCAGTGTTTTCCCATTTCATTCATTATTACCTTCCAAAGCCGACTTTTAGTCATTTTTACCTAATCCTCTTCTCATCCCAAATTAAATGCTAAAGAATTAAATCTTGCCTGACCAGGCAGTGGCGCAGTGGATAGAGCATAGGATTGGGACACGGAGGACCCAGGTTCGAAACCCCAAGGTCGCCAGTTTGAGCACGGGTTCACCTGGTTTGAGCAAAGCTCACCAGCTTGAGCCCAAGGTTGCTGGCTTGAGCAAGGGGTCACTCAGTCTGCTGTAGTACCCCCTCCCCCCATCAAGGCACATATGAGAAAGTAATCAATAAGAAACTAAGGTCCTGCAATGAAGAATTGATGCTTCTCATCTCTCTTCCTTCTGGTCTGTCTGTCCCTATCTGTCTCTCTCTCTGTCACAAAAATAAAATAAAATAAAATAAAATAAAATAAAATAAAACAAAACAAAATCTTGTTGAGCAGAACTGAACTTTGAAGAGCCACAAACCACTCTAATAGCTTAAGATATTTTTCCACCTCTAAAGAACCAATTTTTTGGCCACTGTGGGGTGACTGAGAATCTATGCCCTATAGGACAGAGAATCCCCAAAGGTTCCAATCCCCAGATATCCACTGAAAAGATATCTAGTCGTTTCTTTATGATGTCACTTTTTAAAACCCTTATATATATTATGTATTATACATATCACATGTATATTCTACATGTACATTATTATATTACATATATAAGGGCTTAAATGACAGTTTATACACGGGCCCACCCACTATAGCCTGCAGGCCCAGTTCAACCTGCCTGTCTTTGTAAAAATCCTTTATTGGAACACAACCACACACATCATTTGCAGATTGTCTTGTCTGTCGCCAACGCACCATGACAGCAGAGCTGAGTGGTTGCAACAGAGAACACAAGGCCAAAGGAATCTCAAATATTTACTAGTTCTTTGTTTATAGAAAAAGCTGGCCAATCTCTTTGGTTTATCCTAAACTGTCGATAGTAATTATCTCTGGTTAATAGAATAATGAACTATTTTTCTTTTTTTTTAAACCTATATTTCCTATAAATGTTTTACTAACTGCTGGGCAAAAACTTAAAACTTATTTATTATACATCAATGGTGTACAAAGAACATAAGGAATAGAAAAATAAGGCACAGTTCTGCCTTTTACAAAGCTTCTAATCTAATGTGGCTGTGATAAAATGGTGTGTTTGCTAAAGGAAGGTTGTTCCAGACTTTTGCTGACGTGTGGTAAGTTAAACATAGAAGTAGAGAGGGACAGCTAGAGGGACAAGAGATTGTGTTAATAAGTATGAGCTGTTCAATGTAAATTTTTAGGTTACATTTTGGCCCCTGGAACCTTAAATATTAAGGGGAAAAGTTTTAATAGTTCATCATGACTAAAGTTTTACTTTAAGTAAATATAAAAAGAAATGAAAAGAATATGGTTGTTATTGTTATAAATCCCTTGAGAACATTATATTTTCTTTCCATTTGGATTTTATATTCACTGAGGTTATGAAATTCAAAGTTATGCTACAAGCCACTGCGAGAAGATAATGTAATATGTCAGGACTTAAGGTGCTCTGATTCACGTATGTCTCTAATCTTTCCCTAGCAAAAGATACTGTAACTTAACAGAGCAATTCAAGGTTATGTGTGGCATTCCATTCTGTTCATTCTTTCCAGCTCTCAGAAACATACTTTCCCAGGGACCCACCATGAATGATAATAGCTTAGTTCCCTTAGAAGCTGTTCTTTTAGACCCAGGCAAAGGATTTTTTTTCACTGCTTAACTCTAAGAATCTGAGAGCAGAGGCCTCCCAATCCAGTGTGTTTTCAGAGTAAGAATTTCACCCTTTGGTAAGATAAATAGATAAATAAAATAGTGAGCCCCTTGAGGCATAAAAAATTATATTTGGTCCAAAATTCTCCAGGAAGTAACAATAATATTACTAATGTTACATCCAAATTAACTCAACAATCATGTGAACACCTAATATATTAGCATTTCCCAATCATGTTGTCATGTGCACTAATGTGTGCCAATCCATTGTGAGGCGTGTTGCCAATAATCTGTCACTAATAAAGGTAAAGCACTGAGGTTGGCAAATTACTTACTTCTTTTCCAGAAATTAAAACTCATCTCCAAAAGAAGCACTCTTATTCACCTGTCTAATACATGTTACTAAAGGAGCAAAGAAGACATGAAGGTGCATGATGCAGACAGTCCCACAGGAGGTACTGGCACGTAAACAAACCTGTCATTTGTACCCTCGTATAAAATGGGGTTCACTCTTGTGGCCGAAAGGAGAGACTCGCTGGGAAAGAGAAAAAAGGAGGAGAGGAAGAGGCATATGGAGGGGGGATAAGGGCAGTGGCGAAGGAGGAGAAGGAAAACACCACTTTTCAGGAGCAAGAAGGAAGGAGGAGAGCCCGAAGGAAGGACAAACAGAAGCCAGGGGAGACCGGCATCGTGGAGCAAAGTCTGGAAAAGGAGGTGTCACAGTGGGGCAGGCTCAACTGCTGCTGGGAAATTAAGTAACACTGGTGACGGGAGGCCACTAAATGTCCCTGGAAACCTCAGTAAGGGCAGAAGGCTGATGTTAAATCCTGGATTGAAAAGAGAGAGGAGAGGATTCTTCCTTACTGAGATGTGGCCTTGCTGGGAAAGAGGAAGCCAGGACGGTGGTGAGAGGGGACACGGGTAGAGGCAGGCCCGGTTGAGGATTGGAGGGAGCCGAGCACGTGGATGGGCTCCAAGCAATAAAGAGGGAAAAGTTGAAAGTATCAGATAGAGAGGAAATAATCAATAGGACAAGTCTATTCCCAGAAAGGGCAGAAGGGGTAGGATCAAAGGATTGGTCTCAAACGGGAAAAGGTACCCCTCTTCCTCATAAACTGGCGACAGGAGGTGAGGGTGAGTGCATCTGGAGGTCAACGTGTTGTAGACAGAAAGCCAAAGGCATTCTCAGCCTACAGACCCGCTCTCTCATTCTGGGAGGGGCACAGTCATCAACTGGGGGGGGGGGAGGATCAAGGTGGAACAGGCATGGCTGTTTAAACGAGAGACCAGGATGAACAGAAACTGTTAAAATCATTGCTCCCGGGAACCGCCTGAGGCCCTGACTGAGAGAGGAGAGCCAGAAAGAAGAGAGAATAAGATCTCAGGCACAATCTTAGGGAATGTACACATTTCCCAGAAGAAAGTGTGGAGAAACCAGCAGAACATCTGAGAGAGAATGGCCACAGAAGTGGGAAGAGACTACATTGCCACGGAAGCCGTGCTACAGAACGCTTACAAGACTAAATGGGGAAAAACTGGAGTTTATCAATAGAATCTGAAACTACAAGGAGCTTTGGTTGATAAAATGGGAGGGAAATCCACTAGATTTGGCAAGAAGAAAGTCATTAACAACTACGAGCCTTTCTACAATGGTAAAGATTAAAGCAAATTTCAAGTAGTGGTAGTAAGGAGTTGAAGAGCATTATGGGGATGCGTTTACCTTTCCAGGAATTTTAGAAATAAATAAAGTGTGAGATAGTTCAAGGTAACAGTGCGAGGGATGGTAGTGCTGAGTTATTTTCCATATGAGAGAAAACTGAATTCATATGCGTGTATCTGCGTGTGAATAGATGTTTGTGTGTGAGCCGTGTACATGATGGGTCTGCTGTGCATCAATAACTCAGGGACATTGTAGAAATTAAGTGAAATTACTTTATGACCTGAAAAGTACCATACTCGTATTAGGAATTATTTTTATTACACACAAATTCTCATTGTTCGAATGCAGGAAGCATGATTCTTATGTCTGTCCCCATTCAAAATCCCATTAGTGTTTTATATGAATGCGGTCATGAATCAGTCAACCTTGTCTTCGGCGTTTTCTTCTCGTAGCCACTGAAATGCCGGACAGCTTGGAAAGATGAACTCGGCACACAATCTGAACCCAGCAGTGGCCATCTCAGAAGTTGAAGAGAGAAAAATGGGAAAATTATGTTAAGCTGATTTCTGTGGCCCTTAGACACCTGCATGTCATGGGGACACAATACAGACTCTGGTGGTCAGCCTGATTTTTCTTTCTGCTTGGAGACCTGTGGTTACCTTAGTGAAACACATCTTTCTGCCAGTGTGCTAGATACAGGTAAGGTGAAGGTCAGGGTATAAGCCTGAGCTTTTTATAACACTCTGACAGCAGGAAACACCACATCTGGAAGATGTCATTATCAGCAGAAAACAGTGCGTTTTGCTCTGGGCTCTTTGGCTTAGAGTTTTAGACACATTTTAAAAACCACTAAGGAGCGAAAAAGTTTGTAGCTCATAGCTAGTAATGTAATTAAATTGAATAAAGGCCAAAATAAAGAAAAATGCATTAATTAATAAGATTGTATTACACTCTATGATTTTGTCCAAATATTTCTGATTTCAGGTTCTCAAACTTTTTTTATTTTTATTTTTCCGAAGTTAGAAGCAGAGAGGCAGTCAGACAGACTCCTGCATGCACCTGACCAGGATCCACCTGGCATGCCCACCAGCGTGCAATGCTCTTCCCATCTGGGGCTGTTGCTCCGTATTGGCCAGAGCCATTCTAGAGCCTGAAATGGCGGCCATGGAGCCATCCTCAGTGCCCAGGCCAACTTTGGTCCAATGGAGCCTTGGCTGCGGGAGGGGAAGAGAGAGATAGAGAAAAAGGAGAGGGGGAAGGGTGGAGAAACAGATGGGCACTTCTCTTGTGTACCCTGGCCGGAATCAAACCTGGGACTTTCACACACCAGGCCGATGCTCAACAAGCCAGGGCTTAAAATAAATTTAAATAGCTCATATCTCTTTACTCCTTTTTGTGCAGATTAATATATAGACTCAGTGTGCATTTTAGAAACCACAAATAAAGATAACTATATAAACCCATATTAGCTTAAGTGAGGCAGCTTCCAACTGGATGATGTATATGCAACTATCAGATGTAATACTTAGCTACCACATATTTCCTCATATCTAGTGAATTTCCCGGCTGTCACCAAAAAATTAGGCTGAATGAAAAGATGTTACCAAGGACAATCTTTCATGCTGGTCTCACATGAGAAACACACTGGCAGCCAATCTTTCAATCCATCCATGTCACATGCTGTTCTCTGCCAAAGGCACTAGCAGTGCAGTGGACTGCCGGAAGACGAACCAGTCACAGGAGACACCTGCCACCGGCATTGTGTTCAAGGTAAGTGCATGTCATGAGACAGAGCCGCAGAGTCCTAAAATAGTTGGAACCTGTCACCTCGTACTCAAAATAATTACTCAAGAAATAGCTCTTTCTAAAGGGACAAATTTCCCTATCAACATAAAGTGACACTGTCATGAGACTGTTTGATAACATCTTTTTTAAGAAGAGAAATTTCCTGGTGATGACCCTGACATGAAAACTATAAATTTAGATCAACCAACGGAAGCCAAGAATTGTTTTCTCAGATCCCTTCTTAGTTCCCGTTTATGTTTGAAGTCACCCCTCCCCCCACCCCCAGAAGAACCACAGCAAGAGCTGGTCCACATACTCCATGTGAGTCCCAGCTAAACCCAAAGCAGGTTCCTAAGAAAGACCAGTAAGCTTCCTGGGGGCGGGGGCGGCAAGGCCAGGTTCTCACGCCTGCTGGACAGACCTGTTCTTGTGTTTCTTGTGTCACAGAACACAAGAAAGGGATGCCTGAACACAGAACTCTAAACCTAGGTACCGATCACTAGTACCAACGTTCACCAAGTTTCTACACTCCCCAGAGTTGCCAAAACAAATTACTACAAAACAGGGGACTTAAAACGCAGAAGTGTACCGCCCCACGGTTCTGGTAGCTAGAAGTCTGAATCAAGGCGTGAGCAGGGTTGGCTCCTTCAGGAGGTTCTGAGGGGGAATCAGTTCTGTGTCTCCCTCCCGGCTCCAGGAGACTGCCATCACCCCCTGGGGCTCCCTGGACTGCAGATGCATTACTGCGATGTCTGCCTCGGCGGTCACGTGGTGCTCCTTCCCCTTCCGTGCCCGCATTTCCCTTGTCTCACAAGGACACCAGGCAGTGGATTAGGTTCTGCCCTAATCCACTATGACCTCATCTTAACATATTTACACCTGAAAAAAACAACAACACTACTTCTAAATAAGATTACGTCTGCAGGTACTGAGGGTAAGGAGTTGAATATATCTTTTTGGGTGACAAAACTGAATCCATATCACCGGGTATTTCAGAAGCAACCTGGCCATCCATGGCCTATATGATCTGGGACCTTGTGGCACAATGTGAGCAAAACATCGAATGTTAAAATTCAAAGCCACCTCAGACCATCTACCAAGCCCTGCTACCTCGCTTTATAGATGATTAACAGATCTTTCCAAAGCAGCAGTTTGCAACCAGCTGCAATGTTAAAATCCAGGGTATAATTAGCTGTGAAGAACGAGGCAGTAAGCTGTTATGAATAAAAAGTACTAAGCGGTGAGGATGGCTCACTTTCCTCATTCATGGGATAGACTGAAGGCTGTGCCCACATCATCTCACTCAAATGGACTTGGATTTCTCGAGAGGCAGAGAAGGAGGGCTGGGGTGGAGGAGATAGAGCTAGAGACTCCGAGAGTTGTCTGTTACATGCGACCTGTCTTACCTCAGCCCCCAGGGGGGTATGTCAAGCATGAGGATGATATTCAGGCATGTACACCAGCACAGAGAAGGCTGAAGACCTCCATTCTGCAGAACTACTTTGCCAGGCAAAGCGGTGTGATATAGTATGCCTGTGCTCTTCCCAGGTGCTAGGCTGGGAACTGCAATTGAGGGTTCCCAGGGATGGTTTTGTCCCCCGTCTTTAGCTGTCTCTATTTATTGTTTTTCCTTTCTTAGATGTAAATATCTTTTCTCTAAAAGTAGAGAAACAGGGGAAGCCATAAAGGAGGATGTGAGGAAAATATGCAATGGCACAGTAGCGTGCAACCTCACACCAGGGTAGGTTAACCAGGGTAGGCTGCAGTGGAGATAAAATGCCTAAGAGACAGAATCAAAGGAAAATGTGTCCCATTCTCTAATGAAGACCTACCCAGTCACAACATGATTGTCCTCAGCCCTCTTCTTTTCAGGACAAGGAAAAGAAAAAGATGTGTAAGTCATAGAGAGGGAGAGAGAACAAGAAAGACACAAATTTATATCAGATGTCCACTGTAGGCCAGGAAACATGCTAGACATGGATGAGTATACCACACTGCATCTTCACCACCTAAAGTGTCAGCTGGTATCCCCGTTTTACAGATGACAAACTTGACGATTAGTGTATCTGAGTATTGGCCTGTTGTCACACTGCTAGTCCCTGGTGGAACTATGATGAAACCTGGGACTCTGACACAAGGCAAATCTTCCTAAGAAGAAAAGTGGAAAGGAAGGTGGTCAAAGCTCTTGTTTCAGGCCTTTTCTTGGAAACAAAAAGTCAGATGCTTTGGGGTATAACAAGTTTCTTAAGAAGAGTAAAAATAAGGTAGGTGAAAAAACATGATTTGGGTGCTGCTTTTGATTAATGTCTTGAATCTTTGTACAAAAAGATAACAGCATAGAGAAATGAAGAAAAGTATCTTTGGGCCCTTGCCAGATAGCTCAGTTGTTAGAGCTTCATCTGGAAGCTCAGAGGTCGCTGGTCAAGCCCAAGTCAAGGCATATGAAGGAACAGATCAGTGTTCCTATCTCTCTCCCTTCTTTTCTGCATAAATTAATAAATAAATTTTAAAAAATTTTTCTTTAAGTATCTTTGGATGAGTTTAATGGAGATGGGAGGCCAAAAAACCAGATGGGGCTTCACTGACATTCAAGACTAAACCATTTTAAAGTAACAGAATATAACTAGGGAACAGCCACATTCTTTACAGCAGAATGATTGGGGTCTGGTCCCTTAGAGCCAGATCCGTCTGGATTCAAGTCCCAGCTCTGCCTCTTGCTTGGAATGAGGCTTTGGTTGCTGCCTCCCCTCCTCCCTATGCCTCAGTTTCCACATCTACAGGATGGGAATAATATGGCACCTACTTCATAAGATGGTTGTGAGAATTGGCTTATAAAATATTCACACAGCACCTGGTTCATAGTAAATGCTCCATAAACAAACATAAGATATAAAACTTAACTCATCATCTCCATCTGAAAAATCTGTGTCTTTCACTTAGTCTGATTCTCCTAAACTCATTCCTTATCATTCTCCATTACATACAATGGGTCACTAAGTTCTGGGTATTTCTGTTCTTTTATCTTTTTTAAAAGACCTTTTTTTCTAGAGCAAGTTTAGATTTACAGCAAAATTAAGAGGAGGGGATTGAGATATCTCATATATACACCCTGCTCCCATACATGCACAGCTTCCTCCATTCTCAACATCCCCATCGGCACGATACTTTTGTTACCCATGATGACTCTACATTGATACACCATGATCACCTGAAGTCCATGATTTACACTAAAGTTCACTCTTGGTGTTGTACATTCCAGAGGCTTAGGCCAGCAATTTTCTTTCTTTCTTTCTTTCTTTCTTTCTTTCTTTCTTTCTTTCTTTCTTTCTTTCTTTCTTTCTTCCTTCCTTCCTTCCTTCCTTCCTTCCTTCCTTCCTTCCTTCCTTCCTTCTTTCTCTCTCTCTCTCTCTCTCTCTCTTTCTTTCTTTCTCTCTTTCTTTCTCTTTCTTTATCCCTTCCTTTCTTTCAAGTGAGAAGAGAGAAGATAGTGAGACAAACTCCCACATGCGCCCTAACCGGGATCCACCCAGCAACCCCCATCTGGGGCCGATGCTCAAATCAACCAAGCTTCTTTTAGCACCCGAAGCTGAAGTGCTCTAACCAACAGAGCTATCCTCAGAGCTCAGAGCTGACATCGAGACAATCAAGCCACTGTCTGCAGAGGGGAAGAGGGAAAGAAGCAGATGGCCACCTCTCTTGTGTGCCCTGACTGGGAAGCAAACCCACAACATCCATACACCCAGCTGACACTCGATCTTCTGAGCCAACCAGCCAGGGCCAGACCAGCAATTTTCAACTGGTGTGCTGCAAGAATTTTTAAGACATGCAATACTATAAGTCAGGGGTACTGGGCTCTTTTCCCTTAGATTGTTAAATAAAAAATGACACCACTAACACACTAGCCAGCTGGTGTGAATGAATCAAAATTATACCTATTTTTTTCATATCAGCAAAAAATATATGTATTTTTGATGTGCCATAGAATTTTGGTAATTAGTTTATATGTGCTATAAAATGAAAAAGGTTGAAAATTGCTGGTTTAGACAAATGTATAATAATAACATGCAACCATGACTATCGCGTCATATAAAGTAATTTCACTGCCCTAAAAATCCTCTATGCTTCACTTATTCCTTCCTTCCCCCAGGAACCATTGATCTTTTTTACTGTGTCACCAGTTTTGCCTATTCTAGAATGCCATACAGTTGGAATCATACCGTATGTAGCCTTTTCAAATTGATTTTTTCACTTCGTAATATGCAGTTCTTTTCTCTATGCCTTTTCATGGCTTCATTGCTCGTTTCTTTTTAGCACTGAATAACAGTCCATTGTCTGATGAGCCTCAGTTTATTTATCCATTCACTTAGTGAAGGACATCTTGAGAACTTCCAAGTTTTGGCAGTTATGAATAAAGGGGCTGTAAACATCCAAGTGCAGGTTTTTGTGTGGACATCCCCCTTAGCTCCTTTGGGTAAATACCAAGCAGTGTGGTTGCTGGAGCACGGGGTAAGAGTATGTTTAGTTTTGTGAGAAACTGTCAGACTGTCTTTCAAAGCGGCTGCACCATTTTACATGCCCATCAGTAATGAAAGAGATTTCCTGTTGCTCCACGTCCTTCTTAGCATTGGGTGCTATCAGTGATCCAGACTTTGGGCATTTAGAGTGGTATCTCATTATTGTGTTAATTTGAATCTTTCTGATGACATATGACGTGAAACATCTTTTTATATGATTATTTGCCACATGTATATCTTGTTTGGTGAGGTGTCGATTCAGATCTCTGGACCACTTTTTAAGTTGTTTTCTTATTGCTGAGTTCTAAGAGTTCTTTAGGGCATTTGAGGGGATACACTATCAGAGTGGTTTTAGACAGGTTCACACAAGCTGATAAAACCTGGAAGACCAGGAAGGAGCAGCTGCAGCACGTGCAGAAGCCGGGCTCCTGCTCGTGTGGGGCGGTGGGGGCAGCTGGAGTCCCACCCTGGAACCAGGGGTAGAGGTGTAGAGGGGAAATCTCCTCTCTGCCACGCAGCGCAGCACAGACCTCCCACCCGGAGAGGAGAAAGGAGAAGCGAGGAGGAAAAAGATGATGCGGGGAGCGAGCTAGAGGGGAAGGAGGAAGACCAGAGATAAGATGGCAAAGCGAGCAAAAGCAGAGGAGGGAGGAGAGGCGGGAGAAGGAAGGCGAGGAAAGGAAAAATGTGGCGGAGAACAGGCCCGCCCCGTCGGGCGTCCGCCTCTGCACCGAGACTCGGGCTGGCTCTCCCTGGGCGGCGGCCGCCGTCCCCGACTTCCGGGCCGCCTGGAACGCGTGGACACCCCGACTATCCAGCAGGCACCCCGACGCTGGCAACCTCGCAACCGGGGCATGCGCGGTGGGCGGGCCGCGCGGCCATCCTGGAAGCGCTAGCGCGGGGCTGTCACTGAGCGTGGGGCCAGCGAGCGTGTGAGCCACTCCTGCTCCTGACTCGCGTCCCTCCCACCCGTCTCCCAGGCCGTCGCCACCGGCCGTCACCGCCGCGACTCCTCACAGCGACCTCCGCCTCCGGCCCGCGCCCCACACCCGGCTGCTGCTCTCGGCAAAGGACAGAGGTGGTTGTTGGTGACCATGGCTAACGTCTCCCCGGCCAACCACTCCGACTCTGCGGCGTCCCAGCGCATGGCCAACCGCGTGTCCCACAAAGGGTCGCTGAGACAGAAGACCGTGCACGAGGTGAGGGACCACAAGTTCGTCGCCACCACTTTCAAGCAGCCCACCTTCTGCAGCTACTGCTCCCACTTCATCTTTGGGTTAGGGAAGCAAGGCTACCAGTGCCAAGCCTGCCGTTTTGTGGTTCACAAGAGATGCCATGAGCTTGTTTCTTTTTCTTGTCCGGGTGCGGATAAGGCACCGGACACTGATAACCGCAGGAGCAAGCACAAGTTTAACACCCACACTTACCGAAGGCCCACCTTCTGTGAGCACTGTGGGTCCTTGCTCTACGGAATGTACCAACAAGGGATGAAATGCGGCGCCTGCTCCATGAATGTGCACAAGCGATGTGCGATGAACGTCCAAGGCCTGTGCGGGATGGAGCACACAAGGGAGATGGCCCTGTCTACCTAAGGCTGAAGTCACCTGTGAAAAGCTCCATGTCATAGGTATCCAAGCTGAAAGTAATATGGCTTATCTTTTCTCCTGCTTACAATGATCTCAAAACTCTGCATTTCTTTACAGGGGCCTCTGTCGTCCATCCACTTTGACTTCAGGGACTTCTGCCATGAAGAAGCATTCTTCAGAGATGGGTTTTGATTGCCTGCATCTCTGGGAGGAGAAACAAATAATTTCTGGGACCCTAGCAGGTTGCTTTTGCGTGGGCATTTAATTGCTTTTAATTATAAAAGTATCATTTCAGTACAAGATTAATTGCCATGAAATTGTTGCAAAAAAACTTAATCATCTTCTAGGAAGTAAATGTATTAGTGAAGTGAGGAATCTCTTACAAGCTTGCAAATGTTTTTTTCTAAGTCACTTCCTTGGAAACTTTCTTTTAACTGTTTGATAAGGGAGGAGACATTAAAGAGATCAGGATGGAAGTGGGGACAAAAAGCAGATCAATGCCCCTTTTGCTTCCCCACCAAAAGGTTGGAAAATTGGAGCATTCAATGTTGGGAATCATTTGGTTCACCAATGGAAAATGTCCCCATATAAAGGCAGAGATGTTTCCTTTCAAATTTAAAAAAAGAAAGTTCTTTATAATTTTGGATAATAGCTCTTTATCTCCTGCAAACATCTCCTCTCAATCTGCAGCTTCTCTTCTTGGCCTCTTGATTTTCTTTCTTTTGTTTTGGCATAGAGAAAAAGAATCATATAAAATTATAAATTTTTTTCTAAAATAAATTTTGGCAAATTGAATTGTGTATCAGAGAAAAGATCCATTTGTAATAAATGTATAATAAATGTGAAATGGAAAACAAGATATATTGTCTAAGGGTTTAATTGCTGTAATTTGAAGGCTCAAATATAACAAAGTCAAAAAAACTAAAGATTTTATTTCATTTTAGTTATAAAAAAATGATCATGGTTTTTGTTAACACATCAAGAAACATTTCCCCTAATGCCTTAAACTTGGCCATTACTAAGTTATATAATGCATTACATGATCCTGGAATGGGTACTTGGGTAAAGTATTCTATGCAACTAGAAGCGCGGGGGGGGGGGGGGGCAAAAATTTCAGGGAAAAATATAAAGCAATCTGTACCTTTGCCCTGCCTACCAGGAAACTCCAAAACAAAGTGCTCAAGGTCCAGTCCCAGCTCTGCCTCAACACTGTGTGGCCTTGAGCAAATTACTTTAATTCTCTGTGCCTTGGTTTCCTCATTTATAAAATGAGGACAATAAGAATAACTATGGCTGTTATATGGATAAAGTTAACAGATATAAAACTAAGAGGAGTTCCTGGCATATAGTAAGCACTGAGTAAATATTATTATTATTATTTTTATTTTTAATGAGAGAGAGAGGGGGACAAATAGCAGATAGACAGGAAGGGAGATGAGAAGCATCAACTCATAGTTTCAGCACTTTAGTTGTTCATTGATTGCTTTCTCATACTAAATGTAGTATTTTTATAGTACCGTTTGTGAGGATCTAATTGTTAGCAGTGAAATGACCCCAGATATTACTGGCGATTGGATCTGGGTTCAGCAGCCTTGGTACTCGAGTTTGGCAAAGAAAGAATTCATAGCCAAGGAACTCAAATCAAAAGAGGAAGTTTATTTAGAAAGTCACAGAAGTGGAAGAAGTAAGCCGTGGAAGAGGGAGCCAGCTGGGCTGCATGGGCTCAGGAAATAAGTTACAGAGGAAAACGAAGGGCCTTTGGAGCTTAGGAGAAAAAAAGGCAAAGAAAATGCACCTGGGGAAGAAGAAGGGGGAAGGCAGAGGGAGAGGGAGAGGGAGAGGGAGAGGGAGAGGGAGAGGGAGAGGGAGAGGGAGAGGGAGAGGGAGAGGGAGAGGGAGAGGGAGAGGGAGAGGGAGAGAATGCACTGGGTCCTTTATCTTGAGGGTTTTTAATGGCAAGGATTTTAAGTGTGTGTGGTGGTCTCAATGGGGCATCGCAATAGAATATTCATCAGCTTTCCAGTGTGTACTTTCAGGGTCCTGGTCTCTACTGATTGATCTATTCTCCAGCCCCTTTGTTCAGAGGTCTACAACATGAGTAGCAGCAACATGCCAGGAGAGGAAAGGTTAGGGAAGGGTCTGAATCACATGACCAGCAATATGAAAGGTCAGGGGGCTTAAACTGCATGACCAGCCATATGCTAGCAGAGGAAAGGTCACCCTGGGGACAAGGTCCACCCCTACAATACTTGCTTTCTGGTTTTGCCCATTGTAGTCGCCTGGGCTTTCCACTCTGGTGACAGTCCATACCTGGCCTATTGTTACTATTCTAATCATCTTTGTCTACCTACCCACTACATAATGATTCGTTTGTAATCTTTGAAAACTAGACAAATTGATAGTGTTATGTCAGTAATAAAGAGGAGAATGATATCTTCAAATCTGATTATTTGTTACTTAAGGACTGATGGGGCTCTTCTGACATATTTGCTTGAATTTAAACTGAGCTATAGCCCTGGCCTGATAGCTTGGTTGGTTGGTGTTTCCTCCTGAGGCACAGAGGTTGCCAGTTCGATCCCTGGTCAGGGCACATAGAGGGGCTGTTCGATGTTTTTTTTTTCTCTCTCCCTTTCTCCCTTCCTCTCTTGCTAAAATGAATAAATAAAATGTTTTAAAAAATAATAATTTACTCAGCTATAGAAGATAAACACTGCAATTTAAAATTATGCAACAGCATTTTTAATAAAACTTTATGTTAGGAAAGATTTGTATCAACTAATTATTTTGTAATCTTGGAGTCTTTCTAAACACTCTCTAAATTGGCCATACTTGAGGAAATTATCACGTTAGATTAATAACAAGAGGTCAGTGTTCAAATTTTAGCTTTGCTATGAATAAGCTGAATGTTTTTAGGAAAATTATTTAGCCTCTCAAAGCCTCAGTTTCCTTATCTATAAAATTACCAGGTAGGGGCAGATAATTTCTAATGTCAGTTCCAATTATAAAATTCCATTAATTGTAGATTAGGATAAGCATTACTATGCTCTTCTGGGATAGATTTTATGATTTACCTTAAGTCATACATTTGGAATTTGAAACAAACAAAATCTACCATTCGCCTAACTCTCAAATTGGAATTTCCACTTCCGTGAACTTCAAATTTTTCAAATAAAATGCCATAGAATTCTTCAAGTATGTAAAAGTATTGAAAATAAAGACAGCTAAAGAAAAATAAACTCCACAATTCTTAATAAACTGACACCCATCTGAAAATATTTTTTAAGTTATAATCTCTCTCAGGAAAATAATACTTCTACTAGCTTAGTGGAAGCAAAGATTGACATTTCCAAAGGTAGATAAAGCCAAGCCATCCATTCCTGTAGCCTGAAACTGGCACATTACTTGTACTACTGTCCCACACAGGTATAAGACTGCCCAGTTTTAAGAAACTGCAATGACCAGCAGTACCCAATACCATCTGTACCCCACCAGCATATTAACACTGCTTGGCAAAGGACAGCAGGAGGAATAGGAGGTTGGCAGATGAAACAAGTGAACATAAAGCATTTTAAAGTTTATCATGTTCTTACTAGTTATACTAATACCAGACAAAGTACACTTCAAGATAAGGCATATTACCAGAGATAAAGAGGACACTCTGTAATGACAGAAGGGTCCATTCATTAAGAAAAAATGGCAATCTTAAATTATTCTTACAACTAATGCCAGCCTTCAAATTATATTAAGCAAAAAAATTGGCAAAATTGAAGGGAAAAAGACAAATCTACAGACAGAGTTGGAGTACACATTCTTCATTCAGTCATTCTATTAGTATATCCAATAGAAAATATCAGGATATGGAAGATTTGACCAACATTATCGATCTAGTCGATCTTGATATTTATAAAACACTTTTTTTCCAATGCAGGTGGGACAAATACTTAGAAGGTCCATATGATGTGGCATACATAAAATCTCAAAACTTTCAAAGAAGTTAATCGTAGAGAGCATTTCTCTGACTACAACAAATTAAATGAAGCATTATTTGACAATAGATATGGGATCCATGCTAGATTAAAAAAAAAACTGATTGTTGACAAAGGTGTCAATGTAATTGAAAGGGGAAAATGTCTTTTCAATAAATGGTGCTAGGAAAAATGTATATTCATAATGAAGAGAACATAGTCTGAACTATAGCACACCATATAGAAAAATTAAAGATTGGCCATAATACTTAAAACTATAAAGCCTCTAGAGGAAAATTTAAGAGACTGTCTTTATGATCTTTGGATAAGCAAAGATTTTATATACAGGATAAAAAAAAAAGTTCTACCGATGAAAAAAATCAAGTGGAATTCATCAAAATTAAACATTTCTGCTCATCAAAACCACAGTAAGAAAAGGAGTAAACAATACAGAAACTGAGAAAATATTTGTGACACATAGATCTTGTAAAGGACTTGTATTCAGAATATATAAAGAACAATAACAAATCACAAATCAATAATAGAGACAACCTAATTTCTTAAATAGGCAAACTTGAAAATACACTAAAAAAATGAGGAAACAAGACATTTAAATGATCAAGAAGCCTATGAAAAGGCACTAAATATCATTAGTCATCAGGGAAATTTAAATCAGAATACAATAAGATATCATTCCATTCCATTCAAACAGCTAAAATTTAAAAACCGACTATATAAATATTGGCAAGGATGTGAAATAATTAGAACTTTCACAGTACTGGTGGGAGAGAAAAATGCAGCAACCACTTTGGAAAACCATTTCTGGGTTCTTTATAAATTATACATACCCCTACTCTATGACTCAATAATTCCACTCCTAGGAATTAACCCAAGTCAAGTGAAAACATGTTCACACAAAGATTTTTATAAGAATGTTCACAGCAGCTTTATTCATAATAACCCAAAACTGGGAACTAATATGTCCATCAATAGGAAAATGGTTAAACAAATTGTGGTGTAATCACAATGGAGAGCTGCACAGACAATAAAAAAGAATAAACTACTGATACCTATAACAGCATGCATGACTCTCAAATATCTCAAAATCATTTTGTTGAGCAAAAGAAACCAGACATATGAAAGTAATCCCTTTATAGCAAGTTCAAGAATAGGCTAAACTAAACTACAGGAGTAGAAATCAGAGCAGTGGTTGAGAGGGAGGGAGGGGATTCACAGAAAAGGCACACAAGGAAATTTTACAAGCTGTGGAAATGTTCTTTCTACATCTTTATTGAGATGTTGGTCACATAAGTGGATTTGTCAAAACCCATCAAAATGTGCAGTTATGATCTATGTACTTTATATATATTAACATATAAAAATCTAACATTTCAAGCATCAATTCCCATATATGCCTTGACCAGACAAGTGCAGGGTTTTGAACCAGTGACCTCAGTGTTCCCAGGTCAATGCTTTAGCCACTGCGCCACCAGAGATCAGGTGGGAATGCCCTTGTTGATCAAGCTACCCAAAAGAAAATTATTTGGAACAACCATGACAAATCGAGCAATTCAGTCTCATACTATTCATCACCAGAACTCTGCAGCCCTGTGTAAACAGTTTCAACTTTCTCAGGAAGCAGCACAGCAGATTGGTAAATCCTGTCCAAGGGGTCCTATACTATCAATACAATCTGTCCCTTCATCTGGAGTTAACCCTCAAAGACTCCTACCAGGACAACTTTGGCAAATGAATGTTACTCATATACCTTCATTTGGCAAACAGTCCTATGTCCATGTTACAGTGGATACATATTCTGGATTTATAGTAACCTCTGTCAGAACAGGAGAGGCTGCTAAGCATGTTATAGCTCATTGTCTGTATGCATTTTTCTATTACTGGATTTCCTAAACCGGTTAAACTGACAATGCTCCTGCATATGTAGCAAAAGCATTTACTGTATTTTGTCAAACCTTTCAAATTATGGATATTTCTTACAATCATTAAAGTCAAGGTATTATTAAAGTGCACCTAGCAAATATTTTAAGGTCAATTTAAAAAAATGTAAGAGGGGAGAGTCATATCCTGGAACTCCTACAGGTCTACCATATCATGCTTTTTACTTAAAAAATTTTAAATTTCTTTTGAATGCTGATGAACAGGAGACGCCAAATCTTTTTTTCCTGCACACTTCTACCTTCTTTTATTTGATCCAGCTAATAACACTGTTTTGTCTTTTTCCAAATAGCTCCAAATATATGGAAAAGGTTTATATAGGTGGATGGGTATCCTCTAACCCCTCAGTGAGATCTTCTGAGCATGGATTTTAAGGTATCAAGAGGCAGAAAAAGCCCAATAGAGCTCAGGTGAACTACCAGATTTTAGGATACACCCTTAAAGGCTCCAACGCCCCAAAGGGGTCTCATAGGATTCCATCTGGGTCCTGCTTCAATAGTGAATAGGAAGGTCATTGAGCTAAAGCCTGCCAGGCTTACATGCCTTTGCTGTGAGGAAAAAGGGACACTGGAAGGTAGGCTTCCCCCTTGCTCCTCTAAGAGAGGGTTCAGTCTCTTCCAGCCCTGCTCCAGCCACCTATGACCTAACCTTGCCCAGAATGCTGGGGTTTGCCACTGAAGGCTGAAGGTGCGCAGGGCCATCGGCCCCATCTACGATACTGTGAACGAGCCTAGGGTATTTCTTCCAAGAGGCAGGTAAACTGATCTCACTTGCACAAGGGCCACTTAACTATGTCTTGCCTGAATAGTCAGGTTTTTTATTCTTCCCTCAAAGATCTCTGTTGTGGGTGTTGATAGTCCTATTTTCTGCTGCTTTGTTTAATATATAGTGTTTCTTTTATTCCTCCTACCTCATTGCCCCACTCATATTTCAGGCTGGGACCTACTCCTAATTTAGAGCTCTCTTTCCCATTTTGCCAACTTCTATTATGAATTTACCTTTGCCACCCAGCTTAGTGTATCCCAAGGTTCTCTTTACCATGCCACAGTCACAGAGCTCCAGGGAAAAGCAACCTGGTCTCATCTCTCCAGGCAGAGGAGAAGAGAAGCTCCATCTCCACACATGCTGCAGATGGCTTTTCCAGTCTACCTGAATCATTACTAGCTAGTAGCAGCGGTCATTGGGACTTGGACGTGAACTGCAAAGTATAGAATTGTGACAACAATTCCAGTGCCATGTGATCTTTTCCTGGATGTGGACTTTTCCTGGACTCCTGCTCCTTGTGATAGCTCCTAACGGACTGAACTGTGGTTGGGTTGCATTTGCAGGGATTTGGAATGGTGCTGGTGCCAACTTGGACTTGGTGAACATGTTAAGGACACTACTCTTTTACGGATTCTTGCTGTATTGGCCAAGAGTTTGCTTAAAGACCTTAATCACTGTAAAAAAAAAATAGAAGACTGGATAAAGAAGATGTGGCACATATGAGTAGTATGGTATGCTACTCAGCCATAAGAAATGATGACATTGGATCGTTTACAACAAAATGGTGGGATCTTGATAACATTCTACAGAGTGAAATAAGTAAATCAGAAAAAAACCAAAAACTGCATGATTCCACACATTGGTGGGACATAAAAACGAGACCAAGAGACATGGACAAGAGTGTGGTGGTAACGAGGGAGAGTGGTGGAAGGAGGAAGAGGGGGAGGGGGAGGGGCACAAAGAAAACTAGATAGAAGGTGACGGAGGTCAATCTGACTTTGGGTGATGGGTGTGCAACATAATTGAATGACAAGATAACCTGGACATGTTTTCTTTGAATATATGTACCCTGATTTATTGATGTCACCCCATTAAAAATTAATAAAAATTAGAAAAAAAATCTAACATTTCAAATACCTTATCTGATGTGAAAGAAAAATCAGGCATGGCCTACTTTCAAGAAAAAAATTATAAAATAGCTGTATTAGGATGTGATTAGTCAGCATGCAAGAAATTTTTGCCCTGGATACTTGCTTGGGAGTTCCTTTAAATAATAAGATCCCTTAGGACACTGAAAATGATTAGATTTACAAATACATAGTTTAAAACAGCTTTTGGGGAACATGTATGTTGCATAGAATTAGCTCAAAAATTGGAAAATATCTAAGCCATCTTGCTTCCAAAGAATCTCTCAGGCATTTGTCTTAATTGTAAGAATGAGACAGCACTCAAACATCAGATGTGCAGGCTTTATTAGAGGAGAAAGACCTGCCTGCCTGCCGGGGCACTTCTCCAGGAAGAAGGGCCCCTAAAACAGACTGAGGTAAAACCTTATGGGGTTGGGGATAGCCTCGAGCAAGGGTGTGCTGGTATGTTCGGCTTTCTGGAATACTCTTCCTTGGGGCGATCGACCAGCTTTCTGGAACCCCTCTGTCCCAGGAGCAATTGTCCGGTAATTAAGGGTGAGGTCAGGCAGCCAATTGGAACAGCAAAAGGGCAGTTGGTCAATTCATGTATCTATCATTAATAAGTCCCAAAAGTATAGATAACTGAGACCGTTCCCCAGGAAAACATCCTCACAGTAGGCATGTCACAACTGGTGAGGGTGAGCTTCCTTAGAACACAGCAGAGGCGGGGGCAGGGTGAGACCATGCTGCAGAGAATCACAAGAAGCTTTTGCATTCACGAGCCAGTCTGGCGACATAAGACATTTTCCTGCATGGGCAAGCATCTTCATTTTTATCTTGACATATCTTTTGCTGTCTTTCTAAAAGCTCTTTTTGCACATGAAAAAATGCCATTTAACACATGAAAAAACACTTGCATCTCCTTCACACATACAGAAAAAGTCATATGATTTCTGAAAAACAGGTTATATTTTTATCATTACTGAGAACTGGTAAAATTATATGTTTATCTGAGCCTTATACATGATCTTATTAACCAGCTATGATAAATATGATCTACACATATAACCAAGATGTTTCTAGTTACCTACTTTGTCAATTACCTCCTCGCTATTTAAAGTCTAATTATAAGATCTTTCCATAAAAATAGAAAACAGAAGGTCAAAAAGATGTAATGACTCTGCTACTTGGGATACTGCCTTTTCTCCTTAGTAACAAACACTAATCCTACCAATGGCTTCCCATTTCAAAAATTAGTGAGGTGAGTGGCATTTCTCGTGGTTTCAGTATAACCTGTCACTGCCATTAGCCACCCCTCTGCTGACACGGCCAACGCCAGACTCGTGGCCACAGTTAAGCAAAAAGAAAAAGGAAACCAACAGGAGATCCTTGCACCTGCTAATAGTGCTGCGCTGGGTTTGATCTGCAGTCCCACTCCCAACAACAACCTTACCATTCACTCTGTACTTACCTAAGGCAAACAGAGGAAGCGATTTAACATCACTGAACTGGGACACTAGTTAAAAAACTAGTTAATATGCACACTTGCTATTTACCTGGTCCATCTGGAACCATAACCAACTTAGTTATTGAAAAAGCTTGGAATGTTTTGTAGAAATTTCACTGTTAAAACCAATGTCATCTATATATTCGGCCTAAACTCTAAAAAAGAAGTTAATGGCACTCTTAGAGCAAGACCTAGCATACAATAGGCTATCAATATGCATTTGTTGAATGAATGAATGAGTGAGTGAATGAATGAATGAGTGAATGAATGATGCAGGGCTCTAGTATACTGCTGAGCAACTCAAATACTTATGTACAAAGTTAAGCATTCTTTATTGGTCCATTTACATGAAATGACAAGAAGAGCTTTTCATCAAGTATTTGCTGCATAGCTGGTGGAAGAGGGATCTCATTTTGAAAACACTGAACAGTCACATTTGCCTTGCTGCTCCCCACCCTGTAACTCAGGACTCATTTAGCACTTTCAGAGGAGCATAAAAAGCACAAATAAGTCATTGTTCAGCTTTAACTTGCAAATTATATGTGTTAGTTCTATTTTTAGTTTTGATCACCAGGTTTTGTTGAGAAGAAATGAAATTTTGCAAACTCAAAAGGATTTCCTTGCAAAAATAAGAGCCAGAGCCTGAAAGATAAGAATTCAGGGTATGATCTAACTCAGAGGAAGAAGAAAAAAACTTTTTGGTTACTGGGGGAGCTGGAGATGAGAGGCGAGAGAAGAAAAAAGGAAGGAGTTTGGACTTGGGCATCCTGACTGTCCAATGAGGGTGAAAACCCTGAGTGGGGATGCAGGGGGGACTAGACACACCCACACAGACCTAGAGAAATCCGAGGACAGCAGACTTCGTCCTCATTTCTCAAAAGACTGACCTTAAAAAATCATGCAGGATCCTGAAAGAAAACTAGTGTTTTACATGCCACTTTTACCATGGTGCAAGGTCAACAGTGTAGGAATGGTAGAGGGTGGTACCACAGTATGTAGAGAGCAAACAGATGGAAATCCCAGGCATCCCCCGAAAAATCAAAGTCAACATCCTGGAGTCTGGGTGAAGGGCCACAATAAGCAGTGGCTTTGTGTCTAGAGGCTGTGGCAGGACCCAAATTTTTCAGAGGAAGGTAACAGTTTGGTGCAAAAAACCAGGCAGGACCAACCATACTTCAGCCACCAGTTCAAGATGCCCAGGGACAAACTCTGACCAGCCACACCAATCAGACATCTGAGAAGACACAAGACAACCCAAATGCCATCCTGCCACTATGTCGATCTCTACACTTTCTTCCTGTATCCTGTTCATATTAGGGAAGGGACAGGAAGCAGCACAAGACCCCATGAGAGAGGGGAGACAGCTTCACAAGGAGCTTGAATATAAACTAATTGTATTTGTATCTAGCCCTGGCCAGTTGGCTCAGTAGTAGAGCATCAGCCTGGCGTGCAGGAGTCCCGGGTTCAATTCCCAGCCAAGGCACACAGGAGAGGCACCCATCTGCTTCTCCACCCCTCCCCCTCTCCTTCCTCTCTGTCTCTTTCTTCCCCTCCCGCAGCCAAGGTTCCATTGGAGCAAAGTTGGTCCGGGTGCTGAGGATGGCTCTATGGCCTCTGCCTCAGGTGCTAGAATGGCTCTGGTTGCAACAGAGTGATGCCCCAAATGGGCAGAGCATCGCCCCCTGGTGGGCATGCCAGGTGGATCCCGGTCGGGTGCATGCAGGAGTCTGTCTGACTGCCTCTCCGTTTCCAACTTCAGAAAAATACAAAAAAAAAAAATAATAATAAAATAATTGTATTTGTATCTAAAAGACCCTCATATTGATATGATCTTTAATGATCAATTTTCAGTTTTCCTCCCACAACCCAGACCCCTATCACCATGACCAAAATGAATTTGAAAACTAGATTAGATCAGTTATATAAAAATAATTTCAGTTCTACCTGACCTGTGGTGGCACAGTGGATAAAACATCAACCTGGAGCACTGAGGTCACCAGTTTAAAACCCTGGGCTTGCCCAGTCAAGGCACATACAGGAAGCAACTACTACGAGGTGATACTTCCGCTTCTCCGCCCCCCTCTACTATCTCTATCTCCTCTCTCCAAATATTAATCAATAAAATCTTAAAAATAATAATAACTCTAGTTCCTTTCTTTGTGTCTCTGAGTTATAGTAAAATAATATAATACTATTAATTAGCAACGGCTATTATAACATTCCAGGCACTATTCTAAGCTCATTGCAGTTATTAACTCATGTTATCAACCACAACTATTCTTCAAAGGAGGTACTTTTCTTATACCCAAGCTATGAGTGAGGAAACTGAAACACAAAGATCACACAGCCAGCAAGTGACAGAACCTGAATGGACCCACACCAGGCAACCTGGCACCAGAATCAGGACCTTTCACTCCTCTGGAGGTATATTCAAGTAAATTTGACATTGCAAGCAAGCACATGATATAGCTGGGACTTAACTCAGACAGGTCTGGCTATAATCATAAGCCCTTCGCACCATGATATGCCTTTTTTTTTCCTTTTCCCCTTTTTATGATAACAGAACCACTTTTCCTCTGGGTAGCTGCACCTTTCCATCAAGGATCCTCTCCCAAATCAGTTGTCTCTCTATGTACCTTAAACAATAATTGGTTCCAGCAGCAAGCAAAACACCCATGCAAGATTGAAACAGACATGGCGGGTCCTGTGGTAGAGTTTAGTCATTGTTTCTGGTAGCCATCATCTGAGTCACCTTCTGTGAGCAATCTACCAGCTTTGAAGCAGAGTAGAGGAGCCAAATACTCCACATATTCACTTTCCCCACCTCCCTTGCAGCTCTGTCATGAGCACAATAGGCAGGCCAGCACAATCAGACATGCAGGTTCCAGGTTTGGATTGGAAGTTAATGATCCAAAGAAGTAGAGACTGCACAAAATCTGTTTTTAGAGAAGATGATACGTGGGTGGCAGAGAGCATGCAGTTTTAGCAGCAGTCTGAGGCCCAGCCTTGCTACCAACAGGGTAAGTTCAGCAGCTATTCCCCAGGGCACTGTTGGCTGGTCAGTGACCCACGTCTGCAGGAAGATGGCGGTGTGGCTTTTCACGAGGAGCTGGCCCTGGCTCTCCAGCCCTCCTGCCGATTCTGTGAGCTACCTGATAAGTCTCTTTTAATAAATTTCTTCCACTTACAACGTTCATTTAGTTTTTTGTGTTTGAAGCTTGAGTTTTCTATGGTTGCTGTCAGAAATGACCACAAACTCTATGGCTTAACACAACGCAGAGTTATTCCCTTATAGTTCTGGAGGTCAGAAGTCCCCAAATCAAGATGACAGCGAGCTGCATTTCTTCCTGGTGGCTCCAGGGAAGAATCCATTTCCTGCCCCTTCCCAGTTTTCAGAGGCTTCTTCCTTCCAGCTTTAAAACCAGCAACAGTGCATCTCTGACCGCTCTTAGTTCGTCTTCTTCTGACTCTCCCTTCTTCTATCTTCCTCTGACTCTCCCTTCTTCTACCTTCCTCTGAATCTCCCTTATTCTACCTTCCTCTGACTCTCCCTTCTTCTCTCTTCCTCTGACTCTCCCTTCTTCTATCTTCCTCCTCCACTTTTAAGAACCCTTGTGATTACATTGGGTCCACTTGGATAATCCAGAATAATTTCCCAACTTTAAAGTCAGCTCAGTAACAACATATTGCCTCTGTACCCTTATTTCATCCTTCATCTTTGCCATGTAACTAACACATTCACTGATTTCAGCATTACGGTATACACACCTTTGGAGGCCCTGTTCTTCCCATTACAGAACCCAAATGATGGAGATACCTGTATCAGCCTTGCTTACAAGCAACAGAGGCTGAAGGAAATGGGCAATCTGGAAATGACCATCTGGCCCAATTGTGGCTGAATGATACACTAAAAATCCATTTGGTGTTCATGAATGAAATTTGGTAGTCAATGGCAGGCAAGAGGAAATGTGGGTAATCAGGTTATTCCCAGGGCCACCTGGAATGAAAAGGTCATGGAAGCCAGGCTTTGGAAGAGCCAACGTCATGTAAGTACCGGATAAAAGGAATGAAGCAATGCACAGATGGTGAAGATGGGATGGTTGGTGTTGATGGCACTGGATTCCTTAAAGACAAGCTCAAACCTAAAAATCACTGCTAAAAATACAGACCAATAGTCAGGGGATTTCCACAATGGTCCTGTATAAATCACTCTCCTCTTTCTTATCTTATAAGCTTACAATGGCCCAAAACAAACTCAAAGATTGATCTCAGAGGTTGCAGCTTACAATGTCAGCAAAATTTACATCCTAGGCAGATCTCTGAGGTGAAATTAAGGGCAGAAATAACAAAAGACTAGAAGCCCAAGAGTTGGAATAAGCACATATGGGAAGATTCAGACAGTTGACTAGATGGAGCTTCACCCCTACTGAGAGTCTATTGCCAGTGGGAAAAAACTCAGATCCTCTTTTTCATAAAATTGGCATGTTTTGCTTAGAAGCCCCATAGGTGGTCACTTGGCTATTTTCTCTAAGCCAGAGATACTCCAGTGAAAAAGGGCTTCACTGATTTCATTTTTCAGGATTCTGGAGTCACAGAGGCTAAGTATTGGTCTTTAATGTTCAAATGGAAGGCAGACAAATACAAGATTACATAATGGGCAGGACTGCCTGACTTTCAATGATCCTTCTTGGTGGCTAATTGTGAGGTCCTTCATTAAAACAGGGGCTAGCCCACTAAGGTGATACTGTATTTATATAACTAAAAAGGTCTAGGTCTGGCAAACAAAGGGCAGATATGAGCCACTATGACAGGAAGCTGCTCTCCTCATTCATTCCTCTGATCTGAAGAACTTCATAGAACTGGAAAAGCACCTATGAGGAAGCAATCTCATGAAACCAGATACTCTACATCCTCCTTCCGGTTTTCCTACTGTGGAAACTATGGAAAGTAGGGCCATCTGACAAGGTAATGATGCACTGGAGAAAGGGAAAGATCCAATCCTTTGAATCTTTCCTGACATTGGTATTAAAAACATGCAAATTCCTGGAGATCTACCCTGTGGTTCACCATTTATAGTTAGTGATTATAATAGCAGATAAGACTACCTAGTCATAGGCCCAGGGACCTCAGACCCATCATGTGATTACATCCCCAGTTCTGAGTATATAATCGGAATAGGTATACCCAGAATTGGGCAGAATCTGCATATTAGTTCCCTAACTGTGCAGTATTATTATAGAACCAGACAAGTAAAAACTCTGAACTCCCAAATTGCTAATACAAAGGCTAGTTCCACCAACAAAGAGGTGAAATATACAAGGGTAGTGATTCTTATCACATCTCCATTGACCTTACTTTTGATAAGCGTAGCAGGAAGATGGGTCCCTCAGAGTTACAGTGGATTAGCATAAGCTTGATCAAGTAGCATCTCTAACTGGATCTGCTCCCCCCCCCCAGGTAGTCTCGATGCTTAAGTAAACCAACCTGGCCCTAGTACTTAATATACTGCTCACAAAAATTAGAGGATATCTCAAAATAAATATGAAGCGATAAAATATCCCCTAATTTTTGTGAGCAGTGTATATAGCTATTAATCGGGAAGGTGCTCCTTTTCCCTTTTCTTCAGTATGCAGATGCCTTAACCCCTTTCTTCATGTTCTCTCAATTATGTCAACTTCTTGGATCTGTGTTAAAATCTGGTCAATGGACCTTCTAATAACTACATCTCCTATAGCACTAATCCTCTACACACAACAAAAAAAGTACGTTATACTCGATCCTTTGGTAAGACAATGCATATTAGAAGGAGGAAAGAATTCAAAGATAATATCAGAACCTGCAACTTCGGAGACATTTCTGGGGGCCCACTGATTTGGGGCAAGTTGAGATAGCATCCCCAAAGTACAGGTGAAGTTGCTCAGTTCGCACACGTGCACTCATGCGCACGCGCACACACCCACTTAATGAGAAAGAAGCCAAAGATTTCAGGCCCCTCTTTTGGATCTGGGAGGTCACATTCTCCTAGGTGTGCTTCTGTGACCCATTTACTGGATGACCTAAAAAGCTGCTCTCTTTGATCCGGGCACAAAAGCTCAAGCAGTTCTGCTACCTGGCCTTTGTGACCCATCAGATCCCATGGTGCTTAAAATACCCAATGCAGCAAATAAGGATGCTGAACAGAGCCAACAGCAAATCCGAATGCCAAGAGTCATGTGGCGGCCCCTCGTGTTCTGGAGAAAGGCCATGTCCTTCTCAGCAAGTCATTATTCCCCTTGTGAGAAGCACCTCGCTGCTGAGCTCTGCCGGAGACTAAGTCAGATCATGGGACACCAGCTGGCCATCTTGCGTGCGTCACCTCCCCTGCCTCACCATGAAGCGAGTACACTGTGGAGCGTATCATTACGAAGCAGAAGCTTTTCCACAGGCTCTGAAGCACGAACGCACTCTGAAAGTGTAAGTTGCATGAACAAGGGGTTCATACTTCAGCGTGTTGACTTCTGATCTCTTCAGCCCACACTGGAGGACCTCAGGAGAGTGGCCCGTGAATAACTGACCCCAGAGGAATATTCCTGACCTGCTTTAGAGAGGGCTCTGCATGCCATGATGGCATCAGTTAAAAGCTGGCAGAAATGTTTCACACCCACAAGGGGTGCCCTTGAGAGCCAATGAAGAAGGGAAGTAAGTCTCCCAGCAGGTAGAAACTTGAGATCTCTTTGTCCAGACTGCCTGTCAATAACCAGGCCTTGAGGTAAGACCTGTACAGAATCATTGGAATGTGCTCATGGCTTGGTCAGATGTTCAGATATTTGGAAGGAATGAGATTGAAGAATGGCGTGGATGTACCATCCGGACTGCAGGTATTTGAACGTGCCTTGCTCACCGCTATGAGATAAGATTCTGAGGAATGATGAAGTTTGCATGTAGCAGCACTCAGGACATCTATATGAACTGAATCTTTATTATATGTGGCTCAAGTGTCTGTTTGTCGCCGATAGCTTATTGGTTGCTTGCGTAACTGTACTAGCCAATGGGGTGAAGTTGCCACGGCATTCAAATAGTCCCCCCTTCTGGCATGCCACCTCACAAATTGAGGTTAAAGATTGGAGCAATTATTATGCTGTTAAGAAATCTTAACACCAGAAGGGGTCTTTGCAATGGTACAAGACTAGAGGTTCTCCAATTGAAAAATAATGTCATAATAGCTAAGTCTTTGACTGGCTCCTCTAAAGGTGAAATACATGTCATTCCAAGAATTGATTTGGCTCCATCTCAAACAGGATCGCTGTTTCAATTGAGGCATAGACAATTTCCTGTAAAACTTGCCTTTGCTATGACCATCAATAAGTCTCAGGGCCAAATGCTTAAGCGTGTTGGCATTTTTTTACCTGAGCCTGCATTTGGACACGGTCAACTTTATGTTGCCTGTTCAAGAGTTCGTGAAAGAACAGACGTAAAATTAAAAATAATTGATGGTCCTCTGCAAGGCGAGCTTAAAAATGATGGAAAGATCTACACAAGAAATGTTGTATACAAAGAGATCTTTGACATGTGAATTAACATTTTATTATTTAAATCACCTTTATTTATTGAGCTAGTGGTGGCTCTTAAGAAATGTACCGCCAGTGGTTTCCTTCATTGCACTCTACTTTAAGCAATTAAGCAAGTAGAAGGGGGAAACCCCGTGGGGCAGTAAGCAAAGGGGCGTCCTCACAGCCTGCCCTGGGTAATTCAGTTTGAATTAGCAGACACCTTTGCACAAATCATTTTAATTACAATTTATAATATCTAGAACAGCGGTCATTTCGTATGACCGCTGGACTTTCTAGTAAATTCATATTGAGACTGTTGCCTTTTATTTTCTAGTATAAAAAAATGCTGAATGAACTTTATTTGTCGCTAATCTTTACCAAAATCCTACAGTAGAAAATATTTCTTTAGGACACATGTCTCTAAGTATAAATACTGAAGGCCGATTTTAAGGCATTAATATTTATTTTCAAATTGACCAAATGGAATCAATTTACGCCATCACTGGCCAGTAGGCTTTTCACGAGTGCTTATTTCTCGAAACTCCTGATAAAACTGGATATTTTATTTTAAAAAAGTATTTGCATTAGCATAGGTTTAAAAGGTCCTCTAATTTTTGTGGTTATTTTAATTTATTTGATTGCTATTTAGGTTGCTCATTTCATGTTCTTGTTTTCATTTGTAATCCTTGAGCAATTGCCTTTTACTCAAAAATGTTGTGATTTCTTTATTGATCAAATAGATGGTGGGAACTTTGAATCCCTATAACAGTCATTCTCTATGTAGTTCAACATCCAAAGTGTAGAGGAATATTTGTTTCCAAACAGTATTTTTCTACCGTCATGTTGAAGTCAGCTGAAAGCCAGAGAGCTCATTTGCTACTCCAGACAATGAACAATATACTCAAAACCTCCAGTGGTCTGGTAGAATCAAACAGAAAAAAAAAAGAGAGAGAGAGAAAAGAACTGGAATTAAAAAGCACTTTTCACAGGTCAAAAATGTAAGCTCATTAATGTTTTACCGAGCAGATGACATTAATGAGCAACCAAAGATGCGTATTCATTACTGCTGGGGTCTTGGTTATTCCTCTGACAGAAACGGTTCAGGAGATGGCAGGCACTCACCCAGACAGTGGGATTCGAATGACACCTAGCCTCCCTTCCTACAGAAACACTCAGTGAGGTCAATAAAGGAAGATGCACACTGTTAAAGAGAAAAAGAAACATTCTTACCTTATAAAAAAAATAATTTATCTCAGCATTATTTATACTTGTAAAAACACTGGCAATTTCCATATAGTATAGTATATGGTGAACTAAATTATGGGACCACATATAAATAAAGAAATATGCTGCCATTAAAGAGAAAAACGTTTCCCAAAAAGTTTTGATACATGAAAAAATATCCATGATATAATGTTAAAAAATTTAAAAACAGGCAACTGACCATGCACTAAAATGACAACTATGTAAAATACATATGATTATAAATGTATGCTTGGATAAAGGACTAGCAGGAAATACACTAAGATATCTCTGTGTAGTGAGATAATGAATGATTGATTTCTTTTCTTCTTTTTTCTCTTATAATGACAAAGTATTACTTTTCTAACCAGATAAAAACAACACCAAAAGCCATTTTTTAAAACAGAGAGATAGGTACTAAACCAGGGGTCCCCAAACTTTTTACACAGGGGGCCAGTTCACTGTCCCTCAGACCATTGGAGGGCCAGACTATAAAAAAAAACTATGAACAAACCCCTATGCACACTGCACAGATCTTATTTTAAAGTAAAAAAACAAAACGGGAATAAATACAATATTTAAAATAAAGAACAAGTAAATTTAAATCAACCAACTGACCAGTATTTCAATGGGAACTATGCTCCTCTCACTGACCACCAATGAAAGAGGTGCCCCCTCCGGAAGTGTGGCGGGGGCCGGATAAATGGCCTCAGGGGGCCGCATGTGGCCCGAGGGTCGTAGTTTGGGGACCCCTGTACTAAACTAACAAGAGCAGTCACCTCTGTGAAGGCCAATGAGACTGGGTAACTGAGGACTGGCTTTGTCTATACTTCCAGAAGTTTTTAGAACAAGAATATACTCTCCTATTACTTGTATATAATAAAAATAATTTTAACAAGAGAAAAACATTGTGGAATATATTTCGGATATTTTCTTTATTTACTTTGTTTGCATTTTATATTCAAGTATAAGCCTCTGTTCCAACAGTATAATTTAATATTGTGAAAGGCAGTCACTTTACTGTGAGAAAGATCTTTATTTCTGGCCCACGTCTACCATTTATTAGCTGTGTGACGTTGGGCTACTCACTTAACCTCTCTGTGTCCCAAATCATCATACTTAAAACATTGAATCAATACTTTCTTGACCAGCAACGTGATATAATTTATAAGAAAGTACTTGTGAGCCATAAAATGCTCCTCCAATGCAAAATAACAAAATAAATTGCCACAGAACACGAAGTTTTTCAAGAGTTGTTTAACTTTGTCTTCTTGAACAAAAAGTGGAATTTAAAGAGTGAGAGGATGGGAGAAATTAATGGAAGCATAGAATTGGGAAGGAATAAACTCACTCACCAAAAAAAAGAGAGAGAGAAATCTAAGCTAATATTTCTCTCTTTCTCTCAAAAGATAAAAAACTGAAATTCAGAGAAATAATTTGTTTTAGGGAAATTCACATGGAACGAAAATAAATCCTCAGACTTCCAATGTTTCATACACTCGAAGAACCAAACTGACATTAACATACTAGACTTGAGCAAGCCTCATTCAAAGGTCCACAGTGGACATGTAGCTCTCTACCCCAACAACTCTGAGCAGTGACCAGGCTCACACTCAGAACAACTGATGGACTCAGACCACTCTTTGCACAACCTTCACATTTACATACCAACATGTGCTCTTGGTATTGTGAGCCACAAGCAAAGAACATCCCTGAAATGTATGTAGTACTAACTCTGTTCCTTCTTGACATTACTCCACAAATCTCATTTCTCAAAGCCATGTTTTCCATTTTTTCTTTTCTACTTAATCATTGCCCATCTTGGGGGAAAAGGAATGCTCTCAACTTCACTTTCCCTCCCAGCTATCACTTCATTCTTCTTCTTCTTCTGTTAGAGACAATCTTCTGAAAGGAGTTATTGAGGTTTGCTGTCTCCATTTTCTCTCCTCCCATCCTCTTATAAACCCTCCCACTTCAGGCTTTTGCCCCCACCATTCCCAAGTGACCTCCCTATTGTGAAATCCAATGATGTCTAGGTCCTCATCTGACTTAATCTAGCAGCAGAATATGATATAATTGATCATTCCCTTCCCATTAATAAATATCCCTTCGTTTTCTTCCTGGACACACGTTTGGTTTTCCTCCTACCACTCTGACTGCCCCTCCTTAATGTCTTCTTCCTTTTCTTTTACCTTCTCTTTTAGCCAGCATACACAGGGCTCAGTCCTGGGTCCTCTCTTCTTCTCTATCTACCATCACTCTCTGGTGATATGGTTTGGTCTCATGTCTCCCATCTGATGGCTTCCAGATGTGTATCTACAGCTCAGACTGTCTCCTAAACTATTACCCCATCACCTCATCCAGCCACTGAGCTCTGTTGGCCATCAGTGGACTTTAGAACTCTGTCACTGGGGAACTGTAATATCCTCTGCCCCTGGTCCCTGAAGAAGCTTTATCTGAAAAATCTTCCACAGGTACTGCTATAATTGCAGAGCTCTCTTTTTCAAAGAATCCAGCCCAACTCATAGCTCCTTCAACGTAAGCTTCCTCTTACAGAAAAGCGTTTGCCCCTCCTTTGGATATCCACCACACCTCTTATCTATACCACTTGCTCAACACTGTTAGCAATATTGTGGTTCTTGGGTCCCTCAAGACATCAAGAAGAAAGTCCAGAGACATGTCCAGACAGATTGTATTGAGCTTATTATGCTCGAGCACGAGGGAGGCAGCACAGAGGAAAGGAAGGCCCTTGGAACTGGTGCTGCTTGGCTCCTTTTTATCAGCTGGGGACAAAGTGGGCTTCCCTGAAAGGTATACTTTTTGAAGGCGGGCTTGTGGGATTTTCCATTATGGGGTCAGGTGACTTTCTTTTCCAGCTGTGTTGCTGGATAACTATGTTCCGCCTGCGCTGTGGGGGCGGGATGGCAACTGCTTATTACTACCTCCCCAGAAAAGTCCTATAACAGTGAAGCCTTGAGTAACTGTGCCTGCAACTCAGTAGTTTCAACATCGGCAGTTAGAAGGGAGATAAAATCAGCGACCTCTACCTTTTTTGAGTAGGGAGTGGAGAGGTGGTGACATTCTTGAGGTCAGTCTGTCCAGCATTCTTTCTGGTGCCTGCTCTCTTAAGTTGAACTTTGGGTCACCCTGTATTTTCTATTCCTAGTCTAAGTCCCTATGCTGTCTCAACCTGGTCCTATCTTTTTTCTTTAGTTAGAGGATGGCATCCCTGGGGGCCAGGTTTCTAGATCAGAAATTTTAAAACCTTCCTCAAGTCCAGCACAGTGCTTGATGCTAAATGTTTTCCCTGTTTAGTGGCAGGAAACTGAAGGACAGAAAGCGAAGCTAAAAGACAGCCAAGTTAGATAAAGCATACACTAGGAGAGCTTCAATGGCAGAACTAGGATTGGGGGAGACTAGTATTTATTATATAATTAAAACTTTTAAGGAAATATTTAATTTATTAAAAATATATATCAATTTAAACACAGCAATTGAATGATACAGTAGACCATTGTAAACTCTAGTTTTGTTTCAAGTTAAGAAGTTGCAAATTCTGTTCTACATTTATAAAGTGAAAGATATATCATTAGGAAACCAAAAAGATGATTTGTGAGAGGAATAAATGATTAATGGGGGCCATTCTGGATTCACAAAAATACCAACTTAAACTTCCTTAATTTTTTGATAGACTACCAACTACACTAATAGATCAAAAGAATACTACAGGCATGAGAGGATCTGAATATCAATATTTCTAACATAACTTTATGACAGGATGGTGAAATGTGGGATGATACATACAGGTAGGCTAATTTCATAATTGGTTGAATGGCCTACCCAAGGATGTCAATCAAAATGTTAATATCAATGTAAAGGGGCTTGATACCATAGTCTGTTCACATCTCTCTATTATGGGGTGTTGGAGGATAAATGACAAAAAAAGTGAGTGGGTAGCAAAAAGCTAGTAAGAAGAGCAAATTCATGGGACAACAAAGCAGCAATCCAAAATGAATTCAGTATAGCTAAATCATGCAATTAATTTTATAGGAAAATTTTGTGCATAAATCAGTCAGGAAATGCAAATTAAAGTGAGATAAAACAATAAGCCTCATTAAAAAGCTAAAAGTAAAGGGAATTACAATAACAGATGCTTGGGAAGATATAAAAAGTTGGAGCTCTACATATTACTAGTGATGATATATATTGGTACCACCATTTTGGAAAACTGTTTGGCAGTATGTACTAAGCAAAACATTCGTATACATCATAACCCAACAATTCTACAACCAACAGATATGAGTACTTGTATCTTCCAAAAGGCATGCATTAGAATTGTCATGGTAGCTTTATTCAGAAAAGCATAGCAGTTGAATAGATAAACTGTGGTATAATTCATAATGTGAAATGCTACAGAGCAATAGAAAAAGAGAAAACTTCTGCCTCATTCAACAATATGAAGAAATCTCGCAGACAGCAATGTGAGAACTAGAATTGCACAGTTCCATTTATATTAAGTTCAAATAGGCAAAATTAATCTATGGTCATAGAGGTCAGAAAAATTGTTACATTTGGAAGCTGTTGACTGTGACGGGGCAAAAACAAACCTTCCGGGTGCTGAAAAATTTCTATATGTTGATCTGGGTGGTAGCTATATATGGGCATTTATATATGTCAAAATTCAGAGGAGTGCTTTTACTGTATCTTAATTATTTCTCTCTCTCTCTCTCTCTCTCTCTCTCTATATATATATATATATATATATATATATATATATATATATATCAAGAACTGCACTTAGATTCCAATAAGCAATTTTCTACAATAGAGCAGAAGAACCCAAACAGACACACAAATGAAAATACTAATGAGTTTTAGTGTTGTGTACACACAATGTGGGCAAATGGCATGGATAAAAACTAATAAGGTCTTATCAGAAAATGTGGTGTCAAAAATGATCAAGCTCCTAGGCCTTCTCTGCAATGTTTAGACTACACAAGGTATTGGGATCCTTTCCCTCTGCAAAGCTTACAGGAGAACATCAACCAATTCATATGCTTCCAGAGAAAAAGAACCATATGTTGAACATCTGAGGAAAATTTGAAAGAGCTAAGGCTTTTTTTGGTATGGAAAGAGGGAAAACACACACACACACACACACACACACACCCAGGACTTAAAGGGAAACCATATTTACTCTACATGTCCTCAGAAGGCTGAAATGAAATTAATAGAGGGAAGTTGCAAGTAGGTTGATCTTGTTTTAAACATAAGGAAAAATTTGCTAAATAATGGAGCTCCAACAAATTGCCCCAAGAGGTAATGGGTTGATCAAGCAATGAGCAGACAGTATGTGAGTATATGAGTATATACAGTATATGAGTATATCTGCTCATATACTTACAGAAGATCCTGTCTCAGCTAGTGATCAAATGAAGTGTCTTTCAAGATCCCTATTAATTCTGTACTCCATTATCATTCAAATCAATTAGTGTATAAACTGGGAAAATCTGGCAGGAATAAAGGAAACCCACAAGCAGCTTATTCTGTGCAGAGAGTCACTGACTACATGCTTCCACTTACACAAGAGGCTTTCTCCTACAGGCTCAGCCACCATTCAAGGAACTCATTATTCAGAAGAGCTCTCCTAAGTGGATAAAACTCATTTCTGAGATTGAAGGAACTAAAGAGGAGTCACTTGACAATGGTTTTCCTGATTACCCGTAATTTAAACTAAATCTTTATATATAAATTGCTTTCTTTTTTTAAATTTTCTTGAGCAATTGCCTGTAATATAGGTGGTAAGTGAGTAAAAGGCACAAAGTCAGTTTTATTGCTCTTATAATTGGACAAAATGCACTACAGAATTATTGGAGCAATTTAAATGTCACTAGCCACATATGAGTGTATCTGTTCTCCCACATCACCATTAGCATTAGATTTTGACATTGAAATTATTATTTTTTTGTTAATTTAATAAATAATAGTAGAGCTCAGACTTGTTTCAATGAACATTTCTTTAATTATAAATGAGGCCAGACAGTGTAAAGAATTCAAAGATTTTGAAAGGAAAAAGAAGCGCTAAGCAATCACATAGCAATGTCATGCTGTAATCAGTCTCTCATGCTGCAGATCCGTTTGAGCCAAACTGTTCACTGCCCTGACAGGGGCCTCCTCCGTTCTCACAAAGCCAAGTGGTTCCACAGGGTGGCAGACACCCTCTGGTGCCATCTTTCCTTGGCACTAAATGCACATTATATTGTGGTGTTACTGCTTCTCATTATCCTGCTATCCTTAGTCTCAGGAACAGTTTGTCTCTCCATGGTTCTAGTAACAGTGAATTTTATACACCCGTCCAGGGTAGACTGCACCTCCAGGAAGAGATCATAGAAACTGGTGCGTCGGTGCCTCCCAATGAGGGCACTGCTATAAACCAAACGGGTCGCCTCCACATGGTGGAATTTGGAGCAACCCTTTCTTTTGCTAGTCTGTATTTTCTAATTTTTCAACAGTAAACATGGAGTGCTTCTATAATTAAAGAAAATAATCTTGTTGGAAACAGTGACAAGTGGGAGGAATATGAATAGAGAGAAGGAGAAAAGATTATCTCTCTAAACTGTATTCCTTTTGTTCCTAATTTTTTGCAAAGAAAAGACAAGAATTTCATAATAAACTTCATCGATGCATAAATTGTTAAAAGTCACAGATCAAAGTGAAGCACTGAGGGCAAACATGGAATTCCACAAAGACTCAAAGACCACAGTAAAGGGCCTGTTTCTCTAGGGAAGAGAAGGAGGGGGGTATCCATATGAACCCACTTC
Organism: Saccopteryx bilineata; assembly: GCF_036850765.1. Taxonomy (NCBI): domain Eukaryota; kingdom Metazoa; phylum Chordata; class Mammalia; order Chiroptera; family Emballonuridae; genus Saccopteryx; species Saccopteryx bilineata. The sequence continues at coordinate 292,808,104 of NC_089491.1, read as the reverse complement.
AAAGCCAGTGAGTACTAGATTTTATGCAAACACTCTCCGTTGGAGTCCTAAAAGGTTGGAACACCCAGTTCACTGTCTATTACCTGGAAATACTAATATGTAATCCAGCAGGCACTTTGACCTCTGTATAGGCTGCTTTTAACAACCTCTCTATGTCTACATTATCGTATGTAATTAAGCCTTCAGGGAATTTATAACTAGGGGAATAAAATACAAGAATGGTCAGTGAGTTGCTCTCCCTAACTTATGAGAGGTGATTGTAGCTCCCAAAGACTGACCCAAGTAAAATTCAAGGCAAAGGTTGTTTCTTTCCCTCCCCAACCCATTGAGCGTGCCTTTGTGAAACACAGGGGGACAGACTCTTCTGCTACCTTGACCTCTCCCTGCACTTACAACCAAGCCAGAATGCTGGACAAAGGGGCAATTTCCATGAGCCTCTGTTCTATAATAATAGAAATATCTATTTTTACTAATGTGTACTAGGACATAATTATTAGGGCTCACCTCTTTTAAAAATTACAGCTAAAATTACTTTGAACTGTAATTACTGGAGTAAAAAGATCTGACACATCTCAATTTAGAGTTCAAAACGTACATTTAAAAATATTCTGAGTGCTCTGTATAAAAACCATTTAATCAGATATATGGAGAGCACAATATTCTTCAAGAAAAAAAACAGTAGATATTTAGAGATACATAGTAACAAATTCAGGGGCTCCAGATACTTAGAAAATTGTATGTAGAAGGCAAAAAATTTTAAATAAAAGAATAACTTTTAGAAAAACTTGAAAGGAAATCTAATTAATAAAACTCCAAAGATGACCTTTAAAATAACTGAGTTGAATGTTCACAATCTATCAAAGTTGTAAAATGTATTGCAAAGAGGCCCCAAAGATACGACGTGAGCACAGATTTGTTTCACATTTATGAGGTCCCAGTGGCCAAGATGTAAAAGATGGTGGGAGGAGACATGCTAACCTGTGTCTGGAAGGTTAAATGGTAAAGTCTTATTAAATACAGATGGGGTTCAACAGAGAAAGGTAGACCAGAAAGCCGCTGATTTGCTGGAGATGAGATTGTGCAGATAGAGACAGGAGTCTTCACTGAGTGGAGCAGGGCAGGGAGCCCAGTCCCTGCAGCCAAGAGAAAGTCATCCTGGCAAGGTCCAAGGGCAAAATCCAGAGATGCTAGCTGCTTGGGGGTTCATGTGGCTTCAAGGAACACCACCCCAGCCTGCAGTTAAAGAGATAAGTCTGTGGCCACACCTGCACGGACTTTGCTTCCCCAGAGACCTCAGAAGCAGAGAACCAGTCAGTCCGGTCCAGCTCCAGAGAGCAGAGTCGGGGTGAATGAGGAAGAATTCAGCACTGCAGACTTCTGCAGAGGGGTTAGCAGACTGGCTTCCTTCAGCTAAGGTGCAGGGGCAAAATGAGGACCTTCTTCTTCCTTAACTGACCCCAAAGCAAGGACGATAAAACGGATTGCATGCAATCTGTACCCTGAAGTTTCCTCTTGGTAATAAAAGAACTTTTGCCCTGAAATCAGCAGACAGAGATGAGCAGTCTGTCCCCTCTGCACACACACACTGCAGGAGGGCAGGGTGCCCGCCTGGCAGAGGGAGAGCCATGCTGATGTGCTGGGCGCAGGGACAGTGGCCCGGAGGTGGAGGAAGTCTGTCTCAATAGGGAGTGGAAGTGGGGGGGACTTCAAACCCAGATGGTCTTTTTGGAGACAAATCCCCTCCTCAGCGTGGGAGAAACAGAATTGGGAAACTTGCAAGGGAACCATGTGTCTGGGGCCTGCTTTGGGGAGTCTGTTCAACACACCTGATGGGTGCCAGCCACCTGCGCAGGACGAGCCCAACATGTATTATCACATCTTCAAGTTTTTCAAACCTGTTCCACGCATGGCGGCTCTTGAAACAAAACTTCAAAGAAGTCTTTGATATGCTGTATTTCCTTTGATTCTGGCTGGATGAGAAGCCAGGGAGAAGCACGGGCTGTGGCACCTCTCATGCAAGTACTATCCTACTCCTTGCGTGCCTCTGAGTTGCTTCCATGTGTTGCCACGTGGGAATCAGGCCTGTCACCAGCCTGTCATCAGAATTAGAATGGGAACTTCAGTCTCTCTCTAGATCAAATATGGCTGTACCCCAAGGCAGCCAGGGTAAGCTTCTAAAAATGCAAATCTGTTTTTGTGAACACTCAGCTAGCTTCTTATTACGCTTAGAATAAAACCCAAACTCCTTGTTATGACCTCCAAGCCCTGAATGATCGGGTCCTATGTAGCTTCCAACCGTCTAACCAGAGCTGCTTACCAGATTACAAGAACATGGGAGATCACAGTGCAAGCAGGCTGTATGCTACTGTAACACAACCTTTTTTCCGGCTAACAGACATTTGGTCATTGGATGATTTTATTTTGGTTTGGTTTGGTCCACATCTTAAAATTTGCATTAGGGGCCCATTTGCAAACAGGTTCATGGCCCTTCTTAGCAGCTGCTACCCACCAAGAAAACTCTTCATTGTCTCAGCATTCCAGGTAAGAGAACGGAAACAACCAACTCTGGGAGCTTATGAATCAGAATTCTTTGTGTGACCTCAGCTAGGACACAGCGAACTTTAAGTGACTCATGATGGAATCCAAGTATTAAAAGTAATGGTTGTTGACCAAGAACCTAGTGATCTAGGAATGCTCACCTTCTCCTGGTGATAAGTAGAGGAGAGACTTCACCTTCTGAAAGATAAATACCAGTTTCCATCACCACCATCTCTCTAAGATCTGCTGAGAGCAGCAGACACCTTGCTTACCAGATTATAAGAACACGGGAAGTTACAGTGGGGGCGGGCTTCCCATAGTGCTCAGTAAGCTTTCTATCCAGGCTTAGAAGTGTTCTGTGGCCATAAGAAGAATCAGCCCATTTCCCAGGTCTCTCTTCCAGTCTCTGAAACTATCAGTGTGTAGGAGCATCAATAACATGACTGCTGTTAGAAGTGTCTATCAGACCCCACCTTTTAAATTTGGACTACCCACCATCCACCAGGCTGACGGCAGGCAAATGAAGAAAGCTACTGTTCACCAACCACTTTTGACCTGCTAACTTTGATCCCCTTCTTATTTCTGATCACCCACTTCATTCGACCTTTGCTAGGCTTCCACCCCTTTGCATCCTCCATTCCTTTATCTGCTGGCCCCAACACACATCACTGAGTTTAATTTCCCCTTCGTGACCTTGGGTTCTCTCTAGTACACAGTTTATGCTTATTCTCTCTCTTCCCATTCCTGATCCATTTAACCAACTTACTCCCCGTGGTGGTCTCCAGCCACCTAACAAGTGGCCCCAGAAAAGAAGTTCAGACACTAGGAGTTCAACAAAATGTAGAACGTGCCAGCTTCGTCAACTCTGAAGGCTGAATCCCCAGCCCCTCCTCTCTCCCATTGTCCTGTTCCAATGCTCTGTGTTCTGCACCTGAAAGTCCACATCTTAAAATCAAATGTATCTTTTCCCTAAAACTAGGTTTCTTCTGGTCTGGATTTCCAAAATTAAGAGTTCTCTCCTTCTGTTCCTGGTACCATCATTCTTCCCCCTCACTCACAAACTTCAGAATGCTGGCCTCCTTTTTCAACTCAGAGTGGTCACAGAGACTTTTCCCTATGCCTGGAGTACAACTACCCTCCTTCATAGCTGGCTAACTCCAACACAGCCCCCCAGTCTCACCAGTAGCATCCCCCTAACTCTTCCCAAGTGCTGACTAGGCAGTTTCCTCTCTTACTATGGTTCTTCTGACCATTATGATATAAAAATATACTTGTGTGATTACAGACAGGGTGTTAGTAAACCCGCACTGCCCCAGTCCAGAAGCCGTAGGAGTCTACTGAGCATCTAACATGTGGCTAGTGAAACTGAGACGGACTGCACTTGTAAAATATATAGCAAATTTGAAGACTTAGTACAAAAAGAAAAAAAAGAATGTAGAATATCTCATGAATAATTTTTGTGTTGGTTTTAATGTTGACATAATACTTTAGACATATTGAGTTAAATAAAATATGCTATTAAAATTATTTTTACCTGCTGTTTCCTTTTCCAATGTGGCTATTAGAAAATTAGATGTTACAATATGTGTAAATATTTTATTTCTACCAGGCGGCACTGCTGCAGACCTTAGGCTCCAAAGTGTCAAGACCATCCTGTTCAGGCACTGGCCAATTGGCTCAGCAGTAGACCATCAGCACAGTGTGTGGAAGTCCTGGGTTTGATTCCCAGTCCAGGGCACACAGAAGAATCGACTGTCTGTTTCTCTACCCCTCCCCTTCTCCCCTTTTCTCTTCCTCTCTTCTTCTCCTCCTCCCACAACCATGGCTCAAATGGTTCAAGCAAGTTGGCCCTGAGTGCTAAGGATGGCTATATGGCTTCTCCTCAGGTGCTAAATAGCTCAGTTGCTGAGGAACAGAGCAGCGGTCCCAGGTGAGCAGACCTGGTAGATCCCGGTTGGGGAGCATGTGGGAGCCTGTCTCTCTGCCTCCCCACTTCTCACTTAATAAAAATTAATTAATTAATTATTTTTAAAAAGACCATCTTGTTCATGAGTGTATATTAGCTGCATTAGCACAGTGCTGGGCACATAGTAACTACCTCGGTAAATATATTGAGAAAGAATGGGTTTTTCTGGACAATAGGAATTTAAGTCTGGGATTCCTTTTAGGAAAAGAGTAACCAGAGCTGAACAACTAGAGATAAGGGAGTGTAGCACTCACCCCCCCCCCCCCAGACCGCCATGCTCTCTGCCTATCTCGGCCATCAGAGCATCTCTCAACCTTATATATTTAGTGCTGAAATCGGTCTAAACTGTCAGATTGGGATTGTCTATCACTGGCTCAAACTGACAGCATTTCCACTTAAACCACTGAACAATTAGATTTATCTTTCAGATTAGAGATCGACCACCAAAGCAGAAAATAATAAAACAATCTACACAGTGAGAAAGGAATAAAGGGCTATTCATTTTATCTAAGCCATTTTCACAAATGTGATCTCCATAGGTAATATGTCATTTACTTCTTGTATCAACCCCTCGTATCAGAAAATTCTTGACTTAACCTGAATTCATTATATGTGAAAACATTTAACACAAATGCAGGAAAGACTAGAGTGTCTAAAACGTCAAGTAATGTCCTTAATTAAGAGGTTTTACTCCACACTGCTCGCTCACATTCACAGGCATGGCCATCAAAGTGACTCAGCGATTCCAAGTGTCTGCACAAGTTCCCCGTGGTTGGCATTAACAGTACACTGCTTGAGGAAGGACGACGCCAAGCTGTCCTGTGATCCGTGAAGTCTAATCCAGCCAGAGTGGTGTTGGTCAGTCACGGGCAGGAGCACAGGGATTAGAAGCTGCTCAGCAGACCGATCAGGTGACAACTGGAAGGAAGCATGTGAGAGCTGGGAGGCTGGGAAAGCGATCCGACACTGAGTCTTAACACAAACACCCGTTTTATCTGAGGCATTGAGTACTCATTACTTGGCTGTATCGCTGTCCCCAGTAAAAACAGGAATGTTAATTATCACTGTTAAAGGCTTATGCATGCCCAGGAAGCTACCACTCTCGCTATCCGTTCCTCATGTTTCAAAATGCGCAGAGCTTGGAGACAACCAGAGGATACACGCTCACAGGAGACACAGTCAGCCGTAAGCTATCGCGAGAACACAAAAACAGCCCTGGACTGGAAATGAGGAGTGGGGATTCCTATCTTTTCTATCAGGTATTAATTTTAGAATCACTGAGATGACATGTGTTAGGCCTGTGGTTATGCATCACTGTTATCAGCAAATGACTTGAACAGCAGCAACTATACGACTCAGGGCATTCCACTTCCTTGTGTCCGAGGCTCCGTCCACCCCAAAGACGTCGTGGAAGGCCACAAGGCCCAACAGGACAAGTTAGCCTCCACGAGACCTGACCAACCCTACATCCATCTCTCCCCACCTCCCCAATAGAAACATGCACATTTTTTGAGTAAAACTGAGGAAGGAAAAAAGCTCAAATTAAAAAAAAAATTTTTTTTTAAGAGTAGAGGCATGTAGGAATGAGCCAATGGTACTGAGCTAGAGCAGCTTGAACTCTAATACAATATAATAGCATCGGATTATAATCCATACAATAAAATAAATATCTATAAATCCACGCTGAAATGAATAAATAAATACATTGAGGAGACTAGAAAGCTCTTCCTTACAGAAGAATCCCCTTTAATTAAAGCAGAGGAAACAAGGGAAACAGAAAATCACCATTAGAACATCACAGCAATAATCATTGCAGGCAAGAGCCACATGGATGCTACAATTGTGGGCAGAAGTTTGAAGAGAAACCGAACATTTACAAGGCCTCAAAATATCTTCCCCAAGGTAGATTTTTAAAGATATTTATTAATTACGAAGAGAAAAATAATAACTTTGCAGAAGAGAAACCGAGCAGATGCCACTTTAACCAAGTGATTACAGTGAACATGACCTATAAGAAGACATACTGATCCCACCATGAATCTCATGTTATGATGCCCAGAGAAGGGCACGGGCATTTGTCTTCTTGCTAGAAATGTATACTCTCAATCTCTGCTCATGAGAAAACAGACAAACAAATAGAGGGAGTGTCTACCAAACAACCTCAGTTCTCGCTAAGTGTCCAAGTCATGCGAGACCTTGGAACCTTACAGATCAGAGAGGACTAAGCAGGTGTGACAGCTGAGATGTGAGATCCCAAAACAGAAACAGAACACAAGTGGAAAACTGGTGTACTACAAATAGAATCAATACTTCAGTTAATAGTATATCACCAACGCATTTTGTTGTTGTTATTGTTGTTGTTGTTTTGACAATTGCATTATCGCTGGGCAAGATAACATTTGGAGAAGCTGAGTGAAGAGTGTACGAGTAAAACTGAGGAAGGAAAAAAACTCAAATAAAATAGCACAGAGTTCTCTGTACTGTATTTGCAACACTTACTTCAATCCAAAATCATTTCAAAATAAAAATGAATAAATAAAAATAGAGAAAGTTTAAAGAAGGGTTTCATTCTAAACCCCAAATGACAGAAGATATTAAAAAATGTAAAAGTCCAACATAGTTAACTAAATAAAATTTCAAAACTTTTAATATGTAAACATTAAGTATAAAAAACAAGTGTCTAGTAGAAAAATGTCTGCAGCAATACAAAAGCCTATGCCTATTTAGTATCTTTATATAGAGGGAGAAATTTTTATAAATTAATAGAAATTGTTAAAATACCAATCATTAAATTTAAAAATGAATTCCGACACTCCACAGAACAAAATAAATCAATAAAAGCAATATGAAGCTAATACTCATCCCTATTGATGATTAAAGACAAGAATAATGAAACAATAAAATAGTGCTATTTTACCTAACAATTAGCAAAAATGGCAGTAATAATAACACCAAATAATGATGAGCAACCCCAGAAAAAGTAGCACTCCTGAATTTTAGTGCCAACCCTGCTGCCTGTCTGACCACACCTTTGTTTTGCATAAGTCTTTTAAGCGCCTTCCTGGAGGTCCCTAGTCCCATCCTAGCCTGAGTTAGGCCATACTTATGGTTCGAACTCTATCACTTCTGGACAATTTTTTATTAAGCTTCAAAAATCTGGTCCCGTAAAATAAAAATGTAGCTTCTATCAAACTATATAATTATTTAATTTCAAATGCATGCATTCATTCTTAAACATTTTCTAAGTGCTGACTATTTACCAACATTTTTCTAGATGTCAGGAATAAAACAGAAAATGAAATAAATTTAACTCCCACTCCTATTTCATGAAGTGATCATGTAAGAGTGAATAACTAAATTATATTAGCATTGTGAAAGGGCAAAGGGCTACAGAGAACAGTAAAGCACAAAGGCAGGAGAAGGAACGGCAGGGTAATTAGGGAGGACTTCACTGAAGAAGTGGTAGTTGAGTGAAGACCTGAAGGCAGAGAGAGAATAGGCCTCGGACATCTGGGAGAAAAGCCTTCTGGGCAGAGAGAGCAGCCAGCACAGAGGCAGGAGCACCCGGTGTGTCTGAAGGACAATAAGTAGGACAGCATGACTGAAACAGACAGGAGGACTCAGGTAATGAGAGATGAGACCGGAGAAAGAACAGGATGTGCAGACGAGGACTTAGCACCAGAATGTAAATCAATGCCCTACCTCCTTTACTGAAAATCTTCTACGAACATGTCAGCCAAATTAAACAGTGGCTGTAGTGACATAACTGATTTACATTCTGGGACAAGCTCCTGATCTTCTCATGTGCAAACCAGTGGCGGTTTGCAGACAGACACAAGTCTGTGTAGCATACGAAGTAACACTGCTCTAGGCCGTTATAAGGCTTTTGGCCTTTAGTTAGTGACACAGGGAGCCCATTGGAGAATTTTGAGCCAAACATTGATCTCGTCTGATATATTTCTGCAGAATCACTCTGACTCTTGCATTGAAAAATGCTGATGACTTGGACCAAAATCAGAAACAGTGGAGATGTCGTGAAGTGATTGACTTCTAGACTCAGTCTGCCCTGCTGTGCAAATGCTGAATGATGTTGCTGGGAATGTGGTCACAGAGACTGCTACCCACACAGGCAGTTTCCCCTGGGTGAGACCAAAGGACTGTGAGATGCCTCTCAGCATTACAACCCTAGGTTTCTGTATGACCAGCAGTCGCTGCCATCGTGGCCAGGCACATGCAGGTTCCCACTGAATTTGGGCAGACAGTAAAGAAACAGTGAAGCCAAAAAATGGCAGGCCATTCCTTTATTAAAGTCTCGCGCCAGCCGACGAGCAAACACACAGCGCTCCCAAAGCCACTGGCACATTCTCCGGTTCCACAACCAGGAGAATCTTCTCCAGTTTCTCCTGGAATCAAAGGCCTCACCAGTCTCAGCGGAGCTCACAAAAGCCCCATACCCCTGGTCCCCATCTGCACACCTTCATTCTCTTTGTTCTCATTCTGCAAACATGGCTTCTTTTTTTTTTTCCTCCTCCTTCTTCTCTTTCTTTTCAAAACTTTCTGGCACAAAAACCTCTCCTCCAACAAACATTAGCAAAACAGTGGCCCTTCTCAAGCAGGAAGGTAATTTGTGATTTCATAGACCCACATATACCTAGCGCTGCCCAGCCCCCAATGCAAACTGTAAGCAAGCAAACATAAAAGTAATATTTTACAAACTTATTTGACTAACAGTTTTTATGATATTAATTTTGATATTGGAATGGCTTTGAGAATTTGTCATGTCTTTCCTCTGAAAAACCTTGTAAGAGGAACAAGCTTCCAGTTCAGGAAGGGATTGGGTGCTTCAAAATTATTATGGGCAATGAATAGGTTTTCCCCCCTTCCAACCCCAGCTTCTGTCCCAGGGCCTTTAAAATGGATGTTTAAAAAATCCAATGATATCATCACCACTACCTATATAGTAAACATACACACACCCCTTACTGATCTGATAAAGCAAAGCCTTAGAAAATGAAGACAGCTCATATTTGAACAAGTTATAAAATCACTGCAGGCACAGTCACTAATACCATTGTTCCCTATTGTTCTCCATCTCGCCGCCCCACCCCCGACTCCCCCACCAAGTAGCCCTTAATGACAGTTCTCCTGTTCTGCCCACCAAAATGGCTTTTGAGTATAGGAAGAATCAGAAAGTCCCCGCTGAGCTGCCAGCTGGGGAAGTGTCACAGGCCACTGAACTCTAAAATGAGCTATCTCTGTAACAAAAGGTCCCTCTCCCCAGAGCGAAGTCAGGGGGATTGCACACTGCGGCCCCCATCCCTCCTTTTGTGTGCCACTCTGATTAAACTGGGAATTGTTCTTGCTCAGGGCTGTTGGGAACACCAGGTGGTGGATCCTAGAGATAACAGATTATATAGATCATCCGTTGGAAACAGACGTCCCCATTGTATGACTCAATATTTAAGCACAAATGCTAGGAGCTTCCCAGACATCCTAACGGTGGTGCATGGGAGAAAACCAATTAGTACTAGTCCCAACTGTCTCGTGGCAAACAGCTGCTGCTGGGGACTGACTAAACATGGTCTAGCCACTGGCTGAAAATGAAAGAAATGAAAAATAAATATTTAGGATAAAAAAAACGTGAATTGAAGCAAGAAAGAAAAAAAGAAGTGTGTACAAGATACAACAAAGGTTGATCTTCATAGATCCTGGATGTCAGAAAACCTGAAATGGTTTATCCTCTTGACTATAAAGTCCTTGAAGATCAGCACCATATCACGTTCAACTGAGTTTCCTCAGTGCCCCATGCAGTACATCATCCACTGATGGTGTTTAATAATAAACGTAATAATGATTCATCACTTCTGCGTAACTATATTAGTTTTCTATTGCTGTGTATTTTATATACATTAATCTACTCTATTTTCCTAATACTCCTTTAAGTTATTGATTCATTTAATCCTTCAAACAAGCCTACAAGACGGATACAATAATTATTTTTAAGATAAGGAAATGAGGAACAGAGAAGTTAAGTAATTTGCCCAACATCACACAAGAAGTGGCAGAATCAGAAGACTCACTATCTGAGACTCACCCTCAGAGCTATGAAATGTATGAAATGAGATCTCAGCCATTTTTTTAAAGAGAGCCAGTAAAGAAAGTTTGAGGACAACTGAGCTGGAGACATTGTGGGGAGAGAAAAATCGGTGGCTAGGGCTATATTGATAGGAAGATTTTCAGAGAGATGTCTCTGTATTAAAATCAAACAAAGAATATCAGCTGCAAAAATAAGTATAAAAATTATGCACTATAAAATTTTATTTAGTTTGTATCAAAATTAGTCATGGAGTACATTTCAGGCTTAGCTTTCTAGACTCCCAGCCCAATTATCTTCTTATGAAGCCTCAATTGGGGAGAAACTCTGGTTTGAAATATCTCCCCTCCCTTCACATTTACACTGAAATCAGACTTGATCCTAACATAGGAGGCAAATCCCCAGCGAGTAGACATGGTTAAGAATTGCACACTCCATGACTTCCATTTCTTTTTTTCTTAATCTTTTGAATGGACTTTAATTGGGGCAACACTGGTTAACATAATTATATAGGTTTCAGGTGCCCAATTCTACAACACATCTTCTGTAGACCCTATGGTATGTTCATCCCCCCAAGTCAAGTCTTTGTCCCTCACCATTTAACCCCCTATGTCCTCCTCTCCCAGCAATCACCACACTGTTGTTTGTGTCCCTGAGTTCTTCTCTTTCTGCCCGTTTTTCTTCTACTGCTCCATCTCTTTCACTAAGGAAAGAGCCAGTTAACCTCCAGGAAGACAACACCCTTGGCATCAGGGCAAGCCGTTCAAGCCCCACCCCAGGGAGCCTGTGACGGCACCAACAGCTGTCGGGGTGCAGGGTACGCCACTGGGGAGCACAGTCCTGTGTCAGAAACACATCATCTTTAGTCCAGTTTAGGTGGAAAAGGAGTTTTTTCAACGGCTATTTAAGTAAACAAATTCAGCTTGCTTAGAGGAACAGGGTAGGAAGAAGGGCCAGGAAATCTCCCAAAGTGAGATTTTCCAATTCTTTTGATAATTTTTTTCAAAAGGCACTCTACTTTGGAATCCTAGGAAGTAACTGATCCCGGAAAGAAAACAGAGAAAAGCAATACCCATAAAAATTTCCTTCCTACCAACACTGAAAGGAAATGGAACCATGCCTGTGGAAAAGAGTGAAGAGGATGAATTAATTAGTTTTATTTCTGTCAACTGTGGCAACTTCTTGGTACTCCAAACTCTTTGCTAGAAGCAGAGACGTAGGCCACGTCCAGACAGCCCTCAACACAGCGCTGGGACGGGAGTGGATAACAGTCAGCTCCTGCTTCCTAACTGGTCTCCTGACCACCATCCTCCTCCCACGACAGCCAGTCTGATTTCCCAAGGACGAATCTGAGTCTCTTCTCCTCAGCTCCAATCTTCCCAGTATTGGCCCTCACCCACAGGAGATGTGGCAGAACCTTCCGCCGGGCTACCCGTCCTTCATCACTTCCTGCCCCTGAGGGCTCAGGTTCTCCCATCCACTGTGCGTGGTTCGGGAGGAAGGAAAGGGGGCCTGCGGTTCCAGCAGAGTCCTCTTCGCAGACGAGGAAGCTCTGAACCAGCTTCCTAGTCTTAATCTAGAGAAAGCTTGGTCCAGGCAGTCAAAAGATCCAAATGAAGGGGGGAGGGGAGGAGTAGAGAGCAAGTATTAAATCACAAAATGCACATTCCTCCAGGTTCCCCCCACTCTCCCAAGTCAGGATCTATAAATTTTCTCGCAAGCACATATTATAGCGTAGGGAACACATCCTTTAATAGTGAACATTTTAACTAAATTCTTTCAAGTTCAAGCCTTTTAAAATGTAATTTTAAGTACTAAGTGAGTTTCATTAGAAAGGCTGTCTTTTCCCTGATTAAGGCAATCAGAAAGGAAAATCGTGATCAGAAATGAACTTCCTAAGCAATACCCATCTTGTGGATGAGGCAAAGATCTCTGGACTGCTACACAGCTTCCTCCTGGGTATCAATGAAAATCTGGGTCCAAAAAACCCCCCAACATTTCTTAGCATCGTGTTGAGTAGGGTTCATGTAGGAACTGAACACTCTGCTCTGGGAAGGAACATGGATACCTGATCTATAAGAACACAAATACATAAAATGATTCATTTGAACCCCTTATTTGTATTGTTGGATAAGTTCACTGGGCAAAGGAATTACTGTTGGATGTTCCATGTCACAAACTCCCTAAAACTCGGAAGATGCTGACTCCATTCGCCGAGTACTAACTAACACATTTAGCACAGTGGTGAGGCGACAGGCGCCCGCTGAAGCACACGCCCTTCCCTCTGACTTCTAGGCCCTGGCAGCATGGAGTGTCACCGCCGTGAGAAAGACCTCCCACTCCGCCTGCAGAATCTATCAAGAAATTTAATCACAAACCTCGGAAGTGACACTTTGTTCCTTCTCCATGTGACACAGAGCCATTTCACACCTGCTAGCAAAATAGTATGCCTGCAAATAACATTTTTCAAGGGAAAATTAGAAATCGATTCCAAAGCAACTGTAAATAACACCCATCCACGACCATGACTCTACCACCAACTGATAGGCAGGTCTCAGGCACACAAAGATAATAACAAAAATCAAGTTCAAAAGAAAAGGAGAAAGCAAAATAATGCAGTCTCTATTGACACTATTCTTATAATTAATCCCACTGGAAAGATTGATTTTTAATTAATATTTCCAAAAATTGTTTTAAGATAGAGGAAAAATAAAATAAGAATCACTTTATCAAAGACACCTGGAAACATTCATTTATTCACATAGACATGCATTCATTCATTTTAAGTTCTAGGAAAACAGGTCTCTGTCTGTTTTGTTCACCGCTGTATCCACAGCTCCCAGTGACTGGTACAGGGTAGGAGCTCCATAAATATTTGTTGAGTAAATACACTCATCAAACATGTATTGAAAGTGTCTACCATGTACCAGGCCATGTGATAGGGACCAGAGACATCCCAACTTTCTCACAGTCCATCAGGAACATGCCTCTCAGCACCAAATTCATGTATCTGCAATTTTCCTTCATCTAATAGACTCTTCAAACTTGACGTGACCAAAGCAGAACTATAGCATATACAAGAGAATCAGGGAAGACTGCTCAGCAGAAGTTGTTTGTAAACTGAGACCTAACAACAGCAGAATTAGCCAGAGGAGAATGAGAGTGCCCCAGGGCCAGGTTGGACGAACCATGGAGAATAGATTAAGCAGGTTTAATCATTTTAAATATCTCTCTCAAGGTAGCTTTCCATCACTGTGTTCAGACTTAACAGGTAACCCACCATTTTGAATTATGCCAACTTGATTTGTCTGAAAATTTGATACACTGGCCATCGTCCAACAGTCACTTACTGGATTTTGCTAGTGGTTTCCTAGGTCCCAGATAATATCACAGTTCTTAGAACGAGGTCTGCTACTAGGATAACATTTAGTGTCAGTTTGTGAGGCTTACCGATGGACATGGGAAAGAGTAAACTTTGCCACATCCTGGTCATTCACTTGGGTATAGAAATACAGTATGACACATGACAGCATGTCAGACCACATGGGGTTCTGTGGCAGCACCCACACACTCACTGTGTGTCACTTAACACTAAGAGAAGCATCAGAAATGACCTCGATTTAAGAGCAGTCTTTGCTTGTCTCCATCTAATACAGAATTAGAAAAGGACAAAAATAAGGAAAAGCTCCTTTTTTCTACCTTGCCTTCAATTTTCCTGTTTAAAAATTGTTAGGGATTAGGACAATGTAAAAGCAATCTTTCACACTTTAAGTTCTCAGCCATTTACTCCATAGTAATAGCTAAAGAAGGGGAGGGGTTGGGAAGAATTTAACCAAGAGAAAAAAATAATAATAATCACCCTGTAAGCTACTAGAGAAAACTTTAAAGAGACTCACTCAAATTACCGTTATTAGAATATTTAAGGCAGCCAGGACTTTCCTTCTAAATCCTTATACCCAACTAATGAAACTTGAAGGGATGGAATCAATTGCTTGGACTTCCATTGCAAAGGATGAAAAATAAGCATGTAAAACATTAATTACTATTATATATAGATATATCCAGTTACTAAAGTTTTTATGAACTTTGCATAGAATAGGTCATCAAACATTCATTAAAGGAGTTAGCTAACGAAGAAAAATCAATGCATGAGAGGGAGAGAGTATTGAACACCAAATAAAATTTAACTCAAAATCAGTGTCCAAATAACTGATGGTTGGGAAATGACTCACATAAAATGAACTATCCTCTCAATGAAATTATCAAGGAGGTAAGTGACTAGAAACCAGGCTGTAACACAATATCCCTCCTCCTTCCTTATCCTCACATCGTTTCTCTTCCGTTTTCTCTCCTCTTCATGCTTCCCTAATCCCTGGCCCCCCAACTTTTTATGAAAGTTCCCAGAGAGGTAAAGGCCCTTCGTTCCCCTTATACCAACAACGTGTACCCCTTAACTCGGTTGAGTCTGTTCACTCATTCGTTCATGCCTTAGTTTACTAGACATCAAGTTACTGCACTGCAGGGGGTAGCAGACACTTAGTCTAGGGCCACAAGCAATCAGCAAGACCGCTTGGTCCCACTCTCAGGCTTCTTGGAGTCTTTGGGGGACAGAGATGAGTAAACAATGCAGCCAATTACAATACTGAAATATATTTATATAAATATTTGGGGCCCTGGGATCACGTGGCCTGATATTAGAATTTACAATCCAGCTGAAGAGAATAGGCACTGGAAATTTCAAGGAGGTTAGTGTCAGTTAACAGTTCATAGTAACAGTGCAGGAGAACCACTTAATGTAAATGGTTAGGGGATTACTGCTGAGAGAAAGTAAGATCTAAGGTAGAGTCTGAAGATGAGAAAGCTTAGCTAGATGGAAAGATCTGGGCGTGGTTCAGAAGTCTAGGTAGCCAAAGTGTGAAGGTCCTGAGCTGCTGGAGTAAAGCTCTGAGGACATCTTTCTGAATAGAACCTTTGCTTTACATAAAACAGGCAAACTCGTCCCTTTTCTAAGCACAATCGCATTGTGCTTTTCTGCCTCCTCCCCCACCCCGGAAATCACAGGGGAATATCCTTCCCATCATGCCCCGCCGTACCCTCCCTTCAAGGCATGACTTGGCAACTCGTCATGTCTTGCCTTACAAATATTACATGTATAGAGTTCGTTTCATTTTTCAAACAGTTGTCACCTATGTGCCTTGTCAATGCTTGTAATATCTGTTCTGTGTCCAATGCCCCTTGTCCTCAACTAGATTGTGAGCTGTCCCTTAAGGACAGCATCCGACTATCTGTGTCTTTCTTCCCAGCACAGAACTCTGCCAGATCAGACACTTGCTGTGTATTAACTGTTCAGTAACATGGTTTAAGGAAGCCAAAAGGAACAAAATTATCCCAGGCATTAAGCTTCTTGACTATCCTCAAGGGAGGGTTGAAAAAGACCACATTTTCTTTGTGTCACTTCCAATAGATCTGTGTCAGGCTCAAATTACTTAGGTGGCCTCTGCTCTATAGACACAATAAATTTGGGCTTTGGGCTTCAAATAGTTGGGTCAGCACCACACCTACTCCATCTTCACTTCAAGAATCATTCAAATATTGAATACTTTGGAGCACATATTGATCCTCTTGGCTGAGAAGCTGCTATCACCTGCATCTCCAGTTCCTGTGCAGTTTCCCCAGAGGAGAGAGACGCCATCCCTTCAATCACTGCGTGACAATAGAGACACACTTGGGGTGCATGGTGGTAAATTTCCCCAAAAAATGATGACCAGAAACCAGAAGCAAAATTTCTTCTTATTATAATGAAAGGATACTTGTAGCTGACTCCCTTCAATAAAATTTTTGAGACAAAAAAAAAAAAAAAAATCAAGTTTGAGCTTGGAGAGCCACATCGGAGAACTTTGTGCATTTGTTCAGGTCACTGACTGACCAAGTTCAAAACAGGTTCCAGTTCCCAGAGTGGAGAAAACCACATTCCAAAGCTCACGGGTGCCCTTTCAATACATGGAAAAGTGCCACTAAAAGTAAAAATAATGCTCTCATACCAGTTTTGATTAAGTGACAAACCTTAAATGCATTTCTACCTTCAGGGACTACCTAGCAGGATCAGAGTGCTACAGGTAGTAATTAGCATCGCCTGAGAAAACAAGCTGTATATTTTCCACACAGGACTTCAGGTGGACTTAGAGGGGAAGCACAGGCTGCCCTGTACTCCTCACTATTATTACTAACCTGTTTCTGGGAGGAGTTGTTTCCCTTAATTATTATTAACTCAAGAAACACTTATTAAGTACCTATTATGTTGCAAGCACTGAGCTGGGGCAGAGGTGATTCAACTCACCTTGCCACATAGGAACTAAAAATTGAGTGGTGGGGAAAAACATGTAAAAGAGATCATTTTGCCAAACAGTGATAAGTGCTATTAAAAAAAAATGTAGGGAGAGAGCACAGTGGGTTCAAAAGAAGAATATTAATCATTCTGGCAAATGTCGCACTGCTAAAAGGGACAGCAGCAGTGCTAACAGCAACATAAGGGGGTTACTGCAACCCTTCTGCAACTGTTTTCTTCAAAATCACATTATAAAACCATTTATTTTTCTATCAAGAATTTTACTTGGTGATTGATTTATCAAGTAGTCATAAGGCGCAGAGTGATTTTTAAAAAGTAGTATAAATCTCACTGCCTCCAGGTAACCCACCTACCTACCCTCAAGATGTAGCTCAACCCCAGTCTGAGTTTAGAAGTTCAAGCTCACCCAGAATAACCCAGAGAGACTCATGTGACTCCTGATTGTTTTTGATCATTAAAGCAAGAGAAGAACAAGTCAATTCCAAAAACCATCTAGGACACAGAGGAGTTCTCTGTGCTCGCAAAGCCATCAAAGTCTCACCGACCTTTCTGGGCGCTAGTTACCTAAGTGGTCTCCCATCCTCTCATCGGTCATACAGCTGACATCCCGCAAATACTCTCGACCTCACTAATCACGCAACTTTTATGGTAGTGTCTTGCATGTAAGAGCTCACTTAGCTTTGTAAATGAATGAGTTTTTCCACTTCTGTTCGTTTGATCAAGTTGTTCCCTCTGTGTTTAATGCTGTTTCCACACCTTCTCCCTGTTTCTTCATCTCCCACCACAAAACCTCTGCCCACTCCTCGTACCATGTCCCTCTGTTAAGATAATATTTGTAAAGGGAGATGGTACAGAGGCTTCTCAAGTTAGACATTTCTGACTCGAACCCTACTATCACCTTATTTAGTCACTTCAGGTCTATGGCCTCCAGTGTCTCCTTCTGTCAAATGAGAGCACTGGCCTCTAATATGTATGTAGTCAGGGGTCCCCAAACTACGGCCCGCGGGCCGCATGCAGCCCCCTGAGGCCATTTATCTGGCCCCTGCCGCACTTCTGGAAGGGGCACCTCTTTCATTGGTGGTCAGTGAGAGGAGCATAGTTCCCACTGAAATACTGGTCAGTTTGTTGATTTAAATTTACTTGTTCTTTATTTTAAATATTGTATTTGTTCCCATTTTGTTTTTTTTACTTTAAAATAAGATATGTGCAGTGTGCATAGGGATTTGTTCATAGTTTTCTTTTATAGTCCGGCCCTCCAACGGTCTGAGGGACAGTGAACTGGCCCCCTGTGTAAAAAGTTTGGGGACCCCTGTATGTAGTGTTACTACTGCGAGGGAAAACGGAGCTAGGCAGAAAGTTCTTGGTAGGCTTTGATGGCAGGTACCCAATCAATGTGCAATAAACGCAAGTTTTCCTTTCTTAATCCCCAATTTATATCCCAGCTACTCTGAGAAGCCCCTCCACTCAGCACTAAGCTCCATATTCCCTCTGTGAGAAGAAAATCTGTACTTGAAAAAACTTTAGAAGTTAGGGAGAAACAGGATTAGGGAATTGAAGGGCATAATTAAACCCAATTTGTTTTAAATTCAGTAAAATTAAACCAGACCCAACTTAAAAACAGTACCAATGGCATGTAGATCTTCTAAATGAGCAATTATGACTACTGTATTATTTTCCATTTATTGCTTTCTGCTCATTAAAAAACTTCTAAAGCGTTTCCTGCCCTGTACTCTATAAAGCTGCATTTAAATTCATTTGGATTTGATGCAGATAATCCACATACTGCTGGAAGGTAGGTTTCCTCGGCACCCAAGTGCTCGATGCCTCTCTGATTTCATGGCTCAGGGCTGTTGATTCCCTCATCTGAAGTTCAAATCTAGTCTCTGAAACACGGTGCTTGAGAGGGAGAAAGCTTTAAATAAGCTCCAATCAACCACTGTGAACGGCCAAGCAGGCATTCTATAATTTCACTTCCTAGTACTCGGGCCCACATGGCTTTCCTGTGTCAGAGACTGCTGCACCCCAACCACCCAAGGCTCTGCAATTCCACAGTCTGAAAACTGACCTATTTTCAGCCTCATCTATTTGCTTCATCTGGCTTCTTGAACCCCAGTCTTGTTCTGTTCTCCTCTTACCTCTCTTTTCTAACACCCTTTTCTGTGCCAGCACAGGAATCAAACAATAAACAAATAAGCACTTATTGCACATAATAACGAGTGTATGATGAAAAGCGGACAGGATGACATGAGAGAGGGAGGGAAGGGAGTACAGGTGAAACTAGCTTAGATTGGGGTATCAAGAAAGGCCTTCCTGGGCTGTGGAGAAAAAGGAACCCTCATCCACTGCTGGTGAGAATGCAAATTAGTACCACCATTATGGAAGAAAGTATGGTGGTTCCTCAAAAAATTATGAATAGAATTACCATATGACCCAGCAATCCCTCTACTGGGTATCTACCCCAAAAACTCAAAAACATTGATACATAGACACATGCACCCCAGTGTTCATCACAGCATTATTTATAGTGGCCAAGACATGGAAACAACGAAAGTGTCCCTTGATAGAGAATTGGATAAAGAAGATGTGGTACATATATACAGTGGAATACTACTCAGCCATAAGAAATGATGACATAGTGCCATTTACAACAACATGGATGGACCTTGAGAACATTATACTGAGTGAAATAAGTAAATCAGAAAAAGAACTGTATGATTTCATACATACGTGGGGTATAAAACTGAGACTCATGGAGATAGATAAAAGTAAACATGATTACCAGGGGGAAGGGGATTTGGAGAAGGGGAGTAAAGGAGGGGTGGGGGAAAGGGTATAAAGAGGGACAAATAAACGGTGATGGAAAATGATTTGACTTTGGGTGACGGGCACACAGCATAATCAACAATTCAAATGCTATGGAAATGTTTACCTGAAACCTATGTACTCTAATTGATCAATGTCACCCTGTTAAAGTTAATTTTATAAAATAAAAAAAAAAGAAAGAAAGAAAGAAAAGGAAGAAAAAGAAAGGCCTCTCTGTTGACATGACATTTAGCTAAGACCTGACTATCAAGAAGCAATCATGCACCTTCCGGGCAGAGGAAATAGTGAGTGCCAACTCTTCAGGTGGGAATATGATCCAGGTCCTCCTGCCCTTGGAGAATTCATCACTGTGTATGCTTCTTCATGGTTTTATGAACTTTATACATAAGTCTTGACAACCTTGATCATTGTAGACCAAAGAACATAAATCCCATCTATAAGACGATTTTCCATCCCTCTTATCACTGCAGTTGCCAAATTCCCAGGACTGTTGTGTCTTGGCTCTCTCTGGAGCACTCCTACTTGGGCTGGCTGCAGTAACAAGCCAGACTTGTTGATGATTAACACCCACAGACTGGAAAACAGATTTTGAAACTTGGTCAGCCATAAAATTCTTACTAAATAAAGCTGCAGGAGATTTAGCCCAGTTCTTAGGGAAGTGGGCCATTCATTCCTGCATAACCTCCACCTCACTCAGTCCCTCACCCCATCTTACACTGGCCCCAGAGCCTATGGTGAATAACAACAACCTTTCTCAATCTGTGTGGGTGGCCAGACCTTAAAAACTGAGCATTGTCTTTCCCATCACTCTATGCTGAAATACTGCTAAGACCCTCAAGTTCGTGGGTAATATCAGATAAGTCATTTAGTAAAAGTTCTAAGACTTAACTTGATAAAGAGATAATTTACAAAAAAGATGAACTTTAATAGACATTCCTGATGAGCCTATCTCCTAGACTTACAAAGCATCATAAAATTAAAAATAGACCATATTCCACATTAGTGATAATTACATGCTATCAATGGGAAGGCATATACTTTCTCTGCATTCAACCATCCATTACTCACACAGATAAATTCATCAAGCCCAACTGCGCTGTTGCCCTAGACTATTTTCCCCTAACCCAGTTTAAGTCTCCACATTCCCACGGCCTTGGGGAGCTGCCTCATTGGTGTCACTTTTGCTAACATTAGGGTGTGGTATTCTTTCTCATTCATGTCTTCACTCATTGGTCCACACATCTCTGAGAATGGTAAGATATCTTCTACTTCTATGTTTGTAGAAGCTGTCACAATCTCTTAATAAAAAAATTTTCAAAATATTCTGAAAGTTTATGCTTTCCTAAATTGATTCAATTGTCTCTTTTTGTCCTGTGGCTTAGGTTAGTTTTCAATCAAAGGAATGAAAAGAACCAAAACCAGTAACGATGTGAGTTCTAGAGCTCGTAGGGAAAGGGGAGATGACAAGAATAACTCAAGTATTCTGTTATCACTGTCTGAAAGAAGAGTCGTATATTTTGGATTATTAAAGCCATCCTCACCCAGGAGGTAGGCTATGCCTTTGAGAGCACGTGTTAACCTCACCCCCTCATTCCACACTGGCTAAATGCTTCACCTATCTTTGCAAATGAGCGGACAAGCAAGTGCTCTTCTGTAACAAATTAGGAGCCCAAATCATGAAATGCTGAAATTGCCCATCTGCAAATTAGCAATAGCTCTTTTTATATCAGGTTTTGATTGAAAGGGGAAAAATTACATTCTAATTCACTTTCTAGGGACAGCTGTAATCAATGACAAGACTGAAGTTATTAAACATCTTCATTTAAAAATCGGTTCAACAATAAATAAATAAATAAATAATCACTTCAACAGCAGCAAAAAGGCATCAATGGACTTTTACTTGTCATGGTTCTGGGAAAGGGCCTATCTCTAAATGGACTGCCATTAACTTTTATAACATATATGATTAGACAAACAAACAAATAATAAAAAGAAAGAAAGATGATCACCTTGATAAAGAATGTTTTATAGCCTCCTTGTTTCTTTCATACCAGTACATAGAAAGAGATGTCATTATGTAACGGTCAGTCTCTATGTTCCGGCTCTTGTATGTATTTTTGTCAAATCCCACAGCCTGTGCGATGGCATCAGAATGCTTTACCTTTTCCCTCTGTTGCATCTTCTTTTGTTAAGCACCCTAATCCACCATAAGAATTTCATTTAGCTTCTTTCTGGGTTCTCTTGCTCTCCTCTTTTGTAAATAGGTAAATAAGCTATTGAAAAAAGCCCTCATCAGTCATTTATTCATTAACTATCATTCAGGATATTTACTGGCAACTCCTATGGGCCAAACAGGATTCTAGGCAGCAGAAGAAAAGAGACTAAAATCCCTGCCTCCGTGGACTTCACATCCCAGTAGAAGAAGAAGGACAATAAAATAAGTGGGGACTAAACCATGAGATGATCAGAGTGACGGAGAAAAACAAATCAGGGATAGGGACGAGGGTGTTCCTGGGGAGGCGTAGCAGTGACGAAGGGAGTGAAAGGTCTCACTGAGAGAGTGACATTTGAATAAAAGCCCAACAAGTGTGCAGGGAGGAGAACAACTGTAGAAAGAGCATCCAGACAGAGGGAACAGGTTGGCATGAGCAAGAGCAAAGAGGCCAGAGCAGCTGGAGTGGAGGGGATGAGTAGGATGAGTGGAGCCAGTAATGGAAGGGACAGAGGGGCAGGGCAGGTCATGAAGGGCCTTGAAGGCCATTGTTAGGATTCTGATTTGACTCTGAGACAGATTGAAAGTCATGGGGGTTTTGAGCTGAGGAGAACCGTGAAGTGACACATAGATTTTAAAAGCTCCCTCAGCTGTTGTGCTAAGCACAGACCACTGAGGATCAAAGGGAGGGACAGGAAGGCTCTCTAGGAAGCTACTGCAGTGGTCCAGGCGAGAGAGAATGGAGGCTCCGTCAGGGGGTTGCAGCATCCATGGTGGAAAGACCTGCTAACGATGGCTGCCCACCCAACAGTTCTGGCCAAGATGCCAGATGCAGACAGTCATGTTTTCTTGGAAAAGCCATTTAAAAAATATATTTCTTGTCTTTAATAAAAATATCGGCAAGTTTTGAAAGCCAACAAGTCAACACTTACATGTGGAAGACTGCTATGAAAGGCTTTGCTAGTGGACCTAGAAACACAACGATACCTCTGATTTTAAGGGCTGAGGTTTATTCACTGAAGTTTCTTGTTAGATGACAATGAAATAGAAATTCTTCCTTGTCTCTATCCTGGCTAGGGAGAATGCTTTCTTAATATAATCAGCTCATTTCCTTGCTTTATTATATCCTATATAATAAACAAAATTAACTGCATTTTGGATGTGAAGATTGGCATTATTCCAGTATCCTACGTCTTGTTTAATAATTCACATTAAACAGCTGTTTGGATAGAGATGTACATGATACATGAGATTGGCCTGAATTTATACTGAATCCTAGGATATGCTCTGGAAATGTGATTATTTCTTAAAAGCCTTATGTGTGTTTCTTTTTGTTGTTGTTGTTATCACACATATTTATCCAAAGAGCAGATTATAGATGAACTCTGGTTAATGAATTACGGCTAATCAAGTTGTTCTGTTCCTGTGATCCCAGCCTTTCAGGGCTTGGGGCACATCATTTGCTGACTCTACAGCTGTTTCTGATACAACAACAAATAATTACTGAAATTAATCATCTTGTGTCCGAAGTAAACATATTACTAACCTCAACCACGTTATTCAAGATACAGATCATAACACGCCCTCCTGTGATAAGCCTACACTCTCTTAGCCTTCCCTGCTGTTCTCTCTGCAGTGACATTTTTCTGGACTGACAGAACTATTAACCGAATTTTCAAACCAAGGGTTATTTACATCCTCCAGTACATTTCAGTGAAATTGATTTGAGATGTTCTCCTTTTTTACCAGCTTCTCAATAAATCTTGCTGGCAGTTTAAATAGCAAGATCAAGCCAGGCTGGCTTGTAGTAAAAATTGCCACTGCTAAATGTTCTGCCCAGAGCTTGAACGGCAAAAGAAAGTGTGGGGGGGGGGGTAAGGGGGAATGAGAACTTTTCAGTAAATATGAATAAAACAAAAGTCAAAATGTATGAAAACTTCACTGTTGTGTGGATAAGAACAAAATTCCTCCCTCCCCCCTAAACTGTTGAAAATATACTCCATCAGTGTGCCAAGGCTGGCGTAAGAATACGTCAGGGTCCGGGAAATATCGGGAACGCTTTGTGAAGCATGTGGCTGTCTAACCACCATGCTGCACACCGGAAACTAATACAAAATGACATCGAATGTAAACGATAATTGAAAAAGAAAAGAAAAAGAGTGTAAAGTTACAGATAAAAGTATAGAGTCTCTCCCAGGGCTTTGGAAGAGTCCCATGCCAGCCAGCGAGAGGCCTAAAGCATAAGAGGAAAGGGAAAAGCTGCCTCGATGTAAAAACTGTTCTGTAGCGAAAATTCACTCCCTTTCTAACTTGCGCCCCCTACTCCTGCTCCCCCACTTCAGCCCCGGAATGTCTATATCGTGTCTGAGTGGGCTTCCCGGCCACTGCCTTTCTTTGTCCTCCAGTCAGCGCCGCTTCACAGACAGACGGAGGGCAACAGGGTGGGCAGCTCAGGAGCCACAAGTCAGGGACTGAGCTCAAGAAGCTCCCAGCCCCCAGAGAGTACTGCCACCTTGTTTAGAAAGAAGCATGTCTTGGTTACTCTGTTTCTGAGATAAAGAGAGCTCACTGAGCGAATCAGAAACCAGGATCCAGGATTTAGCAGAAGACAGCGATCCACCCCTCTCATGCCATTGAAGAATGTGGAAGTTTTTGAAAATGGGGTATGCAATTTACACAAAGAGCCCAAAGCCTTCTAAAGGAAAGAGACCAAGATTACTGCGTATTTTCCCAGATATCTGAAGTTACAAAAGCCGATGTGATGGAGTGAGTTTTCTTTGTCCAAGGCTAAATGCCAAAACAGGCAACGAGACCCTTGAGGGAAAAAGGCACTGCAACAGTTGAATGACACTCTACCAGATGGCTGGCCCTGGCCCTAAGACACTGGTCAGAGGGGACACTGGTTCTGGATCCACAAGGTGATCATACCATCTAGATTCCTCAGAGACAGCACAGAGTAGCTGTGAATAAGTGGGCAGACTGAGAGACCAATGTCCCTGTAGAGCTATAACTCTGGGGACACAGATCTTTGGTACAGAGTGTTTGTAACTAAACACAAAACTGATGACAGAGGAACATCTTTGCACACTGTCTTTCCCTTCTCCCTCGCCTCCCTGCTACACACCTCACCCAGTTCCACAGCACCTCCCGGAGCACCCAGCAACGCTTGACTCCAGCTCAGCCCGCAATAGGCAGTGGCAGTGGTTTCGGTGGCTGTGGCATGCCTGCGATTCTGGTGCACTCCCAGCTTCTGGGAATCCTTGTCAAGTCCTGTGTTAGGGAAGCTTTTAGCGTAGTGGCAAATGTATGAATTCAGGGCTGAGAGGAGCCGAGGTGTGAAGCCTAACTCCATCATATGATCTTATGCAACTGGGCTTATCTCTGTAGACTTCAGTTCCCTCCTTCAGCTGAAGTCACTGTGAGCAACCACTGAGTGAATTTGTTTAAAATACACAGCACAGCATCTAGCATATCACACACTCAGTAAAAACTGGTTCTCCCAAGGATTTCCCTGGTAATGTTTAGCCAATGGGAAGTTTTGATATGGAGTATATAATTAAATTGTGGTCAAAACAAGCCCTCTTATTATCACAACACTTGTATATCACTAGTGTAATCCCACTGGAAGATATGGTCACACACAGGTAAGGATATAAGGCAGATTAAAAGGCTATATTTATCTCAAGCTGGCCTTAAGTTTGAACATTATATAATCATTAAAAATGAGATAAGAAAACTAGGCATCAGCTTGAATTGGATGAGACAACCCCCCCTCCATGTAGATATGCCAATGATGTGGGTAAAGAACAAAATGCATATGGAATTCAATGACTAGAACATGAAGTAACTTGCTTTGCAGTAAGCAGCCAAGAAAATAAGCAAACTGTCTTCAAGAAACCTTCCTGGCCCTGGCTGATTAGCTCAGTTGGTTGCACTGTCGTCCCAGAACACCAAGGTTACGGGTTTGATCCCTGGTCAGGGCACATACAAGATGTGACCAATGAATGCACAGCTAAGTAGAACAACAAAGCAATGCTCTCCCTCCACCTCTCTCTCCCATTATCTCCCTTTCTTTCTCTGTCTCTCTAAAATCAATCCATTAAAACAAAACAAAAAAAAAAACACAAAAAACACTTTCCTGGCAAACCCTACCTCAAGGGGATTACTCACTGTGAATTCTCTCCCTTAAATATGAAGGTTGAGTTTTGAGCTGCCTCACCCAACACGTATCTATCTCCACATATCATTTTATGTTTCAGGTTTTATCTCCCCAAATTTCTTATCAATTCTATCTGGAAAGAAATCATAGTTTCTGTTTCTTTTGTATGCTTCCCTTGGGTAGGACCACAAGAAATAAAAAGGAAAAAGAAAGGAAGGAAAGAAGGAACAAAGGAAGGAAGGAAAGAGAGAAGGAAGGAGAAAGTAGAGAGGAAGCCCTGTTTCAAAAGGAAGACTGAACTTGGCGGTGAAGTTTCCCATGGTGACAAATCCCCATGCAAACTGGCCATCTGCAAACTGTTTGCTCTTGGCTGTTTTATTGAACTTGATGCATCCATCTTCCTGTAATAAATGCTTGTTTGAGAACTCAGCATAAGGGACCATCTGCCATTTTTTACCTGAATCATCAACAATAAGCAAAGTGTTCATTTATAGCTTGTAGTGGTCATTAGTGACTAAGTAAATGTGGAAAGCAAAGGCAATACTTTCCAGAACAGCTGTTACAGATGGGAACAAGGCAGCAGAAATAACTGCACATCTGGTTCTATAAAAAGCTTTGTCTTTGAATCTAAGTCTGGGCGTTTTTCTCTGATGACTGTACAGAAAACAAGGAATGGTAACACTAGCAAAGGAATCTGAAAATGAGCAGTACTCAAGTCCCCTTAAGCCCCACATCACCAGGAAAGAGGAAGGGATCACTACACCTGCCCAAACATGCTACCGTCCAGAAGTGACCCCTCTCACCCTTCTGAATTCTCTGAGCACTTGTGAGGCACTTATTATGCACGTCATTGGAGTATCATCGTTTAGATTTGTGTCTTTTTCTTTCCACCACGTGTAGATTCTTTAAGGCAATGACTTTGCCACATTCAACTTTAAATCTCACAAAAGGCCAAACTTAGCACTTTTTGCTGCATTAACAATGAAGAAACATTTGTTCTATAAATTGGTAAAATTCTCATTGTCTTACAATCTGAAATAAATTCTTTTATCTATTTCTTCATTTGGGCTTTAGCAGCCAAATCCAATAACCATTTATGGACTTTGTTAAACAAACACGAGGTGGCATGATCTAATAGCAGATACATGAGTAGGAGGTCAGGAGATAGAGTCTTATCCTGGTGCTCTTCCAAATATAAAAGCAGACTTTGGTAAGTCACATAACTTTTCTCAGTTATTTCATCTATATGTTGAGGGAGGAAATGATCTATCAGGTAAAGAAATAAGGGAAAGGAAGAGAGGAGACATTTACTGAATGCCTGTCATATGCCAGACACTGGGTTAAGTATATAAGTCTCATAAAAACTCTGCAGGAGTTTCCCAACTCTACAGATGTGGAAACTGAGACTCAAGGTAAATAACAGGCAACAGTCACTCAGATAAGTAATTGGCAAAGTGAAAACACACACTCAGAGAATCTAACTCCAAAGCAGCTCAGGTCAAACCATGTGACACCGAGTGAGAGCCACTGAGCTGGCAACATGATGGTTGCCAAGGACACAGAGGTGAACTAAACACAAAGCTGTGTCTACGAGTGAATGAAAACACATAAACAAATAATTGCACCAGAGTATGTATAAAGGATTTTTTCTACCCCACCCTGCTGCTTTGAATGAGGCTATGAAAAATAAGCCAAGTAAAAGTCAAAAGGTCTAGTCTAAGTGCCTGTGCCTAATACTGCAGTATTTGCCCTAGGAAATAGACATTAAGTAAAGAAGTAGTGGCCCCAGTCCTTAAGAAGTTTACTCACTTACCTAGTAAGTTCACTTCACTTATCAAAAGTTCACTCACATAGAACAATATATTCTATTAAACAAATAGATAAATCTAGTGTTGCTAATTTGGCTTTTGAGATGGCTTGACAACTGTTGCAGTTAAGACCATTGTCTTGGCAATCCAATGAACATAGTGCTGTCACACATAACTTTTCAAATGTTATTTTATCTATTAACAATTAATAAATAACCTGCAGGTTTCAGTAGGTTTATAATGGGAAGTATTCTACTATCCATAGTGTGGTTTTGACTGTGTATTCCTCTGTCACTAAAGGGTACTTTCTCATTAAGCGATATTTTAAAAGTTTAAAAATAGTGCTTGTCACTTGAAACAGTAACATTAATTTTTATTCATAAAAATTTCCTTCTCCTCATGTACACAAGAATTGTGACTACTGTCCATGAAATCAAAGCATAAAAATATATGGTCTACCGGAAAGTTCTGTCCATTTCTATCACAACAAGTTTCAACATGTAGCACATGTTTATTTGGCGCATGTGTGCCTCTCTATTTTTATCACTTAATGTATACATACTGATGTAGCAAATTAACCAAAACAAAGTTGATTCACGTTAGTCTTATGTGTGAAGCGATAGTGTACCCATGGCTACTGATAAAGTTCATTTATGCCACTGTAATTTTTACGAATTTCAACAAGGAAAAAACGCTACAGAAGCATGTCTGTCGCATCCACCATATTCCCCGGACTTAGCACCCTCTGACTATCACTTGTTTTTGTTCTTACAAAATTTTTTGAAGGGCAAAAAATTCAAAAATGAAGAAGATACCAAACAAGCACTGGTTCAATTTTTTGCATCAAAAGATAAAACATTTTTCAAAAATGGGATATACAAATTGCCCTCATGCTAGCAAGAAATTATTAATAATAATGGCAATTATATTATTTAATAAAGTTTATTGACAGTAAAAAAAATTTGTATTTTGTTTTATTCCAAAAACGGACAGAACTTTCCTGTAGATCTTATATATAAACTTCAAGAGAAAGTTAAGGTGAAAATCATGGATCACTAAGGACCTAATAATTATAAAGTAAATGAGCTGTGGAAGGATGTTTTTCATCTTTGTTCCTTGGTATCCCTCAGTTTGTAATATTGTGGGTCTTTTACAAGCAGAATTTTCTTGAATTTCTCACTTTATTGTTGAAATAGTTTTAAAGCATGTACCTATAACTCATAGGATTAAATTCAGTAATTCATTGTTATTATATATTCATTGTCATGAAGGAAATATGCAATTTGAGAAGGTTTCTCCCTATGTCATATCACAAAGAGTTGCATTTTTTATCCTCCCCTATAAAATAAGAGCTACTTATTTAGCTACTTACTATTGTTTCTTTGTTCAAATAGTATTTGGAGAAGAAAACCTCAAAACACACATAGGTGGATACATACATATCACCACTTTTTAAAAGATTGATTAGAACATATATAACTCTCTCTTCTGAACAGACATGATTTCTACTCCTAGAACAGTGAGCTCATATTTAATCTCTAACAATTGTCCTATTAAACATATTCTCCATAGGATTGTCTTAAAATCTCTTCAAATATCAATGAACCCTTAAATGAAGAACTTACTATGTGATCAGTATCCTCATATTTTGGTGATTATTCAGGAAAGTTCGGTGATTATTCATCTTTGCTTATGGAAGGAACCACAAAAGAATGAACTAGGATGTTTAGGGACTCGGGTACGAAACATCAAATGTTAGCAGATGTGTAGGGTCTGAGGCTCTCCACCTTCCCCAATAGAGCATTTGCACTTGGGGCTCAAACATTAGGTACTGTCTCTCCTCCCGCTCGTCCATTTTGCTCTAAATCATTTAGGAATGGAAATCACATGGAAGCAAAAAGACCAGGACCCAGATTCCCTCAATTATGAGTCCTAGAGTTGACCCCCACATGTGCCAGGACATCAAAGTGAATACAGGACAACAGACGTTCTAAGTGGAAGTTCACCACGTGGTGGAGGGCTCCCCTGTCAGTGCCCACACTGGCATGTGCACAGTATGCCATGGAGGCCAGAACTTGTCAAAAGTTGCCCTGTATACAAGTGTATAAAGTAAAAGAGCCGTTCTATTAAAGTGTCCATCTGGGACCCCAATACCACCAATGGGGGTTCTTATGACTGAGTGTAATGCTGAGAGGAAATAGGACATTTTTCTCACCACAGACACCTGGACAAAGTCTTCACGGGGTCAGAGGGAACCTGGAAGCAATGACATCTCGAGACCAGGGCTAGTTCACCAGGAAACATTGGCTGACTTCCAGTCCCAACCCCACCGGCAAGGTGGTAGCAAAGAAGCATGAAAAAGCTTTAATTCATGGCTGCAATGTGCTTCAAAGGGAACCTTATACATACTTAGCACAAGTAATCTCCAAAAAACACGAGACACTCGAATACAGTAGATTGAGGCCATTATAATTTGTATCATGAACAGCAGCTAAGAGTCCTTGAGCCCCTGTGATAAAGCAAGTGTTCTGCAGATATCATTTAATCCTCACACCAAGCCACAACCTGACAGATGAGGAAAATTAGGCTTAGAGCCATTAAAGGGTGGACTCCCAGATCACACAGCTAGCGAGAAGCAAAAACCGTGCTTTCACCTTGTGCTGTCTAATACAGTAACCACTCATGACACTGAATGTTCACATTTCAATTAAAATTAAATGAAATTAAAATCAGTTTCTCAGTGGCATTGGTCACATTACAAGTGTTCAATAGCCACATAGGAGTAATGACTACTGTATCAGACAGGGCTGATAACAAAACACTTCTATCACTGCAGAAAGGTCTATTTGCCGGTGCTATTTTAACCATTACAAGTGTCTCAGGAATATTTTTTTAAAATGATTAAGCACACACACACACACACACTCCCCTCACTGTCTCGCAATGGTTCTAGTGAGGGGAGCATCATCTGATCCATGGGTGACAGGAAAGAAACAGAACAAGGGTCAACAGTATCAGCCCTGGGGTTGTGGGGGGAGGGGTCACGGACAAACTTGGAACAGTGGAAGACCCCACAAAGCACTGAAGAGAATTCTGTGTGGGTAACTCAAGAGATCTGTAAAGTCAAGGCTCCTACTTACATGTGCATGTTAAAGGAGGGACTGTCTGATGAAGAAAGGGATAGACATCCATGTTACAAATATAAATGTGACCATTGTGCTCACAGTCTGGGCAGACTGGCATCCTACCAGATTTACAAGTAGCAGGGAGATGTTATATTTGACAAGCAAAGCTCAAAAAGAGTCAGTGCTTCTAAACATTCTGGGTGGTTCTAAAACTTCTCCTAGAATAATGTTTGTGATAAGGAATCATGGTTATGGGCTCTGGCTGGGTGGTTCAGTCGGTTAGAGCATTGTCTCTACATGCCAAGGTTGCAGGTTTGATCCCAGTCAGGGTACATATGAAAATCAACCAAGGAATGCATAAATAAGTGGAATAACAAATCTATGTTTCTCTCTCTCTCTCTCTCTCTCTCTCTCTTCCCCTCTTCCTCTCTCTCTTTCTAAAATTAAAAAAACACACACACTAATCATTGTTATGTATGACCTGAAATCTTTATAGAAAAATATTTTTTTTAGTTGTGAAAAGAAATGTAATGTTTTGAATAAAATTCTGCTATTTTCCATTTAACATAACAGGATTCCTCAAACTCCATAAAACTATTTTCTTGAAGCAACCAAGTCTCTAATACAGCTAGTGCTTGACTTACGACCATGATTGGTTCCGACAGACCGGTCGTAACATGATTTGGTCATAAGTTGAGTAGGCTATATGTACAGTACTGTGAAATGATGTTATAAAAATCTTTAAGTCATATTTTATCATAATTTTCTTTCATTATTGTTATATATCATAATTTTCTTTGTTCATTTTATGCCATTTGTATCATCTCTACACCATTTTGTTTCTTCTTTTTACATTCGTCAGGTTTAAGTAAAACACTGCATTACCAGTACAACTGATTTAATATTTGCAAAGACAATTTCCTCTTGGTAGACATTTTGGGAGGGTTTTGAGGAAAAATATCCAAGACACAAAACACAAATTGCTGTACTGAGTCTGGGATAACAGTTGAAACGGTGCACATGGAGATGGTAGTGCTGCCGGAAGCTGGTCCGCACTGTCGAATGCCCAGCTGGGCAATGCTTGTGCTGCCAGACACGGAGCAGTCATGGCTAGTGATTGTGATCGTAAAGTCGAGTGGTCGTAAGTTGATCAATATTTGTAATAGCTTTATTATGTCTGTAATGACTTCACATTTTTTAGCGCGTACCATACAAACAACTCTTAGACCTAACAAAATCACATTTTCCACTTACAGAAACGTCCTCCACAAATTAGAAGCATAACACAGGTATTTTTCATTTTCTGTAATAGTTGCTATTACTTCATTACTGCTTTGTCTTTCAGAAGTATGCTTTACTGGTTCATTCAAAAGTCACTTCCTGAGCACCTACTTGAGTGAAAAGAATATATCACATTTCCTATTCTCATGGAATAAGAATGAGAGATAAGGACAAATAGCTGTATTACTTGGAAGACAAGTAGTTCAGACAGAGTTACAGTGATTCTGGAAACAAAAAGGTCACAGCTTGTGGGGATGAGTGAGTCAACTGAGAAAAGCCTATTGGTAGAAATGGCTTCTGAAAAGATTCTTAAAGAAGGACTAGGATTTCAACAGGTGGACAAGAAGGTAGGGGCATTTCAGAGAACGAAAATAACACATGGACTCACTTTAAACATGAAGACAATGGAAGTCAGGCAACAATGCCCCCCCAAGGATACACAGTTAGTTAAAGGCAATGAGAACCTGGAGAGAGTCCTGAGACCCAAGGAAGCTCATACAGCACCTTATTTCTGTCTGCAGTGTACATTCTGTCTGGCTATATTATGAGACAGAGATTTCAATAGCTAGGTCTTCCAGTAAGAGGCCCTCAGGATCAACTTCCCATGCCTTAATTCCTTCTTACTAACTACTCTCACAACTCTATGACCCTATCATTCATCCATCCATCTCTCTTCAGCCTGCATCCCATCATCCTATGTCCCTCCTTTCCATCCTTCTTTACCTTCTTCTTTACTGGGCTACATGAAATGCCTACTGTCTTGACCTTCTTTCTCTAATTGAAACCTTGCTCTTCTTAAAGACACAAGTAAAGTTTGCTTTCTTCTTTTTTTTTTTAGAATTGAAAATAGTATTTATTTTTATAAAAATATGAAATGAGATGTAATTAAATATTTTTTTCTTTAGAAATTGAATTTAATGGGGTGACATTGATCAATAAGAAAACACAGGTTTCAGGTGAATATTTCCATGGCATTTGAACTATCGATTGCATTATGTGCCCATCACCAAAAGTCAACTCATTTTCTGTCACCATATATTTGTCCCTCCTGAGTGTGAAATTTAAACTTCTATAGTGACAAAACTATATACCTACAAACAAAACAAACATCCCAAAGGTCTCTTCCTGGTGTGAGTGTTGGAAAATTTCCTTTGCAACTTTTCCCAATTGTGAGTAACATATCTCTTTCCCCAGCTATATTTAAAAAGGCTGGATTTTTAAAGTGTCAAGAAGGATTCAAGTGACAACTAAACCAAAATAAGGTATGAAGAATGGTCTCATGCCATGTTTCTAAAAGCATGTTCCCCTGACAATGCTTTGGGCAGCAGTGATCTTTATGACAAGGTCTATACTCTTGTTTGGGTTATGAACCATTTATTTATGACTTTTAATAAGAACCAGACATTGCCTCATTACTGTCTCATGCAAGAGGTATGTCTTGCAATGAATTCTGGTGAAGTCTATTTTTTTTTTCTTTTAGGGTGGTATGTGTATTAAAAATGAAAAGTCAGAGTATTAGATGATTTGTTCAGGTCAGTGGTTCTAGGACTATAAATTTGTGACTAGTAAGTATTAATTCACTTTTACTGGAAATTCTGAAACTATATAAAAAAGAAGCACTGAAACAGTCACATTCCTGAGTCTTACTGAGAATCATTAAACCAGCTACATAGGAAGGGATCACAGAACAACTGTTATAACTTTGTGCTCTGGGAGCACAAGGGCGTAGACACAGATTATCCAACACCACATTCATTTTCTACATGATCTTGGCACATAAACTATTTTCTTGAGCCAAGAGTTCAATTGATTAGAGAACTATTCTAAGGGCAGGAATGATCCTGACTCGCCTAAATATGTTGGAACCAGGCAGACCTGTATTTCAGTCTCAACTCCTTACACCAGCTATGTGACTTTAGGCAAAATTGATGAATCCCTTAGATTCAATTCCTTCTTCTGAAAATCAGATTGCTAATACGTAATGGTGGCAACACTAGTTTGGATTTAACCATCTGAATGTCCTAATAAATGTTAGTTACTTTGCCTTCAGCAATTTTACATCGGAATGAATGGAGGATGTCATCATAGCACAACTACTCACTGATCACTTGGGTATTCACGAGAGTATTAGCCTATATGTTGCCTCTTTAGAGGCAAAAGGATTCCTAGAGCTTTGGAGCTCAATGATAAAGCTATCTCCATCTGATGACCCATTTCATGACACTGTTGAGCTAAAATAATTAAAAAATAAAAAGCATTTATTATGAAAGCCTCTGGGCCAGTCTAGATTTTCTGAAACTAAAGTTAGTCTGTTTATAACATCTGTTGAGCTCACTAAAGTATGTACTCCAGAGCAAGTGGAAGGAAGTGGTTATCTCAACTAGAAAAAAAACCAACAAGAATGCAGAAGAAAATAAGGTGAGGTGAGAGCAGACACAAATTCCATCAAAATGTTCCTCTGGCTTCCCTGATAAGTACGTGGTAAATGCCACACTAGTCAAAACAATGTTATTTCCAACTCAGGCTCCGCCCAGAGCATGACTACTCTTGTTGACATGAATGTAGAAGGATGGGTGTAGAAGCCCATCAAGTGAGATGCTGGCTTGAGTAATACACAAAAATCAATTCTGGAAGGTTTCCAT
The DNA here is from genome assembly GCF_036850765.1 of Saccopteryx bilineata. Classification (NCBI taxonomy): domain Eukaryota; kingdom Metazoa; phylum Chordata; class Mammalia; order Chiroptera; family Emballonuridae; genus Saccopteryx; species Saccopteryx bilineata. Next base: position 292,773,110 of record NC_089491.1, on the reverse strand, counting down.
ATTTAATGATACAAAATTACTAGAAGGTAGCAGCACCAAAGACAATTTATTTTTTTTTTTAATAAATTTTTATTAATGGTAATGGGATGACATTAATAAATCAGGGTACATATATTCAAAGAAAACATGTCTAGGTTATTTTGTCATCAAATTATGTTGCAAACCCCTCGCCCAAAGTCAGATTGTCCTCCGTCACCCTCTATCTAGTTCTCTGTGCCCCTCCCCCTCCCCCTAACTCTCTCCCTCCCTCCCTCCCATGTCCTCCCTCCCCCCCCCACCCTTGGTAACCACCACACTCTTGTCCATGTCTCTTAGTCTCATTTTTATGTTCCACCAATGTATGGAATCATGTAGTTCTTGTTTTTTTCTGATTTGCTTATTTCACTCCTTATAATGTTATCAAGATCCCACCATTTTGCTGTAAATGATCTGATGTCATCATTTCTTATGGCTGAGTAGTATTCCATAGTGTATATGTGCCACATCTTCTTTATCCAGTCTTCTATTGAAGGGCTTTTTGGTTGTTTCCATGTCTTGGCCACTGTGAACAGTGCTGCAATGAACATGGGGCTACATGTGTCTTCACGTATCAATGTTTCTGAGGTTTTGGGGTATATACCCAGTAGAGGGATTGCTGGGTCATAAGGTAGTTCTATTTGCAGTTTTTTGAGGAACCACCATACTTTCCTCCATAATGGTTGTACTACTTTACAGTCCCACCAACAGTGAATGAGGGTTCCTTTTTCTCCACAGCCTCTCCAACATTTGCTATTACCCGTCTTGTTGATAATAGCTAATCTAACAGGAGTGAGGTGGTATCTCATTGTAGTTTTGATTTGCATTTCTCTAATAACTAATGAAGCTGAGCATCTTTTCATATATCTGTTGGCCATTTGTATCTCTTCCTGGGAGAAGTGTCTGTTCATGTCCTCTTCCCATTTTTTTATTGGATTGTTTGTTTGTTTGTTGTTGAGTTTTATGAGTTCTTTGTAAATTTTGGATATTAGGCCCTTATCTGAGCTGTCATTTGAAAATATCAGTTCCCATATAGTTGGCTGTTTATTTTGATATCAGTTTCTCTTGCTGAGCAAAAACTTTTAATTCTGATGTAGTCCCATTCATTTATCTTTGCCTTCACTTCTCTTGCCATTGGAGTCAAGTTCATAAAATGTTCTTTAAAACCCAGGTTCATGATTTTAGTACCTATGACTTCTTCTATGTACTTTATTGTTTCAGGTCTTATATTTAGGTCTTTGATCCATTTTGAATTAATTTTAGTACACGGGGACAGGCTGTAGTCGAGTTTCATTCTTTTGCATGTGGCTTTCCAGTTTTCCCAACACCATTTGTTGAAGAGGCTTTCTTTTCTCCATTGTGTGTTGTTGGCCCCTTTATCAAAGATTATTTGACCATATATATGTGGTTTTATTTCTGGGCTTTCTATTCTGTTCCATTGGTCTGAGTGTCTATTTTTTTGCCAATACCATGCTGTTTTGATTATCGTGGCCCTATAATATAGTTTAAAGTCAGGTATTGTAATGCCCCCAGCTTCATTCTTTTTCCTTAGGATTGTTTTGGCTATTCGGGGTTTTTTATAGTTCCATATAAATCTGATGATTTTTTGTTCCATTTCTTTAAAAAATCTCATAGGGATTTTGATGGGAATTGCATTAAATTTGTATATTGCTTTGGGTAATATGGCCATTTTGATTATATTTATTCTTCCTATCCAAGAACAAGGAATATTTTTCCATCTCATTGTATCTTTTTCGATTTCCCTTAACAATGCTTTGTAATTTTCATTATATAGGTCCTTTACATTCTTTGTTATGTTTATTCCTAGGTATTTTATTTTTTTTGTTGCAATCGTGAAGGGGATTATTTTTTTGAGTTCGTTTTCTAATATTTCATTGTTGGCATATAGAAAGGCTATGGACTTTTGTATGTTAATTTTGTATCCTGAGACCTTACTGTATTGGTTTATTGTTTCTAATAATCTTTTTGTGGAGTCCTTCGGGTTTTCGATGTATAGGATCATATCATCAGCAAAAAGTGATAGCTTTACTTCTTCTTTTCCGATATGGATGCCTTTTATTTCTTTGTCTTGTCTGATTGCTCTGGCCAGAACTTCTAGCACCACGTTGAATAAGAGTGGTGAGAGTGGACAACCCTGTCTTGTTCCTGATTTAAGGTAGAAAGTCCTCGGTTTTATGCCGTTTAATAGGATGTTGGCTGATGGTTTATCATCTATGGCCTTTATCATGTTGAGATATTTTCCTTCTATACCCATTTTGTTGAGAGTCTTAAACATAAAATTGTGTTGTATTTTATCAAAAGCCTTTTCTGCATCTATTGATAAGATCATGTGGTTTTTGTTCTTTGTTTTGTTGATATGGTGTATTACGTTAACCGTTTTACGTATGTTGAACCATCCTTGAGATTCTGGGATGAATCCCACTTGATCATGATGTATTATTTTTTTAATATGTTGTTGTATTCGGTTTGCCAGTATTTTGTTTAGTATTTTAGCATCTGTATTCATTAGAGATATTGGTCTGTAGTTTTCTTTCTTTGTGCCATCCTTGCCAGGTTTTGGTATGAGGGTTATGTTGGCCTCATAAAATGTGTTTGGAAGTATTGCTTCTTCTTCAATTTTTTGGAAGACTTTGAGTAGAATAGGAACCAAGTCTTCTTTGAATGTTTGATAGAATTCACTAGTATAACCGTCTGGGCCTGGACTTTTATTTTTGGGGAGATTTTTAATAGTTTTTTCTATTTCCTCCCTGCTGATTGGTCTGTTTAGGCTTTCTGCTTCTTCATGACTCAGTCTAGGAAGGTTGTATTGTTCTAGGAATTTATCCATTTCTTCTAGATTGTTGTATTTGGTGGCATATAATTTTTCATAGTATTCTACAATAATTCTTTGTATTTCTATGATGTCTGTGGTGATCTCTCCTCTTTCATTTTGGATTTTATTTATTTGAGTCCTGTGTCTTTTTTCCTTGGTGATTCTTGCCAAGGGTTTGTCAATTTTGTTGATCTTTTCAAAGAACCAGATCCTTGTTTTATTGATTTTTTCTATAGTTTTTCTGTTCTCTATTTCATTTATTTCTGCTCTGATTTTTATTATCTCCTTTCTTCGGCTGGTTTTGGGTTGTCTTTGTTCTTCTTTTTCTAGTTCCTTAAGGTGTGAAGTTAAGTGGTTTACTTCGGCTCTCTCTTGTTTGTTCATATAGGCCTGGAGTGATATGAACTTTCCTCTTATTACTGCTTTTGCTGCATCCCAGAGATTCTGATATGTCGTATTTTCATTTTCATTTGTCTGTATATATCTTTTGATTTCTGCGCTTATTTCTTCTTTGACCCATTCATTTTTTAGAAGTATGTTGTTTAGTTTCCACATTTTTGTGGGTTTTCCCCCTCTTTTTTGCAGTTGAATTCTAGTTTCAAGGCTTTATGATCAGAAAATATGCTTGGTACAATTTCAATTTTTCTAAATTTGCTGATATTGTCTTTGTGGCCCAACATATGGTCAATTCTTGAGAATGTTCCATGTACACTAGAGAAAAATGTATACTCTGTCGCTTTGGGATGAAGTGTCCTGTAGATGTCTATCATATCCAGGTGTTCTAGTATTTCGTTTAAGGCCACTATATCTTTATTGATTCTCTGTTTGGATGACCGATCTAGAGCCGTCAGCGGTGTATTGAGGTCTCCAAGTATGATTGTATTTTTGTTAGTTTTTGTTTTAAGGTCAATAAGTAGCTGTCTTATATATTTTGGTGCTCCTTGGTTTGGTGCATATATATTAAGGATTGTTATGTCTTCTTGATTCAACTTCCCCTTAATCATTATGAAATGACCATTTTTGTCTCTGAGTACTTTTTCTGTCTTGTAGTCAGCATTATTAGATATGAGTATTGCTACACCTGCTTTTTTTTGGGTGTTGTTTGCTTGGAGTATTGTTTTCCAGCCTTTCACTTTGAATTTGTTTTTATCCTTGTTGCTTAGATGTGTTTCTTGTAGGCAGCATATAGTTGGATTTTCTTTTTTAATCCATTCTGCTACTCTGTGTCTTTTTATTGGTAAGTTTAATCCATTTACATTTAGTGTAATTATTGACACTTGTGGGTTCCCTACTGCCATTTTATAAATTGCTTTCTGTTAGTTTTGTATCTAGTTTGATTCTTCTCTTTTGTTTTTCTATCATTTGTTTTTGTTTGTTTGTGTTCCATACTTCTTTCCTCTGTTGCTACCTTTTTTAAGTCAAGTGTTTTTGTGGTGGTTTTTTTAAGGGTGGTTACCATTAAGTAATGAAAAGGGTACCTACCATATTCATTGTAGTACCCTATCTTATAAGTATTTCTGCACTTCATCATCCTTTGCTACTGTTAATCTCCATCCTCTCCCCCCTTTTTTTCCTTTGTTGTCACAGTTTAAGTTTGGTTTTATTGTGTTCTTGGTGGAGCTGTTACTTGTGGTGTTGTTTTCTTTTGTTCTTTGAATCTGGTTGGAAAACCCCCTTTAGTATTTCCTGGAGTGGGGGCTTTCTGTTGATAAATTCTCTCATCTTTTCTGTATTTGTGAATGTTTTTATATCTCCTTCATACTTGAAGGATAGCTTTGATGGGTATAGTATTCTTGGCTGAAAGTTCCTCTCTTTCAGGGCTTTAAATATTGGGGTCCACTCTCTTCTAGCTTGTAGAGTTTCTGCTGAGAAATCTGATGATAATCTAATAGGCCTTCCTTTATATGTTGTACTCTTCTTTTCCCTGGCTGCCTTGAGAATTTTTTCTTTGTCATTGGTTTGTGTCATCTTTATTATGATGTGCCTTGGAGTGGGTTTGTTGGGGTTAAGAAAACTCGGTGTTCTGTTTGCTTCTTGAATTTGAGGCTTTAGTTCCTTCCACAGGCTTGGGAAGTTCTCGTCTATTATTTGTTTGAGTATATTCTCCATTCCATTTTCTTTTTCTTCTCCCTCTGATATACCTATTATTCTTATGTTATTCTTTCTGATGGAGTCAGACAATTCCTGTAGGGCTTTCTCATTTTTTATTATTTTTGAGTCTCTTTCTTCTCTCTGTTGTGCCTCAAGTTGTTTGTCTTCTATTTCACTAATCCTATCTTCAATCTGGGCTGTTCTGTTAGCTAAGCTTGTTACCTCATTTTTCAGCTCGTGAATTGAGTTTTTCATTTCTGTTTGATTTGCTTTTATAGTTTCAATTTCCTTGGTAATATATTCTTTGTGTTCATTGAGTTGTTTTCTGATCTCCCTATATTGCCTTTCTGTGTTTTCTTGTATATCTCTGAGTATTTTTAAGATTTCTATTTTAAATTCTCTGTCATTTAGCTCCAAGGCTTCCAATATGTTAAGTCTTTTCTCCATAGATTTTTCCACATCTATTTGTGTTACCTCTCTTTCTTTTGTATCCATAATATTCGATTTCCTCTTTCTTATCGGCATCTGAGGGTGATCTTATTGATAGCACGGAGGCGCACTCCCTCGCGGCTTGAATGAGCGTCGCTGCGGTAGCTTCCTCCACACCCTCGTCTCTCAGATTCAAGTGATAACAGTCCTTTTGCTTTCAGTTTGTGTGGAACTCCGGAATTCTCCGAGGATAAATTTTTCTGTTTCTAGTTGATAAATTTGTTGTGATTTAGGGGAGAGCTGTCTGACGCGCTTCTCACGGCGCCATTTCCGTGACGTCACTCCCGACAATTTATTTTTTAAAGTTACATTTAGCTAGGTTTTGTTACACACAATTTTAAATTGCATGTATATCAACAAAATAAAAATTAAAGTTTTTGTATTCTTTATTACAATGTATATGATTAACTATAGTAATTTTGAAGCTATTTTTAATAGAAATATTGTCCAAAAATTCCAATTAATTAAAAATGAAGGGAAAAGGTAAGAGCCTATAAAATATAGACTATTCCCTGACAAATATTTAGAGAAAAATCTTATATGAGTTTTGTAGAAAAATATTGTACTGTAATATAATAATAATTAATAACAAGGGATTTTACTATTAATAAAGGAATTCCACACTAACTTCATTATGTTAATTGACAGAATTAAGTTAGTGATCTAAAAATGCTATAGAGATTGTGTAGAGTTATTCAAAGCATTTGTAGCTGCTTCTCATATCCTTGTGAATGAGAAGGTGGACATAAATGTGAGTGGATCATAAATTTGCTGAACAATCCAAACACTCAAGACAGTGAAGATACAACTGTGCCCACATAGAAGAAGGTTCCTCGAGTTTGCTTAGTAGTCTGTCTTTAAATATTTTTACTTCAAAATAAGATGATAATACAATTTTCAAGTCCATGAATGAATCTAGCTGGGAGATAATAGAAAGAAACAAAAGAGTCAAGGCTCAGAACTATCCCGGCAGAGTCAGAACCAACCCAGAGACTGGGTAGGAAAAATACTTTGTCTTGGGTATCTGCTTGGAATAACTTGTAAAAACTGTTGGAGAAGAATTGTAAATTACTGTGTTGAGAAGAATTCTAAAGGCATACAGGGCTCGAGGAGAAGAGTATTGAAACCAATCAGCAATATCTGGTCATTATATCCATATTGCTATGATATCTTAAAGTGGGGGATTTCTTTATTTGCTTAGTTCATTAACTTTTTTCTTTATTTATTTCTTTCTTTTTTGTGTGTGACAGAGACAGAGTCAGAGAGAGGGACAGATAGGGACAGACAGACAGGAAGGGAGAGAGATAAGAAGCATCAACTCTTCATTGCGGCACCTTAGTTTTTCATTGATTGATTCCTCATATGTGCCTTGACCAGGGGGCTACAGCAGAGCAAATGACCTTGGGCTCAAGCTGGTGAGCCTTGCTCGAACCAGATGAACCCACACTCAAGCTAGTGACCTCAGAGTCTTGAACCTGGGTCCTCTGCGTGCCATTCCAATGCTCTATCCACTACACCACCACCTGGTCAGGCTCATTAACTTATTTTAATAAGTGTTTGTACATATTTCTTAGGTATTCAAGGAGAACAGGTACTAAAATCATTCAACAATGTCTGGAGTTGTGGAGCTGTGATCACAACTAAGGGTAAAGCCCTAAGAGTTTATTTATTTACTCCCTCATTTATTTAACAACAACTCATATAGGGTTTCCCATATGCCAAGCACTGTACTAAGGACTAATTATTTGATTCTTCTAACAATCCTACAATATAAGATACTATTATTACTCTCTCTTTACAAAGGACAGGTCAGGCGACTTGCCCAAGGTCAGAGAGCTATTGTGAGGCATAGCTGGGCATCAAGCCCAGGCATTCTGTTTCCAGAGTGGTTACCCCTAACTACCACTCTATGATGTGCAACATCTCGCACAATATGTGGACCACTACCAGACACATAATACATTTTAATTTATTTAAAGATAAATCATAAAACCTAAATTTAGGCCTAGAAAATATAACATGTTAGAATGAAAGAGACAGAGTCATACAAAAAAGAAAATTAGTTTGGGGTTTATTTGAAGTCCAAGAATAATAATGTTGCAGCTGAGAAAACTATTATAATAAACTTCCAGACTTCGTTAATAGAAAAGAAATAAGGGAGAAGAACGAAAGGGTAAGAATTAGAATTTATTAATTCTACAGGGTGCTAGGTACTTTATATATAATATTGTAGTTGCCCTTGATTAAATCTCTTAGAGTAGTTACTGGTGGTAGATTGGTTGCATTCTTCAGATATTATGAGAGGAGATGGGGGAAAAAGAAACACAACCGAATGCCTATGAAGTCCCTGATGCTATATATACTTTCTCATCAAATCTTCCATCAGCCTAGTGAGAGATGAGCATTATTATCACCATTTGGACATGAGCAATCTAAGGCTTACAACGTATAAAGCATTGTTAGAGACAGAATTCAAATTCAGACACTTCATGGTCTGTGGTAGACTGAATAATGACCCCCCAAGATGTCCATGTCCTATAACCCAAAACCTGTGACAATTACCTTGATTGGCAAAAGTGACTTTGTAGATATGGCTCTTGAGGTGGAAGATTATCCTGGATTACCTGGGTGGGTCCTAAATGTAATCATGGAGTCCTTGTAAGAGGAAAGTAGAGTGGATTTGACCACAGTCGAGAAGTCAGTGTGACCATGAACGCAGAGACTGGAGTGACACACCGAGGACTGGCAGGGTCCTCTAGGAGTGACAGGGGGAGAAAAGCAGATTCTCCCTGCAGCCTCGAGAAAGAATCGGTCACTGATACCTAGATGTTAGTTTCTTAAGACATCTTTTGCACTCCTGACCTTCAGAATGCAAGAAAATAAGTGTGTGTTGTTTTATGTTTGTGGAATTTGTTGCAGCAGCAACAGGAAATTAATAAAGGCTCCTAACCTGGAGAACGCCAACATAAATCAACCCTGTGCGACAAAGGCTCAGTGCCTTCTTCAGACAGAGTACTTAAACACATCCCCGTGGAGAAAAGCCAACAACGGGAGCCGCATCAGATCAGCCAGGGAAGTTCCAGATAGGAACACTCTCCAGGAACACTTGAGCCATCATCATGACTATTCCAAAGTCAAATCTGGAGGTCTTGAGCCAAGTACTCCGGCAGCGCTTCGCAGCTGGGAGGAAGGAATAGTGCGAGGGCCAGTCATTCAGGTAGCCAAGCCATAAAACGTTGCAGAACTAAAGAAAAATGTGGAATGGAACCCACAAGGCTGAGGTGGCCAACACAAACCTCAGTAGAACTAGTTGTACTTCCAGTAGCAAAACACTTTTAAACAAGGGCCATATTACATTTCCAACTCTTGGGGCAAAGCCTGGCATATGTCCGACAGTAGCCCAAGACTGGACAGAGAATGAGTAACTCAAAATAAAAATACTTGCAAAACAAACTCTGCGCCTAGCCCAGATGGAAAAACAAGCTACCAGCTTTGAGGCAGTGCAGAATCCAGACCTCATGCCAGCAGCAGCCTCCTCCAGGATTACGTTTGGCGTAAGAATGGGAATTATAGTAGTTTGAATGACACATACTTTCCAATGCAAAATAAGTACTACCATGAACTGAAAGGAAGTTTGTTTATATCTTCTGTTGTTCACTGAGACAATTCGCACTGCCTCTTGAGGCTGCTGTCCACTGTCACCCTTTCAGAAGTGACTCAAGCAGGAAACAACCACCAAAGTCAAGAGAAAATACAATCTTCCAATGACATTAGCTTTTGTTTTTCTGTCCCCTTTTGAGCTTGATGGATATTTCTGCATGAACATTTTTCCAGACTAGTCTTTTGAAATCTTCAAAAAGGCAAGGCTCAAAGGTATAAACAATACCGTTGTCTGGTGTGGGTGGACTGTAATCTGAGGACAAAACATAAACATTATGACAGCGCTGATGGAAATCTAAATGAATTTCAATGATAGGGACTTGAAGTAGTGAAAATATTTTATAGAAATCCTTAACGAAAAAGCTATTTTCAGATTTTAAAATTCCATTTATTCCCTCATCAGTCTCCTTGAATCTCTGACATTGTGGGTGTCAGAATCATCAGAAGTCCCACAAGTCATACCTAGTGCTTTAAAATGATCTTGGCTCTGGATCTTATTTCAGATCAGCTACATGACAGAATGCCTCCTTACCACACATTAAAATCAAATCAATAGGTCGTAACTGAGCACCGCGGATTCATAAAATGCTGTGGAAGGCACAATGGCCAAAGGCTTATAAAATACAGAAGAGAAAGGATATAAATATATTTATGTAAAATAATAGGTAACAACAGTCCAAATATGGGTTAAAAAATAGAAACCCATCATGAAGTAGGACACCGTCAGTGGACAAATGACACTATAGACAATGGCCTACAGAGTCCAACCCAGCTCCACTCCCTGTGGGCTCTCAGGTCTCAGCAACTGCTTCAACAGCCCGAGCCTGCCTGTCTCCCTCTGCAGAATGTGGATCCAACCTGCCTCCCCCGGTGGCACCATTGACGTGAGAAATGTGTGCCAGGCTCTCAGCAGATAGTAGATGCTCAATAAATACCAAACACCTTTTCCCTGAAGTGGTTATTTAGTCTCTAATAAGCTTCTTTTCTGAGACTGTCATGACACCCTGTTTTTCTCCACAAACTTAAGCTTACTTTTTTTTTTTTTTAATTTTAGACATCTTCTGCACAGGCAGTGCCAAGGGGCTAATGTGACTGCCCAGGAAGCAGATCGGTCAGCAGGGACACCATACAGAAAGTGACTCTCCTCTGAAACTTTTAAAAAATTCCTGTGATTGCCACAGGACACAAAGAGGCTACATATTTCCTCAATTTTATTATGTATATTTGCTACATATTAATGTTTCTGAAACAGAAATGGGGCTTAGAACTTGCCAGGCATAGCCTTTTAAACAAGTAATGACTTGTTTTCCAATTAATGGCATCTTGGCATGGAGGAAATATGGTCATGGCACTGGAGAGGATGCAGCTTCACAAGAAAACAGAGGTGGGGTCAAGTTCAGAGGCAAAAAGCCACAGACCCAATGCCACAAAACTACACACTTAAAACTGTTAAAATGGGAAATTATATGTTATATATATTTTACTACAATAGAAAAACTTAAGCCACAGAATATGTAACCATTCCCTGGATTAACAAGTCAATATTTTGCAAGGCAACCACCAAAGTATAAGGCGTATGTAAGCAAAGCCTTCCGGGGAAGCCAACTGGCTCTCTGCCCTCCAAGCCTGCCTTTGAGGAAGAGCATTGTGTAGCCCAAGACACTGCTGCAACCAGTCACCCACGCTCTATAGCAAGACACAGTCGTTCCCACACAGGGGACCCATGGAAGACGCTGCAGCACCTAAAGGTCAAAAGCAGAGTCTCAAAGGACAGCTGTCAGGACCCTGAAACCTTCCAGCAATCACGACCGCAGCCATGTGCGTCAGCCGCACACTCAGGAGGGATGCCCCAGGGACCAGGGTTAAAGCAGAACGCCCCTTCTTCCTGGAGCCTCAGTCAGAGACGCTGCCAGGCTGGGGCGAGGGGTGGGGAGGACCGATGACCAGTGTCTTCCCGTCCTCCCCTTCAATGCCCTTTCCCCAGAACCCCCCAAAATCCACACCCCACACCCAGTCCTTCGATGGCACCCGGGTGATCTCACACATCCCCACTTTTTCACTAAAAAACGGCTTCTAGACTTCCATATGAATTGCTAACGATATAATTTCAGACCTGTGGAGAAACATACTTAAGTCAGAAGACCCTCTTAAGAGGGTGCCTTCAAAGTTCCCTGTGCTCTTGTCTGTCCCTCACACACCTTCACACACCCAAGACCCTAAGTGACCTGGCTATGAAAGCTCTCCCCTGACCCCGGCTTCCCCAGAGGGGATCTTGAGCACAGTATCTTCTGCCTCCAGCCCACCTGAGGACCGTTCCGCCTGCGTCAGTCTGCTCAGGTTGCCACCACAAGACACCACACACTGAGGGGCTTCAATAACAGAAATGAATTTTCTCTCGGTTCTGGAAGCTGAAAGTCCAAGAGCAAGGTGTTGGCAGGTTTGTTTCATTCTGAGGCCTCTCTCCTTGATTTGCAGATGACTGCCATCTCGTCCTCACATGGTGGTCCCTCTGTTCTAATCTCCTCTTCTTATAAGGACACCAGTCATACTACATTGGGACTCACTCATATGACCCTGTGTTACCTTAACCACCTTTTTAAAGATCCTGTCTCCCAATATAGTCACATCCTGAGGTACGGGGAGTTGGGCTTCAACATATGAATTTTAGAAGAACACACTCTAACTCATCACACTCAATTCCCTTCCCACCTTCGGAAGGGAATTTCTTAAGTCTCAGAAGGGTAAAGCTATCATTATTTGATTGTATTGAGGCATGCTAAATCAGGCTTTCTTTGAGGGGAAAAGGCCCTAGCATCTAATGGGTGGAAGAAATGTTTCAAAAAGGAAGAACCCATTGGAGATTTCTCTGCTGGGGTTAGCTCTGGGAGGAGGACATGATTAAAGAAAAGACACCACGTTGACCATGAACCTCCTGTGACACTACCCAAAGGAAGCTGAGGGGTCTCCTGAATTGCCTCCAGAAGACAGACGCGGCCTGGGAAGCACCGTTCAGTGGGATGTGGTAGGGGCTTTGGACAGCTGGCCAGGAGGAGTGAGACAGGTTGAGGTCACCCCGTTTTGACGACTCAGAATAGTGAGTTATCTGCCATTCTCCCATGCTAGCAAGAACATATGATGCAGCTTTAGGGTGCCATCTAAGGCAACTGCACCATTCTTTTTCCTTTTATTTACTTTCAGTAAAAATAATGGTCACCGCAACAATACCACATACTGAACTCTCGCTGCAAAGCAGGCCCTGGGTTAATTGCTGTGTATACATTTTCCTACTTCACTTGCACATTATTATCTCTATTTTAGAAAGGATGAAACTATCAAAGGTCACACTGCTAGTAAGAGGAAGAGCTGGTATTCAAACAAAGAACTCTGACCCCATAGCCCCTAGCTGCTTCTCTTCATCAACCCACCTGTGGGAAGAAAGCTTATTCAGTTAGAGAAGCATAGTGGGGAAAACACAAGTTTTATCCTTACAAAAGGCCAGTGTTCAAATCCTAGCTCAGTGACCATGGGCAAGTGACCTAATCTCTCTATATTCAGTTGCCTTCTATACAACTGGGTATAATCTATGAAAACATCCAATCAAAGTAGCTCATAAATAGTATCTACCACTTTCACTATTACTATTCGTTCTACCCATCTCTATTCTATGATCAAGCATGTAATATAAACCAAAAAAATGGCACTAATACATAAAATAATGTCTCCCATTGAAAGGTTACATTAATTAGTACAACTAATCTGAAGTTATCCTTTTAGCTCTTTCTGCAGCCAAGGCAAAATTTAGATAAACACTCCTTTTCAACCTGCTTTTAAAAGTCACTACTGAGTGCTTATTAACATTGCATTTTCAGATCCCTATAGCATCTCAATCCTTAGGAAGACTCAGTGAATAATTGAAAAGTCATGCTTAATTTATTATACATGCTTATAGCAACTATTTTTATAGACTGATCCTTGTTAGAGTTTCCAAAGCCTGGAGGCACCGGTGGAACCATTAAAAATGTATTTCTCGGTTTTCTTGAGGGGTTTTTTTAAAAAAAGTGCTGGGATGGGCACATTCATGGATAACTGACAGTAGATTGCATGCTACTCTATTCACCATGTTTGAAGAAACATTGCTATTTCTGTCTGATAGTTGTGTGCCAATACTTTCCATTTTGGATTATAATTAAAGCAATATGACATAAGACATCGTGACTGATTCAACTGTTTCTTGGGAAAAGGTTAAAAGGAAAACAATAGGGATGAATCAGGAGTGGGGAAAAGAGGCGGAGAATGGGGAATGTGTGCTTCTGAGTTGGGGCTTAGAAAGTTAGTCAATAGTGGGGTACAGTAGGGAGGCCAGAACCACACCTGTGCTTTATCCAGATGCTCTGAATGGATAATCAGGAAGATGGGGAGTACTTTTCCCTGGTTGTTCCTCCATCTGGGGTCAAGATAAATACTCAAATAGGTATCACCCACTTTCCTGGAAAAGAAATGAAGCCAGAACATGGCATAGTTTCCTGTTGAACCTAGATCTGTAATTTATAAAATCGTTTAAGTTTCATTTATACTTGTCCTGAGTTTGAAGTCTCCTAAGGCCTAAATTGGGCACTGTTGTATGTGACTTGGATGCTTTCTATTTATTGAGTTAATAGGGTTATTCATGTGCAGAGATGTGAAAAACATAAATACAAAGCAAGGATAAGTCAGTTCCAAATATCATGGTCTGGGAGGCATTAATTTTACTTAGATTAGTACAGATTAATACAATTTTAGAAGCTACCTGTGGATAAAGGTCTCCGTTACCTGAAGTTGTTATGCCACCAAAACCATGAAGGGTCCAACCAGCTTTAGGAGAAGCTGTCCATCCCTGAGTGAGGGACTCAGGAAAGTCACACACTATTGGCCAGTATGGTTTCCACTCTACTTGCCAGACAGATGAATCATCTGATTTAGGGTTGGCCCCACAGATTTCCTCCAAAATAACTGTTTTTTCAAAACAGATTAAATTACTTCTGTTAAGTTAATATGAACAATATCCCAGGATTGAGGACAAAAAATTAAGGCATCTATTTGTCAATATTTCCTGGAGGAAAAAAGTTATACATATGTAACTTAGGTTTTATTTAACACAGACTATAAAAAGCAGCTGTTGAGAGCAGTGATGTTGATTTCATTCACCATTATATCTCCAATATCTAGCACAGGGAATATAATACAGTACAAGGTTTACAATATTTGTTAAACAGAGAAAAGTTATGTGGGTAAAAGTGAGCAGCCTCCAGCATCCTGATTCATCTTACACGATACATTCAAATAGAGAATAAATGCATTCATTCTGTGAAGCATCAACTCTGTGTAAGATATGCTTGCACAGAGGTTAGTTTTCTCTCAGGGAAGGGAAGTAATTAGCTTTGAAACAGACTTTCTTGGACACAAATCACTAGAAAAAACACTATCCTTGGGATTTATATTTGCAAATTTCTTGATGCTCAATTTTATTAGTTATTTAAAGAATAAGGCCCAAAAGAATAAGGCCCTGGAATTTCAGCAATAGTACCTCATTTTATGGATGAACAATGAAAATCCAAAGGCATTAATAGAGGACTTATATTATATATTTAATGCTTAAGACTCTAAGGTAAGGCCTTGGCCAGTTCACTCAGTGGTAGAGCATCGGCCCAGCATGTGGATGTCCCGGGTTTGATTTCTGGTCAGGGCACACAGGGCAAGCGCCCATCTGCTTCTCCACCCCTCCTCCTCTCACTTCTCTCTCTCTCTCTCTCTCTCTCTCTCTCTCTCTCTCTCTTTTCCCCTCCTGCAGCCATGGCTCAATTGAAGCAAGTTGGCCCCAAGCGTTAAGGACAGCTCCATATAGCCTCTGCCTCAAGCACTAAGAAGAGCTCAGTTGCTGATCAACTGAACAATATACCCTATTGCCTCCTTGTGGGCTTGGCGGATGGATCCCAGTTGAGGCACATGCAAGAGTCTGTCTCTGCCTCCCCTCTTCTCACTAAATTAAAAAAAAAAAAAAAAAGACTCTAAGGTAAATCCGTAGTATATTATCTAATCCTCCCAGTCATCCTGTGACATAGATACTATTTTAGCTCCACATGCTACTGAAGACTCAAAACAGTTTAAGTGGCTAATCAAATGTCACATGGCATCTGAGTGGTGAAGACAGGATTTGAACCGGGATCCATGTGGCTCCAGAATGCAGATGCTTTATCACTGTCCTTTATTGTTGCTGTGCTCCTTTGTCTTCTAAAAGTCCATAAAGGCTTTCCATTTTTGGACACTGTGCTTTAATGACATGGCACTTTAAAGACTCACTTTAATGAGACTAATATCTCAAAGCAAAAAAATACTTTAAAAACTGAAAAGAGTACTGAAGACGAATTAAAAGGAGTCCCTGAGGCAGTGGACACGGCACCGGCGCTGAGCTTTGTGAACCCTCGCATCAGACTCTCCTCCCAAATTACACTCTTTGGGCCTCTCAGGTTGCCTACCTGGTGTCATTTCAAACTGCTCACCAACAGGCTTCCTCTGTTTTAATCAAGCTGAGCTCCTTAAAATCCCTACTGCACAGTTTCTGGAAGCTATTCTCCCATCTGAAATGCCCTACAAATACATTCGATACAGCCACAATTTCTTTACGACTCCCATCAAGAGGTAGAATCTGCTGCCCTGGCCGGCTAGTTCGGTTAGTTAGAGCAGTGGTCCCCAACCCCCAGGCCGCAGACCGATACCGGTCTGTGGGCCATTTGGTACCAGTTTGCAGAGAAAGAATAAATAACTTACAATTACTTTTGTTTTATTTATATTTAAGTCTGAACGATGTTTTATTTTTAAAAAATGACCAGATTCCCTCTGTTACATCCGTCTAAGACTTACTCTTGATGCTTGTCTCGGTCACGTGATACATTTATCCATCCCACCCTAAAGGCCGGTCCATGAAAATATTTTCTGATATTAAACCAGTCCGTGGCTCAAAAAAGGTTGGGGACCACTGAGTTAGAGCATCGTCCCGCAAAGGTTGTGGGTTTGATCCCCAGACAGAGCATATACAGAACAGATTAATATCTCTGTCTGTGTGTCTCTTTCTCTCTTCCTTTTTCTCTAAAATCAATAAATAAAGTTTAAAAAAGTAGAACCTACTTCCCCCCTACCTTGAATCTGGGTCGACTTGGTGACTTGCTTTGACAATAGGATGTGGCAGAACTGACACCCTCTGATTTCCAAGTCTGGCTTCCTGAAGCTCTGAAGCTTCTGCTTTCACCCTCCTTGAACATGGTTGTCGTAGGCCCATTTGTGAGGATGAGCGAGACCACGTAGGGAAAGAGCCCAGCAGCCCAGCCATTACAGCAGGGGTCTCCAAACTACGGCCTGCGGGCCACATGCGGCCCCCTGAGGCCATTTATCCGGCCCCCGCTGCACTTCCAGAAGGGCCACCTCTTTCACTGGTGGTCAGTGAGAGGAGCACAGGGTGCATCCGCACCCTGTGCTCCTGGAGTACTGTATGTGGTGGCACCGCAAAGTGCGGAGTCGCTCACGTACAGTACTACTTCCGGTGATGCGGGATGCACGCGTCATGGCTCCTGAAGCACGTCATATCACTTGTTACGGCTAGCAGTGACAAATATGGAACCGGACATTGACCATCTCATTAGCCAAAAGCAGGTCCATAGTTCCCATTGAAATACTGGTCAGTTTGTTGATTTAAATTTACTTGTTCTTTATTTATTTATTTTTTTTTGCATTTTTATTTTTTTTTCTGAAGCTGGAAACAGGGAGAGACAGTCAGACAGACTCCCGCATGCGCCCGACCGGGATCCACCCGGCACGCCCACCATGGGGCGACGCTCTGCCCACCAGGGGGCGATGCTCTTCCCATCCTGGGCGTCGCCATGTTGCGACCAGAGCCACTCTAGCGCCTGGGACAGAGGCCACAGAGCCATCCCCAGCGCCCGGGCCATCCTTGCTCCGATGGAGCCTTGGCTGCGGGAGGGGAAGAGAGAGACAGAGAGGAAAGCGCGGCGGAGGGGTGGAGAAGCAAATGGGCGCTTCTCCTGTGTGCCCTGGCCGGGAATCGAACCCTGGTCCTCCGCACGCTAGGCCGACGCTCTACTGCTGAACTTGTTCTTTATTTTAAATACTGTATTTGTTCCCTTTTTTTTTTTTTTTTTTTTTTTTTACTTTAAAATAAGATATGTGCAGTGTGCATAGGGATTTGTTCATAGTTTTTTTTTTTATAGTCCGGCCCTCCAGCAGTCTGAGGGACAGTGAACTGGCCCCCTGTGTAAAAAGTTTGGGGACCCCTGCATTACAGAATCCTTGCCCGAGGCCCACGCTGTGAGCTGTGAATGAGGCCGGCCGTGGCCAGCTGACCCACTAACAACTGCAAACAGACACAGAGTTGAGTTGAGCCGTCTGCCCAGATTGCCAAGTCAAAGAATAGTGACCGATAAATGGTGTTGGTTTACACCCTTCCATTTGGGGGTGGTTTGTAATGCAACAGTTGAGCACTAACACATGCCTTTTGATTTCCTTTCTTCCTAATTAGTCTAACGCCGACTCATTGACAGAGCCCCAAAGTCACTCTTCCAAGAACTGCCCTGATGGGAACGCTGCCTGCAGAGCCAGCCTCATCGGGGTAGGTTGAGGCCCTGCTGGGATTCTGAGGGCACAGAGACCCAGCTGCCTCCCTTAGCCTCTTCCCCATCCACCGCCTGACGCCTGGGGTTTCACCATTAAAGTTTAATTACTTACATAAAAGCATAAACGCCTGTTAGATTTTAAGAATCCCTGGAAGGGATAACAAGTTTGTGTTTTTGATTTTGCTCTAATTAGAAAAGTATACAGGAATCGAAAGTGACCCTAACATAAAGTCACTTTCTAAAAGAGAAAAAAAATGCGTAATGGTTTTGACCCGCTTGAATACAAGCCTTTAGGAATATAGATGAAACAGTAATGTATCTAATTTCAACATTTAATTGATCAATTTAATTAAGCATACTGTATACTGAAAGGCCCATTATATAAAACAACATTTATTTAGAAATATTTCTTTCTTCTAGTCTTCCAACTATGAAGGTATTTGACTCAAAGTTGTCATATGGTCTTCAGTGGCAAACACCCTCTATGACACTAGAGATGCTTTTGATTCATCTGACAGTTTTCTAGACATCTCTTCCATCTAATGTGGTGGTGGTGTTTCAGCTATGCTTTGCCATTGGACGTTTTAGCTCAAGCTATAAGTACCAATTCACAAAACACGAAGACAACTATGTGCTCCACTCATCCTACAAGTGCACAGTCATGATCTTTACAGTGTAGCCACTTATAGTACTGCTTTCTAAAGGGACTTTCCACAAAGCAGTCTTACAATGACCACTTTGGGGATCTTACCCCAAAGAAAAAATTCACTATATTTATGTTACATTTCTTGGCTCCTTTTTTTTTTTTAAACTAGACCACTACAATCATTTAAAAGTTTGTAATTAGTTGAGGTCATTTCAAGATAATGTGTCTTCCCCAAATAGTACTTTGTAGTTCAAATACCACTCCCCTGAGTGGTCAGAGGAGGTTTCACAGAGGAGCCAACATGGGAGGATTCAGGGGCGTTTTTTGTTTGCTTGTTAATCGCTGCCTTTTTTTTTTTTTTTTTAATCAAAAGAGTCGGGAAAAATCATCAGCACTCTTTCCCCAACCAGATTCCTGGAACAGAGCCCCTCTGCTGTACAGAAAGCACCTAGACCGCACCCACACATTTTCACGCACCAGCTCAAGGTTTCCTGGACAACTGGGGACTGTTTCCTGAGAGCCGGTCTGAATAGGGGAAATAAGCAGCAGGGCACCCGGCTGAAGGGATGGGACTAGGAAGAACCAGGACAAGTGCAAGCATGAAAGAGCAGAACAGGCTCAGCTGTTCCCACACTGCTCCACGCCTGGCTTTGCACTCCGCGTCCTGACACCCACTGCCTGTGCTCTCTGCTTCTTTCAAACAGTGTTGTCTCCTCTTCCTCCACTGAGCTCCTGGTGTTCGGTACAGACAGCAACTACAGGCGGTCTCCGGGTTACAAACGAGATAGGTTCTGTAGGTATGAAACTGTTTAAGTGTTTACATGCACAGAAAGGTAGAAATAAATACTATGTTAAGAAAACACCTAAGTTGCATTTAATAGGTAAATGTACCTGTTCCGACTTACATACAAATTCAACTTAAGAACAAACCTACAGAACCTATCGCATTCATAACCCCGGGACAGTCCGTTTGTTGTTGCATTGAGCCCAAGGCCCAGGTTTGAGGCCCAATGTCTAGCCCAATGTGACTAACTCACTCCCAGTCTGTAGACATGGCCACAGGCAAGTGATGCATATGCCTTTTATGGCCACACTGACCCTACAGATTTTTCACTTCAGATGAGTTTCTTGTTTTTTACTTTTTAACTTTTTTAAAAATCAAGATATCATTGCTTGGCCTCCCAGTGCTTACCGCAGGCTGTGTTCTTACACTGACTGTACAGAAAGAGGAGGCAGAGTAAACCCACCCATCTATACCTCAGCCCTGGCTCTTTGCCTGGTCTGTATTGTGAATGGGGGACACGGGGAAAAGAATAATAAAAAAAAAGAAAAAAAAAGATATCATTGCTTAATAACATTGTATAAATTTCAGTTTCCAGACTCTAGGTGAGGAAGCTAGAGCCAGATATTTAGACTTAGAATGCCCCTCGACCAGCACCCCTAAAGTAGACACCACTCCACACCATAACCCACCTAATTCAATTTGTGTTTACTATTTGCAAAGAACGGGTTATTGTCTTTGTTTACTTGTTTATGGTCTCTCTACTAAAATATATCCTGAGAGCAGGACTTTTGTCCCAAAGCTTCACATAGTATATGATACAAATGATGGAATCGTGTGAAAGAATAAATTAACAAACATAGAATAAATGTGACCCCACAAGATGAATTACTGTGACACAGCTCCAGGTACTAAAGAAAGAAAGAAAGTAACACTCCTGACCTCCAAAGCTCACAGTCTAATAAAGAGAATAAGAAACAAAATAATTGCATACAAGTAGGTACAGAGATAGTACAGAGGAAGAGGCCTGCCTATTTTCCAAAAGAAGTGATTTCTGAACTTGGTTTTAAAGAATTAGTGGAAAGCTGTTGGGTAGGTAATGAGGAAAAATACTTTCCGTGGGGCCCCTTGGATCTCACTCTGACCTGAACATTGACCTCATTTCCCTTCCCCATGGAAATTCAGGCTTAAAAATACCTTGAAGATCATCTAGTCCAGCAGTTCTTAAAGAAGACTTTTGTTTTTAAAATATGCCCACAAATTCTCTGATATTCACCCCTTCTGAGGAGCCTGATTCCCCTTCCCTTAAGTGTGGCTGTATTTAGTAACTCAGTTCTAATGAATAGAATGTGGCAAAATGACTACAGAATGGAGCTATAAAAAGGTTATACAAGCCCTGTGGCTTCCATTTTATTCTCTCTCTCTCTCTCCCTGTCTCTCTCTCTCATCACTCATCTGGAGGTAGCCAGCCACCATGTTGTGAGGACATGCAAGGCAAGGCATGAAGATCCCTTGCCCGCAGCCCGTGAGAAGCAGATTCTCCGGCCCCGGGCAAGCCTTCATATGACAGCAGCTGTGTTCAAGGTCTTGACTGCGATCTCATGACCCCTAGAATCTGCAGCTTAGCTGCTCCTGAACTCCAGACATACAGAAACTGAGATAATAAATAGTGGTTATTTTAAGCCACTAAGTTTGGTTGTAATTTGTTACACAGCAATGGATAACAAACACTAGGACTTCAAACAGTGTGTGTTGATGTGAATGATAACTGTTTATATTTACCCTATTAGAAATTAAAACTGAGAAGTGTATGAATTCATCAAATATAACTGTAATAAATACAGTACATTCTAACTCAGATGACATTTTTATAAAAAATAATAATTTTCCAAAAGAAAAGTGAAAAGAATGGCATCATTTTCATTTTCATAAATCTTTTTAATGTCCCGTTTAATGGAAGATAGCTGGATTCTTACATAGACTTCTATATCAAATCACTTGTGAAATCATAGATTATGTAGCTCTGAAACACTCTGCTACTCACTTATAAAACACTAAGAGTGAAAAAGATCACTGACCTCATCAGGGTTCTTTATAACACACATGACAAGTAGACACAAGTCACACTTGAACATGCCCAGTGACTGGTAACTCCCTGGTTCCCATGAGAGCCCACTCTTCCCCCTAAACATCCCTGGTGGTTAGAAAGGTCCTGCTTCTGTCTTGCTATCTTTGCTCTCTCATCAGTGGTATGTGTTCTCCTTAAGAGTATATTCAGAATAGGGTTACTCGTTCCCTTAAGGCTATGACCCTCATATAGTTTATTTATGGATTATTTATAACTTTACAGTTTGTGGGGTGCTTTTGTTCATGTTCCCTTAGAAAAAATCTTTCAGAACATCTCAAAAGAATTTATCATGAGTTATGCCCTTCTGCCAATTAGCTTCAAGGACTTCAGGATCTCCTACCAAACACAAATGTTCCTATAGGAGTCGTTTTCAAATATCATACTGGCAGAACATACAGACTTCAGGTATCAGAATGGTAAAATTAAAAAGACACTAAAAACAGTCAATGCAATTTAGAACAGAGATTTCTCTTTTCTGCATAAGGCACAGCCTTCTGATTGCCTTAGACATTCAAGTCTTGTTTTTTAAGCTCCTCCTACAGCATCCTGAGAGTTCTCTGCATGTTTTCACATGTGTCTCATAAATAACCTGACCTTAGCTGATCATCAAGATTGCCCACCAGGTCCCTGTTTAGAGGTGCCTGGGACGTGACATCTGCTGGTTTATGAGGGTAAAAAAGACAACATTTGCGACTGGTTCTGAAACACAGAAACAGGCCCTGGAAACGTTTCCCAAAAACTATTTGGAGAATAGAGAAAAATGTTTCTCATCATGTTAACCCTACTCTCTGGGGAGAAAGAGCTATGCTCAGCCAGATTTCAAAATTGATTTGAAATCCTCTTATATTCACATCAAAATACTTGGCACACAATGAAAAAGTACACTACTGGCAGGGACTGTAAATTGGTACAACCATTATGGAGGGTCCTCCAAAAATTAAAAATAAAATTTCCATATGATCCAGCAACCCTTTTTCTGGGTATTTATCCAAAGGAAATAAATCACTATCTTGAAGAGATAATCTGCACCCTCATGTTCATTGCAGTATCATTCACAACAGCCAAGATGTGGGAACAACCTAAGTGTTCATTTACAGATTAATGGCTAAAGAAAAATTATATGTATATAATATTACATGTATATATGCACATACACAATGGAATATTATTCATCCGTAAATAGGAAATCCTGCCATTTATGACAACGTGGATAAACCTAGAGGGCATTATGCTAAGTGAAATAAGCTAGACAGAGAAAGACAGAGACTGTATGATCTCCCTCATATGTGGAATCTAAAAAAAAAAAAATGCTGAACTCACAGAAACAGAGAGGAGAGAAAAATGGTGGTTACTGAGGCAGAGAGGGTGGTGGGAGAAGTGGGGAGATGTTGATCAAAGCATACAAGCCTTTAGTTATTAGATAAATTAGTTCTGGGTGTCTAATGTACAGCATGGTGACTATAACTACTAATAATGTATTGTATACTTGGAATTTACTAAGAGAGTAGATCCTGAGTAAGCATTTTCACCAAAAAAAGAAAAAAGGTAACTCTGAGGTGATAGAAGTGTTAATTAACCTTACTGCAGTAATCATTTCACTGTATATCTCATATTATCATTTTGCATACTTTAATTTTTTTTAAGTGAGAGGAGGGGAGATAGTGAGGCAGACTCCCACATGCACCCTGACCGGGATCCACTTGGCAACCCCCATCTGGGGCTGATGCTTGTACTGAGCTATTTTTAGCACCTGAGGCTGACACACTAGGACCAGCAGAGCTATCCTCAGTACCTGGGGCCACACTCAAACCAATTAAGCCACTGGCTGCAGGAGAGGAAGAGGGAGAGAAGGAAGAGAGAAGCAGATGGTCACTTCTCCTATGTGCTCTGACCGGGAATAGACCCAGGATGTTCATAAGCCAGGCCAAAGTTCTATCCACTGAGCCACTAGCCAGGACCATGATGTATACTTTAAATATCTTATAGTTGTCAGTCATACCTCAATAAAGCTGAAGAACACATAAAGTGAATATGTAGTTATAAAAAATCATTATACTTTAAATATATACAATTTTATTTGTCAATTACCTGTCACTAAAAGTTGGAAAAATAAATAAGTAATAAAAAGAAATGAGAAAAAAATAAAATGAGCTAAATCTCATTTTGCTGATATATTCAATTTAATTTAGAAAGGTCCTTTCAAAACAGTTACTTCATATTACCTTACAGGGTTTATAGTAAATAATGTCCCTGGAAACAGTCTAAATTAATATCACACAAGTCAGAGACTTCATTCAGCTATTTCTTGCCTTCTCTCAGTATTTAATAGAGAAAAATACAAGATTAGTATTTTACTCTTAATTGTAAGAGTTAACATTTATTGAGTACTTATTATACCAAGGATAGTACTAATAGTTTTCTGACTTAACTGATTTAATCCAAATAAACCTACTACACTATTGCTATATCCATTGTACAGATGGGAATACTGAAGTTTAGAAAACATATAGCCAAGGTCACCAAACTAGAAAATGGCAAAGAGGAAACTATGGAAGACAAAAAAATGACCTTTTGGGCATCTGAGGAAACTGTTCACTTTAACAGTGATTGGAAATACTTGTAAAGTAACAAAATGAGGAAAGAAACAGTAAAAAATCAACTTAACTGCATAAGAGTGATATTAACCAGTCATTTGTGTGTGCTTCCATTCACATTTATTGTGCAACATGATATCATATCACACTGATTTTTTTATGTTTATTATAGGTTTTATTTTATGGCAACAAGTTCTTCCCACTGGACCTCTCAGCCCACATTTGAGTCTGAAGAAGCAGCAAGGTGTGGGCTTCGGTGTCATCTTGACCTGTATTTGACACCTGCTGCCCCATTTCATGGCCGTGTGGCCTTGGGCAAGCTATATACCCTCTCTAACCTCAGTTTTCTCACCTATAAAACAAAGGTATAAAAATTGGAAGGGTGTGCCTTAAAAATTCTATAGGATTTAACACACATATAAACATACTAGTTTACTATTATTTGTATCATGTGATGATGAGTAAACAAGGCCATATGGTCAGTATTGAAAACTTGACTTTTCTTTTTTTTTTAATTAGAGGAAAGCACTATGCACACACATACACACCCCATTGTGGGACTTCCATATCCTTCAGTAAACACAGTGACTTACTCAGAGCAGAAAAGAGAATAAGGAGGGCTGGAGTAACAGAATGAGAATAAAAGGAGAAGGCTATTTTTAAGTTTATAAAACAATCTCCACTGACATGTGGCAGAAATAGGCCCAGCATTCTAAAACTTCCTGGAGCGGAAGGGCAGAAAATGTACTACAGTGAACCACCCAGAGATGGCTGGAGAGAATGCCCTGTCCCATCCTGGGGCAATGCTCCCATTTGGTCACACAGAAACACCCAATGTCCAGCTGTGACCATACTGATTTCACTATCAAAACAGCCAAGACATTTAAACCAGGAACACATGAACTGAAAGCCATATTCTATGGGATTTTAGAAGGTTAAACAGAAAGAACCGAGAAATAATAGTCCCAAGGAATGATGCTGGCCTTAAACATATGGTATCAAACATGTATAAAATAGAAAAAATAACAGAGACCTTCAGTGAAGTCTATAGGAACAAATTAAGTGCTCAGTAATCTTAGGGAAACTCAAATGTCTGATACTTGTTTTATTAAAGGGGAGGAAAAAGTAGGTTATGGGATTTCAGCTTAGAAGGGCATTTGGGCTGGAGAGTGGTTGGGCTGAATATCTGGGCTTGTGAGAAAAAGAGGGTGCTTCCAGGGGCTCAGAGGCAGAGAAACAAGGAACCCTCCTAAGAGCCTGTATCAAGATCTTCACAAAGTCATTTGTCTGTAGAAGACTATCTGTTATGTTTATTTGAGATTTATTAGAGAAGAATATCATCAGTGGACCAACTTCTAGTGGGTAGATAGTGGGCAAATCATTTACCATTGACTCATTATTTGTTCCTGGGAAAGATATTTAATCTCTACCTCTTCAATTTATCTGTCAATAAAATGTGGGAAAGACTATGGCCTCACACTGCATCTTAAGAACACAAGAACTGCATGGGATGGCCACTATCCACCAGGAGAGCCACCACCCAAGCACCAATGAATTTTTCAGAGTTCGTAATGAAAATCACAGCTGCCAGTGGAGGAGGCAGAAGGAATAAATGGGTGGGGGGGATCTCATGTGACAATTCAAAAAGTCAGAAGGAAAAAGAGTGGATCAGAGAAATGAATGCCCAGAGGTATCAAAGATATTTGAGACAAATTACAAAAAATAAGAGAGAAAATATAAGACACAGATGGAAGCACAGGACTGACCAAATAATACATTTAAAAAACATTCAGGTCAGCAGCAAGATGGCAATAGAGT
This sequence comes from Saccopteryx bilineata, assembly GCF_036850765.1. Taxonomy (NCBI): domain Eukaryota; kingdom Metazoa; phylum Chordata; class Mammalia; order Chiroptera; family Emballonuridae; genus Saccopteryx; species Saccopteryx bilineata. The sequence goes on along the minus strand of NC_089491.1, from coordinate 292,747,395 downwards.
AGGCGGACATACTAACTTCCCAGAACCAAAGTGGGATTACAACTTAATTTTAAGAACTATCATCTGGAAAAACCAACTTTGGACTAAACTAAGAGGACTCTTTAACCAAGGAACACTGAAGAAGCCACACTGAGACTGATAGGAAAAGCAGAAATGCGGAGAGGGCTGCCCAGCTCCGGGGAACAAAGGGCAGCCCAAAAAGACTTGAGTGGCAGGAAGTGAGTTTAGTGGAGAGGGGAGGGTCTTGGGCCCCAGGAACAAAGCCTCAGAGCCTAGAAGAAGCATATGAACAGTATTTAGCTGCGAAACATGTCAGGATACTGTTTGTGAGAAAAAGACAGATTTCTCAGATCCAGGATTCTTCTTAAAGGGACCATGCAGAAAATCTCTCTCACAACCACTAACCCAGGACTCTGGGAGACCGGGAGAGTTGAGAGGACTGGAGTAGCAGGAAGACAGTATAATCTCGGAGGCACAGGGAGAAACACTTTGAGGAACAGCTACCCTAACCCCTGGGCTGAGTCATTCCCCAAATTTAAAGTGAATATTTCCCCTGGAACCAGCAATACCAGCAAAGGGAAACAAGACACCAGCCAAACAAGCTCTTCTGTGGCACTCAGAGCAGAGTCGCTTAGAAGCAAGAAGCCATCAGGAATACAGTATTGAGTGCTAAGGTCTGAGCTCCAACTTCACATCTAATCTCCTGCAGTCATTCAAAGTGTGCTTTGGAGAATTTCGTGAGCACACTCATCTTTTTAAGTTCATCACCCATCCACACGAGTGTGTAATGGACAACGCCAACATGAGTTACATCCCCAGTGTCTCCATCAGAGATTTTGAGCTACAAGCTGCTGCCCTGAAGGCCTCAGACATGTGGGTGAATAAGTTCAAGTCACTGAATGAAGATTTGGAAAGATTGCATGACAGCAAGCAGAGTTGGCGAGCAAACACAAGTGGGGAGAAATGAAAACACTTCAACTCGTGGACCAGCTGGTTGTCAAAGCTTGGAACGCCCTTCCCATCACATACCACACACTGCAGCATGTGAGTATTGTTGTACTGACAATGTTTGGCTCTACCTATGCATGTGAGCCATTTTTCTCACATCTAAAGAACGTTAAGACCAACCTATGATCATGTTTAACTGATGGAAGTCTCAATGCCTGTATGGAGCTTAACCTCACCCCATATCAACCAGACTACAAAGCCATCAGCAAAACCATGCAGCCCCAGAAGTCGCATTAATGGTAAGTACATTATTCATCATTGGTGAGCAGCAGCATAACAATGCTATTGAAAATAATTCAGAGACTTATTATACTTTAAAAGTGTTGGTCTTACATAAAATGCATACATTTACTGGTACTTAGTGTTAAACATGTTGTATGGTTCTCATGGAATTACATTTTAAAATATGTGGCATTTATGGCTCTCTCAGCCTAAAAGGTTTCTAACACCTGACCTAGATGAAATGGAAAATTTCCTAGAAACATATAATCTTTTAAAAACCAATCTAGAAAAATCAGAAAACCTAAACAGACCAATTACACCAAATGAGATCGAGAGAGTTATCAAAAAACTCCCAAAAAACAAAATCCCTGGGCCAGATAGCTTCAAGTGAATTCTACCAAATATTCAAAGAAGAACTAACTCCTATCCTTCTCAAGCTATTTCAAAAAATTCAAGAGGAAGGAAGACTTCCAAGCTCTTTTTATGAGGCAAGCATAATTCTGATTCCAAAACCAGGCAAAGACAACACAAAGAAAGAAAATTATAGGCCAATATCCCTGATGAATTTAGATGCTAAAATCCTCAACAAAATATTAGTAAACCGGATCCAGCAATATATTAAAAAAATCATAAACCATGATCAAGTGAAATTTATTCTGGAGAGGCAAGGATGGTATAATATTCGCAAATCAGTCAATGTGATTCATCACATACACAAAAGAAAGGAGAAAAACCATATGATAATTTCAATAGATGCAGAAAAAACATTTGATAAAATCCAGCACCCCTTCATGATCAAAACTCTCAGCAAAGTGGGAATACAGGGTACATACCTCAACATGATAAAGGCCATCTATGACAAACCCACAGCCAACATCATATTCAATGGGCAAAAATTAAAAGCAATCCCTTAAGATCAGGAACAAGGTAGGGATGCCCCCTTTCACCACTCTTATTCAACATAGTCCTGGAAATCCTAGCCACAGCAATCAGACAAGAAGAAGAAATAAAAGGCATCCAAATTGGAAAAGAAGAAGAAAAACTATTATTATTTGCAGATGATATGATATTGTATATAGAACACCCTAAAGTCTCAGTCAAAAAACTACTGGACCTGATAAATGAATTTAGCAAGATGGCAGGATATAAAATTAATACTCAGAAATCAGAGGCATTTTTATACAACAACAATGATCTGTCAGAAAGAGAAATTAAGGAAACAATTCCCTTCACTATTACAACCAAAAAATAAAGTACCTAGGAGTAAATTTAACCAAGGAGATTAAAGACTTGTACTCGGAAAATTATAAAACATTGATAAAAGAAATCAAGGAATATACAAACAAGTGGAAGCATATACCATGTTCATGGATAGGAAGAATAAACATCATTAAAATGTCTATATTACCCAAAGCAATTTATAAATTCAATGCAATACCAATTAAAATACCAATGACATACTTCAAAGACATAGAACACATATTCCAAAAATTTATATGGAACCAAAAAAGAACACAAATAGCCTCAGCAATCTTGAAGAGGAAGAATAAAGTGGGAGGTATCACACTTCCTGATATCAAGTTATACTACAAGGCCATTGTACTCAAAACAGCTTGGTACTGGCATAAGAACAGACATATAGATCAATGGAACAGAACAGAGAACCCTGAAATAAACCCACAACTTTATGGACAACTGATATTTGACAAAGGAGGTAAGAGCATACAATGGAGTAAAGACAGCCTCTTCAACAAATGGTGTTAGGAATAGTGAACAGCTACCTGCAAAAAAATGAAACTAGACCACCAACTTACACCATTCACAAAAATAAACTCAAAATGAATAAAAGACTTAAATGTAAGCTGTGAAACCATAAGCATCTTAGAAGAAAACATAGGCAGTAAGCTCTCTGACATCTCTTGCAGCAATATATTTGCCAATTTATCTCCATGGGCAAGTGAAATAAAAGACAGGATAAACAAATGGGACTATATCAAACTAAAAAGCTTCTGCACAGCTAAAGACAATCAGAACAGAATAAAAAGACAAACTACACAATGGGAGAACATATTTAACAATACGTCTAATGAGGGGTTAATAACCAAAATTTATAAAGGACTTGTAAAACTCAAAACCAGGAAGATAAACAATCCAATCAAAAAATGGGCAAAGGAAATGAATAGACACTTCTCCAAAGAGGACATACAGATGGCCAATAGGCATATGAAAAAATGCTTAACATTACTAATTATTAGAGAAATGCAAATTAAAGCCACAATGAGATATCACCTCACACCAGTCAGAATGGCGCTCATCAACAAAACAACACAGAATAAGTGCTGGCGAGGATGTGGAGAAAAGGGAACCCTCTTGCACTGCTGGTGGGAATGCAGATTAGTGCAGCCACTGTGGAAAACAGTATGGAGATTCCTCAAAAAATTAAAAATGGAACTGCCTTTTGACCCAGCCATCCCACTCTTAGAAATATATCCCAAGAACACCATAGCACTGATTCAAAAGAAGAAATGCACCCCCATGTTTATGGCAGCATTGTTCACAATGCATCAAGGAAGCAGCCCAAGTGTCAGTCAGTGGATTAGTGAATTAAAAAGCAGTGGTACATACAATGGAATAGTATGGGGTCATGAAAAAGAAGAAAATCTTACTTTTTGCAACAACATGGATGGACCTGGAAACTATTATGTTAAGTGAAATAAGCCAGGCAGAAAAAGAAAAATATCATATGACTTCACTCATTTGAGGAATCCAATGAACCATGTGAACTGAGGAACGGAATTGAGACAGAGGAGGGATCAAAGGAACCAGAGGAAGGGAAGACAGAGGAAAGGTGGATGATAGGATGGGATATACCTGAAGGGAAGGGAGGAGGGCGCTATAGGGAGGGGGACAAGGGAGATGTTGAGGGGAATACTGGGGGCAGGGGATGCATTCAAGGCGACACTAGAATCTATGTAAACACAATAAATTAAAATTTAAAAAAAGAAACATTCAGCCTGACCAGGTGGTGGTGCAGTGGATAGAGCGCCAGACTGGGATGCGGAGGACCCAGATTCAAGACCTCGAGGTCACCAGCTTGAACACGGGTTCATCTGGTTTGAGCAGAGCTCACCAGCTTGGACCCAATGTCACTGACTTGGTCTGCTGTAGCCCCCCCCCCCCCCGTCAAGGCACATATGAGAAAGCAATCAATGAACAACTAAGGTGCCACAATGAAGAGTTGATGCTTCACACTCTCTCCCTTCCCATCTGTCTGTCCCTACCTGTCCCCCTCTCTAACTCTCTCTCTGTCTCTGTCAAAAAAACAACATTCTATACTTGAGTTCTGTCATCCAAAGGCATAAAGAAAAATAACAGTCAATTAAAATTGGAAGGAAAGATTCAAAAGCAGTAGGGGGAGTTAGAGGAAAAAAGACTATGTTAAAAAAATCTGAGAAGTTTATTTCAAAAAATAAAAACCTGCAGAATTAAAATAAAAACCTGCAGAATTAAATGAGAAACAAAAAGTAAAGCAGTCATGAACATGGAGGCGGTCCTTTTGGGGTCTTTCTCATTCCTTAAATTTTAAGTCCTTTTCCTTATATAAATGATTTCATATTATGGCACATTTCTTTTCTGACCTTTAAAAATCACCTTACAGAGCCTTGAAGACAGTATTTGGTTGTTTTAATGGTCAGTGTAAATTGGCTACCTGAAGATGGTGGTTCATAAGAAGCTGAAGAAAATACAGTCCAAGAATAAGAATGTGTCTATTTACCCAATGCTGTCCAGGGAAAGAGACACTGGGACTCATTTCTATCTGGACTTGTAATCATTGCCTCAGGAGTTCACCTCAAGGTGAACCAATTTAATGGATTTTTTAAGTGAGAGGAGGGGAGACAGAGAGACAGACTCCCACATGCACCCCGACCAGGATTCACCCATAGCCCCTGTCTGAGGCCAATGCTCTGTCCACTGAGCTATTTTTAGTGCCTGAGGCTGATGTGCTTGGACCAACTGAGCTATCCTTGGTACCCAAGGCCACACTCAAACCAATTGAGCCACTGGCTGTGAGAGGAGAGGAGGGAGAGAAGGAAGAGAGGGAGGGGAAGAGAAGCAGTTGGTTGCTTCTTCTATGTGCTCTGACCAAAATTGAATCCAAGACGTCCATATGCCAGGCCAAAGCTCCATCCACTGAGCCATCCAGCCAGGGCAAAATACATTATTTTAATATGTAAAGTTTGGTATAAGATCCTAGACTCGCCTGACCAGGCGGTGGCGCAGTGGATAGAGCATCGAACTGGGATACGGAAGGACCCAGGTTTGACACCCCGGGGTGCCAGCTTGAGCAAAAAGCTCACCAGCTTGGACCCAAGGTCACTGGCTTGAGCGGGGGGTTACTCGGTCTGCTGAAGGCCCACGGTCAAGGCACATATGAGAAAGCAATCAATGAACAACTAAGGTGTCGCAACGAAAAACTGATGATTGATGCTTCTCATCTCTCTCCATTCCTGTCTGTCTGTCCCTATCTATCCCTCTATCTGACTCTCTCTCTGTCCCTGTAAAAAAAAAAAAAAAAAAAAGAAAAAAAGATCCTAGACTCACTGAAAGGCACAGAAGTAAAGTAACATTCACATTTCTCAATGCCATGTTGTGACTGTCTTTTGTACAATTCTACAACTCTGCCTGCCAGGTGTCATTATGTAGCCATTCTTTGCCAGGCTCTATCGCAGACCCTGAATGGATCAGGAGTTTCTCCTAGGCTTGAATGATGTTCTTTAGCTGTGACTTTATGAGAAACAAAGAAACTCGTTCTTTTTTTAATCACACCCTTAGCAAACTAATAAACCAAATTTATTGCACAATTAGCTGTATTATCTCAACTAATTATGGATATTCCATACAGATAACACTTTTGTTCTGACCACCAGAAGCTCTCTGGCTGCAGGTCGCTGTGTCTACGTTTCAGACCTAATCTGTCTACAGGGTCTTACATCTTCATCTGTGGTCTGATTCTGGGCTCTTAGCCCATGTGTGTACAGTTACATACAACACACAAACAACATTATCCATCCACAGACACATTCCACATGATCATTGAATTTATTTCATATCCAGTCACTCAGTTATAAGGTTTTACTAACCTAACTGAAAAAGTTTTTTAAACTTTTTCCACTACCCTGTATTTCCCAATTCTGGTCTGTAGACTACATAGAAAAAACTAATAGGGAACAAGTTAAAAACACAGATTCTTGGGACCCACCTCCAGAGATTCAGGTTCAGAAGCTCTAGAGTAAGGCCAAGAAATCTGTACTTTTAACACATTTCCTATTCAAGATACAGAACGGACAAGAGGACATGCAAACATGGTGTAACTGTTACCAGCACAAGCTGCCTGAGTTTCACTCACAACTCCCACTTCCATGCTCTGTGTTGGGCGAGTTGTTTCTGCCTTATGTGCCCAGTTTGGGGGGAAGAGGAAGGGGCATCTGTGGCATTGCCATGAGGATTTAACGAGTTAACACCTGTCCATCCTTGAAACAGTATTAGTGGAGTCCTCAAAAATGTTAACTATCTCTTCTTGCTTCTGTATGTTTATGTATTGCTTTCAGGTTTTAGGTTTTGCTTTTTTCTTTTCAAATAAGCATATAACTACATACTTTTACAATAGTTAAAAACAATTCAGCCTCCCCCCCCCACAGGGACTGGGTTGGGGCAGCACGGCCTCCTCCCAGCTATGCACTAGCTGCGTTATGCGGACCTTGGCCTTCCCCAAGCTCCTCCTGCTGCTGACCCAGGTGTGCTCCCACTCACAAAGTGGCCCGCCTCTCGGACTCCTGCCCTTTGCGGCAGGGCTCAAACTTCCTGGAAAACCAGGAAAGTCCTTTTCTACTGTAACTGCTGGACGACAGGCCATGTGGCTGCTTCCTTTCTCTTCCCTCTTAGGCCCCGACTTTTCTCTAGGCTCCTGCCCCTTCCCATCCCATGGTGCTCCATTGTTCACACTCCGGTGCCTTTCCTTTAGAGTGCTTAGCACCAGCTCTAATCCTGTATTCGTTTGTTAAACTAATGGAGCTGGATTCGTGGTGCGTGGTTCATTCTTGCGTTTTAGCTCCTACCACAGTTTTTGGTGCTCAAAACCGCATTTTCAGTGGATGGATGAGCAAATTCCCCCAGGAAGCAAAGCAGCCTGTCTCTGGACTGGCTCCTGCACTGCCACTCTGCAACCGGCCCTCCCACGCCTGCCAGGACAGGAGCAAAATCACTGCATTTCAAAAGGAAATTGGCTCTCTTCAACTACTGCCGTCCACCAGAAATGCCTTTGAGCAGCTTACACCCTCCGACTCCTGCCGCCCCAACCAGACAGACTTCCTGAGAAGACCATACACTGGCCACCTTCCCCACTCCTCCCGGGTGCAGGCTGCTCTCAAGCGGATAAAATGAAATAGTGATGCATTCAAATGAATTTTAAAAGTTTTCTGTGATTTATAGATTAGCTACATCTAATTAACTATTCCTTATTAGGAAAATAATAATAATAGTAATTTTTTTTAATCAAGTGAGAGTCAGGGAGGTGGAGACACAGACTCCCACATGCATTCTGACCCCCAAACGGGATCCCCTGACAACCCCTGTCTGGGGCTGATGTTCTGCCCATCTGAGTCCCCCACTTCGTTGCTTGGCAACTGAGCTACTTTAGTGCCTGAGGCGAGGTCATGGAGTGATCCTCAAGGCCTGGGACCAACTTGCTCATTAGAGCCATGGCTGAAGAAGGGAGAGGGAAGTAGGGAAGGAGAAGCAGATGGTCGCTTCTCCTGTGTACCCTGACCAGGAATTGAACCCGGGACATCCATATTTCAGGCCAAAGCCCTACCACGGAGCCAACCAGCCAGGGCCACAATGAAAAAAATTTTTTCTAACCAATATAATCCTCATGTGTTAGTTTTGAACTTCTTGGATGAGATGTGCTAAAAACAATTATCTTTCATACAAATGCGGTAGTGAAAGTGAAATACTCCAAACTCTAATCTATCAGAATGCAGGTCTCAGAATGTCCAGTTCCTGCTCTAAATCTGTAGTACATATTTTCCATCCTCAAGAAAGATACTGATTCATGTTATCTAGTAGGAAGTAGAGAAGGTTGGCATGAATTTGTGTGACTTATTTTGCCACCCATGATATGTTGCTTCCTCACCAGTTAAATTTTGTTTCAGTATGTAGAGTTCCTCTTTTTTGAGCCTTGGGTTTTTACGTAATTTCTCAGTTTAGAGAAAAAAAGAACAATTAAAATATGTGCTTGCTCACAAGTTATTCTTCTGACCTTGAGAATTGTGTTTGTTTCTCTTTAATCCTCCCTTCTTAAGTACAACTCTCAGAAGTGACCTCATGCATCCTGCACACACCACACCCCTAAAAGTGGAGGCTTCCACAGGGTGGTGACTAAAAAACCCTGTGCTGCTTTGCATAATGCTACCAGAATCCTTTTATTAGAAGACAGTATTGGCCACTGCCTCTTACTCTAAAGTCACAAAGCATGACCTATGTGTCTTAGGCTCTATAACAGCAGGAAAAGCCATTACCGTGGGATTTTCTACATTTGTTTAATGTCATTTTAAGCTACTGTTAACTTCTATTCTCTACTTGAGAAAATGCCCACCACCATATAGGATGCCCAGGGCTCTAGGACTCGTCCAGGTGACTGTATCCTCCACTGTTGTTTCTATCCCTGCAGGAGCTCATCTAAGCGCTGATTCTTGTGTGGGAAGTCACCTTTTCCTTTCCCGTTACTTCTTTTCTCCAGTAGTAATCAATATATTTAATCTGAGAGAATTGTGTCTAGCAACGCTTCAAAGATTTTTACTCATTCAAAAAAAAAACTATTGGCAAAACAAGGATTCACCTGAATTAAGAACAAATTGATACAGATGCAAATAACACAATTTTTAATTTTTTCAACCCAAACTTAGCTATGAAAATATAGCCGATAAAGGATATAAGGACAAATGAAAAGAATAAAAATTATACTGCGTTGTTTGCCAAGAGCCCACAATTTCTTGTTTATTTCCCCTAATACTGGCCATTTCTTCTCAAATATCCTTCACTAGTTCCTCCTCATTCCTTAGGCTCCTTTCTTTTCTTTCTTTTTTTTCCTAAATAAGATAGCCTTTAACAGCTAAGGGTGTTAAACTCAGGCACAATCTACATACCATAAACTCCATGTTCTAAGTGTATAATTATTTAATTTTCAGAGTTACACAACAGTGGAATCTAACTTTAGGACATTTCCATCACCCCCAAAAGGTCCCCCATTCTTTGACTTCTTAACAAGGACTGCAGTCTTTGGACCACTTCTCTCTATATTCACTTCCCAGATGCTCTCATCTGGCTGGCCTCCACACATTTTAAGGACCAGGTACATAGTGATGACTCCCAAATCTGTATCCCCACCTTGAACCTCTCTAAACTTCAGATTCATCTCCTCTTAGAATTCTAAAAGGCACTCAATCAGCATGCCCCAAACCGAGTATTGGTCTTCCCCTAAAATTGCTCCTCCCACCATCTTTCCTAACCAATTAATAGCAGTTCTTTATTCTAGTTGCTCGGGCCAAAACCCCTGGAGCCATCTTGAGCTGTCTCTTTCTTCACACCCAACATCAGTTCATCAAGAAATCCTGTGACTCTCCCTGTAAAACAGATCTAGAAGCCAGCTACTTCTCATACTTACACTGCTCCCCCGTGGGTCCAAGTCACCACATCTCTCATCTGGATTATTACAATAGTCCCATGGCTGGTCTTCTGCTCCTTTACTAGATTCCTACCTTCTATTCTCAACACAGGGGTAGCCAGAGTGATTCTTCTAAAACCTGTCAGACCATATTACAACTCTACTTAAAATCCTGCAATGAGTCCCCATATCACACAGGAAAAAAGCCTGTGAGCCACTGGTCCCCATAAGCATTCTAAACTCAACTGTCCCCTTTGAATGTTCTGCTTCGGTCTCACTGGCTTCCTTGCTCTTCCCAACACATCTGGCTCAGAGCCAGTGCACCGACTGTTCCTTCTGCCTGCAAGACACTGCCCAGAAAACTACTTGGCTAATTTCTTTATCTCAGATAAGTCTTCCCTCAAGTCTTACTACTCAATGAGGTCTCCTTTCATCACCCTATTTAATACCATCAGCTTGCCCCTGTTCTCTCAGTGCCCCATACTTTGTTCTACTGTGTCTTGTTGCATAAAATTTTTTCACCCTTCAACTTGACAAAGCTTTTCCTAAATTTAATAAGAAATAGCAAAGGGCAAGAAAGAGCCAGAATAATTTTGAGAAAGAATGAAGAAGAATGTTACCTCAAACAGATATGAAACTCACTATAAAGCTGCAGTCATTCAAAGGGTGTAGCAATGGTACAGAGATGGAAAAATGGGACCGATCAAAGAGAACGAAGGGCCCAGAAATAAACGCATGTCTACATAGGTACTTGGGATATGACATGTTAGCATCATAAATCATTGAGAAACAAGAGATTATTTAATAATTTTTGCCAAGACAATTGGCTTTCTATTTGGAAAAAGATTAAATTAGAATTCTATTTTATAATATACACTAAGTAGATTCCAGAGTGATTAAGGAACTAAACAAAAAAAGAAAAACTTTGAAAACTTAGAAGATCCTGCTCACAAAAATTAGGGGATAGTTTATCGCTTCATGTTCATTTTGAAATATTTCCTTTTTTTTTTTTCCACAGAGACAGAAAATGAGTCAAAGAGAGGGATAGATAGAGAATGAGTCAGAGAGAGGGATAGATAAGGACAGACAGGAATGGAGAGAAATGAGAAGCATCAATCATCAGTTTTTCGTTGCGACACCTTAGTTGTTCACTGATTGCTTTCTCATATGTGCCTTGACCATGTGCCTTCAGCAGACTGACTAACTCCTTGCTCAAACCAGCAACCTTGAGTCCAAGCTGGTGAGCTTTGCTCATACCAGATGAGCCCGCGCTCAAGCTGGCGTCTTCGGAGTCTTGAACCTGGGTCCTCCGCATCCCAGTCCAATGCTTTATCCACTGTACCAACGTCTGGTCAGATGAAATATTCCCTAATTTTTTGAGCAGTATATATTTATGACATGTTGGTAGGAAACATTTTCATAAACAATACAAAAAATGCACAATCATAAAAGAAAATACTGAAATAATTGACTATATTAATATTAAAAAAGATCTGTTTAAGAGAAGATACAATAAACCAAGTTAAAAGATAAGCCACAATCCAAAAGATGATATATATCCTTGAAAAAAGGACTGGTTTAGAGTGTTTATGTATATTTTTAACTACCATTAATTTTGAAAAGACAAATAATTCAATGGAAACACTTTTAATGTTTAAAATAAAATTTAAATGTTGAAATATATGAGTAGTCAAATCTCAAAGGAGAAAATTTTTGGCCAGTACATATATAAAATATGTTCAACCTTACTAAATAAATATGCAGTTACAATGATGTTACTCTCCAATTGTCTTCACAAAAAGTAAAAGTAATTCTGGTAATACAAAGTGTAATTCATAAGGATGAAGTGGAAAGGAAGCTGTTATGTACCCTGATTGGGTGTGTGCACTGGTCTAACTACTTTGGAGAACAGTTTGGCAATATTCAATAAAGCTGAAAATGTATGTATCATTCAACCTAATAGTTCCATTTTTAGAAATGTACCTAGAAAAACTCTGATCTATGCACACAAAATTGTGTACAAGCATGTTCATTGCAGCTTTGCCTCTGATTGCAAAAAATAATGAGAAATAATTTAAATGTCTATCAACAATAGAAGGTATAGTAAGCTGTGATATTATTATATATCTTATATAATATCATTAAATTCATCGTAATAATAAATTTTTAAAACATACTTATAATTTTTTAAATGTACAAAGCCATATATATGAATAGGATATTGATTATGCTAATGTAAGACACATACATGGCAAAAATGTATATGCTTTGCAAGTAGATGAAAGAAATGGTCACAACTTTCCTCCCCTCCTAAAAATCTATTTCTTCTTACAATATGACTTTACCATTCCTTCTACCAAGAAACACAGCCTACCTTCCCATCCCTTGAATCTCGTGTCTTTGTGACACTAATTCTCACCAACAGAATGCAGTAGAAGCAATGTTTGGCCAGAGGCCCTACACACTTGCATTCTACTCTCCCTCTTAGAACCTTGCTACTACCCTGTGAATAAGCCTGGGCTAGCCTGATGAGTGATGAACAACCAATGACCCAGTCAACCCCATCACCCCAGCCTACAATCAGTTAACCACCAGACACATGATTCAGCTCACACTAAGACAAGCCAGCACCCAGCTGACCTGCCAATTGACCATAGACACATGAACAAAATCCAACTAGGATCAGCCCAATTTACCTGCAATCAACAGAACCATGCAGTGGACCTGGAAACTCATGAGCAATAATAACTGGTTGTTTAAAATCACCAAGTCTTTGGGGTGATTGTTTTGCACAGGAATACATAAGTGATGCATATACCATTTTCAGAATATGGCCATTTAAGGGGAGAGGGAAGGGAGGAGTATCAAGGGGAGGGAGGCACCTTCTCCTTTTACATTTAATTTTTTAAGGATTTCAAAGTCTTCAAATCCTATGTTAAATCTGGCCCAGGGTAACCCAGGAGTCCACTCTAATATTTTCAGAATTACCTTGAATACTTGAAATGTTGCCTAATTTATTTTAAAAAGCATGCCACCATAATTTCCGTTTTTGTCATATTCATACAAATATGGAAGAAATAGGCATAACTAAAAGACTTCCTTCATCGTTTGGCTCTCATGTAGACTGGCTACACAGAAACTTGGAAATATTAGACCTTGACTTATGTAACTGACCGCATGAGCCACTGTGACTCAGAGGGACCAAATATTATGGCCACACCTCGTTCTGTGGTAGCACATAAACAAGAGTAAGAGAAAAATATCAAACCCTAAGTTAATCAAAACTCAAGAAACAAATTTTCTTTCATGAAAAAAAAACCTATTTTTAGGAGAAAACAAAAACAGACTGTAATCAAAGATATTCTTTGACTTACAGTTTAAGTCCCAAAGTCATTACTGAGTCAAGCTAATCTGCTCATATTCAATATTAAGTGGATGTACACATCTGAGAAATATTTTTTTAAAAAAAAAATTCTAATCAATTTTATGTTTAAAAAAACATAAACAAATAGGCCAAATAACATTCAAGCGTAGACAGCTACAATCTTTTTAAGGAATGTAGTCTAAAAAAGACTAATCTTATTGCTGGTTCAGCTCACAAGATCGGACTTCTTCAAGCAGTAACACATCCTTCAAGCATAGCACACACCCTATGGCTACCTTGTATGAACGAGGATTAGAGATTCACTGAGCAATGAGTCACAGCCCTGCCCTCCAGGAGCTTAAGGACAGTGCAGCAGGAGGAAATGAAACATCCAAAACAAAAACAAAGTCCATGCATCTATCACAACAAAAACAATTACTGGCCTAAGTCATCAAACATTTGAACAAATGAGCCGTAAGACTATTTGGGATAATATACACTACATCAGTGTCTTTTAACCACGGGTACGTGGACTGCTCAGCCAGAAATTTTAAGCCAGTCCATGAAAGAGTTAACCACCCTGATATTGGATAAAGATTATAGACCCAATGATCTTAGTCAAAATTGCTATGCTCAGGGTGATTTCTGCCTTAGCAGTCCCTGAAATAATTCTATTTTCACCTGTCTGCAAGTGTAAAGAGGTTGTAAACCACTGCACAACATTGTTTCAATCTCACATAGCAAAAAAAAAAAGTTTGTGTTTATTTTTTTGTTCACTCATGGTTCAACTGGATTGAAGTAAAAGAAGAAAACCTAATTTCAACCAGTACCTTGAGGTATACTGTTCGTTCACATCCTAGAATTTCTCCATGGTTCTACATCCAGACGTCAAGTTCAGTAGTTGTGACTGCCAAAACAATGTACAAATTTAGAGAGTAAGTAGATCACCTATTAACTCAATTAATGATATATCTTTACGGAAAACAGTATGATTATTATCCCCATTTTACAGGTGTAAAAACTGAAGCACAGATCATAGCTAGTAATTGGTAGATCTGAGATTTGATCCTAAGCAGCCTAAATCCAGAGTTTGAGTCTCTCTTTTTTTGTATTTTTTTCTGAAGTGAGAGGCAGAGACTCCTGCATGCGCCCGACCAGGATCCACCTGGCATGCCCACTAGGGGTGATGCTCTGCCCATCTGAGGCATTGTTCCGTTGCAACCAGAACCATCTAGCACATGAGGTAGACGCCTTGGAGCCATCCTCAGTGCCCGGACCAACTTTGTTCCAATGGAGCCTTGGTGGTGGAAGAGGAAAAGAGAGACAGAGAGAAAGGAGAGGGGGAAGGGTGGAGAAGCAGATGGGCGCTTCTCTGTGTGCCCTGGCTGGGAATCAAACCCGGGACTTCCACATGCCAGGCTGACACTTTACCACTGAGCCAACCAATCAGGGCCTCCTTTTCATTTTTTCAATGAAAATTGGCATTCAATATTATATTAGTTTCAGGTGTACAATATAGTGGTTAAACATTTTTATCATTTATGAAGTGATGCCCCCCTCATAAGACTAGTACCCACCTGACAGCATACATAGTCATACAATACTATTGACTGTGCTCCCTGTGCTGTACTGTACATCCCCGTGCTGATTTTGTAGCTGCCAATTTGTACTTCTTAATCCCTTTACCTTTTCTTATGCAGCCACCATCCCTCCTCCCACCTGGCAATCAACATTTTGTTCTTTGTATCTATGAGTTTGTTTCTGTTTTATTTCACTTTTTAGATTCCACACATAAGTGAAATCTCATGATATTTGTCTTTCTCTTGTCTGACTCATTTAACTCAGCACAATACCCTCTAGGGCAGGCATGGCCAACAGTTTTTGCCCCCAGGCCAGATTAGAAAGAAAACTTGTTTCATGGGCCGGATAAAATATTAAAATTAAAAAATGTTAAATACAAAAATGATTCATTTAAGTAAACAAAATGTTATTATGTAATTTGTTTATGAATAAATGTGAGTGAAAAAAATTTAATATATAATATTATTTTAATAAAAATATATTTTAATAAAAATATAATTACATACCGTATAAATATCCAAACTGTATCACAATCGAAACAATATTTAATTAATAAAATGAGCTTGAAGGGATTATATCACAAATAAAACAATTATTTTGTTTTACAAACAGCCTGGACACGTTTTCAGTTATCAACTGTAGCTATTCTCTAGGCTACAAAGCCACTTGACCACAAAAATAACGAATTGTTTGACCTTGGGTGCGCACTGGCAAACTCCACCTAAAAGAATATGGGTTTCACATCACCGCTAAATGTCAAACAGTTCATATCGAGTACAGATGAGTACAAAAGTTGTAAATCTTTATAATGGAATTTTTTTAAAAAATAAAGAAGTATCGCAAATCCATTCAACCAATTATTGGAAGTTAACACTAGATTAGTCACACGCAGAATTCTTTTCCATGTATCACTATCTTCTTAAATATCTCAATTTCCAGTAGTCAAAGACGCTTCCGCTTCTGAGTAGCTGAGATTTTAAAGTAGCGGAGAATATTAAAAATTTAATCGCGGGCCGTATAAACTCATTACGCTGGCGGCATTTGGCCCGTGGGCCGTATGTTGACCATGCCTGCTATAGATCCAACCATGTTGTTGCAAACAGTAACATTTCATCCTTTTTCTATGGCCAGGAAATATTCCATTGTATACAGAGATCACACCTTCTTCACCCAACCATCTTTTAATGGACACTCGGGTCTTGTTGTTTTCTTATCCATTCAGCCACCCTATGTCTTTTGATTGGAGCATTTAATCCACGTACATTTAAAGTAATTATTGATAGTATATAGTTATTGCCATTTTATTATTCATATTTTTGGTCTTTTAATTTCTCCTCCTCCTTCTTCTTCAAGAAGTCCTTTCAGCCCTGACCGAATAGCTCGGTTGGTTAGAGCATCATCCCAAAGCACAAAGATTGCCAGTTTGATCCCTTGTCACATTGCCAGTTTGTTCCTGGAACAGTGATATATTAGGTAAAGCTGCTGCATCTACTTGGTGGGGGGAGGGGCTTATATTTTTCCACACCGTCATGCATTCATTGGTGGCTTCCAGTGAGTGCCCTGACCAGGGACCAAACCAGCAACTTGGTCGTTTCCAGATGACACTTTTAACCAACTGAGCTTACTGGCCAGAGCCATAACATAGTCTTCATTTCAGTTATTCTACCTATTCCTCATTTCTGACCTGTTCTTTTCAACAGTTTCTATATCCTTTTTCCATGTTTATATTTCTTTGCTGAAGTTCACACTGAGTTCATCTACTCTTCCTCTAAATGCATTGAGCACCCCTATAGCCAGTGTTTTGAATGGTGACTCTTATAAATGGTTGCCTCCATTTTGTTAAATTTTTTCTTGAGTTTTGTCTTGTTCTTTCATTTAGGACAGTGGTCGGCAAACCGTGGCTCGCAAGCCACATGTGGCTCTTTGGCCCCTTGAGTGTGGCTCTTCCACAAAATACCACATGTGGGCATGCAGGTTATAATAACAATGTACCTATCTATATAGTTTAAGTTTAAAAAATTTGGTTCTCAAAAGAAATTTCAATCATTGTACTGTTGATATTTGGCTCTGTTGACTAATGAGTTTGCCAACCACTGATTTAGGACATGCTTCTTTGTTTCCTCATTTGGGCTGCCTCCATGTGTTTGTTTCTACTGATTAGGTAGAGCTGCTACATCTCCCAGTCTTGGCATGGGGGTCTTATGTAGTAGGTGTCCTCTGGGAAGTGGCACAGTCTCCCTGATCACCTGAGCTTGGTACTCCAGGTGTGTCCCTTGTGTGGTTATGTGTGCCCTCCTATTGTAGTTGAGCCTTGATTGCTGTTGGCACAGCAGTGGGTAGAACTGACCCTCAGGCTGACTGGTTCTGAGGACTGGCCATAACTACAGCAGATGAGCTGTTCTGGGGGGCTGACCCCCCCAGAGTAGGACTCACTGTATCAGGTTTCTGGTGCCCTCTGAGTCCACACCTTTCAGGTGTGTCATTTATGGAGCAAATGGGTGCTGTGCTAGTGTGGTCTGAAGCTAATCACCTGGTGTGTTGGTTCTGAGGCCTATTGGGAGAGGCCCCAGTGCAGACCTGGGTCAGCCACTGCCTGTGCTCGTCCCACCCAGGGACATTTGGTAAGAGCTACAAAGTGACCTGTGATTGGTAGTTGCCTATGCTGGTTTGGGGACACCTGGGAGAGGTTATGCTGTGAACCAAGACCAGCCACCACTTGTGCTGGGCTGGAGGCTTCTTAGCAAGGGGTACAAAGCATGCCGAGGTCAGCCACTTCTTGCTTGGGGTTTGTAACCCTTTCAGTTATTTTAAGGAAGTCCACAACATGGGCCAAGGCCAGTCACTTATGGGTAATAGCCAGTGAAAGAGGTTCTGGCCTATGCAAGAGTTGGGTAGAGTGAGTTCTCAGGAAATCACGAGGGTAGGGTGGGTTTGATCCGAGAACTAGATTTGGCACCCTCCTGTGCCTGCAGGCTGGGTTAGTAGAGGGCTCAGTAAAGGAATGATGGCATATACTTGCTGGCTCTGTGGGAGGGGGGCTCAATAAAGGAACACAATGGCAGAGGGACCTGCCCTCCAGCCCTTGCACTCATGCCAGACAGTTCAGTTCATTCCCACATGTCCCTGGTACTTTTCAAGCTGCTGCCCATCAATGGAGCTCAGAGTGAGTGGGTCCATTAGCAAATAAGTTCATATGTGGGCCCTTTAAGAGAACACCTGGGACTCCAACAGCCGCCCAACTCACTCAACAAAACCCCCACTGATTTTCACAGCCAGATATTGTGGGGACTCATTCTCCTGGTATTAATGGTCTGGGCTGGAGAACCTGGTATGGGGCTGGAACCCCTTGCTCCTAAGAAGGAAACTTCACAGCTGAGATACCACTCCTGACTGCCACACGTGGGTGTGGAATCAGCCTCACACCAGTCTGTATGTGGCTTCTTCTTTAGATTTTTAGTTTTAAGGGTTCTGTAGAGCCAGTCCTCAGGTGGTTCTCAAGATTGGAAATTCTCTAATTTAGCTGTAATTTTTATGTGGTTGTGAGAAGAGGCACACACAGTGTTTAGCTCCTCTGCCTTCCTGAATGAGAGCTCCAGAGCTTATGTCTTTAACCACCCTACCATGCTGCTCTCCAAGAGATGCAATAGGTAAGCAAGCAAAGTGAAACGCAAGAAGAAAAAGCCCTCCGTTACCAAACAAGGACAAATTCTAAGCTTATGTCATTAACTTTGAAAGGAGAGGTCTGAAAAAAAAAACAACAGAAGGGGTTGAGAAAGTCTACTAATCTTTTTCCCACTTACCAGAAACAATATTGTATTAACATTTGGAGTCACACAAATCCAGAAAATTATCCCCCTCCCAGATCTGGAGATAAGTGAAACAATGGAGCGCCTAGGCAGTGGTGGGAGGAGTTAATACCCCGGCTTCACCATTTTTCAGGGCTCCGTGAAGAATTTTTAAAAATGAATTAATGCATGAGAGAATCTGTCCAAGAATAAAATACACTCCCAACTTCTTTAATTGACCTTAGGTATAGACTATTTCACAAAATCTCAGATGAAAGAACAGAGGTCTGGTATTCCAATAAAAATGGCACATAGCCCCAGTCTCCATAAGCAGCCTGTAAACTGGAAGAGAAACAAAGCTCTGATAAGGCAGAAAATGTCTAGAAAAAGTACCTAGATCAGAGCAAACTGAAGTTCTGTGCACATTTAAGATGAGCAAGATAAAAATCAATGACATAGCCACGACAAACACACACACAGAGGATAAAACAATGAAATGAAAAATGGATTTGTGGGGTTAAGAAATCTGAGTGCCAAAAGCACACCAGTGGAGTAGGGGGTCTACAAACTATGGTCCTTGGGACAAATCCAGGACAACACTTATTTTTATAAAACTTTATTAGAGCACAGTCATATCCACTTGTTTACATATATCTGTGCTTGCTTCTGCATTGCCTGCCACAGCAGAGCTGAGTAGTTACAACAGAAACCGTATGGCCCACAAAATCCCAAGTATTTACCAAGGAGTCCTTTACAGAAAGTTTGCCAATACTGGCCCATTAAAAACAAGCCGGTTCTCCAGTCCAGAGCCACACTACCCCACCTCTGTGCTACTGCTTTCCTGTTACCCCTGAAATGAAATGTGCATGTGTGGAATGCACTGGGAGCTCACCCTTTGCCCCTCCAACCAAGCCACTGCCAACTATCACACTATTACATGCCTTGAAAAATGTAAGCTTTTCACCCTCAGCTGAAGCCAAGCATCTCTGACAGCATACAAGAAAAGCTAATATTTACTTAGCACTGTGTGCTAGGCACTCTTGTACTTTCATAAGAATACAGTTACGCGCTGCATAACAATGCTTGGGTCAACAATGGATCACATATACAGCGGTAGTCCCTTAAGATTATAATGGAGCTGAACTATTACTATTGCTTAGTAATGTCATAGCGTTAAACTACACTTCTGTTAAATAAATGTAGTGTATTCAATAGTTCAGGTGTACAGTGTTTATAAAGACCACAGTGGTGTCCAGTTATGTCCTGGCTGTCATGTTCACTCGCCACTCACTCTTCCTTGCTCAGAGAAACTTCTAATCCTGGAAGCTCCATTCAAGGTAAGTGGCCTCCACAGGTGTATCATTTTTTATCTTGTATTTTATATTTTACTGGACCTTTTCTGTGATTAGATATGTTTAGATGCACAAATACTTACCATTGTGTATAACTGCCTACAGTACTCAGTTCAGTAACATGGTATACACGTTTATAGTTGGGCAATAGCTATTCCATGTAGCTAGCCTAGGTCTGTGGTAGGCTATACCATCAGGTTTGTGCAAGTGTGCTCCGTGATGTTTGCACAATGACAAGATTGCCTCACGACGCATTTCTCAGAATATATCTCTGTCATTAAGTGACACATGACTGTACAGAAACAATGGTAAAGGTAGCATACAATGAAAGTTAATGTAATATTACCCACATAGTTCCCTATTATATAATAATCCTTTATGGGTCAGTCTAAATATAAGACAACAAGGAAAGAGAAAAATCAGCCTCAGGGTTTATAGCCCTGTGTTCTACTTCTATAAACATTTTATTGCGAGTCTCTTTCTTTTAAAGATTTTAGAGATGTAGTTAATTTATTAGTTTTCAGGAAAATATATCAGGCTATCACCCTGATTATTGAAGATTTATAATTCTTTCAAAAGGCTACCAGGTGCAGTGCAAAATTACATGTTTCTCCTTTACCCTTAGCTAGGAATAAATAGAAAGCCCATTTTATTCTCACTGGCTATCGGATCAGAATTTATGACTTTGAGGGAAATATCCCACTGGACAAGCCTATTACCAGCTCCTCAAAGCTCTAATATGATGAACTTCCACAGCTCCCTTGGTAGTTTTGTTTGTTTGTTTGTTTATTTTTTATTTATTTTTATATATTTTTTATTAAATTTAATGCAGTGACATTGATAAATCAGGGTACATATGTTGAGAGAAAATATCTCCAGATTATTTTGACATTTGATTGTGCTGTATACCCCTCACCCAAAGTCAAATTGTCTTCTGTCACCTTCTATCTGGTTTTCTTTGTGCTCCTCCCCTCCCCAACCCCCTCTCTCCTTCCTTGCCCCATCCCCCCTCCCCCTACCCCCCCACCCCCAGTGCCATCACATTCTTGTTCATGTCTCTGAGTCTCATTTTTTTTTTTAACAGAGACAGAGAGAGAATCAGAGAGAGGGATAGACAAGGACAGACAGACAGGAATGAAGAGATGAGAAGCGTCAATCATTAGTTTTTCGTTGCGCATTGCGACACCTTAGTTGTTAATTGATTGCTTTCTCATATGTGCCTTGACCATGGGCCTTCAGCAGACCGAGTAACCCTTGCTCAAGCCAGTGACCTTGGGTCCAAGCTGGTGAGCTTTCTGCTTAAACCAGATGAGCCCATGCTCAAGCTGGTGACCTCGGGGTCTCGAACCTGGGTCCTCAGCATCCCAGTCCAACGCTCTATCCACTGCGCCACCACCTGGTCAGGTTGAGTCTCATTTTTATGTCCCATCTATATATGGATTCATATAGTTCTTAGTTTTTTCTGATTTACTTATTTCACTCCGTATAATGTTATCAAGGTCCATCCATGTTATTGTAAATGATCTGATGTCATCATTTCTTATGGCTGAGTAGTATTCCATAGTATATATATACCAAAGCTTTTTAATCCACTTGTTCTCTGATGGACACTTGGGTTGTTTCCAGATCTTCGCTATTGTGAACAATGCTGCCACAAACATGGGGGTGCATTTCTCCTTTTGGAGCCATTCTATGGTGTTCTTGGGGTATATTCCTAAAAGTGGGATAGCTGGGTCAAAAGGCAGTTTGATTTTCAGTTTTTTGAGGAATCTCCATACTGTTTTCCACAGTGGCTGCACCAGTCTGCATTCCCACCAGCAGTGCAGGAGGGTTCCCTTTTCTCTAAATCCTTGCCAGCACTTATTCTGTGTTGTTTTGTTGATAAGCGCCATTCTGGCTGGTGTGAGGTGATATCTCATTGTGGTTTTAACTTGCATTTCTCTAATGATTAGTGATGTTGAGCATTTTTTCATATGCCTATTGGCCATCTGTATGTCCTCTTTGGAAAAGTGTCTGTTCATTTCTTTTTCCCATTTTTTGATTGGATTGTTTATCTTCCTGGTGTTGAGATTTACAAGTTCTTTATAAATTTTGGTTATTAACCCCTTATTAGATGTATTGTCAAATATGTTCTCCCATTGTGTAGTCTGTCTTTTTATTCTGTTCTTATTGTCTTTAGCTGTGCAAAAGCTTTTTAGTTTGATATAGTTCCATTTGTTTATCCTGTCTTTTATTTCACTTGCCCATGGAGATAAATCAGCAAATATATTGCTCCAAGAGATGTCGGAGAGCTTACTGCCTATGTTTTCTTCTAAGATGCTTATGGTTTCACAGCCTACATTTAAGTCTTTTATCCATTTTGAGTTTATTTTTGTGAGTGCTGTAAGTTGGTGATCTAGTTTCATTTTTTTGCAGGTAGCTGTCCAATTTTCCCAACATCATTTGTTAAAGAGGCTGTCTTTACTCCATTGTATGCTCTTACCTCCTTTGCCAAATATCAGTTGTCCATAAAGCTGTGGGTTTATTTCTGGGTTCTCTGTTCTGTTCCATTGATCTATATGCCTGTTCTTATGCCAGTACCAGGCTGTTTTGAGTACAATGGCCTTGTAGTATAACTTGATATCAGGAAGTGTGATACCTCCCACTTTATTCTTCTTTTTTAAGATTGCTGAGGCTATTCGTGTTTGTTTGTTTATTGAACAGATCTTAAGTTTACTTATTTGAAGATAGTTATACAGTCTTGTATACAGAGAAATTTTTTTCAGAAATAAAATTTCTCAAAATGTACATACCTCGTTGTAACATTGTCATTATTTTTTATCTTTTCTTGATCACTACATTTCGATTTTAATTGCATTCAAGCATCCAAGACATGTCAGAACATGCTTAGATACTGTTTAAGCTAATCAAACATTTTAGTATTTATTCTTTAAATATTTATCCCTCCCAAAGCATGTTCTCCAGACACTACGCGAGAGGCTGGAGATTGATAAATTAGCCCCAGGATTTTTGGAATTTAAAGTCATGACTACAGATGACAGACATGTAAAACAGGAGGGGAGAAAAGGTTTCCTCTCACATGTAAACTCTGATCACTTGGTGACTGCTCAGAGCTCTTCTGAGAATTCCAGGATAGCATTGAGGATAAGAAAAATATGCCAAAATCAATTAGCAATGTCTTCTGTGGGCATGCGTGATTTGGTTCATACTGTATGTTCACAATTTCTTGTAGAATTAAAAGAAAAAAAAGACAAAGTGTGGAATACTGGATGTCAATATATAATGTATGAGTGAAGAACAACAAAGAACAGCAGGAAACTATTCAATGACAATGTCAGGAAGCTAAAAAAGAGTTTCCAGGAGGAAGCAAATAATAGCATCAAATGTCATATTCCCTGAAGAAGGATGTCTGGTATATTGTAATTCATTGGAGACTTTCCTGAAAGCAGTTTCCATAGAATGGGGGAGTAGAAACTTAAGTACAGAGACTAAGAAAGTAAGGAAGTGATATAATTTACATTTCTAGAAATCTAAGATTCATCATACTGCATACTGCTCCTTAATATATAATAATGTATATTAGGTTTTGGGATTGTGTCTTTGTTCACAATTACATACCCTGAAGTTGCAACTGCCCAACCTCCATTTATGCCAATTTTCTCTATCAATGCATATAATTTTTGGAGGCTGTCTTAATATTCTGATGCTCCACTCATACACCTACTTTTCCTTTTTTTGCTAAATTATTTACTTTTATTTTTGCTAAGTAGCAGCTTCTGTTTTAATAATATAAAATATACTATCACCGACAATATTTACAGCTCCTGGGATATTTGCATTCAAAATGGCTTTCCTCAACTAAAGTTCAACAATAACTTTTCGGTCTTCAGTGTCTAATTTATTAATCAATATGTTAGGTTTGTAAAAATCCCTTTAGAATATGTAAAATCCTAAAATTGGTTCCAGAACTTCTGTGTTATTAATTCACTAAGGAATACTTCATCGAAAGTCTCATGACAATGCAAAAGGAGAAATAACTCTAATTTCTCAATGTAAGTAGTCACTGAAAGTGAGATAATTTTATATTCAGTTTCTAAGAGTCACCATACAAAGGCTGTGATGGGGCAAGTACAGCCAGTTCCCATAGCATTATCATGGCCAATTTGGCACACCTCACCGGTGAGAACCTGGAAATACCAGTTTCCTCACACATCAAGGCTTGTTCCAGGGAGAGGATTGAACACAATGTTTCAGATTAATCTGATTTTACCAGACTTCTGCACATCTTAACCAAAAGTTAAACCGAGATTCAGAGAAACAGAAAAAAAGAGGTGTTGAGGAGAAATAAACCATGGACAAAACGCTGAGAGTTGTGACCCGGAGTCTATGATCTACTGTGAAGCTGATGAACGTGACCGACTTGCCTGCGTCATGGTTTTCACATCTGAAAAGTGAATGAGGGGATGGAGTTAGGTCTCTACGGTTCTTTCCTGTTCTAATGTCCATGCCACTGTGCGTCTGCACTGATGGGAAAGTAGAATAAGGTACTGAGGGAAATGAAAACACAGAAGATCAGGTTCAAACTCAGGCAACAGGAGAGGAGCCCCTGGTTTAAAGATCAGATTTGTACTTAGGACGTTGAAGGGAAACTAGCATGTGAAGTCACTCAGAAACAAAACTGGTCAGTCCTTTGGGCATTTTCTAAGCTGCAGCCTGCAGGCCTCTTATGAAGGCAAATTATGATCAGTTAAAATGTGCCTGTATAATCAAATCATCCTTGTATTAAGTGAGGAAGAAGGAAATACCAGTTATGAGTCACTGGGTGGTTTAAACTATGTCAATAGCTTGTGTAATAAGAAAATTATCTATTGTTATTAAATATTAGGATAAGATTTGTGTCACATAATGTGAAAGTCAGGATCAAAGCTTTCTAGTGGCACATTCGGACTATTAACTGATTATTTCATGATCACAGCTTATTACGTTAGCAACACTTTTTTCCTTTTTTTAAAATGTCTATTAAATATTAAGTCTTCATTTTGGCACCCGTTCTTCAATTGAAACCAATCTAAAATAGTAAAATGTTTTATTCTGTCAAGATAGTCATTATTCATTCTCTAACTGAATGTTAAAAGATACTTTTAACTTCATTGTCGATAACCGGTATAGGATTAATCATGTAAAAGATGTAAACTCAAAACACTTGATTTTTTTAGAATCACCATGTGAAATCCAATTCTGAACAGATGTCTCAAGGTGCAGTTTTCATTTACTGAAATGTTGTAAGAGTACCTCACTATATTTGCCACTTAAGTTCAGTAATAATCATTTATTCAAATGTTTACTATTGTCCAATCATACCAAGTGTTTTACGTAAATTTTTTCATTTAATTCTTATAATAATTTGTTGTTGTTGTCGTTTTTGTGACAGAAACAGAGAGACAGGAAGAGGGACAGATAGGGACAGACAGATAGGAAGGGAGAGAGATGAGAAGCATCAATTCTTTGTTGCGGCACCTTAGTTGTTCATTGATTGCTTTCTCATATGTGCCTTGATGGCGGGGAGGGGGGGAGGCTAAGCAGAGCAAGTGACCTCTTGCTTAAGCCAGCGGCTTGGGCTCAAGCCAGCGACCTTGGCCTTCAAGCCAGCGACCTTGGGCTTCAAGCCAGTGACCATGAAGTCATATCTATAATCCCACACTCAAGCCAGCGACCCTGGGCTCAAGCTGATGAACCTACGCTCAAGCCAGTGGCCTCGGGGTTTCAATTCTGCATCCCAGTCCAGTGCTCTATCCACTGCACCACCACCTGGTCAGGCAATCCTCATAATAATTTAGGGGGTAAATGTCATATCTTCATTTCACAGATAAAGGAATGCAGGTTTAAGGAAATGAAATGTCAACATGGCAATGCCAGGCTTTGAAGTTACTCCTCGTAATCCCAGTGGGAGTGAAAGTGGGACAGATAGAAGCTGAGTACTTGTTGAATTCAGAAGAATAAGAACTTGCTAGTGCTAGTGAAATCAGGAAAAGAGAAATTCTGCTCACCTGGGTAGCTTTGGAATATCCATCAAGCCCTCAATAAATCCATAGTGATTGACAGCTGATTGATCAAACTTGAAATTCAACAGGATAATTATCAAAGAGGAGGAGAGCTTGGTTGTGATAGCAATTGTCTTAGGTAGGCATAAAAGGTGTTATCTTTATTTTACAAAGGAGCAAACAGAAGCTCAAGACGTAAACATTTACTGAAAGTCACCAGGCCAGGAAGGAAAAAAGCATGTACACACATGCAGTTCTTCCAAAACCAAATCCAGTGTTCTTTCCAGTGCCCACAGCCTTCCAGAAGATTCTGCCCTGTAGGATCCAGGGAAGGTTATTTACCTGGTTTACTTCATTGTTTAGCTCTAACTTACCAAGACTATCTCGGACTTTCCTCCAATCTCAAATATTCTGTTTAATATATGTTCTTTATATGAATATTTGTGACCTTGAATGTGCTCTAGAACTAGCCATTGCCTAGAGGTGACGAATGGAACCCTCCTACCTATAGAACCTGGAAATAACGAAGTGTTTAGTCATGATGAGGTAGTGACATTATTTGTGCTTCAGTATGACAGGAGAGGATCACTTAGAGTGAGTGCTTGAAGCCTAGGACAGGATGAGCATTTGGAAGGAACTCTGTAACCATTTGCCTAATAAGTGATTTAATAATCACAACTACAGCACTGACTTTTGAGTTAGTCAGCAGACTCTAGGTTAGGTAGAAAGTATAAACCTCAAGGGTATATCATATGACTCACTGAGATAAGGGAAGAAAATATTAAAATGTTTACATAAAATTTTTTTCCTCTTTCAAATCTTCTACTTTGTTTTATAATGCATATGATATGTTCATGTAGTGGTGCCTATAAATAAATTTATGAATAAATGTATCAATATAAACACACAACATTAGTATTACATTAAATAAAAGGTTTTATTGTTGGGGATACACAACAAAAAATTTTTCTTGAAAGTTCTGGTTAAGAGCAATTTGGCTCCCTTGCCCTCTGTGAGCCCCATAAGGGCTCCAGAATACCTATGTAGATAGTAGTTCTCAAACCTGAGTGGGCATGAGAATCATTTGGGTGGCTTGTTAAAAATGCAGATTACTGATTCAGTCCACCTGTGGCAGGGACCAAATATCTGTTTTTGAACAACCAGGTAATTGTCTAAGGAGAAATACAGTCCTACAAGGCTGCTATGGACTGAAGAATCTTCCCCTCCTCCTACCATCACTTTTCAGATACCTCAATGTAGCTTGAGGTGCCCCAATCAATGGGACAAGGGTTCTCTTAGGCTGGAATTAGTGCATATTGGTTATGAGATTAATGCCTTAAATAAAAATATAATGATAATAATGATAAAATCAGTTACCATTTATTGAGCACCCATTCAGTATACATTATTTTTTAAATAGGTGATATCTTATTTTTTATTTTATTGATTTTAGAGAGAGGAAGGAAGAGAGAAACAGGAACATCCATTTGTTCCTGCATGCGCCCTGGCTGGGGCTCGAACCAGCAAACTCTGCACTTTGGGATGATGCTCCAACCTCCTGAACTATCTGGCCAGGTCTACATTATTTCTAACCATCACCAAAATCCTACAAGGTTGCTACCATCAGTTTCATTGGACAGAAGAAGAAATAGAGCTCAGCAAGGTTAACAAGCAAGTTGCCTGAGATTTTCCATTATGCTTTTTCTAAAAGCTTAGAAGCCCCAAAGAAGAAACTTTCTTTACGATTTCCCGACAAACCATTTTCCCATGTGGGGGAGAATTATGTTTATGATCTCGATCCTATTTCTGCATTCAGAGTCACATGACTCAAAGGTTGCAGAGAATCCGATTTCTGGGTTCTGCCTTTCCAGCCACTACTTTTCTTTGTTCACAATGAGCTTGGAAAGTCCAGAGATGGCCTATCTATACTCTAATGTAATAACCTACCCACAATAAGGGTTAATTAAAGATGATGACTCTTTTAAATAAAAATGCTTTAAAATGCTTATGTAGGATTTCACTTCTCACTCCTTCAAGTGCCATCTTTATAATGGAAGGTTTGAGCTAAACACTTGCTCAAATCTTTCTATCCCAAATGTGAAAAAGGATAATTGACCACTACTTTCAGCAATGTGCAACCATCTTTTATGTAAAAGGCACCTACTGGCTTCAACTCCCACCTTCCACATCTTCCAATGTGGACTGATTTGCTTTCCATGTTAAAGCAAGTGAGTCACCCTTGGGAAGCCCATACTATCCCCAACTACAGTGGCTGTTCAAGGCATGAAAAATGGAGACATTTAGTGGTATATGACTCTATAAATCTTAAAAATCCAATTCTGAAGGTCATGTTGATTACAGTCCTGCCTTCTCTCTTGGATTGCTCACTTTGGAGGAAGCTAGATGATTTATTGTGAAAACACTCAAGCAGACCCACAGGTTCAAGGCGAAATGGAAAGAAATGAGGTCTGCAGCCAATAGCCATGTGAATGAACCATCTTGATGATGTGGCCCTGGCCAGTTGGCTCAGTGGTAGAGCATTGGCCTGGCATGTGAAGTTTTAGGTTCGATTCCCACTCAAGGCACACAGTGGCCATCTGTTTCTCCATTCTTCCCCATTCTCTCTCTCTCTCTCTCTCTCTCTATCTCTCTCTCTCTCTTCTCCTCCCGCATACATGGCTCAAATGGTTTGAGCAAGTTGGCCAGGCACTGAGGATGACTCCATGGCTTCACCTCAGGTGCTAAAATAGCTCAGTTGTTGAGCAATGGAGCAGTGGCCCCGCATAAGCAAAGCATCACTGGGTAGGAGGCTTGCCGGGTGGATCCAGGTCGAAGTGCATACAGGAGTCTGTCTCTCTGCCTCCCCACCTCTCACTTAATTAAAAAAAAAAAAAAAAAAGTCGATGATGCACCATATGGGAAGTGGACCTTTGAGCCCCAGTCAAGCTGTGAGATGACTAGCCCTGGATAGCACTGTGACTGTAACCTCCTGAGAGACCCTCAACCAGAACCACCTAGCCCAGCCACTCCCAGATTCCTGACCCCCAGTGATTATGTGAGATAATAAATGTGTGTTGACTAAAGCTTAAACACATACATACGCAAGTGTACAGCAACAATATCACTCTTAGAAAATACTCTACTTTGCCTCTGAAACAGAATACCCCAACTACCCCTCAGAGATTTGTCCTGAAAAGGAGTTTGGCTCAAGTACCAAAACAACGTTTTATGTTGTGTATTGTTGACTCCTATTTCTATATAATCAACTCCCAAATGGTTATCAGGAATTAACATAACCCTCCCTTCTCATTGTAAGTGCTGAAGCAGCTGTGTGTCTGGGTGTTAATCATAAACTCTGTGAAGTGCTGGCCTCCCATATCAGATCATTCTGACCCTGAACTATTCACCCAGCTATGTTTATGTGGCTGACAACTACATGCAGTCCACCCACAATAAAGTCAATGTGAACACTGACCTCCAGCCTCTAGGCACTTCTTAGAGTCTGCAAGGATCCTAGGTCCATCTATGTGGTCTGTTGATGTGATAATCATGCTATTGGGTCATTGATTCTATCCTACTCTGTCCTAGGAATTGACACAAACAGGTGAGAATATGAACCATGTGTTTCAGTTTGGGCTCAAAAGGAAGCAGGGAGAATTCTGATTATTCAGACAAGGCATTTGTGAGCCTTTGGGCCATAATGATAATCTCTGGGTGACTGTAAAATGACCAGTAAGTCCTTGACTGGTGCAGAATGCCAACATAATAAGATAAAAATCAGCCATGTTTTTAGTTGTTCTGTACAAGCCTGGTGGTACACCCTCACCACAAAGTTTATTCTCTGACGTCAAAGAGAATTCTGCCAAGAAGAAATGATGCATTCAGAACTGAAGAAGGAAGCTAAGTATATGCCAATATATTGTATAATGATGGGTGAAAAGACTTTCTTAAAACTTCCTTGTCTATGTTTTTCAAACCACATATTTTTAGTTTGAAATGTGTTCTGCCCACATTAAATGGCCCAGATACAACCTAGCAACCTTTTTGATAAAGGATGCCTTGAGTTTCAACAGTGTGAGCATTCAGTGATTCATCATCATTTAATTTCATAAACAAAAGACAGGTATGAAATAACTTGTTTTTAGATTGTAATGGTCATTTTTCTTTGTGCCATAAAACTTGAATTGCTAGAACTACATCTCCGAGGAGCTGAGCTACCTTCCCTGTCACGCCGTTGTCCTCCACCCCATTCCAGGCAGGTCCGAGTCAAACTATTCTGCCACGAATTAGCTATTGGGATAGTCGGCCTCCATTTGCCCAACGTTATATTGAAAAATTTGGGCGACATGGTGTTTAAGCTCTCTTCCCCTAGTAATTGTCTAGGAACCCAAGATCTTTTTTTTTTTTTAAGAAAAAACTTGTGAAAAATTAACCCTTATAGTTACAGTTAACAAAACTTGGGGGGGGGGAGGGAATGAGATGCTCTCTTCATACAGGCAGGAAGGTTTCCTTACTTCTGCTCAGCATTTTAATCTTACCAAACAGCACACAGCTGGCCCATCATAAGCACCTGAGAGCATTAATTGACTACATTCATGAATGTGGGAGTGAATAAAGAAATGTTTCAGGAGAAGGAGTAAGCTTTGAAATGGAAAGGATAAGAGGTAAAATCCTAGTTCTACATCTTCCTTGCCAGGTATCTTTTTTTAATTTTTCCATTGATTTGAGAGAGTGGATGGGAGACACAGACAGACAGGCAGGCAGGCAGACAGACAGGCAGGCAGGGAGAAGCATCACCTCGTTATTTCACTTAGTTACTCTATTTAGTTGTGTACTCATTGGTTACTTCTCATATGTGTCCTGACTGGGGATCAAACCCACAACTTCAGGCACACAGGGTAGATGCTTTATCCACTGAACCAGGGCAGCCAAGTACCTTTCAATAAGCATTTTATCTAAGCCTTATTGTTCACATTGGCATAGGAGAAATAATATCTACGCCTTGAATGGAGGTGGTGAGGATTAAATGAGAAAATGTTCAAGGCCTAGTGCACAGAAGGTACTCAATAAAGAGTAGCTATTTAAAAAGTCCTTTACAAGGGAAATTGGTGAGAAAGAATGGAAGAAATTCTTAAGCTATCTTTGAGTGGGAAGTACTTCAAAGGAAGAAATTAACAGTTGTAGAGAGTTTTAAACCTCCTAAATTTGATAAAAAATCGCACTCTTAAAACTACATTCTAAAATTTTATTTTGTTTTTCTGTATCTCTATACTTTTTGTTGAGGAGGGGATCCTGGCCAGTTTTCATTTCATATAGATTTTATTTAAAGTTAGATTGTAAGTGTGTAAAATAGATAAATCAATATCTATAGCTGCAATGAGCTTTTTAAATATTAAAAAGCACACAGATGTAAGGTTAAGGGTAAAAAGAATTTGTGGTTTTATCCTTCCAATAAAATTAAGATATATATATATATAGATATATATACACACACACATACACACACACACACATACTCCACATTATATGATCTTATGTAATGTATATGGTATGTTTTATGAAAATAAATAGATTCATTAAAATAAACAAGTCTTTATGGATTTCAAATAATAAAAATAAAAGCAAATAATGAATTTCTTTCCTACCCAATACAACAATTCTCAATCTGAGATTTTGTGCAATTTAAGCCTTTCCTAAATGACATGAGTTTAACAACCAGTGCCCTATGTTGGAAA
Organism: Saccopteryx bilineata; assembly: GCF_036850765.1. NCBI lineage: Eukaryota > Metazoa > Chordata > Mammalia > Chiroptera > Emballonuridae > Saccopteryx > Saccopteryx bilineata. The sequence goes on along the minus strand of NC_089491.1, from coordinate 292,715,585 downwards.
TAAATGTACAAGGCCAGCTATGAAAACAGTGCCCAGGCTGATGGCTCTCACTTTTCTTGTAGAGCTATAAGGTATTATAAACAGTTCCACTGCGCAGGAGATCTCAGGTCAGGCCTTTATTGAGCTCGATTGATGTGAGAATGATGCTTTAGGAATGGTGATGCTATTCAGCCACAAACACACTACTGCATCTTTAGGGAAAAGTAATGATCCCAAAATTGTATTAATCCTACTGATCAAAACTATGTACAAGACACTCTTGACTATTTGACTTGTTTTCCATTTGATCATATTACCTGGCACTTGAAGATTCATTTATCTCTCTTTTATTTATTTATTATTATTATTTTTTATTTATTTATTTTTTTTGGTGAGAGAAGCAGAGATAGTGAAGCAGACTCATGCATGCAGCCTGACTAGGATCCACCAGACAAACCCATCTAGGGCCAACGCTCGGGTACTGAACTATTTTTAGCACCTGAGGATGATGTGCTCCAATGAAATATCCTCAGCGCCTGGGGCCACACTTGAACCAATCAAGCCACTGGCTGTGGGAAGCAAAAGGAGAGAAGGTTGAGAGGGAGTGGGGAAAAGAGATGGTTGCTTTTCCTGTGTGCCCTGACTGGAAATCAAACCCAGGATGTCCATACACCTGGCCAACACTCTATCCATTGAGCCACCAGCCAGGGCCTACCTTTTATTTATTTATTTTTTAATCACTTGTCTCTCCATCCTGTCTTACTACTATACCCTACACATCCATACTAACTTTCTTCCAATATGTCCTCCTATGCAGCAGAGCCTGGAAAGCTAAAAGCCACATCTCCCAGACCTCCTAGCAGCAGGGTTTTAGTTTTAATTCATTCCATTCATCAGGAATCCTGGCATGACAGCTAAAAGATCAAGTAAACTGGAAGACACGCTGTTCACCATTTGGCTCTTTCTGCTGCTGGCAGTGGGGTGCGGTATCTGGTTTTCCTGGGGCAGTTTCCTGATCTGGACCGTTCCTGACAGTGCTGACCTCCTTCTCATGCTAGCTTTCTGACCCTGGCAGTGGTGGCCTGGTCTCAGAGCCAGCAGCTGGCACCTGGGCTCCCAAAATCAGCTAGAGATCTCATGATTGAAGAGCAGTGTCTCCTTCAATGTGTGATTTTCAAGGTTGTTCCTGAAACCTCAACCTTATCATAAGTTTGCTGCCACCAATCTAATGTCAATGGGAGTCCCCGATCTGGGGTGTGGAAAAAGGAGAAACTTTATTCAGGTGACCAGTGTGCAAACTAAGGAAATGGGAAATGTAGCCTCTGGCAGAAACCTAAAATGTGCTCCACTGAGACAGAGGGGAGGCTGCTTTTTATAAAGAAATTTCCTCCCCTGGTTCTCAACTGGTCCATTTATATGAAAATAAGATTTCCAAATTTGGACAGTCTGAGTGGTCCAAATAGCCCTGTCCTGATTGGTTGACTTCACATATTCTGCTTGGTTGTTATGTAGCTACTCTAATTGGTCAATATAAATGTAAATAGGGATAGAGCTGCACAGTCATGTCTCAGCCCATTGGTCAAAAGATAATACTAGGAACTCCTTTATAAGAGTTGCCTCTGACCACAGGAACATGGTGCAGGCAGCTGAAGGCTCAGTTCATAGTTTTTCCTTGAAATGCTGCATGCGTCAGAGGCCTCTGTCAGCAATGGCTGCTAGACTCTGGTTATGGATTTGGGCCCAGTTAACCACAAGGAGTCCTTGGCAGATATATTCTTTCTCAAGGTCCACAACCTGGAGGTTGTTTCTTCAGCTTCAAGGATTCTGTGATCCACATATTATAATGAATCCCTCTCAGTTTAAATGAGCTAAAGTGGATTCTCTTCTTTGCAATTGAACCCTGATAGACCTAATCCTTTACCCCTAACTACTGAGATTCTCTTCCACATTGACACTGGTTAGTAGATAGGCTTATTATTCATTCAATCGGTACACAGACTACAGGCTTGGAACTGTTCTAGATTGGAGGATGTGTGGTAAGCAAAGCAGGTAAGGTCAAGTGCTCAGAGAACATTCATTTAAGGGGAAACACCAGAAACTCTGTATGTAAACAAACACAAAGTTTCAGAAATAATGTAATATAGAAACTAAATCAGAGTAACATGATAGAGAGTGACTCTGGCAGGCAGGGAAGGCCCTGTTGGATAAGTTGATCAGGTGACATTTGAGCAGAGACCTGAGAAACAAGCCCAGATCCAGCATGAGATAACCTGTGGATCGAGTTTTCCAGGAGCAGGAACTAAAAGGAAAAGGTGGGAATGTGAGAATGAGTCAGTATGTACCAGAGGCAGAAGAAAGGCCCAGATAATTACCGCTTAATGAGCACAGAGGAACAAGGTAGGAGCCCAGCTTATTCATCCACTCATTCATTAAATATTTGCTGAGCACCCACTATGCACTGAGCTCTTTTTGGGGTGCCCGTATTATAGCAGTGAAAAACAGAGACAAAAACTTCTCTTCTCATGGAGGTGATATTCTAGTGGTGGGGAAAGGAAGGACAATAGACAAATAAATAAGTGAGACACATTGTATTAGATCAGTGTTTCTCGACGGGGGATGATTTTGATCCCCACTGGTCACTTGGCAATATCTGGAGACATTTTTGGTTATCACAACTGGAGAGGAGGAACAGGGTTGCTGGTATTTAGTGAGTAAAAGCTAGGGAAGCTGCTAAACAATCTGTAATGCACAGGGTGATTCCCCAAAACAAAGGATTATCGCCAAGCGTCCATAGTGCCAAGGTCAAGAAACCCTACATTAGATGGTGACGCATTATGGAGGAAAAAAAAAAACATGGAAGGGTGACAGGGAATATCAGGGGCAGGGTAGGGGATGTGGGGGAGCAGTTCAGGGAAGAACACAGTAGAAATACAACATTTGAACAAAAACTGAAGAAGGCAAGGCCTTTAGCTGTGCAGATATCTATAAGAAGATCATAGGACAGGAAACATCAAGTGCAAAGGCTTCAAGGATGACATGTTTGGAAAGTTGCAGGACAGCAAGGACAGGACACCAATGAGGCCAGAGTGAGCAAATAGGAAGAAGTGGAGATGAAACGGAAAAGGTAACAGGAGCCCTGAGTTTTGCTTGCACTCTGAGTGGTCAGGAATCAATTACTAAGTCATCAGCTAAAGAGGTTTGGGCAGACCCGTGACATGATTTCTGACTGTTTTTAAAGGGATGGCTCTGGCTGCTGTTGGGAAATTATTCCTAAGAGAGTAAGAGCAGAAAGCGGAGAGACCAATTAGATGGCATTAAGTGGATGCAACAGGAAGAGAGGCGGTAAGGGGGAAAACCAAGCTTGTGGTGTGAGCAAGTGGGAGGTCTGAGGCACAGATCATAGAATATGAGTCTGGGGTTTAGGAGGGTAGCCTGAGCCGGATCTGTCAATTGACTGGAATCAATGAATGTGTCTAAAGCCACAAGTGTAAAAATCACTACGGAAGTGAGTGTGGAGAAAAGTATGAGGACTGGAGAGCTAAGCAGGGCCCAGGTTGTACAGAATATTTATCAAACTGCTAGAAATAAAGAGTCCAATATTTTGCTAGAAAAGACAAGTTGTAATTATAAATCAGAATCCTGCCTGAAAAGTGTATGACTGCTGTTTAACCTTCATATATTCATCTTTCAGGTTAACTCTCCAAAGTGGATAATTGTTACTATAAATTCCTTAAGGAAAAGCTAAAAGCAAGATATTTAAAGCAACAGTATCATGGATTACTTGGGGTGTTTAAAGAATTCCATTATTGGACCATAAAAATGATCTAATCTGAATCCAAGATCTTAGAGATGACACAACTGAGGCCCCACAGGGCCAAGTCATAAACTAAGGGGACTTTTGAGTGCAATTTGCCCAAAGTCACATGGCAAGTTAGGGGCATAACCAGAAAATAAAGCGTAATCTCTTATGGCTTATTCTGATGCTCTTCCCAGTTCATCATGCTGAGTCCACTTAAAACAAAGAAGAAACTGTTCTGAGATCATCACCTCAACTGAGGGAGAAGATGGATTTGTTTACAGATATTTTCTATTCACAAAATTCATCCTATAGAGTCTGTAGCATAAAGCATCTCCATGTCTGTAGAAGAGTTAGAATCCATCCTGGGCACTGAATTTAAGGATGAAAAATCCAACCCTGTTTTGAGAAGGTAAAATAAATCTTCTGGCACTGGCCCTGTTGCTCTAGCAGCTAGGAGGAAGGTAAGGAAGTGAGTCAACATGCGGATGTAATTGCTTAGCCCAAGATTTTGTTCTTACTCTGCAATAAACAAGCCAACATTGAGAAAGCTGCTATTTATCCCATGTGTGGTGTTGGTGCCACCAAAATAGAAGGGAAAGTGATTCTTTGCTTTGTCTGGAGAGGACAAGAACTCGTCTCCTTTCGATCCTTGTCACAAAGCATGCTCACAAATACGCTCATTTATTTCCATGGAATGGAGAAAGCTGGTGAGGACTGCTAGGGCCCCACTCTTCACATAGGAACAGAAACATCAGAAGGGGAAGTGAGCTGGCCCAGTCGTCTTGTGAGTCAGTGGAGGAAGAGGCAGCATTCTATCCTGCGGCTTACCCTCTGCCCATATCCATCCTCTGCCCAGGACGCAAACGCATAGAGGAGAGGCAGATCCTGGTTGCACTAGCCCAGGATACGGGAGATGAACAAGACAGCTTACTTTCAGGCAGTGAGTAACCCAGGTGGTACAACAGGGACGGCAAATCAAACAACCTCAGATTCCAAACCTCTGCCGTTCAAGTATGCTTGAACGGTTCTCCCTCTTAGACGGCATTTGGATACTACAGGACAACATCGGGGTTGCTTACTCTTTTGTTCATTCCTTCAAAAACACTTCTGAATAAAGTAGCTTTAAAAATATCTCCTTTGGATTTTTTTTTTTCAAAATGAGTATGCTTTAAGGGTGCTTTCTGGAACTCCTTTTACTTCCTTTCTCTTATTCAGTTTAAAATTACTCTGGAGACCGGAAATACAGATTAGTATAAACCTTCTGTTGAAAAGAGAACTACTAACATCATCTTTGAAAAAAGCAAAGGGTGTAATAATGTACATTTCCAAAGTCCTTTAATGGAAAGCTCCCCGCCATTGCCTTCTGGGAATGGGGTCCTAAAGCAAGTGACATGAATGAACCCTATTATTTTCCCTTTATCCTACCAAAGGTGATAGAACTGTGCTTATTTTCTAAGCCATCCTTGAGAAAATCTTTCCAAATTCAACTAATAGTTTAAGACTAAGTTCACATACTATCTCCTCCCTGAAACATCCCTGATTATTCTTCCCAGGCAAAGTATATGCTGTGTGTGTGTGTGTGTGTGTGTCTGTGTGTCTTGTGTCTAAGTTCCTCCACTAGACTGAAATGTTCTTAAAGCCAGGTCTACTATTGCACTTTTGTATTAAAATAGAGACATCTCATATAGTAATAGCTAGAAGGAAAAGATTACTTGGCTACCACACCGAAGGGGATGTTCTGAGAAAATTACATGTGAGCATAAGCAAATATGGCTATAAAGGCTACTACCTAAATGGGTAGTTAAGTGCGTTCCATGTCATTGGTGGTATTCAAGCAGAGTGGATAATAACTCTTAAGAGATGCTGTAGAGGAGTTTATACAGCAGCTGGGGAAGTAGAGCAGATGACTTCCAAAGCCTTTTCAGCTCTGTATTTCATACAAATGACTGTTCAAAAGTTTTCCCTTAGCTGAATAATCTCATTTAACTGCTGCCCCCAAGGACACTGCCACTGCATCAGGCAATTCCGAAGCCTTTATAAACCGTCTGAGTAAAAACACACCAGCTTCTAAGGAATGCATCAAGGAAGCTTCTAACGTAGACAAAATCCCATCCTCACTTTACATGCTCATCACAGACACCCACGGCTCAGGGCTTGCACAAAGTGGTTGGAACGTGGACTCCATTCAACCTCAAATTCAGAAATTCAAGTCCATGTGCCAGTTTTGTTGTCACTTGTTCTGTGTGCTTGACCTCTCCAAGCATCGGCACATCTAGGGGAGAGTCTGAGAGTGATTCTTATAAAATCTACCATGGATGCTCTTCCTCCTAAATCTTATCAGTGGAAAATATTGTGTGGGATTTTAGCTCTTCCCATTCTTTCCCAATAATTTTAAGGGCCAGGTTAGTGGCACAGAGAAAAGAGTGTCAGAAAAGTTGCAGATACACCCCCTGAATATGCAATGCTTCCTGACTGTTGATGTCTCTTAAAGCAGCAACCCTCTCTGTAAAACGTACATAAAACACTATTTACCAGCAGGGGTGGGGCCAGCTCTAGAGAGTAAGGCATTAATAGTGAGATTTCTGGTGTTGGTGGGGTGTGGGGACTTCGGAAGAGCTTTCATTGTTGTCATCTATCTCTCTTCTAACCACAAGCACATGTCACAATAATGCTAGTCCCTCTGCGCTGTATGTGCAGATTTATGTAGAGCAAACAGCTGAAGGGATGGAAATTAATCAGGTCTCCAGCAGCACTATGTTATAATATGGTAAGCTGTTTCTTTATTCTAATTGTTTTACTATTTTGAAAGAAAGACTAATAAAGCAAAAAACACCCTGACAGACTTGTCATGTTTCTTTTCACCAACCTACTTCACAATATGCCTTTTTATGAGATTATATAATTCCCCAGCTATAAATAATTTTTTATTGATTTTAATTTATTGTGTTTACATAGATTCTAGTGTTTCCCCAAATGCATCCCCCCATCCCCCGTATTCACCTCAACATCTCCCTTGTCCTCCTCCCTATAGCGCCCTCCTCCCTTCCCTTCAGGTTTATCCCATCCTATCATCCACCTTTCCCTCTGTCCTCCCTTCCTCTGGTTCCTTTGATCCCTCCTCTGTCTCAATTCCGTTCCTCAGTTCACATTGTTCATTGGATTCCTCAAATGAGTGAGGTCATATGATATTTTTCTTTTTCTGCCTGGCTTATTTCACTTAACATAATAGTTTCCAGGTCCATCCATGTTGTCACAAAAGATAAAATTTCCTTCTTTTTCATGGCCCCATAGTATTCCATTGTATGATATATATGTACCACTGCTTTTTAATCCACTTGTCCACAAACAGACACTTGGGCTATTTCCAGATCTTCTCTATTGTGAACAATGCTGCCATAAGCATAAGGGTGCATTTCTCCTTTTGAATCAGTGATGTGGTGTTCTTGGGATATATTCCTAAGAGTGGGGTGGCTGGGTCAAAAGGCAGTTCCATTTTTAAGTTTTTGAGGAATCTCCATTCTGTTTTCCACAGAGGCTTCACCAATCTGCATTCCCACCAGCAGTGCAGGAGGGTTCCCTTTTCTCCACATCCTCACTAGCACTTATTCTGTGTTGTTTTGTTCTCCCATCCAAGTACTAACCAGGCCCAACCCTGCTTAGCTTCCGAGATCAGATGAGATCGAGCGCGTTCAGGGTGGTATGGCCGTAGACTGTGTTGTTTTGTTGATGAGCGCCATTCTGACTAGTGTGAGGTGATATCTCATTGTGGTTTTATTGTAATTTGCATTTCACTAATGATTAGTGATGTTGAGCATTTTTTCATATGCCTATTGGCCATCTGTATGTCCTCTTTGGAGAAGTGTCTATTCATTTCTTTTGCCCATTTTTTGATTGGATTGTTTATCTTCCTGGTGTTGATTTTTATAAGTTCTTTATAAATTTTGGTTAGTAACTCCTTATCAGACATATTGTCGAATATGTTCTCCCATTGTGTAGTCTTTCTATCCTGTTCTTATTGTCTTTAGCTGTGCTAAAGAGAGATAAATCAGCAAATATATTGCTGCAAGAGATGTCAGAGAGCTTACTGCCTATGTTTTCTTCTAAGATGCTTATGGTTTCACAGCTTACATTTAAGTCTTCTATTCATTTTGAGTTTATTTTTGTGAATGGTGTAAGTTGGTGGTCTAGTTTCACTTTTTGCAGGTGGCTGTCCAATTTTCCCAACGCCATTTGTTGAAGAGGCTGTCTTTACTCCAATGTATGTTCTTACCTCCTTTGTCAAATATCAGTTGTCCATAAAGTTGTAGGTTTATTTCTGAGTTCTCTGTTCTGTTCCATTGATCTATATGCCTGTTCTTATGCCAGTACCAAGCTGTTTTGAGTACAATGGCCTTGTAGTATAACTTGATATCAGGAAGTGTGATACCTCCCACTTTATTCTTCCTTTTCAAGATTGCTAAGGCTATTCATGTTTTTTTTATCAATGTAAGAATAAATAAAAATATAAGAATAAGTACCTATAATGTATATTAAATTATAAAGTATAACTATCACAAATTACTTACATTCCAGCTAATTGAAAAACAAGTTCCCCATTTACATATTTTCTGTGGTGTTTTCAAGAGCTTCTTTGCCATCATTGGGAAATGTGATCTGTGTGGCTTTCTGTAGAAGCAGTTACAGTGCAGAACAACCCAACCACCTCCTATGGTGAACAACCCAGTGCATGAGAGCAAAACCATTATTGCTCCAAATTCTTTTTTTTTAAGATTTTATTTATTCATTTTAGAGAGGAGAGAAGAGGAGAGAGGGAGAGAGAGAGAGAGAAAGGGAAAAGGACCAGGAAGCATCAACTCCCATATGTGCCTTGACCAGGCAAGCTCAGGGTTTCGAACCAGCGACCTCAGCGTTCCAGGTTGACACTTTATCCACTGCGCCACCACGGGTCAGGCTATTGCTCCAACTTCTAAGAAGACTTCTCCTATAAGACCACTGTCAGGTGCAAGAAGACATTGTGTTGATGCATTGCTTGTATATGAATTATCTGAAAGGTAGATTCTAATAGGGTTGTAATGAAACCAGCATAAAGACAGGCTCAAATCCCTGTCAAAAGGAGTAATGATTACCTATCATCTATCTATCTATCTATCTATCTATCTATCTATCTATCTGGCATCTATTTATCTACCTACCTACCTACCTAACTACCTATCTATAGATTATGTAAATACATATATTTACAAACCCTTCCTGATTTCCTTGGAAATGTCAAATTTAGGCTTCTGCTATTGCCTACCACATGTTGGTTATTTATTAAGTAGTTATTAGGTTGAATTAAATCAAATATCCATCAAATCTGCTTAATCAAACACTACAAATTCACTCTTATGCTGACAAAAAAGAAAAAAAGAATTGAGGCATCTCACTTCAATTGCTATAAATTGCTGGTGTATTTGTACTGGGACAGAATCAGGTGAGTTACAGGACCCTCAATAATTTGTCACGAGGCTAGAAAGGAGGAATCGTATCACTTGATTTTCCTGCTGAAAAGTCACCAGAGCATGGAAAAATCCCAAACTCAGCACCTCGCCATCTTGAGCTGCTCCTGCTGGCACGTCCTGGCAGACCGATTTGGAAACCATGATTAATTCTCTGGTAAACAGAAAATAGACTCTGGAGCCATGAGAAGCCAAACCTGAGTCACTCTCTGGAGACTCAGCCCTTGGCCAAACTAACTCTCCCTCTGCTTCCAGGAGCTGGCTCCCTTGCCTGGTGGTTTTTAGCAAACAGAAAGGTCTTTCCATGGTGACACAGGAGCCCAATGAAGCAGAGACTGAAATGTCACCTTGAGTGACTGACCATAAGCTGATGTAACCCAGGTATATGCAGGCGTCATCATGCCCTCTATGGTTCAGCTGAAATTGGCTGGAACCCCACCCTACCTGAAATGGAAAACTCAATATCCTTCCCAATTTTTCCACAGATGGGGGGGTTGGAGGACAATGTACTTAGATTTCTCTGTCACCAGTGGCTCCAACTTAATTTGGATGGTGATCATCTTGTCATTGCATGAGATGCTGTTGGCCTAGCTAGACATGGCCCTGCTTCCTTCACAGACACACTTCCCTTTATGTGCTTCCCCAAACACCTCTAACTCCAGGCTCTGGTGTAATTCACTTTTAAGGAAGATTCAAGGCAATGGAGAAGATTTACATGGGAGCACCAAAAACAATTTAAAAGTAAAAATCCCTGTTCTTAAAAGTCCTTCAGACACCCTGGCCCCAGAACTTTATCCCCAGTAGTCCTTTCTCCTCAAGCTCTGGCTTCCTTCTCTACACGTCCCCAGTTTCTTCAGCTAACCCCTCCCAAATTCCTGTCACTTCATTATATAAATATTACTTTGATTTTCCGTCTCCTTGCAAACTGTGCCTTCAACTTGTACTCTTAAAACATTTTCCTAAACAACAAGGCTTCTTCTCCTCAGAGGAACTTCATGACCAAGTGTTCAAATACATTTACATATGCCTACACATGGGTGAGCGTGCACACGCACACACACACACACAGATGACCCCCAGAAAACATGGGAGCAGAGACGTAAGTTCCCAGGAGCTGAGTCCACAAGACTAGAATAGGATAACTGGACAGAATAGAGGATTTTAAGCATGTCTTAATTTTGACATATCAGTACTGCTCTTCCGTTACTTTTCTCAGATGCAGTGTTCACTGGGAATGTTAAAGAGTCTCAGCTGCTGTGTGTAACTGAGGCCGGTTGGGCACCGGAAAGCCTGCTCCTATCCCTCGCCACACAGCCACCATGCGTCTGCAGCTCAGGTTGTCCTTCTCCTGGTGCCGCCTTCTCCAGGCTGTTCCAGGCTCTACACTTTTGCTCACTCTCTCTCATCACACACACACACACAAACAGCTGTTGCCTCCTAGAATACTTTCCCACTTTTTACCTCTCTGAATTAGATCCATTTTTCAATGTTTTCCTGCATGAAGTCTCCCAGATTGTGGCATTTGATTTCACTTTTTCTCCTACTTACTCATTTCATTTATGTAGCTATTTCCTCCCTAACAGTGACATAAATTCTCTGAAGACAAGAGAATTCTCCGGCCCTTTCTCTGTGTGCCCCACGTTCACCAGCACAGTTCTACACATGCTACAGATGCTCTGCAAATACTGATGGGTTGAATTAAAGAGCTCACAGGACCTCAGAACCAGAATGTAATGAACCATTGCATAATTAACCACAACACTGAGGGCAACTAAGGAAACCTGCGATCCTGGAAACTACCAGACTCTGGACAGCAGGGTGTGGTGGCTTCTAATCTCAAATTCAATGTCTACCATTTTTGTGACCTTGAGCCAGTCACTTAAGTTTTTCAAGCATCATTTTTTTTTAATCTATAAAATAAGAAAGAAAATAAAAAAAGATAAAAGCATCTGGCCTACTCATCTCATACAGTAATTGTAAGGATTAAAGGGGAAATATATATATACATACATATATACCTTTTATATGTGTATGGGTATATGTACATATATTATATATACATATATATTATTTAAGAAGCATTGGCCATAAAACAAATTATTACAAGTATTAAGATGTTCCAGGTATCTAAAAAGATCTTGAATATTTTATCAAGTAGCATAGATCATAGAAAGTCTTCTCATATTTATTATTAAGTATTTTCTCTTAAATAAATGCCACTATGTTTAATGCTAACATATGAATCCAAACTCCAGTTATGTAAAAGGAATGATGTAGCTTACTGCTTTTTTGGTTTGCTTCTACATTATATAAGTTAGGCGGCTCAATGACTTCGGCTAATTTTATTCTCGATTAAATATAACATTTGATATAATTTTTGTGATTTTATAGATTTTTTCAATGGCCTTGATGTTCAGGGATAGTATAAAGCTCCAAATAATAAAAATTAACTCAATTTAAACTGCATATGAACAATGCAGACACCATTGTTTCATAAATTGTAACTGTACTTACCTGTTACTTCCATAAAATGATCTAGATACCACCAACTAAACAATTTTTACAGTTCCTTTATGTGTTTTAAAATACATAAAGTTGATGGTTTTACATCCACTCCAGAGATAAGGAACAGGAGAGAGAAGCAATCCGGTTACTGACCAGTTGACTGTAGACTGTAAGTCTTACACAATATATATCCACAATACTTAGTCATATACATCCATATATACATCTCCAACATCCATTTCTTTCCTAATAGCATCCAGATTTTCTCTGGAGGAAAATAAATCTCCTGAGAAGTGTTGACCCTATAAATCTAGATTCACAACCCCACAGAGGTTGAAAAGATCTGATCCTTCCTGGACTCTGACTCACCCCAGCCAAGGGGCAGGCATATGAGGAATCAGCCAGGTGGACTCTTTCCCTGGGTTTCTAAAACTTGAGAGAGATACAAAGAAACAGCAGCAGTTCTGCCTGACCAGGAGGTGGCCCAGAGGATACAGCGTTGGACTGGGATGCGAAAGACCTAGGTTCAAGACCCCGAGGTCCCCAGCTTGGGTGCGGGCTCATCTGGTTTGAGCAAAGCTCACCAGTGCGAGCCCAAGGTCGCTGGCTTGAGCAAGGGGTCACTCGGTCTGCTGAAGGCCTGCGGTCAAGGCACATATGAGAAAGCAATCAATGAACAACTAAGGTGTCACAACAAAAAACTGATGATTGATGCTTCTCATCTCTCTGCGTTCCTGTCTGTCCCTGTCTATCCCTCTCTCTGACTCTCTCTCTGTCTCTGAAAGAGGGAGGGAGAGAGAGAGAGAGAGAGAGAGAGAGAGAGAGAGAGAGAGAGAGAAATAGCAGCAGTTCTGACCACAAGAAGTTTCTGGAGCGCCTAAAGTTCCCACCCATTTCCAAGCCTTGTTCTCCAATATCCTATTAATTCTGAGCACACTATCTGTATCACCAAATCCTTTGCACCCATAAATATTCTCCAGCTCCAGTTGTTCAGATTTTTTCTTAATAGCAGCCAAGGGATTCTCACCACGATATGACCTAACTAATCTCTCTTTTTTTTAATGAATAATCTTTGCTAGAATTCAAAATGAGTGAAGACAATACATATAAAATCAAGTTTAAAACTTTTATAGGGTGTAAACCTTTTTTGTTGTTGTTGGCTTTAATTATAGAATTCAGTATATATATTTTAGTTTCCTCCCTTTTTGTTTTAAGATGTAAATATTTTTTATCTGAAATTTTAAATATACACTTCAAAACCTAGGTATATTTTTATCTCCTTGAGTTATTCCTCTTTTATATATTAATTTACATCTTGTGAATCAATCTTTGTTCTTTAAAAATAATCAGTAAATATTATGACACAGAATCTGTCTCATATTTTATCTTTTCCACACAAGGAACCACAAACTAAGTTGCCAACTTATTTGTTAAAACCAGTCACTTGGCACTCCTAATGGACAGAATGATTTGCCTCTGATTTACAAGGCTTTTCATTTTACACATCAGCCAAGCAGCAACCATTGGTTGCTAAGCAACAGCTTTCCTCTCAAGGACTAGAAATAGAATACATCGAAGGCCAATTTTTAAAATATAATCTACATATATATGAAGTTAAAGAAAGATCCAGTCCCATAGTTTGGCTGTTCATCCAGAATACTTGTCACGAATATTGAATTCATAATGACAGTGTGTGAATTCCAAATACATTCGACCCATGAATTATTCACTAATGATAACCCCTTGTATTTTCTTCCAGTATCTTCCTTGATATCGAAAAACCAAGAAGTGACATAGAAACCAGGCTTTTGAAGTAAATTTATTTAGAAAAACTATTTGTAAACTGCATGCTTAGGTTTTGTTGAACCAAGTCATTGCTACATTAACATTCCTGTAGCAACACTGCTCTCTTGGTTAGAATTTAATGCTCTAGAAGAATATACTCAAGTGGTTAACAGTGACTACCATAGGAAATTACCTTTTGCTTTTTCCTCTATATATTCCTTACAACAAAAATAATTATTGCTAGGAGTTGCTGGATGTTTATGAAATGTTGAACACAGTTCTAAGCTCAGTGTTTGCATCAATTCACATTAAAATTTTCCATTTGGCAGATGAGGAAAGAAGCTTAGAGAAGTTATGTAACTTGCTCAAAGTCATGTACAGGGAAAGCAACAGAGAGCCAGGATTTGAACTCAGGCAGTGAACCTCCAGGTCGCCACCACTTCACTATTCCTTTTTTTTAATAAGGTGGTTCACATTTTACCTGAATGCCTTTTTTTAAGTTATACTGTTCAGGGCACACAGATTTATAACAGTAGCTAGGGTCCTCAGTTCAGTAGCAGCTTGTCACCATGGGCTTCAATCAGTTTTACAACAGTAGGAGGAAAGAGCGTAACAGAAATCTAACAAGTGCATGGGAATCTACATGTGTGCTGATTTTAGTCAACAGAGGACTAAAATCATGCCAGTTCAACTCAACCTGTGGCCACATGCTGTGTTTAGTCAAAACAGATCCTGCAGTTACAGAAATTTCTAAGGAATTGCTTTAAATAAATATCACTTCTGGGAATTGATTTCCTTCTCAAAAGTATATTTAGTGATTTAAAAAAAAAAGGTTGGCTTAGTATACAAAAAACAAAATAAGAATCTCTTCTTCCTCCCTTTTGAGCTCAGTGTAGAAAAAGGTGAGCATTTACCACCAATACAGGTAGACATTATTTTCTTCTTGTTTATTCTTACCCCAACAAGGAAGGTAAGGTATACAAAGCAAAGAAAAATATAAATCAGACCAGGAAAGGAGCGCCAAAAACTTTGCTGAACAAAATCAGAAAGAATACCCCAAATGCCTTGATTAATCTCTGTTAAAACTCTTTCTTATGTATCTGCCCTTTTACTCATTCTGTGTGAGGATACTACACTGGGTGTTAGAGACACAGAAACGAAATGCACACACCTGATGCTCACAGTCAAGGAGAGGGGGCCGATGCATAAACCTGACATTGTAGTTTAATGAGAAAGTGTTGTGATGGAGCAGGGCAGGGGGCGATGGGGCTGCAAGGGATTGAGCACCTCAAAATCTGAGGCAGGAGGGGCTTCTATAGAAGGATCCATAGGAGTTGGGTCTTGGAGCATGAGTAGGAATTTACCATATGAAAGGGATGGAGTTGGAGTTCAAGTCAGAGTTCATCAAGTGTGCAAAGTCCCAGTGAGATAAAAGGCCATGGGTCATAAGAGGACAGCGAGGAGATTAGGCCGACAAGACAGGGTGGGGCCACATGGATTCTTATCCACTACAGTAGACCTCTTGGACTTTATCCTGAGGGCGACCAGAGATGCTGACAGCTGACAGAGATGCTAGAAGACAAGGAAGCATGGTATAAATGTGAATGTTATTAACTACAGTGATGTAAAAACAAAAACATAACTCAGGAATATTGGGCGGAAAAGAGTGGAGCAGTGAATAGCTGTGCTAATTTTCTCAGCTTTCAAAGCAAGAAGTTAATAAAAAACATCTGAAAATCAGTCAGAAAACAGTGGCCATCTGTACTATCCAGGCGTTAAAGGCAACCCCTAAAATTTAAGATAATAAAAGAGCTAAAATATATCAGAAGGGCCCTGTCCAGGTAGCTCTCAAACGGTTAGAGCACTGTCCCAGTATGCCAAGGTTGTGTGTTTGATCTATGGTCAGGAACCATACAAAAATCAACCGATGAATGCATACATAAGTGGAAAAACAAATCGATGTTTCTCTTTCTCTCTCTCTCTCTCTCTCTCTCTAAAACCAATCAATTTTTTTTTTAAATATCAGGATGTAAAAGACAGCAATTTAGGTAGAAGTTTCTATGAGAATTCTTCCCATCCTTTACAGCAAGGAGTCAGCATACATTACCCAGAACTAATAAATCAAGAATTAGAGCCCTAGCCAAGTGGCTCAGTGCTAAAGTGTCACCCTGGCACACCGAGGTCACAGGTTCCATCCCTGGTCAGGGCACTTATGAGAAGCAATCAATGAGTACACAACTAAATGAAACAACTAAGTGGAACAAATTGATGCTTCTTTCTTTCTCTCTCTCTCTCTCTCTCTCTCTCTCTCTCTCTCTCTCTTTCTCTTAATGGAGGGAAATTAGATATTAGCTCAGAACTTAAAACAGTTGCCTCTGCAAAAGGAGACTTGGTTAGTAAATACTTCCTTTTCATTTTGCTACCTGGAATTTTCTGTATTAGGCACAAAAGGAGCCTAAACAGGCTTTCCTCTCTTTTATCACTTTCTCCAATGGGGTATTTACTGCAGTTAGACCTTTGCAATGTAACCTCTCATCTCCTCTCTCAGGAGAAAATCTCCAAGGGGATGTTATTGCTCTTCTAGGTTCATTCAGGCTTTGCTTATATAATGAGAAAACCAATCTTTAGCCCAGGATTTATGCTAAAATATAGACTCCTAAAGAGTTCAGTGAGCTTAAAAGAATTATTACTCCTAGTGATGTTTCTCTACTTTAGACACAGAAAATCCAAGGAACAAGAAATTTCAAACTTTGAGTGATTAGCTCATTGAGAAAAGACTGTTAGTCATACCACTGGTGCTAAGTTAACAACTTAATTGTTTTTTATTTCTTCACTGTTTTTCCTGCATATTAGAGAGGCTCAAACCTTAGAAAAACTGCTTTAACGACCTAGAATGGGAAATTGTCAAAAGGGTTATAACTTTCCCTTAGAAATAACATCTTTGTGAGAAAATTCTAACTAATTTTTTTAAAACCACATTTGAAAAAATAAAAAACAACATCCTAGAAGATTATGCTAAAAATAAAAAGAGCTAAAAAAAAAAAACCTAAAAAATAAAAAGGTTTATGTTATCACTCCTTAGATAAAAAGAAGAAATCAATTACATTATATGGAAAAACCGTTTTTTAATATTTCTCATGGTAGGATCATATTCCCCACTGTTTTTCAACCTTTTCATACTTGGGGACCAGTGAAAATGAAAGAATTATTTCAGAGACTGCTAAGGCAGAAATCACCCTGAGCATAAATGAATTCAGCTAAATTCATTGGGTTATAAAATCATACAACATCAGGTGGTTAACTCTTTCGTGGATCTGCATGAAATTCCTAGCAGACAGTCCACAGACAGGTTGTTGAAAAACACTGGTCTAAGGTGTTTTGTATATATACAAAAAAACACCAAAGCATAACCAACAAGCCTTTCTTCTTTTCATGCATATATATGCCAATATGTGTGTATATGTATACATATCTGTATATATACACATACATATTTATAAGGCCATTTTCTATAATACTCAAGAGTAGCAGGGGCTGATTCTGCAAGACCTGGGTTAGAAGCTCAGCTCTGACACTAACTGGGGAACCCTGAATAGGTCATTTGATCTAAGTCCTGGTTTCCTAATATTACCTGCTTCACATGGTTGTGGTGGGGACTGTCCAGAAGAATGAATGTAAGGTGCTTAGCACAGTAGATGACACAATGTTGGCTATTATTCTAAGTAACATTGTGCTTACTTGTTTTGATAAAGCTATTTTATATTTTTAAAAGCACCTTTTAACACAAAGAAATATCCCAGGCTGGCAGTGAATTTTTAATAAGTGAAAAGTCAGAATTTGGTTTAGTTAGATGCTATGGAGCCAATGAAGGACACCTACAGAGTAAAACTCTAGAACCCATGAGGCAGGTAGGTTATGACATCACCCAGCCCCTTGCTGTTGGCATGGTCTTCCAAGGAAGGCTTTTCAATTAGAAACTGTTTTCTAACTACCGGGAAATAATTTGGCTATCCAGTGGAGTGAGCAGAGTGGTTTATGTGATAAGCGTAACTTTTACTAAATCCAAACACTAACAGGATTTTCCTCTGATAGCTTTATCTTACATGCAGACAGGGTCAGGCAGCCTTGTCTGGCCAGGGAATGGAGGTGTTGGGACAGATGAGGTATTGAAAATATGCACATACAGAGAAGATCTGTGACCGCAAAGCTGAAAGTGTTTACTATCTGCCCTTTACAGAAAAAGTGTTCCGACCCCCACTATAGAGTCTAAGTGCTAAACTTTGATAACCTCTGCCTTAAAGATGTCACCTCTATAAGCAATAAATGAAAACATTGGTTTCTGCATAACTAATGATGTGACCATGCTCTTCTAGTCATGGTTCTGAATACTGAATAGGAAAGAACATTTTCCTTCTCGAATCTATTTGCTTGAATTATTATAGAGGATGTCATTCAAAATTAAACAATTGGTTTATTGGATGACACTGAGTTGTCATTCAAACAGAAGGCTGTATCATTTTTTCTATCACTAGGATTGAAACTGAACTGAAAGCAGGGACATGAACTTTCCTGAAACCAACAGCCCTCTGGGTGTCGCAACTCCAGTTACCCCCAATCCAGGAAAACAACGCAAAAACTCTGAAAACCAATTTTCCATACTTTTGACATCAAAGCTCATTTTTGTGGAAAATCCTAAATGGAAGTATCTTTATCCTACCTGGTGTAACTATTGATATGTTTCTCTGTTTAAGGGTTGAGATGGTTGATTACAGGACACTGTGAGTCTGTAATGAATGACTGAGCACATTCTACCTTCTGCAATCTGGGGGAGGGGGTGGATTTGAATGCTGAATGCAGCCGGTCCTACAGGTTTTCAATAAGGAACTGTGGGCCTGTATTCCATGTGATCATGATTACAGCAATGAGGGTTGTGCCGATGCCACCGCTTTGAAACCAGCAAATTACTTTTCCCATAATGTGCCACTGCTCTGAAACCAGCAAAGTATTTTTTCCACAATGCTCCCACATATTGCAACCCTCCAACTTTTTTAATATTTGCAAACAGTATAAGCCTAACATTTGTTCCAGTAAACAAGTGAATACATTGTACCAGTAGGTTTCCCTTTTAAGGATTCTGTACAGAATAGAAACCATCTTCCACCTTCTAAACAGGCTAAATACCAATATGTGTTCTCAAAGTGATACACACTATTATCATTGTTGCCATTCCCAATTTAAATGAATGTATTTCAAAACATCATTTTTTGAGACTCTACTATGTGCCTGGCACTAAGGTGTGTATAGTGGGGAACAAAACAGGCATTTCCTCCTATAAGAAAATTTGAAAGTGGATATGCAAGATTTATCTATTGACTCATTCATTTAGTCAAATAAATGTATTGGGCACCCACTATAGACCACATACCTTTCTAGGTGCTAGGAATTTAGCAGTAAGAAAAAGATCCTATCATCATAAAATTTACTTCTCAGTGGAGGAATACAGGTATAACAAGCAAAATAAATAAGTTAAGTAAAATAAATAAATTAACATGAAGCAGAGAAGTGTGGAGGGAGTGGCAAAGTGGGGGGATGTCATTCCAAGTGGAGTGGTCAGAGACGGCTTCACGGACAGGTGACATTTGAGAAAGCTGGAAGGGAAGAAGGAAGAGAAAGGGGTAGGAAGGAGGGGAGAAACCAGAAGAATGCAGGAGAGGGTGACCTGCAATGCCTGTGATCTTCCCTCAAGCCAGTGACCTCAGGGTTTCAGACTGAGGGAGGAAGGGCTGACCGAGAAAGTTTGAAAAGTAATAAACCACAGCTGTAGCCCCTTTTATCAGTTCCCTGAAATAAACTTGCAGCACCAGCAAGAAAAATAGGATATGTGAATAGTCAAGGACAGACAGTCCAGGCCTCCTCTCTTACCCTCTCCCCTCCCGGAGACACAAAAGTCATGTAGGTCTGCAGACAAAGAAGTCAAAGAAATCAGGCACTTGTCACATGAAAACTAAAGCTGTAAAGGTATATAAGACACAGAAAACTAACTTTGGGGAGCTCGTGCTTTGGTGCTACTATCTTCACGTGCTCAGCTGGCTACTAATAAATTCTTCCTCTCTCAAGTTGTCTGGGCATCTATTATCCTCAGTTTGAGGGCCAATTCCTGCTTCAGAGGGATGGGAGGTGTTCCAGGTGCAGGGAATAGCACATGCAGAGGTCCTGAGGTTACCTGGATGAATAACAAGGAGGCCAGCATGGGTGGCTGGAGCAGAAGAAACGAGGAGAAAGGGTCGTGGGAGAGGTCAGAGAGGTGGGAAGGGGGGTCATGTAGGACATAGGCTACCATTAGGACATAGGCCACTGTCAGAACTTTGGATTTTAGCCTGAATGAAATGGAGAGCCTCTAAAGGATTTTGAGGAGCTGAGGGACTGATGAATACATATTTTTAAATTTTGTTTCAGCTATAGAAGTATAAAGTATGGAAGACCATCCAGCACAGGGATTCGCCTAAGCTAAGAAAGAGGTCAGGGAAAGCCTCACGGGAGAAATGGCATTTGGGCCTAAAGAGCTTGTTCCCAGTGTGCTCTAGGGAAAGGGGGTGCTCTCTCAGGCAAGAGAGCTTACTGATGGGAGGGAGAACACAGCAAGCTGGCATCCTGCACTTTACCCAAAGGCGAAGGAATTGGAAAATTGACAGGTTTTACAGGAGTGATCCAATCTGCTCAAGGTTTTATAAAGATTGTTTCTTTGTAAAACAGAATAGGCGGTGTTGCTTTTTGTTTTTTAAACACAAGTTATCACTTATCAATCCAGGGAGTCACCAAATAGCTTCCTTTTCTAAAAAAAAAATTTTTTTTAAAGATTTTATATATTAATTTTAGAGAGGAGGGAGAGAGAGCGAAAGAGAGAGAAGAGGGGAAGAAGCAGGAAGCATCAACTCCCATATGTGCCTTGACCAGGCAAGCCCAGGGTTTCAAACCAAAGACCTCAGCTTTCCAGGTTGACACTTTATCCACTGCACCACCACAGGTCAGGCACCAAATAGCTTTCTTAAAAAAAGAAAATAGGAAATAACATAATGCCCATGAGTTGTAAGTATAGCTGCAGGAAACTTCAAATTCTCTATACACATATACTCATGTGCATGTGTGTCATTATTCAAAGTTTAAAAGTCACTTGATTAGAAGGAAGGACATATAAAAGGGGAAAGCAATTGAGGGGGTGGGTGTGTTGTTATCTTCTGAAAGGTATCTCTAGTTGCTGAGACCAGAAGAGGGAGAGAAACAGAAAGACTGATCAAAGATCTGAGAGATCCACCTAAGGGGTGTAGGGACAAAGGAAATGGTCACTGAAACTGGACATGGGAAGGGAGATAATCAGTTTCCATTTCAACATGTTGCCTGCAGGAGAGCACATGGAGATCATTGTTTAGAGAGCACAGGAGGCAGGTGACTGAGATTTAGAAGTGGTTGGCACTGGCGATGAAAAGAATTTTTAATAGATTTCATGGCAAATCATGCCATAGTGTGTTCCATCATCTTATGCAATACTGGAGGGCAAAATACACCAAATATCTTGGGACAACCTTATCCTAAAGCATTTCCTGTTTTCCTGCAATTCACACTTCACATGGCATTCAGTACTTTATCTAGCAATTCTAATCAATGTTCCAGTCCTCTGAGAACAGAGGCAAATGCACCAGTTAGGACACAATGACAATGACAATGATCCAGGTAAGAGGTAGGAAGGCCTAAAATTAAGTGTTTCACCAAGGATTCTTTGCTGGATTAGTAATAAAGCAAATGTTTGAATGTAAAGTTGAATCATTAACCTTTGAATTAATTATGAGCATAATGACATCCTATGCAGGTATTTCTCCTTCAAGGTCAAGATGTGAACCCGTGTGGCTAAGAGTCATTACGGGCCCTCTGCCATTAAGGCTTAGCTGGGGGCGGCAGTATCTCACGAGACAGACACGAGACACATATGGCTGGAGAGGGAGTGAAGAGCTAACACCCAGCTGGGCTGTCCTAAAGGGACCTTTCTGTGGGAGGAAAGTTCTGTTTGTATTTTTACTTCAACAGAACTTGTTTACAATGTTGAACCTGACATGAACACAAAAACTAAAAGGCCATATGCTGACAGAACTGTCCTTCTGGGGAAAAAAAAAAAATTAAGCACACACACTTTCAATGTAGACTCAAGATTTTAGCAATTTGGCTTGAAAAAGAAGCCGATGAAAAGTGAAATAAAAATAAAGCCAATATATCAAAAAAACTATTTTGAAATACATATATATTTTTTTCTTTCAGGGGAGCTTTGCTCCTACTGCCCTGAAAGTTCTTGTGTGTGTGTGTGTACATGTGTAAATAGTGTATCTGTGAGGCAATCTCAGAAAGTATTGTGAGGGAGAGCCATGAAGTTTCTTACACTGGGGACTATAGACTGAGTTCCTTGACCTTGATCTAGCAGCAAACCCTGAAGATGGCCCACTGTCCCTGGGCTCCAGTGGCCTCCGGGAAAGGAAGGTTAGAGCAACTGTCCGCACACAGCTGCTTAGCTTCTGCCAGCCCAAATTCCACAAGCACATATATCAATAATGGTGAAGGAATTTTCAAAAACCTGTAGGGAGATGCGTAATAGAAATATGACTAAAGAGACATGAGTGACAGCTGCCAGTCAACCATATGACATTTTCAACATCCAGATTAGAACATCACTGCAGGGAGGGCAGTAACGCTAGTCTGTGCTGTCTGCCAATGTGATTGGCTAAAAGGGGGAAAAATGAAGATTCCATGCAAGCAGATCACTATGTTCAAGGGGATGCTGAAATAGTCACAGCTTTTCCTGTTAAGCTTGTCAAGAGTAACTCAGGATCCAAAGGCAGACATTTCAATTCTTTTATTCATTCAGTCCATTGAAAATCAATAAATTTCCAATCAACTGCTGGGCTCCTCCTTCAAGAACAGAAAAAGGGCATTCGTTTGTAAACTGGAAGAACTACATTGTAGAAATTTGTCCTTTAAAAAGATGACCACAGATGCTACCTTAAAAAAGGAAGTTGAGCCTCACCAGGAGGTGATGCAGTGGATAGAGTGTCAAACTGGGATGCAGAGGACCCAGGTTTGAAACCCCAAAGTCGCCAGCTTGAGTACGGGCTCATCTGGTTTGAGCAAAGCTCACCAGCTTGAGCCCAAGGTAGCTGGCTTGAGCAAGGGGTCACTCACTCTGCTGTAGTCCCCCAGTCAAGGCACATATGAGAAAGCAATCAATGAACAACTAAGGTGCCACAATGAAGAATTGATGCTTCTCATCTCTCTCCCTTCCTGTCTGTTGGTCCCTATCAGTCCCTCTCTCTGCCTCTGTCATAAAAAAAAGGAAGTTGATATACTATAAAGTACTGAATTGTATGCTTTAAAGAAGTTTAAGCTTATGTGAGTTATGTTATCTCAATTTTTGAAAAATAGAAAAAAATAAAGTTAAAAGTACAAAAATTACAGAGAAGTTAGAGTATAATTAGATACTATTCACTTTTTATCCAAGTGGATAGAGGTTATAAAATAAGTAATTTTTTAATTAATAAAAACAAGGAATTGTCAAGTTAGCCTAAGACAATTACCAAAAAACAAAATATAGCATTAAAAATTGAAAGACATGGCCCTGGCTGGTTGGGTCAGTGGTAGAGCGTCGGCCTGGCGTGCAGAAGTCCTGGGTTCGATTCCCGGCCAGGGCACACAGGAGAAGCGCCCATCTGCTTCTCCACCCCTCCCCCTTTCTTTCCTCTCTGTCTCTCTCTTCCCCTCCCACAGCGAGGCTCCATTGGAGCAAAGATGGCCCAGGCGCTGGGGATGGCTCCTTGGCCTCTGCCCCAGGCGCTGGAGTGGCTCTGGTCACAACAGAGCGATGCCCCGGAGGGGCAGAGCATCGCCCCCTGGTGTGCAGAGCATCGCCCCCTGGTGGGCGTGCCGGGTGGATCCCGGTCAGGCGCATGTGGGAGTCTGTCTGACTGTCTCTCCCCGTTTCCAGCTTCAGAAAAATACAAAAAAAAAAAAAAAAATTAAAAGACAAAAATATGAGTGTCTTTAATTTCAAAGTAAAAACTGATTTCTGAGTGTGCAGTATGAAGAAATAAAATGACTGACACAAGAGGAAAAAATGCAAAAGGTATAAAGAGTCTCAAAGATGAAAAGTCTACTTGGATTCTTGGCCAGATGTGTTGAAAGGAAAACAATTTTCAAAATTCTTAGGAGTATTTTGGAGATAACTTTATCTTGTTTTTTTTTTCCAATAAAGGCTATTAAAGAGCTGTTCAATCTTTTTTTAATGGGGTGACATTGATAAATCAGGGTACATATGTTCAAAGAAAACATCTCTAGGTTATTTTGACATTTGATTATGCTGCATTTCCATCACCCAAAGTCCAATTATCTTCTGTCACCTTCTAACTGGTTTTCTTTGTGCCCCTCCCCTCCCCCAACCCCCTCCTTCTACTCCTCCCCACCCCATAACCCCCACACTCTTGTCCATGTCTCTGAGTCTCATTTTTATGTCCCACCTATGTATGAAATCATATAGTTCTTAGTTTTTTCTGATTTACTTACTTCGCTCAGTATACCGCTATCAAGGTCCATCCATGCTGTTGTAAATGATCCGATATCATAATTTCTTAGGGCTGAGTAATATTCCATAAAATATATGTACCAAAGCTTTTTAATCCACTCGTCCACTGACAGACACTTGGGCTGTTTCCAGATCTTCACTATTGTGAACAATGCTGCCATAAACATGGAGGTGTATTTCTCCTTTTGAAACAATGCTACGGTGTTCTTTGGGTATATTCCTAACAGTGGTATAGCTGGGTCAAAAGGCAGTTCGATTTTTAATTTTTTGAGGAATCTCCATTATGTTTTCCACAATGGCTGCACCATTCTGCATTACCACCAGCAGTGCAGGAGGGTTCCCTTTTCTCCACATCCTCGCCAGCACTTATTCTCTGTTGTTTTGTGGATGAGCACCATTCTGATTGGTGTGAGGTGATATCTCATTGTGGTTTTAATTTGAATTTCGCTAATGATTAGTGATGTGGAGCATTTTTTCATATGCCTATTGGCCATCTGTATGTCCTCTTTGGAGAAGTGTCTATTCATTTCTTTTGCCCATTTTTTTTTTTTTGTATTTTTCTGAAGCTGGAAATGGGGAGAGACAGACTCCCACATGCGCCCTACCAGGATCCACCCGGCCCGCCCACCAGGGGGCGACGCTTTGCCCACCAGGGGGCTCTGCCCTCTGGGGCGTCGCTCTGTTGTGACCAGAGCCACTCTAGCGCCTGGGGCAGAGGCCAAGGAGCCATCCCCAGCGCCCGGGCCATCTTTGCTCCAATGGAGCCTCGCTGCAGAAGGGGAAGAGAGAGACAGAGAGGAAGGAGAGGGGGAGGGGTGGAGAAGCAGATGGGCGTTTCTCCTGTGTGCCCTGGCCAGGAATCAAACCCGGGACTTCTGCACGCCAGGCTGACGCTCTACCACTGAGCCAACCAGCCAGGGCCTCTTTTGCCCATTTTTTGATTGGATTGTTTGTCTTCCTGGTATTGAGTTTTACAAGTTCTTTATAAATTTTGGTTATTAACCCCTTATCAGATGTATTGTCAAATATGTTCTCCCATTGTGTAGTCTGTCTTTTTATTCTGTTCTTATTGTCTTTAGCTGCGCAAAAGCTTTTTAGTTTGATATAGTCCCATTTGTTTATTCTGTCTTTTATTTCACTTGCCTGTGGAGACAAATCAGCTAATATATTGCTGCGAGAGATGTCAGAGAGCTTACTGCCTATATTTTCTTCTAAGAGGCTTATGGTTTTATGGCTTACATTGAAGTCTTTTATCCATTTTGAGTTTATTTTTGTGAATGGTGTAAGTTGGTGGTCTAGTTTCATTTTTTTGCAGGTAGCCGTCCAATATTCCCATTACCATTTGTTGAAGAGGCTGTCTTTACTCCATTGTATGCCTTTACCTCCTTTGTCAAATATCAGTTGTCCGTAAAGGTGTGGGTTTATTTCTGGGTTCTCTGTTCTGTAACACTGATCTGTATGCCTGTTCTTATGCCAGTACCAGGCTGTTTTGAGTACAGTGGCCTTGTAGTATAACTTGATATCCGAAAGTGTGATACCTCCCACTTTATTCTTTCTTTTCAAGATTGCTGAGACTATTCCTGTTCTCTTTTGGTTCCATATAAATTTTTGGAATATGTGTTCTATATCTTTGAAGTATGTCATTAGTATTTTAATTGGTATTGTATTGAATTTATAAATTGCTTTGGGTAATATAGACATTTTAATGATGTTTATTCTTCCTAACCATGAGCACGGTATATGCTTCCACTTGTTTGTATCTTCCCTGATTTCTTTTATCAATGTTTTATAATTTTCCGAGTACAAGTCTTTAATCTCCATGGTTAAATTTATTCCTAGGTACTTTATTTTTTTTGGTTGCAATGGTAAAGGAGATTGCTTTCTTAATTTCTCTTTCTGACAGTTCATTGTTAGTGTGTAAAAATGCCTCTGATTTCTGAGTATTAATTTTATATCCTGCCACCTTGCTGAATTCATTTATCAGGTTCAGTAGTTTTTTGACTGAGACTTTAGGGTTTTCTATATACAGTATCATATCATCTGCAAATAATGATAGTTTTACTTCTTCTTTTCCAATTTAGATGCCTTTTATTTCTTTTTCTTGTCTGATTGCTGTGGCTAGGACTTCCAGAACAATGTTGAATAAGAGTGGTGAAAGGGGGCACCCCTGCCTTGTTCCTGATCTTAAGGGGATTGCTTTTAATTTTTGCCCATTGACTATGATGTTGGCTGTGGGTTTGTCATAGATGGCCTTTATCATGTTGAGGTATGTTCCCTGTATTCCCACTTTGCTGAGAGTTTTGATCATGAACAGGTGCTGGATTTTATCAAATGCTTTTTCTTCATCTATTGAAATTATCATATGGTTTTTCTCCTTCCTTTTGTTTATGTGATGAATCAGGTTGACTGATTTGCAAATATTGTACCAGCCTTGCCTCCCAAGGAAAAATCCCACTTGATTATGGTATATGATTTTTTTTCATATATTGCTGGATTCGGTTTGCTAATATTTTGTTGAGGATTTTAGCATCTAAATTCATCAGGGATATTGGCCTATAATTTTCTTTCTTTGTGTTGTCTTTGCCTGGTTTTGGAATCAGAATTATGCTTGCCTCATAAAAGGAGCTTGGAAGTCTTCCTTCTTCTTGAATTTTTTGAAATAGCTTGAGAAGGATAGGAGTTAGTTCTTCTTTGAATATTTGGATATTTGGTAGAATTCACTTGTGAAGCCATCAGGCCCAGGGCTTTTCTTTTTTGGGAGGTTTTTTTGTGTTTGTTTTTTTTTTGTATTTTTCTGAAGCTGGAAACGGGGAGAGACAGTCAGACAGACTCCCGCATGCACCCGACCGGGATCCACCCAGCACGCCCACCAGGGGCGACGCTCTGCCCACCAGGGGGCGATGCTCTGCCCCTCCGGGGCATTGCTCTGCCTCGACCAGAGCCACTCTAGCGCCTGGGGCAGAGGCCAAAGAGCCATCCCCAGCACCCGGGCCATCTTTGCTCCAATGGAGCCTTGGCTGCAGGAGGGGAAGAGAGAGACAGAGAGGAAGGAGGGGGGCGGTGGAGAAGCTAATGGGCGCTTCTCCTATGTGCCCTGGCCGGGAATCGAACCAGGGTCCCCCGCACACCAGGCCGACGCTCTACCGCTGAGCCAACTGGCCAGGGCCGGGAGTTTTTTGATAACTGTTTCAATCTCATTTGTTGTAATCAGTCTGTTTAGGTTTTCTGATTCTTTCAGATTAATTTTTGGAAGATTATATGTTTCAAAGAATTTGTCCATTTCATCTAGGTTGTCTAGTTTTTTGGCATACAGTTCTTCATAGTATTTTCTTACAATATTTTGTATTTCTGTTGTGTCAGTGTTATTTCCCCACTTTCATTTCTAATTTTATTTATTTGAGTCCTCTCTATTTTTTTCTTGGTGAGTCTAGTTAAAGGTTCATCAATCTTGTTTACCTTTTCAAAGAACCAGCTCCTGGTTTCATTGATCCCCTGTATTGTTTCTTTAGCCTCTATGTCATTTATTTCTGCTCTGATCTTTATTATTTTCTTCCTTCTACTACCTCTGGGCTTTACTTGCTGTTCTTTTTCTAGTTCTTTCAATGCAGGGTCAAGTTGTTTATTTGAGCTTTTTCTAGCTTCTTGAGGTATGCCTGTAATGCTATGAACTTCCCTCTCAGGACTGCTTTTGCTGTGTCTCATAAATTTTGAGTTGATGTATGCTCATTATTGTTCGTTTCTAGGAATTTTTTTATTTCTTCTTTGATCTCATTGTTAATCCATTCATTATTTAATAACATGCTATTTAGTTTTCAAGTGTTTGAGTATTTTTCAGTTTTTCTGTTGTGGTTGATTTCTAGTTTCATGCCATTGTAATCAGAGAAAGTGCTCGATATGATTTCAATCTTCTTAAATTTGTTGAGACCGCTTTTGTGCCCTAACATGTGGTCTATCCCAGTGGTCCCCAACCTTTTTTGGATCATGAACTGGTTTAATGTCAGAAAGTATTTTCATGGACCAGCCTTTAGGGTGGGACAGATAAATGTATCATGTGACCGAGACAAGCATCAAGAGTGAGTCTTTGACAGATGTAACAGGGAATTTGGTCATTTTTAAAAAATAAAACATCTTTCAGTCTTAAATATAAATAAAACGGAAATAGTGTAAGTTATTTATTCTTTCTCTGCAGACTGGTACCAAATGGCCCACAGACCAATACTGGTCCATGGCCCGGGGGTTAGGGACCACTGGTCTATCCTAGAGAATGTACCATGAGCACTTGAAAGAATGTATATTCTGCTGCTTTGGAGTGAAATGTTCTGAAGATATCTATTAAATCGAGTTGATCTAGTGTGTCCTTTAAGTCTGCTGTTTCTTTGTTAATTTTCTTTCTTGAGGATCTATCTAGTGATGTTAGTGGGGTATTGAAATCCCCTACTATTATAGTATTGCTGTTGATCTTGCTCTTTAAATCCATCAAAGTCTGTTTTATATATTTAGGTGCTCCTATATTAGGTGCGTAGATATTTATAACAGTTATATCTTCCTGTTGGATTGCTCCCTTTATCATTATGTAATGACCTTCTTTATCTCTTACTATAGTCTTTGTTTTAAAGTCCCTTTTGTCTGATATAAGTGTTGCTACCCCAGCTTTTTTTTCATGTCCATTTGCGTGAAATAATTTTTCCATCTTTTTATCTTCAGTCTATGTGCATCTTTTGTTTTAGGGTGTGTCTCTTGTAGACAACATATGTATGGGTCCTGTTTTCTTATCCACACAGCTACCCTATGTCTTTTGATTGGATCATTTAATCCATTTACATTTAAGGTTATTATTGATATGTAGTTGTTTATTGCCATTTTATTCTTTAAAACTGTATTCCTCTTTTGCTATATTCTTTTCCCCTTTGATCTGTTTACAATAGGCCCCTTAGCATTTCTTGCAGCCTTGGTTTGGTTGTAGTGAATTCCTTGAGGTTTTCTTTGTCTGGAAAGCTTTTTATTTCTCCTTCAATTTTAAATGATAGCCTTGCTGGATAAAGTAGTCTTGGTTGTAGGCTCTTGTTTTGCATTACTTTGAATATTTCTTGCCATTCCCTTCTGGCCTCAAGTGTTTCTGTTGAGAAGTCAGAAGTCATCCTTATGGGGGCTCCTTTGTAGGTGATAGTCGTTTTTTCTCTAGCAGCTTTATTTTTTTTTTTGTATTTTTCTGAAGCTGGAAATGGGGAGAGATGCCCTGCCCACCAGGGGGCGATGCTCTGCCCCTCCGGGGCATTGCTCTGTCATGACCAGAGCCACTCTAGCACCTGGGGCAGAGGCCAAGGAGCCATCCCCAGCGCCCGGGCCATCTTTGCTCCAATGGAGCCTTGGCTGCGGGAGGGGAAGAGAGAGACAGAGAGGAAGGAGGGGGGGTGGAGAAGCAAATGGGCGCTTCTCCTATGTGCCCTGGCCAGGAATCGAACCTGGGTCCCCCACACACCAGGCCGACACTCAACCGCTGAGCCAACCGGCCAGGGCCTCTAGCAGCTTTTAATATATATTTTCTCTTTATCACTTAATTATGATGTGTCTTGGTGTAGATTTTCTTGGGTTTCTCTTTAATGGAGTTCTCTGTGCTTCTTGAACTTGTGAGACATTTACCTGCCTTAATTTAGGGAAGTTTTCAGCCATTATATGTTTGAACAAAGTCTCTATCCCTTGTTCTTTCTCTTCTTCTTCAGGAACCCCTATGATATGTGGATGTTATTTCTCTTCATGTTTTCACAGAGCTCTCTTAGAGTTTCCTCAGACTTTTTGAGTCTCTTTTCTTTTTTCTGCTCTTCCTCTGTGCCTTCATTTATCTTGTCCTCTAACTCACTGATTTGATTCTCAGCTTCAACCATGCTGCTTTTAATTGCTTCCATTGTGTTATTTCTGATATTGTATTTGTCATTTCTGTCTGATTCTTTTTTATTAGTTCAATGTCCTTTTTTATATTTGCTATCTCTTTATTTAGGTGTTCATAATGACCATCTATTGTTGTTCTAAGATCTTCAAGCATCCTAACAATCATTATTTTAAACTCTGCATTAGGTAATTTGGTTATAACTGCCTCATTCAGGTCCTTTTCTGGGGATTTCTCTTGATTCATTTGTGTTGCATTTCTCTGTCTTTTCATTTTGTCTGTGTAAAAGAAGGTTTTGGCCACTGGAGTTCACTGGGCATGGCCTCTGTGTTCCCTAGGTGTGGTCTGTCTGCAGGCCCACCACCCCCTCTGCTGCTGCTGCCTAGGGTGTTCCGAGCTGTTCAATCTTTTATGCCATTACTTAGTGATCTCAAGAAGACTCTAGAAAATTGTTCTGTGAATTAACAAGTCATTTTATGATTACCATTTCAAATTAACATAATGCTATGCAGTTCTGCCTGTGTAAATCAAAGAAGTTCACAAGGTTATCTAAAGTCCTATGGGATATTAAAGAAACAATTATTCATGACACTTGTTATAGACGTAAGGAAGACTTGATTCCAGGGGGCTACTTACGATAGGCCTTTGTAAGAGCAGAAAGAGACAGGGCTTCAAACCCAAGGAAAAATAGGAATAATAGCAAGGAACAGAAGAGGGGTTGCCAGTAGATGGAAAAGTATAAGAGGACGCATTAAGAGTAAGGGGGGATTCTGTTAAACTGACCTATTAGGATTTTCACAGAAGGCAAGCCAGGTGATCAGATATTACCTGGGGGCTGGCAGAGGATGAGGACTTTGATCAGAAATGGTCTACAAAGGCTGAAATTTCTTTTTAAAAGCTTCCTTAACTCACATGCTTAACAGACCATATCTTGTACAGCTAATGCCCTTGTGGTCAAACAAAACAAAAAACAAAAACCTGATTTAGGCACCTCAGTCCCGTTCCTGAGTCCTGTGCTACATGACTTTGGATGACACTATTAGCTGTGACAAGGTCTTCAGGAAGACAAACTTATATAGTTAAATTGCCAGTACATTGTAAATGTTCAACAAGCTTGTAGGCTCAAGATCAGAATAACAATCAGACCCACCAGGGATGTCCCAAATTCAGGTGAATGGGGGGGGGGGGTAAGGCAGTGGTCTTCATACTAGGGTGCCAGTAAAGCTGGGTATAAATCTGAAGGCTGTCCAGAGGTTCATTCACAGGCATGGATTGTTTTAACAAATCAATGTTCAAATCCTCAACTCTTACATGTCCTCTCGTGGCACTGCTTTACTGAAGAGAACGCTGCAGTAGCCTGAGGTTCCCTTTTCCACATCCCCTTTCCCAACCAAAGGCTGGGCGACCACTTTAAGAAAGAAAGTGAAAGCAAAGCCTCACTGGGCCCCAACTTCTGCATGCTAGCTCCATGGGTAAATACCACTAGGCCACCAAACAGAGGGACCCTGTAGATTTCTTGAGGATCTCCGATTTCTGGAGAGGGGAGCCAAGCTCAGAAAGCCACCATGCCTTCTCTGCCTGTGTAAATCAAAGTAGTTCACAAGGTTATCTAAAGTCCTATGGGATGTTAAAGAAACATCTCCACTCCTGCTTATTCTCTCACATTCAGAAGTGAGGTTGCACAGATATGCACTAACCACATTCATTTACAATAAAAAAAATGAAGTCAGCCTGCTCCCAACAGTCAGTCTAATATTTGGCCAGATATTTTCCTCTTTTACTTCATGAACAATGGCTGAAGTGATGAACAAAACTGCAACACTGAGATATAAAGTAGTCTTGGTACAACAGGTTCAGATGTTGACTTTAAAATGTGCAGAGATGCGGAGTTTTACAGAAATCTTTTAAAGCTTTTGAGAGGGAAAAGTTTGAAGACCATTGATCTAAGAAACTTAACCCTAGAAAAGAAGGTTTTGCCAGCCTGTACACCTGGTTTAACAACAAGCACAGGCCTTCTGAAGGAAGAGGGGATTTTGAGTGCAGTAGGATGGTTCCCATTCTGATCTTCAAGAACTTTAAGTCCATACCTAGGTAAAGAAACCTACAGTAGTGCCAATAAATAACATGAACCACAATACCTAGACATCTGTGGGAGACTGCTCAAAACAAATTTTACAGTGGACTATGACACAGTGAGCAGTGAGGTACTAGCTTCACGGTGATGCCCACCTCAAGAGCCACTGGAAATATCTGAAACCACAAGGTAGCCAGAGAGACCATGGAAATTCCAGATCACTGTGTGACAAACTTTGGAGACTTCTTGCTACACTTGGGAGGGTCAGGAGGGGCCCCTCTATTTCATCCAGACTATAGAAACAGCATCTCATTGTTGCTCCACTGAGTCCATTGGGCATGGTCTGCAGAAGTCAGGGAACTCTAGATAAAGCATTTAGAACTCATTAAATATGAAATCCCTTTCTTCACTATCTCCACCTCCAACCTCCCTCTCTTCCAAGTTAAAAATATGAAGAATCTGAGGCCCAGAGAAGTTGAACTGCAAAAGGTCACGAGACACTGCCTATTCAGGCTGGTTAGTCTGTCTAATCTGCACTCAGCTCTCCTCATTTCAAGTCCAGAATTTTAGCCACAGACTAGACACGACTGGAAAAAGACTGTCTCAGAAGGGCATAACTTTATATTTCCCTTAAGTTGTTTTTAACATCATTTGGCTAAGAAACATAATTGGCTTGGATTTGAGTGGGAAGTGGGTATGAAGGTATAACTGTCCCTGACTCAGAGTTGCATCACTCCACGTGGGCGGCCATTCATCCACTGACAAGATGAGCCCACTGGGAGCTGTGGGCTGGGATCTGCCTGGACACCGTGCGATCCACAAGGACATGACATTACTATTTCTCTCTTTCATTCCCAGTAAAGCATCCCTCCCTTTGACTGCATCACCCATTGCAAGGACTTGGGATCCCTGTGGGGAACAGAGGCCCCAATAGCTCAAACAAAAAAAAAGACACTATAAAAGACTCTTCATGTTGACAATTTCTTTAAGAATTTACAGTCTCCTTTGGCAAAACACGGATAATGAACATTAAGTCAGCGTCTCACAGGGAAGAGCAACTATATCATCAACAGAAATTCTCATGTAGACACTAATGGTTTTAGTATCTCATACAAATACTAAATTTGAGGACATACTTCCTATGCTAACAGAGATTCTTAGACAGACTTCTTTGTCCAATATCCCTTTCCATGGGGTCCAGTGTTGTACCAAATTTCTGCAAAGTTCACATTTCTAATCCAACTCAATGTAAGATGGTTCTCTTCTACATCAATTTCTTATATCTAGACCCGTGGTGTTATTTACTCTCTGGGTGATTTGACAAGACCTTTTGAATCATTTCTGCAATAACTTACACTTCTCAAGTAGTCGTTTCTGACCAAATCCAGCTTACAGTATATTTATCCCTAAAATACCCCATGTGTGACTAAAAATGGGGATGGCAGCTACAAAGATGGGGAGCTCTGGTCTCTTCTCTCTGACATAAGGCAGATACTGCCCATTAGTAGCCACTCTTTTTTTTTTTTTTTTTTTTTTTTTTTGCATTTTTCTGAAGCTGGAAACAGGGAGAAACAGACAGACTCCCGCATGCGCCCGACCGGGATCCACCAGCATGCCCACCATGGGGCGACGCTCTGCCCACCAGGGGGCAATGCTCTGCCCATCCTGGGTGTCGCCATGTTGCGACCAGAGCCACTCTAGCGCCTGAGGCAGAGGCCACAGAGCCATCCCCAGTGCTCGGGCCATTTTTGCTCTAATGGAGCCTTGGCTGCGGGAGGGGAAGAGAGAGACAGAGAGGAAGGCGCGGCAGAGGGGTGGAGAAGCAAATGGGCACTTCTCCTATGTGCCCTGGCGGGGAATCGAACCCGGGTTCTCCGCACGCTAGGCTGACGCTCTACCGCTGAGCCAACCGGCCAGGGCCTGTTGCCACTCTTGTTCCACTGCACTGAGACTCAGTCTCAACTCTTCTAAACTTAATACTCCAAGCAACACTGTCAACTAATTGACATCTCGATTGAAATCTATTTGCCATGCCAAGATTAGATTATATCACTAGAAAAATCTAACTATTCTTGAGAGGTTTCTTTCAACATCCCAAATCTTATGCCTGGCAATGCAATGTCACATTCCCAACAGTAACATATTTTTGATGTTACCAAAATTCCATTTAACTTTGTTTGAATGACATATTAGAATTCCAACTCTCATTATGAGTTTGAATTTAAAGCTGACATATCTGTTCTTTTTTTATCTAATTAGCTATCCTTAAAATAAAGACTAAAAAAAGACACATTGACAGACTTGCTTGTGAACTGTAAGATCACTCACTTATAATGGATAAACATGATGAAAAAGTAATTACAAAATTTAAATACTTTTGAGGATTTCAGAACCTAAGGGAGGTATCTAGTTCAAAGTTTCCCCCCCGGCTTTCCCACCCCCAAGCCCAGGCCCAACCCAAGACTCAGGCACCCACAGTGTACAAGAGGAGTGTGATATTCACTCGCATTTTCTTTACTCTCTACTCACCATGTTCATGCAACTCCGTTCCAATCTCTCCCCTTTATTCCTGCCACGTTCCCTTTTGCTAACTTCTCTCTAGTCCCACAGGCTTCCTTTCCATCCCAAGCACCAAGGGCCTTTGGGTTTCCTGTTCTTTCTGCTTAAAACACCCTCCTCCCAGCCATCTGGATGGCTTGCTCCCTCCCAGAGTACAGTATGCCAAAGGGGAGCAGACACACAATCCTTTCATTACTGTGTGATTAATGCTATAACAAGGTACTATGTGAATTCATAGGAGGGACAGCCTGCCCAGTCTTGGCTGGTCAGGGAAGGCTGCCTGGAGGAAGTGAGCTCTCTACTGAGCTCTGGATAATGAGTAAAAATTAACCAGGTGGAGGGTGCTTCAGTCGGTGCTAACAGCCTGTCCACAAGCTGTTATTAAGAAAGGAAGAGGGCAGTGTGGCTGAAGAGGAACATGAGGGACTTAGTAGCATGAGGGACATAGTAAATAGTAAGATCTTGCTAGGGCCAGTCTTACGCTGTAGCACGAACACACAGGAAAGAACCTTGATCCCTTCTGCAATTCAGGTCATAGGCTTCTCCTAATTTTCTAGAAAATGCAAAGGGGAAAAAAGATTCATTTGTTCAAGGCAAAACATAATTTTATTTTATTTTTTTAGATTTTATTCATTCATTTTTAGAGAGAGAGAGAAAGGGAGAGAGAAGGGGGGAGGAGCAGAAAGCATCAACTCCCATAAGTGCCTTGGCCAGGCAAGCCCAGGGTTTCGATTCGGCAACCTCAGCGTTCCAGGTTGACGCTTTACCCACTGCGCCACCACAGGTCAGACAAAACATAATTTTATGTAAAAATCTGAGAAACAGCTACATAATGACACTTTTCCACTTGGAAGAAACCCAGGAAGCAGTATACTGTTTGTACATATATTCTGGAAAGCTTTCAGTTCATTGCAAGTGCCCTAATCCTTCAGGAACCTGGTCTTATTCTTCATACCACTTTAAATATAACACATTAAAGGAATGACTATGGTTCTGTGGTATCTTTGAGGGTTTTTTTAAATCCATATTTAACTTGCTTCTCTGATATAAACCCTCAAAGAAGTTAATTATAAGGTATGTCTATATTACTACACCTTCGAGTAAAAGCTCATCATTTTCATAAACTCAATAAGACCAATAAGAATTGGTGCAACACTAAGAGCTTACCCAGAAATTTCTACATAATGACATCATGGTCAATTAATAAAGCTAACTTCTCAGTAAGCAATCTAGTACCCTTAAAAAATGCATATAACTGAAGGATTTTTCTCTTTCATGTATATTTAACATGCAAACTGGAGATACATAGATTTGTCCCAGATAGAGTAAAAACAATAAAAGTTTTATGCTTCAGCAAACCTTAAATCATTTAAGACTCTATAATAAGTTATTGAAGAAAGAAGTTTAGAAATCTACAAGACCTCCTTAATAGCAAAGAAAATATTAGTACTTTGCAGAGAAAAGAAAACTCTTCCTCAATTTCCTATTCAACTGACATAAAGGAAATCACTCCTCAATATTCAATTATTCTAGTTATTAGAAGTCAAAAACCATGCACAGAAACACCAGGCTAGGGGCCATGGTTGGACTCACAATGAACCATGATTTTGATCTCTATAGAACTAAGCACAGGCAAAATAGGTTGCCCTTTCCCTCTCTGTAACACGTAGGTTTTCAGTCCCCAATTACTACTGGGATAAAACATTGCTTGAATCTGAACCTCCAGAAACCTAAGTGAAGGGAGGGTGGAGTTGAGAATCCCTTCAACATATTTGAGATCTCTTTGAGAAAGAGACAAGAAAGAGAAAGGAGATCCGATGTCCTTGTTCTAAGATGCCCTTGTTCTAAATCCTCTGAGGCACCTTAACTTTCCCTAGTATGTGAAATGCCTCAATAACCACTTCCTTTCTTATTTTCCTGATCCTCTATCACTCCAGCTTCTTCCACCATTTATCTTCACTATTTGGAGACATCAGTTTGACAGAAAGAGCCATGAGAGGCACATGTGATTTTGACATTCATTTATCTAACACTTGTAGATGCCTGAGGGCAGGAACAACCCACTTATGAGCCGGGGTTGCTACTATGCACTCAAAGATTCAAATCACTTATCTCTTAAATCTGCAAGTATAAAAGAACCTTGTGGTGAATTAAGGGACTAACAAGTGTTAACAAGGATATCCCAGGGAGATGGGAGAGAAGTCACCCGTATGTATACTGAAATAATTGGGGGAGGCCTTAACAATAAATAAATATTTACTCACCGCCGTGTGCCACATATATAATTCTTTGAGGCGTGTATTATTGTCCCTTTTTTAAAGATTAGAAAACAGAGTCACCAAGAAGACAAAAAGTCTTCCTTAAATAGTTAAATAACCAACCCTAGAGCTGGATCTAGGCCTTCAAGTTTAGTACTCTTTCCGTTATACTAGTCCACTTCTTGGTAATGGAAAGGTGCTGAGTCCTGAAGGATAGGTAGGACGAGGGTACTGAAAAGAGAGGGCATGGCTGAATCATCAGGACGTTGGTAGAATACATGGCCACCACAGCTTCTCTGTTACATTTTTCTCTCTGTGACAATAGAAATGACTGGGAAAGAAAACATTTCACTTGGTAATTTTGTTTTTAGGGTACCAATTTTGGAGAAATGTGGCTTGGAGGGCTTACACTCAGGGGCAGGAACCCTTGGAGAGCAAATTTATGACTTTGTATCTGCAGTGCTTTG
Organism: Saccopteryx bilineata; assembly: GCF_036850765.1. Lineage (NCBI taxonomy): Eukaryota > Metazoa > Chordata > Mammalia > Chiroptera > Emballonuridae > Saccopteryx > Saccopteryx bilineata. The sequence continues at coordinate 292,678,162 of NC_089491.1, read as the reverse complement.
GAAAGCCCAGATCATTAGAACCTTGTAAAATTTAATCACTTTCTCATTGTACTTCACTCTAGTCTCCTCCAGACGGTAGGAAACACTATGTTGCAACACCCACTGCTCTATCCCTTCTGTTTTTTTCTTTGAAGGAGTCACTGGACTTTATATGTTATCAGTTTACACTAGCAATAGTTAGCTGGCTAGTCCAATGGAACTATATTGTGTAACTTCTATCCATCAGATATCAAGTTTTGGATGTGAACACAACAAATGATCTCTTTCTGGATTGAACTGTACACATTGTACTATATGTTACCACACTTTTGTTTATACACTTGCTTTTAATGTTTACATGGAAGGCTCAGCTTACTAGAAAGTCTACTTATTCCATGTCTTGCTTCTCTCAACAATCAAGTTGATTTTTTAAAAGTTTTTTTTTTTTTTAGATGAATGCATTTGGAAAGCTTACGCTGCTCATTAGAATTCAAGAGCTGAATATACAGTCATTGGCCACATAGTCCAAAGACGTAGCAAGCTTGAAGGTCATATAATGTCACAGGAAGAATGTCTGAATGATATGAGAAGTTTTATTTCCTAAGAAACTGTTGAAAAAGAAACTATAAGGGGATTTTGGTTGTTGAAAGAGGAGGCTAGAGTTGTTCTCAAAATCTCAGCAGTGATAATTTTAGAAAATGAGCAGAAGGTCATTAGTAAAAATACTCAGCTTAGCTAATGTAATAGCCATTAAGGATAAGGAAGGATTAAAAGCATTCTGATTTTATAATCTGTGGATTAAAAAAAGTACTATTTGGCCTGACCTGTAGTGGCCCAGTGGATAAAGCATCAATCTGGAGTGCTGAGGTTGCCGGTTCAAAACCCCAGGTTTGTCTGGTCAAGGCACATAAGAGAAACAACTGTAAGTTGATGTTTCCTGCTCCCCCCCTTCTCTCCTCTCTCTAAAATCAATAAACAAAATGTATTTTTTAAAGTAATATTTGAACAGTTTGTCTATTCTGACGCAAAGTTTGTATTGAAAGTCTTACCAGGAAAATGGAAGATTCTTTCTAAAAAGGAAACAGCATTTTAAAGAGGCATCAAGTTCTCAATTTGTCATGCATTGCAAAACCTAACGATTTCCAATGACCTATTTTAATGGAAGTTTTAAGATTTTCCCCTGGGTCCCTGTGCCTTTCCTGACACTGCCATTTTCTTATTTCTGCTTTTAAGATACCACTAATGTAACCTAGAAATATTTTCAAATGCCCAAGGAAAAGAGGAGAAAGAAATCGGGAGAACAGCAGCACTGAGTGCAAACGATGAGAACAATATATGAAATAGACAAGCCAGTCACTCAGAAAACAGGAGGAGCTAGCGGACCAGAGGAGGCCAAGCACTGCTTTGCCAAACCACAGACAGGCTCAGTCTTCATAGGCATATGGCATCTAGAAAATGTAGACAACTGATCAAAAAATAATGTGACGTGGCATATAAGTTTTAAAATATAAACAAGCTTCCAATTTAATAGTAATATGAGAGTAAGACTTGCAAATTGTGTAAGTTGCTAAGCAGCAATATTTAATTAGATTAATTTATCATGATCGGAATGGCTAACAAATAAGAGAGGGGGACTAATATCTGGAATGAAATGGAGCATGTTCTTATGCCTAGAAAAGGCTTTGCATCTGTAATGGTTTTCTCACTTATTTGCTTTTTTAAAGTTAAATTTTTTTTTCAATTACTGTTGACATTCGGTATTATATTAGTTTCAGGTATGCAGCACAGTAGTTAGACAAGTGATCTCCCTAATAAGTCTACTGCCTAATTGGCATAGTTGTTACATATATAGTTATTATGCGGTTATTATATTACTGACTGCCTTCCCTATGCTGTACCTTACATCCCTATGACTACTTTGTAAGTACCAACTTGTATTTATTAATCCTTTCCCCTTTTTCACCCAGCCCCCCAACTCCCCTTCCATCTGGCAACCACCAGTTTGTTCTCTGTATCTATGAGTCTGTTTCTGTTTTGATTATTCTTTTGTTTTTCAGATTGCATATAAGTGAAATCATATGGTATTTTCTTTCTCACTCTGACTTATAATACTTATAATTTACACTCTGACTGTAAATACCCCTAGGTTATTACAATTTCATTCTTTATGGCAAAGTAACACCATATATATATTTGGTGTTAATCCAACCATCTACTGATGGACATTTAGGTTGCTTCCATATCTTGACTGTTCCATAAAATGTCTTTCTTTGTCTCATTATAGCCTTTGTCTGATATAAGTAGTTCTACTCCAGCTTTTTATTTTTTCATTTCCATGTGCATAAAATACCTTTTTCTACCCCTTTCCTTTCAACTCTATGTGCCTGTCCCTCTGAAGTGAGTCTCCTATAGGTAGCACATGTATGAGTCTTGTTTTTTTCTCCATTCAGCCACCCTACATCTTTTAATTGGAACATTTAATCCATTTACAATTATAGTATTCTTGATAGATACAAAGTCATTACCTTCTGTGTGTGTGTGTGTGTGTGTGTGTGTGTGTGACAGAGACAGAGAGTCAGAGAGAGGGACAGATAGGGACAGATAGACAAGAAGGGAGAGAGATGAGAAGCATCAATTCTTTGTAGCGGCATCTTAGTTGTTCATTGATTGCTTTCTCATATGTGCCTTGATGGGGGTCAGGGGAGGCTATAGCGGAGTGAGTGATCCTGTGCTTGAGCCAGTGATCTTGGGCTCAAGCCAGAAACCATAGGGTCATGTCTATGATTCCACACTCAAGCTAGAGACCCTGCACTCAAGCTGGGGAGCCTGCACTCAAGCCAACGACCTCGGGGTTTTGAACCTGGGTCCTCTGCATCCCAGTCCAATGCTCTATCCACTGTGCCACCACCTGATCAGGCTCATTGCCATTTTATTATTCATATTTTTCATCTTTTTTCTTCTTCTTAAAGAAATGCCTTTTAACATTTGGTGGTGATGAACTCTTTTAGCTTTTTCTTATCTGGGAATGTAGTACTTTTCAAACTTTAGTGTGGGTACAAGATGTTGAGATGTCTGGCAAAATGTAGATTTCCTGGCTTCTTTCTTAGAGTTTCTGATTTCATAGTTTTCGAGTAGGGTTTCTCAATCTTGACATTATTGTCACTTCAGGTGGGATCCCTTTTTTCTCATGGCCAACTGCCCTGTGCATTGTAGGATATTGAGCAAGATTATATGTCTACTAGATACCAGTATCACCTTTGCCCCAAAGATTGTCTCCAAAGACTGGGAACTGTCCCCCAGGCACAAAAAACACTCCTCTCCTTTGAAAATCACATCTTAGTGACCTTCATTTCTAAAAAGAACATCTAGGTGATTCTGACAAATGTGGTCAGTGGGCCAAACTTGAGAAACATTGAATTACAGTGTTATGAGTTGAATTATGTCCCCTCTAAAATTCATATGAAGTCCTAACTCCCAGTACCTCAAAATGGGACCTTATTTGGAAATAGAGTCCTTGCAAACTCAGAAGATGAAGTCATACTGGGTTAGGATGGGCCACTAAACCAATATGATTGGTGTCCTTATAAAAAGGGAAACTTTGGACAAAGGCACACAGATAAATGCTATGCAAAGTTGGAGCTATGCTGCCATAAGCCAAGAAACTATCAGAAGTCTGGAGGAAGGCCTGGAACCGAACCTTCTCTAGTGCCTTCACAGGGAGCATAACCTAGCAGATAACCTAGCAGATAACCTAGCATATACCTGACCTCATATTTCTAGCCTCCAGGACTGTGAGACAATAAATTTCTGTTTTTAAACCACTCAATCTGAGGTGGCACCTTATCACAATAGCCCTAGCAAATTATTACATAAAGAATAAAATACAAGTCAGAATTTAGGACTCGGACAACGTTTGAAGTAGGATCACAGAGGAAAATGGAAAGATTGTAAATTGACACCAATTCCTTATTTATCTTTCTTAGTGCCTTAGCTATCCATAAAATAATGGATAGCTTTTATTTTTATTAAGCATTCTCCAAATATATCTTGTCTAAGTATTACAAGCAAAATCTTAGAACATACTTTGTTACCTTATAAGGTTGAAATTACCTACCGTGTTCCATTTTCAAGTTTTCATTTGGCTTATAAAGTAATTGAATAGATAGGTTTTACTCCGGAGTTGCCTGGAAGACAAGTGGAACGCATAAATTATGCCATTGTTCATAGAGAATGTAATATGTGATATTCCATAGAAGGCAAAAATGCATTGGCTGATCACACTGTAGCTCTGAGAAAAGTGTTTACTATTTCAGTTCACAGAGGCACTATTTAAAGTACAGTAAGTGGGACCATGTATCCAGCAGGCCACACAGTCATGTGCTTACCGGAAGGGGGCAATTCATACTCTTACTGGAAGTTATGAAGCCCACAGTACTAAACGAACTTAAAAGGTACATATTCTAGCAGTCTCATTTGCAATAAAAGTGAATGCTGTCGTTGGTTATTAAGAAAACAAGAGCCCAGTGACAAATGTCAGTCTTTTTCTCCTTAAGGAAAAAAGAGACACTGGCCTGTTAGCTCAGTCAGTTAGAGCACTGTCTGAAACACCAACTTGCTGGTTTGATCCCTGGTCAGGGCACATGCAAGAAGTGACCAATGAATGCATAACTAAGTGGAACAAAAAAAATGAATGCTTCTCTCTATCTCTCCCTTCCTCTCTATCTCTAAAAGCAATCAATAAAAATAAAAGAAAGAAAAAGAATCATTCTAACAGATATCTTATTTTCTGTCTCCTCCCACAACTGAATTGGGGGGAAAAGTAAACAAGTCTTGTCTTCAGATTTTAGAATAAAACATTGTAAAGCTTCTGTTGCAGATGAAGGGCCCTAACATGTTTTTCCTGCCCTCTGAGCATAAACAGTTAATGATAAAGAATGGTAGGAAACATGGACAAAAAGCTCCTAGAAATGTCTACAGGTTAAGCTGAGTGATCAAATACAAACAAGTGTAAGCCTAGATCCCTTGAGTGCCTTTGCCAAACTCTAAAGTTTACCTCATTAAATGCCCTCACCCTCTATCTAGGAAACTTTCCATCGTGCCTTTCAGAGTCACATAAAGTTGCTGTCAGAGACCAGTATATATCACGCTTCCCTGACCAGGCGTCCCTCCTGGGGCAAGGTGGTGAGGTGGACGTTAAGTGTGGCATCTGGTCTAAAGGGTCCCAGAGGTTAGGATAGGGACTACCAATGCTCAAGACTATTTTCTATCTCCAAAAGAGGGCAAGAGCAGCAAAAAACTGACTCAGTCTCTGAGAGGACAGGCGCACTCAGACAAAAGACACACCCAGGGGGGACGAAAAGTAGAAATAAACAGTTTTTTATAGCGACACTCATATATTTATTATGCCCTCTCGGTCTTTTCCAATCGTTTTTTTTCTAAGTGACTGAATCCTTGCAACCCCTTCTCTCAACGTGCCCCTCTGCTTCCTCCCAATTTCCTTGCCTCCGCCCTGCGCGCCATCACCTTCCAACAAAGGTGGGGGCCGAAGGCACATCTACTCAGTCGCTAAGGGGAACTGCGGCCAGCTCCAGGCAAAGGCAGTGGGCTAGACGTAAGTTTGACCAGGAGAGATCTCATCTCTGCCATCTGATCTCTCCGGCTGCAGCGCCTCAAGCGGGGAGCCAAACAGGTGAGGGCGGCTGGAGGGAACCAGTTCCGGGACAGTCCGAAAGGGCGAGAGAGGGTGCGGGGCGAGGGAAGGAGGGCCGACGGTGTGTTCTCTAAAGGAAGGAGCACCCAGAGCACGGTCTCTCTCCCAGGGATCACCTTGCGCTGACCTACTTGAGCGGTGCTGGAAGGGACCCGAGAGAGCGAGGGAGCAGAGCGGGGCGGGGCGGGGCAGGGCGGGGCGAGGGTGGGCGGGGCCACGAGCGGCAGCTTTCTGGCGCTCGCCTGTGATTCGCGGACAGATTCGAGCCGGAAGCGTCCGCGAGGCGTTGGCGGCGGCGCCCGTGGTGACGTGCGAAGGGGTGAGGCGCGAGCGGGCGGCGGCGGCAGTGTCTCAGGGACGCGCGTGGAGGTCGGTCGCTGGGAGCTACTGGGCGCAGTTTCTCCGCCTGCTGTTTCGGCGCGGCTGTGCCGGCGAGCGAGCGAGCTTGTCCTCGCGAAACCCCGGCGGCGCTCCCCTCGCCTCGCAGCCTCCGTGGGCTGACCGCTCGTCCTCCCGCTCGATCGCTTCGACCCTCCGCGGCCTCGAGGCGCTTTCCGTTGGGCCTGTTCCCGCCCGCTTCCTACTGCTCCCCGTCGAAGCTCCAGAGATGAGTTTTTCCATCTCTTCAGAGATGAACCAGGTAATAGCGCTGTTCCCACCAACGGGGGCGGAAGAAGAGCGTGCGGCCGGAATCCGACCTGAGAGATGGCGCTGGCGGCCGCGGAGAAGGTGGGAGGTGTGGGAGGGTGTCCGATCCTGGGGGGAGGGACCCCAGAGCCGCCGCAGCCGCCCGAGAGGCGCTGCGGGGATTGCAGGGTAGCGTCGGCGGCTGCAGACGGGTGCCTGCAGCCTGGGACAGCGCTGGGGCAGAGGAAGCGGGGCGGGAGAGACACGTTCCTGCTCGGGGGGCCTCGGTCGGGGCGCCTCGGTCGGGGCGCCGAGGGGCGGAGATGACCTGCCGGAAAGAGGACGCGGGAATCTCCGTCGCCGCTGTCAGAACGGACGCCTAGTGAGCGGGTCTGCCTGGGGCCGGGCTCTCCAACGGGAGACGTCCCCGAACCGGGCGCGTGTGGGCAGGGAGCCGACCCCGGGCCGCTTGGGTGCCCCGGGCCTGGAGTGAAGTGGCACCGCGTCCCTGATCGCCGTGGACCGCGGGGTCCTTTGTTCCCGGTCCACGTTGCCCGCTTTTCTTGCCAAGCGCGGGGAAAGGGGGGCGGGAGGCGGGAGAGAGCGGCTGCCCTGACGTGTCGGCGCTGAATGACTGCAGGGCCGGCCAATGGCGAGCGGGGGTGTGCAGGCGCGGGCTGCCGTGCCTCCCAGCCCGCGGGGTGGGCGCCGGCCCCGCGGCGCGCGGAGGAAGGCCTGGCGCTGCTGGGCTCTGCCGGCACTCTGGGGGGCTCGCCACTTTCTTTTCTTTTCTTTTTTAACAAAAGAAATCGGCAGAGGCGTTTGTTCTTCTCCGATATTCTGCGCATCTTGCAAAGGGTCTCTGGTTGTAAGCTCTTAGGAAGGTATCGGGCAGTATCAGATTGAGAGTTGAACGGAGGGAAACTTGAACCGCAGATACGTTAGGAATAGATTTACTTTTTCCCCCAGTACGTCATAGACCGATCTTTGTGTGAGACAGCTGGCATTTGAAAACTAGCAAGTAGAAATCAGATGTCTAAAGAACGCATTTTTGTTTCCTAAAGTCTGTTGTAAGTGATAGAGGGTTAGGAGACCCTGGCCTCAAGCTGTTTTTTGAGGACTTATAATGTACTTCTTCGGTCTATTAATAAAGGAACAACTCCGGAAGCCTAGTACTGTTCGTAACAGTTGCACAAGTACAGCATGGACTAGATTGTATTTTCCTTTAATTCTAGCCCTGGCGGTTGACTTAAGAATAACAAAATACTAATGAATAGTTTGTAAGCATAATGCTGCTGAAACTTCTGGCATAAAACGCTAAGGAATTGTTGTATTTATGTATCTGGTGATGAGGCAAACACTGACTAATTTAGCGTGGGATTGAAAAGAATATCATTTAGTGTTGGCTGTCAGGCTGTTATCAAATGTCTATAGTTTGGTAGCTGGAGTTTGTAAAACGGACTAGAGCAGCTGACCAAAAAGAGACCCAGAATGCTTTTCCTCTGTTATTTTCCTAATAGAGGAAATCTGTGGTTTATAGATATAAATTTCTTAATTTATTTTAATTTGTAGCTAATTTTCTAACTTTCCTCCCTAAAACAAAGCATTCCAGGTTTTGATTTAACTTTAAATTAGTGGATTTTTTTTTGACTACTTATTTTGAGATGGGGGTTTTCCTTGCTTGAAAGATATTTTAAGTGGCAATTGAATGTGATTTTGTAAGTAAGTGTTTTTTAATGTAAAAGTTTTCTTCTTAAGGAAATGTCTTAATTATTGTTACTAAGATCAAGTATCCCTAAAAAATAATTTCACTTGATTTTTTTTTTTCCTCTCAAAAGTACGACTGTAGAGTCAAATCTACAAGAAGGAACTCTTAATAGTTGGGGATCCTCCCACATTTTTGTGCAAGAGTGTAAATGGAGAAATTATAAACTACAAGTTTTCTGGGTTTTTTGTTAGAACCACAGAAAGTATATGGTTATGTTCACTTATCAAGTTCAATTACCACCTTGTAAATGATATCTGAGCCTATACCTAGATCAGTATTCTGACACTTCTATCAACTGGAATCCCCAATGGGTGCCTCAGCATTACAATATCTCAAAGCAAATTCTTTGCTTCCTTCCTAACTTTCAGCATGCAGCAAACTAAAATGACTGTTCTGCTTTTTGGAATTCTAGTTTGAATACTGACTTTAATAATGATGCCACATATTCTTACTGCCTAAGAATAAGCATGGGTGTATGATATCTGTAGTTAATTTTCCTGCTTCCATGTTTTACTCATTCTTGCAGATCATCTGCACGTTTCTGCTGGTGTCTGGCGCTTCTAAAATCCTTTTTCTGCTCTCCAGCACTGTTTAAACCTAGTACTGATCTCCTACCTCCTCTCTGACTGTTTTCTGAATGCAGCCTGCAAACTGCAGTCTATTGAAACAAATAGCTGCAGTTGCTGGAATGAATATGTGTGCTGTCATACCTTTTTCCTTTTTTATTTTTGAGCCATCTTCAGTTCTTGGTTTATTTCTCGGTTGGTCTGCATAGTGTTCCAGCAAGGCTGGGAATGGAGTTAACGCCATTGTGTTATAAGCATCCCTTTCCAGATTGTGCCTGCCATATGTTTGGTGCCATAAATGTCTGGGGGATGAAAGAATTACAGAACAATGTGGTTAAAAGCATGGAGCCAAGCAAGTGAGTCTGTCTCATGACTTTTGATATAGGTGGATGGATGGTAATAGTAGTTTCAGAGTGACATTGAGAATCTGTAATTTCTGGTTTTAAAGGGATTCATTGGTTTACTTTGTATTATTACCAAGTCCTTTAAGTATGGAGTTAGTTGATTGCTCTTTTGTGTGAATTTGTTGCCCTCAAAAGATTGCCCTCAAAACATGCTGCTGAAACTTCATTAAATGAAGCTTACATGTTTGTAATTTGCCCTGAAGTTTTAAGGATGCTTTCAAAGTTGGATGATAAGGTTTTATCTTGCTCTTCTTACTGAAGGCCTGAGAAAAATTTGGGAGGAGACAGAATAGTGCATACTTTTTTTTAACTCTTAGATAAGACACGCTGAATTGTCTTTCAGTTAAGCTGATCTTTTTGGGGACTGTGGTAATGTAAACTTCTGGATGTTACTAAAGAAGTTTACAGACTCGTTTATGAGTCTTCTGTCTCCCTTTCTTGCTCTGGTCATATTAAAGAACTGAAATATGTTTATCAGAATATATTGTATTTGTCCCTACGTTTAATTTTAAAAGTAGGTTAGTCAAATGTGTATTTTAAATATTAAACAAAAATCTAAGTTTCATACTTTCATATGTAAAAGTGGGGTGCTGGGACTTTTGGTTTGACTTTATAAAGGAATAAAGTTCTCCCTACTTTTTTATTCTACCAGTTTTTGAGCTTGAGTTTCATAGACCAAAATTAAGATTTTCTGTGGATGTTTGGAATGGTTTAAAACTCTCAATTTGCCCTATCTTTTGGAAAAGTGTATATGAATTTTCAAAGACATGTTTTTGCAGGCAGGAGTTGTTATGACCCCCTAACTTGGGGCTGGGTGAGAGTAGAGACATATATGAGGATAGTAATTGAAGACAGTAAGTTTGCTGCATTAACATAAATATCTAATAGACTTAGACTAGCTTTTAAAATCAGGTAGGGTTGTACTGATGAGTAGACATTAAAGTCAAAAGGTTCATGTTAAGACCTTGATGTACTAGAAAAACCATCAAGTACTAAATGTAGTAGGACTCACTCTGTTGCAAAACTAATAATACAGTACTGTACAAATTTATATGGCAAGAGTTGCTCCAAAAATTCTCTGATGTTTTCTCTCAAAGGACTGAAGTGATTTTAATCATTTATTTTTGTTTTTTAAAATAAATTTAAGGTAGATCTTCAATTTATCAAATTTAAGTAGATGCTGTTTTCATTCTTAGATCAAGACTAGTTTACAAATAGATACTGGGTAAAACTGGTCAAAGTTTAAGATATTTACAAATCTTCATATCAAAGGGCACATTTTAATCATATCAACAGAATTTGCATGGAGGTTTGCCCTCTTTCTACCTTGTTTAAAGAGCAGCATATAAAATTGAAGTGAGGAGTTATCAACTGCGTGTGTGGATTGGTCACCCTTGTATATACAATATGTACAAAGATTTTCTTAATTTGAGCTGGATCTCAGCTAACAATGTTTGAAGGTTTCTTTAGGATTTAGTGTGTTCTCTATATGTATAGAGATTTGTGTGTTACTTGGAAAACATTTGTTAGACCTGGTTTCTTAAGAAAAGCTGAATTAACTAATCTAGATGACAGTGTAGCACAAAGGAAATCAGTATTACATCATGTTATAGCATAGTTTCATTGTGGGGGTGGGGGGTTAAGCATTGACAATAGTCCCAACTGAATCAGAATACTCAGGTTTCCTTGAAATAAGACCTAAGTTGCAGTTAGGGCATATGGGATCCCGCTCTGTCACAGATTGTGCATCTGTTCAATTTAATACTGTAGGTTTGTTGAATTAGAACTGGACCAGGCTTCAGTGATTATTTACCTTAACATAATGGTTGGATTTATAACGAAAGTCTGGGTAATTTTGAGATGTTCATTTTAAAAAGTAGGCATATCTTACAAATAGTTTTTTAGTTCTGATTTCCTGAGTTAGTGGTGTTATAGCAGCTCGGGTCAATCTTTATATTCAAGTTTCTGGCTAGGTTGTTTTGGTAGAGGTTAGATGGGATGCATACAAAGATGAATTAAGACAGGCTCTGCCTTCAAAGGACTTTGAATCAAGGAAGCTAAGCAGGTATGCAGAAGCACAACCTGGGACAAGCCAGCTGGGATATCACATATTTTTCAGAGAGGGGTCAGTATGCGGAGAAACTACTACTTAACTGGGGGGGGGGGTTTGGCAGGGGCTCTTTGGGGGTAAGGTTTTGCTGAGGTTGGGTTAAGGGTATTCTGAGAGGGTACAGAGGCTGGAAAAGGTAGAGCACATTTTGGGGAATAGTGTGTCTTGTTTGACTGTAACATTGAGTACATGTCTGGGAATGATGCCCAAGTTGCTTGCTGGCTGGTGAAAACAGAAGGATTACGTGTTTCTATTTTAATTTGAATCCAACAGTAAAGAATCTTGGAATTAACCAGTATTTATATTTGTTTTCTCATCTTGTATATTGCACTTAAATAATAAATATTATTAATATTAGTTCTTCTGGCTAAGGGTTGGGAAGAGTTTGTTGTTGTTTTTTTTACCTGAGTAGTTGTAGATTAAATGAAAAATGTTTGTATGTATATATAATCATACTTGTCGTATTTTCGTTTTGTTTTATGTTTTATTTTTGCTTGGTTGGTGTTTTATTTATTTATTTATTTATTTATTTTTCTGAAGTGTGAAGCAGGGAGGCAGAGACAGACTCCTGCATGTGCCCAACTGGGATCTACCGGCATGCCCATCAGTGGGCAATGCTTTGCCCATCTGGGGCCTGAGATGTAGGCCATGGAGCCATTCTCAGCACCTGAGCCAACTTTGCTCCCATGGAGCCTCCGCTGCAGGAGGGGAAGAGAAAGACAGAGAGATAGGAGAGGGGAGAAGGGTAGAGAAGCAGATGAGCGCTTCTCCTGTGTGCCCTGGCCGGGAATTGAACCCAGGACTTCCACATGCCAGGCCAACGCTCTACTGCTGAGCTAGCTGGCCAGGACCACACTTGTGTTATTTTCTTTGTTCCATTTACGTCAAAAGTTCTTCAAGGTAATGGCTTGGTGTGATGTGAGCTGCAGAGATCAATGACAGTCTTGGATCATTTTGAAAATCTAAAATGTTTCATTGTTACAGATTATGATGCATGATTATCACAGAAGAAATTCATGTCTATAGCTTTTAAGGACTTGATTACATCATTTCCAAGCCTGATAGTTTTGGAATCACCATTAGAGCTTAAGACACCTCTGCCTTCACTTCAACCACCCATCTTCATACCTCAACGAAGTGCTAAGTTTTAACACTCCTTTGTCCTTGGATTATTTTAAAAGTCCCGGAAATACATTTCTCTCCAGTGTAGCAGGTAAGTGAATATTCATTACCCAGTGCAATATTAAGACATCTTGTTTTTCTGAAGACTACCAAGTACACTAACAGCCTTTTATAATTTTTAAAAGAGTCAGTAATAGTAAAAAAAAAAATTTCTATTTTTTTCTTTCTATGTTGAATTTGAGTAGTTACTTCAAACTGAAATCTATTACTGCTTTCTAATAATCCATCTTGTGTAGCCCATTAGTCACTTGTTCACAAGAAAAGGTGAAATGGAAACTTAAAAAAAAAAACATATTTCTTGCATGTATTCTTGTAGGTGTTTAGAGTATATGAAACCTGCAAAGAGAACAGAATTAAGTTCATCTTAAAGTCAGTTTTTCTCATTTGTGGGTAAAGGAATGATAGCAGCCACAAGGAACCGACATATGAGGACCAGTTCATAGCCTGTGGTGTTCCATTTTGCTCTGGAGTGGGTTAGGGCAGGGCTGGGCTTACATTTCTTTACCTTTACAATGCATGTGTTAATAGGCATGGAAACGGCCAGAACTGCTAAGACCCACCAGAATTTCTGAAAGACCCACCATGTAGGAACCCTTAATAAGACTTGGCCCACAGCATAGGAGTGCAGAGACTTGATCACTCAGTGCCTGTGTTGTTTCAATAATGTTTGTGTATGATAAAATTTTGTTGTTGATAGGATGGAATTTTAAAATAAAGATATTACTCTTTAAAAATATAAAAATTATTGTTTACAAGTAAAATAACTCAGCTTCTTTTTGCTCTGCAGCCAAATTTATAAGGAAAAATGATTCCCAATGGATATTTAATGTTTGAAGATGAAAATTTCATTGAGTCTTCTGTTGCCAAATTAAATGCCCTGAGGAAAAGTGGCCAGTTCTGTGATGTTCGACTTCAGGTAGAAAAAACTTACTTGGAAACTTACAGAATTGGTCTTTCATTACTAAAAGCTGTAGGATCTTGGATTTGCTTATTTTCTTGCCTCATGGGAGGCATTTAATGAAATAACTTTGAAAAAGAATGATTAGCTAGAGAACTACGTAGTCCACAATATTTCTAATTTTAATTCCTCATAATTTCAGGTCTGTGGCCATGAGATGTTAGCACACAGAGCAGTCCTGGCTTGCTGCAGTCCCTATTTATTTGAAATCTTTAATAGTGATAGTGATCCTCATAGAGTTTCTCATGTTAAATTTGATGATCTCAATCCAGAAGCTGTTGAAGTCTTATTGAATTATGCCTACACTGCACAGTAAGTTCTTGGAAATAATTCATCTAATTAGGGAATGTTATCAGGAAATTCTAAGTTTCTCTATTTAAATTAAGAATGTTTTAAGGCCTTTAATATGTGAAATGATAACATTTTTATTTTTTAATAGGTTGAAAGCTGATAAGGAATTAGTAAAAGATGTTTATTCTGCAGCCAAAAAGCTGAAGATGGACCGAGTGAAGCAGGTGAAGTACAGAAATGATATAGGAGGTCTGCTGTTGTCAGGGAGACTTACTTTATATTCACAAAATAAGTAAATGTATAATTGTCATTTGTCCCAAGAACTTGTGCGTCTCTTTTTCCCTGGAGAACTGCATGTGCTATTTTAACTGCAGCTGTAGTAATGTAACAAGGTCACACCTCCTCTCAGATAATATGGGCTAAAATCTTGCTTTCAGTAGCCTTCCTAGCAGGGTGTCTGTGTCATCCTCTGATAGCATAAAATTAATCACATAACCTCAATTCTTTGTTCTTTTACTCTCCTGGGTTCTTTAAAAGTGTTCCTTCTTGAATTTAACACCGTTGAGAAGTGCTTAATAATTCATAGGAAGAAAAGCATTTAATCCTCTGATGTGGGGGTGGTAAACTACAACCCTCTGGCCAGCTACCTGTTTTTATCAAGTTTTATTGGAACATAGCTTTCATTTACATGTGGTCTGTGGCCACTTTCCACCTATAATGACAGTTGACTAATTGTAGCAGAAACAGTATTGCCCACAAGTCTAATAAAATACTTAACTCTTTTAAGAAAGTTTCCTGGCCCCACCTCTGACAGCACTCCTCTGCTCAAAAATCCTTCCATGGTTTATAGCACAGATCCCTCAGGTTAGCCCCAGGCTCTCCCTAATGTAGTTGCTTTTATATTCTCCAATTGTCATTTGCTCTAGCTTCAGTTGTTTGCAACATCTTCCCTTCATCCTGTCTGTCCTGTAGGGCCCAGGTCAGATGCTGCCTTCGGGAAGCCGTGTCTGAGTGTTCTCCTTGACCATTGCACCTGTCTGGCATTTCATATGCATTAAGCTAGCATTGCAGCATCTTGCTTTTTTCCTTAAACAGTTTACACATTTATATGACATTCTTTGACATTTAGCATTTGTATACATTGTTTTTTCCTAATGTTTGTTAAATAAAACCCATATAAATGTTGGCACTCATTTGTTTCCCCAGGTTTGCGGTGATTATTTACTGTCTAGAATGGATGTCACCAGCTGCATCTCTTACCGAAACTTTGCAAGTTGTATGGGAGACTCCCGTTTGTTGAATAAGGTTGATGCTTATATTCAGGAGCATTTGTTACAAATCTCAGAAGAGGAAGAGTTTCTTAAACTTCCACGGCTAAAGGTATGGAGTAAAATCTATAAAGAGATAGATATATATACTATTATACTTAGTTCCAGGCGCGAGTGTTTTGTTTTGTGCAAGTGAGTAATGGTTATAAAAAAGACAGTACGTTGAAATGGCACTGTAATTTTTAGCAATGTAATGGTTTTCTGCCAGCCATTTTGTTTACTTAGTTTTTTAGCTACTGGTTCTTAATTCTAATTTACCAGTTAGAGCAAATGTGTAGAATGCAGTGGGGCATCTTTATCGATAGCTTTCTTACAAAATGGAGATTTAAGCTGAGCACTGACCCATGTGTTACTTCTGTTTCCAACTCTAGTTGGAGGTAATGCTCGAAGATAATGTTTGCTTGCCCAGCAATGGCAAACTGTACACAAAGGTAATCAACTGGGTGCAGCGTAGCATCTGGGAGAACGGAGACAGTCTGGAAGAGCTGATGGAAGAGGTTAGTTTTAAAGTAAATGGGATGCAGCAATTCTTAAAAATTATTTTGCTATAACATGAAGGATTCCCTTTCACTTTTATTTTATAACCATGACCCTAAAGAATTTAAATTTTGCTATAGGTACCCTTAAGCTGAGAAACAGGGGGGGTGTCCAGGTGAGCTGAATGGACTGTTCAGTTGATCTTCTGCTTCTCTTTTTTTTTTTTTTATTTCTTTGCTTATGTGCTATTAACTTTCTTTAAAGTAGCATGTAATTTGCTTTAGAAATGGGAGGTGGTACACTGAAATTTTCTGTAGATTCTTAATTTTTCTTCACAGGATTTTGCTTTAAAATTGACAAGTAGGTAAAAGCTTCTAATGGTTGTTCCTCCCCGTTGATTTATCTCCCCATAGGTTTATTAACAAAACTAGGATACCCAAGACTGAAGAAACAAGAGGAAACTTCAAGTGTATTGACACGTAAAGAAGCAGCAGTCCTGCCCCAGTTCTCCTAAGAAAAATCCGCTGTGGGCAGAGAACGATGATGATTTAATGGTGTTTACTCCTTTACAGGATTCTTATCTTTAAAGCTTTGTGTCTTTTAATGCTGTTGTTCATACATATCGTCACTCGACTTGGGCTTTTAAAAAGCATGCAAGAAAAATAATGGAGAAATCGTGGAAATTAAACATAGGCAGATGGAGTGGTGGCGTGACCTTGAGCTTATCCCTCCACTTAATAAGCCTTTCTGGTTCACTGGTGGCTTACCAGTCTGTTAGGCCTTTACAAATGCCGTCATCATTATGTTCTGAAAAGGCTAACAGGTGGTCTTTAGGTTCTATATGATTCTCCGTTTGAAAATCAGATGCATTCACCTTGTATTTGCATCTGTTAAAGGAAGTATCTCCACAGCTTGTTTGAATTTTTGAATTTGATTTTCATGTTTTTCTTGACATTGTCTACAGGACAGAAATATGTTTATGCAAATTAGACCACTTATCCTCGGAGGTGTAACCATATTCAGTATTTTATTGTAAATATGTATATATTTTTAAGACCCTATATATTGTACTAGTGCCTTTTTCTTAATGCTATATAATAGAAGCTATGAAAAAAATGAAGATTTCTCTCACACCAATCAAGCCAAGGACTCTTCAGCCAGAATTAGAAGAATCTGTATTTTATTTTTGTTTTTAAAGTTTTCACAACCATGACATGTATTTTCTTTACTTCGGGATCCTACCAGAGTAAGATGTCAAGAAACTCAAGAAGCACACTGGAGGTTACCTTGAGGCGATTGTGTGAGCTGCGTACTAGTGTGTAGCCATGGAGACAGTAGCCACATGGGTGTTCTGTTGCTGTTTTGCAGGTTCAAACCTTGTACTACTCAGCTGATCACAAGCTGCTTGATGGGAACCTACTAGATGGACAGGCTGAGGTGTTTGGCAGTGATGATGACCACATTCAGTTTGTGCAGGTACACATTGCACATCTGAGGTAACCTCAGGTTGAAATTTGATGAGCGCATTTTGTAGTATACTGAAATTTTCCTTTAATAAAGGAAAGTGGAAGACTTTCATTGGTGTGACGACAGAAACACTTGGGAGAAAACAAGGATTACGTTTGAGTCACTTCAGCCACATAAAGAGAAATTAACAAATTCGGAAACCCCATTTAGATTTTTTTCTTAATAGCTTTTACAACTAGAATTCCAAATAAGATGAAGTGATGTAGAAATTACTTGTTATTGACTAGAAAAATAGTTGTTTGCAATAGGAATGACTATTAAATAGACTTAATTTTTTTAAAATCTTGATAAAAACTTTTGGTTTATTGACAAATAACAGAAAATTACATAAATCATAAGTGCCATGTAGTGAACCCACTAGTTTAAACAGCACCTGGGTCAAGAGGAGAAGATTTCTGGTGCCCTGGAGCCCACCTCTTGCACGTTCCCGATCACTACACTACACCCTGAGGAAACCATTAGCCTAACTTCTGAAACCATAGGTTAGTTTGCCTCTGTTTGAAGTTTACTTTTTTGGCCTTTAGTGTAACATTGCACTTATGAGGGATAAGATATGAAGTAGGCAGAGTTGATCCAGTTTAAGGGATGTTTTCCTTTAACAATTAGAAGACAGATGATAGATTCGTACATAACCTGCATGGTTATGTCAGGGGTTATGTGTCACTAGTGGCTGAATATCTATTTTCAGAGTAAGGTTTTAGGTGTGAAGTTAACATTTTCCAAAAGTACTCTTTGAACAAGCAAAGGCTGAATACCTGTTAAGTGGCAGGCAGTGTGTTAGATATGGGAACACAAAAATGTATAAGAGACAGTTTCTACTTGAAGGACTTCATAGGAGTAGATAACACACCATAGACTTATTAGAGGATCTACTGAAGGTTTAAAGGGGAGGGCATAATGGAGGCAGGAGGAGAGAATCAAGGAAGATTGCCCCAGAGGGGCAACATTTGAGCAGTTTTAGGATTAGAAGAGTTTGCGTAGCAGAGAGAAGTGTCAGATCACAAAGAAAGGCTGTGCAAGGATGATGCTCTTGGAATTGCAGGTCACAAGACTAGGAAAGTACGTACATGCCACCTCATTGGGGCTTATAATTTATCCTACAAGTAGTGGGGAACTTTCAGAAAACTTTAGACAAGGGAGTAGAGTGATAGGAGCAATTTAACAGCAATAGGGGTGGGTTAAATACATTATTCTATAGAGAAAGATCTGTGTATTAATCCTATTTTAGATAAATGGTTAACTATTAGGTGGCAGCCTCTGGGTCATGGGATTCCAGTTTGTGTGTGTGTGTTTACAAAATGATTGCATTAAATCCTTTTGTTATAACCAGGTACAGAAAGTAGATTAGAGTTCGTGAGTCCAATTTGCAGACCATTATAAGTGATAGTTTAGGTGAATAAATGAAAAGGGTTGATGTAAGTGCACAAAGGGAAAAGAGGGGGTTCTAGACATTTTCAAGTTACAAAGGTTGAGTCGGCAGTTATTATTATTTTTCCATTGATTTGACAGGAGGTGGAGGGAAGGAGAGAGAGCAGCATCAACTCGTTTTTCCACTTAGTTCTTCCTTTAGTTGTGTACTCATTGGTGGTTTATTGTATGTGACTTGACCGGGGGTTGAACCTGTGACCTCAGCATGCCGGGATGACACTATCCATTGAGTCACCCAGCCAGGGCAGTAGTTCTTAGATGGTTTAGATCAGGAAAATTAAGAAAAGGAAGATTTGAGTGAATGGAGTTCTGACGCATGACTTCTTAGGAGGTAGTGCCATGAATAGAGATGAAGTAAAAAGGATGAGGAACATGTTAGGTTTCAGAATAGGAAAAGAAGTTGAGAAGAAGCCATTAGAAAGGTAAGAGGACAATTAGAATCAAATTGTGTTGTAAGAGCCAGTTAACACAGAAAGAGGAAGTTTGAAGGGGGATTAAGAAGTCATATAAAAGGTTAGGGATATCTTTTCTGCATTGTTTCTAGGAAACCACTTAGTACCCTTGAGTGGGTATAATTTCCAGAGTATTAAGTTTAAGAAACCCTTAGCTGGAGAAGCCGAAAGAGAAAAAGCCACCAGACTCTCTGCAAAGAAAGCATGGGCCATTGAGTGGGCAGAGTGGTAAAAGTTGACGTGAAAGCCTGGAGATGAGGAATAAAGGATTATGTTTGAAAATGTTCCGGAATGACCAGACCAGGTGGTGGTGCAGTGTAGAGCAATGGCCTGGGACTCTTAAGGACTCAGGTTTGAAACCCTGAGGTTGCTGGCTTGAGCATGGGGTCATTAGACAAGCACAGGCTCACCAGCTGGAGCAAGGGTTGCTGGCTTGAACAGGGGATCATAGACATGACCCCAAGGTCGCTGGCTTAGCTGGAGCCCCTAGTCAGGGCACATATGAGAAAGCAATCAATGAACAACTAAGGTGCTTCCCTTCCTGTCTATCTGTCTGCCTAAAAAGAAAAAAAAATGTTCCAGAAGGAATATAAAGGTGTTAACCAGCATTTCTATATAAGACTTGTTGGTTATATAATACTGGCAGTCCTCATTGTTCATGTGCTTTTCTCTTTCACATTGATTTTCTTCTCTCCTTACATTAGAACAGTTTTCTCCTGTGATAAAAGCCTTAATGTAAGCTTTATCAGTTTGTGCTACTTTGGCTCCCTTCTTCCTACAAATTGGGGTGGGGTTTATGTACTGCGTAAGTCTAGTAGCAGAGGACAGTCTGTCACAGTATAAAGAATGGCTTTATACTGAGATTTCCTAATTCCTATTTTAGTTGTTACTGCCTTAGGCAACTCATGTTTTCTCTGAGTTTCAGTATTTTTATGTATAAAATGGATAGGTTAAATATTGTCCTCACTGGATTAACAGAGATGATGTGAAAAACCACCTACTAATACCTTGGTACATAATGTCTAAGTGGAATTTAATAACTGTTAACACAGTATATTCTCTGCCTTTTCTGAAAATAGCCTACAAATGCTGTAACCACACTCCCTGAATAGTCCAGACCAAACTTTTCAAGAGTGTTTTCACAGCTGCCAGTAGCTACCAAAATCTCTGTTACATGACTTTTTGCTTCCACTGGAAAGAGAAATTTCCATTAAAAATTTTATCTACACATGTGGCTCTGGCCCTGGATCACCAAACTGAGTGGATAGGCAGACTTGGCCAGATACAGAAGGTGGCGAATGGCACCTGTTCATTTGGTAGCTCCTTTCCAGGTAGTGAACGTTGCCTCGTCCAGTTCCCTATGATCATATCATTTGGAATTGGAAGAAAACCATCAAAGGGAACTCACACATGAGAACACAATGTAATTCTCTGACATCATTTGTCAGTTTGCAACCTTCCCCAATTTCCCCTCTTTTAGTATTCCTGGGTATTCTAGTTTTGTGAATGATTGGTTCTTTCAGTATTGTTTCATTTATTATTACACTTTTAATTTTTGTGATTTGATGTAGTTTTATTGGTCTGGAAAACCACTCTATAATACCTATAAGGTAGTCCTAGAGAAACACAGTATTAAGTGTTTCTTGTAATGACCACTTTTGTCCTGTAAAATACTTCTGGAGAGACTGGGTGGGTATTACTTAAGTGTGCTCACTTTCTGCTGGCATGAGTGAAGGATGTCAGCACATATGACTTATTTAGGTTTGAGAGTTTCATGGAGACAGTGGGTTAAATGTCTTCTAAGTTAATTATACCATTTTAAGTCTACAGCATCTTTCAGAATATTCTGTACTTAATATAAAGAGTGTGTGAGCTGATATGGATCATGGAGTGGAGGATTTCTGTTTTCCTCCAGTAAGAAATTGATACTTTGCTTACAACGCATTTTTTTTTAATTGTTTAAATTGAGCTTATCCTGACCAGGCAATTTGTGTAAGTGTAGTTGTTATTAACAGAGATAAAAGTACACCAGTAATCTGTGTCAATTGGAAATGTTGGTTTGTGTTCAATGTAGGCATGCTATAAATTAATGTCATCCGTAGGTGAAGGCTATTAAGTGTTTCCTCAGTGTTGCGAAATAGCTCAGGAACAAAGGTACACCAGGTACAGTGTTTGGCTAGGTTTCTGTAGCTACCTTTTGGTTTTGCAGAAAAAGCCACCCCGTGAGAATGGCCATAAGCAGATAAATAGCAGTTCCACTGGATGTTTGTCTTCTCCAAATGCCACGGCACAAAGCCCTAAGCATGAATGGAAAATCGTTGCTTCAGAAAAGACTTCAAGTAAGTGCATTAATTACACTTGTCAGATTGTCTAAAAAAAAATTTTTTTTTTTTTGTGGCAGACAGAGAGAGGGACAGATAGGGACAGACAGGAAGGGAGAGAGATGAGAAACATCAATTCTTCGTTGCGGTTCCTTAGTTGTTCATTGATTGATTTCTCATATGTGCCTTGACCAGGGAGGGCTATAGCAGACCAAGTGACCCCTTGCTTGAGCCACCGACCTTGGGCTTAAGCTGGTAAGCGTTGTTCAAACCAGATGAGCCTGCGCTCAAGCTGGTGACCTCGGGATCTTGAACCTGGGTCCTCCGCGTCCCAGTCCGACGCTCTATCCACTGCGACACAGCCTGGTCAGGCTAAAATTTATTTTTTTAAGGAGAGTTAGTGGAACCATTTTTTAAATACTTTCAAACTGACTATTGAAGGAAAAAACTCAGAAGCAACTAAGTTTGGAATACAATAGCAGATTGTACCTGTCCGGAATCTGTTGTTCAGTTCCGGATTCCATAGCAACTGAAAGTAATAATTGCCTCTTAGACATAGAACTCTTGTGCTTTTACAGATAACACTTACTTGTGCCTGGCTGTGCTGGATGGTATATTTTGTGTCATTTTCCTTCACGGGCGAAACAGCCCACAGAGCTCACCAACAAGTACTCCAAAACTAACTAAAAGTTTGAGCTTTGAGATGCAACCAGATGATCTAATAGAAAAGCCCATGTCGCCTATGCATTACGCACGGTCCGGTCTGGGGACAGCAGAGATGAACGGCAAGCTCATAGCAGCAGGTAAGAACAGGGATGAGTGATTTCTTATCAGAAACCTTCAACCAGCCATGCCTCTAAATGGACGTTTTACACTTGCTAGTGACATGCAAACTTTGGAAGAGGGGGTTTTAATATGCCTTCTCCCTGGCATTCTATTTACCATACTTCAAGACATCAGAGAAATAAGTAAAAACTGTTGTATTACCTAACCTTTGACCGAGTGTTCCTAATTCTTAAAAAGGTGTAAAGTATAAATTGTTCTCCTAATTTCCAAGCCAATACCAAGCAATTTAGTCATACTGATAATGTTATTCAGCTATTTATAACATGTAAGAACATGACCTACTGGGGACCTTCTAAGTTTGTGGATAAAATTATTTTTCTCATTGGGCAGATTGTTTAATTAAACCATTCTGGACCAGAAACCCTCATCCAGTTTAATATTTAAACATAAACCTTTATGGTTCTTTCACCAGGGGGCTATAACAGAGAGGAATGTCTTCGGACAGTTGAATGCTATGATCCACATACAGATCATTGGTCCTTCCTTGCTCCCATGAGAACACCTAGAGCGCGATTTCAAATGGCGGTACTGATGGTAAGTGCGCTGTGTTTCAGGAAGAAGCAGTCCATGTTTGAATTTTCCTCATAGCTTTAGAATGTCAGAAATGCTCATCTCTCACTTTTGGTACAGGGCCAGCTCTATGTGGTTGGTGGATCGAATGGCCACTCAGATGACCTGAGTTGTGGGGAGATGTATGATCCAAACATAGATGACTGGATTCCTGTTCCGGAATTGAGAACTAACCGTTGTAATGCAGGTAATAATATTTTCCTATGAGATAATCAGTATTTAAAGTGATGGTATTAGCAATGTCTAACCTTATTTTATACTCACATAGGAGTGTGTGCTCTTGATGGGAAATTATACATCCTTGGTGGCTCTGATCCATATGGTCAGAAAGGACTGAAAAATTGTGATGTTTTTGATCCTATAACGAAGTCATGGACAAGCTGTGCTCCTCTAAACATTCGTAAGTTGGTATTTTCCCTTAAAGTTTTCTTTCTTCTTTTTTTCCCCCATAAAGACCTGAATTGACAGTATGAGAAGTATACAGTTTTGGGAGATAAGCGTAATACTTTTTTAATTGATTTTATAGGTAGACACCAGTCTGCAGTCTGTGAGCTTGGTGGTTATTTGTATATAATCGGGGGTGCAGAGTCTTGGAACTGCCTGAGCACTGTAGAACGTTACAATCCTGAAAATAACACCTGGACTTTAATTGCGCCCATGAACGTGGCTAGGCGAGGAGCTGGAGTAGCTGTTCTGGATGGTGAGTATTGGGATTTGGAGAGATGAGGAGTAGGTAGTGGCAAGAATCTGTTCTAAAGTCCCGAGAAAATGTCCATGACAACTATATATATTCTTGTAAAGAATTCAGAAGCAGCCATCTTCAATGATGCAGTGGGGATTGGTGGTTATCTTTAGAAATGTCTTTCCTAATCAGGAACTCAATACTTAATATAATGTAAACATATCAATTCCTTAATTTTTGATGAGTTCACTGAATTAAGTTCTAAGTCATTTTCTTCCATAAACCATACTCATAATATATCATTCTGGAGTTTGAGTTTACTTTTTAGAGCAAGAATTTTTGAAGCATTTGATTTGCATAACAATAAAAATGCAAATCATCTAGATCTAGGCATTGTCTACTCCATATCTAATTGGAAGTAGAACTTTTAGACTCTCATGAAGTCTCTCCAATGCATTAAGCTTAGTTTTATATGGACACACCTTTCTTTTCACATACAGTGTTTTCACTTACATACAATTATAATGAGTTTATCTAGCATTGGTGGGGAACAGCAGCAGATCTTAGGACGCTGCGGCCCAGCTAGCCAAGGCATGTGTGTAGACACGTGGGCCTGCAGCCTGCTGTGAGCCTCATCAGTCCTGGAACAGCGCTCCTTTCCAGCGCTGACCACGTCCTAAGAACTCAGCACCAGTTTGTCAGTTAGCCTGTGGCCAAGTTGGTTTTGTTAAATGTCGTTTCACTTAAAGTAGTAGAATCTATTGAAAACCTAAGTGAGGATTTAATTTTATGGATGCAGGTAGGAATGATAAATTTGAGAGACCTTAATAAAATGTTTTCTAAGTAACAGTACTTAATGTTAACATTTTATGTTTGAAAATAATTTAACTATTAACTGCTCTGCATTTGTATTTGAAAATAGTTATAACTCTCAACTTTGTTTCCATGAAGAAATTTCTTCACCAGAATTATTTTATATAGTTGGAAAGCTCTAGAAAACGGTCAGTTATCTGAAATTGGCTTTTCTGTTACTTCTTTTGAATATTAGTTGTTACACAGTAGACTAACAAACAGTCTTTCAGTGCACAGAACTATTCTGGTTTGCTACTTACTTGCTTTGTCTTTCGGCAAGTTGTCCAGCTTCTTGTGCCTTTTTTCATCTGTGCAATGGCAATGCCACATAGACTTGGGAGAATTTCACTTTAGTTAGATATTGCCCCCATCCCTTTAAGTTGCCTGAGTTCCATGTTGAGTGGGGTTTTATTGATTTTTATTCCCTTATATTCCTAGCCTTTAGAGAGTGCTTGCCACACTAGAAGGCATTTAATAAATACTTCTAACAGAATGAAGAAGCATTTCTAAGAGCCACTTGTTATATCAAAAGACAGATTTAGAGTGTTTTTATCTAATTGTTTTCATTCACTTTTAGGAAAACTCTTTGTGGGTGGTGGCTTTGATGGTTCTCATGCCATCAGCTGTGTGGAGATGTACGATCCGACTAGAAATGAATGGAAGATGATGGGAAACATGACATCACCAAGGAGCAATGCTGGAATTACAGCTGTAGGGAATACCATCTATGCAGTGGGAGGATTTGATGGCAATGAATTTCTGAATACCATAGAAGTCTATAACCTTGAGTCAAATGAGTGGAGCCCCTATACAAAGATCTTCCAGTTTTAACAAATTTAAGATTCTTTCAAACTAACAGGCTTAGTGATGTAATTCTGTTTAGTAGAGGTACATTTGTGAATAAGGTGGGTGGGTGGGTATTAGAAGTTGCTAACAGCAACACAAAGCTTTTGCATATTGCATATTATTAAACATGCTGTACATACTTTTTGTGTTACTGGGAAAGGAATGCAAAGATGAAGGTTTGTTTTGTGTATTTTTAGGACTACTTTGGTTATTTTACTTTTGGAAGTTGATATTGTACAAGAATAAACCAAGAATTGATTGGGCACATTATTTCAAGAAGTCCCCTCTCCTCCACATTTGTTTGCCAATTTGCACCTTAAATGACTCTTTCCTCAAATGTGTATAAGGACAGGAGGGGGTTGGGTATTAAGATACAGACAGTTGGGTTTTCTAAGGGCCCTTTTTCAATAACTGGAATACTCTTTAACAAAAGAGACTTTCTTAACTGGATAGCAATGACTATTTTTGTTTTTGTTGAAAGCTGACCTGCCTACCAAGATTTAATCCTTTATGGTTGCCTTTCATAACTTTTATAGTCTCAGCAGAATGCTTTCTTTGCCTGTTGAATTAAGATGTGGCAGATTCAAATGTCTGAAGCTGAGCAGCAGTCTTCAAGGAGCGAGCGGGTGAGGTGTCTCTTCTGCACACCTAGAATGCAGACTTCTAAATATGCCTCAGCTACATGGTTCCTTTTGAGAATGAAGTACCAATGTTTATTTGAATGGAGCTGCTGAACAGTAACATAGCTGTAATTTTTATTTGAAGTTGATATTAAATATTATGCCTTTTTGAGGGTATGTTTTATATAGCAAGACACTTAATATGTAACAGTAAAGAACAGTAAAGTATTTTATCTTCTAAATACTTCTTGTTTTTATCATTAACAAAACTCCCAAATGGCAGCCCTTGATTGTGAAAACATTTTAAACTATTGGATTTATGAATGCAGCCATTATCAGAAGCATGTTTTTGTTCAGTTTTTCTATTCATAGGGATAAATATTGGTTGGGGTGACTTGGTATCTAATGTGTATACTACACATATAACCTATGGTGCCAAAGTTAGCACATTCTAATGCCTGCCACTGATGCAAACATATTAAAGGTACTTTGCAGGAAATCCTTGTACCATGGGATTAATAACAAATGTTGTTTGTGTACTCATTCATTATGGAAAGTTTTGGGGAAACTTTTCTTTCTCAACAGCAATGAGCTTCAGGTATTTGGGAAAAAATATTCACCTGTCATCGTATATGTGAAATAAGGACTGATGTAAGGTTCTAAGGTATCTTCTCACAGAAGCAGACAGACAGACACAGGAATCTGATGAGCCAACTAGGACAAGGTGGCCGTCCAGCAGTTGACTGTCCTGGGTTAGGAAGAAAGTGAGGCATTCTCTCCAAAGGTTCCACTGTACTTGGACATCTTATTTGTATCATCCATTTCACAGAAAACCACTAAGAATGTCTAGTTCCTGACCACCTCTATAGCTGACTATTCTGGACTAAAATTAGGCTGGCAAATTTGAGCCTAATAAAATAAGATTTTTCCCCCTCAATGGCTCTATATATGTTCTATTTAGCACAGGAAGTTAAGTTTTAGTTGGGGATTCAGCAGTAAAATCCTTGAAATTCTCACCTCCTAAGTAACATATGCAAATAATATGTGAGATTACTTTAGGTCAAAGTTTTCCTGTATTACCACTGATGCCAAACAAGTATTTTAGTTGCTAAAATGTTTAAGTATGTTTGAATATAAGAAGCTTCCATGGAAGCAGAGCGAGGGAATCCTCAATGACAACTGTTTACTGTTTATCTACATTTAAAAAGCACATTTTTTTTCTTGAGGGAAGGAGAAAATGTGGCATAGCCCATAGCCTTAGTATCTATGTATATCTATATCTATATAGATAGATAGATATAGATATATTAACAATATGGGTTTGGGATTGATTTAGAAATAATACTGATAATAACTATACTTTCATGTTGTTGGTCATAATGCATTAAATAGATCCCTAAAGCAGCAGCAAAACTTAAAAATAGGTTTGAATTAACAAAACGATTGGTTATAACTCAGGCATGAGTTTTTTTGTGACCCTCAAGGTAGGGTTTTGATTTTTGGCTTCTAGTATGTCATACATGCTTACATGCTTTGCCATTTATCAACATCTTTTAGAATTTCTTACATAATCATACTTTAATGGGGATGGGGTGGGAACCATGAATTTGGGAATGTGGTATAATGCTAGAATCCTTGCTTAATACCTATAATCTCTCTGAACCTCAGAATTCTTAAAATTGAAGTAGGCAAAGGAGAAGGCATCTAGGATACTTTTGCAACCCCAGAGTTGCCTTTTGAGGAATAGGAATCACAGAAAACTCAGTCTCTATAGTATTAGGCATTTATTTGTATCCTACTCTGTTTCAGAGAACTACCTGGAGTCTTTCACTGATTGAGCCAGTAGATACAAAGTAAATGAACTGGGTGTAAAAGAGAGAAAAGCAAGGAAATACTGATATATGAATCTTAAATCTGTAAACAGACGACCTGTTAAAAAAGTTAAATCGTCCATGAGGAAGGATAGCCTTCCATTTGCTACAATACGGATGGACCTTGAGAACATATTAGCAAGAGAAGTCAGAAAGACAAGCACTGTGTATAATAGCACATGTGAAGTCTAAACAAGTAAAATGGTGGTGGTTGGTGATTAGCAGGGGGTTGGGGAAGGGCAGGGTAACAGTGATAGTATTTAGGTGTACAAACTTGGCAACAAATAGTAAATAAGCCATAAAGATCTAATACACAGGATGATGAGTGCAGACAACATTGTACTACATGTAATATGATAAATATAACTACACACAATCATTGCAATATATAAATTATCAAAGTAACACACTGTACCTTAAACCTACATAATGTTATATGTCAAATTTACTCAATTTTTCAAAATCAAGGAAATAATTAAATCATCTGTAGGTTAAAAAGGAATTACCGTGAAGCACCAATTTCCTTCATAATAAAACCATTTACGAGTTTTAAATGATACATTGAGTAACAGATAGTTTACAAAGGACACACTCATGTGCATGTCATGGATTTTTAAACCTAACATGCATCAGGCCATCAAAATAAGCTTAGAGGTTGAATGAGTGAGAAGCAAAAGCCCAGTTATCAAACTGGATATGTATAGAGTTGGTATCTGTGGGAAGAGAATTTAAAGAGGGCATATGTTTGAATAAGGGAGTAATATAATTTTAGCCTAGAAAAAAGCACACAGGATACCAAACTTGAATAAGAATGAAACTTAACAGATAAGTGAAATACTGGCAGTTTAAGAACAAGGCTGCTAGGCCTGACCTGTGGTGGCGCAGTGGATAAAGCGTCCATGTGGAATGCTGAGGTCGGCGGTTTGAAACCCTGGGCTTGCCTGGTCAAGGGACATGGGAGTTGATGCTTCCTGCTTCTCTCTCTCTCACCCTTTCTCTGCCCTTTCTCTCTAGAAATGAATAAATAAAATATAATAGTAATAACAAGTCTGCTATATTAATGGAGGGCATCTACCAGAGCCAGCTATCCATTACTTGCAAGTCAGGATAAGATTTACTTTCTGCATTAAGCTAGTGTTGTCTAAACCAGGTTTTGTTTTGAATTTATTGATTTCAGCGAGACAAGTGGGGGAACAGGAACATCAATCTGTTCCTGTATATGCCCTCACTGGGGACAAACTGGCAATCTCAGCACTTCAGAGCGATGCTCTAACCAACTGTTATCCTGTCAGGGCTAAACCAGTGTTTTTTAATCACTGGTCTGTGGACCGGTCTGCCAGAAATTTCCTCCAGGTCCTTGAAAGATAACCATCCTGATGTTCTATGAAGATTATAGACCCAATGATCTTAGTTGAATTAAGTTTAAGCTCAGAGTGATTGGTGCCTTAGTGGTCCCTGAAATAATTCTATTTTCACTGGTCCTCAAATGTAACAAGATTGAAAACCACTGAACCAAAAGTACCATGTCTTTAAAGGTACAGGTTTGAAAGAAAACATCTAATGAAGAATTTGAATCCAGAACTCAAAATTCAATAAAACAATCCAATTTTTAAATAGTCAAAAGATTTGAAATCACACTTCAAAGACGATAAATGGCTTCCAATAAGAACATTAAAGGAGGCTTACTATCATAAATCAAGGAAAATGTACAAAGCAAAATGTCATAAACACCTATTAAAACTGAGTACCACCAAATTCTGGTTAGGATGCAGAGTAACTGGAATTCAAATTGCTAGAGGGATTAGAAAACTAAGGTCACTTTGAGAAAACGTTTGCCCACACAGCAACCATGTTGCTAGGTACTATCCAAGTGCGATGAAAACATGTTCACAGAGAAACTTTTATATGAATATAGCTTTATTCATAATTGCTGAAAACTGAAATATCCTGACTGGTAAATGAATACATTCCATCCACACAATAGAAGACTACTCAGGAATGAAGAACCGAAGTACTGATAACACAACATGGAGGGATCTTAGAAGCATGCTCAATGAAAAGCCAGCCTTAAAAGGCTCTATATAGTTTTCTGGAAAAGTTGGAAAAGACTAGTGTAAAGGGTGCCAGAAACTTTGATGGAGTAATTTTCATGGGTGGTTCTCATGAAATTATCACTAATAATAATTCCTAAAGCAAAGCCAAGGGCATTAAGTAGACAGCCCTTTTCCTTCTGGTTCATGGCATACTTATGGCTTCTGCTCAAAATATAATAGCCATACATACTGAAGAATGTAGATTTTAAAACCTGAAGTTGCTCTTCTATGGATCTGATTATTCTTGTATCAAAACAAATGTACTAAAGCAATCTGCAGATGCAATGCAACACTTACAAAATACCAATGGCATTCTCAGAACTAGAACAAATAATCCTAAAATTTCTATGGAATCACAAAAGCCCATAAATAGCCAAAACAATTCTTGAGCAAGAACAAAGCTAGAGGTACCACACTCCCTGATTTCAGACTGTACTACAAAGCTACAGTAATCAAAACAATATGGTACTGGGGCAAAAACAGACACATCAGTGGAACAAAATAGCCCAGAAATAAACCCTTGCTTATGTGGTCAATCTATGACAAAGGGAACAAGAATAAACAATGAAAATATGGCCTGACCAGGTGGTGGCGCAGTGATAGAGCATCGGGCTGGGATGCGGAGGACTCAGGTTCGAGACCCCTAGGTCGCCAGCTTTAGTGTGGGATCATCTGGTTTGAGCAAGGCTCACCAGCTTGGACCCAAAGTCGCTGGCTTGAGCAAGGGATTACTCAGTCTGCTGTAGCCCCATGGTCAAGGCACATATGAGAAAGCAATCAATGAACAACTAAGGTGTCGCAACAAAAAACTTACAATTGATGCTTCTCATCTCTCTCTGTTCCTGTCTGTCTGTCCCTATGTATCCCTCCCTCTCTGACTCACTCTCTGTCTCTGTGAAAAAAAGTGAAAATATGGCAGCCTCTTCAAAAAGTAGTGCTGGGAGAACTGAACAGATAGATGCAAAAAAATGAAACTAGTACTCTTTCTTACACCATATACAAGAATAAACTTAAGATGGATTTTAAAGACTAAAATAAGACTTGCAACCATAAAGCTCCTAGAAGACAACATAATAAACTATTTGACACCAGCCTCAGTAATATCTTTATGAATATGTCCCTTCAAGCAAGGTAAACAAAAGCAAAAATAAGCAAATGGAGGATTACTCAGAAATTAAAAAAAAAAATGAAATCTTGTCTCTTGTGACAACATGGATGGACCTAGAGGTATATGCCAAGTAAAATAAGTCAGAGAAAGCCAAATTCCGTAAGGTTTCACTTACATGTGGGATCTAAAAAAACAAAAGCAGACTCAGAAACATGTCATATTGATAGTTACCAGGGAGAGAAGGTGAGTGGGGGATGAAAAAGATAAAGGGGAATATAGTCAATAATATGGTGGTAAGTGTGCACAGTGACAATGATTACTAGACTTAGTGTTATAATAAAATAAACGTTTAAGATTAGAAAAGGAGGCAACACAGAAAGGAGAAAAACTTGACATTTCAAAGAAACAGACTAAAAAAGATTTAAAGACTGTTTCTAAATCAAAAGAAAAGGCTATAGTTAGAAAATACCTTCACATCATAAAATATATGTTGAACCTGATAAATTAATGCAAAAAGTAAAAGATAGCCCTGGCCGGTTGGCTCAGTGGTAGAGAGTCGGCCTGGCATGCAGGAGTCCCAGGTTCAATTCCCGGCCAGGGCACACAGGAGAAGCGCCCATCTGCTTCTCTACCCCTTCCCCTCTCCTTCCTCTATCTCTCTCTCTCTCTTCCCCTCCCTCCCGCAGCAGAGGCTCCATTGGAGCAAAGTTGGCCCGGGTGCTGAGGATGGCTCTGTGGCCTCTGCCTCAGGCGCTAGAGTGGCTCTGGTCGCAACAGAGCGACGCCCCGGATGGGCAGAGCATCGCCCCTTGGTGGGCATGCCGGGTGGATCCTGGTCCAGCGCATGTGGGAGTCTGTCTGACTGCCTTCCCGTTTCTGGCTTCAGAAAAATACAAAAAAATACAAAAAAAAAAAAAAAAGGAAAAGACAGACTAAAATAAAATCCACAGCCTGACCAGGCGGTGGCACAGTGGATAGAGTGTCGGACTGGGAAGCAGAAGGACCCAGGTTCGAGACCCCGAGGTCACCAGCTTGAGCGCGGGCTCATCTGGCTTGAGCAAAAAGCTCACCAGCTTGAACCCAAGGTCGCTGGCTCGAGCAAAGGGTTGCTCAGTCTGCTGAAGGCCCGTGGTCAAGGCACATATATGAGAGAGCAATCAATGAACAGCTAAGGTGTCACAACGAAAAACTGATGATTGATGCTTCTCATCTCTCTCCGTTCCCATCTGTCACTGTCTATCCCTCACTCTGTAAATAAAAAAAATAAAATAAAATAAAATCCACATAAATAAGGGTGAAATATGAGGAAGTAAGCTGGTAACAGGAGTGAAATGTTCCAGAATGCATGTATTAAAAAGATAGTAAAGGGGAGTAACAAACCAGAGCCAAAACCCAGTGGTAGTCACCAGAAGCAGCTGAGGGATAATGAGCCGGAAAAAATTGTTTTGGTCAGAAGGGGTTTCTCGACTCCTCAGGAAGACACGGAAAGGGGCCGCGAGCAGAGCTGCGTCTCCTTCCGCCTGGTTCAAGGCAGACGCTGAGCCCCTGGTGGAGGGGCTTTGCACACACACACAGAACCCAGCGGGTCCTGCACAGGCTGCTAGTGAGCGTCCTGAGCAGGTTCTTGTATTGGAGAGGGGCGCTTTTGTAACCGCACTCTGTACACAGTTCAGAAATACAATTTGGAAGTAAAATGAAAAGTAAAATCTTACTAAAAATAACTTAATAATTTAAAAAAAATAAATTAGCATTTGTAATAGAATACCAAATTACATTTAACCTAATATATTAACAAAAACATAATATACTCTAGTAAACAAGGACTTCCAACTCGCTGTATCACTAAATAAGAAACAAGTCAAACACTTGGTTTAGCTATGGCACACGTCGTCACTGCCACCTGACCCCACACATTCATGCTGCTTCATGTCTAAGGCAAAACTAAGCATAGGGTCTCCTGCTCTTCCCTCTTGAGATGCACTGAACAGTGACAAAGCTGAGGGAAGAAGAAAGGCTTTATTGCAAGTTGGAGCTGACATAAAACTTCTGTCTTTGATGCCTGAGGAAGTGGAAGGAATGTGGATTATATTCACCCGGTCCACCTAGAAGTCCTTTTGATCACAAAAGCGCCCTAGGTAAGATTTCAATTGTGGATTGTGGTGCTCACGGTCATGTCCTAATCCTTTCTTGGAGTTTGGAAGTGTTGCTATCACGTAACGTACTCAGGGTTGAGAGAGATGTGAACATCATGCCGTGCCTTCCTCAGATGCCGCTGCCCCATGGTGATGAAAAAGATGGCTCTCCTTTCCTTAAACATACTGGCTCAGTATCAGGAGTCGAGGTAGGGAGGTATTATCAACTTCAGAAGAGTTGAGTCCACAGTTTATATCCCATGATGGATGCATTAGGCTTTTTAGAGAACCTCAATAAGACTGTGAGTAATAAGCAATCACTTTTTATACAAATAAAACATTTCTTACAAGTCTTAGGTTTGGCTCAAAAGATTGAAGCTACTCTGTTGTTCTTGAAGACAAATGATGTTCCTTTGTAAGTTACAAATCAGACTTCGGTGCTACGTAGTTGAGCATGTCTTCACACCATCCCCTGTTCTTGGCCTCCATATACACAGACGCATTGCACTGCTGCATGGCACAGTCCATCTCAACCAGCTGGCGGCATCCAATCGTTAACCTTTCCCTAGGGAATAAAAAATGTTGAATTACTGCAAGAGAGCTGCTCAGGGAAATGAAAACACCTATAACAGGCTAACAAGAAGACTTGAAATACATTACTTGATATTTGAGAGAGCCAAATACCAAGAGTTAGGGTTTCTTAGCACAGAAATGGGAGGATAAGCACAGAGAACACTTTTCAATCGACAGGAAAATCTTGATGCAATTCCTAGACTGCAGGAATAGGGTTTTCTTGGCAGACATGCTGCCAACAAGCAGAACTCAATGCTAAAAAGAGACCTTTGCACAGTCTCTGAAGGACCTCACCCAGAATCTAGGCTTAACATGTGCTAATCAGAGAGGTAAGGAAGGCTGGGGGGCGGGAAGTACGTCACATATTTTTGTCTTATTTAGCTAGGGAGTTAAATAGGTAGAATGGAGGATATTAAGAGAATGCACCTCCTGCTAGGACCAGATGGGGTAGGAAGTTGACAGAGCATCAATGCTTAGAATGAATTGCTGGAATAAGTTATCTAGCAGTTAACAAAATAAATATTAGTTAATTAATCTACACTGAAGGTAGAAACACAGGGTAAGGCCTAAACTATGTCATGCCGATGCACAATCTTCCCTAAAAATGAAGCCTACCTGGGCTCTCCAGTGTCTGGAGCCCAAACCCCACTGAAACCTATTTAAATTTACTAGGAGGTCATCTGTAGTGTAAGAGTTCGCAAAAAATACTCAGCACCTAGTACAGGGTGTGGCACATGGTGTTCAAGAAATGAGTGGCTTTTATTATGTAAATTAGTTATTACTTTCTTGGCTTCTAAGATCTCTCCAGAGCCATCTCCATGGTGTTGGAAGTCACCAGCTACCTCTCCCCATGCACCGCTTCCCCCATGGATACCTCAATGTAGGAAAAACAAAAAAGGAAAATAAAGTCAACGGGAACCCAGGGAACAGGGTGAGGAGTGCTGGCAGCAAAAGTAACCGCACCACATACTGAGGCCTCAGTTCCTGGAGATGCGTGGTCTCTGTGAAGCTGATTAAAACCTGACTTGGCTTTGGGCTCCTCTAGTCCTATTTTCTCCCATCCAATTACTAACCAGGCCCGACCCTGCTTAGCTTCCGAGATCAGATGAGATCGGGCGCGTTCAGGGTGGTATGGCCATAGACTAGTCCTATTTTCTATATTTAGATGCTTAAAATTAGTAGTAATGGTGCTGCCAATTCTTCACAACTACTCAGAAAATGATTTTCAGAAGACCCGAGGCGATCCAAATGGGAGAGATGTGTTTTCTTCAAACTTCAAAATGAAACAGGTCCCTATTCCTTTTCTTGGTTAAAATAGTCCTTTAGTAACTAGACTTTGAATCTATTTCTTTGTCTTCTTTCTTTTTCCTCTCACTGTTAAGAGGTGAACTCTCTCCTCTCTTTTTATGTAGTTTATTTGTGTGAGTCCCCATTCTGACAATGGATTTCAGCTACAGACTTTGCTTCCCAGAGCAAGTTGTCACTGCCGACTGCGAAAAGCATCAGGTATTTTTCACGTTGTATGTTTCTCTATACTAGATTATAGTTATAGGAATTGTTGAGTTCCTTGTCTATGGCTTATCTGTAGAAAGGCAGAATGTTAATGTGGGGTCACCTAAACACCTTTGCCTGCCATTCTGCAGTGAGTTGTCTCACTAGACACACTGTGAATGGCAGTCCATTACTTATTTTGATATCTCTTCATTGTTCAAAACTTCTTCCTTTACATTGGGCCTAACAAACCCATCTATCTGACCCAAGACTCCCTAAATTAAAACAAAACAAAAAGTCATTATCCATTTTCTCTCCAATAGTACAAATATTTTGATTCTATTTTTTTCCAAACTAAACAACTGCAATTCCTAATCATTTCTGGAACACAGGTCAGGACTGGAAGCTGTAATTCTATGTTGTTCATGAGATTTCTGCAAAACTGCCACTGTTTCTCTAAATTGTCCTATTAGGGGTATCAAACTTGCTTGGCCAAATCTCAGGTAGGTCAAAATAACTGGAAATTTTATCACAGCAATGAAAAAAAAATTAGTCCATTAATTATTTGATTCGTTTCCATGCCTAATTTTGTCCCAAAAAAATGGCATTAGTGAATTTAAGTGACCTGATTCCAATTTTTGATTCACTCTTTCCAAAATTCTTTCTAGGTACAATGAAGAAAATTTACAATGGATATTTGTTTTACAACTCTCTGAACTTTTGTAATAATTTGAAATGTGCCTATCAAATGAAAGAAAAATTGAATGCAATGGAATCCTAATATACAAACAGAATATATAGCTAATATCATATTCAATGGTGAAAGACTGAAAGCTTCCCCCTAAAATCAGGAACAATACAAGTATGCCCACGTTTACCTCTTCTACTCAACACTGTAGTGGAAGTTCTACACAAAATAATTAAATCTCTATATAGATCCTAAAGAATCTACAAAGTAACTGTTAGAGCTAATAAACCATTTCAGCAACACTACAAAATAAAAGATCAACACAAAAAAACCAGTTGCATTTCTATACACATATGATACACAATTTGAAAAGGAAATAACAATAGCATGAAACATTCCATTTACAATACCATGAAAAAGAGTAAATTACTTAGGAATAAATTTAAGTAGAGAGGCAAGCCTTGTACACTAAAAACTACAAAACAGTGCCAAAAGAAATTAAAGACCTAAATTAGTGGCATCCCATGTTCATAGATTAAAAAACTTAATACAATGATAAAACTCCCCAAAGAAATCTACATACTTAACATAGTCCCTATCAAAATCCCAAGTTGATCCTAAAAACTCACGTAGAATTTAAGGGACCCCAACTAGGTAAATGTTGAAAAGGAAAAGTAATGTTAGAGGACTCACATTTCCCAATTTTGAAAACTTACCCCAAAGCAAGTTTAATCAGAACAGTGTGGTACTGGCATAAAGATAGACATACAGACTAATGGAATTGAATTGAAAGTCTAGAAATAAACCTTCACATACATGGTCAATTGATTTTCGACAAGGGTGACAAGACCATTCAATGGGAAAAGAACAGTTTCTTCAACAAACAGTGCCGGGACAAGTTGATATCCACATGCAAATGAATGAAGCTGGACCCACGACTCATACCATACATAAAGATTAACTCAAAATGGAACAATGACCTGTTGAAGGTAAAACTATAAAATTCTTAGAAAAATAATTGGGGTAAATATTCATGACCTTAGTTTTGGTAATGGATTCTTAGATATTATACCAAAAGCCCAAACAATGAAAAGAAGAAACACAGAAACTGGATGTTAATCAAAATTTTTTTGATAATACTATTAAAAACTTTTCTAACTGTAATTAAAAAATAAAATCTTTTTAAGTAAAAAATAAAAGTGCAAGAACTTATGTATGTAAACTGCCCAACAAAAATTCCATTTTGTCCCTTTGGGACCGTATAAATAATTCATGTTTCAAGGCAAAAATGCAAATAACCCAGGAGCACTTTTGATGGAACTGAATTCTGGTGCAGTTTCCCTTTTGCTCTGGTGCTCTGCCCTGAGCACCTGTTTAACAGGTTGACATTCACCAGCTTTGTATGGTGTTGTTCAAAGATTCTTGTTCTTTTTGTGTCTCTGATATTTTGTCTGGTTTCTTATCTGGCAATGTTATTTGGGAGTAAAGCATTACATAAAATATGATTAAACAAAAATCTCTCAAAAAATTAAAAACTTTGTGCATCAAAGGATACTATCAAGAAACTGAAAGACAATTTACATTTGATACTATCTCACTGTGATTCTGATTTGTATTTTTCTGATCACTAACAGTGTTCAGCATCTTTTCATATGCTTGTTGGCCAATTTACAAAGGATACTATCAAGAAACTGAAAGACATTACATTACAGAATGAGAGAAAATATCTGCAAATTATATATCTGATAAGAGTCTAATATCCAGAACATATAACATTTCATGCTGCCAGGTACCAAGTTAGTTGGCAAAGTCAACAAGTCAAACTGAAAGTAATAAGACTTAATTCCTTTACTGTGACACTGCAAGCAAGAAGCCAAATGACAGGTGCCAGCTCCCCTCACAGAATGATGCCAGGCAAGGGTCAGACGATGGGCAGTGCAGGCAGCGGCATCATCTCATTAATCAGGAGCCCCAAACTGAGACTCCTGCCTCTTCATGGACCCAAACGACTAAGAGAAGGAAGAAGGGTGTCTTAGTCCATTCAGGCTTCCATAATAAAATTATCAGGGACTGCGTGGGCTCTAAACAACAGAAATTTCTAACCATTCTGGAGGCTGGGAAGTCCAAGATCAAGGTGCCAGCATAGCTACACTGTGGTGAGAGTCCTCTTTTATAAGAGCATTAATCCCTTTCATGAGGGCTTCACCCTCATGACCTAATCACCTCCCAAAGACCCAGACTTCTAAGATCATCACATTGAGCAATAGGATATTCATATGAACTTGGGAGGTGACATAAACATTCTGACCACAGCAAAGGAGAAGACCTAGGAGCAGAAAAGCACTGGTTCAGAGTGGAGAATATTTCAGCCAAGTCCTCCAAAAAGCAGTCTCAGCTGAGGTGCCTCAGCCAAAGCCCCCAAAAAGAGGCCTCCAAATGAAGTTGCCTGGGCTCGGAATGCAGGTATACACGTGGACAGGGCTGCCCAGGGCAGGGCCTGTGACTGCCTGCAACCCACAGGAAGGCTGCCGGAAGGCTGTGCACACTGTCTGGGCACAAACCTGGGAAGGGAGGGCAGCTTGCCCCAGCGGAGCCTGCCAAAGAAAGCACATCACTGCCAATGGTCGGGCCTGAAAGATCACACATCAGATCTGTCCTAGAGCCAGATTCCTAATAAGACTTATTACTACTCAACAGAAAGAAAAACAACCCAATTAACAATGGGCAACAGGCTTGAACAGATGATTTCTTCACAGAAGACAAATGGCCAACAAGCATATGAAAAGATGCTCCACACTGTTAGTAATCAGAAAAATACAAATCAAAATCACGAGATTAAACTTCATACTCTCTAGAATAGCTATAATCAAAAAAGAAAAAACAAATGTTGACAATGTAGAGAAATCAGAACCCCTGTATACTGCTAGCAGGAAGGTGAAACGGAGCAGCTGCTATGGAAAACAGGCAGCTCCTCAGAGAGTTAAATGCAGAATTACCATCTGACCCAGGAATTCTACTCTTAGCTATATGCCCCCCCCGAGTGTAAAGAATTGAAAGAATTCAAACAAATACTTATAAACCAATGGCAACACTATTCACACTAGCCCCAAAGTGGAAACAGTCCAAATGTCCAAAGACAGATGAAAGGACAAACAAAATGTGGTATGTACACACAATGGAATACTATTAAGCCATAACAAAGAATACAGTGCTGATACTACAGGCTATCATGAGATGAACCTCTAAGTGAACAAAACCAGCCAGATACAAAAGGTCCTGTGTTGTATGATTCAATTTAAGAAACACCCAGAATGAATAAACTCATAGAGACAGAAAGCAGATTAGTGGTTGCCTGGGTTCAGGACCAGGAGGGGAGAACAGGGGATGGCTGCCTAACGGGTATGGAATTTCCTGCTGGAGTGATGGAAATGTCTTGGCACTAGACAGAGGTGATGGTTGCACAACAGTGATTGCTCTCAGTGCCACTGAGTTGTATGCTTCAAAACGGTTAATTGTTAATTTTGTTATGTCAGTTTTACCTCAATTAAAAAAAGAAAAAAGTATATACTTCTGTATCATCTTCTATCACAAATAATGGAGTCAAGTTTACTGCAAAGCATTGCTGCAACTAGAAACACCAAAATATGTAATTCTTTTCTAACTAAAACAGAAGCATTAAAGGTCTAAATTTGATTTCTGGGTTATTTTTCTCCATGGCTTTTTCTTGTCTAAGGCTTCTTGAACAGACCGGGTCATTAATTTGAAACAGGGGTTTTCAAACTATAACATGTCCTGGGAGCCCTGTGACACAGATTGCTAGGCCACACCCCAAGAGTTTCTGATTTGAAAGGTCTAGGGTGGGGCCTTGGAGTTTGCATTTCTTGCAACTTCCCAGGAGATGCTGACACTGGTCCTGGGACCACAGCTTTAATGTAATCTTAAATCACTACCAGAGATATGTCAGGTACTTGATGAGGCTGACGTCACAAACCAATTTGTATTTCATATAGAAAAAATGACCTTAGGTACTTGCCTTGTAAACATGTCAGAATACTTGTAGGCAAAGAAAGTGAATTACATCCTGCTCTTAACTTACTTCTCATGCATATAAAAGATACCACACAAGATATATGTTTGGTCATCTGTTTGATAATCCCATTAATTTACCAACTTGCATTTTCTGAGCAAACTGCTTGTCTGCTCAGGGCAAACAGTACGCAGACAGACCCCACCAACAAGAGCAAAAGCTACGCCCAAGAGTCTACATACAAACTATATTAGACAGAAGCACTATATATGAAGACAGAAACTCCAGATATGAACAACACCAAGGCTCTCCAGTGTCACAAAATTCACTTTACTGATTTCAGTGAGAGAGGAAGAGGGAGGGAGAGTGGAAGGAAGAGAGAAAGAAAGAGAGAGAGAGGCAAGAACATGGATCTATTCCTGTATATGCCTTGACTGGGGATTGGACTGGCAACCTCTACACTTTGGGACGACGCTGGAACCAATCAAGCTATACGGCCAGGGCATGGAATTCAACTTTTGGTCAAAGCTATTTTCAATCTAAAACCTTAATTCCTTGCTTTATCAGAACTTATAAAAAAATTTATGGTCTTCAGCTACTTAGTTATGTGAGTATTGCAAAAAATACGGTGTCAGGCATATCAACAGGCTCCTTCCTCACAACTAACACTTTAGAATAAAAAACAAAGAACAGGAAATTCAGACAGTTTAAGTAATTGCTACATGTGAGTTAAAGTCACTCTTCTGTTTCCAGCTGGGAGCCACAGGAAAACTTTTATCTAATGCATTTGGCCTGTGTCTAATATGAACCACTGATACCACAAGAATGCCTCTTTTGGCAGCTTATTTGAAAACTGTGAGCTGTGGACTACTCCAGAGGCTAATATGGGAGAGACTGTTCAGTGTAATAGGGCAAATACCTTCAAAACAAACAAAGTGACAAATCTAAAAGCTAGTAATCAAAAGCCTGCTGAGCAGCAATT
The DNA here is from genome assembly GCF_036850765.1 of Saccopteryx bilineata. Taxonomy (NCBI): domain Eukaryota; kingdom Metazoa; phylum Chordata; class Mammalia; order Chiroptera; family Emballonuridae; genus Saccopteryx; species Saccopteryx bilineata. The sequence continues at coordinate 292,637,653 of NC_089491.1, read as the reverse complement.
GTCATTTTTTAATGTATTCAAAACATTAGACATATTTGATTTCAAAAATCATCCCTTTGGGTATAAGAGGAAGCTTATTAATATCATAGCTCAAATCACTTATACTGTAAGTGAAAAGAAAACAAAAAAGAGAAAAATAGATAACTGTTTTAACGTGGAGCATTCAGCTTTGACCTATGAACCCTCCTGCCCTTCCACCACCCTTCCAAAAAACAACTCCCAATTATTCCAACAGTAAGATGAAGTAAAAATAATTTCAGACATCTAATCACACCATCCTACAGGGGACTCTACCCTCCAAGTTATCTACAGCGGGCTTTCTACACCTTCTATGGAGAAGGTTGGCAGACATTGTACTTTTGACACACATCTCATGTATACAACCTTTATATGTAAATTGGCTGTAAAGATCTATATATAGAAGTACAGCTGATTAATTGAGGTCTGAAGATTATGGTAAAAATCATTCTTCCCCCAGCTACTTCATTATGCATGCCCACTGGCTTCAGCTTTTCTTGGAAAACTTATTTGAATCTAGATAGTGAATTTTCATAGTTATGACTTACCGATACTCAGTCTGTGAAACACAATCATAAAGTTCCTGGGCAGTAAAGTTGACAGTTTTATTTACCTGAAACGAACAGATATTTAAATCTTTAAACCAAGGTATAGATATTTAAAGTGCATATTAAATCAAATGAGTAATAAAAGCACAATTAGAGTGGCCCATATTCTGAGGGAACAGAATATCAAGTTCCTAGTTTTGGTATAAAAAGGACAGAACAATAAGAACCTGAAGTTCACTGAGCATAACACTAACACTGACCTAGATGCAAAAATAGTCATCTTACTGTTACAAACTAATCTGTTCATAGAACCAGAGTGAGATGGGCCTGGAGTTAGTGAAAAATCTCAATGAAGCAGATGATCACTTTAAAGATTAAATGAACAAAAAAAGTGTACCCTCTGAAACAGATTCATGCTTCAATTAGTAGCCTACCTAAGCCTCGTAAAAGAGTTCTAATTTTCAATATTTATTTTCTAGGAAAAGTAAATAAATGATAAAAACAATACAATTCACATAGGTAGACTGGTATAAGCAGAAACAACCACATCTTATTTATATCCTGAATAGTAGAAATAATTCAAGCTGGAAAAAAAAGTCATGTGCTTGACTCTAACAAAATCTGAATACTAAGACTGACCATTGCGAAAGTTATTACTGAATAACCTTCACTGTCATTTAAATGTAAAGATTATAAACTATGTAAAAACATTTATCTGTTTAGGAAAAAGTTTGATTTATAAACATTTATTTATTGCTGACCTGTGCTGGTGCAGTGGATAAAGCATCGACCTGGAACGCTGAGGTCACCAGTTCAAATCCCTGGGCTTGCCTGGTCAAGGCATATACAGGAAGGAACTACTACTTGTAGATGCTTCCTGCTTCTCCCCCATCTTTCTCTCCTGCTCTTTCTCTCTCTCTCTCCCTCCTCTATCCAAAAATCAATAAATAAAATTTTTTTAAAAATCAAACATTTATTTATTTATTTATTTATTTATTTAATTTACTGACTTGAGAGATAAGAATAGGGAGGAGGGAGAGAGAAAGAGAGGGAGGAAGGAGCAGGGAGGGAGAGGGAGGGGGAAGGAGGGAGAGGGAGGGGGAAGGAGGGGGAAGGAGGGAGAGGGAGGAAGAGGGAGGAAAAAGGAGGGAGAGGGACGAAGAGAGAGATGCATCCATTGCTGTCCCACTTATTTATGCATTCATTGGATGATTCTTGAATGTGTCCTAACAGGGGATCAAACTGCAACCTTGGTATATGGGGATCACGCTCTAACCAACTGAGCTAGGAGGCCAGGGATCTAACACTGAACACTTTGTGTCTGGTACTCTTTGGAGCACATTATATATGTTTATTAAGTTATTTAGTTTTAAAGACTACTAGAATTTATATACTGATTTTATTCTCATTTTACAGATGGAAAAACTGAGACAAAGAAAATTAATTGGAGTGACGTCAGAGAAATGGCACCATAAGGGGTGCTCCCGAAACCTCTCCCTGAAATTTAAACAAATTCAACTAGAGTCAGAAAAACAATCACAGGAGCATCTGAAATACACATATATCAAACAAAGGTACGACTGGGCGAAAAGGTGGCTGAATATATAATCCACTCTGAGGGAAATATGATGGAGAGTGGAGTATTCTGCTTTCCTCACTGACCTGAACAAGGGCTGTTTTCACTTGAAACTGAGAGAAAGGGAGAGCTGAGAGTGTGGAAAAAGCTGGGCTAGGGCAGAGATGTTCAAGCTGAGGAGAAAGTGTGCCCACAGCTCAGCCCACGCAGAGCTAACGCCAGTCGCAGACCCCAGCAGACGTGGGCGAGTAGTTGCCTTGTTTACTCCAGGTCTCCCAATGGGCAAGCCTGGGCAGTGTGCGAGTGGATCCACCTGGCACCTCGGGCATGGGTGCCTGCAATCCTGGACGAGGGGCTGGGTCGGAGACTGTCAGTAGTGACCCTCTGTGTGGGCTGTGACCAGAGTCTCTGTGTAATCCCGGTGCACCAAACGGCAGCATGTGGGAGGTACGTGGAGAGCCGGCTTTCCTTCAGGCACAGCGCCTCTGCCAGCCATACAGGCAAACAAAGCACATTTCCAGGAAAGAAAACTGCAAAAGTGGTGGGGGGAAGGGCGCACAGACAGCCTCTGGAGAGCAGATCCACTGAGTGCTGAGAGGAGTTTAATCCACAGTCTGCTCACTGCCTGGTGGGTTTATGCTGGTGGCTCTGGATGACAAAGCCTTCTTTCCCATGCCTGCGATTTAAGGGGACCTAGAGGAGGGATTTAACAGTTCTCAGGGCCTCTTGCTCAGTAGGCAGTGGCTGGGGCAACTTCCAGCCAGCCAATACAGGTTAAAAAGTACAGTCACACAGAACAGACCTCAGAAAACACTGCAGAAGTTGGGCGGGCTGAGCTGTAGGCTTCCCAAAAAGGGAGAAGCCTGTGAAGAGCAACCACGAAGCGCTGAGGCAAATTTAACTAGAACCAGAAATCAGCTTACTCCTCTGTCTGCTTGTGCTGGTGGCTCTGGTTGACAAAGCTTTCATACAAACAGCTGTGCTATGAACGAACCTGGAGGAGGGACTTGGCAGCTTTTAGGACCTCTTCCTCTGAAGGCAGTGACTGGGGCATCTTCCTGTCAGCCAATATAGATTACAAAGTGCCAAAAGCCTGGGGACAGTAGACCCGTAGAATGCTGAGGCATACTAGACATGCTGGGAGGCTCATAAAAAGACACCTGAAAAGCAATTGGCTCCCAGCCCTGCCTGATTATGCTGGTGGCTCCGGCTGGCAAAGTCTTACCCAGAACCCTGCTTTAAGTGGGGATAAAGGGGGGATTTGGCAGCTCTTAGAGCCTCACTCTCCAGGCAGTGGATAGGCAACTTCACAGCTGGATCCCCAGGCTGCTGGTTCAGGAAGAAGAGATTTAGGAAGAGGCTCAGGGAAAACAGACTCTCCCATTGTCAGAGCCTGCAAACACTAACAAGCCCTGCCTACCAACAGGACTGAGGCCTAGTTTATGTCATCATCATAGTGACACATCAACTGCAAATCTCAGCCTAAGAGTGCCACAGGGACAGAACCTGGGGTACAGTGCCACCAACCAAAAAGAGAGAGAAGGAAGAAAAAGGAAGAAGATAACCTCTCAAAACCAGGAAAAATCTAGTCTTATAGCATTTTCCATTTTTTTTCTTGTATTTTTTTTTCTCTTCCACCTTGGTCATTTTATACTCTTTCCGTTTTAATCTTCTCTTTTCATTTTGAACTTTATTACCCATAGGTGTTACATTTTTCATTCTTCTTTTAATGAGTGTTGCATTCCAAAAAACTTAACTCAATTTTTTTTTCTTTTCTCTCTTTCTTTTTGTTTCTTCTTTTCTCTTTCACTTTTTCTCTCATTCAAATCTCACCCACGAAACAAATTATTTTATTCTGGATTCAAATTTTTTCTTTGTGGCACTTTGTGTGCTTTTTACTTCGCGTTTTACCTCTTTAGCATTTCCCCCAACTCTAGCTCTCCTTTCTATGTAGTTTTTGTTCCACTCAATACAGTAGAATTTTCATTTTTCTTCTCTTTTTTTTTCTCTTCTCTTACACTATTTCTCTCCTTCAACCATCATTTACAAACAAATTATTTTATTCTTGATCCAAATTTTTTCCTTGTGGCATTTTGTGGGATCTTGCCTCGTTTTTTGCCTCTGTCGCCTCCCCTCAACTCCGGCCCTCCATTCTACATATTTTTGTTCCACTTAGCACAATTGAATTTTCAGTTTTTCACTGCATTTTCTCAAAATTATTTTTCTTTTTTATATCAACTCTTATTAGTGTTGCTGCATCCCACTAAGGAATGCCACTAAGGAAAAAGAAAATGTCACTAAGAAAATGCCACTTTCAAATACCACTAAGGAAAAAGAAATAGAATATCATGAATAAAAAAGAGATGTAGTGCTTGACCAGGCAGTGGTGCAGTGGATAGAGCTTCAGACTGGGATGCGGAAGGACCCAAGTTCAAGACCCCGAGGTCTCCAGCTTGAGTGTGGGCTCATCTGGTTTGAGCAAAAAAAAAAGCTCACCAGCTTGGACCCAAGATCACTGGCTTGAGCAAGGGGTTACTCAATCTGCTGTAGCCTCCTGGTCAAGACACATATGAGAAAGCAATCAATGAACAACTAAGGTGTCGCCACAAAAAACTGATGATTGATGCTTCTCATCTCTCTCCGTTCCTGTCTGTCTGTCCCTATCTATCCCTCTCTCTGACTCTCTCTCTGTCTTCGTTAAAATAAATAAATAAATAAATAAATAAATAAATAAATAAAACTGTCTTTAAAAAAGAGATGTAGATAGATGAGGAAAAATCTACATTAAAAAAGTTTCAATAGCTTGGAAACCTTGGAGTTAAATGACAGAGAATTAAAGTCTGAAGTCCTAAAAATACTCAGGGATATAGAAGAAAGCACAGCAAGGCAACTTAGGGAGCTCAAAAAACAATTCAATGAACAGAAAGAATACACCACCAAGGAAATTGAAACTATGAAAACAAATCAAACAGAGATGAAAACTCAATACATGAACTGAAAAACGAGGTAACAAGCTTAGCCAATAAAACAGGCCAGATAGAGGAGAGAATTAGTGATATAAAAGACAGGAAACTAGAAGAACTACAGAGAGAAGAGGAAGGAGACTCACGAATTAAAAAAAATGAGAAAGCCCTACAGGAATTGTTTGACTCCATCAGAAAGAGCAACATAAGAATAATAGGTATATCAGAAGGAGAAGAGAAAGAAAATGGAATGGTGAACATATTCAAACAAATAACTGACGAGAACTTCCCAAGCCTGTGGAAAGAACTAAAGCCTTCAATTCAAGAAGCAAACAGAACACCGAGTTATCTTAACCCTAACAAACCTACTCTAAGGCACATCATAATGAAATTGGCACAAACCAATGACAAATAAAAAATTCTCAAGGCAGCCAGGGAAAAGAAGAATACAACATATAAAGGAAGGCCCATTAGATTAACAACAGATTTCTCAGCAGAAACTCTACAAGCTAGAAGAGAGTGGACCCCAATATTTAAAGTTCTGAAAGAGAGGAACTTCCAGCCAAGAATACTATACCCATCAAAGCTATCCTTCAAATACGAAGGAGAAATAAAAACATTCACAGATACAGAAAAGATGAGGGAATTTATCACCAGACAACTCTCACTTCAAGAAATACTAAAGGGTTTTTTTAGACCAGACACAAAGAACAAAACTACAAGTAAAAGCTCCATTAAGATCGCAATAAAAACAAGATTAATCTGTGACAACAAAAAAAAAGGGGAGGGGGGAGGACAAAGATTAACAGTAGCAAAGGAGAATGGAGTGCAGAAGCAATGAGATAATGTACTACAATGAACATGATATGTATCCTTTCCATTACTTAATGGTAACCACCCCTGAAAACACCACCACAGAAGCACAGGGCTTGAAAAAAGAAGTAAGAGAGGAAAGAAGTATGGATTACAACCAAACAAAAATAAATGATAGAAAAAAAAAAGAGAAGTACCAAACAAGATACAAAACTATCAGAAACAATATATAAAATGTTAATAGGAAACCCTCAAATGTCAATAATTACACTAAATGTAAATGGACTGAACTTACCAATAAAAAGACACAGAGTAGCAGAATGGATTAAAAAAGGAAATCCAACTGTATGCTGCCTATAAGAAACACATCTAAGCTACAAGGATAAAAACAAATTCAAAGTGGAAGGTTGGAAAACAATACTCCAAGCAAATAACATCCCCCAAAAAAGCAGGTGTAGCAATACTCATATCTAACAATGCTGACTACAAGATGGCTAAGGTAATCAGAAACAAAGACAGTCATTTCATAATGATAAAGGGGACACTGAATCAAGAAGACATAACACTTCTTAATATATATGCACACCAAACCAAGGAGCACCAAAATATATAAGACAGCTACTGACTGACCTAAAAACAAAAACCGACAAAAATACAATCATACTTGGAGACCTCAATACACCACTGACGGCTATAGATCATTCATCCAAACAGAAAATCAATAAAGAAACATTGCCTTAAATGAAACACTAGAACAATTGGATATGATAGACATTTACAGGACATTTCATCCCAAAGTGCCAGATATACATTTTTCTCTAGTGTACACGGAACATTCTCAAGAATTGACCATATGTTGGGCCACAAAAATAACATCAACAAATTCAAAAAGATTGAAATTATACCAAGCATATTTTCTGACCATAAAGCCTTGAAACTAGAATTCAACTGCAAAAAAGAGGTAAACAAACCCACAAAAATGTGGAAACTAAACAACATACTTCTAAAAAATGAGTGAGTCAAAGAAGAAATAAAAGCAGAGATCAAAAGATACATACAAACAAAAATAACAATATGACATATCAGAATCCCTGGGATGCAGCAAAAGCAGTGATAAAAGGGAAGTTCATATCACTACAGGTCTATATGAACAAATAAGAAAAAGCCCAAGTAAACCACTTACCTTTACAGCTTAAGGAACTAGAAAAAGAAGAACAAAGACAACCCAAAACCAGCAGTAGAAAGGAAATAATAAAAATCAGAGCAGAAATAAATGAAATAGAGAACAGAAAAACTATAGAAAAAATTAATAAAACAAGGAACTGGTTCTTTGAAAACATCAACAAAATTGACAAACCCTTGGCAAGACTCACTAAGGAAAAAAGAGAAAGGACTCATATAAACAAAATCCAAAACAAAAGAGGAGAAATCACCACAGCATAGATATACAATGAATTATTGTAGAATACTATGAGAAACTGTATGCCACCAAATTTAACAATCTAGAATAGTGGTTCTCAACCTGTGGGGCGCGACCCCAGCAGGGATCGCGCCCCACAGGTTGAGAACCGCTGATCTAGAAGAAATGGATAAATTCCTAGAACAATACAATCTTCCTAGACTGAGTCATGAAGAAGCAGAAAGCCTAAACAGACCCATAAGCAGGGAGGAAATAGAAACAACTATCGAAAACCTCCCCAAAAATAAAAGTCCAGGGCCAGATGGCTATACTAGTGAATTCAATCAAACATTCAAAGAAGACTTGGTTCCTATTCTACTCAAAGTCTTCCAAAAAACTGAAGAAGAAGCAATACTGCCAAACACATTTTATGAGGCCAACATAACCCTCATACCAAAACCTGGCAAGAACAACACAATAAAAGAAAACTACAGACCAATATCTCTAATGAATACAGATGCTAAATTACTAAACAAAATAATAGCAAATCGAATAAAACAACACATTAAAAAGATAATTCATCATGATCAATTGGGATTCATCCCAGAATCACAAGGATGGTTCAACATACGTAAAACGGTTAATGTAATACACCGTATCAACAAAACAAAGAACAAAAACCATATGATCTTATCAATAAATGCAGAAAAGGCATTCAATAAAATATAACATCATTTCATGTTTAAAACACTCAACAAAATGGGCATAGAAGGAAAATATCTCAACATAATAAAGGCCATTTATGATAAACCATCAGCTAACATCATATTAAATGGCATAAAACTGAGGACTTTTCTCCTAAAATCAGGAACAAGACAAGGTTGTCCACTCTCTCCACTCTTATTCAACGTAGTGCTGGAAGTTCTAGACAGAGCAATAAAACAAGAGACAGAAAAAAAAGCATTCATATTGGGAAAGAAGAAGTTAAGGTTTCACTTTTTGCAGATGATATGATCCTATACATCAAAAACCCCAAAGACTCCACAAAAAGACTACTAGAAACAATAAACCAATACAGTAAGGTCGCAGGATACAAAATTAATATACAAAAGTCCATTGCCTTCCTATATGCCAACAATCAGAAAACGAGCTCAAAAAAACAATCCTCTCCATGGTTGAAACAAAAAAATAAAATACCTAGGAATAAACATAACAAAGAATATAAAGGACCTATATAATGAAAACAATAATACAAAGCATTGTTAAGGGAAATAAAAAAAGATATAATGAAATGGAAAAATATTCCTTGTTCTTGGATAGGAAAAATAAATATAGTCAAAATGACTATATTACCCAAAGCGATATACAAATTTAATGCAATTCCCAACAAAATTCCAATGCCATTTTTTAAAGAAATGGAACAAAAAAATCATCAGGTTTATATGGAACTATAAAAAACTACGAATAGCCAAAGCAATCCTAAGGAAAAAGAACAAAGCTGGGGGCATTACAATACCTGACTTCAAACTATATTATAGAGCCACGATGATCAAAACAGCATGGTATTGGCAGAAAAATAGACACTCAGACCAATGGAATAGAATAGAAAGCTCAGAAATAAAACCACATGTATATGGTCAAATAATTTTTGATAAAGGGGCCAACAACACACAATGGAGAAAAGAAAGCCTCTTCAACAAATGGTGCTGGGAAAACTGGAAAGCCATATGCAAAAGAATGAAACTCGACTACAGTTTGTCCCTTTGTACTAAAATTAATTTAAAATGGATCAAAGACCTAAATATAAGACCTGAAACAATAAATTACATAGGAGAAAACATAGGTACTAAACTCATGGACCTTGGTTATAAAAAGCACTTCATGCATTTGACTCCAAAGGCAAGGGAAGTAAAGGCAAAGATAAATGAATGGGACCACATCAGACTAAGAAGTTTTTGCACAGCAAGAGAAACTGATATCAAAATAAACAGACAGCCAACTAAATGGAAGTTGATATTTTCAAACAACAGAACAGATAAGGGCCTAATATCCAAAATATACAAAGAACTCATAAAACTCAACAACAAACAAAGCAAACAATCCAATAAAAAAATGGGAAGAGGACATGAACAGACACTTCTCCCAGGAAGAAATACAAATGGCCAACAGATATATGAAAAGATGCTCATCTTTATTAGCTATTAGAGAAATGCAAATCAAAACTACAATGAGATACCACCTCACACCTGTTAGATTAGCTATTATCAACAAGACAGGTAATAACAAGTGTTGGAGAGGCTGTGGGGAAAAAGGAACCCTCATCCACTGTTGGTGGGAATGTAAAGTAGTACAACCACTATAGAAGAAAGTATGGTGGTTCCTCAAAACATTAAAAATAGAACTACCATATGACCTAGCAATCCCTCTACTGGGTATATACCCCCAAAACTCAAACACACTGGTACATAAAGACACATGCAGCCCCATGTTCATTGCAGCATTGTTCACAGTGGCCGAGACATGGAAACAACCAAACAGCCCTTCAATAGATGATTGGATAAAGAAGATGTGGCACATATATACTATGGAATACTACTCAGCCATAAGAAATGATGACATCGGATCATTTACAACAACATGGATGGACCTTGATAACATTATATGGAGTGAAATAAGTAAATCAGAAAAAACTAAGAACTATATGATTCCATACATAGGTGGGACATAAAAATGAGACTCAGGGACATGGACAAGAGTACAGTGGTTACAGGGGGCGGGGAGGAAGAGAGGGAGAGGAGGGGCACAAAGAAAACCAGATAGAAGGTGACAGAAGACAATTTGACTTTGGTTGATGGGTATGCAACATAATCAAATGTCAAAATAACCTGGAGATGTTTTCTCTAAACCTATATACCCTGATTGTTCAATGTCACCCCATTAAAATTAATTTTAAAAAAAGAAAATTAACTCTTCAAAGAGCATTCATTTAGTTAATAGGTGGCAGAACCAACACTGAACACTCAGTCACTAGGTTCTTAATGTCACATATTGCACACAGTAAGTTAAAAAGCTAATCAGCAATAAAAGTGAAAAATTGTATTTAAATAAGTTTTATTCCAGAAAAAATTTGAGGCCTAACTACAAGGCATAACCCTTCAAGTAGAGCATTTTAAAATTTAACACCCACACACACCGGACAAGAAAGAATATACAGGAACACAGGCAAAGAGCTTTAGGCAAACAGAAATTGCAGATGGAGAGAATACTCCCCTGGGATCAGCAAGGATGAGGAAAGCATGCAGGTTAATTTACAAACGCGCTACTCCAGGGTCTATGCTGCTGCTATAGAGGAAATCAAATTATAGCTTTCCTTTTCAGGAATCAGTGGTTCTCAACCAGAGGGGGTGGTCCTTCCCCCACCCAGGGGCCATCTGGAGAGGTGAGGTGGGGGGATGTCTTTGGCTGTCACAGTGACCAGGAAAGCTACTGACATGTAATAGTTGAAGGACAGGAATGTTAAACAACATGCAACATCCACACAATGAAGAAATTAACTGTTGAAAGTGGCAAAGGCACCCCTGATGACAAACAATTCCATGTTGTAGAAAGTGTATTATTATAGGATTCTACTGTATGCTTTTACTAAGAGAACAAAAAAACATACAAACTGATTATGTTGCTGGTAAACTTCTGTGGCACTCAAGAATTTAAAGTAAATATCAATTCAGTAGCATTCCATTACATTTTAGAACTCTCCATGTTAATTTATATTATAATTTGTTTATGGTGGAAAGATGGTAAACATTTAAAAATATTTCTCATACCTCATACTTGATTAGGATGTTATAGAGGGTCTCAACATCTTGATAACTACTGTTGGGGGCCAAAATCCTAAAAAATAAAGTAAAAACAAAGGAAAATGAATGGAACTTTTCTTGAAAAACATACCCATACTCTGAGACATAACTTGTTGTAGAATAAATCTTATTAGAATGTTTACATTTTTTGTTTTTTATCCATTAAAAATTATAAAACCATGAGCTTAATTCAACAGAGATCAGTTTATTAAAATATTTTTGCTTATTTACACAGATACTTTTATCACGAATTAATCAAACCTGTGAAATTACAGTTCATGTTTTGAGTTACAATACAGGTTTTTCAAAAGCTACATAGAAACGTGAAGTACATTTATAGTCCCTATCTTTTAAGCTGAACATAAAGCTTGAAGACTTCCCACAGAAAAGTTAAACCAATCCAGACAACCAGTTAAACTATCAGACACATATCCTAATAAAAGATTTTGTGACTAAATTCAAATAATGCTGTTTGAACTATCAGCCTAGCATTATATCAAAAAGCATTAGTAATAATATTACTAACACTGATTCATAAAAATAACAAAAATATAACATAAATAACAGAAAAACACAAAAATAGCAAATGGAAACAAAGAAAAACTAAAAGAAGATGAAAGAACATATTTCTCCTTCTGTAAGTAAAGTTATTCTTATTTTCTTATACTAAATATTTCTTAATTCTTTCAAGATGAAGAGTTTTTGGGGGGTTGTTTTTTTTAAAAAAAAGAAAAGGAGCCCTGGCCGGTTGGCTCAGCGGTAGAGCGTCGGCCTAGCGTGCGGAGGACCCGGGTTCGATTCCCGGCCAGGGCACACAGGAGAAGCGCCCATTTGCTTCTCCACCCCTCCGCCGCGCTTTCCTCTCTGTCTCTCTCTTCCCCTCCCGCAGCCGAGGCTCCATTGGAGCAAAGATGGCCCGGGCGCTGGGGATGGCTCTGTGGCCTCTGCCTCAGGCGCTAGAGTGGCTCTGGTCGCAATATGGCGACGCCCAGGATGGGCAGAGCATCGCCCCCTGGTGGGCAGAGCATCGCCCCTGGTGGGCGTGCCGGGTGGATCCCGGTCGGGCGCATGCGGGAGTCTGTCTGACTGTCTCTCCCTGTTTCCAGCTTCAGAAAAATGAAAAAAAAAAAAAAGGAAAGCAAGTCCTTTCATTACGGTATAGTGGTAACTGGCGATATCTGCGTGGGTTTGCTGGGCTGTGTGACCTTGGGCGAGTTCTGCTTGACTTATTTTCCCTATCTGTTAAATGAGGATGGTAACAGTCCATACTTCATACGGTGATTGTGAGAATTAAGTGAGCTACTATACGAGAAGTCTTTATAACAGTGTCTGTATTCAGCAAGCACTATATATCAATTATAATAGTAACAATTATTAACATCAAAGAGTTTCAAGCCACAAAATAAGTACAAAAAGATCTAACTAATGAGAAATCAAGCCACCTCAATTAATTCTTAAATTCCAAGTGCCTTTTAATTACAACAGTGTCTCTAGGAACATTTGATATCTGGCTCCCAGTATATGTGGGCAGTCTGGCTTAAATAAACCCTCTTAAAAAAATGTCTTTAGGTCCTCTTATCCTTGCCAATGCTTACTACTGTCAGAGTTATTGTCAATAATTTTAGAGTTAAATGATCTCAATATTATTATTGGATATTTAATCTATTTGGCTTTTATTAGATTGTGAGAGAGCTTTTACCAGATACCTCAATTGGTTAAAGCATCATCCCTATACATCAACATTGTGTGTTCGATCCCTGATCAGGGCACATACAGGAACAGATTGATGTTTCTGTCTCTTTCTCTCTCTCTCTCTCCTTCTTCCTCTCTCTCTAAATTCAATAAATATATTTTTTTTTAAATTTTTTAATAATTTTTCAGGATATAGTCAAATTTTCAAAAGGACTAAATTCCCTTTAATGAGACACATACAAAATATCTTTAAGAATATACAAAAATCTAAATAATACCATTTCATGGAAAAAAATTTTCTCCCAACAAGCAATTTTAAAATACAAATACTCTCCTAACCAAAAGAGAGAGAGAGAGAAAGAGAGAGAGGCTAATATAATACATTGGAAGGGTCCATAAATAACTTGCTTAAAAAAATGAAAACAAAGCTATATAGGTAGGTTAAACCAAACTGTTAGAAAGATAATGGGGAAGAGTAATGTGTTCTAAGTCTGTAACTTGGTGTAAACAAACTATAAGTAAAATAGAATAATTTACACCTATTCAATTTTACAGCTTTGGAAATATCCAAAAAGAGGGTAAGAGCATCGGCCCAAGACAGGGGGTGCTGGGTGGATCCTGGTTGGGGTGCATGCAGTGTCTCATTACCTTCCCACCTCTCACTTAAAAAAAAAAAAAAGAAGAGAAAATTAGATGAAATAAGATGTTTTATATTAAGAGCCTTATAAATTTCAAGCTGAATAGCACAAAAGAAAGTACTTTACTAGAGGATAAAATTAACATTCCTGGTTTAAAAAAATCAGTCATTGATCTAGAACAGGGGTCGGGAACCTTTTTGGCTGAGAAAGCCATGAACGCCACATATTTTAAAATGTAATTCCATGAGAGCCATACAATATGTTTAACACTAAATAAAAGTAAATATTTGCATTTTATGTAAGACCAACACTTTTAAAGTACAATAAGTCTATCACTTCTTGGCCTTTTGGCTAAGATCAAGTGTAAAGTACAGTAAGTCTCTGAATTCTTTTTAATAACGTTGTTATGCTGTTGCTAACCAATGATGAATAAAGTACTTCTTACCATTAATGCGACTTCTGGTGCTGCATGGTTTTGCTGATGGCTTTGTAGTCTGGTTGATACATGGTGAGGTTAAGCTTCATGCAGGCGTTGAGACATACATCCGTTAAACATGATTGTAGGTTGGTTTTAACGTTCTTTAGACGTGAGAAAGACTGCTCACATGCATATGTAGAGCCAAACATTGTCAGTACAGCAATACTCACACGCTGCAGTGTGTGGTATGTGATGGGAAACGTGTTCTAAGTTTTGACAAGCAGCTGGTCCGCAGGTAAAAGTTTTTTCATTTTTCCCCACTTGTGTTTGCTCGCCAACTCTGCTTACTGTTGTGCAAGTCTTTCCAAATCTTCATTCAGTGACTTGAACTTATTCACCCACATGTCTGAGGCCTTCAGGTCAGCAGCTTGTAGCTCAAAATCTCTGACAGAGATACCGGAGATGTAACTCAGGTCGGCGCTGTCCACTGCACACTTGTGTGGATGAGTGATGAACTTAAAAAGACGAGTGCGCTCACGAAAGTCTCCAAAGCGCACTTTGAATGACTGCAGGAGATTAGATGTGAAGCCCACTAGCTGCTGGAGATCAAGATGTTGAGCAGGGTCACTTGCTGTGCATGCATCTTTAAACTCTCCCAGTTTTTCAAAGTGTAGTAAATGACCTGTTTCAATGTCGCAATGAAGAGTTCCAGCTTGTTTTCAAATGCAAACACTGCTTGCTGAAGGGATAAGATTGTATTTCCAGCCTGACCTATGGTGGTGCAGTGGATAAAGCGTCGACCTGGAAATGCTGAGGTCACTGGTTTGAAACCCTGGGCTTGCCTGGTCAAGGCACATATGGGAGTTGATGCTTCCAGCTCCTCCCCCCTTCTCTCTCTTTGTCTCTCCTCTCTCCTCTCTAAAATAAATAAATTTTTAAAAAAATTAAAAAAAAAAAAAAAAAAAAGATTGTATTTCCAACGCCTTGCATTTTCACATTGAGCTGGTTCAGATGTTCAGTCATGTCCACGAATAGTAGAACTTCAGGAGCCACTCAGTGTTAGCTAACTCAGGATGCTTGATGTTTTTCATTTCAAGAAAGTCTGGATTTCGTTCAGACAAGCTGCAAAACGGCCGAGCACCTTCCCTCTTGACAACCAACGCACATTGCTGTGCAGAAACAGACCAGGATAATTATTCCCAACTTCATCCAGCAGTGTTTTAAACTAGCGATCATTTAAAGCTTGGGCAACAATAAAGTTGACCACCCGAATGACCAGTAACATCACTTCACCAAGTTGCTCGACACACATCTGAGCACAAAGCGCCTCCTGATGTAGGATCAAGGAAAACGTAGGATGGGTCTCTTCTCATGTTCACAAAGAAGCGCTACAAATCCTCTGTTTTTCCCTACAATGCACAGAGCACCATCAGTACACACTGAAATAAGTTTATCCATTGGTAGATTTTTTTCTTTAGCGAACTCAGTGAAAGACTTGAATAAGTCCTCCCCTCTTGTTGTCTCTTTCATAGGCAAAACAGCAAGACTTTCCTCATGTAGTGTGTCACCGACAGCATACCTTGCAATCATGCTGAACTGGGATAAATGGCTTACATCTGTTGACTCATCCAAAGTGAGAGAAAAGAATGGTGCTGCATTTATGTCCTTCACTTGTGTTGCCTCAATTTGATTTGCCATCATGATGGTATGATCGTGAACAGTTCTTGCTGACAGAGGCATGTATTTTATTCGTTTGATTATCTTGTCTTTATCCGAAAAGAATTTTATCATTTTGTCTGAACGAAATCCAGACTTTCTTGAAATGAAACAACATCATGCTTGGCAACATCAAGCATGAATGTTTTGGCATACTCCCCATCTGTGAATGGCTTTCCGTTTCTCACAATTGCTAAAGCACCAGCAAACCTAGCCGAATTCCAGTCACCTTGTTGGGTCCAAACACAGAGTTGCTGCCGATAGCTTGCACTCTGCACAGTAGCTCTTGACATGCCTTCTTCCTGCTGTCCCCTGCTGGATATTTCGATGCAAATGTAGTATGGTATGTGTCGAAGTGCCCCTTTATATTTGACCGATTCATCGATGCAATTTTATCATTGCATATTAGACACACTGCAGAACCTGCTCTCTCCACAAAGGCGAATTCCTCTGTCCATTCCTGCTGAAAAGTACTATATTCCTCATCTTTTTTTCTTTTAGCCATCTTCTTCGTCAAAAGGGTTTCTGCAATTAGCTAGCTGACTACTTGATTAAAAGGAGGGAAGTTTACTTCCTGACCTCACAATGACCCATGTACATTATCCAACAAAAATTTGTTGTCCCAGAGGACAGCTGTAATTGGCTCCAGCCACACGCAAACATGAACATGAGCGGTAGGAAATGAATGGATTGTAATACATGAGAATGTTTTATATTTTTAACAATTTTTTTTAGTAAAGATTTGTCTGCGAGCCAGATGCAGCCATCAAAAGAGCCACATCTGGCTCGCAAGCCACAGGTTCCCGACCCCTGATCTAAAAGCAACAAGTCATTCAAGGTAAGAAATAAAAGAAATACATCATCCTAGTTTTCCAGTTAACAAATAATTGGAAAAATTGTTAACTCCCAATCTGGCTTTATTTTTTAAATAGTTTTACTGAGGTACACTTACATACCATAAAATTCACTAATTTGAGCCTCTCCTTTCAACTTTTTAATTGCTACTTTTAAACAAACTAGTTTACAAGTTATTTCTGTGATGAAACACCAGAATTTTAAGTTTCTAAGAAAGAAGTTATTTTCTCCAAATGTAAACAGTTGCTTATTTGACAAAATAGCACAGAATTATATTCTAATAAGAAGGGGTCTTGGCAGGTCAGCATAATTCAGGTATAGTACTAATATAATCAGAATAAAACTAGACAAGTTATTTCTTAGAACTAGGATATACATCACAGGATTGATTACTAAATTTGTTACCCTCAAACAATGCCTGAGGTAAACTGAGCCACAAACAGAGTAGACAATCTTTATTAAAATACACTCAATTTAGGGTTGAATTTAGATTTCATTACATCCTATGAACACTCCGTTTCTGAGAATGGAATTTGGCTGGATTAAAAAAAAGTTGCCTACTTTTACTAACTACAATTAAAGCTTGTTGGAAATCCACAGAAAATAAAATGGAAAGAAAGTTTATGGACTTTCATGCCTCAGTAATTCCCCACACAAACATTCTTGAGAGGGCAGCCTTCTCTCTATAGTGTTCTCTTTTTTTTTTTCTTATAACAGTAAGAAGACAAAGGCTCTTTGACTGCAAGTCCTACAATTACCCTTCAATGGTAACTTTTAAAAAGAAAAACAGAATGAAGGAATTAGTCCTTAGAGAAAATGAAATACTTTTCAGTAAATGGCTAATTTTTATTTATAAATATATCCACATTTGGCCTTTTAAGAAAAATCTGTAACAATAACTATTTATCAGATGTATATTAATTTTTCAAATGTATATTATTTTAAGAGCTACAGAATAAATCAAAACATGGTTGCCTATCTTGAAGTTGTTTATTGTCTTTGAAATTTCATTTTTTTAAGGCTGCATAATATTCCATTGTATATATACACAATTTTGTTTATCTATCCAAGGATGGACGCTTGGGTTGCATCCATTGTTTACCTATTATGAATAATGCTGCTGTATGAATATGCAAATACCTCTTTTAGACATTGTTTTCAATTCTTTTGTGTATATATCTAGAGTAATCAAAATTATAGACGGTGGGATGGTGGCTCCAGGGGTTGGGGAGCAAGGGGACATAAGGAGTTACTGTGTAATGATAATAGTTTCAGTTATACAAAATGAACAGCACTGTGAAGATATTTGGTGGTGATGGTGCACAATATTATAAATGTATTTAATACTATATTAATACATTTTTAAGTATATATGTTTAAAAATGGTAAATATTATTAATCCCATATTATGTATATTTTATTACAATAAAACTAAGTTTAGTGTTCAGATAAAAACAACCTTTAGAAAATCTTTAGTCTGTCCACAAAGCTGTACATTTTTATCTTGGCTAATAAATACACTTAATAAGCTAACATAATTATTAACTTCTATTAATTTTGACTTAAATGCCTATAATCTAAAAGGAGAAATTTGCAATTTTAATAGTTTCCTTTTGACTAATGAATACTAAAATGAGCAAACTTTTTATTAATGATGCCCTCTACTGGTAGTTCAAGTGTTCTAACACACTTAGTATAGGAGATTGAATTAATTTTTTTTTTATTGATTTTAGAGAAAGAGGTAAAAGAGGGAGGGGGAGAGGGAGAGAGAGGCAGAGAAACTCAGAAAAAGTTGATAAGCCTAGAAGAAAAAGTAAATAAAACTTCAAAATTCATATTTACCTCTGAATTCCTTCACGAATATTCTTCACAGCTGCCATTAACTTTTGAAGATATATAAATGCTTCTTCAAATGATGCCATTTTCGAGAAAGTCAGAGCTGAATTTGAGCCCAACCTTTGAAATACATCTGTGCTGAAATAGAGAAAAAGGAAAGATACTCATAGGTATACATGCATATTAACTGCAATTCAAGCATTTTCATTTCTAATGTGTAAAATAATATATTTATAACTGATTTCTCATAATGCAGATACCAGCACTATTTGTTTTTGTTTTTACTTTTTGACAAAAACAGAGAGAGAGTCAGAGAGAGGGACAGACAGGGACAGACAGACAGTAAGGGAAAGAGTTGAGAAGCATCAATTCTTCATTGCAGCTCCTTAATTGTTCAGTGATTGCTTTCTCATATATGCCTTGACCAGGGGGCTACAGCAGAGCGAGTGACCCTTTACTCAAGCCAGCATCCTTGGGCTCAAGGCAGCGACCTTGAGGTTCAAACCAGTAACCATGTGGTCTCTATGATCCCACACTCAAACCAGTGACCCCGTGCTCAAGCCAGATGAGCCCGCTCTCAAGCTGGTGACCTTGGGGTTTCAAACCTGGTCCTCTGTGTCCAGTCCAACACTCTATACACTGCGCCACCACCTGGTCAGGCATGTTGTCCCAGCACTATTTGTTAAAGAGACCATTCTTTCCTAATTGAATGGTCTTGGCACGCTTGTCGAAATCAACTGATTTGAAATATACTTTCAGTTCTATTGCATGTGTCTATATTTATGCCAGTAGCACACTGTTTTGAAAACTGTCGCTTTGTAGTAAGTTTTGAAATCAGGAAGTGTGAGTCTTCCAAGTTTCTTATTAAGTCTTCCAATCCAAGAACACTGGGTTTTTCCATTTATTTAGATCTTAAATTTCTTTCATAAATGTTTTATAGTTTTCAGTGTAAAAATCTTGTACCTTTTTGGTTAAATTTATTCCTAAGTATTTACTTTCTTTTCATTAATTGATTTTTAGAGAAAAAGAAGGCAGACAGTGAGAAAGGAGACAAAGAAAGAGAGATAGAAAGAGAGAGCGAGAAAGAGAGAGAGAGGGAGACAGAGAGAGAGAGAAACAAAGCTTTGTTATTTATGCATTCATTGGCTGATTTTTTTTTTTCTGAAGTGAGAAGCGGGGTGGGGGTGGGGGAGCAGGCAGACAGTCTCCTGCATGCGCCCAACTGGGATCCACCTGGCATGCCCACCAAGGGGTGATGCTCTGGCTATCAGGGGCATTGTTCTGCTGCAATCGGAGCCATTCCAGCACCTGTGAGGCAGAGGCCATAGAGCCATCCTCAGCGCCCGGGCAAACTTTGCTCCCATAGAGCCTTGGCTGCAGGAGGGGAAGAGAGAGGGAGGGAAGGGTGGAGAAGCAGATGGGTACTTCTCCTGTGTGTCCTGGCCCGGAATCAAACCCAGGACTTCCACATGCCAGGCCAATGCTCTATCGCTGAGGCAACCGGCCAGGGTGTTTCCTCCTTTTATGTAAAAGTATCTTCCTTTTAAAAAAATCTTACAGAATTTCCCCAGCGTAGACTGACCTCTTCTTAAATTATTTTAAATTTATTAATGTTTGTATCCTGCTAATTAATTCAGCCAATCTAGGTGAGTTCCACTACACAGGCAATGCTTCTCATCAAAGTTTCACAACTGAATCACCTGAAGAATTTTTTTTTTAATTTTTTTATTTTACAGAGGTGATGGGGAGAGGGAAAGAGAGAGAGAAAGGCAGGAGGAGGAGTAGAAAACATCAACTCCCATATGTGCCTTGACCAAGCAAGGCTAGCATTTTGAACTAGCAACCTCAGCATTTCTAGGTCAACACTTTATCCACTGCGACACAACAAGTCAGGCTGGAGAAATTTTTAAAAAATATTTTTAAGTACTATCTCAGCTTCACCTCAGTCCTACTAATTCAAAATTTCTATGGATTCAGCCTAGGCATATATATTTTTTAAACTCTCTAAGTAATTCTGATATATGCCCCTATTTAAGCATCACTATTTTTAAGGTACAATTTGACAAAAGATCCTCAATAAGATAATCGAGTTCATTAAACTCACAACCCAAACACTAACTGAATAACAGTAATGATGGAAGATTGTAATATTCAAAATTTCTTAGAAATTGAGTACCTGTTCTGATATATTGTAATCCAAACAGCCTCTAACACAGACCAGATTTCTTGATGCTTGTTGGGTCTGGGAGGATGAGAACCTGAGAGAGTAGTGATTTCTTGGTTGTTAGATTTCATTGGAGAAGTATCTTCTTGCTTTTTACCCACTGTATTTTCTGAAGAATTTTGATTAACTTTTGCCTTAACCTGGGGAAATAAGTATTACATAAAATGTGGCTAGTCCTTCAATAGTGAGTGAAAGAAAAAGAAGGTCAACTGTACTTCCAAACAGTCTAGTTTTCTGGGAAGTGCTGACTATTCTGTCCTTGATTACATAGAGAATATTCCCAGAAAAGTATCAGAACTAAAATAAATTCTTTCTTTTCAATTTATATCAAACAATATTTCTTTCAGGATTTTTTTTTTAGTTAAAAAAAAATCAAGATAGACTATAAGGCTTGTTCTATGGCATTGATGAACCACTGAAGATTTCTTGAGAAATGATAATATACTCAGAGTTGCACTCTAACACAAACTGGAGAGTGGAGGCAAGAAACTGGTTAGAAGGCTACTGAAAAAATAGAAAAAAATATCAACTATGAGTTTAAAAATTGCACTTTTGGCCTTGGCAATACTGTAACTTCTTTGTGAACTTATATAAAATCACCTTCTTCTTCTAGGTTTCCTTGCTGATAAAAGTATAATTTCCAAGGTTAGTTTCATGCTCATCAAGTGAGGGGAAAAAGAGAAAATTCCAACACTACTGAGCATTCATTATGCACTGGAACTTTCTAAGAACTTTTTATCTACTACTTCACTTACTCTTGATAACTACCTTATGAAATGGATACCATGACTATACAAATTTTATAACTGAGAAGTATTTTCTGGGTAACTCATGCACAGTTATACAGATGATAAGAGGCACTAAAAGGATTTGACCTTCAGCAATCTATGAATGGGATTATAGTATCTCTCCAACTGTAAAAGTGACTATTACCTTTATCTATCTTTTGGGGCAAGAAGAAAAAGGAAGTCATTCTTCTTATTTCCATTAATTATGAACTTAATACACAGGGATGGAAAGACGTATTTTGCTCCAAGATAAAAATTTTAAATCACCACATAATGCTTTTTGTCCTCAGCTCTCAAACAGCAGTGTTACAACTATGCAAATGGATTTCTTGACTACATACTTACATAGCACTTCTGTGCCAGATGCTAAGTACTTTACAAATATTAATTTATTACTTCTGTCATTTCATAGGCAGAGATTATTATTATAGTCATTTTGAAAAAGAATAAAATTAAGACTCAGAGAACTTAAACAACCAGAGATTAAAACACAACTGGTCAGAATGTAGGTCCTCAGGCACATAATTCTAAAGTTTATCAACAAGACCAATTTTAATTACTCTACAATCCTGGGACAGTAAGTCTTATTTTATTTTAGTTTTTTGGTGGTTGGAATACTTATAAAAGAAAAATGTACATACTATTTTGCTGTTCCAACCCTGCTAATATAAAAATGTGGAAAATAATAATGCTACTTAACTTTCTACTCCGGTTTCTCAGAAGCCTTTCGCAAGCAAACAAATAATAAATATTCCTCTTTTCCTGATTTTCTACACTTGATCAATTAAAATCGGGGAATTTTTCCTTTTTTTAGTTATTATATTTAGATACCCTTTCCTATGAAGTAATCTATTTCTTTTTGTCGCTCAAGTTACTGAGACATGACTTTTTAGGTTATACATACAAATTGGATGCTTTTTATGAAACAACTCCTAGTAAAAGCATATTTTAAAAGCCCAAGCTAAATCACAATTCCTTGCTGATTTAGAAAATGAACTTTTCTAATGTGAAATAAAGACGTAGCACTTAAAGCTATGATTGTATAAACAGCATGGGTTGTCTCAAGCACCCACTAAAGCCAAGCATGGAGGGAAAGTACTCCTGAGGATGCAACATTCTCACCACTTGCCTTCATGAATTTTTTGCTAATGTAGTGACTGGAAAGCTAAAATCCAGGAACAAATAATTTACCAAATTATAACTTAATTATATATTTTTTAACAATTCAATATTTTAAAATACTCAGTTGGCAACACATAATGAGCATAACATTATCTGAAAAATGACACTGAATTTTAACATCCCATTTTCATGGCACTTCCCATCTATATGCTTCCAATTGATGAAAAAAACTTAAAATTTGACATTATTATTATCGCAATCAATCCTAATTTTTTTATTCTCAATAATCTTAAAGAGTGCTAAGCCCATGGGTATCTGGAACTTTCCATCCTGTTCACTATGTTTCACTAAAGGGCTCAGTTCTGTGATGAAAAAGGATAATATATCTTCCCCACCTCAATTCAAGTACAATACTCAAGCTGTAACCCGCTAAATTTCCAGGTCTACTCTTTCCTATCAATAATTCTAAAAGCCATACTTGCCTTAAAGAAATACAATTACCAATGTTTTGGTCATCTTAAACCAAAAGATCATTTTATCCCTTAAATCAATTCTTTCTTCCAGAATTATTACATATATCCTATTAAGTTTATTTTAAAAAGATGGTTCTTTTATTCCATGACATACTCTCTTAAGCAAGTTAGTTCTTTGCTCAGCAACTATGACTGTTTAGTCTCATCTAACCCTTTCATTACTTCACAGGTAGTTGGACTGCCGTGGCCGTGAACAATCACTGAGACAGACCCAGCCCATTCAAAAGCTCAGAGACAAACAAGAGTGATAGATATATATCTCAATAATTTTATCTAGTAATTGTGATACTGAGTTTTTTGAACTACTTCTGGCCTTTAAAACTCCCAGAGTTTTCTAGATTTGAAATTAGAGGACTGCAGAAATAGATTATCATCAGGGATAAAACTTAGTTAATTTAAAGGGGGTAAAATAACATCAGGGCCAGAATGCATAAAAATAACATGAAAAGACTCATTGAAAATTTGTTAGGTTAATGGGTAAAGTATGAATGAGACCTACAAGTTAGATAATTATATTACATCAATATTAATTTCCTGCTTAATTATAATTGTTACATAAGATATCCTTATTCTTTAGGAAATATATATATATATAGAAGTATTTAGGGGTAAAGGGGAATCTCATCTGCAATATACTCTCAGAAGTTCAGGAAAAAAATGTGAAAGATAAGATAAGTAGGTAGGAACACAGAGAAAACAATAAAGCAAATGTGATGAAATGTTAACACTGGGGAATCTGGGTAAAAGATATACATGAGAATTCTATGTACTACTAGCAATTTTTTTGTAAGTTTGAAGTTATTTCAGAATAAAAAGTAAAACAAGAATAATATTTCTGGACACCACTCCCAGAAATGTGACTGAACAAAGTTTGAGAGGGGCTCGGCATCTGCATGTTTAAAAAAATTTCCAAAGTATTTTGATGC
This sequence comes from Saccopteryx bilineata, assembly GCF_036850765.1. NCBI lineage: Eukaryota > Metazoa > Chordata > Mammalia > Chiroptera > Emballonuridae > Saccopteryx > Saccopteryx bilineata. The sequence goes on along the minus strand of NC_089491.1, from coordinate 292,613,731 downwards.
ACATTGTCCTCCACTGGTCTACAGCACTGGGAAACGAGTATTCAAACAACAGTGCATAGCTTTCTTCCATCCAATAAATAAAATAATTAAAATACCAACAACTGCTGTGACACCACTTCCATAAGAGAATGTGTTTTATAATTTGTAACAAGAAGTGCTTATTCAACATTCAATGCACTTAATATTTTACTTAATGCCTTCAGTATGTCAGAATAAGTTAGAATCAAATTATCCTTTCCCTACTGGTGTCTGCTAAATACATTTAGGATGTATGCGATCAGCTAACCTAAATGGCATTCCAAAGGTGTATTACCTCTGTAAACGTTTGGAGTAGTTTGTTTACTTGAGCAAAGGCTTGTGGAAGAATACCATCATAATTTGACCTTGTACTGAAAGCATGTAATAGGCTTTGAGAATCCTGGAGCAGGAATTTCACTGATGTAAAATCTGCATTGTTAGCTGGTGAGAGAAAAGAAGGAAAAAAATATATAAGAATGAGTATACAACTCACAATGTCTTTGGAAAACCAATCTAATGTTAATCATGATTTAAGAAGAATACACATTTATGCCTACAAACCACTCCTGATTTATCTCTCTAGTGTAAGAAGAAACAATTAAACAGACTTCGTTACAAAGTTCTTGAAGTTGACTCTGGTATTCTGAACTTAGATTCCAGGAATTCTCTAAACATGGTCAGCTTCAAAAACATACTCTTCCAGAAACAGAGATAATCACCAAATAAATGAGTTAAACTACATACAGATTTTCAAAACTGAGGTTGTTTCACATATGGATCACTATGGAGTCATCAGAAGAGTTACATTTTGGTGGTAAGTACATAAATTATATGTGGTACCTCTCATAATCAACTCAGTTACTATGTTGTAACTTAACTTCAAATTACATGACATATGATAGGTTTATTGAAAATAACCTATTTTATCTCTGTTTGACACATTTAGCAAAAAATAAATAATCTGGGTAATAGTAAACTCGGGGCAAGAGAAGCTAGCAGAATTTTCCCTCTGTACATTAGCAAAATGAGTTGATCTACAAGAAATAACTTAAATGTATAATTCTCTCAAGGAACTAAAATTATATTAAATTCCCAAACCAATTAGGAGAGGTATTGACAATAATTTCACAGATTTAAAAAGTTATGAACAATGAAGTTAAGTAACTTTCTTTCTACTGTCACCAAAACTCAAAAAGAATTTCTTCCATTACTAAGATAGAATGTTACTAACAATTTTCAAAGGCATTCAATTCAAAACAACCATGCTACAATGTGTTTTGTTTTAGGGTTCACAGCTTCAGCGCCTGTTCTAGTCCAAAACACCAGCATGGTTTTTCACTAGCACTGTGAGTAAAAAAAAAAAAAAAGAAAGAAAGAAATTTAAATTATATGCTTGTGAAATACTGAAAGGTAAAATGAAAATTAAAGATAAATTTAGTAAATTTTCCAAACAAACATATTGTATATTTCTTTACAAAACACTTTTAGTTATTTTTAAAGCCAATGACTAGTTTAAGCTCCTGGGGGGAAAAGAGATGAGAGACGCTGCATACAGGACAGAATAGAGATTCTATGAACCTAGTAAAACTGGGCACAGCTTTTTTAAAGGGTGCTTCTTCACTGTAGACTACGTGCACTCAGGCTTATGCCCTCGAATGAATTAATCATTTCATTTCTGACAAAGATTACAAGTAAAAGGGAAATAGTGATAAATCCAGTACCTATACACAATATCTACATGACTGAAACAGTTTAATGCTTGCATATGAACAATATTTAAGCTAACGTTAATATGGATAACAAAGTTAGAAAAGCTACCAGTCATTTTCCATACAATTTCTATGACTTGATCTAAAGATTCCTAAAGTTAAACATATGTATAATTCAACAGTGAGGATACTATTAGATTGTAAACAAAATAATCTGTGATTTTTCTAATTCAAGATATTCTTAGAGCAGAAAGCACTTTTACAATTCTATTTTATATTCTTCACAAGTCAGTAAACATAAGGCATCAGATTCTTCTAGACCAAAGATCAATAAATAATGCACATAATGATTCCAAAAACTATTTTTAGCAGAAGAAACAGTCTCTGTCTTTTCACTTCTTTCTTTATTGCCAGTAAGAGCTGCTGCCTTCTACCTCTAAGCTGCATGTAAGAGCAAAACACTGCCTACCCCTGGGAAAAAGAGACAAATGGAAGACAGCAACTCAATACCCCATTTTTGAAAATGAAATGGTGTATGGACTTTTTAGAAATCAATTAAATTATGCCCCTAGTAAAAGATATGAAAAAATGTTTCTATATATCTTATAAAAATGCTTTGAAAACATGTCCAATATGTTGTTCCATGTCTCATATAATAATATCCCTAATAAATAACTTTTATGGTTAAACACAATACCTAGAAAGTGTCTTTGAAAAATAGCAACTGTGAAAAACAGATATTCATACAACATCTACTTTGTACAAGTTATAAGACACTGACTAGGCACTTTAAATCCCCTGGGGTTTTACTTTGCTTTTTAAAGGGATAGCAAGACAAATCTAGCTGTTTGACTTTGGACAAATCACTTATCCTCTCAGGATATTTCCTTGACCACAAAACATGGGCTTTAATAACATTAGACCACTGCTTTTCACATCTTCTTCTTTTCAGAGAAACATTTCTTTCAAATCCTACATATATAATCTCCATATATATATATATACAAACAGAGAAAAGGAAGCTGCTGGGTAAAGCTGGGGTTGAAGGCCAAAGGCCCACTACTTGCCAGGCTCCCATCAACCTTTCTACCTCCATAGGTGGCAACTCCAAAGGCACTTGAAAAAGCCTGAATATCCAATACCCCCCCATTAAGATTAAATGAACCTCAATAAAGGAAGCAAATTCCGCTAAAAGGGGGGCTGCTCTATCTGTGGAGTAGCCCACTCTTTATCTCACTGCTTCACTAATAAACTCACTTCACCTTAAATTCTAAAAATAAAGCAGCCTGAGGTTCTGTACAGCATAGTTTAAAAACCACCAAATAAGTGGCTAACTACAGTCTCTTCCGGTTCTAAATTTCACTACGCACCAAAGCCTAGTCCTTACTCATATTTTAGATAGAAACCATGACCCACTATTTTTAAAATTAGTATATGAAATGTGGTCACAATTAGCATTAAACTCAGTAAGAAATGAAAAACATCTAAATAAATCTATTTGTGCACTTGAATAAACTGTAAAATGTTGTTTAAAAAGTTTTTAAGCATTATTAAATATATATTCACAAATCAAGGAACATCAACAATGATATCATTAATAGTCACAACCTCTATAAACTATCCATTTATCCAGCTGCCACAAATTCCCTTTAGAAATCAGAAGTATGAATGATTAAGAACTAATTTTATACAATTCACATTCTGGGGACTATATCTGCTAGTCTCACTTTAATACAACACTGCTAAAAACAAAATAAAAGGTTTATACCTTTACAGAGATTTTCATATAAGCTCTCAATGGTTAAAAGCAAGTTCTTTTCCATAATTAATCCAAATACAGCCAACCAATGTTTTCTAAAGCACTGTATTAAATGCATTAGAGTCCACGGTGGTTTCAAATACAGCATCTAAAAAGTATTTAGAAAATATTAGCATCTACTCACTTATTTATTATTCCTATTATTTTTAAAAAGTAGAGTTTATTTACCCTTGAACAACACGGGTTAAAACTGTGCAGGTCCAATTATATGTGGAGTTTTTTCAATAAATACGTACAGTACTATAAAATGTATTTTCTCTTCCTTATGATTTTCTTAATAACATTTTTTTCTCTAGCTTACTTTATTGTAAGAATGCACTATATAATACATATGGGTAACTTACAAATTATATGTTATTGAATGTATATGTTATCAATAAGGTTTCTGGTCAACAACAGTAGGCTATCAGCAGTTAAGTTTTTCAGAAGTCAAAAGTTATACATGAATTTTCAACTGCATGGGTGGTCAGCACCCCAAATCCCCAAGTTGTTTAAAGGTCAACTCTACTTATTTAGGAATGCCTACACATATTTCTGAGAAGAATATAGTTAATTGAATTCTTTTTAAACTAAAAGATGTTTTATTAAAAGCCAATCATAATTTTAAAATGCTTCCATTGCAAATTCTTTTCTAAATATGATACTAATATTAATTCTTATATAGTTTCAGAAACTACATGTGCAAAAAGAAATCACAGTTCTAATCAGGAGAAGCACAATTTTAATTAGCAAAGGTCATCAATCTATTTTTCAACATGGTTATTCATAGGGAAATCAATTTAATTAATTTCATATAACTGGCAAAAAAAAATCTATACAGAAAAAAGTTATCAATTATAATTAACACTTGCTATACTCTCACAAAGACATCTTTATAAAGAAGATTGATCATTTAGTTACCATGTCCTTTTCTGAGTCATTCACATAAAATTACTGTTCTAGATTCTATTATGAGATACCCAATTTAAGTCAACCCTCCAAGAGCCTTCTGTGCATTCTTCCTCACCCTGATAATATAATCAAGAACAAACACACTATAGGCAAATATTAGTATCTCAGTGACTATCTGGAATACATACAATCTACAACTCATGGGGACTAATGTTTCCCCTAACTACAAATGTAAACAACAAACAAACATTAAACTAAAAAGGCCACCACTGCCAAATGTGGTGTTTTACTGATTGTAGAGAAATGTGAATTTAAAGGAAATTCAAAATATCTTGCTAATATGATCAAATTTATACTCTGATTCTCATATTTATATGACATAAGACAAAATAGAACTTTCTCTTTCTGAATATATATATCTTGCTAAGGGAATTCCCAACACTACACAATTTGACTCAAACTAAATAAGAGAAGTTTTTCTGAAATCAATTTAAGCCCCAGAGGGGCAAAGTGTTTGACACACAGTAGATGCACAATAAGTATTTGTTCATTGAAAAAATGAGTAGTAAAACATAGTCCTAATATTTTGAATATGTCCATTTTGAAATATTATTTCAAAAAATTCAAGAAAAAACAGAAAGTGATATTATTATAATAAAGCTTACAAGAGATACTTCTTAAAATAAGGTAACTAATCTTTAGCAATAAAAAAGAACTTTTCAACTAATAGAGTTGAAATAATCACCTCCATCCAGAGGTTTCCAAAAGCAATTTTCATTTCTGTTTCTAATATTGACGATAAAGCTGTTCCAAGAGATTTTTCAAGATCAGATACTATGCTTTCAAGTTGAATAAGTAGTCCAGAATTTGTAGATTCTTCCTCATTACTCTCTCCCAAAGGTGTTGCTTCTTTAAAACAGTTATAAGCTTTACTTAGAAGACTAATAGTAAATATTTTACATATGTAATTAGTATTTGACCATAAACAATAAACATCTTATGTATATAATTAGTATTTTAATTACCTAGAAAACAAATCAATACTTTATTTTAAAAACAGTATTTAGAAACATGTATCTCCAGTATTGCTGTTTTTGATGCAACATAAACATATTACATTAGCAATGCTTTATCTATTTGACAAAAGACAACTAAATAATTTCACTAAAATAAAAATTTAAGTAATGTGTGATATGTGAATTACAATTTTATTATTTTCAAAAAGAAAAATCATGAGAATGCTTTGACTCTATGTATAATAGAAATTAAGTACTATAAATCAAAATGTGCTTTCCTCCAAAAAATAGTATATTCGTCCAATGAAACTCACATCAATAAATTGTTTTGAAAGGACCAAAATTCTGACGTATTTACTTTTATGCCCAATAAATGAGTTTTTTTTTTGTTGTTGTTGTTGTTTTGTATTTTTCTGAAGCTGGAAACGAGGAGAGACAGTCAGACTCCCGCATGCGCCCGACCGGGATCTACCCAGCACGCCCACCAGGGGCCGATGCTCTGCCCCTCCCGGGCGTCGCTCTGCCGTGACCAGAGCCACTCTAGCGCCTGGGGCAGCGGCCAAGGAGCCATCCCCAGCGCCCGGGCCATCTTTGCTCCAATGGAGCCTTGGCTGCGGGAGGGGATGAGAGAGACAGAAAGGAAGGAGGGGGGGGGTGGAGAAGCAAATGGGCGCTTCTCCTATGTGCCCTGGCTGGAAATCGAACCCGGGTCCTCCACATGCCAGGCCGACACTCTACCGCTGAGCCAACCGGCCAGGGCCTAAATGAGTTTTTATTATTTTAATTGATAACACTTCATTAACATTACTATTTGATATCTGAAAACAACTATAATTTCTTTACGACAAAATTCAAAATATTAATTGGCTTATGTCTACAAATACCAACTAAGGATTTAAAAATGACTGTAATATAATGGGCAAACTGAAAGCAAGTTACCCTGGATAAATATATATAAACTAAATATCCTGTCACTCCTTCTAAATGTCATTTTGAATATTATAACTAAGGAAATTTTATTACCACAAAGATCAAATAAGTAGCAAGTATATAAATGAATTTTTATACAATTATATATGACAGTGCATAAAGTATTAGAGACTTTAATAATCATTTTTCCCACAAAGGGAAAAGGTGGAATGTGTTTTTAAATTATGTCAGACTTAATATACGACTCCATCATCTATCAAAAGCTCTATTACAGAACAGATTATTCTCAGGAAAAGAGGATTATTCTGTGGGGAAAAAAAGCCTTTAATTTTCTTTTTTTTTTTTAATTTATTTTTTTTTAATTTTTTATTTATTCATTTTAGAGAGGAGAGGGAGAGAGAGAGAGAGAGGGAGAGAGAGAGAGAGAGAGAGGAGAGAGACAGAAGGGGGGAGGAGCTGGAAGCATCAACTCCCATATGTGCTTTGACCAGGCAAGCCCAGGGTTTCGAACCGGCGACCTCATCATTTCCAGGTCGACGCTTTATCCACTGCGCCACCACAGGTCAGGCCGCCTTTAACTTTCTTAATTAATTTTAAATTTTAAAAGGACTAGTACTAAGGCAACTGCATAAACCAAAGTTTTCACCTAATGGTATCATCATGTAGTACAGAATCATTTATCTCTGTCTGCCAGGGGGCAGAGGATCGGGGTGGGGGAGAGCTTGTTTTATTGACATCATGCTAATAAGGTACACAATTGACTTCATTTGTACTTAGTTATGTTGGCCAGTATAAAAGGATGCATTTTGGATTCACCTTTCTTGAATATTGGTTTTAAGTAAAAAAATTTAAATGGTTAAAAAATAAACATACAACAAAAAGAACTTGTACTAGAATCTTTTAAGTTTTTCTGTTATTGAGTTTTTAGAGTATTAAAAGAAGGGTATGAATATGAAGCTAATTTAAAAAGAAACTAAAATTTCTCTCCACTTCAAATGAACATGTCCTACAGCTACTATTAACTTAAAAGGTACTCTGCGAGGTACAAAATAGTAAGCACACAATGATTATAAATATGTAAAACTGTATGTGCATGAACAAAAAAAACTCAAATAAATTTTTAAAATTACATGTAGAAAGCAATATTGTTAATTATATTGCATTATAATTATAATGTTCATTTATTTCTACCATTTATATGTGAGTTAATATTCCAAACAATATTATTTTAAATGTACAGGATAAAAATTTATTAATTCCAATTATATTCAATAATCTTAGTATATAAAGTTAGATACATTTCTTATTTTACATAGTAAGAATATTACCTTCTTTCAACTGTTGCTTAGAAACACAAGGCTGATGACACACAGTCCTGTACACAGAAACGTTCAGGAACTCTGCACTCAATTCTTCTTTACTGAGTGACTTCACACCACTTATTAGGCCCTTGTTTCTTAAATTTCTATCATCCCTAGGGTTGGTTTAGGAGGAAAAAATATTCTATTTTTTTTAAGAGAAATCACAAGGCAACTCAAAACACACAGTATCTAGTCAGAGGTTTGTATTCTCATCATATATCTTAACAGAAGAGAACTTTTTTTAAATAGAGAAGATAAAATACTTAACACACAATTGAGTCACATCATATGAGCTTTAAAGAATAATAATTATTATTTAGTGAGTGTTTCTGTGGTACCAGGCACTGTCCTAAGCCCTGTAGGCATATATTACTCAATTTAATTCTCACAATAAGCCTTTTAGGTAGGAATGGAAATAATATTATCCTCATTTCAAAGATGAAAAACTGAGGTATAAAGAAGTTAAGTAACTTGTCCAAAGTTACACTTCATATGTGGGATATGGATTTGATACAGAAATATGATCCTCCAAAGAGAAATAAATAGAGATAGAAATAATTTACACTGGGCAGGCAATTACAAATTTACTCCAAGTGAGCATAAGACAAACAGTGTGTATTTGCTATTTGCTGAAAGATATATGATTAGGTCAAAGTACATGAGACCAGTTAATATGGCTACAGAGAAAAGCAACGGCATTAATAAGTGAAAAAAACATGTTAAGGGCTTCAATGGGAAAGTGACATGATCAGATCTGTGTTTACTCAATCATTCTAGAGTCCAGCAGATATCTAGCTTTTGTTCATGGCAGAGTAGCTTGGTCAGACTAACCTTCCCACAGATGAGACTTAAAAGATCTGGTCCACACACACACACACACAAAAAAAAGCAAACCATCAGAAGACACTAGAAAGTAACAAAATGCAGGCAGAAGCTGGAGGAGAGTATACTCTCAAGACAAAAAAAACACACTGGTGAGAGCTATAAGTATCTACCTTTTTGCCTGAGGGCATTCCCCAATTTATCAGTGTCTTAATATATAATAAATATAGCCTTAATGGCTTGAGGTCAGAAGACAATGTCCAGGGGTCTGGCCAAAGCAGACAGAAAGTTAATGGAGAAATTGGAGAAGAGAGGAAACAACAGAGCACGTGAACTAAAATCTGCATATAAATTCTGTCCAGAAAAAAGCAACCCATGGACAAGAGATAAAGCAATCAACAGAACCAGACTCAGCTCTGACACAGAAGTTGAAGTTATCTGACTAGTTTTGAGTAATATGTTAAAGGCTCTAATGAAAAAGATGAAGCCTATGCAAAATTATATGGGCAGTTTCAGCATAGATGAAAACCAGAAGAATCAAATGGAAGTGTTAGAAATAAAAACACAAAGTAACAGACATGAAGAATGTCTTCAACAGGCTCCTCAGTAGACTAGAAGAGGAGAGGAAAGAAACAAAAAAACTTGAAGACAGGTAAAAAATAAATAAATTATCCAAATTAAAAAGAGAATAAAAGGTTAAAAAAGTCCAGGGAGGCCCTAGCCAGTTAGCTCAGTGGTAGAACATCGGCCCAGTGTGTAGGTGTCCTGGGTTCAATTCCTGGTCAGGGCACACAGAAGAAGAGCCCATCTACTTCTCCACCCCTCCCCCTCTCGCTTCTCGCTCTCTCTCTCTCTCTCTCTCTCTCTACCCCTCCTGCAGCCATGGCTCTATTGGAGCAAGTTGGCCCTGGCACCTAGGATATCTCCATGATCTCCACATCAGGCACTAAGAAAAGCTAGGTTGGAGCAACAGAGCAATGCCCCAGATGGGCAGAGCATCACCCCCTAGTGGGCTTGCCAGGTGGATCCCGGTCAGGGCATATGCGGGAGTTTGTCTCTGTCTCCCTGCCTCTCACTGAATTAAAAAAAAAAAATCCAAGGAACTACAGGACAATATCAAGCAGCAATCTAATATATGTACATAAATTAGTTATCTGTTGCTGTGTAACAAATTATCTGAAAATTGAGCAGCTTAAAATAAACATTTATTATTTCAGAGTTCCTGATATGGGAGCAGCTGGACTGGACTGTTCTGGCTCAGGGTCACTCACAAGGTTGGAGCATGCTGTTGCCTAGGGTTGCAGCCATCTTAAGGTTTAATTGGCACTCATTTATATGGTCATTAGAAGGCCTTAGCCCCTTCTGCTTCTTGACTGGAGGCTTTATTTTCTCACCATGTGGGTATCTCTATAGGGCTTCTCACAGCATGGTAGTTTGCTTCTCCAGAACAAGTGATCCAAGAGACAGGAGGAAGCAAGAGAGCACTCAGAAAGGAAGGGTCAGTCTTGTACAACCTAATCTCAGAAATAACATACCATTACATCTGTTGAATGCTATCTGTCACACAGACAACTACCTGGTACACAAGGGCATTAATGCTAGGAGGCAAGAATCACTGGGATCACCTCAGAGGCTGACTATCATGTAATTCTGTAAAACAAGAAGAAAAAAAGGGGGGAAAAAAACAGAATATTTGAAGAAATAATGGCTGAGAATTTTCCAAAACTAAAGACAGGCACCAATCCATAAATCCAGGAAGCTCAGAGAACATCAAGCAGAAAACATCTCCCCTAATCTCTCCCCCACACAAACACCTGGGCAAAGCTAAAAACTGTTAAACTGCTAAAAAAGCAAAAGACAAATCTTGAAAGCAATAAGAGGAAAAAAGACACATTACATACAGAGGAATAAAGAACATTTACAGCAGACTCTTATCAGAAACCATATAAGCAAGAAGAAAAGAGAGTGACGTCTTTAAAATACCAGGAAAAGAAAGTCAACAAAAACATCTTTCAAAAATAATTAACAAATAAAAGACATTAAAAGACAAACTCAAAATTTCATTGTCAAAAGACTTACACATGTCAAAGAAAGTTGTTTAGGCAGAAGGAATATGACACCAGATAGAAACTTGGATCTATAAAAAGAAATGAAGAATGCTCAAATTGGAATGCAAGATTAAAATATTCATTTTTTTCTCATTTTAATTCCTCTAAACAGTAAATGTGTGAAGCAAAAATTACTTCAAAGTTTTATGTGTTATGTGTTTATGTAAAGGTAAAATCTATGACAACAGCACAAAGAATAAGAGAAACTGGACATATTCTATTGTAAGACCCTTATAGGACACATAAATATGTAATATTATTTGAAGATAGAATTTGATCACGTAAAGATGTATATTGTAAACATTAGGGCAACCATTAAAAAAGTTTCTTCTAGAAGATATAAATAAGGCAATAATGGAGATAAAATGGTACAATAAATAAACAACCCAAGAAAAGAAAGAAAAACAGATAAAACAAGTAGAAGCAATTAGCAAAATGGTAGAATATAATCCAACCAAATAAATATGAACGGTATAAATTCATTATTTAAAAGACAGACATTGTCAGACTGGATAAAAAAAGAAAGTATCAACTATATGTTGTCCACAAAATATTTAATATGAAGACACAGGTAGGTTAAAATAAATGGATGAAAAAGATATACCATATAAATACTACCCAAAACAAAACTGGAAAAATAACAGGAATACTTAAAAATGGAGACTTCAGAACCAGGAATATTATCAAGGACAAAGAAAGACATTACATAATGAGAGAGACATTATATAATTTTCCAATAAGAAAACTCTAAACAATCCTAAATGTGCATGTATCATGCCACAGAGCTTCATAATACATAAAGAGAAATAAAACTAAAAGAAATACACAAACCCCCAGTTAGAGCTGGAAAGTTCAATACTCCTCTCTCAATAATCAAAGAATAAGTAGACAGATAATGTCCAACACTACTAAGCAACTTGACCAAATTGAAATTTATAGGATACTCTACCCACAAGAACAGAATATATATATAGTCTTTTAAGTGCACATAAATTCACCAAGGTAGACCATAAACTTTAACAAATGTAAAAAAATAAAAATCATATAAAGTATGTTCTCAAGTCATAACAGAACTAAACTTTACAAATCAATAACAAAAAATAATAAAAATGTGCAAATATTTAGAATTAAGAAATATCTTAATAACCTATGAGTCAAAGAGAGCACAAAAATTATAAAGAATATTTAATTGAATAAAAATAAAAGTACAATATATCAAAATGTGTAGGATGCAATTAAAGCAGTACATAAAGGAAATTCTATAGCAGTCTCAAATAGATGATCCAAGCTTCCACCTTAAGCAACTAGAAAAAAGCAATACTCTGTGTGTGTGTGTGTGTGTGTGTGCGCGCGGGGGGGGGGGGGGGGTAATGGAAGTGTCCTTTATATAGAGCAGCGGTTCTCAACCTCTGGGTAGTGACTCCAGCGGGGTCGCTAAAGCCATCAGAAAATACATAATGCATATCAGGTATTTACATTCCGAATCATAACTGTAGCAAAATTAGAGTTATGAAGTAGCCACCAAAATTATTTTTTGGTTTGCGGTCACCGCAACATGAGGAACTGTATTGCGGGGTCACGACATTAGAAAGATTGAGAACCACTGATATAGAGAGTGATGGGCACTACACCAATATACCCACTGTTAACACTGTATAGTTAAAATGTGTATTCCAATACAAGGTACATTTTCCCTCAAAATTCACAGAACTGTATAAAATAATCATATAGGAGGATAGGAAATGGATGGTGGTATAGATAAATAACAGAAGAATTTTGATAATTGTAGCTGGGACTTAAGAGTTTTGATTAACTCCCCTTCCCTTTGAATATTGCTAAAATCTCCACAATGAAACTTTTTAAAAATTAAAAACCAATATAACTTGAAGAATAAATGAAGGAAAGCAAGTGTGGAAGTACAGGGAAGAAGTCTATGAAGAGAAAAGGAAGAAGAAAAAGAACCATGGCTTGACATAGAATGATGCAAGAATGATAAAGAAAGCTGACCCTGCAGGACCTTCTAATTAACTAGACAAGGATTATGAGAAAAATAAGACAGTTATCAAAAATTACTCCTCAGGCTCCGGCTTTAAAAGAAAATGAGTGGAAGGTGGAACTTTTGTTCAGATGGAGAATAATTTAGAAGGAAAGAACTAGAGTTTGTTTTTAGAGACGATAGTTTCAGATGTCTATGGAGACATCTAAATAGAGATTATCAAATAAGTAGATGAACATACTAGTCTAGAATTTAGAAGACAGATATGGACTAGAGATATCAACAGGGGGTTGCTAGCCTATACTTAAGATTATTAATATAAGTAAAGCACATAAATGGTGCATAGTACATAATACTATAGGTTTTCCTATTATTATCATTACCAATTAATATCAAAATCATCATTCATTTAGCTAATATCAATGAACGCTTCCAATATATACAAATGATTTCCGCCAGACCAGGCAGTGGCGCAGTGGATAAGGCGTTGGACTGGGATGCAGAGGACCTGGTTTCGAGACCTCGAGGTCGCCAGCTTGAGCGTGGGCTCATCGGGTTTGAGCAAAGCTCACCAGCTTGAGCCCAAGGTCGCCGGCTCAAGCAAGGGGTTACTCGGTCTGCTGTAGTCTCCAGGTCAAGGCACATATGAGAAAGCAACCAATGGACAACTAAGAAACCGCAATGAAGAACTGATGTTTCTCATCTCTCTTCCTTCCTGTCTGTCTGTCCCTCTCTCTGACTCTGTCTGCTAAAAAAAAAAAAAAAAAAAAAAAAAAAAGAATGACTTCCACAGTAGACATAATTATTATTGCTATTTACAGAGAAAAAATAAAAAAACAGGCTCATCTTGAAAATAATGCAGATAAAATAAGATTTTACTACAGATTTTCATTTTACTAAAAAATGTTACATCTGTTAATCACAAATAAGTCACTGCATAAATAATAAAGAATTGATCAAAAATTTAATTGTCTTACCAATTTAATTTTCATTCGAAGCTGAACTAAAAAATAACAATTATACAATTATGTCTCAAATTCAGCTAATTTAAAATTCAACATGATTAGCATATTACTAATCCTATTCAGCCTTCAACAAACTCTGAACTGGTATGTTCTAAATTCAAAAACAATTTAAAACCTAGAAATAGAAATCGCTGATATTTCCTTTAACACCAAAAAGAATAGCATTATCTATGGAGACAGCTAAAATGATAATTGACTGAGTCCCTTTACAAGAAAAATCTTAGGGCCATTTATTTCCATAACAACTCCATTTCACAGAGAATTTAGGCATGATCATGAATCTGTAAAAAACTCTATTTTGCAGTGATTAATTTTCAGACTAAAACTGCAAATTAAAACTACTCTTCTTGGTTCCATCAGAGCCTTTTTTCTCTCTCTCTTTCTCTCTCCCTCTGTCTCTCTTTCTCTCTCTCTCTTTTGAATTTTTATAAAAGTTTATTTAAGTCAAACCAAGGAAGCAAGAGCTCAAAGGACTGAAATAAATGCTCCCCAGAGCCTGACCAGGCAGTGGCGCGGTGGATAGAGCATCAGACAGGGATGCGGAGGACCCAGGTTCGAAACCCCAAGGTCACCGGCTGGAACACGGACTCATCTGGTTTGAGCAAGGCTCACCAGCTTGAGCCCAAGGTCACTGGCTTGAGCAAGGGGTTACTCGGTCTGCTGTAGTCCCCTGGTCAAGGCACATATGAGAAAGCAATCAATGAGAAACTAAAAAACAAGGAAGAACTGATGCTTCTCATCTCTCTTCCTTCCTGTCTGTCTATCCCTATCTGTCCCTCTCTCTGTCTCTCTCCAGCTCTGTCACACACACACACCAAAAAAAAAAAAAAAAAAAAAAAAATGCTTCCCAGAGCCTCTGCTCATACGTGATGAATACAATATTAGTTAGCATTATAAGGCAGTTTCACCTTAGAACTAAGTTATGAAAATATTACTTAGAGGTCTGACCTGTGGTGGCACAGTGGATAGAGCGTCGACCTGGAACACTAAGGTCGCCAGTTCGAAACCCTGGGCTTGCCTGGTCAAGGCACAATGGGAGTTGATGTTTCCTGCTCCTCCCCTCCTTTCTCTCTCTCTCTCTCTCTCTCTCTCTCTCTCTCTATCTCTTTTCTCTAAAATGAATAAATAAAATCTTAAAAAAATAAAAGAAAATATTACTTGGAAATGGAAGAAAGGAAGGAGGAAGAAAGGGAAAAGGAGGAAAGACCTCTGAGACCACACTGTGTACTAAGCACTAAGTCCTTCATCTACATTATCTGATTGAATCCAAACACCTTATGAGGCAAGTATTATTACTGTCCCTATATTTTACACATAAGGAAACTCAGTTAAGCAACTTTCAAACATCACAAAGTTGGGAAGGGGTAAATCCAGGCCTCCAATCCGGGCACCAAGGACAGAATTACAACATAAATGAGCCTCTTCCCACATACTAATAATTAACCTCTTGCCTCATTACCATAAACATCAGATTTTTATTTCTGATCTATTTCATTGGGATATTAAATTGATATTTTCTTGCTTTTCAAAAGTTTTCTAATCTTATATAAATTAAATGAAAAAGAAATGTTATCTGTTTGAGATTCAAATCTTATTCTTCCACAATTTACACATAAGAATTTAAGATAGTCCAGCATGGTGAATATACTATAGTTAGTAATATTATATTGCAAGTTTGAAAATTGCTAAGAGAATAGATCTTAGAAGTTCTCATCATAGAAAAAAATATTTTTGTAACTATGTATGGTGAATGGATATGTTAACTAGACTTAATTTAGTAATCATTTCATAACATAAACAAACATCAAATCACTACGTTATACACCTGAAACTAATATGCTATGTATCAATTAAGAAAAAAAAAAGAAGGGAGCATTTGAGATCTTGGTCCCTGACATATGTCATCAGTTTCATTCAGATAAACTCATAAAAATTAAAAAAAAAAAAAAAAAAGAATATGCTATACAATTGAATATACTTACTGGCAGATTTATAAAGTATACATGTTTTTGATCTTTGGTACGGTACAATTTTTCAAAGTTTTTTGGTGTAATCTGCTATTAAAAAAAAAAGAAGTGCCTAACCAGAGGTGGTACAGTGGAGACAGCATTGAACTGGGACGCAACGACCCAGGTTCAAAACCCCGAGGTCACCAGCTTGAGCACAGGGTCATTGGCTTGAGCATGGGATCACAGACATGACCCCATGGTTACTGGCTTGAGCCCGAAGGTTGCTGGCTTGAGCAAGGGGTTACTCGCTCTGCTGTAGCCCCCGCCCCCGTCAAGGCACATATGAGAAAGAAATCAATGAACAACTAAGGTGCTGCAATGAAGAATTGATGCTTCTCATCTCTCTCTCTTCCTGCATATCTGCCCCTATCTGTCCCTCTCAGTGTGTGTGTGTGTGTGTCTCTCTCTGTCTCTATCACACACAAAAAAGAAGGAATAAAATGACCATGAAACTCACGTGCACAGAATAACAAGAGAACTAGGAAATAATTCCTGGTACTGAAGACAGCATTTTAATACTCGATCATCATTGTTCTCATCACTCAATCCATCTGCAAATTTAGCAAAAGCAATTATCAATAACCACACTAGAAATCCTATCATATGAATAATCTAAGCCAGGGGTCCCCAAACTACGGCCTGCGGGCCACATGCGGCCCCCTGAGGCCATCTATCCAGCCCCCGCCGCACTTCTGGAAGGGGCACCTCTTTCATTGGTGGTCAGTGAGAGGAGCATAGTTTCCATTGAAATACTGGTCAGTTTGTTGATTTAAATTTACTTGGTCTTTATTTTAAATATTGTATTTGTTCCCATTTTGTTTTTTTTGTTTTTTTACTTTAAAATAAGATATGTGCAGTGTGCATAGGGATTTATTCATAGTTTTTTGTTTTTTTTTTATAGTCCGGCCCTCCAACGGTCTGAGGGACAGTGAACTGGCCCCCTGTGTAAAAAGTTTGGGGACCCCTGATCTAGGCTGTACTTACACACCAAGAATATCTAAAAGAGTTAGGTTATTATATACCATTAATATTTTTCAAAAAACATAGTATTCTCTCATATGACTATAGCATTATATATAACTTCTCTGTTAGATTGCTTCAAATTTTTGCTGTATAAACGATGCTGTGATGAAGATTTTTATATAAATCACTGTGAGCATCTCTATTTCTTTAGGATATATCTCTAGTAAGATAAATATCTTTAGCCTTCTTGATAAACTGTGATAAACTGCTCTCCTGAAAAGTTACTAATTCATACTCCCAAAGCACTAAAGCACCCTAAGTGGTCCTAGCAGGTGTTAGGAAAAAGTAACTTTCTGAATTTAAAAGCAATTAAAATAAAGAAAAAAATAAAAGATAAATACAGAAGAAATTGAAAATGGCCAATAGACAGAAAAATTTATGCAGGGAACAAAGGGCTAATTAGTTATATTTATTCCTTTTGTTAATTACCTATTAATAATCATCTCCATTTATGTATTCCCTGACATAGACAACTACACAAATAAACTATTACTATCTCTACAACCTTATAACTAAAAGCAATGTCAGCAATTTAATAAAACTAAGGTCAAATAATAAGATGCAAACATTAAAGTGAAACATGGATTTCATGGAAGACACCCAGAAACTGAAACACAGAAGTCTGAGATAGACTTCGATTTATCCTCCTTAATCATCAAAAAGTACAGACTGAAGTCAAAGTATCAAAAAAGCACATGAAAATGGAAGTCAAAAGAAACATAAAAAAGCATTTAAAATTAATAAACATAGCCAAAACGTTTATTCTACAATGAACTCTTCTAAAATAATTTTCAAACCTAATCTATTGAAAGAATTTTCATCTAGGACAAGCAATCGCCTCATCAACAAAACGGGGCTAATAAGGATATCTTCCATAATAACATAAGATTTGAATGCAATACTAGTTGTAAAGCATTTGGAAAAGGATCTAGAGAATAGCCATAAAGCACTCTAAGTGTTCTTAGCAGGTGTTGGGATTATAGATTATAGAATAAAATATAATTTCTATCGACAAACTAAAAAGAAAAGATTAGAGTAAGCAAAATTCTTATCTCTTATTAACAACTAGGACTTTACTGAAATGATGGCTTAGATCAGGAGTTAATTTTGTTATTTGTGTTTACAAAAAAATATCTGTTTAAAAAAAAACAAACCTTATCCGTTAACAACACATACCTAAACATTTATGAGTAAAATGATATGATATTTGGGTTTACTTCAAAGTATTGCAGAAGTTCCAGGAGTTGGAAGTAAAAGAAAAAGGAAATGAGAGAATAACTAAGAATGTTGACAATCACTGAAAATGAGTGATAAGCAAAAATGGATTCATTATATTATTCTATTTCTTCATGTGAAATTTTGCATAGTGCCTGACCTGTGGTGGTGCAGTGGGATAAAGCGTCGACCTGGAACACTGAGGTTGCTGGTTCAAAACCCTGGGCTTGCCCGGTCAAGGCACATATGGGAGTTGATGCTTGCTGCTCCTCCCCCCTTTTCTCTCTCCCTCTCTCTCCTCTCTGAAAATTGAATAAAGTCTTAAAAAAAACATTTAAAAAAAAAAAAGAAATTTTGCATAGCAAAAAGACCATCGAAAGTATTCAATTTAATATTTTCAAACATTTTAATATTTTTTTAACTCTTATAATAGACACTTATTTCTGGTTTTCCTTTAAAAGCTCTTCAAAAAATCAGCCTGGTGAGGGGCACAATGGACAGAGCGTCGGACTGGGATACAGAGGACCCAAGTTTGAAACCCTGAGGTTGCCAGCTTTTGCACAGGCTCATCCAGCCTGAGTGCAGGTTCACCAGCTTGAACATGGGGCTGCTAGCTAGAACGTGGGGTCATAAACATGACCCCATGGTCATTGGCTTAAAGCCCAAGGTCACTGGCTTGAGCAAGGGGTCACTCGCTCTGCTGTAGCCCCCGGTCAAGGCACATATGAGAAAGCAATCAATAAACAACTAAGGAGCTGCAACGAAGAATTGAGGCTTCTCATCTCTCTCTCTCTCTTTCTATCTATCTATCTATCTATCTATCTATCTATCTATCTATCTATCTATCTATCTCCTTTCCTGTCTGTCTGTCCCTATCTGTCCCTATCTCTATGTCAAAAAAATGAAAAAAAAAAATTAAAGACCCCTCAAACCAAGCCTAAATACCCTACCCCCACCCCATCACTACAGCCTGCCATTTCACATTGCAATAGTTATAATTTTTTATAAGTTTTGCACCATTTCTCTCCAATGAGTCAGTACCCAATCAAATCTTAACCAGGAAGTACCCTCATAGAGCAATACTTACAAAGTTTTTGAGATGCAAGTTGTATTGATTGACCCCACAGTTTTCTATCTTGATTTTTGAGACTGTCATTGATGAAATGAACTGCAGGTACAGCTTTGTGCTGGGCATATTTCAGTAGTTTTCCTGCCTTCATACGATCTAATTCCTGCACCACAATCCAGGGAATTATTAACACAAGCCCATCAAAACCTAAAATATAAAATAATATCTTAGAAGTCAACAAATATTTAAAACTACTAAATCAAACTGCTGTTGGAGAACTGAAAGTTATAAAGTAAGGAATTCACAATCTAAATGAAGAGATAATATGTAAGAAACAGAAATTAGGCCCTGGCCAGTTGGCTCAGTGGTAGAGCGTCGGCCTGGCGTGCAGGAGTCCTGGGTTCGATTCCCGGCCAGGGCACACAGGAGAGCGCCCATCTGCTTCTCCACCCCTCCCCCTCTCTTTCCTCTCTGTCTCTCTCTTCCCCTCCCGCAGCAAAGGCTCCATTGGAGTAAAGTTGGTCTGGGCGCTGAGGATGGCTCTGTGGCCTCTGCCTCAGGCACTAGAATGGCTCTGATTGCGGCAAGAGCAATGCCCCGGATGGGCAGAGCATCACCCCCTGGTGGGCATGCCGGGTGGATCCCGATTGGGTGCATGCGGGAGTCTGTCTGACTGCCTCCCCGTTTCCAACTTCAGAAAAATACAAAAAAAAAAAAAAAAAAAAAGGAAACAGAAATTAAAATCAGATGTGTCAAAAGAATATACAAAGATAAATACTACTGAAGATCAAAGAAGGTTAACCTGTGAAGGCTCTTTTTAACTTAAGCTGATTATGCTTCCTATCCAAAAGAAAATGTGGCTGGGGGAGCACATTCCTTTTAAAATATCAACTGAAATAAAATCAGAATCAGTAAATATGTTTTATAAATACCTGGGATTTCTGTTATCTTCAAAATTCTAACAAATTTGAGATGATTCATCAGAATATTTGTATCAATAACAATTAGAAGTTTTTTGTCTGAAGCAGTATTTGCTAGAGAAAAAGAGCAAAGTTAGGATTTCATGACATTTGATAATAGACTTCTCTAATGACTAAAATTTTGATATCATAGAACTCCATGAGCAACAAAATTAAAAATGCACTTACTCTAATTCTTAAGAGAAAGAATAGTAATAATTAATAATTATCCATCAGTAAATATTATGAATTGCTTATGGGTAGATTTAAATCATACACTGAATTGCCCCAGTAGTAACCATGCTGCCAAGCTCTGTCCTGCATCACTGGTAGTAGTGCACTTAGGAATTATAAGCTCATTTTAATATACTCTGAGTGAAATATAACTGAAGAGAAAAATATATGTTAAAGAAATAAAATAGATAATACTAGCATTGTTATTTTTATAGTACCATTGTGAAAATCAGGTTACTACACATAAAAATAGTACATAGAAAAATTAATGTCAAGGTAATGTAATATTACTATTTTTTTTAACAGCATGGTTTTTTGTGTGTGTGTGTGACAGAGAGAGAGAAAGAGACAGAGGGATAGGAACAGACAGGAAGGGAGAGAGACGAGGAGCATCAATTCTTCATTGCAGCTCCTTAGTTGTTCATTGATTGCTCTCTCATATATGCCTTGATTGGGGGGCTACAGCAGACCAAGTGACTCCTTGCTCAAGCCAGCAACCTTGGGCTCAAGCTGGTGAGCCTTGCTCAAACGACATGAGCCAGCACTCAAGCCGGCGATCTCTGGGGGTTTGGAACCTGGGTCCTCCACGTCCCAGTCTGTGCTCAATACTAGCTTGAGCGTGGGCTCATCTGGTTTGAGCAAGGCTCACTAGTTTGAGCCCAAGGTCGCTGGCTTGGTCTGCTGTAACCCCCCCCCCCCCCCCGGTCAAGGCACATATGAGAAAGCAAAGCAATCAATGAGAAACTAAGGTGTCGCAGCAAAGAACTGATGCTTCTCATCTCTCTTCCTTCCTGTCTGTCTGTCCCTGTCTCGCTCTCTGTCTCTGTCACAAAAGAAAAAATAAAAAACAGCAGGAATAAAAGACAACTCATAACTCTGATTACTGTCCCTTAGCAAAATGAGAAAGAGAAAATATGTCTGCCTAATAATAGATATATAAAAAGAAATGATGATAAGACAAATATTAGACTCATTTCTATAGCTAAAAGAAATATATTCCACTTTATTATTTCAAATGAGCACATTTTAACATTATAGTAATTGAATGCTGGCACATTCTTTCTCAAGAAGTATAGGAGACTATAAATATCATCCTTAAAGATTATACCAGCAGAGGAATGCAAGTCATCTTCCACCAAGTCAATCTCCATACTTGCTAAGTCTCCAGGAGGAGGAACCAGAGGCAAATCCACACTTTTCCCCATACGCGCAGCATGGAGCTCTTCTACTATCTGCATCTAAATTGCAAAAGACACAACTGTAAAATATTTTGAATATTTATCTGCAGATTAATAAAAAGAAAGCAATTAATTCTTAATTCACTTAAGATGAGATGATTTGTGGAAAGAAAAACATTTCCAAAAATATGAAGGCAGCATGTGTTTAAGAATGCAGACTTGCCCTGGCCGGTTGGTTCAGCAGTAGAGCGTCAGCCTGGCGTGCAGGGGACCCGGGTTCGATTCCCGGCCAGGGCACATAGGAGAAGCGCCCATTTGCTTCTCCACCCCCACCCCCTCCTTCCTCTCTGTCTCTCTCTTCCCCTCCCACAGCCAAGGCTCCATTAGAGCAAAGATGGCCCAGGCGCTGGGGATGGCTCCTTGGCCTCTGCCCCAGGCGCTAGAGTGGCTCTGGTCGCAGCAGAGCGACGCCCCGGAGGGGCAGAGCATCGCCCCCTGGTGGGCAGAGCTTCGCCCCTGGTGGGCATGCCGGGTGAATCCCGGTTGGGCACATGCGGGAGTCTGTCTGACTGTCTCTCCCCGTTTCCAGCTTCAAGAAAGATTAAAAAAAAAAAAAAAAAGAATGCAGACTTAAAAACATATACAGGGTTTTTAAATAGCTCTTCTCTATATATTTCTGTAACTTTAGGCAAGCAAATTATTCAACTACCTTGCGTATGCTCTTTATTCAAAACAGAGTCAAGCTTATTAGACACAAAGGCAAAAAAGTGATCAAGTAAATGAAAATACTTTTTCTAATATTTTTTGTGACTTCATGAAAACTTACATATTGATTTAAATATAGATATCAATGTTATTTTCATATTACCAAGGTTTTTAGAGTCACTTTTTTATTAAAATAGGAACTGTTTGACTTAATTTCATCAGAAATATTCAAAGTAAGTATATCATTAACCTCTTGATCTGTATCTTGAATACTTTCATATGAGACAGAACATCGTGCTTCAAAACTCTGAAATGAAAAGTAATTTTATTAGTTTAGAATAAATTATATACCTATAGTGGGGTTTTTCAACGTTGGCACTATTGATATTGGGGTCATATAATTCTTTTTGTGGGGGTGTTGTGTGCATTGCAGGACGTTTAGCGGTGTCTCTGGCCTCTATGCACTAGTAGTACTATGCCCTCCCAATCTTGACGATCAAAAATGTTTCTATCAAATCTATGCCAAGTGCCCCAAAGAGATGAAACTGCCCTCAGATGAGAAATTATTCCTTGACTAGAAAAGCCTCATTCTATCAAGTCACAAAACATAGTAGAAATAGTTTAGGGTTACTCACTCATAAATACATTACTAAAAATATTCATGTTCTCAGAATGAAACTACATGCCACCCTAAGAAATAGAAAGAACCATGGCAAAGGTAAACAAGCTGGTCTTCAGTGGTGGAAAATTTTTATTCAGAAAGAACAGAGCCATTTCTAAAAGTGACATAACATAACATAACGTAACAACAAAAAGAACCTTGAAGATGATAACTGAGGGGGAAAGGCTAAAAATTAAAGTTATACTGCATATGGGTAGGAAACCAATGGTTTGTTTTTTGTTGTTGTTGTTTTCTGTGTTTTTTTTTACAGAGACAGAGAGTGAGTCAGAGAAAGGGATAGACAGTGACAGAGACAGGAACAGAGAGAGATGAGAAGCATCAATCACTAGTTTTTCATTGTGCGTTCCAACACCTTAGTTGTTCATTGATTGCTTTCTCATATGTGCCTTGACCACAGGCCTTCAGCAGACCAAGTAACCCCTTGCTAGAGCCAGCGACCTTAGGTTCACACTGGTGGGCTTTTGCTCAAACCAGATGAGCCTGCGCTCATGCTGGTGACCTTGGGGTCTCGAACCTAGGTCCTCTGCATCCCAGTCCTACGCTCTATCCACTGCGCCATCGCCTGGTCAGGCTGGTTTGGGTTTTTTGTTTTGTTTTGTTTTTTGTATTTTTCCGAAGTGAGAAGTGGGGACAGACAGAAGGCAGACAGACAGATTCCCGCATGTGTCCGACCAGGATCCACCTGGCATGCCCACCAAGAGGCGATGCTCTGCCCATTTGGGGCATTGCTCTGTTGCAACCAGAGCCATTCTAGCACCTGAGGCGGAGGCCATGGAGCCAGCCTCAGCACCAGGGCCAACTTCTTGCTCCAATAGAGCCTTGGCTGTGGAAGAGGAAGAGAAAGATAGAAAGGAGAGGGGGAAGGGTGGAGAAGCAGATGGGCACTTCACCTGTGTGCCCTGGCCAGGAATCGAACCCAGGACTCCCACACACTAAGCCAGCACTCTATCACTGAGCCAACTGGCCAGGGCCTGGTGGTTTGGGTTTTATTGTCTTCTAGCAGAGCTTAAAATTTTCTCTACTAATTTCAATTTTTCACTGGTATTTTTGCTGAATGGATGACCTACCTAACTCCATGTACAGGTAACAGGGAACTCTGCAAAAGCCACTACTGAACCAAAACATCTTGTAAAAAATCTCCAAGATAACACCAAATTCCCACATATTTTCCAGGAAGCTATATAGGGTATAAAATACATGTTGCCTTACTGGGAATTCAGTTTCTACCCTAATTCCCAACATCAATCTTCACATGATTTAACAAAATATATATAGCACAAATAGGCCCTTTATGGCTTTACTACTCCATCATTCTGAATTTTATAACCCCTTCTTGGCCCTGGCCAGTTTGCTCAGTGGTAGAGCGTTGGCCTGGAGTGTGGATGTCCCAAGTTTGATACCTGGTCACAGCACACAGGAGAAGTGACCATCTGCTTCTCCACCCCTCCGCTTTCTCCTCCTCCTTTTCTCTCTCTCTCTCTCTCTCGCTCTTTTCCCCTTCCACAGCCATGGCTCAACTAGTTCAAATACATCAGCCCTGATGTTGAAGATAGCTCCATGGAGCCTCTGCCTCAGGCACTAAAAATAGCTCAGTTGTGAGCACAGTCCCAGATGGGCAGAGCATCAACCCCAGTGGGGATTGCCAGGTGGATCCCAGTCAAGGGGCATACAGAAGTCTGTCTCTGTATCTCCCCTCCTCTCACTTGGAAAAGAAGAAAAAAATGAAAAATTTTCCCTTCTCCACCTAACATTAAATGTCACTAGATCTTTAAGGTTCTCTTCAACTAAGGAGTGCCAAGCAAGCTACAGATTATTATCAGAACTTTCTGAAACTTGTTTTTTTATATTTTTTTTATTTATTTATTTTTAGAGAGAGAGAGAGTAGAAAGAAAGAGAGAGAGAGGAGAAGAGAGAGGGAGGAGCAGAAAGCATCAACTCCCATATGTGCCTTGACCAGGCAAGCCCAGGGTTTTGAACTGGCAACCTCAGCATTCCAGGTTGACGCTTTATCCACTGCACCACCACAGGTCAGGCCAACTTCCTGAAACTCTTAACATTCAAAGTTTTTTCATTCTGTTACTTAGGTCATACCTACCCTTCACTCTCTTAGACTACAGGCCATGTCCAATGACTTCAGTAAGTTTTCTGTTACCTAAAAATCCAGAAATGTTTGTGTCAAGTGTCCCTAAAAACTTCTTCTCCATTAAAAAGAAAGTCTTAGTGGGCATTTAACTGTCTGCCTTCCCCTACCATGCTTTATTAACTACATGAATTGGGATAAAGTCTGAGGATGACCAAAGATGACTAAAGAGGATAGCAATATTGAGGGTAATAAAGGTTTTATCCATTTGAGCGATTCTAAACTAAAAATCTGACTATACTACTTCCTTCATTATTTCTC
This sequence comes from Saccopteryx bilineata, assembly GCF_036850765.1. Taxonomy (NCBI): domain Eukaryota; kingdom Metazoa; phylum Chordata; class Mammalia; order Chiroptera; family Emballonuridae; genus Saccopteryx; species Saccopteryx bilineata. Next base: position 292,588,561 of record NC_089491.1, on the reverse strand, counting down.
AGTGGCTCTGTACCACCTGCAGGATAGAAGATAAAAATTTTTCTCATGGGATACAAAATATTCCATTGTCTGGACCTGATTTCCTCTCCAACAGAGGCTCTACACATCACAACTGAAGAGTCCATCCATGTACATGCACACTCTTGCCATGAAATTCTACAGCCCTGTGCCATTATATGCACTGGACCTATACCCTGGCAGGGCAGCACTTCTAATCCTGGCTCTATATGTCTTCAATACCAAGCCAAAGAATCTCCACCTTAGTGAGCCCTTCCTTAAGTTACCCCTAAATTGGTAACAACACCAACCCAACTCCTAGAGCTCTAATATTTACTTTACTGTATTGCAATTTTATTTGCTTACTAATCTGCCTCTCTGGCAACTTCTTGAGGGTAAAGATCATCTTATTCATCTCTAAATCCCTAAAACCTAGAAATGGACCTGATATATAATAGATACTTTTAATTAATGACTGAAAAACTGATGAATTTCTACTCCACAGACTTGTTAATACGAGGTTTATAAAAGTGGCATAAAAACTATTATTTCTATGTCATTAATTTGCAATGCTGGGGGAGGGTGCAACCTGAGAGAGGCCTGTAACAAAGGACTATAAAACCTAGGCAACAAAAGTTATTTTCACTTAGGAAATCACAACAAGATTACTAAATAGCTGGATTACTAAATCCAGAAAATACAATTATCTCCTTGTAAAGTACAATCATATGAGGAAAATAATTATCTATTGAAAACTTGTGAGGAAAATAAAACAGCTAACATAATATTAAGACAATTCTCAACCATATGCTGAAGATAATATACTCAAGAAAGAGCAATATATGCTTGCTGCTCCTGAATCTAAATGACTTTAAGTCAGATAAGGCTGTTATCAAAAAATGTTTATAAAGAACTTTAATTCTAATAACTTGAAAGTAATCATGCAAAAATTTCTTCCCATACAACTTAATATTCATGCTACATACTTCTTTTGGTTTATACAGTAATTTTACAGAGACCAAAACTAATTATAAGAAGCACTGAAAGCTTTCTCATACTGTACCTTAAATGTGCAGCACAGGGGAACAACAAATGTGGCCCCAGGCCTGGCACTAGCAGCAGCTGGCCTTGGTTCACAGCTTGGCATCTGTAGCTCATGCGGGGTGGCCCTGGGCAGAACACAGGTGGTGGCTGACTCTGCCCTGCATCCCTGGGAGGCCCCCGAGCCAGTGAAGTGGACAGCTTCAGACCACGTCAAAGCACCAGCCAACCACCTCCACAGCAGCTCCCTCAAGGGGTGGACACAGCAGGTACCAGAGCTCTGCTGAAATAATTCCTAAACTGTGGAGTAGGCCCCAGCACAGCTGGTCCTCCACGATGGTCAGAGATCAGTGGTTGCAGCCAGTCCTGCCACTGATTGGCCTTAGGGATAAATTCTCCTCCTTCCATGCCAACAGCAACCAAGGAGGGTATGCACAGCCACGTGAGGGGGTGCAACCTGTAATGCCCAGCTCAGGTGAATGGGGAGGCTGTGCCACTGGACCTTATAGGACACCTACTACATTGTGCCACTCTACCAAGACCAGGAGATGTAACAGCTCTACCGAATACACAGGAACAAACACAGAAGACTGCCCAAATAAGGAGACAAAGAAACATGTCCCAAATGAAAGGGCAGAGCAGAACTCCAGAAAAAGACCTAAACAAAATGGAAACAGGCAATCTACTAGATGAAGAGTTCAAAACACTGGTTATAAGGATGCTGATTGAACTAGTGAGAACCTCAACAGTATAAAAAAGGACCAGTGTGAAATGAAGGATACACTAACTGAAATGGAGAATGATTTATAGGGAATAAGGAATAGATTAGTGCCTGGCCTGTGGTGACACAGTGGATAAAGCATCAACCTGGAACGCTGAAGTCACCAGTTTGAAACTTGGACTTGCCTGGTCAAGGCACATACAAGAAGCAACTACTATGAGTTGATGTTTCCTGCTCCTTCACTCTTTTTCTCTCTAAAAATCAGTAAATAAAATATATTTTTTTAAAAGGTAGACTAGATGAAGCCAAGAATCAAATCAGCAATTTGGAATATAAGGAAGCAAAAAACACCCAATCAGAACAGCAAAAAGAAAAGAGTTCAAAATTGAGGATAGTGTCAGGAGCCTCTAGGACAGGGGTCCCCAAACTACAGACCTACGGATCGTATGCGGCCCCCTAAGGCCATTTATCCGGCCCCCGCCGCACTTCTGGAAGGGGCATCTCTTTCATTGGTGGTCAGTGAGAGGAGCATAGTTCCCATTGAAATACTGGTCAGTTTGTTGATTTAAATTTACTTGTTCTTTATTTTAAATATTGTATTTGTTCCTGTTTTGTTTTTTTTACTTTAAAATAAGATATGTGCAGTATGCATAGGGATTTGTTCATAGTTTTTTTTATAGTCCGGCCCTCCAACGGTCTGAGGGACAGTGAACGGGACCCTGCTCTGGGACAACTTCAAGTGTACCATCATAGGAGTGCTAGAAGGAGATAAGAGAGCAAGAAACTGAAAATCCATTTAAAAAATAATGGCTGAAAACTTCCCTAACCTGGTGAAGGAAATAGATATATACAAGTCCAGGAAGCTCAGAGTCCCAAAGATAAATCCAAAGAGGCCCACACCAAGACACATCATGATTAAAATACAAATGTTTAAAGATGAAGAAAGAATCTTAACAGCAGCAAGAGAAAAGCATAGTTACCTACAAGGAAGTCCCCATAAGACTGTCTACTGATTCCTCTCTTGTTCTTTTTTTTTTAATTTATTGATTTTAGAGAGAAAAGAGGGAAAGGGGGAGAGAGAGACAGAGAAAGAGAGAAACATCGATTTGTTGTTCCACTTATTTATGCATTCACAGGCTGGTCCTCATACGTGCCCTGACTGGGGATGGAACCTGCAACTTTGGTGTACCCAGAAAATGTTCTAAGCAACTGAGCTACCCAACCAGGACATCAGCTGATTTCCCAACAGAAACTTTGCAGGCCACAGGGATTCACAAGAAATATTCAAAGTGATTAAAAGCAAGGACCTGTAACTAAGATTACTCTACCCAGCAACACCATCATTTAGAATCAAAATAAATACAAATACAGAGCTTCCAAGACAAGAAAAAGCTGAAAGAGTTCATCATCACCAAAGCAGAATTACAGCCCTGGCCAGTTGGCTCAGTGGTAGAGCGTCGGCCTGGCGTGCAGAAGTCCCGGGTTCGATTCCCGGCCAGGGCACACAGGAGAAGCGCCCATCTGCTTCTCCACCCCTCCCCCTCTCCTTCCTCTCTGTCTCTCTCTTCCCCTACTGCAGCGAGGCTCCATTGGAGCAAAGATGGCCGGGGCGCTTGGGATGGCTCCTTGGCCTCTGCCCCAGGCGCTAGAGTGGCTCTGGTCGTGACAGAGCGACGCCCCCTGGTGGGCAGAGCATCGCCCCTGGTGGGCGTGCCGGGTGGATCCCGGTCGGGCGCATGTGGGAGTCTGTCTGACTGTCTCTCCCCATTTCCAGCTTCAGAAAAAATACAAAAAAAAAAAAAGGTAGAATTACATGAAATGTTAAAGGGTTTTGTTGAAAGATAAAAAAAAATGAGCAATAAAACAGCAATAAATACATATCTATCAATAATTGAATCTAGGGGCCTGACCTGTGGTGGCGCAGTGGATAAAGCGTCAACCTGGAACACTGAGGTGGCCGGTTCAAAACCCTGCACTTGTCTGGTCAAGGCACATATGGGAGTTGATGCTTCCTGCTCCACCCCCCTTCTCTCTCTCTGTCTCACTCTTCTCTTTCCTTTCTAAAATGAATAAATAAAATCTTTAAAAATAAATTGAATCTAAAAAACAAAATAATAAATTAGCAGAACAGAAACAGACTCATAGATAGAGAATGTTTTGACAGTTGTCAGATGAGAGAAGAGTTGGGGGGTAAGTGAAAAAAGGTGAGGGATTAAGAAGTACAAATCTGTAATTACAGAACAGTCATGGGGATGTAGAGTACAGCACAAGGAATACAGTCAATATTATTCTAATAACTATGTATGGTGTCAGATGGGTGCGAGATTTATTGGGATGATCACTTGATGTTATGTAATGTCTAATCACTGAAGTGTACATCTGAAACTAATATAATAATTCATGTCAACTGTAATTGAAAATAAAAAGTAATTTTTAAAAAGCAATAAAAAGGCCTGACCAGGCGGTGGCGCAGTGGATAGAGCATCGGACTGGGATGCGGAAGTACCCAGGTTCGAGACTCCGAGGTCGCGCGCGGGCTCATCTGGCTTGAGCAAAGAGCTCGCCAGCTTGGACCCAAGGTCGCTGGCTCCAGCAAGGGGTTACTCGGTCTGCTGAAGGCCCACGGTCAAGGCACATGTGAGAAAGCAATCAATGAACAACTAAGAAGTCGCAATGCGCAACGAGAAACTGATGATTGATGCTTCTCATCTCTCTCTGTTCCTGTCTGTCTGTCCCTGTCTATCTCTGCCTCTGTAAAAAAAAAAAAAAAAAGAAAAAGCAATAAAAAGGCCTTGGCCGGTTGGCTCAGTGGTAGAGCGTCGGCCTGGCGTGCAGAAGTCCCGGGTTCGATTCCCGGCCAGGGCACACAGGAGAAGCGCCCATTTGCTTCTCCACCCCTCCCCCTCTCCTTCCTCTCTGTCTCTCTCTTCCCCTCCCGCAGCCAAGGCTCCATTGGAGCAAAGATGGCCCGGGCGCTGGGGATGGCTCGTTGGCCTCTGCCCCAGGCGCTAGAGTGGCTCTGGTCGCAACAGAGCGACCCCCCGGATGGGCAGAGCATCGCCCCCTGGTGGGCAGAGCATCGCCCCTAGTGGGCGTGCCGGGTGGATCCCGGTAGGGCGCATGCAGGAGTCTGTCTGACTGTCTCTCCCCATTTCCAGCTTCAGAAAAATACAAAAAAAAAAGCAATAAAAAGAACAAACTGAAATCTTTCCCTCTTTGGCACCTTTCAAGTTCACTGAAATGTTCTGTCTCTCAAACTCTTTTGGCCTCACTAGTTATAATGTTTCCACTTTCCATAGTAAGTTTTTTACTATTGCAATCTATAATCCTGATACCTAAAAGCAGTTAGACTCAACCACTCCTGTTTACAAGCAGTCTCGAAATTTCAGAATTTCTGAAGTTCTTAAGTTCCAGAAGTTCTCTTAAAGGTAAACAATTTTGTCATAGGGGAAAAGCTAGAGAATAGGTTCTCAAATTAGTCTACAAATGCCAACTTATTTCAACATTTAGAAGTAAAACAGATGTGCCAAGCTTTCTAGCCTGAATCTCTGCACATAGTTAGCTCCCTTTTTCTGGAACATCCCTGCTTCTCCCATCCCAGGTCACCTCATCTTCACCTAAGTAATTCCTAGTCATTCTTCAGTTCTCAGTTTAAATGTTACCTCCTCTGGTCAACCTGTCTTAACCAATTCCCCCTATGGTGTGCCAAGGCCATGTCAATCCCCTGCTGTGAATTCCCACATTAAGTGATAAGTACTTACAGACTTAGGTGATCGTGTGTGTCTCCTCACATGTATAAGCATCTGATTACAGAGACCGTGTCCCTTCCTTTATTGACATGGCTGGCACACAGTGGCACTCAAAAAGCTATTCAGAATACTAACCCCTGGGCGTTCTATAGTACCCGGGGTTAAAGAAGAGCCTAAGAGACTGGCATAAAGCTTTTTTTTCAAAGGACTGTCTGCAACTGCATCTTTCTACATTTTTATCCATTCTCTCCTATTATGGATCCTTGACATATTATAGATACTTGCCAGGGCATCTTCCTAAGGAAGCTGGAATTAAAGTGGTCAAATAAAGGAATCAGGACATATCTTTCTGACTAAATTTGAACCAGCCCTCCGTGATCATTATCAGTAATGGAACCAATATTGCTCTGCTAAAACCTACATTCTCTGTTCTGCACTACCTTACCTGGGTTAGGTTGTCACTAGAACCTGAATCATTACTTTCTTGATGCTCATGATGATATTTTCCCTTCCATTCATGAACATTCTTTTTATAAGTGGAATCTGAAGGCAAATGTTTGCTTTTGTGCTTCATCAAATTTAATGAAACCTGACAGTTTTCCAGGTGTCCTTTTTTCTTCTGCTTAGTCCTTGATTTGTTGGATTCTAAAAGGAAAACATTTTTTTCTACAGGTTTCTGGTGGGTATCATGGGATTTTACTGGAATTTTGAAACTGATCTTCATTCTTCTGGATTCGAGGGGTTCCTTAATTATCTTGTTGTAATTATAATCCTGAGAAAATTGGATTCTCTTGCATTTTTCCAAACCACATTTTTCATAACTGTCTCTTGGTCTATTATGCCTTTCTTTCTTGAGCTCTTTTATCTTCTCCCTATGAGCAAGTACACGGGGCCATGTTTTTTCATGTGACTGGCATTCAGCTTTAGGTGTGACATCTTTGGCAATTTTAGGATTACTGAGGTTTTTAATTCCATGGTAAAGGTTACATCTAACATTTGTCAATTTAATATCTTTAACTTTAAAATCTACACATTTACTTATATCTTTTTTCGTTCCATTTGAAGGACTTTGTGAAATAATTTGATTATCATTTGAATATGATCCTTCTTGGAGTTTACCAGGTCCTTGGGATGACGAATTGACTTTTAGTCTCTTACTTGGAGTGTCAGTGTCTACATGTGGCCTGTAAAGCAGCACAGAAACTGAGGTTACATTAAAACTATGATTATACATAATTTGCATTGTATCATTTTGGTTAAGAAATTATAGAACTAGCCTGACACAAACTTCACAAAAAGTAAAATGACTACATTAAGAATGAAATGAAAAGGATTACTCAACAAATGGTGTTGGGATAATTGGTTTGCTATTTGGGAATAAAAAAACAAATTTACAGCGTTATAGAATACCGGACAACAAATTTAAGAACATACCCAGACAACATAAATTCCAAACAGATTAAACACTTAGGTGCAAAATAATTATTATCATCATTGCTACACTTCATATCAAACATTTAAAATCCATAGGGGAAAAAAGCCAGTATTTATCTAATTTCTTAATAGAGAAATTCCTAAACTGAAAACCTACGAGAAAAATTACAAGGGAATATAATAAATGTAAATGATATTTCCTTTCAAACTTTAACACATTAAAAATTAATCAACAAAATTCAAAGAATTGAGAAATGGAATTTGCTATGTATATATGACAGCTTATCAGCCTTAGTAGACAAAAAGCTCATCAAAAAGTTCAAAGATTCTAGAATACCCCATAAACAGAAAATTAGTGAAAAAGAAAGAGGGAAAGGCTAATAAACATTTGGGAAAAGAATTGACTTCCATGGTAATTATAGGCATGCTAATTACAACAACATACCATTTTCTTGTGTCAAATTAGCAAAGACTTTAAAATAACATTATATACTGGCAAAGGGTTAGAAAGCGAATTCTCTCTTGTATGCTGCAAAACAATTACACTTCCAAAATGGAATCTGAAAACATGGTTAAGAATTCTAAAAATGTCCATGATTCTTTGACTTTTCAGTAATCCTCATTTTAGAAATTAGTATCAAGGTGAAAAAAAACATGAAATAAACCAAAAAAATATTCAACTTAGGATTTATAATAGCAAAAATTCAAGTTCAAGGCAAATATTAAAGTTTTATAAATGACTAAGAAACATGTCATTCTATCAAATATGAAAATATAGTCATTTTTAAATGATCTTTATGAAAAGTTTTCAGTGATATAAAACATTGATATAATATTAAGCATAAAATAAGCAGGGCACACATCTGTATATATAATGTGGCATCAACAATTTAAATAAACATGGTAAAAAAGCCAGAAAGAAATGTGCTATAATGTTAGAAGCAGCAATAGCTAAGGGTGATAATAATATTCTACTGCTTAATAAAAGTTGATATTAGTTTGTAGTCAGAAAGAAAGGGAAAGGTTTTTCACCATAACATAATCCATTAACTTATAATAAATCCTAGAGTGCTTCCTGAGTGCCCATCACTCTAGTAGGCACTGGATAGGCAGTGGAAAGTACATCAGATAGAGTCCTTACCCCCAAGTAGGTTACAGTCCAGCAGAGGAGAAAGAGATAGTAATTAAATTACCTCTCAAATAATTATGCAAGAGCAAACTGTAAACATCTCAGAATTTTTATAGGACTTTCACCTGCATCTTCATCTAGTTTTATTTCTTTGCTATTTATTCCTACTAAAAAGACTGTCTATCATCAGCTGTTAATAAGTAACAATAGAAGAAAACTTTACATTTTTTAATTATCCCTGTTTTTAAAAAATCTTTTAATTTTTAAATTTTAGTTGACATATAATATTATATTAGTTTCAGGTTTACAACATAGTGGTTAGACACTCATATAACTTATGAAGTGATAATTCCAACACAAAACTTTAAATTTTAAGAGGACCTTGACTGGCACCTAATAGTATATCATGTTCAAGACCTTGAGGTTGCCAGCTTGAGTGTGGGGTCACCAGCTTGAGCATGGTATCATAGATATGACGCCATGATCACTGACTTGAGCCCAAAGATTGCTAGATTGAAGCCCAAGGTCGCTGGCTTGAGCAAGGGGTCAAAGGTTCGGCTGGAGCCCCCCAGGCAAGGCACACAGGAGAAAGCAATCAATGAACAACTAAGGTGCTGCAAGGAAGAATTGATGCTTCTCATTTCTCTCCCTTTCTGTCTGTCTGTCTGTCCCTATCTGTCCCTCTCTCTTGCTTGCTCACTAAAAAAAAAAAAAAAAATTCAAAAACTAGAATCTGCGACATAGCTAGAATGATTGCATTTAAAACACAAAACAGTAGTAATCGAAGTAAGAAAAGGATTTTGCAAGTCTGAATATTTAGTCATGTAATTCTAGGCCAAAAAAGTAAAAAGGTATCTAAAAAAGGGGAGTGGGAGAATTTACCTTTTCAGATCTTGTCTTCTTTTTATATCACAGTTCAAAATGTCTACATGATCTGATTTCTGAAAGAAAACAATGTGTCATTAAGAAATATAAGTTATGCAATGGTACTGTAGTTACAGGGTAAGAGACTGGGAAATAATTTTTCCCCCATACCTATGTGTTAGTGAATAGGTTGACACAATAACTTAATCAATATAATGATCTTGAGAGACAGAAACTATTATCTCCATTTTACAGATAAAGTACCCAAGGCTCAAGCAGAGCAAATTATCTTCCTCAATGTCACAGAGCAGGTCAGTAGCAGGGCCATGATTTAAAATCAGACCTGTCTACTCTCCAGTCTACAACCCTGTCTCTCTATGCACTCAGGGGACACAGGGCTAGGTACAAGAAAAGTAAGAGAGGATCAGGGTATAGTCGACATTAAGTGAGAATGTACTGCACAACTCTGTGTGCTCGGACAAGTCAGTTAAACTTATGGATCTCAATTTCTGAATCGAAAATGCAAACACTGTATCTGCCTTGACTAACTCAAAAGGAAATTATAAAGATAAATATAACCATACATGACGAACCACTTTTAAAATTCTAAATTTATCTCCATGATGTCTAATCCCACATAACAGGGTCTTTCAGCTCAAAGAAATAAGAAACTTAATAAATGCTTTTGGGTAAGAAGAAAGAAAAAAACAACCTACCTGGTTTTCTTTCCACTGGCTATCAAATAGTAAGTAAAATACAAAGGAAAAAAAGTAATGAAAAAGCAGTGGAGAAATTTATGTCATAAACCCTCTAATTGTACATTCAAACTTTAATATAAATGATTCTGAGTTGTAGTATCTAAACACTTACCAGTTTTCTCTTTTGTGATGAAGCGCATCTTACAGAGCAAGCCGAACTAGTATAGCATCCTGAGGTTTTGTTATGTGTTGTCTAAGAATGCCATTTGGAAAAAAGGAGGAAAAAAGCACAAAATAAAGCACAGTATAAGACAGCATTATTTCATCACTGTTATAAATCAGCATGCCTTATACACTAACAATAAATTTCAGAGGGAATCAATGTTCAAAGGCACACAAACTGGCATGAGGAATGGAAGCCCAACTAGAAGGGAGACTCAACCAGAAATCAGAAGATCTAGGTGCTCTCAAATTAGAGCGGAGATGGATACAGGTGTTACAGCAGAGGGCCAGCTGACAGCTCGGGTAAAGGCCCTGGGAGATGACACTGCCATCGTAAAATCCATCTTTCTACTAAGCAAATCCACTATCCAATTATTCTTCAGTGGGTCCTGAATTCAACAGATGCAGGAAAATTTATTTTGAGTACCTACCACGTGCCAGAGACATTCTAGACAGTGGGGACAAGCTAACGAAAAAATTACAAAAGTCCCTGCCCTCATGGAGGTTAAAATCTAGTGTAGGAGTTTACAAATAAATAATATATTTAGTGTGTCACACTATGCTATAAAAAAAAATAAAACAGAGAAAAGAATCAGGAAATGCTGGGAGGTGGGGCTTGAGGCAGTTGCAATTAAAAAAAATATAGACCTAAAGAAGGGATGTAACAAACTGTGAATATCTAAGGAAAGTGTTTTTGGTTCAAAGGGAACAGCAGCAAGAGCAAAGCCCCTGAGGAGGCAGAAATGTGACTGGCTTTTTTAAATATGGAAAGGAAGTCAAGGAGTGAAGAAAGCAAAAGGGGAATGAGAGGAAGAAGAGATGGAGAGAGCAGGGCACTTTGTTGGCCCCAGCAAGAACTTCAGCTTTTACTCTGAAGTGGAAAATCACCAGAAAGTCTTGAGTAAAGGGGTAATGTGATCTGACTAACATTTTAATAGGATCACTCTGGCTGTTATGTTGAGAAAAGAACACAAGGAGACAAAGGCGAAAGCAAGATTAATTTAAAAACTATGGGAATAATCTAGGAAAGCAAGTTGATTGCCTGGACCACAGTAATAGCAGTAGAAGAGGTAGTCAGGTCAGACTCTGACTATATCACTAAAAGAAAGCCGACAGAGTTTGCTGATAGACTGGACCCAGGTAGAGGATGATGACCAGAGTTTTGCATCCAGGCTACAGAAAGAATGGAATTGCAATTTACCAAACTGGGGAAACTGAGGCTGGGCACTTGAAAGGTTATCATTTAAGAAGTGATGAGGAACCAGCAAAGAACTCTGTGAAGAACTCACCAGTAAGAAAGAAAATCAGAAGTGTATGGTGCCTCAAAAGCTACATGAAGAAAATATTTCAAAGAGAAGGTGAAATCAGTTATGTCAATGTTGCTGACTGGTCAAGTCAGATGAAGTCTTAAAACTGATCAGTGGGTTTAGCAACATAGAAATTGTTACTGGCCTTAATGAGAGCACATCTGAAGGAGTGATGGCAAAGTCTAGTTCAAGTAGGTGAAGAATGGGAGGAGAAATTTTAAACAGCATGTCAATTACTCATGTCAAATAGTGTTACATAAATCAAGGCCACACTCCAGGATCCCCTTTCCAATTATCACTATACCTGGGAGACCAAATTAGTGATCAGAAAGTTAGAAGCAAGGAACAAATACCAGAAGTAAAACTGATCTCTAGAATACTTCATTCAAGTGATGTAAAAGCTTTATGAACTAACCTGCTACCACAGAAATCATTTCTTCAGTGAATACCTACTTTTATGTGTAGTCTCTCATCTTAGATGATAATATAGCATAAACACTACCTGATTCTAATTATGCTCTATGCAGACTAGTCAGAGAGTTTATAATAAAATAGACTGCAGGGTATTTTGTTTGTTTTGGTTAGGTCAACCACATAACAGTCTCACTTCCTAGAGACAACAATCAGCTCAATTATTTAGCTATCCTAAATTTCATCCACCAAAACACTTCTTAAAATACTGTGCTTCTGAAGTATCAGAAAAAGGACCATGGTAAGCACGCTTTCTCTAGCCCCAGCTTGTACCTCCCCATTTTGATTGACAAGCATGTAATCCTATCCAATGCTGAGTAAATGCAGAAAGGAGATATGGAAAATGGTCTAATGGTGAGTTACTTCTATGAAAAGGAGGATTCTATGGAAGTTTAGAATTAAAGTCAGAAATGCCTAGACAAATTACTTACCTCTCTAAGCTTCAGTGTTTTAAATTGTGTAATTGGGACAATAATAGTACTTACCTGATAGAGTTGTGAGGAATAAATAAAATAATGCAAGTAGAGAATGGGAAAAACAAATGAGCAGTATACTTGCACATGTCACTTTAAAACAGAGGAGTATTTTTGCATTACACAAAAATAAACTTTAATAAAGGGTATCTTTCAGTTAGTAAATCAAAACTCTTACTTCTTCATCAAAGCTGGGTGACAAGGTGGTATCTTTTCTCTCAGACTGCGTTCTGTTTCCACAGGATTCTTTGTTGGACATTTTGAAAAGCTAAAATAAATATTAAAAACAAATTGTGTTTTTCAGCACAACAAAAAAAGTACATTAGAAGTTATTTTTCTTTCAGTTAAAGATTGGAATGTTACAAAATGATTTCCATTTTCTAACCATTCCTAAGGTGACAGGATTCTCTCATTGCACCACTTTATTTCAGTTATATGCTCCCTCGTAATGGTCCTCTCCTTCAGCCTCCTCTACCACCTTTGTAGGAATGGCTTACAAAACTATGCCTTTAGCTCTGACTTCTCTCTCAAGCACCAGAACACCATTTTCAACTGCCTGTAGGACTACTGGCTTCTGTCCTACGTGCACCTCAAAACCAGTCATCCATAAACCTTCATTTCCCAACTTACCCTGCCACTCACTCAGTGAGACTTCGGGCAAATCACATACATTTTATGAGCTCACTTTCATTATATGTAAAATAACTCATCCAAGAATGTTTTGAGGGATTCAGATGAAACAATGGATATTAAAAAACCTTGCACAAGGTAGAGCATAGTAAAGTCTAAATCAGGGGTCGGGAACCTATGGCTCAAGAGTCAGATGTGGCTCTTTTGATGGCTGCATCTGGCTCACAGACAAATCTTTAATAAAAAATAATAATAACGTTAAAAATATAAAACATTCTTGCCCTGGCCGGTTGGCTAAGTGGTAGAGCGTTGGCCTGGCGTGCAGGAGTCCTGGGTTCGATTCTCAGCCAGGGCACACAGGAGAAGCGCCCATCTGCTTCTCCACTTCTCCCCCTCTCCTTCCTCTCTGTCTCTCTTCCCTTCCCACAGCCAAGGTTCCATTGGAGCAAAGTTGGACTGGGCGCTGAGGATGGCTCTATGGCCTCTGCCTCAGGCGCTAGAATGGCTCTGGTTGCAGCAGAGCAATGCCCCAGATGGGCAGAGCATCGCCCCCTGGTGGGCATGCCGGGTGGAGTCTGTCTGACTGCCTCCCCGTTTCCAACTTCAGAAAAGTACCAAAAAAAAAAAAAAAACAGCAAAATATATATATATAAAACATTCTCATGTATTACAATCCATTCATTTCCTACCACTCATGTTCATGGTTACGGGTGGCTGGAGCCAATCACAGCTGTCCTCTGGGATAACACCAAATTTTTACTGGATAATGCGTAAGGTACATGGGTCATTGTATGGCTCTCACAGAATTATATTTTAAAATATGTGGTGTTCATGGCTCTCTCAGCCAAAAAGGTTCCCGACCCATGGTCTAAATAAATACTGGCTTACCTAATTCTTTCTACTAGTCCTGGAGCTCCCTGAACAGCATACTGTATTAAAAACTTAGGAGATACTCATTATTGCTTGCTGAGTGAATGAGCTATTTTTTTCTTCCTCAGAATACTCTTTTTAACTGAGCCACTACCAACACTTGCCCATTGCAGGTCCCCTGTCAACTTCCCATAAGAGTCTCACTTTTCCAGCTGCGCTCTGCATCAAGTCAATATTGTTAGCTGCTGTACCTGTCTCCCTCTGCCCCCCCGGAAAAGCAATAAGACAAATATAGTCATTCCTTATGGTCACTAACACTCCCTGTCAAGTTAGAGTATACCAAAAGCATCCTGCGCTGGAACATAGAGGCCTGAGACTAGACCATCGCTAGGACCACTGGGACAAGAAAATATAAAAGGCATCTAGAAGCAAAGCCCAAGTTTATTGCTGGTAGTGACAAATACTGAGACTGTGAACATAAAGGCTAGAAACCAAGCCGCTTCAATTATTTCTGGTCAATTACTACATACTGAAAGAATAATCAATTATTATATAAAATCAAACTTTTAGATACTTTGATGAATAGGAAGATAAGAAAAATGCTGAGAGCTAACAAAAAAAATCAAATAATAAATAGTGATAAAATATTCAACATGGGCCGGTAAGAACAGATTCTAAATTATCCAGAAATTTTGCTTTGTAAGATAATTTATGGCAATATGTAATTGAATTCACAGTTGAGCTTCCAGATTAATCATCCTCTTGTTCCAAGGATTCCATTCCACTGGAGGTGGGGGCTGTTCAATACTATAAAAAATAATAATAATAAAATTTCCATAAAATGAACTGCTTAGAGGCAATGCATTGGTTATATATTTTTTTATAATTTAAACTTGATCCATATTGGTCTGATGTTGCTCTGAATACAAAATAACACTAATTTAAACCTCTTGCCCATAAGACAAATTGAAAAAAATCACTGCAGGTCATGGACAACTAAAGGAAAAAGACCTTTATGTTTACCATGTCAAGTGCTTTACATTTATATGAGGTGTGAAATTCATATTGATTTTATGAAAATCAAAATATCAACTAGATGAGAGCCCTTCTGAGCTGGCCAGCCTTCAGAATGGTCCCTGATGATCTCTGCTGCCTGGTAATTAAACCCTCAGGTAGTCGTGCCTTCTCACAATACATAGAGCTGACCCGTATTTCCAATAAATGTTGCTACACGCAATAAGTGGCTAGGCCATATAAGATATTGTGGCTTCTGCCTTTATCTGTCTTAGATCTTTCATTCTGAGGAAAGTCAGCCACCAGTCTCGAGGACGTTCAAGTAGCCCACGTGGATGCCCACCAGGGAAGAACTGCGGCCTCTTGTCAAAAAACAGCCACGAGCCAGAAACGTGAGTGAGCCACCTTTGAAGCTGATCTCCAAGTGCTAATTAAGCCTTTACAGGGCAGCTTCCTAGCCAAGAATCTTCACCTCCTCCTGAGTCTCGCAGCTAGACACACCCAAAAGGCCACTTCCGAACTCTGACCTACTGAACCGGTGGGGTGAGTCATCGATGTTGATCGTTTTAGGCCACTAACCTTTGGGATAACTGAAGCAGCAACAGATCAGTAACACGCTCCCTTAATATAATTTTTCACACTCGGAAAATTCCTTCTTTAGGATGTCTCAAGCGCAGGAACCAAGGCTTAGAAATGCTTCCTCCAACTCCCGTCAGATGCGCAAGCTGGACTCTAACTAACCCTTGTCTGGTCTCCAGCTGGTACTGAGATGAGGGACACGGACGCACTGAGTCAAGCTTTCAAGCGATCGACTAGTCGTTCAATGATCTCCGGAGGCTGCACAAATACAATCAGCCACTACTCCTGTCTCTAAGTTATAATGTGTTATTGTCCCATTTTTCGGTCGTCTTGTACCTGAAACTAAAAGGTGCTTCCCTGTCCTGTTGCCCACCGCGTTTAACCCCGTCCCGGGCAAAAGAGGTGTCTCCCCTGCCCGCCCCCCGGGCTGGATTGAGCGCGGCTTGGGCTCACGGAGGCCCCGAGTCCAGGGAAGAGAAGTCCTGCGCGGCCAGGGACCTCACTGGCACACGCCCTGGGGAACCTCGGTAGCATCCACCAAGTGCCCCGTAGCTCAACCCACTCAGAGTTCTGGTGATGAAATGCCTAGATTCCCGCGCTGGGCGACAAACAAACAAACAAAACCACCCATTGGACGTTCACGACCACGACGCAGCGCTGAAGAAACTGGGAACGCGGAGACTAAAGACTGTTCGGGGTCACCGTGCGGGTGACGGTACGAGGCGAACCGCAGACCCCAACTCGAATCCGCCGGACTGACAGGGAAACCCGTCCGCCGCTCGTAAACTGCGGGGGGCCGCGGGCTCCGCGGGAGCCTAGCAGACTCCACTCCGCGCGAGGTGCAGCTCCAGAGGCAGGGCCTGGCCAGAACCACACCCTTCACCGCGCTGGCTCGGCCCCGGGCCCGCCCACAGAGCCGTCCGCCCCGGCGCGAGGGGCTCCCTGAGTTCCCAGTCCCGCCCGCCGCCACCAAGGTCCCGGAGAAAGCGAAGGAGCCTGGCCCGCAAAACGTCAACGAATCCTCCTCCACCAACTTTCTCACCTTACCAGAGCTGGCCGCAGCCGCGACGCCTGAGGCCCGGCCAAGGGAAAGAAACCCCTGAGTCCGAGGCCCGCTGGGAAATGTAGTTCTGCGCTCAGTCCCAGGTTACCACTCGTTCAGCTTTATACAAGTATTCATTTTCTCCTAGGATTTAGGACTGAGGCTCCGCCCCCGCCCCCAGTTAGCGCGGTGCACCCTGGGTATTGTAGTCTCGATTTGGCTGGGTTGTTGACGGCTGGAATGGAGACGCGCCGGGAGAAAGAGAACTCTCTTACTTCATTGGTCGCCGACCCTCCAGTTCGCTTCTGCGCAGTGTGTAGTGGCGTCGTAACGCCTCGGGGAACGGGAAGCGGCTGGGACTGCGAAACGCTGCCTCCGGCTTTTAATTTTTCCGCAGACTGGCGTCGGTCACTGGTTTTCCGTCTTTTGTCTATCGCACGCATCTCGCCCTTCCCACTTGGGTCCCCAGTCCTTGGATCCAGCCCTCTGGGCATTCACGCCAGTTCTCCGACCCCGCCGTGAGCCCCTCCTGGCCCCGGGTCGGGTCCGGCACGGAGGCGGTAACTATGGAGAATATGGCGGAGGAGGAGCTGCTGTCCCTGGAGGAGGAGGAGGAGGAGAAGGTGGTGGCCCAGGACTCGGCTCGAGTCCCAGCTCCGGCCTCGGCTCCAGCCCCAGCCCCTGCCCTGGCTCAGGCGCCGGTCCTGTCCCCGTCCCTAGCCTCTGCCCCTGACGAGGCGGAAAGCAGTAAGTGCAAGAGGTCCCGATCTTTCTACTGCAGGAGGAGCGAGAAAGTGCTTCTTGCTGGGGAGGCCCTTCTTCACTGGGACGGCTTTTATGGGAAAGGCAGGTTTAGGGGAGTGGGGGAGAAAAGGACTCGTGTAGCGCGGCAAACGGGCACATGATGGGAGAAGGCATGTCCGTAAACCTCGAGGACAGTGTGATGAAGGTTAAGGGGAGGCCAGGCGTGCCGCAAAATGAATTTGAGGGCTTCTTCGTGAAGGGGGTCTTTCTCGGGCACAAAAATAGGAAGTGCTAACTAATTTGGTAGCTTCCCTCAGCGCCGTCACTAAGTCCTTTAAAATGTGACAAAGTAACCGAGGCAACCGGTGTTGACCGTAGTAGATCCTAGCTGCCAAGATTTAGAAACCATTGCTCTCAACTAGCTTTTATGCCTCAACATACTCAGTGGGATGGGTTTTCTCATAACCGTATTTCATTTTCTATAGCAGCTTGCTTCCAAAAAGAATTTGGAGATGATTAGTTTAATAGTCTACTAAATTATGGTTGTCTTCCCTAAGACATAAATACCAACTGAGTTTTATACTTCGTCCCAGCAGAAGTCAACTGGTGAAAATTAATAGTCCATATTATTATTTGTGCTTGCGTGTTTTCCAAGTGGTGATTTATTGGACCACAGAGGACTTTAAAAGATCATTGAACAGTATTTTCTTAAGAATCTTAAATGTTAGGTATAAGAAAGTGTTTTTTAAAATTATTTTGTGATCCATAAATTGACCCTTAACAAAATATCTTTAAGTTATTATCTTTCTTATTTCTAGGCCAGTTTAATATTATAAAACTCTTGAGTGGTGAATTATTTTGCAATTTTAAAACAAGATGTAATTGTTATTGTAGATTTAAGGGTAGGGCTGATCATAGAAAAGACAAACTCAGGCAGGCCCTCATCATATGAGATCAGAGCTAGCAGGTATAAAATAAGGCCAGTGGTTTCTTCACCCACAGCTACAATGTGGGTAGAGGAGGTCCACTCTCCTGAGTATGTTATTCTCCCTACCTCACCTCTGTTTATATTAGACAGACATGGTTTAGCAGCTTTGGGACATGGCATGCTTTCTCTACCTTCTCACCATCAAGAATGTTAAGTTTGGAAAGTTATTCGTGTATTTTAAAATTTACAAATATGTAATTTGAAAAATGCAATGTTTGAGAAACATGAAAATGCATTACTGGGACAAATGTAACAATTGAGAAATCTGAAATATAATTATACATTAGAAATATATATACATTAATCTCTTTTTAAAAATTATTTCTAGATGGTCTAGTTAGTCCTTTGAAATCAGTCTTAACTAGGCAAGATGAAGATGGCGTATCTGAGATAGAATTGAAAATTGAGGAAAAAGTAACGGAAGTTGTAAAGAAATCTCCTAGCATTCTGGACTCATCTGATTTAATAAGAGGTTTGTCTCTTGACTTCTAATAGTATGTTGCAAAAAGATTGAGAAGATTTAAGTACAATGGACTGATATCTACTATCTTGAACCAGAAAGTGATTTCAGAGATTTACATAGGCATATCATGACTAGAAAGCCCGGCGGTCATACGAAATGACCGCTGTTCTAGATATTATAAATTGTAATTAAAATGATTTGTGCAAAGGTGTCTGCTAATTCAAACAGAATTACCCAGGGCAGGCGGCAAGGACGCCCCTTTGCTTACTGCCCCACGGGGTTTCCCCCTTCTACTTGCTTAATTGCTTAGAGTGCAATGAAGGAAACCACTGGCGGTACATTTCTTAAGAGCCACCTCTAGCTCAATAAATAAAGGTGATTTAAATAATAAAATGTTAATTCACATGTCAAAGATCTCTTTGTACACAACATTTCTTGTGTAGATCTTTCCATCATTTTTAAGCTCGCCTTGCAGAGGATCATCAATTATTTTTAATTTTACGTCCGTTCTTTCACGAACAGGCAACATAAAGTTGACCGTGTCCAAACGCAGGCTCAGGTAAAAAAATGCCAACATGCTTAAGCGTTTGGCCCTGAGACTTATTGATGGTCATAGCAAAGGCAAGTTTTACAGGAAATTGTCTATGTCTCAATTGAAACGGCAACCCTGTTTGAGATGGAGCCAAATCAATTCTTGGAATGACATGTATTTCACCTTTAGAGGAGCCAGTCAAAGACTTAGCTATTATGACATTATTTTTCAATTGGAGAACCTCTAGTCTTGTACCATTGCAAAGACCCCTTCTGGTGTTAAGATTTCTTAACAGCATAATAATTGCTCCAATCTTTAACTTCAATTTGTGAGGTGGCATGCCAGAAGGCGGGACTATCTGAATCCGTGGCAACTTCACCCCATTGGCTAATACAGTTACGCAAGCAACCAATAAGCTATTGGCGACGAACAGACACTTAAGCCGCATATAATAAAGAATCTTTAGACAAGTCTGTGGGAGTTCTCTTCAGTAGTGGACCACAGGATTTTCCATTTTCTCTTCTAACTTACCAGGCTCCTTTCTCTTATTTTGTACTAGTAATTAGAATGATTTCAAAAAGCACCTCTTTATATAGTACTATATATATTGTTTCACATATTACAGACCTTTGAACCATGCAAGCTCAAAGCCTTTATGATGACAAATTTGTTTTGCATATATGGATTCATTGCCTGAATTGTCTGACCTAGCAATTAAAATGGGGGGAAAAATTTAATGGAAAAAAAATTTTGCCTGCTTATAGGAATTTCATCTCATCTTTATTTGAACAATACCTGAGTTAGCCAATAACATGTTATATTCTCATTTTAAAATAAGGTAAAATAAATTTGAGGAGGAATGGCTGATGGTGCTAATTTGAATTCCAAAGTTAGAGACTCGTTGTACTAATGCATCCAAAAAGAATAATGATTTTTAGAAATTATTTAACAAACGTTAGTGCTTGTTGTGTGCAAGTTACTGCACTCGGCACTTAGCCATTGCAAAGATGAATTATGTATTTATATATCTAGCACCTGCCTTCTTACTGCTTATTGCGGTGGAGACAAACAAGGACACCAGCTATACGGAAAGGTAAACAAAGGACCTGGGAGTAAAGCTTGGAGGAATTAGGCACAACAGTAGGAGCATCAAGAATAAAATTTAAAAGACTCTAAATTGTACAATCTAATTATATAATGAATACTAGAGAGGTCGGTGGTTTATCCCCTCATCTCGTCTCATTGGGGGTCTTTTTCTAACAGTTGTCATTGCCTCGTTTTGTATATTCAGGCCCCCACTTTAAGTATGTGAATTGAAGGATGTGTAATATTTGAGAAACCTGAAAAGGTTACTGGGACTGGGTTTTGGCTTTTTACTTTTTCACATTTTTTTCCTTAGGCTTTCTTACTTGTATTCATTGTTTCACCTAACTTGTATTTATGATTTATATACATTCAGAATCCCTCCTGAGCTCCCAAAACAATTCAGCTGCCCACTGGACCAGTTGTACATCAAACACATCATACCATGTCAAAAACTAAATTCCCTTTTTCCCTTTCCTCTTCACCAAAAGTGTTTTCTTCTTCCTTTATTGGTTATTGGTACCATTATCTTCTACCATATAAACTTGAAATCTTAGAATCATTCTTGAATTTACTCTTCACCTTTACTTGACACCCACATTCCACGTTCTTTGCTTTTTCACCTCCTAGTCTTCTGTTCCTTTCCATTTGTCACTTCAATTATTGATCCTCGGTACTACAGCCAAAGATACACTCTGAAACACATTCAAATCCTATCATTCACTTCCTCAGAAACCTGCAAAGATTTAACATTGCCTAAAGAAGAAATCCAAACTAATTTACATAGACTTTTTGCTTTTTATGATCTGTACTACATTTTGGCTGCATATTTTTCTACCAACGCCATTCAGCTAGGTGTGGGACAGAAGGTGCTATATTTTTTTATACCACATGCCTTTGTTCATGAGGTTATATAAGTTTATAAGGCCAGCCACCAAATCTACTTACTGAATTCTGTCCATACCTTAAGTCTTAGGCAAATGCTACTTCCGTGAAGACGTTCTCAGTGGCACCTAGAATTAATTACCCCTTCCTCTGTATGCCCACATTATATTTACCCCAACTATTCATTTCATTCTGCATGGGTTATAATTAATAATTAATCTCTCCTACCTGATTGAAAGTTCTTTGAAGATAGGAAAACATGTTTTTTGTTTCTTCAGTGTTTTGTGCAAAGTAGAAACATTTTTTGTAGAATTATATTAAAGAATTAGATAAATTTTAAAACCATGAGGTTACACAAGTGTAATTTTTCCACCCACCTTTTTTGCATTTTGAGGCACACTTGTCATTTTATAAACTTGATCCAGCAGTATTCCCCATCTAGGTATTAGGATATTATGTGACAGGAAATAAAATGTAAAACTCTGGGAGGTGACAAATAAAAATGGAGCTGGAATATAGGTTGTTAAAGTGCAGTTTTCTAATTCTTAAATTTTTCTTCCAGAGAGACACATCTCAATTCAAAGGCAGCTTGCTGATCTAGAGAAATTAGCTTCTGTAACTGAAGGTGATTTGGACTCTGCTAGTTCATTGAACTCAGATAATCCTGATGCAGGTATTTTTTGAGGTTTTTTTGTTTGTTTGTTTTTCCTTAATTTCTAATGGTTTGTGGTCTTCCAACTCATAAAAAGTTTTCTAGGAATATTATTATACATCTCATTGAACCACAGCTGTAGTAAATAACTTTTATTCAGGAAACTGATAGTCATCCATCTGCAAAGGTGCTATGGGAATTATTTCACAACTTGGCTGTATCTGAATCTGTGGGAATTATTTCACAGTCTCTCGGACAGATAATTGTATTTGTATTCTGGGAGTTAGAAATTGCATTTGGCTATGAGTAACAAAAATTCCCAAAAAAAACATTGCCTTAGAATTAGATAATAGGGAGGCTGTATTCTGGCATGTAAAATGAGTGCCCATGAAGGCAGAGCTGGCACAGAGTTCCACAACACTGCCAGTGCCCCTGCCTTCTCTTCTGATTTGCCATTCTTCATGCTGGGATTCCATCCTTAGGATCACCTCAGTTTTTTTTAGTTAGGCCAAGTATTAGAAAATAAATTGTGTCTATACTTTCAGTGTGCTCTATATGAAAGATATCTGTGGCTTAAAATTTATTAAGTGAATTATTGATTATATTTTATTGCTTTAAATCTGAATTTAAGGTTTTAATCTTTTGTGCACTGTCCAAGTTTTTGAGGTATGTTTTTAATTAAATAAGACTTCCATAATCTTTTCAAGAATATGTTAATAAAGAAGGAATACTTTACAAAATCAGTAATAGGGTGCTGTCTCAGAATATCAATTATATTAAGTTCCTTCTACTGCTTTGAGTTGCTTCTTCCTTTTTTTTTTTTTTTTTTTTTGTATTTTTCCGAAGCTGGAAACGGGGAGAGACAGTCAGAAAGACTCCCACATGCACCTGACCAGGATCCACCCGGCACGCCCACCAGGGGCGAGGCTCTGCCCACCAGGGGGCGAGGCTCTGCCCCTGGGGGAGGGGGTCGCTCTGTAGCGACCAGAGCCACTCTAGCGCCTGGGGCCGGAGGCCAAGGAGCCATCCCCAGCATCAGGGCCATCTTTGCTCCAATGGAGCCTCGCTGTGGGAGGGGAAGAGAGAGACAGAGAGGAAGGAGAGGGGGAGGGGTGGAGAAGCAGATGGGCGCTTCTCCTGTGTGCCCTGGCCGGGAATCGAACCTGGGACCCCTGCACGCCAGGCCGACGCTCTACCACTGAGCCAACCGGTCAGGGCTGCTTCTTCCATTTTTGTAATGCCACATTAACTGTTTTTGTTGCCGCCAGAGTACAATACCACAACAGCTCTCTGCCCAACACCTGCCTTTCTGGAAGTGTGAAAACTGCTGCCTTTCCCCCCGTCCAAAATACAGAATGACTCTCTCTGCCATGCATATTGACTTGAGGAATATATAGATGATCACGTCCTTATCCTTTCTGTTCCCAGTAGCAACAAGGATATCAGCTAGCTACAGAGAGGGGAGTTTTAGGGTCAAAATAACTGCCCCTGTGCTAAAACAATTATTATTAACTACCAGCTGAGACAGGATGACTTTTCCCTAAAGTTAAGAAAGACATCAAGGGCAGGTGTGGCCAGGGGTCCCCTGTTATTTCTTTGTACCTGAATCTAAGCATTAATAGCTAGTATATGCCTGACCGGTGGTGGCGCAGTGGATAAAGAGTTGACCTGAGGGACTGAGGGACTGAGGGTCCTAGTTCAAAACCCCAAGGTCGCTGGCTTAAGGTCAGTTGTGCTGGCTTAAGTGCAGGATCATTGATACGATCCCAAAGTCACTGGCTTAAAGGCCAAAAGTCTCTGGCTTGAGCCTAAGGCTACTGGCTCGAGCAAGGAGTCACTGACTGGGCTTGAGCTCCCCAATCAAGGCATGTATGAGAAGCAATCAATAAAAAGAAAAACAACTGAAAAAAAAAGTACCAAGTTCATGCTTCTCATCTCCTCCCCACCACCACTTCCTGTCTCTCTCTTAAAAAAACAAAATAGATAGATAGTATATACTGTGCTTTACTGGTTCTTTTATCTCTTTCAGGAAACAAACAGGCTTGTCCATTGTGTCCTAAGGAAAGATTCAGATCTTGTAATAGCCATAAGCTTCGTCGGCACCTTCAAAATTTACACTGGAAAGTCTCAGTTGAATTTGAAGGTTAGTATTTTTGTACTTGCTACAAAATGATGTAAATGAAATTTTATTGTGAATTTAATCAAGTATTTTAAGTTTAAAATTATGAGGGATTCATACTCCTCTTTTAATGTGTTTATTAATAAAAGACCACATAGCTCTCTAGGCAGTAGCTGTATGTGACACAAGTAATTTAGTTTGGCAAGTATCTGTTAAGTGTCTATTCTATGCTGCAAGCTCAGCTTGACCCTGGGGGTTCGTTTTACTTACAGAACAGTGTCATAAATGAAAAGTTTGTGTAGCAGCAAATGTAGCATAAGGCAAAGAAAAGGAAGCCTAACAAAAAGTCAAGATGGCAGAGACTATGTGATAAATTTGATTTCCGAAGAAGCTAAGTGGCTAGTCCAAGATAGCACAGATAGTCTTGACAGAACCAGAATTCAAACCTGGATCTCCTATATTTGTTCTTACACTGTATCATGTATAGGAAGTAAATTAAGGCAATCTCATTTAAATCTTTTTTTTTTTTTTTTTTTGGCAGAGACAGAGAGAGTGAGAGAGAGGGACAGACAGGAAGGGAGAGAGATGAGAAACATCAGTTCTTCATTGCAATTTCTTAGTTGTTCATTGATTGATTTCTCATATCTGCCTTGACCGGGAGGCTACAGCAGACGGAGTGACCCCTTGCTCGAGCCAGCGACCTTGGGCTCAAGCTGGTGAGCTTTGCTCAAACCCCATGAGCGTGCATTCAAGCTGGCAACCTCAGGGTCTCGAACCTGGGTCCTCCGTGTCCTATTCCGAGGCTCTATCCACTGTGCCACTGCCTGGTCAAGCTCATTTAAATAAATTAATTGTGACATTACAAGCATAAGAATAATCCCAGTTATTATAAAATTAGCTAATAAGTTTAATGATAATTGAATATTTAGTAAATGATGATACAAAAATTAGCCATTCTTCATTCTAGGTTACAGGATGTGCATTTGTCATTTATCTTGTCGACCAGTGAAACCAAACATTATTGGAGAACAGGTAATGAGATGTTAGATATATTTTTAACTTTAAGCCCTCTTTAAAGAAAGTGCAGTTTTTACTTGCTTTAACTAAAATGTTCATATTTGCAATAAGATTTACTTTAAGATTTTGTATCTGAGTGCTTTCAGATTATCATATTAGGAAAAATATGAAATGTGTGAAAAAAAGAGTTGCTGTATTGAATATTTTAAACTTCTTTTTCCCCATTGATTTGAGAAAGAGAAAGGGGGGGGAGAAGCATCAACTCGTGGTTCCACTTAGTTGTGCACCCATTGATTGCTTCTTGTATGTGCCCTGACCCAGGCTACCTAGAACGAGTGACCCCAGGATTGAGCAGCAACCTTGGTGCTCTGGGACGACACTCTAGCCACTGCACCATAGGCCAGGGCTGAATTGTTTTTTATATAGTTTTAATTTTAGTCAGGTAAATTTCTATCTTTGTTCAAAAGGAAAATGAACTTATTTACTAATTTTAGAATGGAGAATTTAAATAAGTAATTTTTTTCTTTTAAAATAAATTTTGATTATGGAATAAGAGCCTTCAGTTTCTTGGATTTGGTAAATATCTTAGTATGTATTGATTCATTCTCATCATCCTCCATATGCTCTTTTTTGAATTTGTCAAAGGACAGAATATGAATCTTTCTGAGCTGTGGCCGGGTGGCTCAGTAAGTAAAGTATCGACTTGGTGTGCCTGAGGTTGCGGGTTTGACCCCCAGTCAGGGCACAGTCTGGAAACAATGAGTACACAATTTAAGTGAAACGAGTTCATGCTTCTTTCTCTTCCTCTTCCTCCCTCCCTTTTCTCTCTTTCCCTCTCTCAAATCAATAGAAATGGTTTATTTTGTTTTGTTTTGTTTTTTTGTATTTTTCTGAAGTTGGAAACGGGGGAGGCAGTCAGACAGACTCCCACATGCACCCAACCAGGATCCACCCAGTATGCCCAGCAGGGGGCGTTGCTCTGTTGCGACCAGAGCCATTCTAGCGCCTGAGGCAGAGAGCCATGGAGCCATCCTCAGTGCCCAGGCCAACTTTGCTCCAATGGAGCCTCGGCTGTGGAAGGGGAAGAGAGAGACAGAGAGGAAGGAGAGGGGAAGGGGTGGAGAAGCAGATGGGTGCTTCTCCCGTGTGCCCGGGCAGGGAATCGAACCTGGAACTCCTGCACGCCAGGCCAATGCTCTACCACTGAGCCAACCAGCCAGGGCCTGAGAAACGTTTTTTTTAAGATACGAAAAAGAAACTTTCTGAAATCTTTGATAACTTTTTTTTAAAAAGTATATACATTTATTTTTAGAATAGATTTGACCTTTGAGGAATAAAAATTATAAAATATTTTTAGTGACACTATCTTGAATACATATTAGCTTAATGAGTCTTCATTATTAGTTTTTCTTTTGGATCACTAAGAGGAGTAAAGTGCTGAGAAAAGAAACATTTCTAAAGCAGTAGTCAGGACAGTGCGCTTGGTCCATGAACCTTATCCAGGAATCCTATACACTGTTCTTGAATATTTTCTACTTGCTATATGATTCCAACTAAATAGGAGCTGGAAGCATCAAAAATAGGAAAGAGCCATTAGAGTAATCTTTTGGTTCTCAGTTATATGAGAAATTATAAAGTGAGAATTTTTAACGTGGAATTACAGACTTTTCATTATGTCTCTAGCATTTGGTGTGCTGGAACTAGCTTACATTTCCAGAAATCTTGAAAGCTGGTTATAAACGTGGTCATAATTAAAAATTGAATTATATAAACTTAAAAGTTAATAAATTATATTAAAAACAGAGGTAATGAATATTCAAAGCTCACTACATCCTAATTATTTACTTCATTTTTCTATTATCTGTGTTCTTACGGTATTTATATAATTAATATCTACATGGTAGCAATGCTGTCTTTTCCCATCTACAAATTTAGTGATGTCACATTGGTAGTTTGAAACCTGTCATAGTTGTAGCTTGAAATTCTACAGTATTTCTTCTTGAAATTATATTTTTATTATAGAAAGCTGCAAACTACAAATCAAGTCTTTATTTTCCTGGAGAGCCAGATAAACATCTACCAGCACACTGCTGCTAATAACCATTTTAAGTGCTGCTTATGGAAAAGAGGATACAGTTACTTGCTGATTAGAATGAATGGTAAAATTTAAGAAATTAACCAGAGGTCTCAAACTCGCGGGCCGCATGCGGCCCGCCGAACAATTTTGTGCAGCCCGCAGACTAATCCACGGGCTTACTTAATTTTATCCAAAATATTTTGAACTTCGTGGATTAGTCTGCGGGCCACACAAAATTGTTCGGCGGGCCGCGAGTTTGAGACCCCTTGTAGCCTATTGGAAAAATCTAAGAAATAAAAGATGTAGCCTGTGTAAATATAGGTAAGGAAGTAAAGATCCTTCAGTCACGTGGCAGAATTACTACTATTTTCTATACCATTAAACACAGGGCACATTAACATACGTAAATTTGCAACCTAAAATAAACTTCTATTTCCTTGTCTTTCTAACTTATTTATGTACTTAAATTA
This sequence comes from Saccopteryx bilineata, assembly GCF_036850765.1. Lineage (NCBI taxonomy): Eukaryota > Metazoa > Chordata > Mammalia > Chiroptera > Emballonuridae > Saccopteryx > Saccopteryx bilineata. The sequence goes on along the minus strand of NC_089491.1, from coordinate 292,561,290 downwards.
AATGATCTGTTTGATAGATATCCAGTAAAATGGGCGCCCATTATCATTGTATCATTTGTTCGGCAACAATTGCCAGACGGACTGATATGCTTGGGCATGTTAGGCGTCATGTGAATAAAGGAGAGACTAAATCCAAGTATATTGCTGGTAAGTTGAGCAATTTCTTTATCATGTTAATAAGTAAATCCTTAAATAATGCCACAGTTGTTTTTAGACATCAAGGAAATCAAAGATGGTGACTTAAGCAAATCACTTGTTTGACTACGAATCTATTACTTCAGGTTTCCTTTTCTTTCTATGAGGTTTCCAGTATTCATTTATCCTCAATTAACAGGTATATTTAATAAGTAGGTAGAAAAGAAGCAACTGATACTCAAGTAAATAGAGGTATCTTAATGAAAGATTATAGGATTGTATTACTAATGATGGTTTCTGCACCAATAACTGTTATACTTATTGAAAAACACTAGAAATAGGAAGTAAAATGACTTAAAGATCACTTATCCTGAGTGATATCTAGTTATAGTTACTACTGAGGCAGCCTTTCTCAAGAATTAAGAATTAAGCCCTCATCCCTTAAGGCATCCTGTATGTAATGAATCAATTTCTTTTTTATACATCTAGAACGTACTGTGTACCGTTCTTTTAAGAACTATAAAAAAAATAGTCACTGAAAGAACTTTCCATAGAGTTTAATTTTCTCATAGACTCTGGTTTGAGAAAGGCTGGTCCTGTAAGATACGTGATGTCACGTGGGTAGGTCTAGAAGAATATAGAACACAATGCTAGGAAAGGTACTATTTGGCAATGCGAGAAGAGAAATATGGTTGCCATTTGTTAACATTCTGATTGTAATGTAATCAATAAATTCAAATATAATCTGTTTTATTTCCCAACACACATTATGTCTCATTTCTTAAATATGTAAAGCATAGATACACAAATACATCAATATTTCATTTGGGTTTATAGCTAAGTCTAACATATATTTAATGTAAAATCTTTTTTCTCTTTATAGCTGTTTACATGTAATTTGTGAGTTAAATCAGTGGTTTTCAGCTGCTGTTCCCCGGACCAGTCTCAGTTTGTCATAAATTTTATGCTGGTCCACAAAAGATTTAACCACCCTGATGTTGTATGAAGATTATAATCTTCTGCATGAAATTTCTGGCAGACTGGTTGGTACCAGTCTGGTGGTTGGAAACCACTGATTTAAATCATAATTATGAGAAAGTGTTCTGAAACCTAACATCTTCAGGAAATAGTGATTCAGGTCATCCAGCCTGGCTAATGAAATGTAATAATGCAGAGATGCTACTTTTCTAACAATCATCCCACAATAACTAAGTATTTAGCAGCCAACGTGTGTAGACATAATAGAGTGGTGAGTAATAACAGTATTTGAGGATTTTGTGCTATCTTAGATTGATTTTTTTTAGTTGGGGGATGGCTTTTTTGCTTTTTTTGTTTGTTTGTTTTTAGGTTGATTGTTCTTAACTAGGTATCATGTATTGATATGCTAGACAGTTAGGATTTTAAATTGATAAACTTAATCTACTGAATTCTTAACTGAGTGCTACTCTTTCCCAGAGACAGTGCTGAATAGATCATTTTTTAACACCTACACAACTAATTACATTAACAAATTATTAAAAAGTTATTTTTTAAGTATACACTGTTTTAGATATTTAAAATTATTTTTTATTTACCTGGAAATCTTTTTTTCATCTTAGCTTCTGCTGCTAAACCACCTAATGAAATTTTAAAAGAGGCAGACACAGATGTTCAAGTTTGTCCTAACTATTCTGTACCTCAGAAAACAGATTCCTATTTTAATCCCAAAATGAAACTAAATCGGTAAGCTAAATTGAGAAAAGGGTTATGGGATGTTTCAAATCATTACTAATGTATCCTCTCTTAATCTTTATGTTCTAATATATTGAAATGTAAAACTAGGTACAGAGTGAAAATCATCTATTGTAGCATTTCCTCAGAATGATTGTTTTCTACAATACCAATTTCTTTCTCAGATTGTAAAGTAGACCTAACTTTATATACTTAATGAAACACTGTTTTAGTGGGTAGGTTTTGTTTATAAAACTTTCATTTGTTTATAAAATTATTATTCATAGTGAATGCTTGTTAATAGGACCCACTTAGATTCATAGTTTAATTTCACAAATTTTTAGTTCTCATACTGTTAAGTAGGGAATCTGTTATTAGTCATCTTTTTAAATAGGGACCCCAGTTCTCACTATGCTTAAATAAAATCTAATGATGAAGCCATGGTAGAGTAAAATTATTTCAGATTATTCTACTTTCTTTAGGCAGCTAATATTCTGTACTTTGGCTGCTCTGGCTGAGGAACGAAAACCCTTAGAATGTCTAGATGCCTTTGGAGCCACTGGTAAGTAGTGATTTGGAAGCTGACTTTATCAGATGTGTACAGTACCTTTTTTTAGAACATGCATGTGGATATTATAGCATATTTCAATTTAAAAAATTGAAGATCCCAGGTATTTTATTGTGTAAAAATTTCTAATATAGAAGAATGTAGAGCAGGGGTCCCCAAACTTTTTACACAGGGGGCCAGTTCACTGTCCCTCAAACCATTGGCGGGCCGGACTATAAAAAAAAACTATGAACAAATCCCTATGCACACTGCACATATCTTATTTTAAAGTAAATAAAACAAAACGGGAACAAATACAATATTTAAAATAAAGAACAAGTAAATTTAAATCAACAAACTGACCAGTATTTAAATGGGAACTATGCTCCTCTCACTGACCACCAATGAAAGAGGTGCCCCTTCCAGAAGTGCGGCAGGGGCCGGATAAATGGCCTCAGGGGGCTGCATGTGGCCCTCGGGCCGTAGTTTGGGGACCCCTGATGTAGAGACTATAATAAATGAATCCCTTTGTATTCGTCAGTCACTCCCCAAATATCAACTCATGTTCAGTCTTGTAACTATCCCACTCACTTTCCCTCATGGAATATTTTTTTCATTCCTTCACTTTCAGTCTGTGTCTGTCCTTACCTCTAAAGTTACTCTTTTGGCATAATATAAATAGATCTTCTTTTGTTTTTTAATTCATCCAGCCACTCTGTCTTCTGATTGGAGAATTGAGTTCATTTACATTTAAAGTAATTATGGCTAGAGGCATGTGCTTATTGTCATTTTGTTAATTGTTTACTAGTTGTTTTTGTAGTTCCTCTTTGTTCCTTTCACCATCTCTTGCTCTCTTCCTTTGTGGTTTGATGATTTTCTTTAGTTGCATACTTACTTTTCCTTTTTCTTTATCTTTTGTATATATACTGTAGGTTTGTTTTCTTGTTTGTTTACAGTTTGTTTTTAGAGAAGAGGGGATGGGGAAGAGAGAAAGAACTTGTGTGTGCCCTGACCAGGGATTGGAACGATCCTCAAACAAACTGAGCTACCCGGCCAGGGCTATACTATAGGTTTTTGCTTTGTGGTTACCATGAAGCTTACATATAACAACTTATATCTGTAACAATCTATTTTAAGTTGATAGCAACTTAAGTGTGATCCCATTATAAAGCTCAATATCATTCCTGCCCCCCAACTCCACTCTGGTTTTGATGTCACATTTTATATCTTTTTATCTTGTATATCCTTTAACTATTGTTATAATCATAGTTATTTTTACTGCTTTTGTCTTTTTAACATTCAAACTAGCTTCTTTTTTTTTCAAACTAGCTTTTTAAGTGATGACTCTACTACCTTTACTATGTAATTACTTTTCCAGTGAAATTTAATCTTTTATGTGTGTTCTTGTTACCAAAGATTTTATTTGAACAGGAATCATAGAAAAGTTTGTAAGAAGCATTAATGAGTTTTGTAAGAAATTTTTTTGTGATAACCTTTCTTCAGAGGCTTTGTAGTGAAATAGTAGAAAAATAATTACTTATGAAAATAATTCAGATTTTGAAATAATTTATTTATAAAATTCTATATTACTATACTATTTTTGTTTTTTAATTATTACAATTTAAAAACTTAATTTTCTTCCCATTTCTCTTAAGGGATAATGGGGTTACAATGGGCAAAACATCTTGGAAATGCAGTCAAGGTCACAATTAATGACTTGAATGAAAATTCTGTGACATTGATTCAGGAAAACTGCCATTTAAACAAGTTGAAAGTAGTGGTGGACAGTAAGGAAGAAGAAGAGAGTGAGGATATTCTTGAAGGAGAGGAAAAGCTTGGTAATATTGAAGTGACCAAAATGGATGCCAATGTTCTGATGCATTTGAGATCTTTTGATTTTATGTAAGTGAAAAAGATTTGCTGTCACTTTCTAAACTGACCTGGATGTTTTTTGGGGGGAGTTAAAAATTAAGACAGTTTGCTGTTGCTTTTTATTTATTTCAGCTAATGCAATTTTGGGTTTTTGTTTGTTTTGTTTTTAGCATTGGCCCAAGGAATACAATAAAAACATTTTCCAGCATCTGAAATAAAATGGCTGAGCATGACAATTTTCCTCTAAGCCTGACTGACTTTTACACAGCTAACATAGCATATGATCATTTTATTACTTTAAAAACAGAATTATGTATTTAAAATAGATTTGTAAAGTACTTTAGAACTCATGAAATTTTTTTAGAAATAATGATCATTGTATAATTTTTAGTTACTGATTATTTTAAATTTGTCTGTATTCTTTCTAATTTTAGACACCTAGACCCTTTTGGAACGTCAGTGAACTACCTAGATTCTGCATTCAGAAATATAAGGAACCTTGGCATAGTATCAGTGACTTCTACAGATATCAGTTCTCTGTATGCCAAGGCCCAGCATGTTGCCCGGCGTCACTATGGCTGTAACATCGTCCGAACTGAGTATTACAAGGAACTAGCAGCCAGAATTGTTGTAGCTGCAGTGGCAAGGTACCAAATTGCCAACAGTGTACCTAGTACGTTTGGGTATATGATAAAAACAGATTCAAAGAAGTGCTTATCTGGCCCTGGCCAGTGGCTCAGTAGATGGAGTGTCAGCCCAGTGGATGGACGTCCCAGGTTTGATTCTCAGTCAGGGCACACAGGAGAAGCAACCATCTGCTTCTGGCCCCCTCCTCCTCCCCTTTCTCTCCCTTTTCCCCTTCCGCATCCAGTAGCTTGATTGGTTCACATGTGGCCCTGGGTGCTGTGCATAGCTCCATTGGAGCACATCAGTCTCAGATGCTAAAAATAGCTCAGTACTGGAGCATGGTCCCCAGATGGGTTGCCGGTGGAATCAAGTCAGAGTGCATGTGAGAGTCTGCCTCACTATCTCCCTTCCTTTTACCTAAGACAAAAAAGAGAAGTGCTTATCTTATTTTTTTAAATATGCACAAAACTGTATATTCCATATCTGTAATCTTGATTTATTTGGTAATCTTATGTTGTATCTTTTAGAATTTGATTTAAAAGCTTGTGACTAAAATGACAGTTCTCCAATTAAAAATGTTTTAAAAAAATTTAATGTAGTAAGAAAAAGATAAAAATGAAAGTTAATTTTAAATTAGTTATTTCAACAACGTAGCATCGAGAAGATAGCATCATAAAAAAGGAAGACAAAGATTGTTTTTAGATTTAAAAACAGTCATTGCTTTATGTTCATTTAGTCTCCTTTATGTAAATAAATAGTTTGTAAAATGAAATGATGGCTTATTAACTTGGTTCTGCAAAATATTACAAAAAAACTTCTCTCATAAGGATTTCTAAACAATTGAGTTTTTTCTGAGTACCCCGTTTATTCAGAATATTATGCTAGAAGAATAATATAATAATGTAAGTGGAGGATATAAATAATGGGTGATCAGGCAGGTCACTCACTGGCCTCAACTAATTCATGTGGTTTAGATTAAAATTCCTGTCTAAGCCTAAGTAATGAGGCTTCATAGACCTTAAAGGTTATTCCTCATCAAAAATTCTGATATTAGATTTATACATGCCAAGGACCTACTTAAACATGTTTATAACACTAATAAATTCAAGTCCATACTTAAAAGCTGTTTAGTGTGTAAATGCATAGGGAAAACTAAGTACATAAATGGTGTATAAATAGAATTTAATCCAAAAGTCTGTAAAATTACTAGTGGCAAGGACTTGGCTTATTCACTTTTCACTGAGTATTCAGCAGCGAGCTTACTACCCTACAGACAGTTTGTGCTTGGAAGAAGCTTTTATAGGAAAAATAGATAAAAAAGAAGAAAGGTGGCAGTGATGACAAAGTGAGACTGAAAACCAGAGAGGATATCATAAGGGAAAATGTCAAGTTACTGAAGACCCCAGCAAGCAGCCTTTATTTTCTGGGTTTCAATTTGTGTAAAAGCTATAATAATCTTTTTGTTTGTTTGTTTTTGTTTTTGTTTTTTTGTATTTTTCTGAAGCCAGAAACGAGGAAAGACAGACTCCCGCATGCGCCCGACCGGGATCCACCCGGCACACCCACCAGGGGCGAAGCTCTGCCCACCAGGGGGCGATGCTCTGCACCTCCGGGGCGTCGCTTTGCTGCGACCAGAGCCAGTCTAGCGCCTGGGGCAGAGGCCAAGGAGCCATCCCCAGCACCCGGGACATCTTTGCTCCAATGGAGCCTTGGCTGCGGGAGGGGAAGAGAGAGACAGAGAGGAAGGAGGGGGGGAGGTGGAGAAGCAAATGGGCGCTTCTCCTATGTGGCCTGGCCGGGAATTGAACCCGGGTCCCCCGCACGCCAGGCCGACGCTCTACCGCTGAGCCAACCGGCCAGGGCCTATAATAATCTTTTAAAAGCACTGCTACTGCCTGACCAGGCAGTGGAACAGTGGATAGAGCATTAGCCTGGGACATTGAGGACCCGGATTCGAAACCCTGAGGTCGCTGGCTTGAGCTAGGAGTCACTGGCTCAGCTGCAGCTCCCCAGTCAAGGCACATATGAGAAAGCAATCTGGAAAACTAAGGTGCCGCACTATGAGCTTATGCTTCTCATCTCTCTCCCTTCCTGTCTGTCTGTCCTTGTCTGTCCCCCTCCCCCTCTCTCTATCTCGCAAAAATGAAAAATAAAAGCACCGCTACTAAGAATTGAGTTTTCCTTATTTTCCCTTCACCTACCCATAGTTTATTGTCCAGGTTAGTATTGTCAATATAATGTCAAACTAAGAAAAATGATAAGCACACAAAATAACATACAAAAATGTTTTTTCCAGAGCTGCAGCTCGATGTAACAAAGGCATAGAAGTACTGTTTGCGGTGGCTCTGGAACATTTTGTCTTGGTTGTTGTGAGAGTTTTGCGGGGGCCTACTTCTGCAGATGAAACAGCCAAGAAGATTCAGTATCTGATCCATTGTCAATGGTGTGAAGAGAGGATTTTTCAGAAGGATGGTAATATGGTAGAAGGTAATTCAAGTTTCTTTTGACTGGGTATTGTGTTTATGTATAAGCCTCCAATGAATAAGCCTTTATCACATCCCTAATTATACATATTGTCCTTTGATTTTAAAGATGACAGTGCTAACTTTATTTCCTATACTGGATTTCCTTTCATCAACAGACAAGACATTCGTGTGAGTTTATTAAAGTTATTACTCATGCTCTACAATTTACGCTCTCTAGCCATGCCCTCCTCTATTGAAACATCTAGAAATAACTTAGTTTCCACTGTCACTAATTTTAAGAACATAAGTCAGATCACCTCTTTGTCTAGGCTGTTCAAATCATTAATTTTATAAAAATAACCTTCATGCTTCTGGCTGAATATAAAAGCCATTAGTTATAAAAATTCATTCGGTAAACATTTTCTGAGCCTCTACTATATGCCAGGCCTGGGGACCAAGGACAAAGATGTGGCTTAGGCCCTAATAAAGCTGTTTCTGTTTTCACCTTTCTAGGATATAGAAACAGTTACCTATTGTTTTATTAGGTTCTTAGCATTTTTTAATATGGATTTTTGTGATTCTTTATATATTAACTTTAACCCTTGCAATATGAGTTGCAGATATTCTCATTTTGTCACTTGTTTATAAATCGGTTTTTTAATCTTTGATGCAGTTTATCATTGTCACCGTTAAAGTTAAGAGAGTGTGTTCTGGATTTTGTGTGTAGTTAGAAGGAGCTTTCCTACTCAAGGTAGGTTACATTTACTGAATGATCCACCTCTTCAGGATCTGAGAATACTGCCTCTTAGACTGAAGTGCCACATGCATTGGAATTGTTTCTAGATTTTTTGTTATGCTCGTGGTTGGATGTCTTAATACACCTCTACCACAGTATCCTGAATACAGATTTCTAGTGTTAGTATTTGTTGTAGTGGTTTTCAGCTGTGGACTGGTGCCAGTCCACCAGAAATGCCGGCCTGTTTGGCAGTACCACCCGATACCTATCTTCAGAGACAGTCAATATATTCAATTCTCAGGGCAGCGTCCCAGAGGGCCAGCTTGCTTGCTCCTGTGTTGTTAACCCATCTACTCACTCCAGTCATAGGCTTCTCCTTTCCCTAGCCTGCAAAATCAGTTCCCCTTGTGTATCTGATTTTCACTTCTAAAATTTTATTGACATTTCTCATCGTCTTTTTGTTACCCCCTCTCCCTTTTTATTTATACTTGGAGATTTGATTGTACTCTGTTGCTCTCATCTTAATAATGCTTTAACAGAGCAGCGATAAAGTATGTGCTCAATTCATTGCATTTAAGTAGAAGTCTCTAAGTATTTTTTAATTCCTCATTTGAAATTGCCTTTATATCTTTTATACCAATGACATGGGAATACTAGTTTTCTTTCTTTATCCTTTCAATTTTTTGCTACTGGTGACTTGAAATGATAGTCCTGACCCCCTAGAGAGGGAATTTGCTGATGCTGACCCAGCACTGAGAAATTCTAGGCAAGGGGCCTGGAAAGAGATGTAGATTTGTATGATGGGAGCATTTTGCTAAGCACATCAAGAAACTAATACAAATTCATGTGCATGCATGTGGTAAGTGGGTGTAACTGACAGAACTATAAATGTAAATCACCCTCATTTGGATAATACTGCCTATAGTATTTATAATTTAGTTATTTAATGGTTTCAGGGAAGACTTCTTGAGTATATCCATATAATGTTTGAGGAACAAAACTAATAGATGATAACCACACCTTCCTTTAAGTCTTAGAGATAAATAATACTAAAAAGTAGGCCTAGGAAAAACAGTGACAGAAGCCTTTAAGTAAATCTAAAATAAGATCTCACACTGTGTATTATACCATTTTATTGCATTGACTAATGGTGATATCAGATAGCAATAAACTACAGACCTGGGTCCCTACCATCATACCACTGGGTTGTGGTTATGTCTAGGACTGATTGAAAGAGAAAGTGGATGATTCACCCAGGAATAGCCCAAGGAAATTACTTGGAGAGAGTCTGATTTAAAATGACTATTCTGGACCTTAAGTGAACTGAAAAAATTTACTAGAATATTGCTCCATTTTGGAAACTAAATACCTCCCCATTTCTTTGAGATTGTATCAGGCCTCGTTGCTGTTCTTCTAGCTTACATTTTGGGGTCTAGGGGAATAATCTTTATTTTTCTTCCCAACTGCAGAAGAGTTAATGTGTGGGAAATATAATTTTGATAGGATGACAGTTTTATTTTTATGGGTATATATATTTGTCAAAATTCGTCAGCCTTTTCACATTAAATGTGTACATTTTATTTTGTGTAAATCATACCCCAATCAGTTGATCCTGAAATACAGATATTTTGTGGACTTTTTAAGACTTTCTCCTACTTAAATTATTTCATGTTGTAACTAAAAGTTATGCCTCTAATAGGCAATTGGACATGGATGTCTACCATCTGTTTTAAGCTTTAATCCTCTGATCTGTGTAATACTTAAGATTTTAACAATACCTACTTCAGAGAGTTGTAAGGATTAAAATTTTTAAATGCATAAAAATACTTAGCACAATACCTGGCACATAGTAGATTCTCAGTATATAACAGCTGCAGATTATTATTAATGTAACAGTTACTGCTGTGTACACTGTCATTTCTGCTTTGATTTCTCTTTTTATCTTTTCACAGAAAACCCGTATAGACAGCTGCCCTGTAACTGTCATGGAAGCATGCCTGGAAAGACAGCAATAGAACTTGGACCTCTATGGTATGTGTGCCAAAGCATAATATAATCAGAATTGACTTATGTATTGATTTGGTTGCTGACTTTTAGTGACATGATGACAAATTTTGATTGAATTTTTTTAAGTCTAGGCAAATATGATTCTTCTACCCTATGAAGCTGAGGCGTTTTCTGTCTTCAGATTTTTTTAATACCATTATTATCCCAAGTCTGTGACAATGCTAAGAGGCAGTGGAATTAAAGAGAAGCCTGGCTGATCTGCAAACTAGATAATTCATTTCTGAATAGTAAGAATGAGGCTTTTTTTAGTTGATAGAAATCTAAGATGTGATTGTAAAAAGTGATCACAATAACTTTTCATGGAAGAATCAACTAATATAAAAGGTCTTTCAGGAATTAATTTTAAGGGCATATGAAAGTAAATGTCTTCTGTTTTAGGTAAAGTTGTTTAGATGGGACTCAGCTGCAAATTTTTAATGGATGTGTGTTTTCGCATTGTTGACGAGATTCCTAATAACACTGGGACAAGAATCAGTGCAGATTTCTGCCTCATTAATTTACAAGGTCAAGGTTTAGCCACCTACTAAAGCTAGTATGTTTGTGCTGGTGCCCCTTTTTAAATCTTTATCCCATGTTAATACTCCTAGATTAAGAATGATCTAGCCAGCCTTCTGGTACTTACCCATCATCTTCTACGTGTTGATCCTGCTCACTGACCTCAGAACTGGGTAATAAATTATTCTTAACAGGCTGCTAGATCCAGAAGAAAGATCTCCTAGTCCAAATCCCTCATTTTACAGATGAGAAATTATGGCACCGGGTTTCTAAGTGCTGGCTAAAACTGACCTCCAAGATTTAGCAGCTCAGGCAAGGCAAAAACTCAGGTTTTCTCTGTCCCAGGACTAAGTTCTAACCATGCCTTGTGATTCCCTCACTCAGCCGTAGGCATGTCTTTACTGTCATTCAGAATCCCTGCCCCTTTCCCCAACTCCAGTTCAACTTCTACAAACTCGCTGGCATCTCTGTGTTTCAACTAAATTATTTCTAAATTCCTTTTTAGTAAGTTTTACGTTGATCACTCATTTAACACTTTAAAGTCATTTACCCTTCCACATGTATTTGTTTGTTAACCCTGATAATAGCTACCATTCATTAAGGATATACTGTGTTCTGGAGATTTTATGTGTTCCATCTCATTTCATTCCCATAAGTGTGTGAGAGTTTTTAGTTTCCATTTTATGATGAGGAATATGAGACACAAAAGCAATAATTATTGAAGATTACATAGCTAGTAAGTAGTGGGCCCAGGTTTGGAATCCAGGTTTATCTGACTCAGAATTTCATATTCTGTGCACTACATCTCTGATTCTCAAATTGAATGGAAAACATATCAGAGTCACTCATGGGCCATTTTTAAACTTGTCACCACCACCACATGTAATTCTCATCAACCTTTACCATAAACACGTGGAATTAAGATTTACTGTTACTGATAGGAATATGCATTGTGAAAACCTCTGCATTACATTATGTCCCTGTCTCCATTTTATAGGCTTTTATAGGGTAAAAAAAAAACACATTGTATTTTACATTTTATGCTTTGGTATATTTTCCACACCTGTGTCCCACAGGGCTATATGCCTTGTGAGGGTTCAGTAAATTCTTGTTGATTTAACTGAATGAAATTTCCTTTACTAATCCCACTAGTTTAGAGAACTGACATGATAAAAATGACTGGAGAAACAGAAAATAATCCATTTTAAATTAAATCATGAATTCTTTTTAATTTCAGTATTTAATCTATTGTATGTATCTTAGTTGTGATTAAACTATGGAGATTTTTTTAAGGCTTTATAATATTTCACTCAAACCCAGTTCTTTATATTTTGTGTTTTTTTTTAGGTCAAGTTCCCTTTTCAATACTGGATTTCTCAAAAGAATGCTATTTGAGTCTTTTCGTCATGGTTTAGATGACATTCAGACCCTAATAAAGACACTAATCTTTGAGTCAGAGTGTACTCCTCAAAGCCAGTTTTCAATTCATGTCCCTTCAAATCTCAGCAAGCAAGGTAACTAATTGAACACTAGCTTCTAGCTTACAAATCGATCATCAGTACTCTTCTTTTTAATTTTTATTTGATGTTATGAAAAGCAATATAATTATGTTTTTAAATTGATTTTGAGAGAGACAGGAAAGGGGGGGAAGATGAGAAGCATCAACTTGTATTGTAGTTGCTTCACTTTAGTTGTTCATTGACTGCTTCTCGTATATGCCTTAACTGGGGTCAAACAGAACCAGTGGCCCCTTACTCAGTGACCTTGGGCTCAAAACGAGCCCACGCTCAAGCTGGCGATCTTGGGAACCAGGAACCTCAGCATTTAAGGTCAGCACTCTATCCACTGACCACTACCAGTCATGCAGAAGTAGTATGCCTTAGGCTGCCTCTAATGAGTCTCATTATAATCTGGTTATCTTTTTTTAATTGCTTGGTTTTCTTTCTTTTTTTTTTTCTTTTAAACAGAGAAAGAGAAAGGGTCAGTTAGAGACAGACAAACAGGAAGAGAGGAAGGGAAAGAGATGAGAAGTATCAATCCTTTGTTGTGGCCCCTTAGTTCATTGAAGGCTTTCTCATATGTGCCTTGACCAGGGGGCTCCAGCAGAGTGAGTAACCCAGCCAGCAACCATGGGTCATTGTCTGTGATCCCACACAGGACGGCAACTTTGGGGTTTCAAACCTGGGTCCTCAGTCACAGTCCAACACTGTCCACTGTGCCACCACCTGGTCAAGCTGTATAGTTATCTTAAGGTTTATATACAGGACCTGAAATAATGATTTTATTATGGTAAAAGTATGTATATTTTAAATTTTAGATTAGCATGGCCGGGTGGCTCAGTGGATGAAGCACTTACCCAGCGTGCTAGGGATCACGGTTTGACCCCTGGCCAGGGCACAAAAGAGAAGCAACCAATGAGTGCCCAACTAAATAGAACAATTAAGTGAAACAAATTGATGCTTCTCCTCCTCCTCCCTTCCTGTCAAGTCAATGGAAAAACTGGAAAAAACTTTTTTTAGTAAATTAAAAATAGTAAAAGTCTATTGTGGTTTTATTACCCTATAATTGCTTTCCAGAAAGAGATCTTAGGGAGTTCTGAGTAGTGTGGCCAAAATTGTCAGTACTATCCATTAAGACACAGAAACTAAGATTCACGTTATCACTGAGTTTTTTTCTCCTGCTTTTTCTTTAGTATAGAGTTTTGTTGTTTTTGGCCATTGACCGAAGGGTAGAGCTATCAGACATCCTAGCATTACTCCTGTCGTGAGAAGCAGCAGCTGTTATAGATGGTTAAACGTGTAATCCTTGCCCTGTTTTGGCACATGATCTATTATATATTCATAATAGTGTGGACATCATTTAGTAAGCTTTTATTTGAATTGTTACTTAATAGCATTTTGTAAAATAGTTTGTGATTCCCATTTGTTTTTTAGAAGAACATGTATTTATTAAAACTACAGATGATACCACAACAGATAATTATATTGCACAAGGTATGTATTGTATATATATATATATGTATGTATATATGTATGTATCAGTTCACAAAGGCAGATAGAAGAGTAGGAAAAGATTTCTTTGGTAGCCTATTCAGAGTACATTTTTATCATACTGACAGCATAATTATACTAACACTTGTTTATGTGGTATTTGCATAATTCAAATTTTCTATTAACATGTCTGTACTCTGTTCACATTTCTAATATATGATGATCCCTTTGAAAGAACTAAAATCTTGAAGAACCATGTGAACCAAAGTAAGATCAAATTGTTCAATTAAATTATTTTTTTAAATGTCTTAACTAGATTTAATACATTTTAATGTTTCTTATTTTTAATTTGTGTAAATTTTATTTTTCTAACTTTCTCATCAGCATATATGATGTGTAAGCACTTCCATTGATTAACCAGAAGACCTCTTCTCTAGCTATAAGATTTTATGATATGGATTTTCTTAATTTGGTGCATACTTTAAAATATGGTTGTATTAGGCATTGCAAATTCGTATCAAAAGGATGTTAAGGTTCATGTAGGTGTCTAATATCTAAAGTTTTGTTTTGCTTTTTAAAAGAAAACTTTAGATTCTAAATGTGTTTTGAATACAGGTAAAAGAAAAAAAGAGTAATATGGTTGAAAGAGCAGCAAATTATAATTAGATGTAATCTTGTATTGGTTGGTCAGCATCTTAGTGTTGCTCTTCAAAGATAAGAAAACTTCAATTCCTGTTTATAACATGGTTTAAAAAGTGCTGTATGCTTTCCTCTGTACACTCGAACAGTCATGTTCATTTGGCATCTTCAGCTAATATGCTAATATTCAGATCACTTTAAAATGACTTACTCTATTTAATTTCTTTTTTTCCCCCCTATTTATTTATTTATTTATTTATTTACAGAGACAAAGAGTGAGTCAGAGAGAGGGTTAGACAGGGACAGACAGACAGGAACGGAGAGAGATGAGAAGCATCAATCATTAGTTTTTCATTGCGCGTTGCAACACCTTAGTTGTTCATTGATTGCTTTCTCATTCGTGCCTTGACCGCAGGCCTTCAGCAGACCAGGTAACCCCTTGCTGGAGCCAGCGACCTTGGGTTCAAGCTGGTGGGCTTTTGCTCAAACCAGATGAGCCCGCACTCAAGTTGGCAACCTCGGGGTCTCGAACCTGGGTCTTCTGCATCCCAGTTCAATGCTCTATCCACTGCGCCACCGCCTGGTCAGGCCTATTTAGTTTCTGTTGGAAGTAAAAAAAAAAAGGCAGTATAGTGTATAGTATATGTAATAAGCATTAGCTTTAAAAGCTTCATTCTACTTTTCGTGTTGTATAAACTTAGCCAGGTTTTGTGTTCATTGAAGACCTACTTATCAAAGATTGGCATTCGCTAGAGTACAAGTGTAAAAACAGAAGAACGTTATCCCTCGGAATTCAGAATATAATCCAGGAGAAAAGATTTACACACATCAAAGATCTACAGCCCTGGCCGGTTGGCTCAGCGGTAGAGCGTCGGCCTAGCGTGCGGAGGACCCGGGTTCGATTCCCGGCCAGGGCACATAGGAGAAGCGCCCATTTGCTTCTCCACCCCTCCGCCGCGCCTTCCTCTCTGTCTCTCTCTTCCCCTCCCGCAGCCAAGGCTCCATTGGAGCAAAGATGGCCCGGGCGCTGGGGATGGCTCTGTGGCCTCTGCCCCAGGCGCTAGAGTGGCTCTGGTCGCAACATGGCGACACCCAGGAGGGTCGCAACATGGCGACGCCCAGGATGGGCAGAGCATCGCCCCCTGGTGGGCGTGCTGGGTGGATCCCGGTTGGGCGCATGCGGGAGTCTGTCTGACTGTCTCTCCCTGTTTCCAGCTTCAGAAAAATGCAAAAAAAAAAAAAAACAAAAAAAAACTACATACGTGAACCAGTAAAAAAAAAAAAAAATGACAGAACTTAAACTCTAAATAGTACAAGATTGGCAGTAATAACGTCTGTGGTTGGCCTAGAATTCATAAGTAGTTTTCTATAGTGAAAATAAGAGTGGAGGCTTGAAACTGAAGAAGGCAGGAAGTAAGTTCTGACTCAACAGTTAAATATTAAAATTACATAGTAAATGATAGTGAAAATAAGAATCTCTTATTCTTACAATGTGTTAAGAATTAAGATTGGATAGGTTGAAATGGTGTCAGATGGCATAGTTATAAAAGTACTTGGCTTGTAGTGCTTAATTGAATGTCAACATTGTATGTATATGTGTTTCAGGAAAGAGAAAAGGTGGTGAAACAATCACAAATTTAGCCAAGAAGCAAAAGACTGATGTCAGTACTGAACATCCTCCCTTTTATTACAACATCCACAGACACAGCATAAAAGGGATGAATATGCCAAAGTAAGACAGCCAGTGAATGGCAACGTGTATATTTTATATTTTAATGACATTGTGATTTAAATAAAAATGCAACCTCATTTGTTTTTCCTTCCCTTGTTACAGGTTAAAAAAGTTTCTGTGCTACCTTTCTCAAGCAGGCTTTCGAGTAAGCCGAACTCATTTTGACCCCATGGGCGTTCGTACAGATGCACCTCTGACACAGTTTAAATCTATCCTTTTAAAATACAGCACCCCCACCTACACTGGAGGACAGGCCGAGGGCCACATCCAGTCACCACCAGAAGATCCGGTAGCCGACAGGGTTGAAATGGCAGGGAATGACAAGGCAGACACAAGCAGTTGCAGAAGATGGTAAATGTACAATAGTTTATTCTTAGACATCTGTGTAGATGGCCTAATAGTTCTCTATACCAACTGTAGTTCCTTTTTTATTCTTTCAATTCAGAGGTGTAAAAATAAACAGTGCTGTTTAAAATTAGCAGTTTCTAACTTAATTGGTTTGGGAGCTATGCTTTCCAAGTTTTTTTATTTTAAAGAAAAACTTAAAATTTTTAAACATTTCATATGAAGCCAAGTTTATGACTGAGATCACTCTACTACTGTTTAATAACTCAGAAGATTTTCACATGCAGAGTGTTTGGGATTTTATATATGTCATGGAAGCCACTCTTTACTATTCTTAATCACATCTCTGTTTAAATGGACACTATTGAATAGAACAGGAAGAGCAATGTCCTTTTAGGTCACTAGTGTATTTCACAATTACAATGTTAAAATATATTCCTGATTTTAGAAAACCAGACCTTTCCCCACACTGATCTTTTTAATTTCTAGCTTTTGAGAAATTCAATACTTGCCTGAAATAGAAATATATTTTTCTTCTAAGTTTAAGGAGTAAGGTTTTGTCAAAGTACATGGAGACCATTGTTCTAATTATTAATTGTTCACAAGCACTGAAATTCTCAAGGAGAGGTTCTGTTATAAATTAGACAAATTGGGTGATCTCAAGTGAAGCTTTTTGTTTTGTTGGTGGTTTTCTTTATTTATATATTTTTTTGGTGTGTGTATGTGCTAATATTTTGAATAAGTAGCCCAGGCTAACATAATTATAAAAATCAGTTGAAACAAAAATCTTGTTTTTATTAATAATTGTTCTTGCCTCAGTTGAATCTTAAGTTTCGATGAAAAGATTTGGTATTAAGTTTAGGTTTTTGTCTCAAGGGTTTAATCCATATTTAATTTACTTGTAAGTATTTGTTAGAGGAAGTAAGCTTTTACAAACATTAGGCTTGGGGGACAGATGAGGAGCTACAACTGAAGTGTTTTAAATACACTACAGAATTAAAAAGCACTGAGCCCTGGCCAGGTAGCTCATCGTCCCAAATCAACCAATGAATGCATAAATAAGCTGAACAACAAATCAATGTTTCTCTTTCTCCCTCCCTCTCTCCTTAAAATCAATTAAATAAAAAAACTTCAGTGACATCCATAGAAATTCAGGGAGTGAAGGTTAACTACATCAACATAGATTAATTTAGCAGAAAATTTTTTTTCATCTTTGTGTTATTACAGCATAGTCTAGGATTTTTTTTTCAATTAATGGAATCATACATTTTAATAAAATAAAGGAATAGGTGAAGTACAAGTTTGTTTCTATTATGACCATAATAAAACTATAATTCTTACCAATTAAAATTAAAACTCAGAAATGAGCACAAAAATGTTACTTTATATTTGTAGAGTTAAAAATAAAAATTACTGTAAATCAAAGGCAAATCAGTACTGGGACCATCTGATTTAGTATATGTTGTTGAATATCAGTTTCAAATTTTGCTAAATGTTTATGACATATTTTGATGAATGATAAAGTTGAGTTTTTATGCCAGGAGCCTAATTTGATATAAAATATGTAAATTACTGGTATTTAAAACACCTATTATTTGTATAAACTTCAGATATCAGGCAGACTTTCTGAAGAAAGCTTGGTAGAACGTAGTTTGGAACTCTTATTGTATTAATGTAAAGAGGACTTATATTTAAAATTTCATCTAATTCTTCATTAGCACCTTGTTCTCCTAACAGGAGTAATGTGGAATGTAAAGTCAGTTGTATCCCTGGATTAAAATTTGGTAAACACAAGAAACCAGTTTTTATTGCAGTCAGGAACCAGTGTGTTGACTCTGCTAGTTGTTTATGTTAATACCCTAACTATACATTCAGGAAATACTAGAAGTAGCCCAGAGTGTTTGGGGGACACAGGCAGGTTTTGTTTAAAACTCTACTTATCACCTGACTGCTGTAAGTCTCCACTATGAATATATGCATGATGTCCTGGTTTGCAGAAATCAGTCTAAGACAAGTTCAGTACTTTCAAAAAATCTAGAAATTTCTTCCCTCAGTGCAAAATAACTGCTCTGGTAAATTGCCGCAGGTTACTTTGGAGAAAGTTAAGAGGACTGTATGTAATACAAACATGATGTTATTGGCAGGAATTTTTCTCAAATGGCTCTGTGAGTGGGAATTAAATCAGGCCTGGAAAATGGATAAGAGATCCTGACTACTATAGTGGCTCTAGTCAAACCTATAGTTTTCAGTTACATAAATCAAATGTGGCCACTCTGGTCCTTTGTACGATATGGCCAACTGACCAAGGCCTAGCAGTCCCGTCAACCTCTGCTATAAAGTTTCCAGGGTGCTAGTTCTCTTCTCAACAGTTTCTCAGTGCCTTGGTAAATAGTCAGGCTCTTATGAGGGACAGAGTAAGGTAGATGATGGGTGAACAGATCACATCGCAAATCCTCTCTAGCATTTCCCCTTTTAAGTCTTTGATTTCCTGTCTGTGAATTGTTATCAAGGAATTTCTAGCATCTCACCTCCAATTTAGACCAGACCAGGCACATTCAGGGTCATGTACCCACAGACCTCACCTCGAATTTAGATGAGGCTCTGCTGAGTCAAAACATCAAGTCAACAGAACCACACCCAGCTTTTCAAACTGTCAAATTGAGAGACTCTCTGGTGTGTGTGTGCCCATATTGATAATTTTACCCAATTTAAAATTGTGTTCCTTCAAGATCTAACATACCCAATCTGCTTCCATTGGTATTCTCCACAAATCAATGTATAGCATCAAAAACACATTCATGAGGCACTGTGTACATATCTGTCCCCAGAACATGCTGGGATCTGACTCTGTCCTGAAGACGAGGGATTATAGGCATAAAGCAGATGGGCTGCTCTTTGCAAGGTAACTAACTCCCTGAAGGGGTCACCCACCAAAGCAGCAAACATCTAAGAGCTTCCTCCATTTTATGACACTCAGTGGAGCAAAGGATTTAGGATACTGATTCATCCAAGTCTTTCCAAAACTCTTACTCCAGTTCTCAGAATGCCTTTCTCGACCAGTGTCTAAGAAGCCCAGCAAGACTCAGCCAATTGACAGGATCAAACTTTTTCTTAGCCTTAAAGCTCTAGGGAGGCTGGAAAAGTGAACAGCTCACAATTTTACTCTCCATAGGATCAGTAATGACTTGCCCTCATTAGGGAAGAAAATTCACAAAGCCCAGGAAGAAGTTACAAAGGCTAAAATAAACATCTATAAAAAGAAAGCCAATGTGTACATTTATCTCCAATGCCCACGGCCATTTGATCCCTTTCTCTGCTGCCACCCTGTAGCCTCTCTGCAAGGACTACTCCAGTCCAAGGATCTTTCCCTAGTTCTCAGGAGGGAATCTAAGTCCAACTGTAAATGTGAGTTACTCCCAAACTGCAAACTTCACCTAGTTTCTGCAATTGAAGTAGACTGAAGAGAATTTGAGATCACACAGGCCAGAGAATAAAACCTGCCAAGTAAAAACATTTCCTAGGAAGAGGCGTATTAATTGTTAGAGCTTATATTTATGTGATTTAGTAGTTCTACGGTGTTCTCTTTACATAGATTATAAACTATTGCAAGACCAAAATATATAGATTTAACTCATTTATCCAAAGCTGTTGTACAACTGGCAAGTGAAAGCCAATCCCAGACTTCAGAGCTCATGCTTCTTGTTACTAAAGAGAAAACGCATGTAAACGTTTAATTCCAAACTTCGCCCACTGGCAGTCCCGTAGAAACTTCTGAAAGAATTATTACAAAAATATCATTAACCACCGGCCTACTATACCTTTTCATTATCTGAGTCCTCTTAACCAGTATACTTTATACTCAAATCTATGTGTATACACAAAGCACTATTTCAGCTTCACTCCCATTTCTATGGCCAAGATTTTCCTAGGACTTAATTTTTCACTGATGGCAAAATCATTGCAAGATACAACCCTTTGAATTGATAAAAAACTTTAGATCTCTCAGTAGTTACAAATTGAAAATCTTACGTGTGCCCAATCCTGTAAAGATATTGCATACTTTCAAAGATATACCATTCATTTTAAAAGTAGAAAGGACCAGACCAGCCTCTTCATCTTAGAGAAGATAGTGCTGGATTTAAGGAAGTAAGCCACTTAGCCAAGTTACACCATATTCAGGTACAGTATGTCTATTTTGTGTGATATAGCCTGTGGCCTCCTTTGCTTCCTGTTGGTATGGACAATATACAGCTGCATCCATTCTGCCAATATCTGCCTTTTTTTGGAGTGTTTAATCCGTAACACCTCGTAAAAATGTAACCAGATTTGTATCTGCCAGTTGGCTGTGTTTTCTCATTTCACTATTCTATTACAGCTTTCTTTTGTGATGTTATTTTCTCATGTCCCATTTTAATTTGTTTTACTGTTTTCTGGAGTTACATGCTTAGTGGTTGTGCTAGGGATGACAATTAACATCTTAAAATAACCGTATATCAGATTAATACCAACCTAATTTCAACAGACTACAAAACATTTGCTCCAGTACAGCTCCATTCCCTCCTTTGATGCTATTGCCATACAAACTACATCTTTATAGAAGCCATTCAACGGTTTTGTATAATTTTATGCAGTATTCTTTAGAAACTGAATGTCTGCATGCCCACCAGATCCACTGTGTTTTATCCTAACCCTTAATGTGATGGTTTTTGAAGATTGAGTCTATGGGATGTAGTTTTAGATGGGGTCATGAAGGTGGGTCTCCCATGATGGTACCCCTACAAAGAGAGAAACAGGGTCTTTCTCCCACTCTGCCCTCACCAGGAGCCAAATCTACCCAAAGCCTGAACTTCCCAACCTCCTGAACTATGAAAAATGTCTTGTTCAAGCCACCTTGTCTATGGTACTACTTACAGCAGCCCAAGTTAATACAAGTACATTTATACTTTTTATACTTGTTTACTTGACCAGTGCTATGAACTTCTTTATATAGATTTGTATTACTATTTTATATCCTTTAATTTCTGCCTAAAGAACTCCCTTTTGCACTTGCAGGTCAAACTACTGACAAATTTTTTATATCTTTCATTTTTGAGAAATGATTTTGTTTCACATAGAATTCTTGGTTCACTGCTTTTTTCTCTCAGCACTTTGGCTTCCATGATGTCTCCTGAGCAGAAAATTGTATACCTTATTGCATGCATCAATCACCTTTGTCTTGCTGTTTCCAAGTTCCTTAGTGTTACTTAGCAGTTGTGGAGTTTCTTAGGTGTAGACTGTTTTTCACCAAATTTTGAAATTTGGGGCAATTATTTCTTCAAGTACACTCTGTGCCCCTTTACCTTCTTCCCTCCTGGGACTCCCATTATGCATATTGATACACTTGATGGCAGCTCACAAATCTCTCTGCAGGTTCTTCCCCTTCATTACTTTTTTTTCTGATAGGATAATCCCAACTGGCCTGTATTCAAGTTTGTTGAATATTTCTACTAGTTCGAATCTGCTTTTAGCTCCTCTATTGGATATTTCACTTCCCTCTATTGGACATTTCATTTATTGTATTTTTCCAATCTAATATTTCTATTTTTTATTATAATTTCTATCTCTATTGTTATTCTCTATTTGGTAAAATACTGTTCTCAAATTAGTTTTTAAAAATGGTTTTAGTTCTCTGAACATGTTTTGAAAAGCTGATTTAAGATTTCTGTTCAATTAAGTTCAACATCAGGGCTTCCTCCCCTCACACTTTCCTATTTCTTTGCATTTCTTGTAAACTTCTGTTGAAAACTAGACATTTAAAATAATATAACATGGCAACTCTGGATAAAGAAGTCCTTTCACATCCTCAGGATTTGTTGTGTTTGCTGTTTGACTAGCAACCTCCCTAGAATAATTCTGTAAAGTCAGTATCCTTGCTGTGTGTGACTACTATTCTTCTGCTTTGTTAGCTTAACTGTCAGCTCACGCACGGTTGGACAGAAAATTCCTTAAGGCCTGAGCCAGTGACTCCTCCAGCCTTTATGAAGTGCTTTGTCAGTGTTTTGGGATATGCCTTCAACACTCCAACATGAGGTTGACAACTCAGCTTTTGCCTTCACTTCTGCTTGCAGACCCTCAATTCTGCCGCAGCTTCATTTGTTTCCTGGGCACGTCTACTGCCTTGCACATGCACGTGGCTTTCCAGATTCCCAAGAATATCTTGGAGCTTTTCCAAACTCTCCACAGACATGTCATTCCTCAGTTTTTCCTTCTGTGTTTTGGTCAGCTTTTTTTTAGTCCCAAATGATATCTCAGCCTCAAGGCAACTGCTATATTCAATAGTTGCATCTGTTATTAACAAACAGGCTGAAGATGAGGCTGTTTGCAGAGTAAGGGGTGTCAGTTGAAATAAAAACGAGAATAGTTTTTCAAGTGAGGCACCGAGGTCAAATCGTGACAATTCCCTGAATGGGCTTTTGGGGGTGCTAACAGCCCTTTCTTTCCCAGACTAAGTTACAAGGCTGTGTATTTCCGAGTCTACCCTGGAACTAGGACAAGGGGACAGGGCAATTTTTAAAATGCTTCAAAACTTGTTTTTACTGAATTAATGCTTTTTAATTTGTTAGAACCCTTTAGTCAGGATTTAGAGTTCTGAAAAAAATTATTTTGACAACTTTTACAGTTCTCATTGCTTTTATGGAATGTAGGTTTTCATAGTTAATTTCCTTACATTAATTCTGAAATGTGTTCCAAGGAAACTTTTTACATTTACAACAATTACACACTAATATCCTTTTTTAATAATTGTTTCTAAGATTTAAAACAAGTATTTCTAAGTAGAAATATAATGGAGATTTTAAAAAGATTCCTTTCCTCATCTGGCATTTAAATTATTTTTTGTTTAGTTATCCAAGTCAGAATCCTGAGCCTCAGTTTTTTCAAATGTACAGGGGGAAAAACGTTTTCCTCCCTGGATTCAGAGGAAATGGGATGTGAAACTATTACAAAGCTACAGTAATGGAAACAGTATGGTACTGGCAAAAGGTTGTCATCAGACTGATGGAATAGAGAGCCCCAAAATAACCTCTCACATATATAGTCAATTAACTTTTGAATAAGGTTGCCAAGACAATTCAATGGGAAAAAGGGCACTCTTTGTAACAAATGGTGCTGGGAAAACTGGATACCCAAATGCAAACAAAGTTGAATACTTACCTTTCACCAGATACAAAACTCAAACTGGATCAAAAACCTAAGTGTAAGAGCAACAGCTATAAACCTCTTAGAAGAAAAAACAAGGAAAATCTTCATCACAATGCATTTGTCAATACTTTCTTGGCTGTGGCACCAAAAGAACAAGCAACAACAAAAATGGGCAAATTGGCCTTTACCAAAATTTAAAACTTGTACACTGCGCTGGCTGGATAGCTCAGTTGGTTAGTTTTGTCCCAAAGCATAGAGGTTGCTGGTTCAATCCCTGGTCAGGGCACATACAGGTACAGATCATTGTTCCTGTCTCTTTCTCTCCCTTCTTCTGTCTAAAATCAACAAAATAAATAAAGCTTTTTTCTGTCCATCAAAGCACACTATCAGGAGAGAAAAGGCAGCTCAGAAAATAAGAGAAACTATTTGCAAATCATATATCTGATAATGGCTTGATACTCAAAATATATGAATAATTCCTCCAACAATGACAAAAGTATTAAAAACAGGCAAAAAACTTGAATAGTTATTTCTCCCCAGAAGATACACAAATAGCCATTAAAATGATGTTTAGCATCACAAGCCATTAGGGAAATGGAAATCAAAACCACATAAAAAAAATACCACCACCCAACAGAATAGCAATTAAAAACAAGTGTTGGTGAGGATGTGGAGAAATCAGAATCCTCATTGTACCTTGCTAATGGAAATGTAAGGTGGTACGGCCACTTTGGAAAACAGTTTGGGCTCCTTAAGCACAGAAGTATACAATCCAGCAACTTCACACAAAGAATTTAAAGCAGAGACTCTGATACGTACACAAAAATATTCATAGCAGCATTATTCACAATAGCAGAAAATGTCCATCAATCCACATGTCCATCAGCAGATGAACAAAATGTGTACATACATACAATGGAATATTATTCAGCCACAAAAAGCAATGAAATTCTGATACATGTTACAACATGAATGACACCTGAAAATATATGAAATAGACACAAAGAACAAATATTTTATGATTCCACTTACAAAAGGTGTGTAAAATAGTGAAATTCGAAGAGAAGAAGTAGAAAAGAGGTTACCAGGTGCAGGAGTGAGAGGAGGAAATGGGAGTTAACTGTTAAACGTGTACAGAGTTTGGGATAATAAAAAAGTTCAGGAAACAGCGCTGATGGTTTCACGATATTGTGAATGTACTTAATGCCACTGAACTGTACACTTAATGATTAAAGTGGTAAATGTAGTTATATATATTTTATCATAGTAAATTTTTAAATGGTAATATCCAAAGGCTGGCACCACATTTGGTGAGCCTTTGGTTCCTCAGCTGAGATGGTGGTTACAGAATTTATTTAGATAATACTTTATAAAATCTTGGTAGTGATAATAAACAGTACCCACCCTCAAAACACACACACACACATACAACAAGTACTCTTATCAAATATCTATAATACCTATCAAATATCTAGTTATACTTTGCAAAGGATTACACAACCAATGAATTCACTAATGATGCAGTTTACATCCTCCCATACTGACAGATAAAACCATACATTCTCTACGCACAAAGCTTATATTCACAAATAACTTGTTTAAAGACAAGATTTCAATTAATCACAATGGGAATTTAGTTATTTAATGCAACCACTAATCTAATGTCACCAATAAAATCTAAAATTATATCACAAAACCAGGGTTATATTGAGTGGACATGCATTAATAGTCTATACAATGTAACATTACACCAGAAAAAGGAACTGAATACAAAATTTCCCTTGATTTTTGGTGGTTTTCAAATTTCATGGCACAGATTACCAAAAAAACTGTAAAAACAGTTTTTAAGTATTTTCAATAAAGTAGTAAAAAACTGAATAAGCCTTTAAATTTTCATATTGAGCTGAAGATTTAAAACATTGAGCTGGCCCCAATCTGTCAAAAATGACACAGTTAACAATAATTAGGCAAACTTTAGTTACAATGGTTCAGGAGGACTAGTTCCCCCTGCAAAAACCCTTTAGGGTTAATTTCTCAATGCAAACATGTCTTTGTAAATATTGTGATAATATAAACTTGGAAACATACCTGAAGTAAGAACAAGGATGAAAAATAAAAATCACAAGTCTATCTTATTTCTGACCTGTTGTCATAAAGCCTTCTGGGTCCAAATGCCAAGCACTGTCCCTCAATATAAAACTAAGAAGAGTACAATGATTTTTACCCTACTGGCTGGCATTCTTCTACAGAATTAGCTTTTACTACATAGCAAGGCAGGATCAAGCTCCATTAACTTGCTTCTTTACAGTAATTAGCAGAGCACCAAATTTATAAACTGAAACATGGCAACCCAAAATGCTAAACACAATTTTCAAACAGAAACATTTTTTCCCCATTTTTCTATGTGCCATGTTATTCTTAACTTACATAGTGACAACATAAAAAGAACTGGAGAAGCTTTGAACATATCTTGTACTTTCATCAAGGCTAAAGTGCAAAATATCTCCATATCTCTGATACTTTAATAGGAAAAAGAATCAAGCATACATAATAAAGGAACTGAAATGATGGGAGAACTAATACAAAAAAGACCTCTTTAAATATATACTTGAAGACTACTAAGATCTTTCTTCAGTGAAGTCTGTAAATGAACCAAGTTCTCACTGAAGTTGAGATGTCTGATTCTTACCCAGGATCAGATATTCCAAAATTAAAGGGGGGAAATAAAGTGAAAAAACGTTAACACTGCATGACAATGGACACTAAGTTCATAAAGAACCTCTTCTAAAATTGAGATATTATGGAAGAAAATACCATGAAAACAATCCTATGAGAATTGATTTTTAAGCACAGTAAATTTGAGCCTTGGTCTTCATGAAGATTCTAGAGCTTATATAGAAAACTATAAATATACAAGATTCCAGGGAGAAAAAAGTCAAAATACGTATTATTTCAATTCTGTAAGGTCTAACCTTTTGAGGGAATGGAAAATGATAGCTAACTGAACCTTAAGAATACAGAACTATGAAAAAATCCTGGGTTAAAGGGTACTTCAAGTGGGACCACACTCAGTGAAGACATTTTTTAAAGGAAAAAGAATTCTGAAAAACTGCAGTCCATTCCAAAAAAAGGAAATCTTAAATAAGGGGAGAAAATTCTAATAGTGTAAACAAGTCTGGCTCAGGAAGAAAACTAAACTTATCAAAGATTCTGTCCATAAAAGTAATGACAAAACATCTTTAATAATAAAGAAATAGGCTATAAAAAAGTTCATTCTTCAAACTGGTTTAGTAAAAGCTCATTTGTGCTCCTTCGTGGGTGCATAATAAAGTTCCATGGGCTTGTTCACTTTCCAGTATTTCTCACTGACCAATTCCAAAGAAAAAGAGCCATTTAAAACCTAAAACAAGAAACAAAGAATTATAAAAACTGCTCAAGCATGGTAATAGTGAGATAGAACAAACATAAAAGTCATGAGAACAAACATTAAAATCCACTTTTAAACAAAAAATCTGGCCCTGGCCGGCTGGCTCAGTGGTAGAGCGTCAGCTCGGCATGTGGAAGTCCCAGGTTCAATTCCTGGCCCAGACACACAGGAGAAGCGCCCATCTGCTTCTCCACTCTTCCCCCTCTCCTTTCTCCCTCTCTCTTCCCTCCAGCAGCCAAGGCTCCATTGGAGCCATGGAGCCAAATTGGCCCAGGTGCTGAGGACAGCTCCATGGCCTCCACCTCAGGCGCTAGAATGACTCCTGTTGCAACGGAGCAAAGCCCCAGATGGGCAGAGCATTGCCCCCTAGTGGGCTTGCTGGGTGGATCCCAGTCAGGTACATGCAGGAGTTTCTCTCTGCCTTCCTGCTTCTCACTTCAGAAAAAATACAAAAAAAAAAAAAAAAAAAAATCTTAGGATAAACTTCCTGTCGCTTATACTACAGTGTATCCATAAAGTCATGGTGCACTTTTGACCAGTCACAGGAAAGTAACAAAAGACGATAGAAATGTGAAATCTGCATCAAATAAAAGGAAAACCCTCCCAGTTTCTGTAGGATGATGTGGCAGCAAGTGTGCATGTGCAGATGATGACGTAACACCGTGTATACAGCGGAGCAGCCCACAGCCATGCCAGTCGAGATGTGGACGGTACAGAGGAAAGTTCAGTGTGTTCTGTGGCTCACTAAATTCAAATCCCTGACCAAAGTGCAACTTGAATATCGGCGCGTTTATAACGAAACACCACCACATAGAAATAACATTACTCAGTGGGATAAGCAGTTGAAGGAAACCAGCAGTTTGGTGGAGAAACCCCGTTCTGGTAGGCCATCAATCAGTGACGGGTCTGTAGAGGCTATACGGGATAGCTACCTAAGGAGCCCTAAAATATCTGTGCGTGAGCCCACATCGAACTGCACTGAATAGGTATGAAACTAGGAGAGTTTTCCTTTTATTTGGTGCAGATTTCACATTTCTATTGTCTTTTGTTGCTTTCCTGTGACCGGTCAAAAGTGCACCATGACTTTATGGACACACTGTATTCACAAAAGATACAAAAATCCTGTTTTCCTTCTCTCAGGGTGTCAGGGTCCTGTCCTGTCCCATTTGATGATGCCCCACCCCACCACTAGCCACTCTCAGATGGTCAATTCACTCCCAATTTCAATAGCCTATTATTATCAATACTCACGGTGAACTGTCCACTGGCTGTTGCTATATAAATGGTATACTGCTTTTCACTGGCTGTATCAAGGTTCATCTGGTTTGATTCTCCTTTGCTTCGAAGTTCTTCTAAAGCTAACCTCACAGCCAGATACTTGGACAGGTGGTCAACAGTGGCATTACCTGAAGTCTTTATGTATCTGGAAAAATAAATTAGAAATTTAATTTCTGGATTAGTGATGAAAATGTACTCGGGTTACAGAATGATACATGTCTATAAAATACAAGTATCTCAAGTATGGACAAATTATATCAGATATTTATTAATCTATTATCTACCAGGTCCTTATTGAAAGCAGACGTATCTACTAGGTCACAAAAGAATCCATAAAATATGATGTAAAATTATAAAAAGCAAACAAATATACCCAGTACTGAGGAAAAAGGAC
Source organism: Saccopteryx bilineata (assembly GCF_036850765.1). Classification (NCBI taxonomy): domain Eukaryota; kingdom Metazoa; phylum Chordata; class Mammalia; order Chiroptera; family Emballonuridae; genus Saccopteryx; species Saccopteryx bilineata. The sequence goes on along the minus strand of NC_089491.1, from coordinate 292,532,652 downwards.
ATAACCCCAACTCCAATCAAAGTTCTTTGCCTAGAGCAGCAAGAACATCAAGAATATGACCAATCTCTTATTGTGTAAGAATTCACTTTTTTTCTGGTACTTGAGGACAGCATAAAACTGCTCATCTTGGGACTTTTTTAAAACATTGTCTACTCATCAGTTCCTCACTGAACAAATCCGTGATGCTCACCTGCACTCAAGGGCGGGCACTATGCTGAGGGCAGTGCTAAAGCAGCTGTCCTCCCCAGCAGGAATTTTTGGAGCCTATGGGCACCCCAGTATCATTGCTAAGAAATTTAAATGATCCTTTTTCCAGGAAGGTATTCCCTTTACATTGCAAATGTGGGTGAGAAGCAGGGGAGGAAGAAAGCAACCTAGACAGCCAGAATATTCAATCAAACCCTGGCAGTCAGTCAAGGGGATGGCAAAGAGATTGTTGGTGATTGCCCTTATCCCTTCTGTAAAATTGCCTTTAACTCCCAATTAAATGTTCTGATTCAGATGGTCTGAAAGTACCCTGCACACCTACCTTGTCTGCGCACTATCATCCTTTTCCATGAGTGTGGGGTGAGGCCTGAACACTAACTCAATCTCACTAGCGCCGTCCATCACGGGGTCCATGGCCACTGCGGCGTTGTTATTGTCAAGCTCCAGCCCAGAATCGTCAGAGGTTTTGGTCCGTTTGTTGCTAGGCCCCGCTTCCTGGTTGCTGTGTGTGGATGCGTTACTGCAGTGGGAGCTGTCACCATTGTCTTCTGCTCCACTGCCATTTTCAATCTGCTGTTTCTTGCCTCTCTGTAACCTAGTTCAAGCAGCAAAAAACATTTGCAGAAAATTTACATTTAGGCCTTTTTAATGAATCAGTTTCAAAGCATGTTTACTGAACTTCAGAATTCTACAGAAATCTTGATAACTGAATTTGCTCCAAGTTGGCTAATGGCAGTTATTTCCCAATGTTCCTGAAATGTCCTAAAAAACCTCCTTCATACACAGGCAAACACTTAAGGGTCTTAAATGTTTATATTCACTTAATTTTCTTTACTGACTCTAAGAAGTACTGGCAAACCTTATTTATATTATGATACATTGTTGTGATGAGATTTTAAATCTAAAGAAAGGTATGATTCAGATAGGAAAAATTAAAAGTACTGAGGGAAGATACTATGCCACTTGAATTAGAAATTCTTAAGAAACAAAATTTAAAAGGGATGATAAGAAAATCCTCCCTGCTGACCTCACCCAAAGTCTGCCCATGCAATGCAGAATTATTCTAATGAGGAAACTGAGATGGTATCTGAACTAAATATAGCTAACAATCTCAAATACTAAGACCAATAACTGGATGAGGCATTTCGCATATATACCTTATTTACTCATAAAAAACCGCCATGAAGGCATTATCTTCATTTTATAGTGAGAACACTGAATAAACTGAGATATAAGGCCCATGGCTATAAGCTAATAAGCACCAGAACTGACCTAGGAAGCGGTACACAATCTTTCTACTACCTCGCCCATTTCTCTACCTGTATATACAAGAAAAAAAGAGGGACATGCGATGAAAAAGGAACAGGAGACATGCACTTCTGAAACTAGTGTCATTACCAAATGTCTGTTGCCAGAACTAGGAAACAGCCCACCACTTAGGAAAGATGATCAAGACATCTTTTACTTACCACCCCCCACCAAAAAAATACTGCTTACGAACTCCACAGATCATTTCAAAACTAAGAGGGGATGACAAATACATTAAACAACAAAACTATGATTCAAAAGCTATGAACACATATAACGGATTGTTATCCAGTGTAAAAAGGAAGGAAACCCTGCACATGCTCCAACACAGATGAACTCTGAGCACATGATGCTGAGTGAACTGAGCCAGTCAGTCACAGACGCCATGCCATGCCTCTACTGTGAGGCACTTAGTGTGGTCAGATTTACAGAAACAGAAAGTAGAGTGGGGGCTGTCAGGAGCTGAGGGAAAACAAGAAAATGCAGAATTGTTGTTTAAAGGGACAGAGCTTGGGTTTTATAAGATGAAGAGAAACTGGGCGCAAAACAACGTAAATGTACTTACACTACAGAACAGTATACTTAAAAAAATGTCAAGACAGTTCATTTTATGTTGTTTATCACAATTAAAAAAATATATGAAGAGGCAAAAACAATAAAACAAAGATTCAACAGAGAAAATATAAGGGCTATACTTACATATTTCCTAAAATTTATAGCTAAAGCAAAAGAAAAGTTGTTTCAGTTGACTATAAAGTAATCTAACAGGGTTACTTGTCCTAATGTGCTTTTCTCCCACACTTCTTTCCAAAAAGGTTTGAAGTGACAGAGCTTGATTAATTTATTTCAGGCAGCTTTCATAGAATAATGGGCAAATAATGGAGATCAACAGCCTATTACACCCTGCATTTAAAAAATCGCATCTATAATACTGCATCCTGTTCTAGAGGTAGCATTCAAGAATTATACCAACAGACTTGAATGTCACATGAGAAACAATCCATTAGAAATGTAGTTAGCCTTTAGAGGAGCATAAAAATATACATCTATATGAAGTTATTTAAAGAACTAGTAGACAAAAACAGATTCTGAAATAAGCACAGGATCCAACTGAAGTATTTTGACAAAGGTAAACCAAGATTGCTGCACATAAGAAATTAATTTTATCTCAATATAAAGGATACTTTTAAAAAATTCACACATCAGCCCTGGCCGGTTTGCTCAGTGGTAGAGCGTCGGCCTGGCGTGCAGAAGTCCCAGGTTCGATTCCCAGCCAGGGCACACAGGAGAAGCACCCATCTGCTTCTCCACCCCTCACCCCCTCTCCTTCCTCTCTGTCTCTCTCTTCTCCTCCCACAGCCGAGGCTCCATTGGAGCAAAGATGGCCCCCCGGGCGCTGGGGATGGCTCCTTGGCCTCTGCCCCAGGCGCTAGAGTGGCTCTGATCACAACAGAGCGACGCCCCGGAGGGGCAGAGCATCGCCCCCTGGTAGGCATGCCAGGTGGATCCCAGTCGGACACATGCGGGAGTCTGACTGTCTCTACCCGTTTCCAGCTTCAGAAAAATACAAAAAAAAAAAAAAAAATCACATTCAAAATATTTACTGAGTAGCTACTTTAAGCCAAGCATGGTTCCATGTCCTGGTGTTTTTAAGTCAATAATACTGACACCGTCTCTACCCTCTTAGGTTCTAGTGCAGCAGCTAACAGATAAATGTCAGAGAATGAGAGGTACTGCAGCAAAAAATGAGGCAGGGAGGGAGGGAAGTGTGGCATCCTGAGGTGACAGATGGGAACTTGGCAGACCTGAAGAAAGTGAGCGAGTGATGCTCCTAAAGAGGAGGGTTCCCAAAAAGAGAAGTTCAATACAAAAGCCCTGAGGCAGAAGCAATGCACAAAGAGCTTGAAGACCAACAAGAAAGCTGTAATAAAGCTGTCAAGAATAAAAGGAGCTCCTACCACCTCCTCAGAAGTCCACAAATGTTTAAGCAACACCGAAGGACTTGCTGAAAAGGATTTTGCAGAGGACTCTTTCTTTGGTAAAGACTAAGTTAAAAAACCATTCAAGCCTGACCAGGCGGTAGCGCAGTGGATAGAGCGTCAGACTGAGATGCAGAAGACCCAGGTTCGAGACCCCGAGGTCGCCAGCTTGAGTGTGGGCTCATCTGGTTTGAGCAAAAGGCTCACCAGCCTGGACCCAAGGTCGCTGGCTCAAGCAAGGGGTTACTCAGTCTGCTGAAGGCCGCAAGGTGTCCGCAATGCGCAACAAAAAACTAATGATTGATGCTTCTCATCTCTCCGTTCCTGTCTGTCTGTCCCTGTCTATCCCTCACTCTGACTTTCTCTCTGTCTCTGTAAAAAAAATAAAATAAAATAAATAAAAATAATTTAAAAAAAAAAAACCATTCAAGTCTCACCAACTCTCAGGATTGTGTAACTTTTAAAATAAATTCAAATTTTTAATACTTGACAACTATGTATGGTGCAAGGTGGGTAATGAAAATATGGGAGAAGGGGGACACTTTGTAAAGTATATGACTGTCTAACCTGAAACATCATTAAGATCTAACCTATATGCTGCACCCCTGAAACTAATATGAAATCATACTGAATGTAAACTGTAATTGAAAAATAAAACGACATAAAATGTAATACTTTATTTTACCTTGCTAACTACAATTGCAGGTCAATTTAATACAGTTAGAATGGAGCCCATCTTTTCACCTCTGTGTCAGTAGTTAGATGTTGCACTTCAAACCCACTCCTGGAACCTTAGAAAATCCTTGATTGCCGAGATCCCAATCAAAGATGCTGATTTACTTGCTCTGGGGTGTTACCTGAGCCCTGGGATTTAAAAGCTTTCCAAGTGACTCTGATGTTCAGCCAAGGGAAAAACGACTAGGTGTTGATGGACTCTACTGGCATCTCCTGTTTGGAAAAATGATGACCCTGTGGCCTGAACAGATTAGGAGACGTGGGAAGGAAAAGAGAATGAAGGTGAGAAGGTGCCCGATTAGGTAGGGTCTGGGAAGCCATCATTAAGGTCTTTTAACCTTAAGGTTAATAGAAGCTCTTAAGAGACTTCGAAGCAAAGGGAAACCGGGATTTGACTTCTATTCTCACAGAATCCTTCTGCGGCTGCGCTGAGAGTAAACTATGTGGGGGTGAGCATGGCAAAGTACAAAGACCACTCATGAGGCTTTCTCAGTGCTTCAAATGACAGATGGGAGATGCCTGGCCCAACCGAGATGTATTAAGGACAAAGATAAATACGTATTTATTCACACACTGAAATACAGAATGTGAGGGGGAAAGAAACTGTTGATTGCAAAGTTTCTAGCTAAAGCAAATAGAACGATGGAGCTGCCATCAACAAAAATAAGCAGGAAGGAAGAGGAAGAGGGGTAAGATCAAAAAGTTCAGTGCCAGACATGGAGAATCTGGGATAAGAAACAGGTAATGCTATACAAAGGGAATCAGGAAAATATGGTCTCCTAAACGCCAGGTGAAGCAAACTATTCAAAGAAAAATTAATTTGTCAAATGCTGCTGAGTAAGGTGAGGTCTGACAATCAGCAATAGGTTTCACAACGTGGATACCACTGGTAACTCCCCACCACTAGTTAGAGGGGGGGGAGGGAAGAGGAAGGAAGGAAGGAAGGGAGGATGGGGAGAGAAGCACCAACCCGCAGTACCACTGAGTTGTTCCATTTAGTTGTGCACTCATTGATTGCTTCCTGTATGCGCCCTGACCAGGGATCGAACCCGCACCTTGGTGTGCCGGGACAATGCTTCATCCACTGAGCCACCCAGCCAGGGCCACTGGTAACTTTTCATAAGTGTGATAGGAGGGATGAAAGTGACTAGAGGGTTCAAAACAGAATGGGAGTGTAGAGATAGTGAGCACACACAACTCTTCCAAGAAGTTTTGCTATAAAGAGGAGAAACAATGGTAGTTAAGCGGAGGGAGAAATGTTAGAAAAGAGGGTTTTCAAAAATTCCAGTATTTTTTTTAAAAAGTTCTAGTTCTAGTATTCTAAATGGAAACTCAAGCATATGTGACACCTAGAAGCACAAAAATGTAATCATGCAGAACTATTTCTTACTGTATTTTATCTTTTTCAAAATGGAGGTTAAGTTAATTCAATATTCAATAACGTATTCAGAAAAATGGCTCCCCTCTCTGGCCTTCTTCCCCACGCACCTGTTCATGGCCTGGATCTTCAGTCCTTCCTCGATGCTGTGACTGAGAGCTTGCTGATTGTTGTGCTTGTTGATCCTGGCTAATACTCTCTCCTGATGAGCTTCGTACTCATCACGACTTGGATAAATTTTGCTGATGAGTGCATCAAAGTTTGGGTCTGGTCTTAGTGATCTTTTGGAAACTAGCTTTTTCCGACATGTAGGACATTCTTTATTGCTAAATAAAAAGAGAGAAAAAATGTAAACAATGCCAGTATCTTGAGGCTAAGGACAAAAATATCTAGCTTCTAGAATAGTTATCTTGAGTGTAATACCTTTACTAAATCACAGAAATTTAAACTGATTAACCTAAACTTTCTTAAAAATCTGACTAGTAGGTAAGCAAAATATTAGAAACTTCAGATGCTCTATACTACTTGCCAACAGAGTAATAATTTAAATACTTCCCAATAATTTCTATATAACCATTTTAGAAATAGAAATCAATTCTTTCCTAATATAAATTTCCTCTTTCTGATACCCATGCCATAAAAGGAAAACATAACCACCAATATTTATTAATTTATACGTTATAAATTCTTTTATTAAGGCCTTGGCTGGTTGGCTCAGTGGTAGAGCATCGGCCAGGCGTGCAGGAGTCCCGGGTTCAATTCCCAGCCAGGGCACTCAGGAGAAGCACCCATCTGCTTCTCCACCCCTCCCCCTCTCCTTCCTCTCTGTCTCTCTCTTCCCCTCCCGCAGCCAAGGCTCCATTGCAGCAAAGTTGCCCAGGCGCTGAGGATGGCTCCATGGCCACTGCCTCAGGCGCTAGAATGTCTCTGGTTGCAACAGAGCAACGCCCCAGATGGGCAGAGCATCGCCCCCTGGTGGGCATGCTGGGTGGATCCCGGTCTAGCACATGCAGGAGTCTGTCTGCCTCCCTGTTTCCAACTTCAGAAAAATACAAAAAACAAAAAAAAACAAATTCTTTTATTAAGACAGCATTCATAGGATATTAATTTGTATATTTAAGTAGAAAAACCATGGCTTCAAATGCTTTGTAATTTCTTCAAAACAAATACTCATCCTAAAGCTTCTAAAACTGTATAAAATCAACTGTTTCAAAACAAAGACTCTCCAATAATTAAAATCTAGACTTTAGAAAAATTTCCAATTCTCAAATGAATACTTCTAGGGACTGTATTTCTCAAAACCCATTAAGAGCACTGCCCTGGTATGACTGAAGTACCTAGTGTATGCATTTCAACATACCCACTTCTGAGGGCTGTGATAATGCAGTCTGCGCAAAAGCGATGTAAGCACTCCTTTGTAGTCATGGTGTTCTTCAACATATCCAAGCAAATTGGGCACATTAATTCACTGTGTAGACTTCGGGGTGAAACCACAATTTCCAAGCCATCCGTTATTGCCTCCTGTCAAAGAGGCAGTTTAAAATTCAAATGCTAAATGCTACCTGTATTTTTACTATGGTTAAGTTCAAAAATATATACAGTGGTATCAAAAATGACAAAAAATGAACATCAACATACCCATCACCCAGCTACTACCACTGTCAACCCACAGCCAAGTTTGTTTCAGTGTAATTTCCCCAAGTTCCCCCACTGCCCCCACCACTGTATTATATAAATGCTCTTATTTTAATGCTAAAGATAATATACTAATGCATTTTAAAAACAACTAATAGTGCCCTGGCTGGGTAGCTCAGTTTGAACGCCATCCCAATATGACAAGGTTGCGGGTTTAATCCCCAGTCAGGACACACACAAAAACCAACCAATGAATGCATAAATTAAGTGGAACAACAAATCAATGTCTCTCCATCTCTCTCTCTCTCTCTCTCTCTCTCAAATCAATTTTAAAAAACTGAAAGACACCCTGGCTGGGGCCAGTTGGTGTAGTTGTAGAGCATCAGCCCAGTGTGTAGATATCCTGGGTTTGATTCCTAGTCAGGGCACATAGGAGAAGTGACCATCTGCTTCTCTACCCCTTCCCCCCCTTCTTTTTCTCTCTCCCTCGTCCTCTCCTGCAGTCATGTCTCAATTGGTTCCAGCATATCAGCCCTGGGCACTGAGGATGGCTCCGTGGAGCCTCCACCTCAGATGCTTTAAAATAGCTTGACTGCGAGGATGGCCCCAGATGGGCAGAGCATCGGCCCAAGACAGGGGTTGCCAGGTGGATCCCGGTCAAGGTGCATGTGGGAGTCTATCTCCTCTACTCTCACTTGGAAAAGAAGAGAGAAAAGAAATAATCAAATAAAAGACTAATAATATTATACCAGGCTAATAGAAAATTGGCCTGGTATAATAAAAAATGCATTGAATTTGAAATCAGATGCCATAGGTTCTAGTTCTAGCTATATCAACTGGTAATGTGGTTCTAAGTAACTAACATTGTTTCTTAATCTGCAAAATGAGGAAGTTAGGACTAGATAAACCCTAAATTACACCATTTTGATAATACAGTTCCCCCTCCCTCCCAGCTGTAGTGTCACTTTCCAAGGTTTCAGTTACCTACTATCAACTGGTCAACCACAGTTCAAAAATATGAAATGGTAAATTCTAAAAATAAACAATTCACAAGTTTTAAATTGAGCACCTTTCTGAGTAATGTGACAAAATCTCGTGCTAGCCTGCTCCTCCCCTCTTGGAACGTGAATCATCCCTTTTTCCAGCGTATCCACGCTGCATACACTACCCAGACATTGGTGACTTAGAAACCTTCTCAGTTATCAGATCAGCTGTGTCAGTATCTCAGTGCTTGTGTTCAAGTAACCCTTATTTTCCTTCCTAATAGCGCCCCAGCGCCCGAGTGGTGATGCTGGCAATTCAGATATGACAGAGAAGACAAAAAAAGTTTTCTTTAAGTAAAAAGGTAAACGTTTTCAAGTAAGGAAAAAATCATATGCTGAGTTTACTAAGATATACAGTAAGAATGACTCTTCTAGCCATGAAATTGGCTAACTTACAAATTAAACTTTATCATAGGTATGTATATATGGAAAAACTTAGTATAGATAGGGTTCAGTACTGTATCAGTGGTTTTAGGCATCCATTAGGTGGGGAAGAAGAGACTACTGTAAAACACATTTCGTGCCATCCAGTAAAATATTTTAGGATTCCAATACAAGCAGTTTCTAATTTATATACATTTTAACAGTGTTTCATTTTAAAATCACTTTTTGCTCCTTAAGAAGTTTTGGGCCACAGCAGCAGTTCTGCAAAGTGATCGGGTTCTCAGGGTAACTACAAACTGATTTTACATCTAAAATCAGTACATCTAAAGTATACTACACAACAAATACTAGCACTGCACTTGTCTTTTCTTAAAAATGTTACAGTGAGAAAATGCATTTGGAGTTCCAATGTACACATCTCCCAGCTACAGAGAGATAGTGACTCCTACTTCTTCCCCACCACCATGGTCCACTCTTCCCACAGGTGACACAGAGAACAAATTACTTAGCTCTAAAGCCACCAATACTGGCTCCTACAGATTACAAAAAGAGGTCCAGTAAGTGACTATAGAAAAGGAAGATGTAAGTAGAAATAAGGGGCTTCTATATGCTAATGACACTTCCTGTTTCCAGAGCCTCTCCATCATACTTGTGTTCTCCATAGGATCAAAGATTGACGACCTCACAAGGAAAGACACAAACTATAAACAGTGTCCAAAAAGAACACAAGTACAATATATTTGCATTTACAATAACTATCATTTTTATCAAGTGTTTATTATGTTTCAACCTCTCTATATAAAGCACTTTCAGTATTTCATTTTATTTAGTTTAATATGCACATAAGCTTTTGATTTAGGAATTATAACCTGTGACAAGGAAATAATCAGAGAGAATGATGATGACTCAGCTAGTAAGTCTGTCCTCTTCCTAAGAAAGAACTTGCCCAGCAAAACCCCAACCCTGGACACACTGCATAATCCATGCTCTCCACACCTGTATCTGAGCAGGTGTGGAGCACTAGGGGGGCGGGGGTATCTCAGAACCATACTGAGATTCCCCCCCTAAATATTCCACCAGCCTCAACGGGTGTTCAACACTGCTCAGCAACTGCTTCTCTAACAAACTCGTTTTCCCTTTCACTACTATTGCATACCGTTTCTTCTATCTGCAGACCTTCACCAGAGCATTCAATAGATGACCTCAAATTTCATTTAAAAAAAGCTCATTTTTTCTCGTATTTTTATAAATCATCTTCTTGCTACAAGGACAAAGTATGCCTCTTCCTATCACAAGTATATATATACATTCTTCCCTACCTTCTCAAGTATATTGCTCTTTTTTTTAACTATTCCATCTGCTCTTAGACCAGCCATCTCTCCTCCATTAAGTCATCCTAGAGTAGTGAGTTGCTGCATAGAGTAATGTGAATGATGCATCTTAACAACTAGGAAAGAGATATCTGACCAGGTGGTGGTACAGTGGATAGTGTGTCAACCTGGGACGCTGAGTACCCAGGTTCCAAACCCTGAGGTTGCTGGCTTGAGCATGGGATCATAGACATGGTCTATGATCACTGGCTTGAGCCCAAGGTCACTCACTGGCTTGAGCAAGGGGTCATCGGCTTGGCTGGAGCCCCCTGGTCAAGGCACGTATGAGAAAGCAATCAATGAACAACTAAGGTGCCAAAACTATGAGATGATGCCTCTCATTACTCACTCTTCCTGTCTGTCCCTGTCTATCTGTCTGTCTTTCTCTCTCTCTGTCTCACTAAAAAGAAAAAAGCTGGGGGAGAAAAAGGGAGGGCAGGAGAAGGAGTCAACACAGCTCTCTCTCCCATCTTACATAGAAAACAAAATTTAAAACTTCCCCATTCTATGTTCCAATTCTTACTCCATTTCTCTGCTCCTCTGCAGAGCCAAACTTCTCTGAAGAATTGCCTATGCAATTTTCACTTTTCCCTATCAACATAGCACAACCTACTCAAGTAATCTCTTGTCCAAGTCACCAGGTATATACTGCCCAATCTAATGTACACTTTTGTAATGCTCATCTTATCTATCTTCTGAACAGCATTGCACACAGTAACTGCATCCTCATCCTTGAAACACTTCCTCTTAGATTTTGTGCCCTCTCTTCCATTTTCCTTACTTTTCTCTGGCTCTTCCTTCCCTGTCTCCTTTGCTGGCCCCTGGTCCATTACCTAATTTCTAAAGGCTAAAGCTCCTCTGGATAAAGTTCCAGGCCCTCTGCTCACCTCTCTCTCGGTGATCTTATCTGTTAATATTGCTTGAAATGTGCTAACAATCCCTAAAATTGAGCACTTTCTCCAGACCCCACGTTAGCATCTCTGCCTGCCTGGTCTTATAGGCATCTTAAATTTAAAATGGGTCCAGTTTTAGGTATGCTTATCTCCCCCAAGCCCACTTCCCCATCTTTACCTTCTCAACAGTCTTCCCTTCCTCCCTGTTATTATTACAGCACTGAGCACTTTTCCTTTACCCAACCTCTCAAATGTGTGATTCGATGGCTATTTACTTAATGTCTATTAACTCTAAGGGCTGGTGCTAGATGTTTTATTCACCTCTTCCCCCAGTGCCTAGCTTAAGGCCCATAGAGCATGCACTCACACCATTATTAAATGAATGAAGTGTCAACCAAACAAGCACAAGTCAGAACTACTTGTATATAAATGTATTATGACTGTTATGTTCTTTCAAGTTTTCATTTTCCAAAAATGTACCTAAATTTACATGTTTCATATTTCCTCTAAGTTATCTTAGTCTACATTACCTGAGGAGTGCGTTGTAACTCATATAAACTGAGTTCCCATGTTTTGCTTAATGGCTGAGTTCCATTTGTCTGCACAGCTTGAGACATTGCTAGGAATAAAAAGGAAAGAAAAAAAATTTTAGTACCTGAACGGGAAGTAAATCTCAAAAATTATTTTTAGGAATTGTAAATCTTAAGAATAATAAAAATAGAAATTATACACTGGCTCCCCAAAAACTAAAAAGAAGAAAAGCTCAAGAATTTCTCCATTTATAAATACGAGCTACCTGAGAGCAAGAGGGACCATCACTGATCTCTGAATGCACAAGAGCTGGCACACAGTAAAATTATTACTGAATGTATAGAATACTGTCTTCATGCAAAGCAATGCTTTTTTTTTTTAATAATTTTATTTTTTTAATGGGGCGACATCAATAAATCAGGATACATATATTCAAAGATCAACAAGTCCAGGTTATCTTGACTTTCAATTATGTTGTATACCCATCACCCAAAGTCAGATTGTCCTCTGTCATCTTCTATCTAGTTTTCTTTGTGCCCCTCCCCCTTCTCCTTTCCCTCTCCCTTTCCCCCCTCCCCCCCCCCAACCACCACACTCTTATCAACATCTCTTAGTTTCACTTTTATGTCCCACCTACGTATGGAATAATGCAGTTCCTGTTTTTTTCTGATTTACTTATTTCACTTCATATAATGTTATCAAGATCCCACCATTTTGCTGTAAATGATCCGATGTCATCATTTCTTATGGCTGAGTAGTATTCCATAGTGTATATGTGCCACATCTTCTTTATCCAGTCATCTATCGACGGGCTTTTTGGTTGTTTCCATGTCCTGGCCACTGTGAACAATGCTGCAATGAACATGGGGCTGCATGTGTCTTTACATATCAATGTTTCTGAGTTTTGGGGGTATATACCCAGTAGAGGGATTGCTGGGTCATAAGGTAGTTCTATTTTCAGTTTTTTGAGGAACCACCATACTTTCTTCCATAATGGTTGTACTACTTTACATTCCCACCAACAGTGAATGAGGGTTCCTTTTTCTCCACAGCCTCTCCAACATTTGATATTACCTGTCTTGTTAATAATAGCTAATCTAACAGGTGTGAGGTGGTATCTCATTGTAGTTTTGATTTGCATTTCTCTAATAACTAAAGATGAGCATCTTTTCATATATCTGTTGGCCATTTGTACTTCCTCCTGGGAGAAGTGTCTGTTCATGTCCTCTTCCCATTTTTTTATTGGATTGTTTGTTTGTTTGTTGTTGAGTTTTATGAGTTCTTTGTATATTTTGGATATTAAGCCCTTATCTGAGCTGTTGTTTGAAAATATCATTTCCCATTTAGTTGGCTTTCTGTTTATTTTGTTATCAGTTTCTCTTGCTGAGCAAAACTTCTTAGTCTGATGTAGTCCCATTCATTAATTTTTGCCTTCACTTCTCTTGCCATTGGAGTCAAATTCATAAAATGCTCTTTAAAACCCAGGTCCATGAGTTTAGTACCTATGTCTTCTTCTATGTACTTTATTGTTTCAGGTCTTATGTTTAGATCTTTGATCCATTTTGAGTTAATTTTAGTACAGGGGGACAAACTGTAGTACAGTTTCATTCTTTTGCATGTGGCTTTCCAGTTTTCCCAGCACCATTTATTGAAGAGGCTTTCTTTTCTCCATTGTGTGTTCTTGGCCCCTTTATCAAAAGTTATTTGACTATATATATGTGGTTTTATTTCTGGACTTTCTATTCTGTTCCATTGGTCTGAGTGTCTACTTTTCTGCCAATACCATGCTGTTTTGATTGTCGTAGCCCTATAATATAGTTTGAAGTCAGGTATTGTAATGCCCCCAGCTTCATTCTTTTTCTTTAGGATTGCTTTGGCTATTCGGGGTTTTTTATAGTTCCATATAAATCTGATGATTTTTTGCTCTATTTCTTTAAAAAATGTCATTGGAATTTTGATGGGAATTGCGCAATGTTTTTTTTAAAATTCATAATCATGGAACTTAGAAATCAAGAAAATGTCAGTCTCTTCAGCATGGCCAACTTTTGTCACAGATACAAAATCTGCTTTCTAGCACTTTAAGCCACTGGTCACTCTGACCTTAATAAGCCCTCCCTTCAGGGAAAACTGATTAACCAGAACCTAACCTGCTGGGGGTATTATCCAGAATCTACAGACCTAGGGAAAGGAAATGCCTAACTCATGCCCATTCTAGTTACCTATAGGGGAGAGAGGGTGAAGGAAAAAACTAAGAATCACTTGTGAAGTGTACACAGTCTAGAGCAGGGGTAGTCAACCTTTTAATACCTACCGCCCACTTTTCTTTCTCTGTTAGTAGTAAAATTTTCTAACCGCCCACCGGTTCCACAGTAATGGTGATTTATAAAGTAGGAAAATAACTTTACTTTATAAAATTTATAAAGCAGAGTTACAGCAAGTTAAAGCATATAATAATAATTACTTACCAAGTACTTTATGTAAGATTTTCACTAAGTTTGGCAGAATAAATCTTTATAAAACAACTTACTATAGTAAAATCTATCTTTTTATTTATACTTTGGTTGCTCCACTACCGCCCAACATGAAAGCTGGAATGCCCACTAGTGGGCAGGAGGGACCAGGTTGACTACCACTGCTCTAGATGGACAGGCTCACTGAAAGATTGAGACCTAATTATAGGACCACAGAGCCCTTTCCCTGCCCCCACACCTCACTACATTACTCAAGGTCTGTTTACAGCAGTTCCTTTCACATGAGACATCATGTCCTGACATCTAGAAAAAATTACACAACATTCCAAAAGGTAAAAAACAGAATTTGAAGAGACAAAGCAAGTATAAGAACAAGACATGGCAAGGATGCTGGAACTATCAGACCAGGCATTTAAAACAACAATGATTAATATGCTGAAGACTCTAATGAATGAAGTAGATAGCATACAGGAACACATGAGCAATGTAAGTCAAGAGAAAGAAATCCTAAAAAGAACCAAAAAGAAATGTTAGAGATCAAAACCACTGAAACAAACATGGAAAATGCCTTTGATGCATTTATTGGTAGCCTGGATAAGGTTAAGGAAACAATCTCTGAGCTAGAGGATATACCCTCAAACACTAAAAAGCAAAGAGTACAGACTGAAAAAAATAACAGAATAACCAAGGGCTGATAACTACAAAACATGTAACATATATGTAATAGGAATACCAAGGGAAGAGATAAAGGAACAGAGATATCTAAAACCACAATGACTAAAAATTACCTCAAATGAATGTCAGATACTAAACCACAGGTCCAGGAAACTCAGAAATCACTGAGCAGAATACCCAAAACACTACACCTTGGCATGTTATTTTCAAATTGGAGAAATTTAAAGATAAAGAAAAAATCCTGAAAGAAGTGAGAGGAAAAAGGTTATACTTGCTTGAGTAGAAAAAAAGTAGATGCAAAGTACAAAGCATGTCTCATGCTCTGGACTTCCTTGTTTTACATTACAGCTGCTATGTCTAGCCCAGTGACTTAAATAACATATTTTCATATTTTTCCTACACCCAGAAATGAGCCTACTTTGTAATGAGCCTGCTTTACAAAAAAAAAACTAAAATAAATGAATGAAGCAAGGTATTTAGAAATGAAAAATGAACTTTAAATGATACATAAAGGGAATCCCTGCTTACCAATGCTATTCTTACATGACTTAACTACAGATCTTGAAAGTAGAGTATGTATGTGGGCTCCTGAAATACACAAAAGCTTTATATGGGGCTATATCTAGAACTTGGTTAGTTTTAAAAGAATTTAATTTCTAGATTATCAATCTTTTTAAAGCACTTTTACCATAATTGATCTTCCTCAGAACAGGCCTATTTATACAGACAAGTCCCTCTCCTCGCCCCAATCCTTTCATAAGATTACACACTACTCATTTACTCATACAAATACTGATTATCTACTGCACCCCATGCACTGTTTAAGGTGCTAGGAATAAGAGCAATAAACAAAACAAATATGCATACAATGATTTAAAATTTTCTTGAGCTCTATAAAGATACAAAAAAAGCACTGGCTTAGATCATCAAAAAGAAAAGGAGCTATTTAAGATGGGGTCACCAAAGAAGGACTTTTAAAAAACTAGACATGTTAAAGACCAGTGTGGCTAGTAAATATAAAGGGGAAAATATACAAAAGCTTACAGGAAGGCCACAACAGAGATCTTCCCAGTAATCAAACGGGTTAAGTTGAAGGGCAAACGCCACATTGGAATGGGTAAAAAGAAAAGCAAAACTGAAACAAGTTCTTTATAAATAAATAAAATGAAAATTCCACCTTAAGTATAAATCAAACAGAAACAACAGCTACAATACAAAAATAAAAAAAATAATAATGACTTGTCCAAAATTTTAGTTTAATTTTTGAAGCTTCCCATGTAAAAAAGTCAGGAGCAAAACCATACAGCCCTACCACTCTGCTGGAAGTCCTACATAATGCCACACAAGTAAAAAAGAGAGAGAAACACTGGAAAAAGAAGTGATAAAATATCAACTGCAGATACCATAACCAAGAAAATCCAGTAGAATCAAATAAAAAACATGCCCCAAAAGCCACAGATATCCTAAAAACAAGGAATAACCATTCAGAAAGGCATTAAAACAAGGAAAGTCATCATAAATAAGGTGACCAATCGTCCTCCTTTAAAAGGGAGGACAGTCCTTCTTTTGTAAGTTCCATCTCCCTCGAAAAGTGTCCTCCTTTTTGATATTGGAAGACTAATCTGTAAATGTCCATATTCGATCAATGCAGAGTGGATCCACTGCATGTGATGTGATGTATTTGTATTTGACATGACAATTGGTCAAGGATCAGCAGTGCGGCGAGACGCGATTATGAGAGGCATGCGCTCCACACAGGAGACCTTGACAGAGCGCGTGATATACCAAGCATGCAAATAGCTTTATGTACTTCTTACTGAAAGACGACACGGCACATACGACAATGTAGACTCACGATTATTTCTTTCTCAGTGAATATTCAATCATAGACAGGTAAGCACAATTCACGTAAAATTCAATATAAAGAATATTTCTTGTTCAGATATTTCCAATATCTGAATTGTTGCAAGATGATACATTGACAAAAAAATTCACTCAATGGAAACTTTTTTCTTATAATAACTTTTTTCTTATAATTTTTAATAACTATTATTAAAATTTTTAATAATTATTAAAAATTAATAGGCATGTAAGTATAATTACAATATAAAATATTATAAATGTTTTATTATGCATTATCATATTATAGTGTATTATTGTTGCAATGAATAAAATGTTTCTTTTATTTACAATATTGTTTTCTTCAATTTATTTTTGTCCTTTTCATTGTAAAAAAGTTGGTCACCTTATCATAAACAAATTTAAAAGATAAGCAATAGGCCCTGGCCGGTTGGCTCAGCGGTAGAGCGTCGGCCTGGCATGCGGGGGACCCGGGTTCGATTCCCGGCCAGGGCACATAGGAGAAGCACCCATCTGCTTCTCCACCCCCCCCCCTCCTTCCTCTCTGTCTCTCTCTTCCCCTCCAGCAGCCAAGGCTCCATTGGAGCAAAGCTGGCCCGGGCGCTGGGGATGGCTCCTTGGCCTCTGCCCCAGGCGCTAGAGTGGCTCTGGTGGCGGCAGAGCGACGCCCCGGAGGGGCAGAGCTTCGCCCCTGGTGGGCGTGCCGGGTGGATCCCGGTCGGGCGCATGCGGGAGTCTGTCTGTCTCTCCCCGTTTCCAGCTTCAGAAAAATACAAAAAAAAAAAAGATAAGCAATAGACAGAGAGAAAATATTTGCAACACATAAACAAATACCAATATGCATAATCTCTACTGAATCTGCCCCCCCAAGCCAATTTAAAAGACATCTCACTACAGGCAAAAATAGTAAACAGGTAATTAACAAAAACATTAGTGATTAATAAAATTAAATTATACTTGCCTTCAATAATAATCACTAAATTGCAAATTAAAACAATGTTATCTATTGTATAAATATACTCTATTTTTTTGTCTGTGATATGAACAAAAATTAAAATGACTGGTAATATCCAGTGTTAGAAAAGGTATACAGAAACGGGAAGTCTAAAATTACTGCCGTGTACACTGGCAATGGTTATTGGGGAGGGGGCACAGCAATTTGGTATTTAAGGCACAAATACAGCATATATTTGGAATTAGACATGTACTTTGACACAGAGACTGATTTAAGCAAGCTGTGTAGGACTATTATGGAAATCTCTATGGAAATGCACTCCCCACTTTTTATTATTACTGATCAACACACAATTGAGAACTTCCTGGCTTATTTCATTTTATCCATGTTCTTTAGAAGTGAGTGGTAGGCACGTCAGCTCCTAGAACTTCAGTATATGTATTTTAAGACAAACAGATACCTCAAACTCTAAAATAATCCCATTTATTTATATAATTGTTGTGAATCAAAAGACAGTATCTGAGAAATAGATGCCAATGAATAAGAATACGCCAAAGAACTTTCTCTGCTCTCTGGCCAAATAAAAAAAGAACGCTCGTAGTACTGTGCTGGCTGAGTCTTCCCCTCTCAAAGTAGCCTCTACCTGTCAAAAATTTTAATGTGCTTAAGTTTTGATCTCATGATGGTTCTCTTGGGAAATCCAACAAAAATTCTCATACAGACATGCAATAAACACACATATATATATAAAAATTGACAGTACTATTTGTAATATCAAAAAAATCAAAGTCTATGTTATCTGCCCTGGGTGGGTAGCTCTGCTGGTTCGAGCATCGTCCCCATACACCAAGATTACAGGTCAATCCCCATTCAGGGCACATACAAGAACACTCAACCAATGAATATATCAATAAGTGGGACAACAAACATTTCTCTCTCTCTCTAAAATCAATCCATACATAAAAAATAATAAAAATTATTTTTAAAAAATGAAGAAAATTGTAAAAGTCTATATATATATGTCTGTCAATCAGAATATGGCTAATTATGATATATTCATAGTATAGAATACTATGTAGCTGTCTGTATGTCTGACATGGAATTCAACATATGTACACAACATAATTTTTTTTTAAAAAAACTGCAGGTTGTAGAGCAAAATGTGTATCATGATCCTACTATTTTAGCAATGAAAACAGAAATTTAAACACCTAAACGATTTGTGACTGAATTCTGTTCACCATGTGTCAGCCACATTGGTCGTCCTTCTCTGTATCAGTCTTGCTCAACTCATTCTCATTCCGGACTCTTCACTAGCCCATCCTTCCGCTGTAACAGAAGGCTCTTCCCCAAACATTCCCCCACAGCTAGCTCCTTCACCAGTCTAACAAAATTCTAACTTTGTCATTCTTTCATGTCTTCCCTTTTCCCACCACAGCGCTTTAACAACCCCAGGCTCCCTATCTTATTCACCACAATACCCCCGATATTTTCCTCTGTGTCCAGCACATAGTTACTATTCAAACTGTTCAGTAAATATTTCCTGAAGAACTCAACAATGCTGATGACTGACTAAAGGAGCTCAAATTAGGCAATCTTAACATTTCACATGTTCACGACTAAAATAAAAGTTGCTTCAAATTAACATGAGAAAGGGAAGACAAAAAGATTTATCAGTTGGGTCTATTTTCTATGCAGAGAAAATATTTTTTGGTTTCTGCAGGGTTAGTGCTCTGAGCAAAAAAACCTGTCCTTCAAAGGACAAGTCTTAAAACATAAAGATAATTGAATAGATAACACATACTCTGTAAGTATGTGTTTATATTTCAGGGGAATGAGACTACAAGACTATGGAGACATTCCAGAAGTCTTAAATTTTGAGACTTGTCGATCTTTACCTCCCCCTACCCAAGAAAAATCCATTTACATTCCAAAGATTAAGAACCTAGGAGGCTCCCCTTCTCAACTAAAGAGAATTTGTTGACATTAGAATTTATCTCCCTCTCTCAGGAGGTGAGGTGAGTAACAAGTATGTAAGTTCCCAGATTCATATTTTTTAGGTTCTTCACCTACTAAATGATCATCTGGCTTTCACTGCATTGCTTGGGGGGTGGGGGGGAGCAGCTCTCTTATAAGGACATGTGATGACAGAACCCACCCAGATAATCTAGACTAATCTCTTTACAACAAGATCTATAATTTAAAGATTCCAGGGATTGGAATGTGGATATTTTTTGAGGGCCCAGTATTCAGCCTACCACACTCACCATAGGTTATGCTAACAGAGCCTACTCCTAACAGCCAACACTCAGTCCTTACTCTGTGTATCAGGGGTCGGGAACCTTTTTGGCTGAGAGAGCCATGAACGCCACATATTTTAAAATGTAATTCCATGAGAGCCATACAATATGTTTAACACTAAATACAAGTAAATGTGTGCATTTTACGTAAGACCAACAATTTTAAAGTACAAAAGGTCTCTGAATTCTTTTTAATAACGTTGTTATGCTGTTGCTAAACAATGATGAATAAAGTACTTCTTACCATTAATGCGACTTCTGGGGCTGCATGGATTTGTTGATGGCTTCGTAGTCTGGTTGATACGTGGTGAGGTTAAGCTTCATGCAGGCGTTGAGACATACATCCGTTAAACGTGATCGTAGGTTGGTCTTAACATTCTTTAGATATGAGAAAGACTGCTCACATGCATAGGTAGAGCCAAACATTGTCAGTACAGCAATACTAACACGTTGCAGTGTGTGGTATGTGACAGGAAGCAGGTTCCAAGTTTTGACAAGCAGCTGGTCCGCGGGTAAAAGTTTTTTCATTTTTCCCCACTAGTGTTTGCTCGCCAACTCTGCTTGCTGTCGTGCAAGTCTTTCCAAATCTTCATTCAGTGACTTGAACTTATTCACCCACATGTCTGAGGCCTTCAGGTTAGCAGCTTGAAGCTCAAAATCTCTGACGGAGACACCAGGGATGTAACTCAGGTAGGCGCTGTCCACTGAACACTCGTGTGGATGGGTGATGAACTTAAAAAGATGAGTGCGCTCACAAAATTCTCCAAAGCACGCTTTGAATGACTGCAGATTAGATGTGAAGCCTCCTAGCTGCTGGAGATCAAGATGTTGAACAGGGTGAACACTCGTGTGGATGGGTGATGAACTTAAAAAGATGAGTGCGCTCACAAAATTCTCCAAAGCACGCTTTGAATGACTGCAGATTAGATGTGAAGCCTGCTAGCTGCTGGAGATCAAGATGTTGAACAGGGTCACTTGCTGTGCATGCATCTTTAAACTCTCCCAGTTTTTCAAAGTATAGTAAATGACCTGTTTCAATGTCGGGGATGAAAAGTTCCAACTTGTTTTCATATGCAAACACTGTTTGTTGAAGGGATATGACTATTTCCAACACCTTACATTTTCACATTGAGCTGGTTCAGATGTTCAGTTATGTCCACGAGATAGTAGAACTTCAGGAGCCACTCAGTGTTAGCTGACTCAGGATGCTCAACATTTATCATTTCAAGAAAAGTCCGGATTTCACTCAGACAAGCTGTGAAACAGCTGAACACCTTCCCTCTTGACAACCAACGCACACTGCTGTGCAGAAGCAGACCATGATAATTATTCCCAGCTTCATCTAGCAGTGTTTTAAACTAGCGATCATTTAATGCTCGGGCAACAATAAAGTTGACCACCCAAATGACCAGTAACATCACTTCACCAAGCTGCTCACCACACATCTGAGCACAAAGCGCCTCCTGATATAAGATGCAGTGAAAACTTAGGATGGATCTCTTTTCATGTTCACAAAGAAGCACTACAAATCCGCTGTTTTTCCCCACCATGCTCGGAGCACCATCAGTACACACCGAAATAAGTTTATCCATCGGTAGATTTTTTTCTTTAGCGAACTCAGTGAAAGACTTGAATAAATCCTCTCCTCTTGTTGTCTCTTTCATAGGCAAAACAGCAAGGCTTTCCTCATGTAGTGTGTCACCGACAGCATACCTTGCAATCATGCCGAACTGGGATAAATGGCTTAGGTCCATTGACTCATCCAAAGTGAGAGAAAAGAATGGTGCTGCATTTATGTCCTTCACTTGTGTTGCCTCAATTTGATTTGCCATCATGATGGTATGTACAATCGTGAACAGTTCTTGCTGACAGAGGCATGTCTTTTATTTGTTTGATTATCTTGTCTTTATCCGAAAAGTTGTCAAAAAGTGAATTGGCAACATCAAGTATGAATGTTTTGGCATACTCCCAATCTGTGAATGGCTTTCCGTTTCTCACAATTGCTAAAGCACCAGCAAAGCTAGCCGAATTCCAGTCACCTTGTTAGGTCCAAACACAGAGTTGCTGCTGACTAGCTTGCACTCTGCACAGTAGCTCTTGACATGCTTTCTTCCTGCTGTCCCCTGCTGGATATTTCGATGCAAATGTGGTATGGCATGTGTCGAAGTGCTGCTTTATATTTGACCGTTTCATCTATGCAATTTTTCACTGCATATTAGACACACTGCAGAACCTGCTCTCTCCACAAAGGCGAATTCTCTGTCCATTCCTGCTGAAAAGTACGATACTCCTCATCTTTTTTTCTTTTAGCCATCTTCTTTATCAAAAGGGTTTCTGCAATTAGCTGACTACTTGATTAAAAGGAGGGAAGTTTACTTCCTGACCTCACAACGACCTGTGTACATTATGCATTATCCAATAAAAATGTGGTGTTGTCCCAGAGGACAGCTGTGATTGGCTCCAGCCACCGGCAACCATGAACATGGCGGTTGGAAATGAATGGATTGTAATACATGAGAATGTTTTATATTTTTAACATTGTTTTTTTTATTAAAGATTTGTCTGCGAGCCAGATGCAGCCATAAAAAGAGCCACATCTGGCTTGCGAGCCATAGGTTCCCGACCCCTGCTGTATATGATCTGTTCCCTTAATTTGTTTTTTAAACTGTGAAATAGATATTAGAAATACAATCTTTTTTTTTTTTTCTAAAGTGAGAAGCAGGGTGGCGGGCAGCAGCAGACAAACTCCCGAATGCACCCAACTGGATCCACCCAGCATGCCCACCAGGGGGCGATGCTCTGCCTATCTGGTGCATTGCTCTGCTGCAACCAGAGCCATTCTAGCCCAAGGCAGAGGCCATGGGGCCGTCCTTAGCACCTGGGCCAATTTCACTCCAATGGAGCCTTGGCTTTGGGAGGGGAAGAGAGAGATAAGAGAAAAAGGAGAGGGGGAGGGGTGGAGAAGCAAATGGGCGCTTCTCCTGTGTGCTCTGACCGGAAATTGAACCCTGGACTTCCGCACGCAGGGCCAACACTTTACCGCTGAGTCAATCAGCCAGGGCCTACAATCACTTTTAACCTACTTAGGTATACCATTTTCCTATGAAGCATTTTTTTCTTAATTTGAGATCTGCTTGCCTAAACACTATGAAACAAAACCAAGAAACTTAAGAATAAGTTTATCTTTTCTTCCATGGTTATTGTCCCCTGTGAACATAAATTAAATGAAAATCACATCAGATGAACTCTTCCAAACCTGAGCATTTTTCTTTTCCCAATAAGTTTTGAGTAAGTAATCCAGCTGCCATCGTGACACTGTGTGCAGTGCCACCTCGTAAAACTGCCTGCAGCAGCTTACTCTAACACACCAGCCAAAACAGACACTAACTTCTGCAAGCATCTAAAGGCACAAAGTGTTCTTTATTGGAAACTGTCATTGTCCTAAACATCTGGAATAATCATCTAAATTATTTTTGCTAACCTAATGGCCCCTTTATTTAAAAAAGATAATATAATCAACTCCTAATTGGATTATATTTTTTCCCACTTTGTGGAACACCAAGCAGAAACCTTTCAAAGGTGAATTACCAGATCTTCAATATCTAGTCTTAATTAAGTTTTTGAGTACTAATCACAGACTAACGTTTCTGGTTTTGATATAATTAAGTTATCGTTACAGGAAAAATAAATGTTCTAAGATTTTTTTAAAGTATCATTTAAAATGCAGACCTACATCATCTAAATCATCTGTGCTGTGCCCTCCTTGCAATACTTCTCAACCCTTGTCAGGATTTCAGCTCCCCTCACATTACTCCACCCCAGCACCCCCAGCACACAGATGGCCCAGTACAGTCTTGCCCCAAGGCTTCAGCCACATCTATCAAAGTCTATTATTAGTCAACACTAGTAATATCTGCAGCAGCCTTTTCCTTCAGTCCCTTTGTCTACCCATATTATAAGCTAACAGACCCATAACGAAAACCTGTTGAGTTCAAGAGTTTAGACATTTATTGAGAGCCACGATGTGATGGAAAACAAGACCTTCCAAGAGTCTATTCTTTAGTGGGCTCTGAACATGTTTTCCATACAATTTGGTAAATGCTACAAAAACACAAAGAAGTAGGCAAATGGAGGAGCAGAAATCAGAAAAAGTGTCCTAAAAAAAGAGACTCCTCCCTGAAGAGGAGAATTTAAGGTTAAGTGGAAGTTAACCAACTGAAGAAAGGGAAACAGTTCAGAAGTACCAACATAATAAGCAAAGGCACAACTCAGCATAGAGTGTTTATGAAACTACAAGTAGTTCACTATTAAATGAGTGAACTGTGAAAAGCTGACATAAGTGAAGCCATTTTAAAATGGAGCCAGAGCAGCCAGTACAAAGGAAGTGCTTGGCACATCTCGGTCCTTGAACCTTTGGAATGTCTGAATTGGGCAAAATAAGCTTTGGACTGAGCAAAACCAACCCTGTCTTACAAACAACTTGTTGCAAAACCAACAGAAAGGCAGACATCCTGAACACAAAAACGGATTATTATGGCCTCTCTTTCTGAAGTCAGAATCAGTTACCAGCCATGTATAGCTAAGGAGTAACTCAGTTTGTAGCACCAACAGAAATTTCTCTCTTCTGTTCATGTAATTATTTCCTTCCTCTACTCATAAAAACTCCTTGTCCTTACACTGTAATTAGGACATTATTTAGGTCTCTGCCTGAATCTGTGTTTCCTGAATTTCAACTCCTGATCCCAAATAAACACTTGTTGCCTCTGATTTTTGGCTTTTTATTTTTAGGATAACAGCAAAGAGGAAGGATGGGAGTAGAACAGAGGCTGAAGAATTAAACTGTGGATCAGAATAGAAAGGCCTAATATGCCAGCAAAAGTGAAAATCCCAGTGAAATGACAAAATCAAGATTTGCATTTGAAACACCGAGATCAGCTCTGGCAACAGTGGAGGAGGAACTTAAGGAAACAAAAATACTAAAGAACTGTGCAATAATCCAAATAAAAAATGCCTACAATTAGGAGGGGCAGAGCTGAAACATACATACATGGGAGGTAAAATACATGGGATACAATAAATGAGAAAAAAAAAAAAAAAAAAGAAAGCCACAAGCTCCCAAGCTTGTTGCTGACTAGTGGTCAAAGCTTTAAAAAAAAGTGAGATGGCAAAATAATAAATGCTATTTTTACCACCAGAACGAGATCCCACTCCATACCCATGAGGACAGCTCTATGGCTATTAGCAAAAAACAGAAAAAAACAAGCACTGGTAAAGATGAAGCAAAATTGGAATGTTTGTGCATTTAAAGTATAAACTGGGTATGTAAAATGGTATAGTCATTTTTGAATGAAGTATGTGAGTCCCTCCAAAAGTTAAACATAGAATTACCATATGGTAATTCCAATTCTACATATACCAAAAAGAACTGAAAGCAGGAACTCGAACAGATATCTGTACACCCATGTACATAATAACATTATTCACAACAGCCAAAAGGTGCAAACAACTTGAATGCTCATCAACAGATGAATGGATAAATATGTAGTACAGTATATAGCATACTGTAAAATACTATTCTGCCTCAAAAGGGAATGAAATTCTGATGTTACTCACAGACGAACCTTTAAAACATTATAAGTAGGCCCTGGCCGGTTGGCTCAGTGGTAGAGCGTCGGCCTGGCGTGCAGAAGTCCCGGGTTCGATTCCCGGCCAGGGCACACAGGAGAAGCGCCCATCTGCTTCTCCACCCCTCCACCCCTCTCCTTCCTCTCTGTCTCTCTCTTCTCCTCCCGCAGCCGAGGCTCCATTGGAGCAAAGATGGCCCCCTGGGCGCTGGGGATGGCTCCTTGGCCTCTGCCCCAGGCGCTAGAGTGGCTCTGGTCGCAACAGAGCGATGTCCCGGAGGGGCAAAGCATCGGCCCCCTGGTGGGCAGAGCTTCGCCCCCTGGTGGGCGTGCCAGGTGGATCCCAGTCGGGCGCATGCGGGAGTCTGTCTGACTGTCTCTCCCTGTTTCCAGCTTCAGAAAAATACAAAAAAAAAAACCCAAACATTTTAAGTAAAATTAATCAAACACAAGGGACAAATATTGCATGACTCCACTTAACAGAAAGTACCTAGCTAGAATAGTCAAATTCGTGGAAAGTAGAATAATGGTTACCCGAGGAGGGAGTGGAGGACTGAGGAGTTACACTGTTGAATACACAGTTTCAGTTTGGGATGGTGATCAAGTTCTAGAGATAAACAGTGGTGATAGTTACACAATGACATGAATGTACTTAATGCCACCAAACTCAGAAATGGTCACTTTTATGTCACATATACTTTACCACAACAAAAAGTGTTTTTAATGTTTTAAAAAGGAAACAGTATGAATCTTCTAAGAAGGGATGAGAAGAAGAATTTATTTTGGGACTTACCGCATGAGGTACATCCAGGAGATCCTGAAGAATACATACATCTGAAGCATGAAAGATTCTGATGTGAAATTTCAGCTCATAGTAATCAAAACCAAAGGAGGAAAGAATACGTGACGTGACAAGAAAATGTGGAGTAAGGAGCAAAGGAAACTCTGGGCCTGCTAACTAAACCATAGGTATAGGAAGAGTACTATTCAAAATTGTCCCACCAAGTGTCATTATCATGGATTAAGCATCTGGCTCAAAAACAACTCGTCAGCAATACATAAACACTACAGGACACAAAGAAATCTGCTGGTGAAGCTCAACCTTGTGATGTCAACTACTCTTCCAAGACACTATAAAATTAAAGTATGAAATCCTGCGGGGGTTTAAATAATGTACTTATTTTACAGGATTCTGTGGAGAATATAAAATGGCTATAATTGTTAGAATAAAAGAGACAAGTCAACCTATCCTATTCAACCTAAAATTCTAATAATAAAAGAAAAAAACAAAAATTGTTCCTGAGGTGTAACAAACATTAATCATCGTTTATTACACATAAGCTACTTTACTTTGGGCTACAATATCAATTTAAGATACATTTAAATATTCCATTTGTAATTATTTTAGTGGCTTCTGAATTAAGTGTCCAAGTATGCTGAAGAGGGTCCCCAAAGATGTCCACAACCTAATGTTCAGAATTTGTGAGTATGTTACCTTAAACAGCGCAAAGAACTGTGCCAATGTGATTAAGAATCTTGAGATAGGGAGACTATCCTAGGTAAACTAGGTTTGGCCCAATGTGATGAGAAGGGGATGTGAGGAACGGGCAGGGGGAGTGGTCAGACAGAGGAAACTGAAGACTGAGAAAGAGCACACAAGCTGAGAGGGTGACAGCAGGCTCCAGAAGTTAGAAAAGGAAAGGACATAAATTCTCCCCTAACGCCTTCGGAAGGAACACAGGCCTTGACTTTGATCCCAACAATATCTGTTGTTCAGCGCATTTCCTCTCGATTGATAAAGTTACCACTCTTTCTTTTAACTCTTAACAGAGAAAAAATTACACATGTGAATACACATATGCTTATACAATATATACATTTATATACTGTGTGTGTGTGTGAAAACTCTAAAATGCAAGCTTAACACACCAACTTCTTACACTGTCAACAATAAATGTGTTGCCTAACTCAGGTATAACTGAACAGTTTTTTCAAGTTCCTTAATAAGGTTATGAATTATGAAAATAAACACTAGGCACACTGTCTCTTCTTTTCCTTTTGCAAAGTCAACAAAACTTGTTACCAGGCTGACTTTCCTCAAAAGAAGTGACCAATAAATTCCCCCTAACGAGATTTTCCCCTAAGTTCATACTGAGACTTGCAAAATATTTGTTGCCACCAGGTGGAGACAATTTGATTATAGGACTATTGGTAACTCAAAAAGGAGTAGCTACAAATTTTCTACAAATATAGGCACATGGTAAAAAAGCTCTGCTTCTAAATTCTTGGGTGAACTGTGGCTAATCACTAAAACGTTATATTAGGTAGTATCAAGAGCCCTCTTAGCTCTTAACATTTTGTAGATTAAAGGCTTGCTTAAAGAGCCTTACCACTAATAATGCCTAAAGACAGTCTTCCTCTTGAGCTAAGGTAGTCTACTTTTAACAACTTCTTTCAACTAGAATACTTCAACCAAACACAACCAATCTTTTCCCTTCGAAGCAGGTCAAAAAGAGGCATATCGTGTATAAAGTTCATACATCTATCATTTCAAACCAAAGTTAAGGCTTTCTGCACTCTTTGTCTTAAAAAGAAAACTGCTTACATACTTCTCCATGTCCATCTGGCTTGTTTGTATATATATTCTAAATGATAAGCTAGCTATAGATTTCCCTCTGAATTGTTATACTTGGTGCTAGAGAATGTACATCTGGGGCAGGGGGTTGTTTCTCTTGTTTCTATTATTTGCCCCATTTGGTCAAACCTTTTCATTTTTGATTTCCTGAATTCCAAATCATCTATCTGCCTTTCTGACAAGACATTCCTTACACTGGTATTTTACTTCCGATTCTCATCTGCCAGTTTAGAATTTGTAACCTCTAAGGATGTCTCAACCTCTGCTTGCCTAAGGGGTTCCTCTATACTGCTCCATCCAATTTGAATCTAGTGACCTACCAACTAGATTTAGACCTCAGACTTTAGCATAATCTAGGCTCTCAGCCCTAAACACACACCAACCCTACACCACAAACTAACCACCACATTCTTAGAGAGGGACTACTTTTAATTCTCCCCGAGTCCTAAGACCAAGAGACACAAAGGACAATTAATAACTTCCTAAGCAGAACAGAAAAATACTGAATTCCTAATTAGAGAGAAAGAGGCTACCAATTTCATTTGACATCCCGATCCAGAGTATAGGAAACTGTAAACAAGAGAGCATGCTGGTGTGGCAATAACCAGTTTTTTACTGTGGACTCTATGCCATCGGCACATGTGGCTGGCCCCTCAAAAATATCTGCAGATTTAATGGCACAGACAGATCAGTGTCTCTCTCTTTGAGAGAGAAATGCAAAATACAACTAAGGCATAAAACAAAGCTTAAATATTTATACATGATACATAAGCATATCATTAATGACAAAGCTAAAAAGAGAAATGTAGTAACTATTGACCTGTAGTCCAAAGTCCCATAGGCCAGGACAGAAGTCAACTTTTGAAAAGTGGTATACAAGGTTGTCATCCTTCCTGAGGAGAGAAATGCCCATTGAGTGTAGATTTCTGCCAGAAGCAGCAAGATGCTGATGAACACAGATTAGCTTTAGCAAGTAACAACGTAGGAGTCACAGCAACGTTCCCTTAAGTCACTGAAAATACACATACCAACAGGGTCTACATTTCTGGCAAGGGCATAATCTATTGAAACATTTGTGGTAAGGTAATTGACACAAAAAGAAAATAGTTACATTAAGAAAAATAAGGCTGGAAGCTGATGCCTCCATATTCTCCTAACAGCAACTAGAACCCTTTCAAAAAACAGACAACTGATTTCCAGAGATACAAAACATTCATATTCTTTCACCCAGTTATCTCATCCTAGGAAATAGTGCTATTAATAATAGTTGACATTTATAGAGTGTTTACCACTTTATATGAAATCTTGCTTAATCCTAACAACCCTATGAAATAGGTACTATAATTGCTCTCACTTAATAAATAAGGAAATCAAGCCAAAATATAAGTAAACAAACAAGCAACTTGCTTCAAGGTCTCACAGTAAGGGTCAGAGGCAAAACTCAAACACAGGTCTGTTTGGCTAAGGAGGAGGCCATGCCCTTAACCACTACACCAAACACACTATTATTATTATTACTACAATAATGCCATCGGCATGGAGACATTTGCTGCAACATCAACAGGAAATTTCTTCAACCATTAAAAGTAATAAGTATTAATAATATCCTATCCAATGACACGTGAGGTAAAGTGATGAGAGAAGTCACTAATGTACATTTATTCTAAAATTACAGCTATGTAAAAGCTATGTTCTAAAAGGTAACAAATGTTTGCAGTTTGTAGGGAGGCAAGGTCCCCTCCATTTTTCAACTCTCATTATTATTTACCATTTTACAATAAGCACAGATTTTACAAAATTTTTAAGACAACAGATAAGAACAGAGGAGTGAAGGATGGAGACTTGACTTAGGATGGTGAACACACAATACAGTGACTAGACTGTACTGTTGAATTGTGCATGATTTTGTTAACCAGTATCATCCAAAAAAATTCAATAAAAGAAAACAGTAGAGGAGTTAAGAATGTGTTTCTAGTCCCTCTGTCACATGGGGTACAATTTTCCCTTGCAAAAAAAAGAAAAACAACAATTATGGGGGATAGCAGCACTCAAGAGAACTCATTTTCATTTTGGATTCTTGAAACAATTCCAAAAGGTAAACTGATTAAATCTTTTTTCTCTTCAGGCTCTTCTTGTCTCCTGGTTTCTGCAGCTCAGATCAAAAGTTTACAACTGGAAAAGCAGCTCCTGCAGTTTCAAAGGCCAGGGTCTTAGAAGAAGCATGAAAAAGAAACCAACAACTTCAAGGGCAGAAAGAAGTCTTACAGCTCTGATAAAGATGAGCATAAACTTTAGGTTCATGAAAGTAGGTTCATGAACTTTAGGTTCATCTATATGCTGAAAATCAACATGATTTGGAGTCAATGTATAAATCTAAACCTCTTCATTTATAAAATGAGCATATTTTAGGTGATTCATATATTTTTAAGTATGTACATTACTTGCTAATAAGATCTACCCTAATGAACATTGTTAGCAATACTAGCAACTAATATAAATATTTTAAAAATATATAAATATGTAAATATATATATAGCAAAAGAAAAAAATAGAAGTATTTTAGTTTAATAATAAAAAGCTTTTGCACAGGAAAGGAAACTATCAACAAAATTAAAAGGCAGCCTACTGAATAGAGAAAACTGCAAATCATATATATGATAAGGGGCTAATATCCAAAATATGTAAAGGACTCATACAATTCAATAGCAAAAAAAAATCTGATTTAAAAATGGGCAGAAGATCTGAATAGACAATTTTCAAACCATCTGAGTCAGTGATTCTGGGCTCAAGCCAGCAACCTTGGGCTTCAAGCCAGTGACCTCTGGGCTCAAGCCAGCAACCATGGGGTCATGTCTATGATCCCACACTCAAACCAGTGACCCTGTGCTCAAGCCAGTAACCTTGGGGTTCGAATCTGGGTCTTCAGCATCCCAGGCTCACACTCTATCCACTGCGCCACTGCCTGATCAGGCTGTAAACTCATTTTGTTTTCTGTTACAGAAACATCTTTGTCAGGTAATGTTACTAGAACTATCTGTTTATGAAGTTTTATAGTTTGGGGTAAACATATTTTTTTAAGAAAACATCTCTGTTATACAGAGTTGTGATATAAAAATGGTTTACTTACAGGCCAGAGTTTTCAGAAAGCAGTTAGACTAACCCTGCTAAAGAAACCTTCCTACTTAAGTCTATAATATGGAAAGAAAAGATATGATTACAAAAATCTTCAGATCAAAAAGCTTAAGATGATTATCAAGGGAATGTTTACTGTCCTCCACAGAGAGCCACAGGACTTTTTCATAATCTCCTTTGGTTTCAACCAGGATAGCTTGGCAGAGTTCTTTGACATCATCCACGTCAATTTCAGAATGGGAAACTACAATCCTGATCCTGTCTAATGACCCACGTTCCAGCACCCTTCATGGCCTGATGACGCTTCTCAGTAAGGAACACTGCTTGGTCTGTAACACACTTCACTACAGTTGCATTTCTCAACATCATCCTTCCTCTCCAGCTCCAGAACTTTGTTCATGTCATGCTAACCTTATCTGGCGTGATGAAATACTCTGTGGCGATGAGGATAACTTCTGGTGGTAGGAACGATATTAAACACATTCACATCTGTCCCTTTTCTCCTTTCTCCTGCTTCATGTAATGTCCTGGCATCTGAATCAGTCAAGTCCTCATTTCTGCCAACATCTTCAGCTCGATGACCCTTAACAAAAGAAAGCAAAAGCCTTCTGATAATCTTCAGATGTGTCTGAGGTGATGTTTTTAGCCAGATCTCTCCAATTCTTCTCTACAGACTCTTAATATCTGTTAGTTCTTGATGCCAAAATTTCATTTAGTGTCTTCATCAGTTCCAAGACCCTTCGCGGCAGCACAGAGTTCATCAGCCCCCCTTCGCGGCAGCACAGAGTTCAATCAGCATTCAACTGGGCTGAAGTTTTTAGAGCCAAAGCCACTTCCTCCAGGTGACCTGTCAGGGCTTTCTCCAGAGCTACATCCAGGCACTTTCCTTTTTCCTGGAGATACGCTGCTTTGATATGTGGATGCTGTGCTGGGTGCTGTTTCTCTCAGCCAGAAAGTCGATGAGTGCTTCATCCACCAGGTGTTTGTTTGTTTGTTTTAAACAGAAAAGCTAACATTCTTGCCAGCAGTAGAACCAGACCTAGAAACCAAGTCTCCTGCCTCCTACTAGACTCAACACTACCTCTTCTGTAATACAGTCAAGGCTTCTATAAAACATTTGGCTGGATTCCAAGACAACCATCCCAGACTGAATAAAACTCTATACAGTAAATAGTATAAACAGTGAGGGTTTAATGTAATTACTGGCATGGGAGCATACATCTTTTTAAAAGTGAAAAATCAGCTGATCTTAAATTAAATCAACATAGTGTGTATATGGTAGGGGAAACAAGCAGACCACTTTTAAAAACAAGGCAAAATGAAGTACTGCAGATTTGCACATTTACAAAAGCTAATAGAGGCCGTGGCAATCAATACAAGGAGTAAGAAAAAGGGAGATAAAGAGTATATAACTAAAACAAACAATGTAAAAAGAAACTGCATGATGTTTCTAATTTTAAGAAATAAAATAAGGAACTTCTGTCTTTCCTTTGCCCCCAGAAATAACTGAGATTTTAGAACATTAGGCTGTAAGAGGGAGAAGGTTTTAGTCAGCCATCAAACAAAACCCCTGCCAAAGAGGCTGGCTCTGAAATATAGCACATCAGAAATCCAAAGTCCTATTTCTAGGTCAGCTAGTGGTACAATATGGTTTAAATAATTATTTTACTCTTTAATTCTCACTTCTGTAAACCTAATACACTCCACTCAAACTATGTTTTATGACCTTGGAAAGAGTAAACACCATCTGCAAGCAAAGGTAATGATGAATATTTTAGTTCCCATTATCCATTGCAAAAATAAATACAGTATTCCTTGAACACTTTCTATGCGCACAGTAGCTGGCTACGCTGAAAGTGAAGAAAAAGTGTCCAGATGAATAAAGGACAGAGAAATGCTTCACTAATAAATGATTATGTCCTAGACAGGTAGCTCAGTTGGTTAGAGCATCGTCCTGATACACCAAAGTTGCAGGTCCAATCCCCAGTCATGGCACACACATACAAGAAGCAACCAATGAATGCACAACTAAGTGGAACAACAAATTGAGATTTCTCTCTCTCTCTCTGCCTCTCTCTCTAAAATGAATAAATTTTTAAAAAAGAAATGATTACATAACAAAATTGAGACATTTCAGAAATAGCCTTCCCTAAAACTGTACTTTGATCAATGTTACCCCATTAAATTTAACTTCAAAAAAGAAATAGCTTTCATAGACATTGAACTGAACACAGGGTATCAGAGAGAATGAAGCCGGATTTGATCAAGAGACAAAATATAGGGTGGTCATTAAGTTTAGCTAGGCAGACAAGGCATGTAGGCTGCTATGTCCTTTGGGTTCCCAAAGCATATCACTTATCCACTACTGCATTTAACACACTGTACAGTAGTCTGTCATTTCCACTCAGACTGTAAATTTCTCAAGGACAGAAACCTGTTCAATTCATTTTTCTATCCCTAATCCTTAGCATAGGGTCTGGCACACAGAAGATAATCAATAAATGTTTTTTTTGAACAGGCAAAAAAAGGAGAGGATTTCATACTTAATGTATTTTAACCTAGGCTATTTGTGCAGTCATTTACACACTGATTCACAATTTCAAAACCACCATTCTAGCCTCTGCTCTAGTGTGCTGCAGCTGAGACTGTGCAACTCTATTTACCTACTCCGGGGCCAGTGCACTCCTTGCTACGTTTTGCCAATGGAGGTAGCAAATGAAGATTTGAAAGAAGAGCAGCAAAGGGACTTCCTCACAACTGCTGGTTCTGCTGCTCCTCAGTGGCCTCTCCTACATGTGAGCATTATGCCATTCTGAATGTGATTCTTATAAAGACTTTATTTTCTGTTCAACATGGCCCCTAAATGCAAGCTAACTACTTTATCTGTATTGCAAAAAGAAAGAGCAGCCTGACCAGGCGGTGGCACAGTGGATAGAGTGTTGGCCTGGGACACTGAGGACCCAGATTCCAAACCCTGAGGTTGCCAGCTTGAGTGTGGCCTCATTCAGCTTGAGTGCGGACTCACCACCGGCTTGAGTGCAGGGTCATGGGCTTGAGAGCGGGGTCACAGACATGACCGCATGGTTGCTGGCTTGAGCCCAAAGATCACTGGCTTGAAGTCCAAGGTCACTGGTTTGAGTCAAAGGTCCCTGGCTTGAGCAAGGGGTCACTGGCTCCGCTGATGCCCACCAGTCAAGTCACATATGAGAAAGCAATCAATGAACAACTAAGGTGCCGCAACTATAAGTTAATGCTTCTCATCTCTCTCCCTGTCTGTCTGTCTCTCTCACTAAAAAAGAAAAAGAAGAAACAGCAATCTGTTCTAACACTAAAACTGAGATGAACTTATAGGTATGTCGTTCTCCCTTCTTAAGAGATTTTCAAGTGTAATTTTTTACTAAATTGTAATTTTCATTTTACATATTTACTTTAGAATTTAACCTCTTCATAATGTACAACTCCACTCTACAGGAAAAACAAAAAGAAATCCCTCTTGCAAGAGAGCCCACATTCAACATATCTTTTGAAAACAAATGACCAAAATGCTTTGATATTTTTCATATGGTCCATTAGACTTAATGAGATGACTTCAGATAATTTATTGAGGTTAATTTCAAAAATAATTTTTCATTATTGTCCTTAACAAATTTTTTTAAATTATGATAACTGAGACACGTAGAAGCAGCAAACATTGTTAATCCTTTCTCTAAATCAAGTGGGAGAAGGCAAACTCAAGCAACAGGACTCTTTTTAAGAATTTTAATAATGTATGTGGGTGCTGAGCACCCAACAAGAGGTCTATCACTAGGCCCAGACATGTACATGTCCACTTCTGTAAGACAAAAGTAAAAAGGAATCTAAAACTTAGTCTAAGGCCGGTCCTACGGGCGTTCCTCCACATAGCATAAAACTGGGTAACAGCCTACCTACCTCCTGCTGTAGACACACTAACACCAGCTTCTATTTCAGTGCCAAGAGTTGCATTATCAGTAAGTATAACCATGTAAAATCAAACTGTACTCCTTACAAGACACCAGAGGACCCATGCAACATATTAGGTATAAAAGGTGAAAAGATTGCGGGTGGGGGATAGGACATATGGACCTTCAGGGAATGGACAGGGTAAATGTTACTATATCTCTGAACCCCAAATTATATGGGAATCTGAACATTCAATAAGTTACTTCGAAGACAGAGATTTCAGAGAAATGAAAAAAAATTAGGAAATTAAATAACTGGTGTCTGATGACAACATATGTCTCCTACAGTATGTGTAATAAATACAAATTAAAAATCAAGTACACAGATCTGAATGTTTGCATAATATACATAATCTCACAGTTATTTTCCGTTTTTTAAAAACTGTAAATTGTGATGCATTATCATTTCTCCAGATTTAATAAAAAAGCCGCTACAAAATTATGAGGTGCTTTAAGCCATACTAGAAATGCTGTCATAATTTTAATAAAGTACTTTTTAATGTTAACTCACTTCTCTTGGATGGAAGGAATTATGCTTCTTTTCTAATGTATAGAAATGAAACTGTCACCGAAACATCTGGTTATATATTATTCATTAGACATACATCACCTTTACTCCAATGATGGCATAATATAAACACAAATCATGAATAAATCAGATTAAAGAGATAGACCTGACATCCGAAGATCTTTGCTGACCTGCTCTCTACACTTCTATCCATACAAACCTGAAAGCTAACAGTCTGAGTGCTCCTCATAGGCAGAGAAAAACTTCAAATTCTCAATGTCTGTACTGTCTGGATTATGGTAGTGGTTCTAATTTGAAATTTTTCTAGGCAGCACATTTAAGGACCATCAACGTATTTTTCAAATATTTAAAGGGACTAGCCTACTCAGGCTGTTTTTCTCATAAATTCTCCATTTTACTCCCACACCTATTAGAATTAACCTCAAATGTGGACTCCAGAAGGGTACCTGAAAGGCAATTTACTCAAATCTCTAGAAGAGGCCATATTTGCTCTGCTATCCCTGGAAAATGGAGTCTTATATGTAATTATCCATTATTTTACTAAAAAGTACATCCAAGGTACAATCAACATTTCGAAAGATACCTGTTGATTGTGGCAAGTAGAAATTTCTGGGGGAAAAGGAATAACCGAGAGTCATGTTCTGCCATTTAAGGATCAGATATTCATTTTTTAAGAGTCACAATCTAACATCGATCTGAGTTATTAAAATATTCAACAACTATACCCTAAGGCAAGTGGAGAAAGTACATCACCAATCACACTACGTATTTCAGCTCATCATCTTGGAACTACCAAAAGTAGATCATGTAATGCAAGTCACTCATACATTAGTTTTCAACATGCTTCTCTGAAAGCATGTCTCAGTTTAATATTTTAAAGAAATAAAACATATTGCTAAAATAACCGAATACAAACCTATCCTTTTCACAGTTAATTTCTTCACACCCCTCAAGGAAACCTAACATTTTCAAACCATTTTCCCACGTAAAGGCACACAAGCCGGAAAACTTCTGACAGTCACGCAGTAGAAACCCGAAAAGGCTTCCAGAACATAAGCCACTAGGATGACATCCTCAGCGGGCAAATCTTGAGAATGAACCTCAAAGTTGGAGACCAATTTTTACCAACAGTACCTCCGGGGGTAGGGAGGCGACTTCTGCAGGAGAGAAGTGACCCTGACAACCAGATCGAGGGCTCCCCGGCGACGCTGGGTACCGGAGATCTCCGCGGAAACGACAGGATTCATATCGCGAAGCTTCCAGCTTCCAGACACCCCCTCCCCCACGATCCTCCGGGGCGACCTCGCGGCTTAGAAAGCAGCACCAGATCCTCCGGGGGCGGGGGGGCAGGCGGGTGGCACTCCAGGAATGTCTCTGCCGAGAGGGGTCTCCCCGCGGCCGGCAGGGAACCCCGACGCCGCGGAGCGCCTCCGCGCGAACCCCGACTCCGGCGCCCCGGAGGAAAGGGGCCGTCGGCACACAACGCCACCCCACCCCCACGGTTTAAACACACGCTCCCGGCTGCGAGGGGGAAACCCGGGGGGAAAAACCCGCATTCCACGCCTTTCGCCTCCGAAAAGGAGCCGCGAAGAGGCTGGGGCCCCGATCGGGAAGGAGGGGCCGGCATGCGGGGGTCTGCAGCCAAAGGATCCCCGGGCTTCGCCCACGGGATTACCCCCCCCCCAAATCAGGACTCACCACCTCCGCCAAGACCCTCGGAGAAACGGGAACAATGAGAGGCCGCCTTCCCCGCCCCGAGAGCCGCCGGGGGAGACGACGCCATCTCCCCGCACACCCCCGCGGACACACACCCCCGGCCCCGGCCCCGACCGCCGTCGGCCGCCCGCAGCCCGGCCCGGCGCCTCTGGGCCCGGCCGCCCTCCCGCGGCCCTGGTCCCCGCACGCCCCACTCACCGGCTCCTACCCCTGCCCGGACTCCGCTGACCGCGGCCGGAGCGAGACCCGGGGACCAGCCGCCGCGGCCGCCGGCGCCGCCGCACAATATGGCGAGCCTCGGCTTCCGCAATGGAGCTCGGGAAACACAACAGGAGTCGCTCAGTATTCAAGGGAGACGGAGAGGAGCCGGCTCGGCCAGCGCGGCGGGGAGGGCGGGAAGCAGGGAGCGAGCGAGGGGGCGGGGGCGCGGGACCGGGACGCCGACGGGGACGTGCTCGGCGCGGGAGCGCCGCCGCGTGCTGGACAGGACGCCGCGCCGCCCGCCCCGCCCCGCCCCGCCCGGCCCGGCCGCTCCGCCCCGCCCCCTCCGCGGGGCTCGCGCAGCCCCCGGCACCGCCCGATGACGACGGCGCCACCTCGTTCTGGTCCGGCTGTCGCCCGGAGCCCGGAGCCCGGAGCCCCGGCCTCGGCCTCGCCGTTCTCCTCCCCGGCCGGTTGCGGGCTCTGCGCTCCGAGCGCGGCTCTCCGCGACTGCCCCCAGCTCCGACACCCGGCCCGCCGGGTAGAAATCCTCCGTGGGCATTCACCTCCAGAACTTCACCTGAACTTCGCACCCTGCCACCCCCCGTCAACAAAGACAGACACGCTTTCCACCCCGAACCCACCAGATCCGATTAGTCCAGGGAAAATGACCTTCAGTTTCCGAAGTATCTTGTTGGACGTCTGTAAGAGTTCTGATTATTCTCAGCAGCTCTTATTTGCTTGGCTGCTCTTTCATTCCTACCCCCGTTGCCCCTTCCACTATTACTTTCTGAATCTGGGAATATAAGATTAAATACATGTACTCGTTACCTAAAACAACCAATTAGTCTACAAAAATATATATATAACGTATAAAAATGAAGCTATAAATGAAAAAATAACAAAGAAGTGAGAGTTCTCTGACCTCAAGATGTACTCTTTGCTCTTGAAAAAATAACCAATAATACTGGAGCACTTGCGGCGGGCTTCACTTGGGAACTGAGCAAGCTAGGTGTATAACCTCCAATGTGTCTCTAACTCTGTGATTTACATAAATTACACAACTTCTCTGGGTTTATTTTTCTTATTTGCAAAATGAGAGGATTGTGTTGAATGATTCTTAGGTCCTTTCCAGCTTTTGAACTCTGTACAGCTCTCTACAAGCAATGACAAATAAGTGGTATGAATTTAGGATTTTATAAATGAAAAGGATCGATTCCAGCTTGTATGTTCGAAGACTATTTCCTGAGGAGCCAGGATTTAAGTATTTAAAATATTAAAGACAACACCCCATTAAAATTAATTAAAAATTTAAAAAAATATTAAAGACAATGCATGACATCTTTTACCTGTCAATCCATTAAAGTAAACAAGAGCAAAGAAAGCATCATTATTTTTCAGTGACTTAAAAACTTTCACCTACGTCTATAGCTTTAAATAAGAAATTCTAATACTCAGATTCAACAAGACCTTCATGGTCAAGCCCTTCTTCCAATATGAAAAAAAAGATCAAAATAATCAGTAATGATTCTAATTATTCCTTCTGGTAAGTATCCATTTTGAAGCGATAGTGCAATCGCAGAAGCCTTTCCCATCTTTATTTACAATGACTGCATGCGTAGTTCAATTACAGATGTTCATAATTTAGTACCTTTTGCTCTACTTAAAATGTTTATGAAAATAATGGTGTGTGGTTAGATTAAGAAATTCAATTGATGTTAAGAAAAGTGATCATTTGTAGAGAGCACAGGAACTTTATGGATGAAAATTATAGTACTTAAAAAAAGATTCACAGGAGAATTAGTGGGAAAATGAAAAAGTTATGGGATATCTGGATTAAATGTGATTAAAAAGCTAGACTTCAGGCTAGCATTCTTAATATGGAAGAAACTGCTTACAAATTAATGGAACTCATCTATTTTATCTTTTACTCAAAAACTTGGCACTATGAGTGTATTATGGGCCTTCTCTGACTATATTTATCAGGAAAGGTTATATTATGGTATAGTAACAAATATCTCCAAAATCTCCTTGCCTTAACACAACAGAAGTTGGCCCCAGCTGGCTGGCTCAGTGGATAGAACGTTGGCCAGGCGTATGGACGCCCAGGGCTCAATTCCCAGTGAGGGCACACAGGAAAAGTGACCATCTGCTTCTACCCCCCACCTCCTTCTCCCCCTTCTCTCCCACTTTCCCTCCTGCAACCAGTGGCTCGACTGGTTCCAGCATCAGGCACCAGGGGCTGAGAATACCTCGGTTGATTAGAGCAGTGGTCCCCAACCTTTTTTGGGCCACAGACCGGTTTAATGTCAGAAAATATTTTCACGGACTGGCCTTTAGGGTGGGACGGATAAATGTATCACGTGACCGAGACAAACGTCAAGAGTGAGTCTTAGACGGATGTAACAGAGGGAATCTGGTCATTTTTAAAAAATAAAACATCGTTCAGAATTAAATATAAATAAAATGGAAATAATGTAAGTTATTTATTCTTTCTTTGCGAACCAGTACCAAACGGCCCACGGACCGGTACTGGTCCACGGCCCTGGGGTTGGGGACCACTGGATTAGAACATCCACCCAAAATGGGGATTGCAGGGTAGATCCCCATCCCGATGCGTGCATGCAGGTGTCTGTCCCTATCTCCCCTCCTCTCACTTAAAAAAAAAAGTAACAGCCTGACCTGTGGTGGCGCAGTGGATAAAGCGTCGACCTGGAAATGCTGAGGTCGCTGGTTCGAAACCCTGGGCTTGCCTGGTCAAGGCACATATGGGAGTTGATGCTTCCAGCTCCTCCCCCCCTTCTCTCTCTCTGTCTCTCCTCTCTCTCTCTCCCTCTGTCTCTCCCTCTCCTTTCTAAAATGAATAAATAAAATAAAATAAAATAAAATAAAATAAAATAAAAAAACAACCAGTAAAAAAAAAAAAGTAACAACAGAAGTTTAGTACCTGTTCCTATTTCATGCTGCATGTGGATCAGACTAACTCTGGACTCACAGAGGGTCCGTCATCTTGAAACTGTATCACCTAGAACACAACAACTGAGTGTCTGTGGAAGAGGAAGAAAGTGACTAACGAGTCCCCATGAACTTTTCACAGCCTTAGCCTGGAAAGGAAATATCACTGATCACATTTCATTGGCCAAAAGGACATAGTTACATAGCTTCCTCCATCTGCAAGGGGAGTGAGTCCTTGAACCAAGTTTAGGAGAAGTGGGGATATGGTGAGCAATACTAATGTCCACCACCCACACACCACCCTTCTACAGCTATTAGGTATTATGAAAAAACTCCAAGAAATTTTGTTTCATAACACTGGATCTCTTGAGTGGCTTTCAGAAAGTTATGCTTTCAAAAATAAATTCTCTGTACTTATTAAGAGTTGACTATTGTGTAAATAAGGTGTATTTTCCATTTTCTTCTCCTTTGTTTTAATTGTATAGTAAATCAAAGTCAAGTCCATAGTCATTCTATCAGTAGTGCTTTGACATATTCAACCTATTTTCTTTTTACTAATTTTTGGACTTGACATAAGAAGTACCACTCTGAAAAACATTTTCTACTAATACTCTGCCCCCCGTTAAATGGACTTGCTATAAGGGCTATCACCTTGAAAAGTATTTTCTATTAATACTCTGCCCTGTGTTAAATGTACTAATTAGAAGTGATAATCATATATTAAGTACGCAAATATTACATTAACACTATGTAATATAAGTATCATATTAAGATGGATGACTAGATGAACTCTTATTAAAATATTTTTTCTCCTCAAAACTTCAAAAGTACCCTGTTAATCACACAGTGAATTAGGTAGGCATTTCTGATCACAAAAACGACCTCTTTACTGGCTGGCTGCTATGTCTAATGCTATAAAATTAGAAAGATTAGTTCAGCTCAATCAACTTTTATTGAGCATCTATTATGTGCCTACATTATACCAAGTGCTTGGAAGAAAGATACTAGTGTACCTTACATAATTGGGACGTAAGTTTCTTGAGAGCAGAAATCTTGTTCATAGGTGTATACCAAGAGACTAGCACAATTTTGGCACATATAATAGATGCTGAAGGAATAGGTGTTAAGAGAATATAAGACTGGTAATCTTTGATCCCAATGTGTATATGAAATAGAATGAGCTTGTTTTGCCTCGCTGTTAAAACCGAAGAGTAGAAATTTCTATCGAGGTTGCCTTTAGTCCCTCCAGAGGCTTTCTCTATTTAGGCAGTGTGTCTTAGATGGAAATTTACATCTGCCTATTCTATATCTACTGCATGGATTTCTTTCCAGCTGTGCTCCAAATATCTAATCATTATCTGCTCATCTGAGATGAAAACTTCAGGGCACTAATAGGTAAGTTATGTATATATCCTAGCTTATAGACCACTTTTATATCCATTATTTCACTAAATCTTCACAACAACAATCTCCCAAGATATTAGCCCTACTTTCTAGACAAGGGAAATGTGACTTCTGTCATATCGAGCTCAAAGTGGCACAGCTGAGGCTCAAACCTAGGTCCAAGATACTTACAATTAAGCCATATGTGCCTTCCAGCTCCGTGTTGCATACACAATTCCAGCATTGCTCTTCTTTCTAATTGGGAAGCAATATATGAAACAAGTATCTCCAGAGCTTCCTCTTGGCATGGTTATTATTCTAGTCCTTAGTATAGTCTGTTTTCAAGAAGCTAGAGACCTTGGGCAGTTGGCTCAGTTATAGAGTGCCGACCTGGCCTGTGAAAGTCCCGGGTTTGATTCCTGGTCAGAGCACACAGGAAAAGCAACCATTTGCTTCTCCCCCCCCCCCCTTCTCTCTCTTTCTTTCTCTCTCCTCTCCTCCTGCAGCCATGGCTCCATTCATTCAAGTGCATCAGCCCAGGGCACTGAGGATGGCTCAAAATAGTTTGGTTACAAACGTGAACCCCAGATGGGAAGAGCATCAGCCCTAGATGGAAGTTGCCAGTTGGATCCCGGTCAGGGCACATGTAGGAGTCTATCTCCCTTCCTCTCACTTAAAATTAAGAAAAGAAAAGAAGCAAGTGATAAGGCTAAATATAACAGTATATGAACCTGATCCATTGACAGCAAACCAGTGGGTTTTGTTTTGTCTTTTTGTAGAAAGCTTGTTTTAAGAAAATAAAATAAAAACTAAAAGGCAAGTTAGAAGACTGGAATAGCTTGGGATTTAATATCTACACACACATATATATATACATATAATATATACATATATAAAAATATATACTATAGTCAGAATATATCTTCTACCAAAATCTTTATTTAGCATCTTAAAGCTATGTTATGCTATCCTTGAAAGGGTCAAGTGAAGTAGGGATGTTGTAAAAAGGCCTAAGAAGGCATAATTCAAAGTGGCTTCAGGAAACAGGCAACTCAAGATTTACAACCTCTTCAGCTAAAAAAAATTTTAGCTCTAGCCGCAAGCTTTAGTGATTTTTTTTTGTATTTTTTTGTGATGCTTCCTTTGTGCTTTAGTTCATTGTTCCTTTTTATATTCCCAAGGCAATCCAAATAATTGGTGCTACTCTTAACTATCCAACTTAAAGGGGTAAAACAGATGAACTAAGATGGGCTAGTGAGACTTTTAAGGAGAACTAAACAATATTGTTATTTCCCTCCCAGGGTGACTTGGAATGGTATTTTTATATGTCCCAGATGTGGCCACATTCTGTCTAACATCTGTTAGTGCATTTTATTAAAATAACAAACTAACATGTGTTTGAAAAGTCAAAAGAATAAATAAAATTTTTCATTCTGATGCAGCACAAATAGTTAACTGTTTCTTTGCAGTTTATAATGGAGTACCTAAATGAGAGATATTATAATATCAAATTTCAAACAAAATAAAGTATGGTTCAATAATTAATGGTTTAGTTTTCTAATATGAAGAAAGTTCATTCCATTCAAACAAACTTTGTAGGTTTTATTCTTTCAAAATGTTTATTGCAAGAGATGAGATTTGTGCTTTGGCACTGATCAAGGAACATCAAGAATCATCCTGGGAACTTACAAGGAATTGAAAATTAAGCTCAAAAGTCAGAACTAAAATGGAAACTTTGCTGCGAAGGAAGGCTGGAAGATCCCAGAGGGAAAGTACAGATGACGAATGCAAAATATTTAAATCAAGTTATAGCTTGCTCAAACTGCTTTTGTGGACATTTTCATTTTTCCCACTTAAAACAAATGCGCTACTAGAATGGCTTTGTGGGGTGAGATAGCAGAGGATAAAGACATCTCTCAACTAATACATTTCTTAGAAATGTTTTTTAGTAGAGAATTGTTTAAAACTGCCAAATCCCACCCAGACTAAGAAAGTTTTATTTATTTTAGATTGCATCAAGATCTGGAAACCTCTGCAGTATCCATCTGCTGACTCATTAGCATTTTGTACTCTACTAAAGCAAACCATTTAAGAATACATTCAATAATATACTAAAGTAGGTTATAATTTAGGTCACTGATTTTCAACCAGTGCACCGCGGCACACTGGTATCCCGCAAGAGTTTTTACAACATGTAATACCTGACTGTTTACTCAGGGTCACTGATGTCTTTTCCCTTAGATTGTCACATTAAAAATATGACAATAGCCATCTGGCGTGAATGAATCAAACCTATACCTATTTTTTGTCATATCAGCAAAAAATATTTTTTTTTAGGTGCCACAGAAGTTTAGTTATTAGTTTATGTGTGCCATGAGATGAAAAAGTTTGAAAATCGCTGATTTGAATAAATTTGAAAATCATTCTGGTCAACCTAGAAAACTGAGATTTTATGTGTTGCATCCAGGGAGGGAGATTTTTCTAAGGATTACAGTCTATCTGTAGAAAATTTTGTTTTGTCATTTTTTAAAATAAC
Organism: Saccopteryx bilineata; assembly: GCF_036850765.1. Classification (NCBI taxonomy): domain Eukaryota; kingdom Metazoa; phylum Chordata; class Mammalia; order Chiroptera; family Emballonuridae; genus Saccopteryx; species Saccopteryx bilineata. The sequence continues at coordinate 292,488,237 of NC_089491.1, read as the reverse complement.
CATATTTTGTAGACCATGCTTATCAGATCTGAATTGAATGTGCTTCCTTAAGAATTATTAAGTCTGCCACATATGGAGTAAGAGGGAATAAATGTAGCTGCAAATGAACTGTTCTAAAACAGTATGATATTCATAGTAAAATTCAATTCCTTGACTTCTTGACATTTACATATCCTTAGCCTCTAGTCTTTACTCTTGGACTTTCATCATATTTGGTGCCCTGGTTTGACCCTTTCCTAAAATTTGAAAGACTAATGTGGGCCTGATCTCAACACTGTCTCTTCTTCCACATGATCCAGTTCTTAGCTATTTCCCAACCTATTCATGTCCTGACTTAGCTCTTTTATTAGGCTTGGCCATGTTTTCACCTAGCCTTTAGCTTGGGGCTTGACATATAGTGAAAACAAGATGCATTACAAGAAGATGTCACAAACATAACTCATAAACACCATGTCCATTCATGGTACAGAAAAAGAGCCAACTGTATCAACAAAAACAGAAAATACAGAGCTCATTAGTGGAGAAGAACAGGGAGGTTGCTATCTTTGGTATTGAATACTCTAGGAATGATCTTGGGTCAGGAGAACCCTTGTGTTAGAAATGTCATGTGATATTGTTGTAGCTACCCAAAGTAAAATAATGACCAACCGAAAAGTTCGTTATTGACATACTTTCAAGAACAACTATACTTGGATGTTGATTTTATTTATTTATTTATTTATTTATTTATTTATACAGAGTCAGAGAGAGGGATAGACAGATAGGAACAGAGAGAGATGAGAAGCATAATCATCAGTTTTTTGTTGCAACACCTTAGTTGTTCATTGATTGCTTTCTCATATGTGCCTTGACCGTGGGGCTATAGCAAACCAAGTAACCCCTTGCTCAAGCCAGCAACCTTGGGTCCAAGCTGGTGAACTTTGCTCAAACCAGATGAGCCTGCGCTCAAGCTGGCAACCTCGGGGTCTCAAACCTGGGTCTTCCGCATCCCATTCTGACGCTCTATCCACTGCGCCACCACCTGGTCAGGCTGGATGTTGATTTTAAAGGGTATTGTCAAAGCATACTAACATTTCATACCAAGAATAAAAGTTTAAATGCTATACATTAATCCTAATATTCCAACTAGAACTTGAAATTTGACTAGTTCTCAAATTACATTTAGCATCTTTCTATCCTATTTATTAAATTAGATTACCATATCATTGTTCATCCTTCAAAATCAGTCATTATTCATCTTTATATGGGCCTCAGCAATTGACACAATGTAATAATATATATGTATTAAATATTTATGTATATATACAATTTGTCTTGCTCCTAAGACACATTTGTATGCTTTTTTAAGTACCGATAATAATTACAATTCTTAAAAAATAGTCACTAAAGATACTTGCTTTATATTTTTACAGAGTAGTATCTAATTTAATTATACAATACTATTTAGAAAATGCAAATTTGAATAGATACGATTTTCCACCTATCTTGTTCACACAATCAAAATACTCATTGTTTATGAACATGGTTGTTGCATACATTATTAATGTGCATGGAAAATGACACAAACTCTTAGGAAGGCAATTTGGTAGTTATCTCTCAAATTTCTAAGTGTGTATATCTTTTGGCCTAAGAAATCCAATTCCAGGAATGTGTCCTACAGAAGTACTCACACAAGTGTACAAAGAAATATATACATATATGTTAATTTTTGTATTGCTTGTGTTTCTATAAAACTGAATATAAGCCACATTCCTGGATAAATAAATTTTGGTATAGCTAGACATATAACTATTGAGATAAATAATGAGGGCTGCAAGTAATGATGTAGAAAGATATCAAAAGTATATTATCAAAAAAAAACAAGCTTCTCAGGAATGTAATACAAAAAAAAATATTCAAAAGAATATTCACCAAACTATTAAGTGACATTGTATTTATGAAAAGGAGTACTTTTAGTTTCTAAATTACTTCTTAATTTCTGCATTGTTTGAATGTCTCATAATGGAATAAAATGTGTTTTATTGTGAAAGCAGCAAAGACACAATTGCATATAAAAATCTCATAAAAATGAGTGCAAAGTTTAACATATATCTACCTATTATTAACTGAAGGGCTGAGGTAAAGAATACAGCTTGTCTAGATCAAACATCATTAGCCAAAACACAGAGAAACTAGAACTTGGACATTCTTTCCTTTGTTTCTAGAGATCTAGTTATAAGGTGGCCATGAAAATCAGGGGTTCAAATGGCTTATTACTAGACCTCTATCACCATTCCCATAAACATTCTTAACCCTACTTGGGAAAAATGTAGTCTAAACAGGAACCAACAAATGATTATAGATCTCTCAAATAGCAATCCCTTAAAATAAGTCTAGGACCTATATAATTATCTTGGGGTTTTAGTCTCCTGATTTATATCCTACTAATTTATGTCCCACTATCTCTAGGGGATACATCAGATGTTATTTGCTAATTAGACTCTCTGGTACTTCCTCAAGAAATACCTACTTATTTAGCACGTGAGTGCTGGAAGCAAGTACCAATTGTAGATTAAGAATCGAATATTTGCATTTTCTATCATATATACCCCTAGTCCAGGCAATTTTTATTTTCCAGGCTCTTTAAGATCACTATATGTTAAAAAACGTGGAAGATATATCTGGCTGGGTTCAAGAAATTGACCTTCCTCCAAATATGGCTCAAATGTCCTGAGAGGTCAAAGCAAGAGAACTAGACACTGAAGATGGGGTGGAGCGGGGGTGGGGTTGTGCAGAGATAAAGGGACTAAGGAGCTGGCTGAAAAGAATAGGTTATTTATTCAGAGTGGCCTCATGCTCAGAGCTGGAACAAGAATACGATACACAGGCAAGGAGAAAGTTCAGAAAAGCAGGGTTCAGCCTAAATTAAGGGAATGCGAGGTATCTACCTGAAAGCTGAAGCAGGAAGTCTGAATCCAAGGACAACAAGAGTAGCTCTCTCTCCTTCTCTTCCAGTTGAGAGGATGACGAGTGAGCTGAGTAATAAGGGCAATTTACTACACAGTGGGTGTGAGCTGAGGTTGGCTTAGAGTCACCCCTGACCTTGACTCTACATCCTAAAGTTTCAGGTGGGCCAAATTTGAAGACACATGCAAAACAGAATTACTGAATGAGGGTTACGAGAAGCAGAATGTCACATAGGACAATTAGAGATGTGAATCCAAGTAGAGCACCAAAACTGGGAAAAACTCCTGAGATAAATGCTAGGAATCATAGCATGAGATGAAGAGAGCAGGCTTTCTCTTGATTCTCCTCATTTCTCTGACCTTCTGACCCTGTCCTGCTCAGTGTATTTGTGGCTTCTCATTACTACTCAAAACTCTAAGATTTGGCATATCCCAGGGTTTAGACTTAGAACCATTTTCTCTTTTAATTTGTATCCTATCCTCTCCCTGGGTGGTCCTGTTCAGTCACATAGTTCTAAAAGTACTATCCATATGTAGACATCTCCCAATTTTTTCCAAACTTATGAACTTTTATGTTTCTGGAAAGTTAAGGACCTCGTCAAACATATGTCTGGCTCCCTAGTCAGCCCTTCCACTTGGGTGTCTAATAAGTATCTCAGATATAAAATGCCTAAACTGAACCTGCTCTTTGAAATGTGAACAAAGAACAATATATGACTGTTAAGATTTTATTTTATTGTAAATATTTTTAGGTGAGAAGAGAGAAGATAGTGAGGCTGACTCCCTCATACACCTGGACCTGGATTCACCTAGCAACCCCAACTCGGGTCAATGCTTGAGTACAAAGCTATTTTTAGAGCCTGAGGCTGATGTGCTCCAACAGAGCTATCCTCAGCTTGCAGAGTCATGCTCAAACCAATCGAACCACTGCCTGCAGGAGAGGAAGAGGGAGTGAAGGCTGGGGAGAGAAACATGGTCGATTCTCCTGTGTGCCCTAATGGGGAATTGAATCTGGGATGTTCATATGCCAGGCCAATGTTCTATCCACTGAGCCACTGGCCAGGGTCTTAGCTGTTCTTTATATGTAGCTCTAATACCTATATCGCTTTACTAGTCCCAGTTAAAATGAATTATTCTTTAGATAATTACTTAAAACCACATAAACAATGCAAATTTACAATTAATGTTTCAAGTCTGTTTGCACACATATTCATTAATTAGGGGATATTTCAAATGGATATGAAGCTATAAAATATTCTTATATGTTCCCTTAGCAAGAGTCTATAATTAACCAGACTCAGTAGTAATTCATAGAAACATAAGACATAGAATCTCCCCTCAAAGAACGCACCATCTAATGTGATGAGGCGGGTCAAGGAATAACTCTCATAATAGTCTAGTCTCGGCAATATTAGTTTTATTCCTGGAAATTAGAAGAGTTGTAGGTAAATTTGCAGCTGTGAATAGCGAATAATTTCACAAACTCTGTATGTATCAGATATGTGCTAAGTATTTTATAAGCATTATCTTACTTAATCTTTACAACAACCCTATGAGGAAGTTATCACCATTATTTTTTTTTAATTTTTTCATTGATTTGAGGGGCGAGGGGAGGAGAGAGAGAGACTCATGTTCCACTTAGTTGTTCCATTGTGCACTCATTAGTTGCTTCTTATGACCGGGGATCAAACCCGCAACCTCAGCGCAGGGGCAACACCACCTGGACAGGGCCTTATTACCATTTTATTTGATTAGAAAATAGAGATTTAATGCATTTCAATGGTTGCCTGAGTCACCTCAAATAATAGGGTAGCAAACCCATTTCCTTAACTGCTATACTAAATTGCTTTTTTACAATTGGTGCTTTAACTCATAAAAATGGTGCTAGGCTTTTTTGAATTTCTGTACTAAAATAAAAGAATAAATGTATGAATAATCCAAATAGTGACTACCCATTATACTTTGTAATAATCCCCATTTACTAAACGTAACTGGATAAAAAGGGCTACCACATAGGAAGCTGTGAAACGGTAGGCTCAGTTTTCCAAGCTCATAAAGACACAGCAGCACCAGGGATATTATTTCAGCCTTCCTGCTGATGGCCTTTGGAGATAAGCTCTTAGCTCTAAAGTACATTCTGTGTTTTTGGCCTTCTCTTCTTACTATAATGTAGATAAGCTGAGATGGAAAAATCATCAAACTTGCAAGGACTAAGAGAGGAGAAGCCACAGCCTATAGGGATACAATCTTTTAAAATTTATTACCTGTTATGCATTGATTTATCACATATGGTGGGAATTTAAACCAGATGTATGCTTTAATGGACGAGGCTATCCCATGACAGACAGGGGAGAGGAAAGGAATGTGACCTCATCTCGAAAGTAGAGAATAAGAACTTGTAGGTAGTTCAGAAGTTTCCTTTTATGTTAGTTAAATAATAGAGTAAAAGTTCTCCGATCATCTTTTCAAATTAAGCAGGACTTCATTTCATCCTCTGGACGTTGTTGAAATTTCTGGCTTTCGAAGTGCAACTCAACTTTTTTCGTTTGAGAAAAAGCTAATATTTTCAGAGTAGCTTCTATTTAACCTAAAGCAAAACATTCTTTAAAATACAGCTCTGATAGGTAAATATTAACATCTACACATCCCCATTTGGTCATTTTTATCTGGAATTTAAACATCATATTTTAATAATTAGAATTTAATAACAATTGTGTCTGCCATCTGTTCTTTTTAAACTGAAGCTTTAAAAAAATCTCTTTCATGTCACATTTAAGTACTGAAAGTAATTTCATTTTAACAATGCACATCTAAAAAGGAAAAAGATTTCCCCCCACATTAGCCTAACATAAATATCCAAACTATAGTCATATAATTTCTTTTAGGTTTTTCAAAACTTTAAAATCATTATTGGAGGAAATACTTCTCATAATAAATGCTTTAGTTTGGAAACAGTCTTGGAACAAAAAAATACACAATATGGAATAATTCTGCAGGCATACCTCTATTTTTGAGGGTAAATTATCTTGAAAATCATTAATTAATTTAGCAATGATGTCTTTCTCAAAAGCACTGTGATTTAGTTTTTAGTTTTTACTGTACATTTATGTTATAACCTAAATTTTTTTCAAAATAATCAGTCAATTGAAACAGTTTGTACCAAAAGACAGCAACCCAAAACAACTGGCTACATATGGAAACATAAACATGTGAACACATACATGTAGACTGACTGCCAAAGAGTTAATCTGCTCAAGGCTGAGTAGTCATTGACAGTCTCTGTGTAAGGAGTTGTCAGTAGGAAATTAAACACATGCCTGAAAAAAGCTACCTGAACATCACATTGAATACCCATGAACTGCCTAAACAATTTGTTATTTGTTTAACTTTTGTCAAACATATATTGAGCACTCATTGGGTTCTGAACACTCTTCTAAGCATCATGAGGGAAGAAAATGAAAAAGATTCATAAATAATATGTCTTAAAATTTTTATTTATTCATTTTAGAGAGGAGAGAGAGAGAGAGAAGGGAGAAAGAAGGAGGGGAGGAGCAGGAAGCATCAACTCCCATTTGTGCCTTGACTGGGTAAGCTCAGGGTTTCAAACCAGTGACCTCAGCGTTCCAGGTCGATGCTTTATCCACTGTGCAACCACAAGTTAAGCCATAACTAATATGTCTTGTTTAATAAGTTTAAGGTAATTATATGGGGACATTTCTTCTTGTGAGGTAAAATTTACATGCAATGAAATGCAATATTTATTAAGTGTATAATTGAATAAGTTTTAACAAGTGTATATATATTCATGTAACCAACAACCCATTCAAAATAGAAGGCACTCACACCACTCCTAGAAAGTTCCTTTATAGGAGCTCCAGTGGCGCAATCGGTTAGCGCGCGGTACTTATACAGAAAGTTCCTTTATCTTCTCCTTCAGTCAATCTCCTTTCCCAAATAGGCAACTGTGTTCTAATTTCTGTCATCATGGGTGAGTTTGTCTGCTCTTGAAGTCACATAAATGGAATTATACAGTAAGTATTCTTTTCTGTCTGATTTGTTTACTCTATGCAATGTTTTAGAGATTCATCCACATTTTTGAATTAATAGTTCATTCCATTTTATTACTAATTAATATTGCTTTGTATAAATATATATTTTTATTTATTTATTTACCTTTTTTTAGTGAGAGAGAAAGAGGGACAGACAGGGACAGACTGATAGAAAGGAAGAGAGATGAGAAGCATCAGTTTTTTGTTGCGGCACCTTAGTTATTCATTGATCACTTTCTCATATGTGCTTTGACGGCACGGGGGCTCCAACTGAGCCAGTGACCTTTTGTTTAAGCCAGCAACCTTGGTCAAGCCAACGACCTTTGGGCTCAAGCTAGTGACCATGGAGTCATGTCTATGATCCCACACTCAAGCCAGCAACTCTGTGCTCAAGCTGGTGAGCCCATGCTTAAAGATGGATGAGCCTGTCTGTCTCTGCTCAAGCCCACGACCTCGGGGTTTTGAACCTGGGTCCTCAGTGTCCCAGGCTGATGCTCTATCCACTACAGTTTTTAAAAATCCATATTCCTATTGATGGACATTTGTAGTTGCTCTCAGTATTTGGTTGTTAGAAATAAAGCTGCTATCAACATTCTTGGTTAAGTTTTTGTGAATGCATATTTTCTTTCTCTTGGATAAATAGCTAAGAGTGGAACTGCTCAGACATTATGTGGGTGTATAATTTTATAACACTCTCCCAAACACTCATGCAAAGAGGCTGTGTCATTTTATACACCCACCAGCAGTGTATGACAGAGGCACTTGGACTATACACTCAGCAACAATTGATGTTGTCAGTCTTTTTAGTTTTAGCCATTTTAGTGAATGTGAAGTACAATTTCAATGTGGTTTTAATTAATATTTCCCTGATAACTAATGATACTGAGTATTTTGTTATGTGCTTATTTGCCACTTTTATGTCTGCTTTTGTGAAATGTCTGGTCAAGTCTTTCGCCTATTTTTAATTTTTTTTATCCTTTTATTTTCGATTTGTTGGAGTCCTTTATGCATTGTAAGTTCTTTACCAGATATATGTATTAAGAATATTTGCCTCTCAGTTTTGCATTTTTGTTGTGCTGATTGTTAAGGTAGCTTCTCCCATTTTTCTAAACTTTTTAAAAACAATTTTATTTTTCAGTTACAGTCTCTATTCTGTATTAATGTCAGGTGTACAGCATAGTGGTCAATCACATACTTTACAAAGTGTTCCTCCCGATATTTCCAGTATCCATCTGGCAATATATTGATTTGCGCTTTTAAATAGACTTTTTAAGGAGCAGTTTTAGGTTAACAGAAAAATTGATCAGAAGTTAGAGAGGCCTGATCATGCGGTGACACAGTGCATAGAGCATCAGCCTGGGACTCTGAAGACCCAGATTCAAAAGCCCGAGGTTGCCGGCTTGAACCCAAGGTTGCTGGCTTGAGCAAGGGGTCGCCAGCTCTGCTGTAGCCCCCGGTCAAGGCACATATGAGAAAGCAATCAATGAACAACTAAGGTGCCGTAACAACAAGTCGATGTTTCTCATCTCTCTCCCTTCCTGTCTGCCTATCCCTATCTATATGCCTCTTTCGCTTGCTCGCTTGCTAAGAAAAAAAAAAAATTATGCATTTAACATTCTTCCATGTCTTCTCAAGGCTTGCTAGCCTATATTTTTTTTAGTGCTGAATAACATTCCATTGTCTGGATGTACTACAGTTTATCCATTCACCTACTGAAGGACATCTTGGTTGCTTCCATGTTTTTGCTATTAATGAATAAAGCTGCTGTAAGCATCCATGTACAGGTTTGTATGTGGATACGACTTTTCAACTCATTTAGATAAATACCAAGGAGTATAATTGCTGGGCCATAGGGTAGAATGTGGTTAGTTTTATAGGAAATTGTCAAGCTGTCTTCTAAAGTGGCTGCACCATTTGCATGCCCCTCAGCAATGAGTGATTTCTTTCTCTTGGATAAATAGCTAAGAGTGGAACTGCTCAGACATTATGTGGGTGTATAATTTTATAACACTCTCCCAAACACTCATGCAAAGAGGCTGTGTCATTTTATACACCCACCAGCAGTGTATGACAGAGGCACTTGGACTATACACTCAGCAACAATTAATGTTGTCAGTCTTTTTAGTTTTAGCCATTTTAGTGAATGTGAAGTACAATTTCAATGTGGTTTTAATTAATATTTCCCTGATAACTAATGATACTGAGTATTTTGTTATGTGCTTATTTGCCACTTTTATGTCTGCTTTTGTGAAATGTCTGGTCAAGTCTTTCGCCTATTTTTAATTTTTTTTATCCTTTTATTTGCCCCACATCCTCACCAGCATTTGGTGTTGTTAGTGTTTTGGATTTTGGCCATTCTTGTAGGTGGTGGTGGTGTCTCATTACTGTTTTAATTTGCAATGCTTAATGACATATAATATCAATCACCTTTTCGTATGATAATTTGCCAACTGTAGATCTTCTTGGGTGAGGTGTCTGTTCAGGTTTTTGCCCATTATTTAATCAGATTGTTCTAATTCAAAACTTTATGTATGCATTGTAAGCATATTAACACAATCAAGCTAATTAACACATTCATCACCTCACATAGTTATTGTTTTTTATGTGATGAGAACACTTAAGATCAACTTTCTAAAAAGCATGGACCACTTCACTAATTTGCATGTCATTCTTGTACAAAGTTCAGGCTAATCTTCTCTGTATGATTCCAAGTTTAGCATATGTGCCACCAAAACAAATACTCAAAGTTTTATTATTTTTTTTCATGCATTTTTTCTGTTGTTTCAACACCATTCATTTAATTAAAAAATTTTTTTAAACAGAAACAGAAAGAGAGAGTCAGAGAGAGGGATAGACAGGAACGGAGAGATGAGAAGCATCAATCATTAATTTTTCGTTGCGTGTTGCAACACCTTAGTTGTTCATTGATTGCTTTCTCATATATGCCTTGACTGCAGGCCTTCAGCAGACCGAGTAACCCCTTGCTCGAGCCAGCAAACTTGGGCTTAAGCCGGTGAGTTTATGAGCCCACACTCAAGCTGGCGATCTCGGGGTCTCAAACCTGGGTCCTCTGCATCCCAGTCGGACGTTCTATCCACTGTGCCACCACCTGGTCAGGCTCAACACCATTCGTTTAAAAGACTTCCCTATCCCACTGAATTAACTTGGCACCTTGGTAAACAATTAATTGTATACGTGAAGGTGTATTTCTTATTTTATTATTATGCCCTATACTGCGGTGACCAACTTTTTTACAATGAAGAGGAAGACAAAAATAAATTGAAGAAAACAATATCATAAATAAAAGAAACATTTTATTCATTACAACAATAATACACAATATGATAAATGAATAATAAAACATTTATAATATTTTATATTGTAATTATGCTTACATACCTATTAATTTTTAATAATCATTGTAAGAAAAAAGTACTCATTTAGTAAAACTAAATATCAAAACCACTAATTTGGAGTGATATTCAGGTGTATTTATCATTTTCTAATTTAAAAAAAGTCTGTTTTATGCAACTATTTAATCAAAATGCATTATTAATAGATATGGTTTGAGGTTAGATTTCCAGTTTAAAATTCGAATTTTGGGAAAATACTTGTAAACAAAATTAAATGTATTTGGAAATTATTAAACAGATAATGAATTAATAAAACGTGAATTGTACTTATTTGTCTATGATTGGATATTCACTGAGAAAGAAATAATTGTGAGTCTACATTGTCGTATGTGCTGTGCCGTGTTTCAGTAAGAAGTACACAAAGCCATTTGCGTGCTCAGTATATCACACACTCTCTCAAGGTCTCACATGTGGAGCGCATGCCTCTCATAATTGCATCTTGCCGCACTGTACTGATCCTTGACAAATCATCATGTCAAATAAAATACGTCACATCACATGCAATGGATCTACTCTGCGTTGATCAAATACGGACATTTACAGATTAGTCTTCTAATTTCAAAAAGGAGGACATGTAGGAGGACACTTTTCAAGGGAGGACAGAACTTACAAAAGAAGGACTGTCCTCCCTAAAGAAGGATGATTGGTCACCTTATATACATACACACATTTTATGTATAACACTATGTTGTACAACCAGGCTTGATTAATTATTATAATTTACATATATGATATTTATTATAATTATATCCATTTTAAAAATCCATTTAAAAAACCAATATTAAAACATTTGCCTGGGTCCCTAAATGTATTGGGGGCCTCGGTGCTGTGCCTAAGGATAATTGACCTTGCTAGGGGTAAAGCCAGCTTCTGCACATGTGCTCATGTCAGAAACTAGGTGAGGGAGGTTTATGAAATTTTTGCTAGGAGTATCAGCTGGGTTTGTGGGCCCTGAGAACAGCAATTACCTAGTAGCCTGTGATCAGTTACCTTTTTTTTTTTCTAGATTTTTAAAAATTGATTTTAGAGAAAGGAGAGAAAAAGAGAGAAAGGTGGGGAGGGGAGAAGAGGGAAGCATCAACTCACAGTTACTTCATGTATGTGTCTTGGCTGGGCAAGCACAGAGCTTCAAACCAGTGACCTCAGTATTGCAGGTGGACGCCTTATCCACTGTGCCACCACAGGTCAGGCCGTGATTGGTTACTTTTAGTGTGTTTTCACTGTATAATATTATCCCTGCTCCTTTGGTCAAGTCTTGTTTGCCTTGCAATAACAAATGGTATCATCTCTCATAGGACTATGTTCTTATTAAAGCTGTCTGTGGTTGAAGGTACCTTATGTAGTAATAGCTCTGCTTGTATTGGGGGTTGAAGTAAGGGGGAGAATGATCTACTTCTTCTTTAGCTTATTATAATTAGAGATACTTGTGTGAAAATAGAATCTCTGTTGCTTAAGTGTTGCTCAGCTCCTGCTGGTCAGTTTCATTCACAGGCATGTCCTTTGTGATATAATAGTTGCTGTGGAGATGATTATCCTGTCATGGAGAAAAGAGACATGAATTTAAATGAAGAATGAGCAGCAGGAGCAAAATACAGTAACTGTGCCAAGAGCTAAACATTGTATCCAATTTAATTTTCTCTTGCCTTTTAAATATATATTATATTATAAAGTTGGATGCATCCACTTAAAAAATATAGTTTCAGGATTAATGATAAATAATGACAAAAGGAAAATTTAAAAGAAAAGGCAAAATCTGATGCTGACGTTCTATACAGATTAAGGAGTCTGTGCAAGTTAAAGAACATTCAGTAGTAATAAACACTCTGGGACCATATTACCATGGTTTAGATAACTGTCTAGCTATTAGGATAATCCTGTTGCAGCCTAACTTTTGATGAGTTGTTGAGGTAATTTAGGCATCATTCAACAAATAGGAAGCAGAGTGTTGAGAAAGAAAGACAGTGGGCTTTATTTTCTTTTCCTTTTAAAAAATACTTTAAAAAATATTTTATTTATTCATTTCAGAGAAGAGAGAGAGAGAGAGAGAGAGAAGCAGGAGGAAGAGCAGGAAGCATCAACTCCCATTATGTGCCTTGACCAAGCAAGCCCAGGACTTTGAACCAGCAACCTCAGTGCTTCAGGTCAACACCCTGTCCACTGCGCCACCACAGCTCAGGCAAAGGCAGTGGGCTTTGTGTCAAACAGAGCTGGCTTGGCCATCACTTATGAGTATTAATTTTACACAGCTACTTGACCTCTTTGAACTTCAATTTCATCGAGCATAAAATTGGGATAAATCATAGAATTATTTTCTGGGCTGTTCAACTGGTATGGACTCAGAGGGCCATACCAGTAATTTATACTTGATGTCTGTTCCCATTGGTCATTGCACTCATTCTGACAAGCCAGTGCCCATTGTGAACTAGTTATTAAATATTCTGAATATTGTCTATGCCAATCAGGAATAGGCTATGCTACAGTAATAATTTCTGACTCAGCTCCTGCTGATCAGTTTAACACAATGAAATTACATTTTTTGCCCTTATAGATTCCTGTGTGGGTCTGGCAGCTGTCCTCCCTCTTGTAACTGATAGCTTGCAATCCAAGGTCATGATAGCAGGAAAGGGGTGGAGATGGAAGAAGCATACCAGCTTTTAATTTCCTCGGCTCAAAAGAAACAAATGTGATTTCTGCACAGTCCATGGGCCAGAACTACTCATGTGGCCTCAGCCTATCTGCAAGGGAGGCTGGGAAATGTAGAGGAGGTTATAGAGTCATTGGTGAGCGCTAACTGGCTTTGCTACATCACCCCTTGTTTTGTGAGGATCAATGAAATGTTGTATGTAAAGGATTTATAATTGTACCTGATAAGCCAGGTCAGACCTCAAAGGCTGAGGTTTAAGTCTTGGTGTGAATGACGAGCTGATTGAGATTATTTTCATTTTCATCTAGCATCAGCAAAGAAACAGAAGAAAGGATACACATAAAAATTGACAAGAAGACAGGGCAGCACGTGTTGAATGCAGCACCCCAATGCCTCCATCTGCCTTGTTCTTTAAGGAAGCACGTCTCAGATTCAGCCGTAGCAGTAGCCCACATGTGGGAGGAATTAGCCAGGTCAGAGGAGCTCAGAACAAGGGCTGGACTGGATAGTGGTGGTGTGCGGAATGATGGGGGAAGTCCACACGTAAGGTCTTGTCTTATTAAGGTAAAAGAACTTCTTGCCGAGTCATAGTTACCTATCATATGATTCATTTCTTATTGCCTTTTTGAGACTACATTAGTTAATTTCCTGAGTTCATACTTATGTTCATACTTACCCAGCAAGGGGCTAATGAGAAAAAAAGTTGGAATTAATGTATTCATACCAATAGGTTATAGGACTTATTACAATCATTATCAGTAAGTACATAGTTTAAATCTTATTATTTTGTAAGCATTTCCCCATATTCTGAAATAACATTTAGAGCATAATTTTTAATGGACCAAAAATAATATTTCTCAAGTATTAGATAATCTGTGTCTAGAAACACACATTCATTTAATTTTTATGATATCTATGCAAAGCAGTTACTATTATTACTACTTTACAGATGAAAATTCTAAAGCTAGGAGATATTAAAGTCACATAGCAAGTGTCTGAATTGGGATAAAATCTTAGTTTGTCTGATTTGCAAGCCTACCTTCTAACTACTATATTATACTACCTATTGTATACCATCATGTTGACGTGCCACCAACTAATAAACAGATTACCTATTGCTGAATATTTAAATTGTTTAAAGTTTTTTTTTAATAACAATCTATGGTAAACATACTTGCACATAAAGCTTGTGAACATCCTTACATGTTGCATTTTCTGTAGGATGAACTCCTTACAGAGAAAATACTGGTCCAAAGAGTTTAATCATTTTAACGTGTTTTGTTTTTTTTTGGTTTTTTTTCTGTATTTTTCTGAAGCCGGAAACGGGGAGAGACAGTCAGACAGACTCCCGCATGCGCCGGACCGGGATCCACCCGCACGCCCACCAGGGGGCGATGCTCTGCCCCTCCGGGGCGTCGCTCGGTCCTGACCAGAGCCACTCTAGCGCCTGGGGCAGAGGCGGAGGAGCCATCCCCAGTGCTCGGGCCATCTTTGCTCCAGTGGAGCCTCGGCTGCAGGAGGAGAAGAGAGAGACAGAGAGGAAGGAGAGGGGGAGGGGTGGAGAAGCAGATGGGCGTTTCTCCTGTGTGCCCTGGCCGGGAATCGAACCTGGGACTTCTGCACGCCATGCCGACGCTCTACCACTGAGCAAACTGGCCAGGGCCTTAACGTGTTTTTTGTGGGGTTTTTTTTTTTTTTGTATTTTTCTGAAGTGAGAAGCAGGGAGGTAGACAGACTACCCAATGCACCCGACTGAGATCCACCCGGCATGCCCACCAGGGGGCGATGTTCTGCCCATCTGGGGCGTTGCTCTGTTGTGACAGGAGACATTCTAGCACCTGAGGCAGAGGCCATGGAGCCATCCTCAGTGCCCGGGCCAACTTTACTCCAATGGAGCCTCAGCTGCGGGAGGGGAAGAGAGAGATAGAGAGGAAGGGGAAGGGGAGAGGTGGAGAAGCAGATGGGCACTTCTCCTGTGTGCCCTGGCCGGGAATTGAACCCGGGACTCCTGCATGCCAGGCCGACACTCTACCGCTGAGCCAATCGGCCAGGGCTCATTTTAATGTTTTTGATAGCATTATCAAATTTTCCAGCTGGAAAGTTACATTAACTTTATGTTTACCTTTAGTATATAAAAGGGACTTCCCATAAAACCTCCCCCACAATGGATACTGAAGGTTTAAAAGTTTTTATCAATCTAGCAGCAACCCTTAAAAGCTTAGAGTCCCCTCAAGTTGCTCAAATTTGTGTTCTAGCAACCATTGGTGTTCCTCATGTGGGAATAACCTTTAATTCAATAATAAATGTTGCATTAATTAATTGTAATTCATTGCATATTTAACGCAGCCCCTCTTGAACCACAATAACAAACTTACGTTAAAAATTTCATTTTAAGTCACTGAAGTGTATTTAATTCAGGTCAGCAGGATTGCTAAACCAAAGTCAATACTTTGTTGGTCAGCAGACTTTTCACAAATCTATATGTGTCCTTCTATAAAGGACACACAGAAAAAAAGCCTATCCTTGAACTTTGTCGACAGGAAGTTACCAGGGACTCTTGTACTTGTGGTCCTGGGTATGTGTTTATATGTGTATGGGCAGGAGGCAGAAAAGCTACTACACAGCATAAATGAGAGTTAGAAAAACGAAGGAGTGATGTAAAATAAAATTTTTCTTAATAATAGTTGTTAAGAAATGCGTTTTAAAAATTATTTTGTATGTTTATGTTTTGGGAAAAACAAAAATCTGCCAGAATTCAATAAGTAATGTCTGGAAAATTCTTATTGTTCATCTATTAAAACATAAATAAGGCTGTTATTTGAAGAATAAGTTTAGTGTTTCTTGGAAGTATTAAAATGACTTAAAACAGGTTGCATGTTTTTTGTAAGTAGTCTAATGTTACCTTAAATGTATCCGTTCAGCTCACTGAGCTACAGAATTAACAAGCTGCCTTAATTCTCAATTTCAGATAAAAACACCCAGAGTGCAACTGAAAAGCAGTAGCATGTGACAAAATCTTAGTGTGTTAAAAGCATAGGCTTCTGAGTCAGAAAAAGAATGAGTTTAATATATCAAGTTCTGTCACTACCTAAGTGTTTAATTTGGGGGTGTGAGACCCTGTCACTTCCTAATCTATAAAATAGGATGTGTATACTCACCTGCAGCCAGGTTGAGAGGCTTAAAGAACATGTATCTGAAATAACTAGACATGATAGATGGCTAAGTTTTACCTATTTTATTATTCAGCATGTTCTTACTAGATAGTGACCTTGATCTGTAACTAGGTATTCTGGACTCATCATAATTTGTCTTTACAGTAATATAATTTACTGAGTTATAATAAGTTGTCATTATCACTGAGGGTATGATTAGATGTGAAGTCAAGAATCTGTACTTTGTGCCCTGGCTAGATAGCTCTGTTGATTACAGTGTTGTCCTGAAGGGCAGAGGTTGCTGGTTCGATCCCCTGTCAGGGCACGTACAGGAACAGATTGATGTTCTTGTCTCTCTCTCTCATTTGCTAAAATCAATAAATTAAAAAATTTAAAAAAAGAATCTGTAGTTTGCTATTTTTAGCAAATAATAATTCAAGCTAGGCTCCAAAAAATGAAGATAAAAGGTCCAAGGGCACTAGCATAAAAAATAACTCTTGGACAATTTTGAGGAAATGGATTGTTTAAAGGCTGACATTTATATGAAAACGAGAAATAGCAGTAGATCTGAGTAATGAATTTTGTGTTTTGAGCGGACATGATTTAGTGTCAAAGCCTTTCATATATTTAATAGTCATAATCTGTTAAGTAGCTGTTTTTATGTATTTTATGCAGCGAAATAAATAGCTATTTAAGTGCTTTCTGATGTGCGAAGCAATGTGCTTCTTAATTGCCACTAGTAAGTGTCCTTAATTTAGTGCAATCTCTCCCCTGTCTATTGATGGCTTTGCTTCTCTAATAAAACAGAGACTATTTATTTGGTTTCTTTCCTGGATTGCAAGCAAATCCTCTAAAGCAATTCTTTTGTTGTGGATTCCCAGACTAGGAAATCTAAAGATTTTAGCTGGGCACTCTTAGCTTTAGTGGCTCAGCAGGCTGTTCTGTTAACAGTTCTGGTTAGATTTCGCATCATGATCTTTAGTTGAGCAATGCCAAGGCCAATCCATGAGCCTATGATTCTAACACAGCGGTTGCCTTCATCTCCTCAGAAACCTGTGGGTGAGTCAGATCCAAGAGAAAGACCAACAGGAGTTATGTTCATCGTCATCTATTATTGACAAGCCCTCTTTTTCTCTCAGGCGAGATTTAGGAATAAAGAGTATAATCACTGTGAGAATGGTAAAATGGTAAAACATCTTTTTTTTTTTTACAAATAATGCAAAAAGAATAACCTTGTACACAGGTCATTTTACAAGTGCACAAATAATTCTCTAGGATACATTCCTAAAATGGAATTGCTTCCTCAAGGAGGAAACACGTTTGTAATGTTGATGATATGCAAATTATTCCTCAATTGTATCAATTTACACTGGGCCAACAATGTATGACAGGGCCTGTTTCCCACCCTTTCCCCAATAGAAGATGTGATCCAAGAAATAGTATCTCAGTATAGTTTTAATGTGTTCTCTTTTTATGAGTAAATTGAGCATCTTTCCCTATATTTAAAAGCCATTTGTTTGCCAACACATCTATTAATGTCCTTTATCACTATTTATTTTGGTGGTAGTGTTTTTTAATAGAATTAAAGAAACCCTTTATATGTTGGGAAATTAGTCTTCCATTTCTGGTTCATCGCAATTTATCCAACTTTTCATTATATTTTGACTTATAATATGTGGGTCAAATAAGTTTGCAAATATGATATATATGTTTGCTCACTTAGAGTTTGCATTGGGTGTGGGATGCAGGCTGTAAGTAGGCAGGGTCCTTATAGCCTAAGGCTTAGTTTTAAGGCTAAGCCTTTGCTACCCTTTTAATATTAAGATCTTCTCAACACTAAGCTTTTCCCTACACCCTTGACTGTTGCATGATGTGGGGTGGTGCACTCTTATGAGGAATCCCATTTATGCCTCAGATAAGTGACTTTGTATCAGAAACTTCCTTATTTGTATATTGGCTTAAAGGTTTTGATTTCTACACTATAAAATGGGGCAGACCGGAGGCTTGCTCTCTCTTCGGTTCCTGAAATTAGCATTGCAAGGAGAGGCATCCAAGATGGTGGAGTGCTGAAGGAGAAGCCAGTTTGTGCAGAGAGAAAGAGATGGGGAACAGAGGTGAATAAGGCTGGTGAGGTAGAAACCTTTGATTCTGGGAAACTCAGATAAGTCAGTGGCTTTGGGAGCTCTGAATGGAAAGGAAAGTGTTTTTTTCACTGGGTGTATTTCACTGTGTGTAGTTTGCTGGGTGTGAACTAGGATTAAAGGTAATGGTCCACCAGTTCTTGGCTCCGTTGTTTCATTACCATCTGTCTGAATCAAATGTGAACCTGCAGGGGCCAGGCAGCTGTGATGGAGGCCATGGCTACTGGCTTTACATAATATATATATGTAATATATATTTATATTATATATGTAATATATATTTATAAATATATATAATATATATATATATTTTGTATTTTTCCGAAGTGAGAAGTGGGGGAAGGAGAGAGGCAGACAGACAGACTCCCACATGCACCAGACCAGGATACACCTGGCATGCCCACCAGGGGGAGATGCTCAGCACATCTGGGGCGTTGCTTCACTGCAATTGGAGCCATCCTAGCACCTGAGGTGGAGGCCATGGAGCCACCCTCAGTGCCCGGGCCAACTTTGCTCCAATGGAGCCTTGGCTGCAGGAGGGGAAGAGAGAGATAGAGAGAAAGGAGAGGGGGAAGGGGAAGAAACAGATGGGTACTTCTCCTCTGTGCCCTGGCCATAATTGAACTGAGACTTCCACATGCCGAGCCTACATTCTACTGCTGAGCCAACCGCCAGGGCATAATATTTTTTAAATGAATAATTTAAAATATTTGCATGGATTTACCCATCTTTATATGGCCTCCAGATTTTTTTATGTTGTATTCTATCGACAATGCAATTGAAATCTTTAAAACAAGCTAGATATCTAAGAAATTTTATGTAAAATAAAAAGAACCCAATGGACATTCTCATCCAAGGTCTATACAGTATGTACATGTTGCGTATCTTCTTTTTCCCCCACATAAATATTGCAATGTGGTTTATTCCACAATTATTCCATCCAGATGGGGCCTTAACTCTTTTGTATCATATTTGGAAAGGCTTTTACTAACTCAAGATTATAACATAATTTCCCCAAACTTTGTACCGTACTTTTAAAATTATATTTTCATCTATCAGGAATGTATTTTTATGTAAAGTTTGAGTTTTCTTTTTTTCCAGATGGCTACCAGTTGTTGCAGTAAAATGCTCTACCAGTTAAAATGCTGTCAGCCAAAAGTGGCAAAAGCCAACAACAAAACAGCTTTAAAATTTAATACATTTATTAATTCACATAACAAAAGAATCAGGGGTAAGGTCGTCCAGAGTTAATTCAGAGGTTCAGCAATGACTTCAAGGACCCTGGTTCTTTCTGCTTTTTCAGTGTGTTGACTTTATTCCTTGATTCAAACTGAAGTTGAGGGCTGTGTCTCTTTTATAATGTACACAAAACAAGCTTAGAGCTGTAAAAATTCATTTAACTAGAAAATGAACATTTTGTGCCACTAACCTTAGATGACCAGGTTTGCAGAATATTTTTACACTGTAAATCAATCAAATCACATCTTTTGAAAGTTTTAGCTATTGTGTCCAATATACAACTTTATTATTCTTTGAAAAAAAATTATTTTCTAATAGAGAAATGAAGAGGGAAAGAGAGAGAGAGAGAGAGAGAGAGAGGAACTTCAATTTGTCGTTCCACTCATTTATGTGTTCATTTGTTGCTTCTTGTGTGTGCCTTGAACCTGGATTGAACCTGAAACCATGCTGTATTGAGACAACGTTCCAACCAACTGAGCTATCTGGCCAGGGCTCAAATGTATTATTCTAATGGAGGCTATGGGGTTACACTCTGGTATAGAATTGGGAAAACTGGATTCAACTCCATGGAGTTGGACATGAGCAACCTCAGTTTCTTCCCAAATCCCGCAGCCTACCTGCCTCGGAACCCAGGTCCCTGTCTTTCCATTGACTTACAGTGTCTTTCATGCAGCTGTGTAGCATTGCTATTCCCCTGCCCTCCTTTTTCATCCAATTATTTCCCTCTGTTGCACTGTTTCCATTAGCAGTCTGACATCTCTCTCCCGGCCCTCTATCTCCCTCCAACCACCACTCCATTTTTCTCCCTCACACAATGGAAAAATTTCTGAAAGTTACTTTTTGTCCTCACCTCCTATTCTTTTTTTTTTTTTTTTTTTTTTTTTTATTTTTCTGAAGCTGGAAACGGGGAGGCAGTCAGACAGACTCCTGCATGCACCCGACCGGGATCCACCCGGCATGCCCACCAGGGGACGATGCTCTGCCCATCTGGGGCGTCGCTCTGTTGTGACCAGAGCTATTCCAGCACCTGGGGCAGAGACCATGGAGCCATCCCCAGCGTCCGGGCCATTTCTTGCTCCAATGGAGCCTCAGCTGCGGGAGGGGAAGAGAGAGACAGAGAGGAAGGAGAGGGGGAGGGGTGGAGAAGCAGATGGGTGCCTCTCCTGTGTGCCCTGGCCGGGAATCAAACCTGGGACCTCCGCACGCCAGGCCGACGCTCTACCACTGAGCCAACCGGCCAGGGCCCTCACCTCCTATTCTTACCTCCTTAAACTTCAGTCGAACTTTCATACCCCCATCCTCCCACCCCCACATTGATAAGAAGCATTTTTTCTTAAGGTTGCCTGTGTAGACATCCATCAAGCCAGATTCTTTGGATTTTCCTCCGACCTGCCTGGTAGGTCTTTCTCAGCCCCCTTTTCTGGCTCCTCCTCCCCCAGTAAGCATCTTGCAGTGCTCCAGGCTCTGGTCTCACCCCTCCTCTCTGTCCCACCTGCACTCTCTCCTAGTACTATGGCTTTCAATATCATCGATTTAACCATGACTCCTCTCCTGACCTCTATCCGGAGGTCTAGACTTACTCATCCAACTACCTTTTGGTATTTCCACTTGAGTATCAAACTTAACATGCCCAAAGGAAAACTCATCATTTCTCCTACCCTCCGAATTCATTTTTCCCAAAGTCTTCCCCATTACTCTAAATGGCATCTACATTTGCCCCAAATGCTCACATGCATTTACCAGAAAGACCTATAGGTATTCAGAAAACATGTCAAGTCCATTTACTGCTGCACCCTAGTCCAAGTGACCACCATCCAGCAGCCTGGATTACTAGGACAGTCTTCCAATCAGTCTCACACCCTCCTCTCTTTCTTATTCTAGTCTCTTCACCACACAGCAGCCTGTGATTTTCTAAAATGAAAATTGGGTTACATGACCTTTCTTCTCAAAACCTTTTAAATGGTGTCTCTCACTCTCTATAATAAAACCCAACTTGCCCTGGCCGGTTGGCTCAGCGGTAGAGCGTCGGCCTAGCGTGCGGAGGACCCGGGTTCGATTCCCGGCCAGGGCACATAGGAGAAGCGCCCATTTGCTTCTCCACCCCTCCGCCGCGCTTTCCTCTCTGTCTCTCTCTTCCCCTCCCGCAGCCAAGGCTCCATTGGAGCAGAGATGGCCCGGGCGCTGGGCATGGCTCTGTGGCCTCTGCCTCAGGCGCTAGAGTGGCTCTGGTCGCAATATGGCGACGCCCAGGATGGGCAGAGCATCGCCCCCTGGTGGGCAGAGCACCGCCCCTGGTGGGCGTGCCGGGTGGATCCCGGTCGGGCGCATGCGGGAGTCTGTCTGACTGTCTCTCCCTGTTTCCAGCTTCAGAAAAATGAAAAAAAAAAACAAAAAAAAACCCAACTTCTTTCCTGAGATACAGGTCTCTGCAGTATGTGGTATCTACCTACCTAACCTCATATCTGTCATTTTCTCTCTTCTTCATTTTGGTTAAAGGGTTATGGTTGTTTTTCTTTCTATCAAGTTCAACCAAGCTTGTTGCCATTTTAGGACCTTTGTACTTACACTTGAAATACTCTTTCTCCATACATTGGCATGGAGGTGTCCTCATTACTCAGCGTTCAGCTCTTGAGAGAGTTCTTAGAGAGTCCTGTGCTTAAAATCTACCAATTCAATCACATCTCTCCCCAGCTTTTCTCATTCTCCACCGTGCTATACTTGCTCTCCAGGAGGTTTTATTTGTTTGTTTGTTTGTTTTTTTACTGATACTACATTTTCAGGGTAGCTTTTTCAATACAGAGTCGTTTATCTACACGGGGCTCTCTCTAAGTTAAAGTTATGATCCTTACAGTGGTTAATTTTTAAGAATTCTAGGATTAAGTGATATAATTTATGTGGTTATAACTTCAATAAAACCATGTAAAACTTAGCCATTAAGGCTGCAGACTTTCTGTGAAACTGATTTAGTTTTTTTTAATTGAATTTATTGGCGTGACATTGGTTAACATAATTTTACAGATTTCAGGTGCCCAATTCTACAACACATCCATGTACTCCATACTGTGTGTTCACCCCCCAACTCAAGCCTTAGTCCATCACCATTTGTCACCCCTAAACCCTCCTCCATCACCCTACCCCCTGGCATGATTTAGTTCTAATCCAAACTCTACCATGCTTCCCAATTTAATTGCAGCATGACTTGAAATAAAAATTTGAATTTTATGAATTTCATTGTTAAAAACATGAATGTAAAAATGAGAGTAATAAGGGACTCTATTTATATATATTCAAGTCACGATGTACAGAAGGACTGCTAATTCTCTTGCCAAAATTTGAGCTGGTTGAAATCTAAATTGGAATTAACATATATGTAGAGACAATACTTAATCAAATGTCTAGAAAGAAAATAAATTACTTTCAGAACTGAATATAGAGAATAAAAAATGACTAAGAAAAGGAAAGTGAATTGTTATATATTGTACTAAATGCCATTTCCTGGCAGATGCTGCAAATCACTCATAGAGAGCAATGTCTACTTATATTTGCTTTAATCGATTATATAAAGGGATATAGTATAGTTATAGAAGTTTTAATCTTCCACATAAGCCCTATATTTAAAGCCTTATCTTGGTCATAGTGCTTTAGGTTGGGAAGGAAGACAGAAATCCAATTCAAATTTACTTAACAAACAAAAACAGGTAACAGTTATTGTTTCATGTAACTGGGCCAGCCAGGACTCAACTAATGTGATGTCACCAGAAAAAAAAATTTTTCAATCAGGGACTCTCTTTATGGTGGACAAATGTACACAAAGCAGCTCACCATTCATATCCTGCCAGCTTATCCAAAACAGAAACAGTCTTTTTCAGTAGCAGCTACAACAAAGAAATCCTGGGCAAGATCCTGATTGGCCCGTTTGGAAGTAGACTAACTGAATATATTTAAAGGCCCTCATGCTTCTAGATTGTGCTTTTCTCTTTCAAAACCATTGTTTCTGCAGGGAGCTGATTTTTTAGCTAAATTTTAGGAGTCTGTAATCTCATTAAATGGATTCACCTTAAGCTATTCACTATAGCTTTATCATCTGTACCCTGAATGAACTGAAAATTGGTACAACATCAAAATAAGAAAAGTAATTTAAGGTAGTGTAGATGAAGACAGTTTTAAGCAGGTACAATAAATCCAACCAAACGCCAAAGAGGCCATATATCCTTTCCATACTCAAGGCATATAAATCCGACATCTCTGGCCTGACCAGGTGGTGGCGCAGTGGATAGAGCGTCAGACTGGGATGCGGAAGGACCCAGGTTCGAGACCCCGAGGTCGCCAGCTTGAGCGCCGACTCATCTGGCTTGAGCAAAGAGCTCACCAGCTTGGACCCATGGTCGCTGGCTCCAGCAGGGGGTTACTCGGTCTGCTGAAGGCCCATGGTCAAGGCACATGTGAGAAAGCAATCAATGAACAACTAAGAAGTTGCAACGCGCAACGAGAAACTGATGATTGATGCTTCTCATCTCTCTCCATTCCTGTCTGTCTGTCCCTGTCTATCTCTGCCTTTGTAAAAAAAAAAAAAAAAAAAAAAAAATCCGACATCTCTGCCCGACTGCCCACACCATTTTTAAGTGCAGATATTTGGAAGTGTATTGGAGGATGCTATGGGAGTGGTCTACCCTTGGTTCAGGCAATAAAGACTGCACTGTTTGCAGAGAACAGAAAGGCAATGATAAAACTAAGTCAGCTTGCCTTAGTTTTATCATCACTGTTCCTGCCTCCCCTTGGGGTTCCTTGCCAACAGTTCCATCTCCCCATTCTAGCACACCAGTGTAGAAGTCAGAGCCCTGGCATATTATTTTTTACAACTATTGATACTCGACTCGGTGAATTAATATATTGGTGACTTGTGCTACAAGGAAAAGAGTGAGCTGTAACTTCAAGAAGAATTCAGCAAAAGACTGTGTTTTACAAAATGGATTATAAGCAGTAAATATAAGCTTGGATTATAAAAATAATAGAATTAGTCCCCCAAATTAATTCAACAGGAAAAGTCTGTTCTGAAAGAGTAATTCACTTCTCAGATGAGCATAAGAAGCTTGTAATAAATA
The DNA here is from genome assembly GCF_036850765.1 of Saccopteryx bilineata. Taxonomy (NCBI): domain Eukaryota; kingdom Metazoa; phylum Chordata; class Mammalia; order Chiroptera; family Emballonuridae; genus Saccopteryx; species Saccopteryx bilineata. The sequence goes on along the minus strand of NC_089491.1, from coordinate 292,463,552 downwards.
GCTGAATAATGCGAAATGACTGTTAAACTAATTTAAGTGCAAGCATATGAATTTGATTTGGACCAGAGGCTGTCATTTCCCTCATGATCAGGTGAGTCCTGCCCCAGCATGGAGTATCATTGCTGGTCCAGCAGGTGGCACTCTTCCCTTTGTGCACTAGTACTAAACAACTTGCCCAGTATAAGGTAGTTCAGAGCTTTGCCTTCAGAAGAATCCGTATAAAGTCTGTTTCTCTACGGCAATAATGGTATAACTTTTACAAGAGCGACTGTGCTGATCTGGTTTTTGTCAGATTTGAAGATTGGTATCTACACATCTAAATGCGCTTTTTGTTCTAGTGTTTGTCATTCTTAGTTCTAAGTCTTCATGGGTTTTTGTTAAAAAACTTGGACTCAGCATCTAGGGTCTTATGTAGAGATCTATATAAATTTGTGATGATTTACATTTGAAAATTACATTGAGCAAAGACAATGTTTCTGAATTTTAAAAAATATGTTTTTTTCTAATAAAAATTCCACATACCTCAGGAGCTGCTCAAACTTCTCAAGAATCATTGATAAGCGGAAGTTGGATTCCACCTTCCACATATTCTCCCTAGACAAGATTTTATCCAGCTTAGTTTTCTATTGTTTGTATCCTGAAAACACTGATTTAAGGTGACTTTCAAATTTACAATTTAAATATAACAGGTACATATTTTTTCTTTTCAAAATTGGTCTTAGTGCCTGGCCCCCTGTGAAGTGTGATTTGCAAGTCACAAAGCAAAGGTACTATAATAAGTGTAAGAATAAAAAGGGCACACATTGATATGGTAATAAAATAGTTAATAAACAGTTAAACAATGAATAAAACACCTTTTTGTTTATCACTTCCTGTCATTCTAGCTTCACTTAAAGAATGTTAAATATGTGCTAGGCATAGTAATATGTATCTAATGTATTACATCTATAATCTCATTTCATTTCCAAAGATACTCATTTTGAAGATAAGGTATGTAAGGCTTAGAACATGAATGTTATTTACCCAAATCATGTGGCAAGTTAGATGTTAGATAACTATGTAAGTTAATGTATTGTACATACTTAGCAATCAATCAAGTAATTACAAAGTTTCGACACTTATATAGTATTACAGAACAGTGCAAGGTACTTGGGGAAATGCAAAAAAGTTTGAGATTATCCCTTCTCTGTTGGTAGTTAAATAGACAAAATCATCAACTGCCAAATAGACAGATGTCACTAACTCAAATGAGACCACGGCAACTGTGGGCTTCATAATTCTATGACGTGCTCACTTCGGCAGCACATTGGAACGATACAGAGAAGATTAGCATGGCCCCTGCACAAGGATGGCATGCAAATTCGTGAAGTGTTCAATATTTTTGGGCGATGAGTATACAATATAATCGAATGTCAAAATGATATGGAGATGTTTTCTCTAAATCTATGTACTCTAGTTGACCAGTGTCACCCTGTTAAAATTAACTGTCTAAATAAAAGTATAAAATAAAAGAAAAACAAAACCCAAACATAGTTCTATGACATGCAAGAAAATCCCAAAATATACATCTTAAAGGTACTAAATGTTTATTTTTGCTCCTTAAAAAAAAAAAAAGAGGTAATTTAAATGGGTGAATTTTATGGTATGTGAATATCTCTCTATTGAGATGTTAATAAAGACAATTATTTTAGTATGTGTTACTGACCTGAAAAAAATGGTTTTAAGAGTATTTTAATACAAAATACACTGATGCAGTACAAAACCTAACATTGCATAGAAAAATTTCTAAATTAGCTGATTTGAATCATATGAAGTTGAATCTGGTTCATAAAGTTATTGAATTGCTTGGAGACTCATTTTTAGTGTATGATTAATAAAATGATGCCCACATAGGATTTGCAAAAGTTAAATACTATGACTAAAATAATGAATTCCTTAATTTTTTTCCTGTAAGCCAATTGGGAAAAAAAGTGCTTTATTTGTTTGGGCAAAAAAGAGAACAGAAGTTCTTTCTTAATGATTTTCAAGATCCAATTAAAATTTCACTTTCTCTAGAAAATTGCTTCTGTGACTACTCTTGTCCTTATTGCTAACAACAATCCTATCTTGCATTTACTGAACACTATGTTCCCAGGAAGTGCCTCACAGACCTGATTCTGCCAACAGCCCATGAGATTCTATTAGTTCCATTTAACAGATACGGAGACTGAGAGAGGTAAGTTAAAGCAACCTGACCAGATCCAATGGCTATTAACTTTTCAGGTTAAGATTTTTAGCCAGAATTGTTGGGTTACAAAGTTTATTAATACCACAACATCTAAATTCTTCCTTACACCTTATTCCATCTGTGAATATTGCAAATGAACGAAGAATGGTAGATCAGAATAGTCGGTTTTTTCACAAAGTGTTCCCAAACAAAAAGTGACAAGCTAAAACTATATTCTGGCAGACGATCCAAATTAGTTTTTAATAATAATAACAACAGTATTCTGAGGCACAAGTATAGCAATTTATATAATGAAAGTTACTACTACTCTAAGATGTGCTTAACTCTAAGAGCCAACCAACATTGAGAGAAGAATTGAACACTGAATAGTTTAAATTATTGCATATATAGTTACCTGGAAATGTTCTTTAGTCACTGAGATCACAACTTTTATTGACTCCAAATTCTTGTATTTTCTATTTCATTCACTTATTCAATAATTATTTACTGAGTACCTACTATGTGCCCGGTGGTATTCTAGGCATTTGAGATATAGCACAGAACTTAATAAAAATCCTTGCCCTTAAAGAAAAATAATAATAAAAAGAAAACAATTAAAAAACAAATGAGAAACAACATCAACAAAGAAAATCTCTGACCTTACGGAGTTTCTGTCCTAGTAGAGAGAGACAGACAGAGAAATATGTCAGATGATGCTAAGTGATATGAATAGAAATATGAAGGGTAAGGAGCAGAGAGAGCTGAGGGCTAGTGTTTGATAGGAAGTCAAGCAGAGCCTCTCTGAGCCCTGGCTGGGTAGCTCAGTTGGTTAGAGCAGTGGTCCCTAACCTTTTTTGGGCCACGGACCGATTTAATGTCAGAAAATATTTTCATGGACTGGCCTTTAGGGTGGGACGGATAAATGTATCACGTGACTGAGACAAGCGTCAAGAGTGAGTCTTAGACGAATGTAACAAAGGGAATCTGGTCATTTTTTAAAAATAGAACATTGTTCAGACTTAAATATAAATAAAACAGAAATAATATAAGTTATTTATTCTTTCTCTGCAGACCGGTACCAAATGGCCCACGGACCAGTGCAGGTCTGCGGCCCGGGGGTTGGGGACCACTGGGTTAGAGCATTGCCCTGATATGCCAAGGTTCCAAGTTTCATCTTGGGTCAAGGCCCACACAAGAATCAACCAATGAATGCATACATAAGCAGAACAACAAAGCAATGTTCTCTCTCTGTGTGTGTCTGTCTCTTCTTTCTCTTCCTAAAATTAATAAATAAAAAATATATATATATATTTTTTTATAATTTTATTTTTTTAATGGGGTGACATCAATAAATCAGGATACATATATTCAAAGATAACAAGTCCAGGTTATCTTGTCATTCAATTATGTTGCATACCCACCACCCAAAGTCAGATTGTCCTCTGTCCCCTTCTATCTTGTTTTCTTTGTGCCCCTCCCCACCCCCTATCCCTCTCCCATTCCCCCCTCCCCCCCCCGTAACCACCACATTCTTGTCAATGTCTCTTAGTTTCAGTATTACGTCCCACCTACGTATGGAATAATACAGTTCCTGGTTTTTTCTGATTTACTTATTTCGCTTCGTATCATGTTATCAAGATCCCACCATTTTGCTGTAAATGTTCCGATGTCATCATTTCTTATGGCTGAGTAGTATTCCATAGTGTATATGTGCCACATCTTCTTTATCCAGTCATCTATTGATGGGCTTTTTGGTTGTTTCCATGTCCTGGCCACTGTGAACAATGCTGCAATAAACATGGGGCTGCATGTGTCTTTACGTATCAATGTTTCTGAGTAATAAAAAATATTTTTAAAAAACCTCTCTGAGGTGTTAACATTTGAATTGAGATTTAAATGAAGTGAGAGACCTAGAAAATGAACCACATGAATATTCAAGGGAAGAGTTTCTGAAGCGAAAGAAGAGCATGTGCAAAGGCCCTGAGCTTTGTGTGGTCCTTGCAGAGCACAAAGGCCATTGGAGCTGTAACAGAGAGAAGAAGGAGGGAGTTGTCATAGATGAGGGTGAAAAGAATTTGAACCTAGTGTTAGTGATAGACTTTTCTCTGAAGAAAGTTAGGAGGCTATTGAAATTACCCAGGTGAGAAATGATGGGGGTGATGACAATGAGATAAGAAATGGTTGGATATTGAAGATATTTTGAAAGTACAGTTGACCCTTGAACAACACAGGGGACTAGGGGGGTTGAAAACTCCCAATCAAGAATTCACATATGACTTTTGACTCCCCAAATGTTCTGAATCCACTGGGAATTGATTCCAGGATTCCTGCAGATACCAAAATCCACAAATTTGCAACCGGGGGATACTGTATATTTATTGGGGAAAAAAAATCATATAAGTGGTCCTGTGACGTTCAAACTCATGTCATTTAAGGGTCAACTGTGGAACTGAGAGGATTTCTGGGTAGATTGGAATGTAGGGTATGACTGATTGAGTGTGAGGTGTGAGAAATCTTTGTGCTAAAATATTAGAGAATTAACTTTGGAGGGAAGAACCTTCAAAGTCTTTCTCAGGCCTGGTTCTTGTGTATACAGATCGTTTGACCTTGGAGGTTAAGTCAACAGGAGCCATTAAAAATCTAACTACTAAGAAATGAGTGGTGACCTTTCTGCCTAAGCTGGTTCTTATTTGGGGGAGGCTGCCAAGGTAAATAGAGACTGTGGGAAAAGAACAGATGCCCTTTCTAATGAACTATTTCCAGTTTGGCAAGGAGAAGAACTGAACCTAAGGGTGTTCAGTTCTTCTGAACTGAAAACAGACTGATCAAGCCTTAGGAAGTCTCAGAGCTGGGAGCATATTGTAGGACCCGGTCCTGGGTTTTCCCTAAGTGTTTTAATTTTACTTTATTTTTCCCCCTTCATTCTCCACTCCCTGCTTGGCCCAACGTCTTGCCTGCAGGAAGGTACAGTTACCCTTGGTTCTCGAAATTCAGCAGGTGTCACAGTTTCCAGGAGAGCCTGTGAAAACACAGGCTGCTGGACCCCACTCCCAGAGTTTCTATTATATTTGGGGCCGTGTGTGTGTGTGTGTGTGTGTGTGTGTGTGTGTGTGTGTGTGTTGTAGATGGGAGCCGAGATTTTGCATTTCTAACAAGTTCTTAGGTGATGCTTGAGAAGAACTCTTGCTTCTGGTACAAGAGGATGTGCAAAGCAATGGAATCTAGAACTCCACCTGGTGGGATGTGAATGGGGAAGGTGCCAGCCTGCAGATGTTTCCAGTCACCACGGAAATGGTGCATTTACCCCAGGGTGTTTCTCGGCTGCTCTAAACCACTGAGAACAAGAAGCAGTGGCCAGGGAAGAGAAGGATCGGGAAGTCCTTCGCGACTAGATATCCCCTCGAGCTGAGCAGAGAAGCGAGGGCGGGAAGACTGGCCAGGGCCAGCCCACAGCTCCACGGAGGGCGCGGGCCCGGAGGAGGCGTCCCAGAAGGCGGCGCCTCTCGGAGGAAGTTGGCCCTTTAACTGCACAGCCCCACTGCCCGTCGCATCAGCCTGCAGGAGGTAGCAGCAGGCGCCCGTCGGAGCCGTCAGTGCCGCAGGGGTGCGCGCCGGGCCACATCCGCGCTCAGCATCTGAGCGCCCCGCAGCCATGGGCGCCTCGGCCTCCAGCCAGCTGGACGAGGGCAAGTGCGCCTACATCCGAGGTACACTGCCCCGGGGACCCTTGGGACAGTCGGGCCGCCGGGACACTGGTCGCAGACGGGGCGTCCCGAGCGAGTGCTCGCAGAGGCTCCCGCTTCCACGCCTGGCTCTCCACCTGCTAGCGTGAGGGTCTCCGAGTGCCATCCCGCGCGGCGCAGCTGGTCTGCGCCCTCCCGCTTGGGAGGCGCCGGGATGCTTGGGGAAGCGCCGTGTGCGGCTGGGAGAGGCAGGTGCAGGCTGCTGGGTGGGGCGCGACCTCCTTTCCAGGTCTGGTCTGTCCCCCGCCCAGAAATACCTGGCCTTCCCCTCCCTGGACCTTGTGATTCTGAGCTGTTACTGAACTTGCCGCAGGGAACCGCGGGGATATCCCTCCTGTCTAGAGATTTCCCTGGGGATTCCCGGCCTTTGGAGCAGAATTTCCCTCCTGGTCTTGCTGGCCTGCTTGTGTAAAACATGGCTTTGGCCACATCTCTTGACCTTCAGTGTGTCACTTGGGAGGGTAATTTCATCAGAGGCAAAAAGAACAATGCCATTACCTCTCAGGTTGTAGGGTTCCCTTTCCTGCCCAGAGAAAGGGGGAAGCAAAAGAGGAACACTAGCGTATTTTGTAACTGTTGCTAAAGTCATAGATAGGGAGAAAGTCATTTGGAGAGACTTTCAGAAATATGGTGACTCAGAAAAGAGTGTGAGGCAGAAGAAGAAGAAGCAAAAAATACCAAACTGAAGTGAAACGGCAGGAAATCGTGACTCTTTACCTCCTGGGTGTGTTTGACCTCCCTGTCTTCCCTCCCCACCACCTTGCCCACAACCACTACCTAACGTTTGGTTATCTTGTGAATTTAGTGTTGCTCTGGCTTTAGAAATACCTTCTTCTTAACTAAGCATGAGACTCTAGCATGAAACTCTGATTCTGTAAAGAAATGGTTAAGTCCTTTCTGATACCTCTTTCTGGCCCCCGAATCTTTTTCTAAGAAGAACATATTTATTTAGTGTTCTTATTGCATGTTTGGTTTTAGCCACCACAACATTTAAATCCATTTGAAAAGGATGTCAGATCAGGGCACTTGAGTGCAGTGTAATTGATTCTGCAGATTCCGGCTCTGGTGTTTTGGAACTAGGAGGTCATCGACAACACATAATGTCAGGGGATAAACGTGCTCAAGTATCCCTTCGCTGTTGTTTATTTTAAATGGGAAAAATATGGATGACTTATTTATATTAGTGAAAGAGCTAAGCTAAGCTGGCCTTAGTCTTACACATTTGGCTATAGGCTTGGTGATTTCACCAGTGTGCAGGGGAGTGAAAGAACAATGTGCTAGAACACAGGGAGAAGGGGCTTGCATTGAGTTATTAGCAAAACATGTTTATAGCCTCTTATTTTATAAGACTTCATCTCACCGAAAGGCTTGGAAGCATCTAACATTGAAGCATGGCCATCTACAGTAGTCACTGGAAGTCCAGCAATGACAGGGATTCCTCAACCACTGTTGATGCAAACATTGTACTCCTGTGATAAGAAGATATATTACCTCTGTTATTCTGAAATTAGTTTATTACATATAAGACAGCTAGCTCCCAGGAAGGACTTGTGTGACAGTCACTCCATGCTCTAGTCTTATTCAGTTGTACCTTCTCATTCTTTGTTTAGGAAGGCACTTTCCAGGTGTGTAGGAACAGAGGGAAGAGAAGCGTTAATGTTAGAATACCTCCAGAGAAAATGAGACGTTGCCTCATTTGAGCAGGCAAGTCTTGCCAAAGAAGAGAAATATGTTGGAAAAATGCATGGTGTTGTGAATTGCTGGTGCATGAGCATATAAAGGTCACAGGGCTGTGATTTCCTGATGGCTTTGAAGCCTCAGATCCCTGAAAAAATAAAACACCCACAACCCTATCTTCACCACTTTGCCCATCCCTTAGCCCATAAACTTCTTAAGCTTTGATTTAATTGTAAGCAGAATGATTGAAAGTATGACAGTAAACTTTAAGTACAATTTTATGACCCGTTTCTCATAAAGTAGCTGCCAGAGAAATAGTATAGATTTGAAAGCTCTGTTGCTAAGACAATAACTTTCTTTCAAGCTTGATAAACTTGCTAACATATGGAGAATAACGAGTTAGTATATTTGGAGTGAGGTTTGTTAACTTAATCTTGTTTTAGAAGCAGCTGTCTGAATTCAGCATTTAGTTTTAGAGGAATCATTGAACAGCTGCCATCGGGTTTGTGGGCCTCAAAACTTTGTCTTAATAGTGATCTTTGTCACATGTCTGTTCTGAAAGTACATTATTTCTTAGGGTTTAGTAAATCTCTAGGCTAAGGGGTAGCAGAAGTGTTAAGGACTTACGTCATTTCTAAAGACGTTAGTTTTGAAAATTACTTCCACACTCATGTTTCTTACAACAACAACAAAAATTTTTAGGATTGTTTCCAGAAGACTTTCAGTAATTTTCCTTGACAAAATATTTCTATTAGTACATAAAGGACCAACTTGTAATCACATGGGCAGTGTCATCAGCTAGCTTTCAGCAATGACCTAAAAGTGTCTTCCTTTAATGAGAAAGAAAGCTCATGTGATCTAGGTATCAGTAGCCAGTTTAGGACACTTTTCTCTTTTTATGCCTCATTTCTTTTTGCTTTTTAAACTTTTGGTATGCCTAAAAGTGAACGGTAGCTTCAAAAACACAATGTTTTCCAGTTTAAGCAATATTTTTTCCTTTTAAAAATTACCGTTGAGCCCTGGCCGGTTGGCTCAGCGGTAGAGCGTCGGCCTAGCGTGCGGAGGACCAGGGTTCGATTCCCGGCCAGGGCACACAGGAGAAGCGCCCATTTGCTTCTCCAACCCTCTGCCGCGCTTTCCTCTCTGTCTCTCTCTTCCCCTCCCGCAGCCAAGGCTCCATTGGAGCAAGGATGGCCCGGGCGCTGGGGATGGCTCTGTGGCCTCTGTCTCAGGCGCTAGAGTAGCTCTGGTCGCAATATGGCGACGACCAGGATGGGCAGAGCATCGCCCCCTGGTGGGCAGAGCGTCGCCCCTGGTGGGCGTGCCGGGTGGATCCCGGTCGGGCGCATGCGGGAGTCTGTCTGACTGTCTCTCCCTGTTTCCAGCTTCAGAAAAATGGAAAAAAAAAAAAAAAAAAAATTACCGTTGAATTGCTAATCGATCCTTAAAAACACAAACAAACCCTAAAAACTCTCCCACATAGGTCCTATGGAGGGTCAGAAAAGTACTGGAAAGTCAGTGCTGCAGCTGAGAACTGTGCGGTACCCAGGTCCAGGGTAGGGGCTACTGCACAATTCTAGGCCTGGTAGCAGCAAACCAGCAGTTAGGAAAACTGTTCTTTTCCTAGACTTCCCATTGCATAGTCAGTCACACTTAACCTGTAAAGGGCCCATTGACTTCCTCTGAAATGCTTATCAGCGATCTGATGCTTCAAAGTCAGAAATGAGTTTCAGCTTTAAACTCATTTCAGTTTAAAATACATGTGTACTTGTCCCAGGGGAATTTGCTCAAATTTATACCGTAAGGGTTACCTTAGGTGGCTGTGTAAGAAACTTATGCCGATGACAGTGTCTAGAGTGAAGGCTCCATAGACCAGGTGAGGGAAAGGTAGGAGAGCTGTACACATTTACAGGCTTCTCAGTCTAGACGTGTAGCACCAGTTCACACATTTGGTTATGCTTTAGCGACACTTTGTTGGTAAGAGATGGGCATAAAACTCGGTCTGATTTGTCTCGATAGTTATGACAAGGTTATCTTAGAGTCCAGTTTATCTGGTTGGTAATGGCAGTAGGAAGTGGGTATAGATTATACCATCAGTATTTGCCTCAGTCCCTAATTTGTATAAATAAATAGATTCTCCTAAGAAATGAAGAATTGCAGCTCCCCAGGAGGGACTATCAGGGATGGGAGAAAGAAGGAGAGGACTCAGTATAAATAACACACAAATATGTATTGATCACATTAAATTTTAAGAAAATGCCGAACTACTGATGAAGCTAGTAGGGGTTGTAAATGAGGGAAACAATTGCAGACTAGGTATTTCTAGTGGCAATAATTACTTTCTACCACCTTGAGCTTTTGTGAATGGAAACCAAGACTATTTGGGAATTTAGTGTGAATTGAGAATTTCTTAGATTGCACAAACAGAAAGACACAAAACTGAGGCGAATGAACATTTTTTTCCCCTATACTTGTAGAAGAAGCGGTGACCTTCCTTCTTGGGTCCCCATTCATGCTGTGATGAGCTCAAAGAGTACAGACATTCAATCAAGCTCTGCTCTTGATGATAAACACTTCTTTTTTTCCTGTGAGCCTCAGCTGCAAGAAGACCACATTACCAAGGGTGATTTAGTATTATTGTACATCCTAACATGACAATAGTGATTTTAATGTTTTTTATTTTTGTTTCCTTTTGCTGTAGCCTACTGAACTGATTGTAGTTTCACTCTTGTAATCTTTGGGAAGGTCTGAATTAGGTTTCCAGATAGAAAGTGCAAAATCAGGAGCTCAATTTGTAACAGTAGTCAGTAGTTTCTTTTTTTTTTTTCTTTTTTTTTCTTAAGTGAGAAGCAGGGAGGCAGAGAGATAGACTCCCACATGTGTCCAGACTAGGATCCACCCGGCAAGCCCCTTACCGCAATGCTCTGCCCATCTGGGGCTGTTGCTCTGTTGCTTGGCAACTGAACTATTTTAGTTCCTGAGGCAAGGCCATGAAGCCATCCTCAGCGCCTGGGGCCAACTTGCTCCAACCAAGCCTGCGGGAGAGGAAAAGAGAGGGAGAGAAGGGTAAGGGGGAGGGGTGGAGAAGCAGATGGGCGCTTCTCCTGTGTACCCTGACCGGGAATCGAACCTGGGACCTCCATTCTCTGGGCTGACACTCTACCACTGAGCCAACTGGCCAGGGTCATAACAGTAATTTCTAATATAACTAAAATAAATGTACTGTGAAAGTTTTACAAAGTATGCAGTGTGAATTATGGTGGTGAATTTTAATCTCCCAATCCAAAACTTTACTGTGTTTTTGTCAATGAAGCTAGGTGATAACCATTTAAAGAAAAAAGGTACCTATAACAATTTACATTGTGTAATGGGATCTGAAGTCAGAAGTGAACACAAAAGAATAATGGAAAGGAAAACAAAAGAATAAAAGAACATAATTCATCTGCTACAGTCTGTGTAAAGCATATACTTTAGTAAGTTAGGGCTTGAAGGCTAAAATGCTAACAGTTGCAAACTAAAATACACACCCCCCCCCCACCACCACTACCACCACCACCACCACCACCACCACCACCACCGTCATCACCAAACAAAAGTCCAAATGCAATACAGATTTCCTTCTTTGAAACTGAAAATTCATTAAAAAAAAAGACTAGCAAGTTGCTGCCAATAAGAAAATGCAAGCCAGCTTATAAACATGCCTATATGTATTTTTTGTACTATGTGTTTCTTCTCACTTAGAGGAGAGAGGGAGAGATTTAGAGATGTGAAAGCAATTAATTTAGTTTTTTAAATTGCAAGGTCTAGGACCCAAAGAACTTTATATTTTTATGCTTGATGACATTTGGATGTTGATGTCTTTTGGATTAGATTAAATTAATAATTTTTACTCAGAGCCCTGAAGCGATTTAGAAGAATTCCATCGTCTGAAGGAATTTTGGAAGAAGAGTAAATGTCTCTATGCCAAACCATGTGGATTTTTTTCTTATTCTTTTTAAGAAACCTTTAAAAAAATTAAATATAGGTTTGGAAAACCACACCAAACAAATGCAGAGCTTATTGAATCATTATAAAGCAAATATAATTGTAGCCATTACCCTGGTCAAGAAACGGAAAGAATGTCACTAGTTATCCCAGAGCCCTTGGGGTGGTTTGTCCCAATCCTAGACCTTCTGTCTCTCCCCAAATAACCACTGTTTTCAGTTATCTATTACTGCCCAGCAAGCTCCCCCAAAAGATAATGGCTCTTAAAACAACGATTTGATTTGCTCACAATTCTGCTACCTGCCCTAGGTTCAGCTGGGCAGTTTTGTGTCTTATATTTCCTGGTGGTCATTCCTGTGGCTGCTTTCTGCTGGCAGATTGGATGGTGGCTGGCCTCAACTTGGAAGACTTTCTGTGTTTCCAGGCGGCCTTTTTTTTTTTTACCTGATCTCGCCAGTAAGATAGTGGACTTTTAAAATGGAAGGTCAGGCTTTGCAAAAGTACAAAAGCTTCTTATATTTTAGTCCTGAAAGGCCACAGCGTTACTTGCTATATTCTGTTGATAAATCAATCCTGGGGCCAGCCCAGACTCAAGAAGAGGGACTCCACAAAGTCATAGATACCATGAGTTATGGTTCATTGCAGGTGACCACTGGAACAGACTGCCACACCACTCACTCATCCTAGATTTTATAGTAAGAACATCCTTGTATTTCCCTATGGTTTTATATCTCAACAATGCATTTTTAAGTTTAGTCTTGCCCACTTAAAAAATATCCATTTTACATTTCTTTTCATTTACAATTTTCCCCTACATCTCTCTCTCTCTTTTTTTTAATGTTTATTTTATTGATATTTAGAGAGAAAGAGGAAGGGAGAGAGAGAAAGAGAGAGACAGGAACAGCTTGGATCAAACCAGCAACCTTTGTGCTTGGGGATGATGATGCTCCAACCAACGGAGCTGTCGGGCCAGGGCCCCTACACCTCGTCTTTGACTTGCAAATGATCTGTTGAAGGGTCTGGGCTATTTGCTATATCATGTTGCCCACAGTCTGGAATTCGCTAATGGTGCAAGTTTCTCCTGAGTTTTCTACAAACTGACAGAGGGACAGTGATACTTGATCAGACTTTCCATCAGTGGTTTTGTGAAGACTGTAGTCTGTCCTGTGTCCTTCATTGGAGGCACATACAGCTGGTTGTCTCTCTGTGATGTTAGCAGCCATTGATGCTCATTGCCAGGGCCCATTCATTCCCTCAGGGTTTAATGTATGGTGTCATGCTAAGTATATCGTTTTATTTTCATTTATTAGCTGGACTAATTCTATAGAATGATACTTTCCTTAACTACTATTTGGTTCCTTCGTATTATAGTTCATATAGGAAAGGCAGGATTGAAACTTTATTCGTTCCTTTTATTTACCACTTTTCAAGATAATTTATTGGTTTCCTGTCATCCCCTAAAGGTGACCAGCTAACTTTAAAAATATCATTATGAATTCACGAATTCCATTGTAATTCTTATCCTTACTGAAGCTCAAATTTTCTATTGGCAATGAAAAACTCATCAAATTGGCTTCTGAGTCCTTTGGAAAGAACCCTAATAGTATTGGATTGCTTCCTTGCCATCTGGTAGGTCAGGTGTTTTCTAGGCTTGTCTTGTTTATTTCCTACCCTATACCTGGAAGGAACAATATCTATAAGAGAGAAATGGTATTTTAAGATGACAGTTTGGGCTTGAGGAGGCTCATTGCCATGACTGGGTTGACCATTGTTTCTGGACCTTTTTAATGAACAAAACTAGGAAGAAGTGTATATTTCCTACATTATGTTTATATCTCATTTTTCTTGGTTCTCAAAGCACAAAATGATAAAATTAAATATCCTCCAATTCTCCTTTGCTTTAACTCACCTAATATTATACAAGTCTCAGACAATAACCTGAATACAACCATTAATTTTGATTGTAGAAAACTAGTAAACAAATTATTTTAAGAATGAGTAATAGAATTTTTGTATATGCTAGTCCCATTCTCCTCCAATTTTGTTTTAAGATTCTATTATGTCATAGAATATAACTAATAAATTATATTTTTTCTTACTCTTTTTTTAGAAGTATTATTTAATGCATCAATCCTTATGCTGATAACTCTGACATTTGAGGCTCAGTATCTGATAGATTACGTGAGAAGAGCTCATGGGAACATAGGGAAATATAAAGATGGACTAATTGAGTGGTTCAGAGATATCACCAAATATTAGCTTATTTTTATCTTTCTACTCTTGAGGGATAGCTCTCCTTATTGTTAAAGATGACTCAAAGGGTCACAGTTCTTAGGTAAAACAATGTCTCAGAGGCTGAAAAGAGGACTATCTCTCCTTTGAGTCTCTTTATGAGAACAAACCTTCCTCAGATGCCTTACTAGTAGACTCCCACTGATCAGAATTGGGTCACACATTCCTTTCTCAGCCTCCACTGGAAAAATCATGGAATTATCATGATTTGATTAGACCAGTGGTAGTCAACCTGGTCCCTACCACCCACTAGTGGGCATCCCAGCTTTCATGGTGGGCAGTAGCGGAGCAACCAAAGTATAAATAAAATGATAGATTTAACTATAGTAAGCTGTTTTATAAAGATTTATTCTGCCAAACTTAGCAAAAATCCAACATAAAGTACTTGGTAAATAATTATTATTATATGCTTTAACTTGCTGCAACTCTGCTATATAAATTTTATAAAGTAAAGTTACTTCCCTACCTTATAAATCATTATTACTGTGGAACCGGTGGGCAGTTAGAAAATTTTACTACTAACAGAGATACAAAAGTGGGCGGTAGGTATAAAAAGGTTGACTACCCCTGGGTTAGACTGATCTAGATGTACTCCTGGGCTGGGCCTAAGGGCAGGCTTTTCTGAAGCACATGGCTGTACAGAGGATCCTGGATACCTATCTGAACAAATCAGGTTCAATTAGCAAGGAAGAAGCCTGAATAGCTATTACGTAAGTAACCAACGTTGCAAGTTTTGTATGAAGGGAATCAAATGGGTACTGAGACAGAGAAAGTATACTTAACTAATAGTGTTCAAGAAGATGATGAGTTGCTATTCATGTGAAGGACCCGGGGAAGAATATTTTGAGTCGAGGAAACAGCATGTAGAAGGGGAAGGAGGAGATTGAACTTGAAAGGACTGAAGGAAGGGAGGTATGGCTAGAGTGTAGTGAGCAAGAGAAAGAGAGTTTCATGGGAGGGGATCCTCATAGCACAATTACTGGCAGATATATGAGATGATATGTTTATTTGTTGAATTGTTATTGTCTGCCTCCCACCACTAGGATGTAAGCTCTGTGAAAGCAGTCTTGATTCATTGCTATGTTCTCAGTAGATAGATCAGTATCTGGTACATGGTTTGTTATCAATAGATATTTGACTAATAAGTGAATGAAAGGAGAAAAAATTTAAAAACTATAATGAATATTCTAAAATATGGGAAGTATTGGGTTTGTAAAACAAGTTCATGCATTATTCCATACGTAAGTGGGACATAAAAGTGAGACTAAGAGACATTGATAAGAGTGTGGTTACTGGGGGAGGGGGGAGAGGGAGAGGGAAGGGGGGAGGGGGAGGGGCACAAAGAAAACTAGATAGAAGGTGACCGAGGACAATCTGACTTTGGGTGATGGGTATGCAACATAATTGAACGACAAGATAACCTGGACATGTTATCTTTGAATATATGTATCCTGATTTATCGATGTCGCCCCATTAAAAAAATAAAATTATTAAAAAATTAAAAAAAAAAAAACAAGTTCAGGATGCTATGAAGAAATGACAATAGGTCCTGGCCGGTTGGCTCAGCGGTAGAGCGTCAGCCTGGCGTGCGGGGGACCCGGGTTTGATTCCCGGCCAGGGCACATAGGAGAGGTGCCCATTTGCTTCTCCACCCCCCCTCCTTCCTCTCTGTCTCTCTCTTCCCCTCCCGCAGCCAAGGCTCCATTGGAGCAAAGATGGCCTGGGCGCTGGGGATGGCTCCTTGGCCTCTGCCCCAGGCGCTAGAGTGGCTCTGGTCGCGGCAGAGCAACACCCCGGAGGGGCAGAGCATCGCCCCTGGTGGGCGTGCCAGGTGGATCCCGGTCGGGCGCATGCGGGAGTCTGACTGTCTCTCCCCGTTTCCAGCTTCAGAGAAATACAAAAAAAAGAAAAGAAAAAAGAAAAAAAAAAAAAAAGAAATGACAATAATATAATAAGAAATAGCTCTTGGAAATTAAAAAAATCTAATGATAAAAATTTTATACAACCCACTTGTTGCTTTGGAAACTAAAGTTAAGGAAATCTTGCAGAGAATAGAACAAAAAGACCAAAAGATAGAAGATAGAAGAGGCAATATTAAAAGCAATTAAGGGTCAATCTAAAAATTTCAATGTCTGACTCACAGAAGTCCCAGAAAACAGAGAACAAAGAAAATAAAGGGGAGAAAATGATCAAAAAATAATACAAAACCTTTTCTTGAACAGCAGATGTCTGTTTCTGGTTCTATAGAGCCAGATAATTCCTGGCACTCATGCAGAGCTGAGCCTAGTTCATGTTCCCGTCATCCAAAACAGAAAGACCTTGTCATACACAGGGCTTGTATAGAGTCCTCAGCAGTAGTGAGCCCTTGACTTTAAGATTGCTCTGGACCTACTGTAAAAAAAAAAAAAAAAAAAAAAAAAGTAAAAGTGAGCCTCTGAAAGACCAAACTGACCATAAATAACTTATCTTCATGTCTGAACAAAGTCTAATTACTCTTTATATGAATACAACAAAATACAAATCAACAATGTAAAATTCGTAATATCCATTGTCCAATAAAAACTTACTAGTCAAATGAAGAAGCAGGAAAATTTCCATAACTTTAAGGGAAAGTATCCATCAATAGAAACAGACAGGAATTACAGAGATGATGAAAACAGCAGACTAGGAAGTTAAGACAGCTTTCATAAATATGTCCCATATGCTAAAGAGGAAAACATGAACACACGAGGAGAGACATGGAAGATATGAAAAATAGTTCTTGTCTCCAGTACTTCGGAAAGAGCAATGTGACTACTGTACTGTTGAAGTCTGTTGGAACATCTGTTGGAGAATGTAGCTGTTCTGCCCATTACCAATATTCTCAATAGATCAGGGAGAGGAGCAGAGCAGATCTATGTGTGGAATGGCTGACATGTGCTGGTCTGGGGCCAGGACAAATGAGCAGGATCAACTTAGAAGGAAAACTGTGGCTGTTCTTTCAAAAAGGACATTGGTGATAATGGTCATGTGCCATTATCTTTGGGGCTCACACAAGACAAGTGATAATTTTTGTGATTAGCTCAATCAAAAGAATTCAGAGGTTTTCCTCAATTTGAATTGAACACTTTTTTTTTTTTAAAAAAGAGATTTCCTGTGTAAGTCATGCTGAATGAGTTAAATAGATATGTCTGGATAATTGCCTGAACAAAACAGACACAGGCTTGGAGTTAGATTAAGATAAATTTTATTAGCAACAATAGAAAAATGTGTAATATGTGGAATATAAATATCTAAAATGGTTTCGTTGGAGAGGATTACGTTAGTAACATTTATTGAAATGTACTGTTTAAACTTAAAGTAAATAAGAATTTTAGCATGTGACTAAGACCTAAGAGGATGACTATCAACTGGAATGTCAATTCTGATTTTTTAAAATCTTTTTATTTATTTAAAAATTTTTTTCAATTACAATTTACATTCCATATTATTTTCTATTAGTTTCAGGTTTACAGCACAGTGGTTAGACAATCACATACTTTACAAAGTGGTCCCCCGATATTTCCAGTACCCACCTGGCACCATGCATATTTATTATGATATTATTGACTATATATGCTATACTGTACTTTTCATGGGATGTCAATTTAAAAAATTTATTGTTGATTTAAGAGAGAGAAAGATTGATTTGCTGTTCTATTTATTTATGCATTCATTGATTGATTCTTATATGTGCCCTGACTGATGGTTGAACCCACAACCTTTGCATAGCAAGACGATTCTCAAACCAACTGAGCTAACCCAACCAGGGCTTGAGATATCAATTCTTAATAAAATAGGTAGCTACTAGTCTGAGGAATGATGATAATAATGACAGTAAACACTAATACTTAGTGAATGCTTACTATGTGCCAAGAAGTAAATGTCCCAGAGAAAAGTTAACAAGCTATCAAATATTCTTTCAGAATAAGTCTTGTCCACATAGCTTTCTCATTAATGCAGGGGTCAGGAACCTATGGCTTGTGAGCCAGATGTGGCTCTTTTGATGGCTGCATCTGGCTTGCGGACAAATCTTTAATAAAAAATAACAAAAAAATAATAATGTTAATAATATAAAACATTCTCACGTATTACAATCCATTCATTTCCTACTGCTCATGTTCATGGTGCAAGTGGCTGGAGCCAATCACAGCTGTCCTCCGGGACAACACCAAATTTTTATTGGATAATGCATAACATACATGGGTCATTGTATGGCTCTCACAGAATTACATTTTAAAATATGTGGCATTCATGGCTCTCTCAGCCAAAAAGTTCCCTGATCCCTGCTTTAATGGAAAGGATTATCAACTTGGTAGGATTTGAACAGTGACTTATTTACTTTAAGAGCTAAGCCAGTAATTTATCCCTCAGTATAAACCAATGGTAGTCAACCTGGTCCCTACCACCCACTAGTGAGCATTCCAGCTTTCATGGTGGGCAGTAGCGAAGCACCAAAGTATAAATAAAAAGATAGATTTAACTATAGTAAGTTGTTTTATAAAGATTTATCCTGCCAAACTTAGCGA
Source organism: Saccopteryx bilineata (assembly GCF_036850765.1). Lineage (NCBI taxonomy): Eukaryota > Metazoa > Chordata > Mammalia > Chiroptera > Emballonuridae > Saccopteryx > Saccopteryx bilineata. The sequence goes on along the minus strand of NC_089491.1, from coordinate 292,445,103 downwards.
AAATTCGACATAAAGTACTTGATAAGTAATTATTATTATATACTTTAACTTGCTGTAACTCTGCTTTAAAAATTTTATAAACTAAAGTTACTTCCCTACTTTATAAATCACCATTACTGTGGAACCAGTGGGCAGTTAGAAAATTTTACTACTAACAGAGATACAAAAGTGGGCGGTAGGTATAAAAAGGTTGACTACCCCTGGATAAACAAACATTTACTAAACCTTTGATCCTGTTTTTTTTGTTTTTGTTTTTTGTTTTTTTACAGAGACAGAGAGAGAGTCAGAGAGAGGGATAGATAGGGACAGACAGACAGGAACGCAGAGAGAGATGAGAAGCATCAATCATCAGTTTTTTGTTGCAACACCTTAGTTGTTCATTGATTGCTCTCTCATATGTGCCTTGACCATGGATCTTCAGCAGACCGAGTAACCCCTTGCTGGAGCCAGCGACCTTGGGTCCAAGCTGGTGAGCTTTGCTTAAACCAGATGAGCCCGCATTCAAGCTGGCGACCTCGGGGTCTCAAACCTGGGTCCTCCGCATCCCAGTCCAACGCTCTATCCACTGCGCCACCGCCTTGTCAGGCAATCCTGTATCTTAATTCTGAATGATTGGATTTTTGAAGTGAATATTTTTAGTGGATGTGATTATAAATAGCTTAATCTAGAAATTAAAACTAACAAATTAAAATTAAAATGAACAAAATATAATATGGAATTTACAAATAGGTGAAAGCTGGCATAGAGTTTAAAACTTTAAGTACAATGGTAGCTTCAAGTACTTTCTTTGTTATAGAAGAAAATATTCATATTTGTGAGGCAAGGCACAAAAGACCCATAAATGGAGCTCTCAAATTTGAAAAACAGGCATGATCATCTCCTGAGGACCCACTGAATCTGAATCTGGACTCACTGTGATCACTGGGTCTGTTGGCTGGCCACCTTCAGTGTCTCATACGTAAAATGGGGACAAGCTGTAATGCCCAGGGAGATAGAAAGAGCTCTGAAACGAAGATGATATAATTCTCTGATTTCCAAATCCTACTATTACTCCAGTAAATCTGTTTTACTCTCAGAAATGGCATCAGGCCTGCCCAGAATAAATAATTGGCTTTCAGATGCTACCGAATAATACCTATCTCATACATTTGTTCTGCAGACTAATTAATGTTTCAGAGTGTTTAAACACAATGCCTCTGTGGAAGCAATGGCATTATAATTTGTTGGGACACTCTAGGATTGTAATTAGTACTAATTAGATTCCTTTCAGCAGCTTATTGCATTTACAAATTACTGCATCTATGGTACTCTGCTTCATTTATCCCTTATGAAAGAGTCAGGCACAATGGTTTAAATAGAAGCCTTTAGACAATTATTCTCAAGATTCTCTGCATACCCCTCCCATCAAATCAGGAGGACAGTAGCAACACACCTTTCTAGGACTGATCCTGGGGGGAGACCCCCTGTGGTGTGCCAGGAATTAGCTCACGTGGTCTGGCAGGAACTGAGTGTGGGCATCTCATCCTAACTCAGAGTTTGGGTGATATCATATTGGTAGCTTGCAGTCAGCCACAGGTTTTTTTGAGACCCAGTGGACCAGCCCATCACTGGAGTGCCCCTCTCTTTGGGATGGCAGTGAGAAGCAATTGCCAGGGATCTGAAGCCAGTTTCAGTTGTATATTAGAAAGGGCTGGCTACTGGAACTAAAACTCCCCAAATCTCAGTAGCTTGACATGATAATGATTTATGTCTCATTCATTACACAATCTCATGTCATCCTCTGTGGGATAGAGATGGGAGTGGGGTCATTTAGGGACCCAGCCTCTTTCTGTCTTGTGTATTGTGTCAGGAGCCCATTGGCCGTCTGGTGAAACCAATGAATCCCTTCTCAGAATAATATTTTTAAATAAAATAATGTATACACAGGATTACAAAAGAAACTAACTTCATGAAAATATCATTATCAAAATATTTTTAAATCAGTAATGTAATAATATATGTGCTTTGTGCATGCAATGGCAAGGTCTTGTGGCAGGTCTGAAAACTGCTGTCATCTTGATATAATGCTATCCTAAGATATGCAGCAAATGAAATGTGCAGAGAGAGAACATCTGTGATCTCTACTGATGACAGTCACAGGTACTGCTATATACTCTACTGTGGTTTTTGCCTGCACACTTAATTGAAGAAAAAGCTGAATTTGAGTTGGAAGTTAATTCAAAAAAAAAATCATTATTTACCGCCATTTTAGCTTTTGGATCCCCTGAATTCTATCTGCAGATCCCATAAGGGTCCATAGACTCCAGAGCAGGAACCCCTGATCTAGTGCCTCCATTACTCTTAGTGCCACAAAGACCTTAACTGGATACCCTGCATATGTCTGCAGATAAGTGGAGGGACGGTGGCAGATTAGGTGTGAACATTTTATGGACCAGGCCCAGAGGTCCATTTCTGTCTGAGCTTCAAGTTTCTGCGTGACACAGCTTCTTTCTGTATCTGTTTGGCAATTTCCCTCAGAAGTCCTATCCTTTTGTCACTCACCTCTTCCCTTACACTCCCCCAACATGTTGATCCTAATACCTTAACGAGTAGTTTTCCTACTTTCAGTGTATTCTCACTTTGAAGGTAGGCTATATCTTTACAATATCTTCAGGTAAGAAACATTTATGCCTTCTAAACTTGAGCTGTCTAATATGGTAGCCATTAGACACATATGCCCGTTGAACCCTTGAAACATGGCTAGTTCAAATTAAGATATGATGCAAGTGAAAAATAACACAGTGGGTTTTTAAGTCTTGGTACAAAGTAACGAATGTAAGATGCCTCATTAATATTATTTAATAGCAATTACATATTGAAGTGATACTATTTTGGTTCTATTGGTTTAAATAAACGATATTAAAACTAACTTAATCTGTTAAAAATTTCAATGTGCTACAGAAATCTTACGCTCACATCTGTGGCTCACATGATATTTATTTTAGACTCTTGTTTCTGAATAAGCATTTAGAGAAGAGTCACAGAGCTGCACGGGACTTCAGAGAGAAGCATCTAACCCAATCTCTTCATTATAAGCTGTGGGCCACCCTTGTCCACATTGCTGGTAATGACAGGTAGAGGACTGGAATGCAGGTCTCCATACCCTGGTAGAGAGCTCTTTTTATAGACTATGCTCTTTCAAACAAACTAAACCAAACCAAAAATCTCCAAGATTTGAGTTTCCTGTCCAAATGGAATACACTCTAATTCAGAGTTATATGTAAAAATCCTGAGAATGGCAAATTCTTTTTTAAAGCTTATGTATTACGTCATTCAGCCCTAAATGTAAAACTTAATCTAGCTTCCCCTTGGTACTGAAGAATTGCATGCACAGGTGGGTAGACCAACTGGCTCTCTGATGAACCCAGATAAAAGGAGCCCTGGGGTCGTTCTCCTTTGTCCCTGGTCCCCTGCCTTTCTCTCTGTTGAATGTTTAAGCTCATAAAGAAATGCTAAACTATTCTTATCTCGTCTGAAAACAATGGAAACATGTGGCATCCTAGTACTTACCATGACCACCGTTTCTCCCAGCCAGGAAGTGGTAGAGTAGGTAGCAATGAAAATAAATAAATGATGACCTTAATCTTTTTTCTTCCATTTTCTCTTCTTGGCTTCCACTCTGGACTCTATAGCCAGGTTTAAGAGGCTATCTGGGTTCTTTAATGACCTTTTGGTTCCAGAATATTCCTTCCCATGGGATTTTTCCCTCTTGCTCTGTAATGCATCAGTTTTCATAGGATTGCATTTGGGCCTTTGTGTATTTTAATTATATTTAAGATAAGAGTTTAGATTTTTAAAAGCCTTTATCTGGAGAGGCTGTGGAGAAAAAGGAACCCTCATTCACTGTTGGTGGGACTGTAAAGTAGTACAACCATTATGGAGGAAAGTATGGTGGTTCCTCAAAAAACTGCAAATAGAACTACCTTATGACCCAGCAATCCCTCTACTGGGTATATACCCCAAAACCTCAGAAACATTGATACGTAAAGACACATGTAGCCCCATGTTCATTGCAGCACTGTTCACAGTGGCCAAGACATGGAAACAACCAAAAAGCCCTTCAATAGAAGACTGGATAAAGAAGATGTGGCACATATACACTATGGAATACTACTCAGCCATAAGAAATGATGACATCAGATCATTTACAGCAAAATGGTGGGATCTTGATAACATTATAAGGAGTGAAATAAGTAAATCAGAAAAAAACAAGAACTACATGATTCCATACATTGGTGGAACATAAAAACGAGACTAAGAGACATGGACAAGAGTGTGGTGGTTACCAGGGGTGGGGGGAGGGAGGACATGGGAGGGAGGGAGGGAGAGAGTTAGGGGGAGGGGGAGGGGCACAGAGAACTAGATAGAGGGTGGCGGAGGACAATCTGACTTTGGGCGAGGGGTATGCAACATAATTTAATGACAAAATAACCTAGACATGTTTTCTTTGAATATATGTACCCTGATTTATTAATGTCATCCCATTATCATTAATAAAAATTTATTAAAAAAAAAAGATGTGGTATATATATATATACAATGGAATACTACTCAGCCATAAGAAATGATGACATAGTAACATTTATGACATAATGAATGAAACTTGAGAACATTATACTGAGTGAAATAAATAAATCAGTAAAAGCTAAGAACTGTACGATTTCACCCAGAGGTGGGATATAAAACCGAGATTCATGGACATAGATAAAAGTGAAGCAGTTACCAAGGGGAGGGGATAAGGTGCTGAGGGATGGGGAAGGGGGTGGGGGGGGGAGGTATAAAAAGGGACAAATTTAAGGTGACAGAAAATGACTTGACTTGAGGTAATGGGTGTACAACATAATCAACAGTTCAAATGCTATAGAAATGTTTATCTGAAACCTATGTAATCTTATTGATCAATGTCACTCTGTTAAAGTTAATTTTATAAATATAAAAAAAAAGCCTTTATCTTTTTTTTAAATATCTCCTTTTTATTTTATTTATTTATTTATTTATTTATTTATTTATTTATTTTTAGAGACAGAGAGAGAGAGAGAGTCAGAGAGAGGGATAGACAGGGACAGACAGACAGGAACGGAGAGATGAGAAGCATCAATCAGTTTTTCGTTGCGTGTTGCAACACCTTAGTTGTTCATTGATTGCTTTCTCATATGTGCTTTGACTGCGGCTTCAGCAGATCGAGTAACCCCTTGCTGGAGCCAGCGACCTTGGGCTCAAGCCGGTGAGCTTTTGCTCAAACCAGATGAGCCTGCGCTTAAGCTGGCGACCTCGGGGTCTCGAACCTGGGTCTTCTGCATCCCAGTCCAATGCTCTATCCACTGCACCACCATCTGGTCAGGCTAAAAGCCTTTATCTTAAAAGGATGTATTGCCAATGCATCATTTTTTCCTCTTAGAATTTTTTAATGTAAGTGATTTTGAATCATATGATTTGCTGTTAAAATTGAAATAATGTAGTACCTTAGACTCTTTGCAAAAGATTATGTGTCACCTAAACTCTGGGATGCTCCATTTTCTCTGTACTTGCATTTCTTTGCGTTTTCTGTGGTCTTGAAGCACCCTGAGTTCTGAGAAGAGCCATAGGGATGCCTCCGGACCTATGACAACATTAGTGACCCACTTACCATACCCACATGTTTCGCGTTTTGGTATTTTCTTTCTTCAGTATTATTATTTGACTCTTTCACGAGAAAGTCTCAAGACATCCTGTAAGTACTTTGCTTATTTCAGATCGCCGTAACTATTGGCATTAATGGATGCTCCAGAGAGAGAGTGCAAGCTCTTAGAGTTTCCATATGGTTTTTATGAAAATACATGATGCCTTGAGATGTGTTAATAACCACACTCAGCATTTCTCCGAGGATATTTTTAAACTTTGCATTGTTAATTAAAATGAAAAAATGTATACATATGATGTATTTTGCAAATGAGTGTTAAGGCATGAAGATTCATAATAGAAACTTTCCAAATGAGCGCTCTCCCGCTCTCCCTCACAGAAACAGGCCCGTGCCTTTCCCATCCCCCCCTTCTTCCTCCAGGCGCGTTACCCATTGCCTTTCTCTCTCCTAAGCTCCAACGGCCTTTCTTCTACTCACTTCTACTACCTCTGTAACTTTCTGAATAAACTGTCCCTTATCATTTGAAAAAAAAAACTTTCAAAATGATATTAAGCCAAGAAGAAAAAAAGATCATAGGCACTCACAACAGTGTGGTGACCATGAGAGGGAAATGGCGGGGCGGGGGGGGGGGGGGAGAAGAGGGCAGAGGGGAGACGAATGGTGATGGAGGATGGAGGAGACTCGACTTGGGGCGGCGAATGCACAGTGCAGTGTACAGTTGATGTATCATGGAATAGCGCACCTGAAACCTCTGTGATGTTACTAACCAATGTCACTCCAATAGAGGAAGAATGTCTAAAATATGTCTTTCCCATTTTCAGATAAATGGACAAAATAAGAACTTACAGAGCAGATCAATCCTTATTAAGACATTCATCATAAATGTGAAATGTGCAGCTTTCTGATTCAATAGAATAATGGCTCTGCAGGCCCACTACCCAAGTTCAGGTATCGGCCCCATCGCTTGCCAGCTGTGCAACCTTTTGAAATTCTTGAAACTCCTCTAACCTTGGTTTCTCCCTCTGTGAAATGGGCTTCATAGTACCGCCCGAACCAGAACTGAGCTGATACACATTTTCTATAATTTACGGAGGTGAGACTAGAGGGTGCTCCAGATAGAAAGCATGGACTTTCAGGACAAGAACCCGAACTTTGGTCCATAAGAGGTTGTTTGAGGCCTGGTCCTAACACTGACCATGTGACTTTGGGCTTGTCTTTAGGCCTCGGTTTTCTTCTTAGTGAAAAGGTTGTTTAATTGATTAAGTCTCTCTAAAGAATCTTACTGAGGATGAACTTACAAAACTTCACAGAACACATCTATTTCTAATGGTGAGACGTTCATTTCATACCTTTCATTCCAGTCATCAAATAGAATATGTTCTGTTCTGGGACTTGAGAGGAACAAAACAGACTGAACTGCCCTGAGAGACTTCATTATGGAGGTGGTGGGGGAAATAAACAAGTAATAAGACAGTATGTGGTAATAAAATTATGAAGGGACACAGAACAGGGAAGAGAAAAGAGAGTGATGAGGGCTCCTCCTTCAGACAAGAGTCACGGAAGTCCTCTCTTAACCTTTGAATGCAGTGCCAAGGTGGGACACGGTAATGCCTGGGGAGGTACACCCTGCGCAGAGGAAGTAGCAAGTTCAAAGGCTCTGCCTTTGGAAAGGAGCTCATCTTGTCTTAGGAAGAGCAAGAACACCACAGTGGTTAGAGAGGCATAGGCAGTGTGTGCTAATGAAGAGGGAGGGCAGGGAGGCCACATCACGGAGGGACTTACAGCCATTGTGAAGACTTGGGCTTGAGAAATCATGGGGAGTTCTGAGAACAGGAATGACATAATCTGACTCCTCTGACTACTATGTAGAACACAGATGGTAAAGGGGACAAGGGAGGCAGCAGGAAGTCAGTTGGGAAGCTAGAGCTATAATCTAGGTTAGGGGGTGGCCTGGGCCAGGGGGTAGCTGGTGGTAGTAAGAAGTTGCCAGGGTCCAGCCCCAGGGGAATCCAGGGGTCCTAAAGGAAGAGACGGCATCAGCACAAAACAAGTGAGAAAGCTGAATTCTTTAGCATTCACTGCCAGGCATCTCCGCCAATGGTTAGTATAGCTTTATTTTTATACACACACACTCTTATAATCACATGGTATGCAGAATACATTGATTAATAATTGTTTTTGTTTCACTATGGTTACATATTTCTTGGCAACGGTTAATACATTTCTATGAGCTATAAATCAGATGGTAAGTCATTCTAAGTACAGTTATACAATAACTTGAAAATAGCAACAGCGGTTTTGGTGCAAGCTTCTAAAAGGTCAGTATTGATTAATAACTCTACCTTACCTAATGGCCTAATGTCTAGTCAAATTTTATTTGTCTACTATATTTATATACTAGTTAAGTTCTAACTTTATTTTTCTCAGAGTGTTCCACTACCTGCTGGTCAGGTATGCAAGAGGAAAGGAAAGTTTTTCTATTCTATTATATGAAAAGGCTAGGGAGGTAAAGTAATGGATTAAGTGAAGGTTGAAAAGTGCTTCTGTGTATAGTTACTGTTTCCTACCTATTCATACGTCACAATCTATTTTTTCCTAATATGATTTATAGGAGGGAATTTTCCCACAGACTAAGCCCTTTTCAGGGGATATCATAGCCAGCCTCCTATATCTATGGGCCCAGGCAAGGGAGTTTATAGGCTTTTCTGTGGAACTCACACCCTCTGTCTCATTTCCAGAGAAATTACTACAAATCTGCAGGGAAAGCATGGTGCTATTATCCCTGTGCCATAAATGAGAGCACACACACCCAGAAAAGGGGGGATAAAAAACCAAATTAATTCAAAAAGTTAAAGGAGGAAGTATCGTTGAGTCTTTTCTTTGCTGTGACTGTGTCAACCAGCAGTTGTTGATCTTCTTTGCTGTGACCATGTCAACCAGCAACTGTTGATCTGCTTCCAACAAGAAGTGGTGGGGCTATAAATATATTTTGAAGGTAGAGCGAACAGGACTTGTTGATGATGTCTCTGGAATAGGAGGCAATGCAGTGGCTTCAATACAACTCTGAGGTTTCTGAGCTAAGCAACAGAAAGAATGGAGTTGCCCCTTACTGAAACAGGGAAGACTGGGCGTGACAATGAAGAGTTCAGTATTGGACATGCTAGTTGGATATCCAAATGGAGAAATCAGATCCCCAGTGAAGGCACATACAGAAACAGATTGATGTTTCTGTCTCTCTCTAAAATCAATCAATAAAATAAAATAGAACCTTAAAAAAAGGCCCAGGGAGATTAAGTCTAGGGTTAAAGCCACATGTGTAATGCTAAATGGATAAAGTTCTCCTTCAATACAAGTCCTGCTCTTATGGACAATGTCACTATGTAGCCCCAAGAAGAGGCTGGGCTCAGAACAACTGAGCTGAGCTCCTCCCAAAAGGAGAACGCTTAGTGCCTCTACATGGGTTGTCTTGACCTCTTTGTACCTTCATTCTTATGGACACCTTAAACTAAAGGTTGTTGGTTTCTGCTCAGAAACATCATTTAATATTTAAGAGCAGAAAGATGCTGATGACATATATTTACAACATATTTTCCTTCTGAGGAATGCAAATAATTTTCACTGCCAAATACTATAATTTCAGGAGAGCAGTAAGGACTGTCATCTGATGAAATTATTGTTTCCAAAGGAAATAAGCTTGGTTGCTGATCTATGGCCATTATTGTCCTCTTTTATAGCTGAATTAGGCACTGGGCCATGAATTTTCATGTGTAGCCTGTCCTAATCTGAAACCAGCTCCTTATTCGTGATGCTATGAGCAAGCGAAACTTTTCCCTCTATCTATCATGATGGCCTTTAGACGAAGCAGAAATATAATCACGATGTTCTCATTTGCATAGGCAGCTCCCTGACAGGTCATCAGATATCTTTATTGTTCTTGGATACATTTCATGGGCTGCTGAAGGCGTGCATAATCATCTCTAGCAATTCATCTTCCTCCCTGCTTTAATGGCCCCGATTACACAGCAGGAGAATGATGGAGTGGAAAGGCAGTGTCTTTAGGGCCCGCCTGTTTGAGAACGGGGAGTAAATTACAGTGGAGAGTACTTACATGAGCTCTTTCTCATTATTCAGTTACCTTCTGCCAATTTCACTGTACCAGGTTAAACAATCCTGGACGGCCTGGAAAAAAAAAAATGATGCACCTTCTCACCAACAGGCTCAGGTTCCACATTTAGCGTCAAGCTGAGAAGTGGTCGATCATGAGAACATCAGCTTCGAAAGTAACGGGGACTCCTCCACACTAGCGAAGGGGGCTAATATAATCGCTCAAGTTGGGAGGGGGGTTGGAGATAGAGTGGCTGTAAAAGAAAAGTCATTATCTTGATTGAGTTGTTTGATATCAACACTCCATTGAATGACCTCTTTGTTGCTTCTTTCTTGGCCTCCACTCGATGATGATGGCAATAGGGACGGTGATGATCGCTGTCTGGATGGTGGTGCAAGAGCCGTATTTACAGCTGGTCTGCGGTGGAACAGGAAGTGAAACCCAGTTCTGAATAATCTTCTATAAATGTGATTATCCTCAGTTTCCAGATTAGGAACTGAGACTTAAATTCCAGCTCGGGATTTTATACTTGAATGTGTGCGATTTACTGCCCTGGCTCAGTTTTGATAGTTACTCTAAGAAAAGCGTTATCACAAGATTAATAACCACTCTGTTTTGAGAGAAAAGTGCAGTGTGATAGCTCCCTGGATCGTATTTTTATACAAGCCTGTCCACTGCTACTGCACACTATATCACAAACAACTCCCTTATCACTACTTCACTACATATTCTTCTAAAGCGTAAGTTTTATTGGCTGTGAGAGAACACTAGCTTTCATATATCCTGTAATTTATATAACTATTCTCCTGTTGTCAGACATGAAGGTCATTTTCAGATTTTCATTATTATAAATAATATTGTAGTGAGCATCCAGTGCATAAATATTTATGTGCATCTCTGATTATTTCTTGGCGAGTCCTTCTTAGATATCAAATAGTGTGAACAATTTTAAAACTTATAGCTTTCAAATGAAAGGCACAGTAGAAGTGTAATGTATCAGCCACATTGAATTTCTGAATCTTCTGAAACACGGTCACTAATCTGAACTCGTGGCAGTGGAAAATTTTCCCTAACCCCTTTATATTCCTGATCTGTCCTCAATACTTATTTGTTGAATGAATGAATAAATTAATAAACATATGCTTTGAACCAGAGTTAACTGAATCTAGACCTCTTTCGGACAGAATTGTATCTGAATTAGCCTTTTCTCCACACCATGTTTACCTACGGATTCTCCATAAGCATATGTGATAGTGATGATTGCATTTGACAATTCTCATTCCTAAGGAGCTTTTCTTCTTGCAGCATATTCTTGAATATCTTGCTCGTCGTGCCTACCTGGGAGTAGGTTGAGTAACTAATTAGTCTGAGAACTTTTTTTCCATCTCCATTATTTTTCCATTTCACCACTATTTAGGGGCATCACTCTATATGTCTCATTGTTTAAGGAGATTATGTTAAAAAAAATAAACATCACTTTCTTGCCCTTCCAGAAGGGAATGTAAATGTAGTTAAAGGTCATTTTAGCTTGAATGCTCTTAATAAACCCGTGAGCGGTTTTCAATACAGTATATCCATTGGGCAGCTGAGAGCCAATCAGTTCATCTTTGAACAGCTTGTTTTATTAGTGAACTGTCTCAGAACTGAATTCTTCCTAGTTTTACCTCTACTTCCTGGCTCACACTTAGCTTCTGTCCCTGGCCGTCTGCCACCCCCTCTTGCCCAAACCAGCCAGTTCTGCCCGGTCTCTGATCCCTCCTCATCTCCCAGGCTCTTGTGCATGTAGGAAAGGGATTCAACCTATAATGTTGGGGTTCGAACTCAGGTCTTTCTGATCAAATCCAGATCTCTTTTTTTGATTGTGGTAAAATATACATAACATATTTATCATTTTGACCATTTATAAGTGTATAATTCAGTGGCATTGAAATATTCACAATCTTGTATAACCATCACCACTATCTATGTATATGCAAACTTTTCGGTAATTCCCAATGTAAACTTTACACCCATTAAACAATAACCTTTATTTTACTTTCTGTCTGTGAATTTGTCTATTCACTTCATAAGTGGAATCATATAAGATGTATGACTTATCCTTCTATGTCTGAAGCTGGACTTCTTCTTACTACAACACCCTACCTTCATAGTATTGTTCTCCATCACTAAAGCATTTTGTCTATTTAAGCTTCCTAAACTTGTTCAGTTTCCCAAACTGCCACATTTCTACAAAGATCTCAGAGGTTTTGTCTGCATGTACTTTGCTTGAATCAAAAGCAAGGAAGGAGCCCTGGCAGGCAGCTCAGTGGATAGAGCGTTAGCTTAGTGTATGGACATCCCGGGTTTGATTCCTGGTCAGGGCACACAGGAGAAGCAACCATCTGCTTCTTCCCCCTCCCCCCTCTCCTTCTCCTCCCACAGCCAGTGGCTCGATTGGTTTGAGCATGGCCCTGGGCACTGAGGATAGCTTGTTGGAGCGCATCAGCCTCTGGTGCTAAAAATAGCTTGGTACTTGAGCACTGGCCCCAGATGAGGTTGCCAGGTGGATCCTGATCGGGGTGCATGGGGAAGTCTGCCTCACTGTCTCCCCTCCTCTCACCTGAAAATAAAAAGGAAGGAGACACAATTTATTTCTTTGTCTTCAACTCTATACTGCTACTGCTCTTTAGGCAATTTCTCCTTACTGTTTACCAGATTTCCTTTTATGAAAATGTTTAGAATGTAGAATAATTATCTCTCCCACCCCCAATATCAGTCATTCTGGTTTTGATCTTACTTTTTAAAAGAAATGACTCTATTATTTCACCAATAAATTTAATTGTTGCTTTCAGTTTGAAACAGAGACTGTTTATGTTCTATTTTATTTTGAAATGTTAAACATCCCATTAATAGCAATTCTGTACTCTTTCCTGGCATTAAAATCAAGCTCAAAGGCCTGCATATTGCAAAATCAACATCATTTCCCTGACTCTTTCTCTTTCTTTCTTTCTTTCTTTCTTTCTTTCTTTCTTTCTTTCTTTCTTTCTTCTTTCTTTCTTTCTTTCTTTCTTTCTTTCTTTCTTTCTTTCTTTCTTTCTTTCTTTCTTTCTTTCTTTTCTTCTTTTTTGAGAATCAGGTCTAGATTTGTCCATTTGCCTTTTCCAGAACCTCTACTGGTTGGCAACAGTTTAGCAATCTAATTTGTGGATTTTCTCAGCCACTGGATTGCAGTTACTTTACAGTATCCTGCTGCTCCCTTTAAGTCTCTTTACCAATCTTGGGCTTACTTTTTCCCTTACCATATTTAATCTTCTATTTTAAGTCCAAAAATCATTCTTCATGGAAGAGAAGACAAGGATAAAAATAATAGTGGAGCAGTTTTGCATCTCTTTTTTATTCCACCAACATTATGTCATTGGTGCCAAACATCTTATTTATCTCTTCCCAGTACGCCTTCTGGTTTTTTTGTTTGTTTGTTTGTTTTTCTTTGAAGCTGGAAACGGGGAGAGACAGTCAGACAGACTCCCGCATGCGCCCGACCGGGATCCACCCGGCACGCCCACCAGAGGCGACGCTCTGCCCACCAGGGGGCGATGCTCTGCCCCTCCGGGGCGTTGCTCTGCCGCGACCAGAGCCACTCTAGCGCCTGGGGCAGAGGCCAAGGAGCCATCCCCAGCGCCCGGGCCATCTTTGCTCCAATAGAGCCTTGGCTGCGGGAGGGGAAGGGAGAGACAGAGAGGAAGGGGGGGTGTGGAGAAGCAAATGGGTGCTTCTCCTATGTGCCCTGGCCGGGAATCAAACCCGGGTCCCCCGCACGCCAGGCCAACGCTCTACCGCTGAGCCAACTGGCCAGGGTCCGCCTTCTGTTTCTAACATAACTAAAAGCACACTCTTTGTTGTACTTAAAAATTGTGGGTCTTGATCTATCTGTTTGGAAAACCCTAGCAGTCACATTTGTTTTTAGCAAGTGCCCAGTTGAGATCAGAGATCACGATAGAACTATGTAGGCACCGCCATCACCCTCCGTTGGTGGAATCACAATATGGGATTGTGTAGACAGAATTATAGACGAGGTGGTCAGGTGGGTACCACTCAGTCTTCAATCAATCTTTCGCACTAGAGTCATGGTTCTGCTTCTGCCGAGCCTTGTGAATTCTGCCTTCTGGAAGTTCAGCTTTTATTATCATATTTTGACCACCCCTTACCCAACTATCAAAAACTTCCAGGATATAGGATGTTTATCTGTCGCTGTTGGAATAACATTGGACAATTATTTAAAAAGACAGTTAAAAATAGCCAAATTATAAAAAGATACATATGCTTTGAATATTTTTCCTTAAAATACAGTAATGAAACAAATTTATTCATTCCCAATATTTTGATATAAGGCAAAGTTTAAAAAAAATTTTATTAGAGTTCTACACTGTCATTTTTTGGACCATCTATAATTTTCAGTTTTTATTTCCTTTAAATTGGTAAAATCTTGTTAAAAAATATGATCACAGCATCTAAGTAGATCTATATTTTTTTGTGGTTTTTAAGTTTTCAACTGATGTTCACTGAATTGTCATACCTAATTTAACAATTCTTTATAGAACTCTGTCAAAACTTTCCAAAACATTTAACTTAGTTAACAATTCTTTTTTTTTTTTGCCTTACTATTTAGTCAGTTTGTATAATATTGAATTTAAATTATTTATCCACAGCAAGTGCAACTGGGATGAACAGGTTTGGAAGGAAACACAACAGACATTTGATAAGCACACAATTTTTCCCCCCCTTCTTTTCCAAGTGAGAAGAAAGACAGACTCCTGCATGGGCCCTGACTGGAATCCACCTGGCAACCTCTGTCTGGGACCAATGCTCTGCCTATCTGGGGCCATGCTCCCAACTGAGCTATTTTTAGCACCTGGGGCAGAAGCTCCACAGAGCCATCCTCAGTGCCCAGGGTTGATGTGCTCAAACCAGTTGAGCCATGGCTGCGAACTGAGTGGAAGAGGGTGGAGGGTTGGAGAGGCAGATGGTCGCTTCTCCTATGAGTCCTGACTAGGAATTGAACCTGGGACACCCACACCCTGGGCGGATGCTCTATCACTGAGCTAACTGGTCAGGGTCAAGCACACAACTTGGAGGTGGTGCAAGGGTGGTAGTGAGTAGTCTGTTGAACTTGAACCCCAGGTCCCTGTGCATCAGCATATTTGTTTTTATTTATTTTGTATTTTTCTGAAGTTGGAAATGGGGAGGCAGTCAGACAGACTCCTGCATGTGCCCGACCGGGATCCACCCAGCATGCCCACCAGGGGGTGATGCTCTGCCCATCTGGGGCATTGCTCTGTTGCAACCAGAGCCATTCTAGCGCCTGAGGCAGAGGCCACAGAGCCATCCTCAGTGCCCGGGCAAACTTTGCTCCAATGGAGCCTTGGCTGCGGGAGGGGAAGAGAGAGACAGAGAGAAAGGAGAGGGGGAGGGGTGGAGAAGCAGATGGGCGCTTCTCCTATGTGCCCTGGCCAGGAATCGAACCCGGGACTCCTGCACGCCAGGTGATGCTCTACCACTGGGCCAACCGGCCAGGGCCCAGCATATTTGTTTAACAAAACTAGTAAAAAGCCTTGGGTGAGTGGAGGATGGTGAAAAAGTGTCCCTCATATGCTGAAATGACATCACTGTTTTCACCCACAGTTCATTATTTCACTTCACTAGTTGACATCTTTCTTGTTTACAATTAGATCCAAGTAGCACTTCCCCTGGTTACTTCCTCTCTTTACAGAGAAATAAAGTTGCCATCCAGTGCAGGCAGTAATGTGTGAGATATTCTGTTTTTAGTTTAGCATCTCCAATCAAATGTTTAGGTTATTGTAGTTCCCATCCCAACTATTTTGTACATCTGTACCAACATTGCAAACTAAATTAAGAACATATCATCCATGTCTTCCACTGGGCCAGAGACTCTGTTAATTTCAGTTTCCATCAGTAATGTGATATCTTTTCCTCTCATTTCATCCTCATTTGAATGCCATTTCATCATCTTTACAACCTAGATTCATGGGTTTTCGCACAGGTGATAAATGATATTTCTTTACCTCCCTTCCTTGGAGATATTTTTTTGGAATACTACCAACTCCCAGTAATTATTATGAGATTGTGTTTATCGTCTTATTCTCAAGTTACCATGCTCTGTACTGGTCCCATACAACTACGAGACCCTTGAGAGTATCATTTTGGGCAAGTTTCCCAGTTGTTTTCTTATAGGGGTATTATGTCTCCTTAACTATTATTCTTATTTCCACAAAATGACTGCAGACCCTTCCAGTAACTGGTTTAATGGTTTTATATGGATTCATGGTTTTATATGTGTGTTGCTTTCTTTCTTCTTCCGTTTTCAATTTAAAGACCGACTAATCATCTTCAAGACTTTCTTCCGTGTCCTCATGGGATGGACTGCACCCCTACCTACAGTCCATCATTGCAGTATATTAAGATATCAAACAGAAAATGACATCCTATTTGCCAATCACTTCTTCACTGTAAACTGTCCATTGCCTCGTTGTTTTCACCTTAACAAAGTCCTAACCCTTGAGAAGAAGAGGCCTAAGAACCCCACTTGTGTTCCTGAGTCTTTCAGTCTCCAACCTGTGACTTCTTAGGTGCTAATGATGCTCCTTTTGTGTTCTAGTGGTGTGAACCACTCCCAGGAAGATCCAAGGACTGAAGCCTGGGTTAGTGGGGCTTCGAATATTTCAGTAGACTGTTATATTCCAGAACTACTCACCAGAAAGAAAGATGGACAGAAAGCATGACTGACCAAATCTTATCTGCACAGAGCCCTTAAGACTCCCAACAAGGAGCAGTAACCATTACCCATCCTTCCCCTCCAGGGCGGTAGCAGGTTTCTTTATTCTAATGGTGCCTGGATGTCTTCTGGGTATGACTCCTGATGCCCCACGTACGCAAAGACAGCAATTGGTGGTATCCACAGAGGTAACTGTATAGCAATTGCTGTACAATGAAGCAGGGATAAGAGTAGTCATGAGTTTACATGTATTTTTTGGAAGATTGTCCTACTGATTTTGTTATCAGCTTCAAATCCTGAGCTTTCTTTTTCCCCTTTGGGTCATAATTATTCCATAGTGAACTACACATGTACTCTTTTGTATCACCCACTGTGTCTAGTGTAGTATGCTAGAGAATTTAGCACTAAAGATTTTTTGAGGTTATTTCATATGAGAACAAAGATTTTGGAAGACATTTTGAACATTAATTTGCAGTTGCTGAGTTACCAGTTTTGACTTGCTACACTGCATTTCCTTTGCAAGCTGCAGATATTCAAGCAGCAAGATATGTGATCAACTTCTGAATGGTATGGTTGTTTTTGTGTGTGTGTCATTTAGCATTAGCATTCGCTAGCCTCATAAATAAACCAAACATAACCTCTCTGCTTCTATTAAGAAAATAGAAATTTCTCACTAAGAAATGGCATTGATGCATTGGTATATTAAAGTTGCAGTGGTTGGGGGGGGGTGTCCATTAATTCCAAAGAGTCACCATTTAAAAAATTGAGTTTAATTATGAACTAAAACATTACATGCATTTAGCTGTAATCTCCTCCTTTCCTTTACTCTTTCAGAACAAGCCAATGTTATTATTTGTTGGCCAATGCAGGCTTCCCACAGAACTCATTCTGATCTAATTTTATAACCTAGAATATTAGTCTTGAGAACTTCAGAAGGGTTCTTCACAGACATCTAAATGAAATCGTCTTGACTTGGGGTCAGGGAATCTGAAGTGGCAGAATTTTTTGTCTTTACTCATTTTTCTGGTATTGAAAACTTTTAGCATATTTTAAAGGCTGAACCATTTTTCCTAGATGTCATAGGTTACAAGAAAACATATCACTTTCTCTCCGAAGTGAGCAAAAACCCTTAGCTCACATTCTCATGTTTCTTTTTCCTCTGGGTAGAGGATTTTTCTGAAACACTTGATTTTCAAGTCACCTGCAAGTATTTGATACGCAGTCACAGGGGCTGGTTTTGTTGTTAGTGCCTGGAGCTACAGAGTTTGAGTGGAGAGACAGCATGAGTAAGTGGATCAACAGATGGATGTTTCTCTCTCTCTCTCTCTCTCTCTCTCTCTCTCAAAATCAATAAATAAAAGAATTTAAAAGAACTAATGAAATTAAGTTGTTTTAGAAAGGAAAGTCAAAACTAATTTAGTCTGTAGATGCTGTCCCAGGATTCGTGGTTCTGAATGTTGCCCAAGACCTTTATCCTGGATTCTGAAAATTGACCAGGAACCCTGTGGTCTTCTTTCTAAAAGGGCTTTGTCTTCTGGAGGCTGCAGTGTCACTGTTAGAGTCTCAGCCCTGGGACACAGCCCACCCTAGCTGGTGGGAAATCATAATTATGATTGAAGGGTTTTCGGCATTGCCTAATGGATGGGCAGAAATGTATTTTTAAGCTCAAAAGGCATTCTTCAGTAGGATTCCCCAGAACATCTGGCTCCCTGACTTCCCAGAGCAACACTGTCTCTTGCTTCCCTTTCTTCTCATGGCTTATATCTATTTTGTGTGATCAGAATATGGGGGAAAATGGAAAGAAATTTTCCTTAAGGAGCAGCTGGGCTCAGAAAAGGTAGAGTTGAAGCAAATACTTAAGTATAAGCAAATCATCATCATTCAGAAGCTTTTCCAGTAAGCCATTTAACATTTCTAACCAAAGGAATTAAACAGACATTGTTTTTATAATAAAATAAATAAAAATGGCAGCTCTTAATATATTTTTATTGCACATGTCTAAGATGAAAGTTTACCCACTAAATATATTTGTAAATATTTATTCAAACAGGTGGTGAATTTCAAGGCTTCTGTCTGTTTCACTTGTGTTCTTCCTGCTGTGCCACAGATTGCTTCAAAACTAAGTGTTTTTGTATTTTTTTAACCTGCAAAATGCATTAACATTTTAGATATTTAACTTTTCTAATTTAGAACGAGACTTGTTGGAAAGGAGACAGGCCCACCAAAGAGCTTCAGTGGGCTTTAATTTACTTGCCTCAATTTGTTCTATTTCTTGAAACTCTCTTCTTTCCTTTTTCTTCTTCTGTTTGCCAAATCCCTAAGTGGTTTAGGTACTGTTATAAGTGACGCCCAAAGTCAATAAAACATCTGTCACATTTTCCCATAACGTGAACCAGAAAATAAACGGGACATGAAAAAGGGCAGACTATTTGTGACAATATGGGTGGGTCTTCAGAGTATTCTACTAAGTGAAATAAATCATATGGAAAAGGCTGAGAACCAGATGATTTTACTCATATGTGGGGTGTAAAACAAAGCAACAAACAAAGCATACAAATGCCTAGACACAGACAACTGAAGGATGGTTACCAGAGGAAAGGGGGAGGGTGTAGGGAGAACAAAGAGGGGTCAAATATGTAGTGACGGAGAGACACTAGACTGGGTGGTGAGCACACAATGCAACGTACAGAGGATATGTTATAGCCCCGTACACTGGAAATTTGTATAACATTCTTAACCGATATCATCCCAATAAATTTAATTTAAAAAAAAACTCTTAAAAATAAGAAAAGGCAGACTGAAGTGGGTCCACATACCCTTTCTGTTGTATCTATGTTTGGGGCGTATTGCCCCTTTAACCAGCCAGATGATGTAGGAAATCAATTCATTCAACCCATCTTAAGCACAAGGAGCAGCACAATGTTGTTGATGATTTCACTATATCTTTTTCATTCAGAAATAGAAAGAGCCTTCTCACATTTTTACAGAGCTTATTTATTTCATCTGTTAACTGAGAATGTAGACTGTGCCTAGGCATTTTTACTCATGGAACTAATTAGAACAAATCTTTAAAAAAATTATTCTACAACTGTTTTGGTTAACTTTCTTGCCAAGTGTCTGCTTTAATAATAGGTTAATATGAATCATATTATTGTCACAAGGTTTTTCAGACAGTAGTGGTCCTCTTCCCAGTCTCCTACTAAAATAAGACAAACTGATTTCTACCAATTAGGTGTGATAGACCTATCACTGTGAGTTCATCAGAAAAGCATTTAAAAGCGGTATTTCATAAATTGTTTTCTTCCCTATATTTTTAAGCCACATGCTGCTGAGTGGTGTAGAAAGAGTCTATAGTATTATATGATTTGTGGAATTTTAAAGATCCAAAAGGCCTGCAGAAGTAGTTTAGAGAATTTTATTCTCTGTCATATTTCCTTACTACCTTTCACAATTGCCAATTTCTTCAAAACCAGGTGTTTGTTTAGCCTCTGAAGTCCAGCTGTGGTTCTACTGAGCACCAACAATAGGGAAGGCTGTTCTAGAAATCCAGGAGCATTGACTGCTGGGCTCTCTGGCCATCATGGTCTCCGAATGGCCACATTGTCATAATCCCAAGTCTGCCCAGGACCTGACATCCTCATCCATTTCCTCTTCCTCGCTCTCTGGAGTCTTTGCTTCCTCACTAGTTGCATCTCCTCGTCTTGGAAACAGGCTAATCATGTCTTTCCTGCCTCGCATTGCACCATCACCAGGCTCTCCATCCTTCTCACCAAGAAGTCCCTGCCTTTGATCTTTAGAGTTGTTATTCCTTGAGCTGCTTTCTAGCTCTCTCCTCTCCTTCACCACCACCCTTTTTTCAACAGTAGGATTATAGTCTTTGCTTTCTCTCACTGTTACTTTGTATTACCCTACAGTCCTGTCCCCACCCATACTCATCTACAAAAACTATTACTTTCATATTGTCAGTGACCTGTATTCGTGAAATCCATCTTCCCCAGTCTTCCTTTCCCCTGCTGTTGAGATAGCTGCTCTTACGTGAACGTGTTGTTTACCGTGGTTTCCATGACCAAGCCTGTCCTACAGTTTTCCATGCTCCCTAGCCAGCCCCCTCTCACATCTTCCTCATCTTCTCTCTGTGTATTTAATTTCATTACAGTTACTGGGTGCACAATTCTCCATTTCTGCTACACTGCCTGAGGGCATCGGTCCACCTTTCATCTTTGCTTCTCCAAGGATTAGCTCATGATAGGTAGTTAAGATATATTTACTGAGTTAGTGAATGAGCCAATCAATATGTAAGTAGTGTGTAAACTCCCACCGCCTGTGAGAGTTCTTGAACTTGGCCTTTTCTGTGTGGTGGTGTGGAGAAGGAGAAGGGGAGAACTGATGCGGCCATTTCTGAGGGAAGGGTTCCAGGAGGACCGTGGAACCGTGCAGCCTCTAGAACCATCTTGGGAAGGGTTTAAAAATCAGCTACTAAAAGAAGCCAGGAATGAATACCTAGATAATTTTATTAGATTTTTGTTTTGAATGTTTGTGCTGGCTAATATTACTGCTTCTTTGATGAACTGATAATTAAGTTTTATAAAGAAATGTGGCTGTGCAAGTAACCAAGGGGCGTGGTGTGGAGGGGAGGAGTCTTTCAGCGTGACTTTATACGAGACCCTAGGTTTCTTTATTTGAAATATTTTCATATTAGCAGTGGAAGTGACTTTTGTTAACATGGTAGAGCAGGCCGAAGAATGTCCCTTAAAGATACCAGGTCTCCATCCCTGGAACCCGTAAATGTTACTTATTTGGGAAAAGTCTTTGCAGATGTGATTAAGTTTAAGAATCTTGAGACAAGGTGATCAAATTCAATCACATGTATTCTTTATGTGTGTGTGTATGTGCGCGCGTGTGCGCGCAAAGCTATCTTTCTTTTTATTCAGGCTAGATCTTAAGTCACATTTTTAAAAATTTATTGTGTTTACATAGATTCTAGTGTCCCCCCGAATGCACCCCCCGACCCCCGTGTTCCCCTCAACATCCCCCTTGCCCCGCTCCCCGCAACGCCCTCTCCCCTTCCCTCCAGGATTTGCTGTCCTGCTCTCTATGACGCTGTTATGTGTATATAATTTCACCAATCTCTTACCCTTCTCTGATCCCATCCTATCATCCCCTTTCCCTCTGTCTGCTTTCCCTCTGGTCCCTTTGATCCTGCCTCTGTCTCTATTCCGTTCCTCAGTTCATATTGTTCATTGGATTCCTCAAATGAGTGAGGTCATATGATATTTTTCTTTCTCTGCCTGGCTTATTTTACTTAGCATAATAGTTTCCAGGTCCATCTATGTTGTCGCAAAAGGTAAGGTTTCCTTCTTTTTCATGGCCCCATAGTAAATCACATGTATTCTTTTAAAAATATTTATTGAAATTTTTTTGGTGACATTGGTTAATAAAATATAGCTTTCAGGTGTTCAATTCTATAACACATAATCTGCATATTGTATTGTGTGTCCGTCACCCCAATTCAAGTCTTCTTCCATCACCATTTATCCCCCCTTTACCTCCTACCTTCCCTCACCCCCTTTCTCTTTTATAATCCCCACACTGTTGTCTGTGTCTATGAGTTTATTTTTCTTTGCTTAATCCCTTCACCTTTTTCACCCAGTCCCCAACCTCCATCCCCTCTGACAGCTGTCCAATCACATATATTCTTATAAAAGAGGTAGAGGGAGATTACACACACACACACACACACACACACACGTATAGACACACATGCACACATGAGATGGCAATGTGAAAACTGAGGCAGAGATTGCAGTGATGTAGCGATGTAGCTACAAACCGAGGCATGCTGAAGAAGGCAAGGAATAGATTCTCTCCTGGTTCCTCTTCAGGGAGTGTGGCCCTACCAGCAGCGGGTGGGCCGGTTGATCTTGATTTCATCCTAGTGATACTGATTTTAGACTTCAGGCCTCCAGAACCATGAGAGAAGAAGTTTCTGCTATTGCAAGCAAAGAATAAGAGAAGTCCTAGTTATTGTTAGCTTGTGATAATTTGCTACAACAACCACAGAAAACTAATGCACACTGGGAGGCAGTAATCGCAGAATACAATGAGGCCTCATAAACAGAGAGCTCCTTTGAATGACTCTCTATCTCACTCCCCCTGGAAGGCTTTCTATTTCCACTTTCCAGGGTATCAAGAATGGAGAATTTCTACCTCTAGAACTATACTCTGGGAATTCATGAGCTCTCCAGCAATGGTTCTTCCCTTCCCAGCATCCTCTGGTCTGGTACCCATCATAGTTTGAGCAGGGCACATGTGCATTTATTTGGAGTTCCTATGGCTTTCAGGACCTAGTGACGGAATTTGGGATCACAATTATATTTGGGTGAGGTCAGTTATAAGTGGGCAAGCTCGTGTTACTTAGTTTAGCATAAGTGTGGACCTGTAAATAGATTCAACTTTCCCCTGTTTTTGTGTCTATAACAAAAATAGGTTTGATTAGATAATAGCCATGGTTCCTTCCAGCTCTGAAATCCTGTCACTGTCTCAGTCGTCTGGGTTAGCTTTCAACCATGAGCCTATAGCTTTTTCTCGCTGTAGCATCCTCCTCTATTATTACATAGTTGAGTTTTCTCTCAGCTACGTAAGTTCCCAGAGAAGGAGGATTATTTTTCTTTCTGGATTTCAGGTCCTGGTCAAAGCTTAAAAAAAAAAAAGTTAATTTGGAACCCAGTTGGTATTCCTAGATTCAGAGGTTGGAATTTACCCACTAGGTTTTCTTTGGTCCCAGGTACATACACTTCACCCAGTGTCTGTGAACAGAGTTCAGCCCAGCCAGTCTGGATTCTTGCAAACTTATACCCTCTTTTGCACAATTTTTTTCTTTTAATGCATTTCCAGCATGTTGTTTGCTTTAGGCCATCCAGTCTCAGTAGGTCACATAGGTCATTTCCTCCTTCTTGAACCAATGACTTTCTCATGTGCAGTCTGATATCCTTCACAACTCTCATCTCCACTGCTGACAAGGGTTCAGCATGTGCCCACGTCACACAGTGTCAGGTTGGTCAGCTGGTTCTCAGACCCTCATCTCTGCATTTCTTTCTTTTCTTTTTTTTTTTTTTTGTATTTTTCTGAAGCTGGAAACGGGGAGAGACAGTCAGACAGACTCCCGCATGCGCCCGACCGGGATCCACCCGGCACACCCACCAAGGGCGACGCTCTGCCCACCAGGGGGCGATGCTCTGCCCCTCCAGGGCGTCGCTCTGTTGTGACCAGAGCCACTCTAGCGCCTGGGGCAGAGGCCAAGGAGCCATCCCCAGTGCCCGGGCCATCTTTGCTCCAATGGAGCCTCGGCTGCGGGAGGGGAAGAGAGAGACAGAGAGGAAGGAGAGGGGGAGGGGTGGAGAAGCAGATGGGTGCTTCTCCTGTGTGCCCTGGCCGGGAATCAAACCCGGACTTCTGCACGCCAAGCCGACGCTCTACCACTGAGCCAATCGGCCAGGGCCATCTCTGCATTTCTATGACCCAACATTGGCGTTCTCCAGAATAGTTGGAAAACAACTTTCTTTGTAAATACATTATGAGCACCTATTAGAAGCCAGACATTTCATATAGTAGTTAGTGTTCAAAGTATGCATTGGAATGTTTTAAATTTTTATTGTACTAGAGAAGGTTTTGTTTTTTAATTTTTAATTTTAATATTTATTTATTTATTTTTAATTTTTATTTTTCTGAAGTGAGAAGTGGGGAGGCAGAGAGACAGACTCTGCATGTGCCCAACCGGGATCCACCTGGCATGCCCACCAGGGGGCGATGCTCTGCCCATCTGGGGTGTTGCTCCACTGCAATTGGAGCCATTCTAGCGCCTGAGTCAGAGGCGGTGGAGCCATCCTCAGTGCCCCAGCCAACTCTGCTCCAGTGGAGCCTTGGCTGCGGGAGGGGAAGAGAAAGACAGAGAGATAGGAGAGGGGGGAGGGTGGAGAAGCAAATAGGCACTTCTCTTGTGTGCCCTGGTTGGAAATTGAACCCGGGACTTCCACACTCTGGGCAAACGCCCTACCACTGAGCCAGCCAGTCAGGGAAATTTTTAATTTTTATTATGTGAGAGGCAAGGAAGCAGGGAGGCAGAGAGACAGAAACCCATATGCACTCCAACCAGTATCCACCTGGCAAACCCACTAGGGGGTGATGCTCTGCCCATTTGGGGCTGCTGCTCTGTTGCTGCCATGGAGTCATCCTCAGCACCCAGGACCAAATTGCTGAAACCATCCAAGCCATGGCTGTGGGAGGGGAGGGGAGAGAGAGAAAGAGAGAGCGAGAGCGAGAGAGAGAGGGATAGAGGAGGGGCAGGGGTGGAGAAGCAGATGGTTGCTTTTCCTGTGTGCCCTGACTGGGAATCAAACCTGGGACTTCTACATGCTGGGCTGGAGCTCTACCACTGAGCCAACTGGCTAGGGCTTTATTGTACTAGAAAACATAAGATAACCACATGACTAATTAGATAAAGTGAGTGCTGATGAAAAAATTGATGGAAATAAGCCTAGGTTCTAGGTCCCTAACAAGACACTTGCTATGAACGGGAATTGATGAACATGGGTTTTCTCATACGTCCCGTGGGTCTGTGGGGAATCTACTTAGTGGAGGTGTTCTGTGGATTAAGTGATGTACATGTAAGTGAAAGTGCCAGACATAATTCCTGGTACATAGTAGGAGGTCAGTAAGATTCTTACATTAAAATAATAAAAGAGATGAGGATTTTAAGGCAGGAGAGATCACAGTTGAATTGTGAAAGATGTAACATCTCAGATAGGTCAGACTGGTGGCTCCTAGGTCAGGAACCTTCCAAATTGCTTTTTTAAAATCTTTATTATTCTCTACATAGGCTGTGCATACTGTATGTTGAATGAACAGACGTTGAAGGATGGATGAGATTCTGGGGGTTGAGTTGGACTTGGAGAAGGAGCATACCAAGCAGAGAGCAAGCACAGCATGGACATGGGAAGGTGCAGGTCATGCTGGCAGGACAATAGTCTATTTGACGGGAGTGTAGGGAAATGGAAGAAGAGAAGTAAATGTATACTGGAAATATTCTGTGGGTATCGAAAGGATTTCCAGTGTTAGACTTGGTGCTTAATACGTAATTCAATCGAGATACTCTCTGATTTCTCTCCAGCCAAATATTGAGGGGGAGAGATTTTTTTGTCATGCTTTCTAGGTTATTGAGAGTTAACCATTATAATAGTCATCTATTGTGTTTCTACTTTTTGTTGGAAGGGTCATAGGCAGTCCTTGGTAGGGCTCAAAGAATAATTTTTCTATGCGCTAAAGAAAATAGAACAAGACTGGTACTGAACGGAAGGAAAGCCAGGATAGCAACTGTGTGGAAGACAGTTATAAGACCCTATTGATTATAGCACACATTCCCAATCTGGAGCTGTTAAAATGTGAAGAAACTATGCATTTTAGGAGCCGTGAAATGCACTTACTTTAAAACATGCCCAGGGACCATCTAACCACTTGCTAAAGTATTGCCTCTATCACTAAAAGCTAAATTGGTTGAGCCACATCCCTTTGTGGTTTCTTGATGTGCTCTAACATGGGTCCTAAAACCATAATGCACATTTGATGACCACAGTCATTTTACCAAAGGGATTTGCCAGGAGGGAGGCTGAAACACTGAGCACTCAAACTCCTGCACTCTGTTTTCCAAGTTCATGGTTGTACGTTTACGTGTGGAATCCTTATTGGCATATTTGTTTCTGCTCCCTTCCATCTACAAAATGTGTGCACCACTTAGGTTTACTAAGTCTTTAAAAATTAGTTTATTTGTCAGATGATTTTGTGCATTTCTTATTTGATTTACTTCTTGATGGTTCTCATTTAGTAAGGCATATCTTTTCATGCACACACAGGAAGCAAAAGTTGAAATCACTTAACTTATTCTCAAGTCAGTTTCACTTTTTTATCACATTGCACATGCTCATTACAGGCATTTCTGTACTGCAGAGTGTGCCCCACAAATTGAGATGTGGGAAACCTGCCAAAAGAAATCAAACTGTCAGTCTCTTTATCTCCCAGGCTGAAGATGGATAGATACAACTGTTTTGACAGCCTTCCTTCTGAATTGAGCAGATTTCAAACTTTTCTCTCAGTAGTCTACCTAGATTTAATCTCTCAAGACTTGTAAGTCATTGCTGATTGTTTAAAAGATGGTTAGATTTGAGTTTTACCCTATCCTTTTTCCTCCTATCACTCACTGGTAGCAAAAACACTGAGTAGGAAGTTGTGAAAGAGGACCATGCAACACCCTAGAAATTGGATAGTCCTAAAAAGTCTGCAGAGACGACATGTCCAGAAGACAGTGGTGGCTTTGGTTTTTGGCACCTAAGGTCTTTGGAGCACAAAGAGGACAACTTCAGCTCGGAGCTGGATGCACTACTGATCCTTTGGATGTAATCTTGGGGTGAAAGGGTTCTTGAGTTCTGTTTTTTATCTTACTCCTGTTACCATCTCCGGTGGGATGTTTTCGGTCTAATCTGCTAAGTGCAGTCTTATGGCTGGTTAGATGATAAAATGTGACCACAGTTACAGCACCAAGCACATTGTTCCATAGAAGTCTGACAAATCTTTCTAGTAGCCTTTCATAATAGTCTAACCTATTAAGTACACTCTCACATTTTTGACTAAGCTGACACAATTAACCAGCTTAGTCAAAGCTGTTTTATTGTTATAGTAAAAAATTTTTTTAATTGTACATCTATTTGATGGAGAAAAATAAGACATTTTCAGAGGGAAATTCTTATACAAGTAAGTTTTATTTCTCAAAAACTAAATCAGTGCCTTAAAAGATATATTTCTTCTTTTCTGGAGGTAAAAAAATTCTTCTAAGAAGTTGCTATTCATAAAAAAATAAGTCCTATAGACCTTTCTTTCAAACTTTTAGAAAACAGACTTACTAAATCTCAATCTGTCACAAGGCAACACTATTTGTAAGCATTTTAAATATTATGATCTTAGGGTACTTGAATTGGTTTTTAAAAATTAGGCTTATGGGAGTGATAAAGATACTTCATATCATGATGACGTGCTGGTTGTAAAATTATAAACACGTCAAAACTCATTAAATTATACTCTTAAAAGCAATAAATTTTATTTTGTGTAAATTATACTTCAATAACACTGACAAAAAATATTTTGGGGTTTAGAAAAAGACAGGCTGAGATTTCAAGGAAAGGAGTATCTATGAATAAATTATGACATCAAGGTCATAGATGGGAACAAAAATTATTACTATTTTGATCAGAAGCCAAATGGAATGAAACTATTAAGTTAAATGACTTAGGGTTATTGTATTTTACCTGCTTATTATACTTCTCAGTGCATCTGAATTTTCTCTTCAGTTCTATAACCATTTCTAGTGTGGAGGTGGAGTAGGCTGGGGTGATGGGGTAGGGGTGGGTGTGCCTCATGGACAAGTGAAAGGAAGGAAGAAGGGAATCAGCGAGGGTGCCCCGTGGAGAGAATTAGTTCTTTTAATTCTACTCCTATCTATTCACTTATTATAATTTTGTGCATAAAATAAGCATTTAATAAATTGTGAAAGAATCATGTGTCAAAATTGTAATAGAGAAGCAAAAAATGAGAAAAGAAATAGTTAAGCCAAAATTGCTATTATCATACAATGACCAGCGCTTTAAAATTGGGACCACATGCTGAAAATAACTAGAACACAGAATCAGAGTTTAGCTAAACCAGTTACTCATTTTAACTGTGTAAATGTTCCTGAAAATGATGGTGGAGTTGCTGCTGTCTAAGAGACTGCTATTGATTCTGTCTACTCTTAAAACAATTGGATTGATTTGCCATGCTTTGGCAATTAAAAATATTCCATACTTTACTTCCCGGATCCTACCACTTTCTTATACTTTATTATACATAATTAAATTAGAAAAAAATTTTTATGGAAAAAAAATTTTAGTTGCTTCAACTTTTATAGTAAAACTTCAAAGTATCAGATAAACTATCACATTTTGGCATTTTCCTTGATTTCTAAATACTAATTCAATAATATGTAATGTTTTTATTTTGGCTTGCTGAGTAGGTTTTTTAGCCCTTACCTTAGCAGGTTATTACTTTTTCTGTACTGTTTCTCTGGATAAAGCTTTTTGTTTTTTTTTTAACTCATTTTAAAATAAAACTTGTCTACAAAGCAGAGCCTTATAACAATAGAAAGAAAAAAAAGCACCCATGGGCCTGTTCCTCAGTGATAACCACTGTGACTGGGTTAGTTTTGTTCCTTCCAGTCTTTTTCTCTGCCCAGCTGGTTCTGCGTCTTTCACTCCTTTGTTCCCAGTCTCTCTGTAAACATCTGTGTTCACTCTTTTTGGCTGTCATTGCTAAGTAGTATGACATGCCTTTTTCCATGTTAGTTCCTTCTCACAAATATATATTTTTTTAAAATTTTTTATTTATTTATTCACTTTAGAGGAGAGAGAGAAAGAGAAGGGGGGAGGAGCAGGAAGCATCAACTCCCATATGTGCCGTGACCAGGCAAGCCCAGGGTTTTGAACCGGCGACCTCAGCATTTCCAGGTCGACACTTTATCCACTGCACCACCACAGGTCAGGCACAAATATATTTTTGATAGTAGCCTTCAATTTAAAATGTACCATATTTTACTTCTCCGATTTTAACACTTTCTTATTATACTGTATGATGCATAATTAAATCAGAAATCCATTTCTTTATGACTGAAAAAAAATTTTTTTTAATGTGAAGGGTAAGATTTATTTATTTGTTTTTGAATAATATTGTCACATGCACAAGTGACTTTTTTTTTTTTTTACAATTATTGATGCCTTATATCCTCTCTGCATCAAAAAGCCTCCTAGGTCTATGTGTAACAGAGACATGGGCCGGCTGATGGGAGAAAATTTTTGTTTGTTTCAAATTTTATACCAAAACCTTAAAGCAGGGGTAGTCAACCTTTTTATACCTACTGCCCACTTTTGTATCTCTGTTAGTAGTAAAATTTTCTAACCGCCCACTGGTTCCACAGTAATGGTGATTTATAAAGTAGGGAAGTAACTTTACTTTATAAAATTTATAAAGCAGAGTTACAGCAAGTTAAAGCATAAAATAATAATTACTTACCAAGTACTTTATGTCAGATTTTCGCTAAGTTTGGCAGAATAAATCTTTATAAAATAACTTACTATAGTTAAATCTATCTTTTTATTTATACTTTGGCTGCTCCGCTACCGCCCACCATGAAAGCTGGAACGTCCACTACAGGACAGTAGGGACCAGGTTGACTAACACTGCCTTAAAGTGTCAGATAAACCACTAAATTTTTTTGTTGTTGTTGTTTTGGAATTTTATTTTATTTTTTTAATAAATTTTTATTAATGGTAATGGGATGACATTAATAAATCAGGGTACATATATTCAAAGAAAACATGTCTAGGTTATTTTGTCATCAAATTATGTTGCAAACCCCTCGCCCAAAGTCAGATTGTCCTCCGCCACCCTCTATCTAGTTCTCTGTGCCCCTCCCCCTCCCCCTAACTCTCTTCCTCCCTCCCTCCCATGTCCTCCCTCCCCCCCCACCCTTGGTAACCACCACACTCTTGTCCATGTCTCTTAGTCTCATTTTTATGTTCCACCAATGTATGGAATCATGTAGTTCTTGTTTTTTTCTGATTTACTTATTTCACTCCTTATAATGTTATCAAGATCCCACCATTTTGCTGTAAATGATCTGATGTCATCATTTCTTATGGCTGAGTAGTATTCCATAGTGTATATGTGCCACATCTTCTTTATCCAGTCTTCTATTGAAGGGCTTTTTGGTTGTTTCCATGTCTTGGCCACTGTGAACAGTGCTGCAATGAACATGGGGCTACATGTGTCTTCACGTATCAATGTTTCTAAGGTTTTGGGGTATATACCCAGTAGAGGGATTGCTGGGTCATAAGGTAGTTCTATTTGCAGTTTTTTGAGGAACCACCATACTTTCCTCCATAATGGTTGTACTACTTTACAGTCCCACCAACAGTGAATGAGGGTTCCTTTTTCTCCACAGCCTCTCCAACATTTGCTATTACCTGTCTTGTTGATAATAGCTAATCTAACAGGAGTGAGGTGGTATCTCATTGTAGTTTTGATTTGCATTTCTCTAATAACTAATGAAGCTGAGCATCTTTTCATATATCTGTTGGCCATTTGTATCTCTTCCTGGGAGAAGTGTCTGTTCATGTCCTCTTCCCATTTTTTTATTGGATTGTTTGTTTGTTTGTTGTTGAGTTTTATGAGTTCTTTGTAAATTTTGGATATTAGGCCCTTATCTGAGCTGTCGTTTGAAAATATCAGTTCCCATATAGTTGGCTGTCTGTTTATTTTTATATCAGTTTCTCTTGCTGAGCAAAAACTTTTAATTCTGATGTAGTCCCATTCATTTATCTTTGCCTTCACTTCTCTTGCCATTGGAGTCAAGTTCATAAAATGTTCTTTAAAACCCAGGTCCATGATTTTAGTACCTATGTCTTCTTCTATGTACTTTATTGTTTCAGGTCTTATATTTAGGTCTTTGATCCATTTTGAATTAATTTTAGTACACGGGGACAGGCTGTAGTCGAGTTTCATTCTTTTGCATGTGGCTTTCCAGTTTTCCCAACACCATTTGTTGAAGAGGCTTTCTTTTCTCCATTGTGTGTTGTTGGCCCCTTTATCAAAGATTATTTGACCATATATATGTGGTTTTATTTCTGGGCTTTCTATTCTGTTCCATTGGTCTGAGTGTCTATTTTTTTGCCAATACCATGCTGTTTTGATTATCGTGGCCCTATAATATAGTTTAAAGTCAGGTATTGTAATGCCCCCAGCTTCATTCTTTTTCCTTAGGATTGTTTTGGCTATTCGGGGTTTTTTATAGTTCCATATAAATCTGATGATTTTTTGTTCCATTTCTTTAAAAAATCTCATAGGGATTTTGATGGGAATTGCATTAAATTTGTATATTGCTTTGGGTAATATGGCCATTTTGATTATATTTATTCTTCCTATCCAAGAACAAGGAATATTTTTCCATCTCATTGTATCTTTTTCGATTTCCCTTAACAATGCTTTGTAATTTTCATTATATAGGTCCTTTACGTTCTTTGTTATGTTTATTCCTAGGTATTTTATTTTTTTTGTTGCAATCGTGAAGGGGATTATTTTTTTGAGTTCGTTTTCTAATATTTCATTGTTGGCATATAGAAAGGCTATGGACTTTTGTATGTTAATTTTGTATCCTGCGACCTTACTGTATTGGTTTATTGTTTCTAATAATCTTTTTGTGGAGTCCTTCGGGTTTTCGATGTATAGGATCATATCATCAGCAAAAAAGTGATAGCTTTACTTCTTCTTTTCCGATATGGATGCCTTTTATTTCTTTGTCTTGTCTGATTGCTCTGGCCAGAACTTCTAGCACCACATTGAATAAGAGTGGAGAGAGTGGACAACCCTGTCTTGTTCCTGATTTAAGGTAGAAAGTCCTCAGTTTTATGCCGTTTAATAGGATGTTGGCTGATGGTTTATCATATATGGCCTTTATCATGTTGAGATATTTTCCTTCTATACCCATTTTGTTGAGAGTCTTAAACATAAAATTGTGTTGTATTTTATCAAAAGGCTTTTCTGCATCTATTGATAAGATCATGTGGTTTTTGTTCTTTGTTTTGTTGATATGGTGTATTACGTTAACCGTTTTGCGTATGTTGAACCATCCTTGAGATTCTGGGATGAATCCCACTTGATCATGATGTATTATTTTTTTAATATGTTGTTGTATTCAGTTTGCCAGTATTTTGTTTAGTATTTTAGCATCTGTATTCATTAGAGATATTGGTCTGTAGTTTTCTTTCTTTGTGCCATCCTTGCCAGGTTTTGGTATGAGGGTTATGTTGGCCTCATAAAATGTGTTTGGAAGTATTGCTTCTTCTTCAATTTTTTGGAAGACTTTGAGTAGAATAGGAACCAAGTCTTCTTTGAATGTTTGATAGAATTCACTAGTATAACCGTCTGGGCCTGGACTTTTATTTTTGGGGAGATTTTTAATAGTTTTTTCTATTTCCTCCCTGCTGATTGGTCTGTTTAGGCTTTCTGCTTCTTCATGACTCAGTCTAGGAAGGTTGTATTGTTCTAGGAATTTATCCATTTCTTCTAGATTGTTGTATTTGGTGGCATATAATTTTTCATAGTATTCTACAATAATTCTTTGTATTTCTATGATGTCTGTGGTGATCTCTCCTCTTTCATTTTGGATTTTATTTATTTGAGTCCTGTGTCTTTTTTCCTTGGTGAGTCTTGCCAAGGGTTTGTCAATTTTGTTGATCTTTTCAAAAAACCAGCTCCTTGTTTTATTGATTTTTTCTATAGTTTTTCTGTTCTCTATTTCATTTATTTCTGCTCTGATTTTTATTATCTCCTTTCTTCGGCTGGTTTTGGGTTGTCTTTGTTCTTTTTCTAGTTCCTTAAGGTGTGAAGTTAAGTGGTTTACTTCGGCTCTCTCTTGTTTGTTCATATAGGCCTGAAGTGATATGAACTTTCCTCTTATTACTGCTTTTGCTGCATCCCAGAGATTCTGATATGTCGTATTTTCATTTTCATTTGTCTGTATATATCTTTTGATTTCTGCGCTTATTTCTTCTTTGACCCATTCATTTTTTAGAAGTATGTTGTTTAGTTTCCACATTTTTGTGGGGTTTTCCCCCTCTTTTTTGCAGTTGAATTCTAGTTTCAAGGCTTTATGATCAGAAAATATGCTTGGTACAATTTCAATTTTTCTAAATTTGCTGATATTGTCTTTGTGGCCCAACATATGGTCAATTCTTGAGAATGTTCCATGTACACTAGAGAAAAATGTATACTCTGTCGCTTTGGGATGAAGTGTCCTGTAGATGTCTATCATATCCAGGTGTTCTAGTATTTCGTTTAAGGCCACTATATCTTTATTGATTCTCTGTTTGGATGACCGATCTAGAGCCGTCAGCGGTGTATTGAGGTCTCCAAGTATGATTGTATTTTTGTTAGTTTTTGTTTTAAGGTCAATAAGTAGCTGTCTTATATATTTTGGTGCTCCTTGGTTTGGTGCATATATATTAAGGATTGTTATGTCTTCTTGATTCAACTTCCCCTTAATCATTATGAAATGACCATTTTTGTCTCTGAGTACTTTTTCTGTCTTGTAGTCAGCATTATTAGATATGAGTATTGCTACACCTGCTTTTTTTTGGGTGTTGTTTGCTTGGAGTATTGTTTTCCAGCCTTTCACTTTGAATTTGTTTTTATCCTTGTTGCTTAGATGTGTTTCTTGTAGGCAGCATATAGTTGGATTTTCTTTTTTAATCCATTCTGCTACTCTGTGTCTTTTTATTGGTAAGTTTAATCCATTTACATTTAGTGTAATTATTGACACTTGTGGGTTCCCTACTGCCATTTTATAAATTCCTTTCTGTTAGTTTTGTATCTAGTTTGATTCTTCTCTTTTGTTTTTCTATCATTTGTTTTTGTTTGTTTGTGTTCCATACTTCTTTCCTCTGTTGCTACCTTTTTTAAGTCAAGTGTTTTTGTGGTGGTTTTTTTAAGGGTGGTTACCATTAAGTAATGAAAAGGGTACCTACCATATTCATTGTAGTACCCTATCTTATAAGTATTTCTGCACTTCATCATCCTTTGCTACTGTTAATCTCCATCCTCTCCCCCCTTTTTTTCCTTTGTTGTCACAGTTTAAGATAAACCACTAAATTTTATAACAATTAAGATACTTGAAGTCAAACTACCAAATTTTAAATAATCCCAGATGTGTATATAATTTTTAAAAAGGTATTCATATGTCACATTTAAAATGTCTTCTTTAGATTTTTAAATGATTTCCATACATTTTAATGGTGAATTTAGAAGGTTTTTTATGTATAATACTTCTGTCTTCATGGTCTTTCTTGATTTTCTTCTTATATTTTTAAATAACTATAAAAGACTATTTGGTTGTATTATGCATCTTGGTGATAAATTAGTCATGGACTTTGAGTTTTTTAAGATGAGACCCTTGATTTTCCATTTTTACACATCTTGTGGGTTTCCTACTCCTCAATCTCCTATTGCTGATGCAAAACCACTTCCTCTTTTAAGTTTGCCTCATTTCCTGCCGTTCATTTCCCTGGCTTTGGTTGGCAGGTCTTATTTATTTAAAACCATAACAACTAAGATATATATACACATAAACACATTTTTTTTCTTTCTAGTCTAAGGTAACTGAAAGAGACAAAGCTTTTCATTTCTTTCCCTTCTAAAGGAAGCTCCCTCAATCTGGAGATGTTTTTGAGTATGTGTGGTTAAAATTTGGTTTTGGTTATTGTGTGGTATTTGTTTTGTTTACTTGTTTATCTGGAGATTATTAAAGAGCCTATGACTCATAAAAGGCATTGTGTATTCAGGTGTATTTTGCACTCATTACCCAGGATGTTTACAGAATTTCCCCTTCCCCAGGGAGTTCATATGCACCTGATTTTTATTCCTCACCTGTTGCCGTTACTTAAATATAGACACGTCTATAGCAGCACGGAGACCCTGCCTGTCAAAGAGCAGAACGGATGACCAAGGAGTTCACGTCTTTTCTTCCTAAGGGTCTCTCTTTTAAAACTATTTCCAGCATAAAAGTTGGCCTGTTTTGCTTTTCTAAAAGCAGCAAATTTCTAATATTCAGACTGTTTAAACTTGATTGTTTCCCCTTCTTGCTGAATAGGACTACATCAATCAAGAATTCTTGTGGCCCTGGCCGGTTGGCTCAGTGGTAGAGCGTTGGCCTGCCGTGCAGAGGTCCCGGGTTCGATTCCCAGCCAGGGCACACAGGAGAGGTGCCCATCTGCCTCTCAACCCCTCCCCCTCTCCTTCCTCTCTGTCTCTCTCTTCCCCTCCCGCAGCCAAGGCTCCATTGGAGCAAAGATGGCCTGGGCGCTGGGGATGGCTCCTTGGCCTCTGTCCCAGGCACTAGAGTGGCTCTGGTCGCGGCAGAGCGACATCCCGGAGGGGCAGAGCATCGCCCCCTGGTGGGCGTGCCGAGTGGATCCTGGTCGGGCGCATGCGGGAGTCTGTCTGACTGTCTCTCCCCGTTTCCAGCTTCAGAAAAAAAAAAAAAAAGAATTCTTGTGCCATGTAAGCATGGCCTTAATCTAAATTTTCATGTCACAACTTTACAAGATATCTAAATGCTTAAAATTACTGATTTACGTTTTTTTGGGGTTTTTTTGCTATTTGTCTCATACTAAATCACTACATAGCTAAACATTGCTTTAGAACAAATCTTTTTGACAAATTATTATTATTATTGTTTTGTTTTGTATTTTTCTGAAGTGAGAAGCAGGGAGGTAGAGAGATAGACTCTCACATGTGCTGGACCGGGACCCACCCAAGCATGACCACCAAGGGGTGATGCTCTGCCCTTCTGGGCTGTTGCTCTGTTGCAACCGGAGCCATTCTAGCACCTGAGGCGGAGGCCATGGAGCCATCCTCAGCACCTGGGCCAACTCTGCTTCATTGGATCCTTGGCTGCGGGAGAGGAAGAGAGAGATAAGGGAGAAAGAAGAGGGGGAAGGGTGGAGAAGCAGATGGGTTCTTCTCCTGTGTGCCCTGGCCGGGAATTGAACCCAGGACATCCACACATTGAACCAATGCTCTACTACCTAGCCAACTGGCCAGGGCCAAATTATTATTTTTTGAAGGCTTTCTGGTTGTCTAATGACAGGAAAACAAACTTATATAAACTCACTGTATATAAAACAGACCGGTTTTGAAATAGAGTTTTCTAAAAAATTACAAAGGGACTTGCAAGTTTAAGCAGAAGGAAAGAGAGAGGAAGTGTATGAATGTGCATGAGAAAAAAGGAGAGAATGTTGTAGACAAGGAGTGGTGTTTTCATATATACCCAGTTCATTCATTCATATATTTATTCAATAAAAATATTTTTGTTCTATTATTATTAACACATTGAATGGAACGAACAACTTTCAACCTTATTTCAGAAGTTAAATATTTCACTTCTTTTTTTAAAAAACCTCTCATTTTAAAACTCTGGCCAAGTTGTATATCATTTATTTGGCTTTCTTAACATAACACAATTATTGAAAGGGCATAAAGAAGGATTAATGAATTATTTTACATTTATTTGCATAGCTAAATTATCTTCCATCTGCTGTAGTCATAAAATAAAAGTCAAATCTGCCAGTTAGCCAAACATTATAATATGCATGTTTTAATTAAATAAAGTGAAATTTAAAATGTAAACTCAGGTGAAGTTCCCAGCCCAAGCTTCTTTGAGCTTTACTATTTATCATTTATTCTCCTTGTTGCAGCTTTCTTCTTCCCCGTCATGCCCATTTTTTTATTCTCCAATTCTCATATCTCTACTACAAAGCAGATCCAGTGGTATTTGTGTTATTCCAGATGATTTTTCTTTTGGCAGGGGGGAGGAAGGGAGAGAGATGAGAAGCATCAACGCATAGTTGCGTC
The DNA here is from genome assembly GCF_036850765.1 of Saccopteryx bilineata. Lineage (NCBI taxonomy): Eukaryota > Metazoa > Chordata > Mammalia > Chiroptera > Emballonuridae > Saccopteryx > Saccopteryx bilineata. Next base: position 292,408,029 of record NC_089491.1, on the reverse strand, counting down.
ACTTTAGTTGTTCATTGACTGCTTCTCATAAGTGCTTGACTGGGGAGGCTCAAGCTGAGCCAGTGACCTCTTGCTCAAGCCAGCGACCTTGGGCTCAAGCCAGCAATCTTAGGATCATGTCGATGATCCCGCACTCAAGCTGGTGAGCCTGTGTTCAAGCTGGATGAGACCGCGCTCAAACTGGTGAGCCTGCGCTCAAGCCAGTGACCTTGGGGTTTCGGACCTGGATCTTCAGTGTCCCAGGTAGGTGCTCTATCCACTGTGCCACCACCAGTCAGGCAGATCAGTTTTCTTGATGAGAAGAGCCTACAAAAGCCATAATAGACACATTTTTTTTAGCTTACAATGTTTCTGCAAGTAACAACCTTTCTTTTAATGTTTTGTGTCTTTTATTTGGAGAGCTTCAAGTACTCTGCAAGAATCTTATTATATTCTCTTAAGGAAAGTATCTGAGCAGATGGTTTGTGCATCCACTGAATGGGGATGTTCATGGATTTCTGGAACAATACTGAAATTTGAGATTCCCTCTGGTGGTTATATAATCTGTTTCTTGAAACGGCAACAAATACAGGAATGGACTAGAATGCAAGCCATTTGTCAAAAAGCCATTTTTTAAATCCTATTGAGATCTCTCTTTTCTCTAGTTCACAAATTTAACAAGTTTGACATTAACAAAGCCTTCACTATGCAAAAGAAATTTTTTTCAACCTTCCCCTCTCCTTTCTCTTGTACTTGTGTTTTTCTAATTACCTTGATGGTATAGTTCAGTGTTAGTAGTTTTCTGTTGCCTCCCAGATATCCAAGTTCCTTCACCACATTTCCGGTCTGATATACTCCAGCCAGAAGAGTTGAGATCATCTGGTCCTCAAGCTTCCCATCGTCAGCGTCATACCTTGTATTGTTCTACCTCTTCTCATTATGACAGAACAAAGGAAAATAGGTCAAGTCCCCTCGGCCTTCTGAACACTCTGACACCCCAAAGTTTCAAAACTAGACTATCTTACTTCCACCTTTGAATTGGGTACTTTTGTCTACCCTCTTAAATTCAGTGGCTAAGACCTATGACTTAAAATGATAAAAGATAAAAAAGCAGAAGAAAATAAACATTTACTTATGCATACAATACACATACATACAGGAGCGACGAAACTCTCAAAAGAGTGGTTAGAATTTAGGATTTATGTACCATTGTAACCAAGAGTAATAAATTTGTGGAGAAATGACAAGACCAAGGAAAAGGGATTTGGACTTCTAAGGGCAGTAAATTGTGGGAAGGTAAATATATGGGGGAAACTAATGGAAGTTAAGGGTTATTTTAGTAAGATTTGTTTGTTCAGACCCACTGGGGTGCCAGCTTTGTGTCTCCAGCCATAATAGTTGTTTTCTTCCTCTTGGTATGGGAGAGGGGAAGGGGAACACATTCACAAAGGGAAATGTACACCCTGCTTTGAGGCAGTGGAGTGGGGGCAGGCGGGCGAAGTGTTCTTTCTGCATTAGCTGCTTTTTAGTTGCCTTCAGCTTTATGTGAAAGTGACCTATTTTGGGGTTGAATTTCATGACCCCCTTCTGTACTTTAGATACTAATGAGCACATAGGTCAGGACAATAAACTGACTCCCACAGAGACCATGCCTGTTTTCTCTGTAGTATGTACTGTGCTAGGAACCTTGCTAACATTTACCAATATCAGTATCTATTCTTCATTACAATGTTATTCAATACCTTAAATATCAAAAGAATCAACTGGAACAACATATTGGAAATACAGGATTGCTAGTCTCGCTTCGTACATTCTGACTCAGTGGGGTCTGATTAAGGGAATAGAATTTATGTTTTTAAATCAGGCAACCTAGGAGAATCTTGACCAGTAAGGTGAAAGAAAACACCAAGTCAGGGATTTTTACATTCATTTTAAGATAAAGACATGAAAGTTTTCTAGAGCTACGCTACTTACCTTGGTTGGCCAATGGCCTCACGTGGTTATTAAAGTTAACAGAAACTGGCTAAAATCTTAACTTCCATTAAGTTTCTCAGTCACACTAACCACATTTTGGTAGCCATACTACACAGAACAAGTGTAGAAGGTTTTCATCATGACAGAAATGTCTATTAAACAACACTGTGCTAGAGGTAAAGTCATGCGGTTAATAAGTGGTGAGACCAATGTAACGGGCATTTGGACTTACACCTCTCTGAAATAGACTTTCTATTGGTTCAGCAGAGGATGGATCTGTCCAAGGGAAAGGCTTGAGAAATTTTTCTGTGCTGAGACTGAACCAGCCTTCTTCAGATCTATCTGAAACCATAGGTTTCCCTCTCTGGGGTATTAGTTTTGAAACCAAATGGGTCTTTTGAGAGTGCTTGGTTTAAACCTCTAATGGTGCTGTCTTTGGCATAATGCAGACAGACGACAGCCACTAATCTGACTGCACAGTCAAACTGGCATCCATGGGAGCAGTCCACCTCTGCCCTACATTCAGTCAACAACAGGAAGTTCACCTGATCCCAGAGACAATCTACTTTTGAAATGCTTTTCTTTTGCAACATAGTATAGCAGTTTCTCTTCTCCTATCTGGACAGTCCTTCATGTTCTCCAAGTTATGTCAGTGGTTGGGATTTTGGGATGCCTTTTCTTTCTTTAGAGACAATGTTGTAACTGTTGGTTGGTTTCTAGGCTGGCCTACAAAACAATCTGCAAGGTATGTGAAATAAATGGTGACTTAAATTAAAATATAGATGTCTAAGGACAGTATTAGTTATACTTAATTGCCATCTACAACTCTTCTTTTTTGACACTATACAATGAACATTCCAAATCTATACTGGGGAATAATTTTTCCCATTACCTATTAACTCAGTAGTTTTCATGGAGGGCAGAGTTCAGGTAGGTGGAATGATATGTCTTGGTTCTTAGTAACTTTATCTGCATTGAATAGGCATCTCTCATTAGCAAAAATACAAGAGTTTGAGAATAGGCTGCTGGTGAGTCTGTGGGTGAATGACAATCTCTATGATGCTAGTGGCAGTGCAAAATGGTCTAACTACCATGGAGCACAATTTGTTCATTTTAATCAGAATAACAAATGCATTACTCTTTGATTTAGTATTTCCATTTCTGCAAGTTTATCTTACATATATACTTACACAGGTTCAAATAAGATGATTCTTTACAGCATTGCTTATAATAGATAAAGGAAACTGTCCAATTATCCATCGAAAGGCGACTGGTTAAACCAATGGTTTCAAATTTCACTACTCATCAGAGTCACTCGGACTTCTTGCTAAGCACGAATTGTTGAGCCCCTCTCCCAGAATTTCTGATCCAGAAGGTCTGCAGCTGGCCCGAGAATTTGTATTTATTTCTTTTTTTTAAATTTTATTTTATTTATTCATGTTTAGAGAGGAGAGAGAGAGGGAGAGAGACAGGGAGACAGAGAGCGAGAAGGGGGGAGGAGCTGGAAGCATCAACTCCCATATGTGCCTTGACCAGGCAAGCCCAGGGTTTCGAACCGGCGACCTCAGCATTTCCAGGTCGACGCTTTATCCACTGAGCCACCACAGGTCAGGCTGTATTTATTTCTAAAAAGCTTCTAAGTGATGCTGATGAGGCTGGTCTACAGCCCACACTTTGGGAATCATCAGATTAAATAACTAATTCATGCAAATCATGAAACACCATGTAGGTGTTAAAAAAAAAGAAAGAATGAGGACACTTTCTGTGCATTGATGTTAAAAAATCTTCAGGATATGCTGTTAAGTGAAAAAGCAAGGTTCAGAGCAGTGTATGAATATGTTAACCTTTATGTAATACATAGGTGAAAATAATATATGTATATATGTAATAAAACACTGGAAAGATATACTATAAGAAACTAATAAAGTGGACTGCTTTTAAGAGATGGGTAGAAATGGAATGGCCAGGGCTGGGGTGGAAAGAATATGTCTCAAAATATATCTTTCTATATTACTTTTATTCTTGAACTATTTGAATATATTACCTATTTAATAAAATAAGCACAATTAAAAATAAATTGAAAGACAAATCATTTAAGGCCAATGATTCTTATTAGGGACTAAAGTGGCTACTTCACAATTTTTTAATGGCACTTTTATAAATACTTACTAGTAATTATTGAGGGCTTAGAATGTACCAGACATTCTGCCTGCCAAATGTTTTTATATGAAAGATTCATTTGACCCTCAGAAGTCTGTTGTTTCAGAGATGGGCGGGATTTGAAAAAGTTCAATTTCTGTTTCTGCTTGAACTATAAACATTTCCTCTCTGCTTTAATGCTCTCATCTGTAGAATCAGGTAATAACATAAAGGGCTTAGATGCTAGCTATTATTATCATTATCATTAGTTCTAGTTTCCTTTAAACATCACTTTAATAGCTCGGTACTCGAGCATCAGCCTCAGATGGGGTTGCTGTGTGGATCCTGGTCAGGGCGCATGCGGGAGTCTGCCTCACTATCTCCCCTCCTCTCACCTAAAAATAAATAAATAAATAAAAATTTAAAAAATGAATGAATATCACTTCAGTTTTTCCTACACACTGACCACCCTGCTGCCATATATTCTATCTACACATAACTGGGCAGAGAGCAGCAGTCCCTTTTATAGGAGACACTGGACTCAAAGATCTCATTTTTTGGAGGCTGTCCAGCTGTACAACAATAGCAGGTCCATACAATGTCTAAGGGAGGTGCAAAGCTCACAGCTGATAATCTCACTGACTTCTATCCCGCAAAACCTAAACATTCTTAAAGAGTCCAATCAAATATCCTTCCTTGATCAAGCCAGAAACCATGTTTTTTAATGCTTTTAATGCTTCTAGTCTCCCATGTCACAGAATACAATAACCCGGATGCCTATCTGATTTCTCCTTTCTCGGCTATATGCTCCTTGACCTCATAGACTCTTATTTAAACACAAAAGGATCTAATTATTTGTTGGATTGGATTGGAAAGGCAATTACATGTGTAAAATCCAATTACTCTTTAGCCTGCTTTGGCATGAATACCACAAGCATTGCATAATCTGTCCACCTCTTTTTTATAAGTCTTACTGCCTTTCAGATTTTGTTTCCATGTAGGAAAATTGGGGGGAAACACTATATATTATAGTATTTCTATCATACCTATGTATTTCTATGGGAACTTATGTTAACCCAAAATATTTTCTGGGTCTCTTAATTTGAAAAAGAATTCACTGTAGTGGCTACAAAAAATTGTTTTAAAATGAAGACTTTTGAAGAAATGGGCAGGGATTCAAAATGAAACCATACTAATTGAATGAACTCTTAATGAAACACAGATCTTTTTAAATTTAATAGTGAACTAATTATAATTGGGGACAAAAACGGCAGACAAAACCAATTTACTCTATTCATATATTTTTCAGATCTGTTGAACAGGAACATAGAAACATTTTCTAAACTGAAATAACCCATCTGAGGCATCTGCGACCATACCACCCTGAACGTGCCCGATCTTGTCTGAAATAACCCATCTGGTTTTAAAATCCCCACATAGAATTAAAATGTGGCTTTATATTTGGGATTTAATGAAATCTAGAGTGTGAATTGTGTGTGAAGCATGAATGAGAATATTCATACTTTGTTGCAGAAGACAGGATTGAGTACATAGAACATCCAAGATAATTTAAAGGTAAAATTAATTTAGAGAGTTTTTAAATGTTCCCGCATGTAGGACAAACATATAAAAGTTGAGAGGTGTGATAACCAATTAGAAAATGTAGAAGAAGAAAGGTTCCATTCATATGCACAAGAAAAATCCATATGAAATTGGGATTTCAGAATAAATATAATGAAGTACAAAATCTTTAAGAATAAGAATGACAGAATGTATTGAAGAACACAAAGGAAGACTGAATGAATGAAAAGATCATGCTAACAAAGGGAACAAGATCATGGGAACAAGACCTCTCTCTGTAACTGTTCAGGATATTGACAGCAAAAGTCTCCTAACCCCACAGGGGCAAAGTGGAGACTAAAATCTAGTCTGTGCTGCACTCTCCATTCATGGGGCTGCTCCTGTCCCGAGGAAGGGTAACTTCTCCTAGTTTGCACACAAGTGCTGCATGGGCTAGCAGGAACTTTAATTAGGAAGATTATATCATAAAGCTATCGTGTAGTCTCGTAGCAATCACCAATCCATTGTTATTCCAATCAAAATCCCAACATTGTTTTTCCATAGAACTTCATATAATTCACCTTTGGTTTAAGTGGAAGAGCTTTGGCTGAAGAATATATAAGAAAATTTGAAGAATCAAGTAGGAAGATTTTACTTTCCCAATACTCAAAATTATTGTAGCACTGTAATAATGAACACGGCATGGTGCTAATGGTACATGGCTAGACAGTAGACCAATGGGACATACTAGAGAGCTCAAAAAACAACCCATTCGTATATGGAAACTTGACATATATCAGAAGTGGCTCCACATTTTGGGAGAAATGTGGACTGCTCAATAAATAGCTCCAGAATAATTAGTTAACTGTGTGCAAAAGTATTTTTTTCCTGAATTACACTCTACACAAACATTAATTCCAGGTTGTGAAAAGCCTTAATGCTAAATCACCTTTTGATAAAAATGTAGACCATCCTTATGGAGAAAATAGTAAGAAATTCCTAAGCCAGACACGAGAAACACAAACCAGAGAGAATAATAGGATAGTTAAATCTGACTCCACTAAACTTTAAAACTCTTGTTCAACTGTATCATCAAAGGGAAAAGATAGTCACAGACTGGGAAAAAGAACTGCAGTGTCTATATTTCAGAAGGGCCCATATCTGAAATTGATGAACAATGCCTACCCCTCAATAAGAAGAAGACATGTGGGGAGAGGGTATGAATTCGCAGAATAAGAAACATGAATGGCCGATAAATATATAAAAAGATGCTCAACTCTCTAGCAATCTGATAAAAGTAAATGAAGTCACTTTTTTTTTTTTTTACCCATGAAACTAGATACAAATGTGTAAGTAGGACAATACCCAAAGTTTCTAAGAATGTGGGAGAAGGAAACTCGCATACTCTACTGCTGGCATGTGAATGTCAGTTACTTTGGAGGGAAATTTGGCAATATCAAGTGCAGGTGAAGATACCCACTCTTGCCCCAGTATTCGAAGCACATACTCTAGAAAAAGTCTCCCATTTATGTACCAAATATGTTCACATCAGCATTGAGTATAAGAGCAAAAAGAGAAGAAACATGTGGGAAGTCATCAACAAGGAGATGAATTATAGTACATGTTAGAAGTATAGAAAGTAGTGTAAATGAATAAACTAGAATTAAATATCCCATATATGAGATATATGATATCTATCCATCAAACTGTAATATGGCTAAAAAAAGCAAGCTATAAAATGACAGGTAGAATCAAGTCTAAAAATATGCATAACGATGTTATTAATTATGTATGAACACATATGCACATTGTAAGGGTCTAAAATGATGAACAGGATTAAATATCACTTTGTGCATAGTGGTGCCTAGTGTTGTGAGACAGGTGTGCATGGGGGTGTGTGTGGCTACAAACGTAGCTGCAGTGTTTTGTTTAAAAATCTTTTGAAGGCCCTGGCCGGTTGGCTCAGTGGTAGAGCGTCGGCCTGGCGTGCAGAAGTCCCGGTTCGATTCCCGGCCAGGGCACACAGGAGAAGCGCCCATCTGCTTCTCCACCCCTCCCCCTCTCCTTCCTCTCTGTCTCTCTCTTCCCCTCCCGCAGCCGAGGCTCCATTGGAGCAAAGATGGCCCGGGCTGCTGGGGATGGCTCCTTGGCCTCTGCCCCAGGAGCTGGAGTGGTCTGGTCGCAACAGAGTGACGCCCCGGAGGGGCAGAACATAGCCCCCTGGTGGGCAAAGCGTCGCCCCCTGGTGGGCGGGCCGGGTGGATCCCAGTGGGGCACATGCGGGAGTCTGTCTGTCACTCCCAGTTTCCAGCTTCAGAAAAATACAAAAAAAAAATTAATTAATTAATTAAAAAAAATCTTTTGAGGCAAATATGGCATAATGTTATGATTTTATTTAGCTGAATAGTGGAAAGGATGTCATTCCCTTTATTGTTCTGTATGTTTGAAATAGTTCATAATTAAAGAAAATACAGACATATGTAAAACCATTGTTATTAGTGGTCTTTAATTGAACAGATCTCATCTTTTGATTCATATCAAGTAAGATACAGAGAAGAAACCAGAGAAACTCTGCTAAAAACGTTTCAAATATACTGCTCACAAAAATTAGGGGTTATCTCAAAATGAATATGAAGCGATAAAATATCCCCTAATTTTTGTGAGCAGTGTGTCATGTTGGTGACTGGGTTTGTCCATACCGGGACTTTTTAACCTTAATTTGGTGCAAAAGAGATTCTTAATCAGTAGATAAGAAAATCTACTTAATGCATTTCCCAGGGAGCCTTATATTAGCCAGCAAAGACTGCAGCTTTAATTGAGACCGTGATGCCACTTAATTGGAACACATGAATGAGATTAAGGGGTACTCGGAGAAGGTCAGCTCGTTTCCCTGGTACCCAGAGCTTCGCTGGGTCTCTGCCTTCTTGCTGGCAACTTCTGCCAATTGGAATGAACCTGAGCCAAATCCTTTTACCATCCTTCGTCAGTCGCTTAATGGAATGTTCTAAACACAGAGTCCTTGTATTTGAGAGTGTGTTCTGAAACACACTGGCAGGGTGATTCTGCTGATAAATTGAGAACTCATTATACTGAAGCACTAGACATTTGCATCGCTTTTAACTTGTTGATCCAATAGTTTAATATTCATTAAATAAGGTCATACTTGTGTTGGGACTCAATAATGTCTGTCAATCGATTATATCTGCATATGGAAGGAAGTGCTTGGATTTTTCTATTAAAAAAATCAATGCAGTATTAGTAGAGAGGAAAACTGTTAATTGTTTTATTATTTTCATAAATGTTCCATTACTAGCTAGTTTTGTGACCAGGGACCAAGTGATTCCTTGATCTGAAAATGGGAGCAGGATGGAAATAAGCATTATAATCCCATTCAGCTCTGGGAGTCTGTAATCTTTGGTTTTTTCATCAATGTATGGAAGTCAGAATATAATTGACATTGACGTGGCTGTATTGCCATCCGGATGAACTCAGGCTGTTTCCTTGGGGGTATTGTGGAAGGTATTCTCAGTTACTTACAGTTCTCCCTTGGTGCCTGTAATGACTAGTTTAAAGTAAGTGGGGGTTGGACTCCTAACAGAGCTAATCTTATGAGGTTCCAGCACACTTACTAAGTGCCATGTGAACTCACTTTATAGAAGAGCAATTTCCACAGGGAAAAAGGGTAATTTTAAAGAACATGGTACTACCTTAGTAATTAGTGCTATTGGTGGTTTTGGTCTCTCTGTTTTTAGAACATAACATAACTTTTGTATAATTTTTCACTAATGTACATTCCTCAAGAATTTTTCAATTTGACGATTAACTGATCCACTGACTGGTGATCTTTCAACTGTCAAAAAGCAACACTTGACTGTGAGGATCTGTGTTTTGGACTGTGCTGGGTCAGACTTTCTTATTGGAGACATTTGTGTTGTTGTCAAGAAAACTGTATTCGAAGGCACAGTGCCTGACCAAATCAGAATCATTGTGACCGTTCGTACATTCTTTTTTTTTTTTTTTTTTTTGTATTTTTCTGAAGCTAGAAACGGAGAGACAGTCAGACAGACTCCCGCATGCGCCTGACCGGGATCCACCCGGCACGCCCACCAGGGGGCGACGCTCTGCCCACTAGGGGGCGATGCTCTGCCCCTCCGGGGCGTCGCTCTGTCGCGACCAGAGCCACTCTAGCGCCTGGGGCAGAGGCCAAGGAGCCATCCCCAGCGCCCGGGCCATCTTTGCTCCAATGGAGCCTTGGCTGCGGGAGGGGAGGGGAAGAGAGAGACAGAGAGGAAGGAGAGGGGGAAGGGTGGAGAAGCAGATGGGCGCTTCTCCTGCGTGCCCTGGCCGGGAATCGAACCTGGGACTTCTGCATGGCAGTCCGACGCTCTACCACTGAGCCAACCGGCCAGGGCCCATTCGTACATTCTTGTGAGGACAAATTAGAGCCTGTTGAGATCATTTTCACTAATGAGTACCTTATCTGCCTTGTAAATAGTTCCAAAAAGTCAGCCGGCCTGCAGAAATGTGGAATAGTTTATGAACTTCTTCCTGGACTACCCCTCTCCCAAGCCTAGCAACGCCACCTTTTATTTCTCTGGCCACGTCCACTTTTTCTTACTGTTACCATATCCCCAGACTAACACAACACAGGCGTATCTGGGCCCAAACACAGTTCTCTAGAAATGTTTTCTTTTTTTTTTTTTTTTTTTTTTTTTTTTTACAGTAATGGCATATATTCATGAGAGAGAAGTAGAAACTCTAATAGAAAGCATTCCAGACAAATATATGATACTTCTGTGTGGAAAGAAAAGAAAGTGGAGAGTGGGATGAAGAGAAAGAAAGGTTATAGTTAGGGAAGTAAAAGAGAAAACCGGAGGAGACACCAGAACCTATTGGTTTGGAAGGAGACGCTCTTAATTAAATTCCTAGGCTTGTTGCCTGGTTTCTTTTAAGTCCGGCCTGGTTTCTTTAAAGTGCCTGTTGTGTTCATCTGCATGGTTGTGATCTCAAAGCAAAGAATATTTTCAGGATTTTGGAATAATCTCAGAGCCTCTGACAAACATGTGCAGAAAGAATTGAATAACTATAAATAGACTCAAAAAGAGCAAAGGGAATCTCATTATTTCAGTTTCTGAATTTTGGTTATCTGCTTTCTTCAAAACCCAGAAAGGTTGTCTACTAGGCAAAAATGTGATTATTCCTCCTGAATTCATCATTCATGTGATGCTTTTGGAAAATATAATGATCTCAGATTGATTCAATTTTCTTTTTTCACATTCTTTTCTCTTGTTTCTCAAAAAAAAAAAAAAAAAGCCAATCTTCATACTCCTTGTGGGACGTTAGACAGCTTAGAGAAGGGGCAAAATAAACACGATTTATTCTCATCAGCTGTGTCCTAAGAAAATTGGACACACACTGTGAAGTAATGGCAAAATAATCTCAAAACTTTCCAAGTACTTTTTCCAAATGAAATGGAAGAAAGTTTAAAGCTAGCTTCCATCTAATTATGGCTAAAGAGCCTGACCTGTGGTGGCACAGTGGATAAAGTGTCAACCTGGAAACGCTGAGGTTGCAGGTTCAAAACCCTGGGCTTGCCTGGTCAAGGCACATATGGGAGTTGATGCTTCCTGCTCCTCCCCACCTTCTCTCTCTTTCTCTCTCTCTCTCCTCTCTATAATGAATAAACAAAAAAATCTTAATTATGGCTAAAGAAAGATGCGTGCATAAAAAATACAGGCATATATATTTTTCCAACAATACCGTTGGTTTCTCCCCCTAAAAACCAAGAGACCAGACGTAAGGTCTTCTAGTTCTAGAAAGCTGTTCTCTGGAATAGCCGACCACAGTGAAGTTTTTATTTTTTCACAGAATAAGATGAAGGGAACTGTAACTTATAAAATAGTAGTGTATTTTTCCTTTTAAAATGTCTCCTCCCATTTTTTTTTTACTTATATTATTAACCTGTGAAGGTATTGTTCTAAATACGTAGTGAGGGAGAGCAACCTTAATTTATTTCAGTGCCTGAGATCATTTGTAGAAAAGTGTTTTAACTTCTGCCTCACCCACCGGAGCTGATGTTAGCGTCTCTAAGTACATGTGGATTCATTGAATGGCCTTAAGGGATTAAGCTTTGTGGCCAAGTTAAAGCTGCTGGCCTGCTTTGAGAACAGGGATTGGGAAAAACTGAACGTCTCCAACAGTTCGAGGTCAGGTGTACAGTACTGCAAGCCTCACTCAGAGTTTTGGATCTCCATGAGCGTGAGTTTTGGAAACCAGGAAACAGCTCAACTGTTTGTTCCTAAACGTGTCTGCTTTCTATCCAGATGCTTTCTGAATCTGGAGAGGCTCCTGGAATGACTTTTATATATTTAATAGGAGCTTTGGGAACGTGTTTGCGTGTTTCCCTTCTGCGGATTAGTATCTGAAGTAAATCGCAGATAACACAAGTTGGTTTATATGTCACCTATTTTTAGCTCAAAAAATAAGTAGAATGCAGGACTTGCTAACATCAAGGCGGCCTAGGAAGAACTTTTGATTCTGCCTACTAGATTCTGTTCAAAAAGCACCACTTGAGCACCAATAATAAATGCGCTTAAAAATAATAATAAAACACATTATTTAGTTCAACTATGAAGAATTCAATTTATCCCCATTCTCTCAGGCATTTACTAGAAGAAAGGGAAAGTCCTTGGGCCTGATTCTGTGTAATTAGATTTTTGCACCTTTGAGTTGTGAATTGGGGTTTCTGTGTCTCCACCCCAAGGTGCAAAGTGATGCGCCGGAAACCTGAGACTAAAGCTGATGTTATAGTTCACCAGGACTTGTCAACTTTGGCGATCCGAGAAACTCCAAGGAAAAGAAACAGTGGTGGACCGTGGACTCTGTTTTAGAAATATTAAACATAATTTTAGAGACACTACTCTTGTTCCTCCAAATTAATCTTCACCTGAAACCCCAACAGATTTTAAGAAACAGTTCCAAAGGCCATAAAACTGTAACATCGGAAAAAATGTTAATTTATTTTGGGAATGTCATAGAAAAAAAAATACAACCCCAAAGTGAAATGTTATAGAAATAAAACCAGATACAAATATAGTAACCTCAACTATTTAAAAATAATTGTAAAAATTATTAGAAGGAAATATACCAAAAATAGTGTTCAGGTTTTTATTTCTTTATGTGCTTATGAGCTGCTTTTCTAAAAGTGATTGAAACAGGAAAGAATCTGCATTTCAGAGAAGATTTTATAAAATATCATGTAGTTGAATTGACGCTGGGAATAATGGGGCACCTAGAAACCACCCCTATAAACAGTGTGGGTTGTTTTTTGTTTTTTGTTTTTTTTGTATTTTTCTGAAGCTGGAAACGGGGAGAGACAGTCAGACAGACTCCCGCATGCGCCCGACCGGGATCCACCCGGCACGCCTACCAGGGGCGATGCTCTGCCCACCAGGGGGCGATGTTCTGCCCCTCCGGGCGTCGCTCTGCCGCGACCAGAGCCACTTTAGCACCTGGGGCAGAGGCCAAGGAGCCATCCCCAGCGCCCGGGCCATCTTTGCCCCAATGGAGCCTTGGCTGCGGGAGGGGAAGAGAGACAGAGAGGAAGGAGGGAGAGGTGGAGAAGCAAATGGGTGCTTCTCCTATGTGCCCTGGCTGGGAATTGAACCCGGGTCCCCCTCACGCCAGGCCGATGCTCTACCGCTGAGCCAACCGGCCAGGGCCTAAACAGTGTTTTTCAAGGAGGAAAAGTAAAGATAACAACTAGATTTGAGTTGAACTACTACAGAGCTGGAACGTGAACAAAGAACCTCCTAAAATGAGAAAATATACAAATCTTTAGGTGCTTCAGACTCCGTGTAAGTTTTACCTAGTCCCTGATACAATTCCCATGGACTGGTCAAGAAAAACAAAGAAAGGCTTTTGTTTGTAAATAATTTCCCACATATCATTAAATGGACAAAACTCATCTGAAAAACTTAAAAGGAATGAGTCAGTAAGAGTCTGACTTTTTTTCCCCAAAAACAAATGAGTTGAGCTTCAGGAGTCTGTTTGTAAAAATAAGTATTCAAGCTGAGAACAGGGCCGTTCTCCTGTCTTGGGGTGTTGATGTGGGTTCCATGATTATGATGCATTGTACTTTACTTCACTCTTAAATATTTACACAGTCATTCTTTTATTCATCCACCAAATATTTGCTGAGTACATAGGTACTGTGTGCCCTTGGAGGAGAGATAAGCTGTATTTAAACAGTTGGAGCAAAAGCGGTACGCAGTTTCGGAGCATGCAATAGAGGGTGAGACTCTTTTCAGTTGGGGAGAGGCAGAAAAGCTTTTTCTTGGGTTGGGATTGCCATCTGGGCTTGAAGGGTCTAAAGGTGGCTGGCAGGGCATTTAGGTGGCAATGGATGGTGAAGGCCTGGGCACGTGCAGGGGACAGGGAGGTATAGTGTGAGGAGGAGGGGTGAGAAATGAGGGCAGTGTGGGCCAGGTCACCCGGCCTTAGGCGCTAGGCTACGTGGTTACTACTCTGGGAGTCGCCATGAGGAACTGTTGAAGGTGTTTATGAAGGTAGTGATGTTGTCTTGAAATGAGGTGTCAAATGAAACGTGTTAGAAAAAGACCCAGAGAATTGTGCCTCTGTGATTTGAGGTGGACCTTGTATGATTTTCAAAGGAGTTCCGTGGGAGCACAAATGGCAAGACTTGGTTCAGAAGGACAGTTCCCCTCTCTTACCTCTGGGCCTTGATCACCCTTTCTCTTGAGCGAGACCATGTGGGCAGCTTGGATTCAGCCTCTCCTGCTCTGCTCCATTGCCCTGGACCCACTCGGTCCACTTCCTAGAACCTGCCTACGCCACACTGAGCAGGATCTGCGTAACAGCGAGGACACTCCCCTTCCTACTCTGGTTTTGACTTCTTTTGGTTCCTCTTTTAGAGCAGAAAGGTAGTAAGTTTTTGGATCTGTTGTGATGCTGACATAGGGCAGATGAAGAGACTTTTTACATTGTTGTTAAAAAAGGTGATAAAGATTTGGTTAAACATGTAGGGAGATAGGGTCAAAGGGGATGGATTCAAGAAATACCGTGCAGAACTTCCATCCTAGAACCGTGGCTCAGTTTGTCCATGACCTCACGGAGAAAGCCCCGTGCTGGTAAAGGCTGCCGTAACTTACTTCAGACCTCGACTGGTCGCATCCTGGCACTATGCCAAGGTTGAGCAGATTCCTCCACCCCCTGCTGAGACCCTACAGCTATTCAACGCTTGAAAAAAAATAGCCAATAGAGCTCAAGCTGGCAGCTTCAAACAGCTCTTGAGGAAGCCCTGCTGAACGATTTGGTGGCCACTGAGGTGTGGATGTGGTTTTATGTCGGCGAGATCATAGGCAAGCCTGGCATCGTTGGCTATCATGTGTGAAGACCAACCTTTAGCATCTGGTTCGTTTTGGTTTATTATTTGAATATTCTTGGACCATGAGTGATCAGAATGCTATTTGGATAAAAAAAAAAAAAAAAGATATGTCAAAATCAACATTTTTTTTGTATCAAACACTGCATTAGAAAGGTCACAATTTCTCTTGATAATAGGTTGGGTTGTCTTTTGCCTTAATAACATTAATACCGCCTTAAATGCTTGTCTTTGCTTCACCTAAAAATGGGAAGCACATATGTGGATATACCAACCTGATGCACTTCATTTCCAGAAAAGGCTGGAAAAGGCCCTGAGGAAACTAGAACTTGCCACAATAGAGGAAATAGTAATACCATATTCTAGAGCAGGGGTCCCCAAACTACGGCCTCGTGGGCCGCATGCGGCCCCCTGAGGCCATTTATCCAGCCCCCACCGCACTTCCGGAAGGGGCACCTCTTTCATTGGTGGTCAGTGAGAGGAGCATAGTTCCCATTGAAATACTGGTCAGTTTGTTGATTTAAATTTACTTGTTCTTTATTTTAAATATTGTATTTGTTCTCATTTTGTTTTTTTACTTTAAAATAAGATATGTGCAGTGTGCATAGGGATTTGTTCATAGTTTTTTTTATAGTCTGGCCCACCAACGGTCTGAGGGACAGTGAACTGGCCCCCTGTGTAAAAAGTTTGGGGACCCCTGTTCTAGAGCTAAATCATGTCAAGTAAAGAATAAAATTTGGATGGTTTCTCTTTGCTAAAATCAGAGAAAGACCTTTTTGACCATACCTGTGTCTGTGTATGTTGAAATACTTGGTCATATTCTAAATAGGTATTTTTATAACATTAATGCCAAGACAGTGAATGAGAGCCACGACTTACATTTTTAATCTAATTTTGGTACCTGTATTCTTATTAATCTACCTGGTTTCATGATTTCAGAACCTACTTTTGCTGAAACAAAATGCCCTATGAATATTTAAACAGGGTTATAACTTAGTATCATCCATGGATCTAAAAAGTATATTATATCCTGAAATAAATAGAAGTAATTGGTTATCAGTCTAAAAAAAAACAAAAAGAAATATTGTACAAATAGTTGTGACAAGATCTGATGACTGAATATGGGCACGAGGAAGAAGGAATCAAGTGACTGTGCTGAGTTTTTTAACCTTTGTGAATTCAAGTGGTTTTGAAAGAGCCAGAAGACATTTTTCTTACTTTTACAAAGCTGAACTGAAGCTAAGTGTTGTGGTCAGAGCTGTCGAAGAGGAGGGTTTTTTTTAGCTTTAGTGATGATTACCCTGAAGGGTGTTATGAGCAGCCTGGGGAAGTAAGTTGTACCCACACAATGCCCAGCACAGGCTACAATGACTGAGGATTAGAAGAAATATGTACCAAAAATGCTGGGGTAATCCAGTGTGGAAGAAGCCCTTCCATTGCTTCTAGTCTTTACATTAGTGAGTAACTTCCTTTTAGTGAAAGGCCATGGCGCTGTGTTGTACAAACAATTTAAGAAAGGGAAGGGGATACTCAGTTGGGAAGTGGGGTGGGCAACAAAGACAATTCAATACCTAAAAATCCTGAAAACTGAAAACAAGCTGGTTTCAGCTGACATTTTATGTGGTGCCTGTGTGCTGACTCATTTTATTTGAATGCTTTCACGGTGGAATATTAAATGATAGTCATAATAGTCAAATTTTATTGAGCAACTAAAGTGTCAGACACTACTCTAGACTCTCTTTTACCTGCAGAATCCACATCATTGAATCCAGACAAAATCTTGTGAAAATGAATGTCTTATTATCCCTATTTTATAAGCAAGGAAATTGAGGCTCAGAAGGAGAGGCTCAATGTAACACAGCTACTGACTCATGCTTTCGCTTTGGTTTATTAATGCCAATGTTTTATTTAGTTGGTTTCAATTCAGGGATGCATTGAGGGCCTCTGAGGTGCCAATACATGTTTCTGAAACATCTGTGAAAATGTAGGTGATGTTTGTTTTGAGCGTGGAATGAGTGGGACCACTATTCTGTATTCATCTAGGCGGGATGGCCCCAGTTAGAGAGTTATAGTAGATGACCTGCTTTTGGCTTCTCCTCGATATCTTTGTTCAACTAAAGGACATTCCCTTGGTGGTTGGCTTGGGGGCCCATCATTGCCATTGCCATCAGTTTAATTACTATGGATTGTTGAAAACACCTTCCACATGCCAACTATAGTGCTGAGCACTTTACTGTATTATTTCATGTAATTACAATAACACTATGAGATTGTTCCTCTTGTCTTCATTTTATACAAGAGGAAGCTACATGAGTTGCCACTGCTGGTAAGTAGCAGAGGTGGTACTGAAACCCACATCTGTCTGACTCCGGAGACCATCACCCTAACCACAGTGGCATTCTGCCCCCACACCAGGCTTTTCTCAAAGTATCAAGATCCCTCCATTGGACTTTCTTGTATTTGGGTTTAGATAGGCTGAACTACTCTAGATCATTTGGGGTATTGCTTTAGGATCTCTTTCCCCTGGAACTTGTGATGTTGATAGCTATTTTACTTACCTTTGGGAGCTGTCATTAGGTTAATTACCCAAGCAAGCTCTCATCCCTTTTTTATGTGTTCCCCCGTTGATGATGCCTGATGGTACCATATGCAGTATGCAAATCACAGACGCATTTTTCTCACACACTGGGAGGGAGTGGTGGCACCCAGCACCTCAGCAGAAGCTGGGCATCCTCGAGGGAGGCTTGGAGATGTGGCAGGAAATCAGCTTTCGCTCATCATAAAGCGACATCCACCTCTTTTCATTTAAATCCATGTTCTTGCAGTTGTGCCAAAATTAGCATTAGAAACTAATAGGCAGCTCTTCAGCTAGACAAAATAGTGGTTACTTGGATCCAAAGTGGTTACGTGTTGATTGTTCAGATGTTTTGATGAGGGAATTCTCAATGATGTCGTACTCCTATGTAGAAAATTTATAGACAACAGTATTGAATTTCATGTTTTATGCACTATATAAAAGCTAATGAAAATTATAACCAATTAGACAGTTATAAAGCCTGTGTGTATTAAAGTGTTATGCAAATATTGATTAACAGTAATACCATAAATTCACAGAGCAAGCAAAAGCATGCCTGGTTCAGAGTATAGGAGCTTTCATTTGCATTTCCATAGAACCTATTATTAGTGAGTCTCAAAGCGCCTAACAAGTAGTAATTATTGAAGCCCATAAATAAGCTTCAAAATGTCATTTTATTGAGGGAATAAGCAAGAAGTCCCCTTTACCTCAGACATATCATGAGACCCAAACTCCTGAGCTAAAACAGACTTCTCCATGTAAAGAGAATATTCATGCACTATGGCTGTTTGGGGCTGTGATTCTATACGTTAGAAGTCGACAGCCGTGGACGCGAGGTTCTTGTATTGAGTATCTCAATGTGTGTGGTTAGAACTCTTAATGATTTTTAAAATTCTACAGGAGTAATAGTTCTAAACAAATCTTGCCAGTATGTTGCCTTTTAATACTTCTCTGTAGACTGTAATACCAAATTTGAAAGCAAAAATTCATGTGAAAGTATTTAAAACTATTTTGGAGCATTATATCAGGTTTCTTTTTCCTCAATAATTATTCTGAGGACTAACAGTTAATGGGACCTATAGTTATTTCTATACCCAGTAGCAAGTCTTTGAAAAGTTATGAAGATTTCTAATCTGCTTTAGAATACTCCTTGACTCTTTCTTCGTTATTTCTCCACTCCTTTCCTTCCTTTGCAGCTACCCTGTTCTTTAAAGCTAAGCACAGGTTGAAAAAACTCAACAATATTCCCAGTGCCTGACTCTCCCTGTTCCTCTATCTCAAGTCCTTAAGCTGCCCCCATGTGGTTGATTCTCAGCTTAATTTTCTTCTGGTGCCGAGAGGCCATATTGTAGTCGTAGGTCGCTCTTGTGAGGCATCTGTACTTCCAAGGTGATACTTCAGTGTTACGTAAATTCCAAGAAAAGTATGGGCTAATGGATACCTTCCTTTAAGCTTGGAGACACTGGAACCCAGAGAGAATGAGTGACTTGACTGGTTTCTGTCTTAATAGAATTGGGACTAGAACTCAGGTCTCTAGACTCATAGCACTTTTCTCTCTACCTCATCGTAATTTTATGGTGCGTTGAGTCACACACAAATATAATAATTTAAACCAGAAACACAGGACCAGAGCAAGAAGAAATAGTTTGTTGGTGTTGCATCCAGGGTTGGTGGTCAGCCAGATAAGAGGACAGATGGAATGAGGAGTGTGCAGAGCTGAAGTGGTGGGTACTGGGATCCCTGCTGTGCAGGAGTGGAATGATGGAGTTGGAGGGGAGTAAAGAGCCAGTTGAAGTGAGAACAGGGTGAGGCAGAATGGTAATTGTAGAAGATTTAAAGGATGTTGAGTTTATGGCCATGGCAATGGGTTGTTGATGTAAAATGAAGAGCAATTCTGTTGGTTATTGGATGGATGGTCCTTAGGGGCAACCAAGTCTCTCAGGATGAGGGGAGGGAGAGATACAGGCATGTGCCACATGCATCGAAGTTCTCGTTCTCAGGGTACGTGGACCAATAAATTCCTGGGGAACAGTGGTGTAAGGCAGCCTGGAGGACTGTTCATAGAATTATGTAGATGTGTGTTTATTCCATGAGAGATGCTACTTTTCTCAATTGTAACTTTCATATTTTTCCAGGGAAAACTGAGGCTGCTATCAAAAACTTCACTCCCTACTACCTTCGCCAGTACTCCGTGGCCTTCTGCAATCATGTGCGCAGTGAAGTTGAGCAGCAAAGGGATTTAACGTCACAATTTTTGAAGACCAAGGTAACCCATGGCTGTTTGGCTTACATACTTCTTCTCCCACTGAGAATGTTTTATAACTCACAGTATATCTGAAGGAAACAATCCTGTGAATAGCAGTTTTAAAAATATGTGTTCTCAAATCATTTCATGCTCAAAAAAACTCTATTTACCCAGAAGTTAAAACATATTATTTTTTTTATTTGCTGATGGTGTAATCCATATTTTAAGAAACTAGCATGATCCAAGTTTATTATGCTTTCCCCACACTGATACTTTGGATATCAGGGAATCTGGCTTGCTATACTGAAGTTTAATTTTAAAAAATCCTAATTTTAGTGCCTTGTACTATGGACATTTTTATTTTGGTCATTGATCAAATATGATTTTCTCTTCTAATCCTCTAACTTATCTTTTTTCCTTTGATCCATTATAACAATTATCCACGACCTCAACAAATAATTATTTACATTAACTATGTGCCAGGCCCTATTCCAAAAACTGGGGCATAAGATAAAGTCTCTGACTTTCTATTTATATTTAAATGTAAGAAATAAAGGGCCTGACTGGTTGGCTCAGTGGTAGAGTCTCAGCCTGGCATATGGATATCCCAGGTTCAATTCCCAGTCAGGCACACAGAAGAAAAGTACCCACTGCTTCTCCACCCCTCCCCCTCTCATTTTTCTCCATATCTCTCTCCTCCTCCCCTCCTGCAGCCATGGCTCTATTAGAGTGAGTTGGCCCCAGGTGCTGAGGATGGCTACATGGCCTCTGCCTCAGGTGCTAAAAAATGGCTTTGGTTGCAACAGAGCAAGGGCCCCAGATGGACAGAGCATCACCCCCTAGTGGGCATGCCAGGTGGATCCTGGTTGGGGCACATGCGTGAGTCTGTCTCTGCCTCCTCTCTTCTCACTAAATAAAATTTTTTTAAAATAAAATAAAATAAATAAGTGTAGGAGACAGGCAATAAACAAATAAACAAACGAATATCAGGTGATGATAAATGCTACAAAGAAAAATAAAGCAGTCTATTTTAGAGAAGATGGCCAGGGAAGCCCTCTGAAGAGGTGACACATGAGCAGAAACTAGAGTAAAATAAGCATAGGCTTTGTGCATACCTGTGGGAAGAGTGTCCCAGGCAGACGGCACAGCAAGTCCAGAGACCCTGCATCAGTGACAAGCATATCAGAAAAGCTGTGTAAGCAAGGGAGAAAGGATGGAAAATGACTGGAGAGTGACAGCTAAGGTTAGACCATGTGCGACCTGTAGACTATAGCTGGGTGTTTATCTTAAGTGTGATGGAAAGTTATTGGAAGGTATTGAATACAGAGTGACTTAGAATTTTAAGTAATCTTTCTGACCTCTCTATAGTGAAAAGATTACAGGGAAGGACAAGGGGGGGGAGATTGACGAGGAGGACACTGTAGTGTGGTGATGGTGGCAGTTACAAGGAAAGGTCCAAGTCAAGATGTACTTGAGATACAGCTGGCAGAACTTGATGGATTGGGTAAGAGATAACAAGAGGGAAATCAGTGATGATTTCTTCGTTTCTAGGGTAAACAAATAAGTGGAGGGAGCTGCCTTTTGGATAGAAGCCTCAGAAGTGGATAGAAAACATGAGTTCACATTTGGCATCTTATGTTTAAGATACTTATCTGACATATACTCGTGGAAATATTGAGTAGGTTGTTGAATGCTCTGATCTGGAGCTCAGTGGTGAGGTAGAAGCCAGAGAACAGAAGTTTGGGATTTCCTAGCTGATAACTGGTAGCAAAGCCATGGGACATAATAAAGGGAGAACAGAGAGAGAAGAAGAGGTTTCATGACCATCCCCTGACCCCTTCCATAGTTGGAGATCAGAAAGAGAGGGATCTGGCAAGATGAGCAGAGAAGACATAGCCAGTGGAAAAGAAGGAAAGTCAGGAAAGCGGAATGTTCCAGAAGGCAAATATAAAGGGGATTTTGAGAAGTCGGGAGTATTAAATGGGTCAAATGCTGCTGAGAGGCTGAGCAAGGTGACCAATAGTTCTAGCAGCATGGGTGTGTAGGGATAACTGATTGTTACCTCCATAAAACAGTGATTCTCAAAACTTAAGAAGCTTGTTAAAATGCAAACTCTGGTGCACACTCCCAGAGATTTTGATATACTGTAAGTATAGGGTGAGGCCACATTTTAAACAAGCATATCAGTTAATTTAAGTGGCCCAGCTTTAAGAACTGCTGAAAACCTAAGAACTACAGTATTAAGAAATCAGGCCCTGGCCGGTTGGCTCAGTGGTAGAGCGTCGGCCTGGCATGCAGAAGTCCCGGGTTCGATTCCCGGCCAGGGCACACAGGAGAAGCGCCCATCTGCTTCTCCACCCCTCCCCCTCTCCTTCCTCTCTGTCTCTCTCTTCCCCTCCCGCAGCGAGGCTCCATTGGAGCAAAGATGGCCCGGGCACTGGGGATGGCTCCTTGGCCTCTGCCCCAGGTACTGGAGTGGCTCTGGTTGCGACAGAGCGACGCCCCGGAGGGGCAGAGCATCACCCCCTGGTGGGCAGAGCATCGCCCCCTGGTGGGCGTGCCGGGTGGATCGTGGTTGGGCGCATGCGGGAGTCTGTCTGTCTATCCCCATTTCCAGCTTCAGGAAAAAAAAATACAAAAAAAAAAAGAAAAAAGAAAAAAGAAAAGAAAAGAATTCAGACCTGGCTGAGCAGCTCAGTTGGTTAGAGTGATGTTCTGATATGCCAAGATTGCAGGTTGGTTCCCTGGTCAGGGCACATATAAGAATCAGTAACTGAATGCATAAATAGGTGGAACAACAATTCAATCTCTCTCTCCCTCTCCTCTTCCTCTCTCTCTGAAACCAATCAATAAGTAAAAAACAACAAACCAACAAACAAACAAAAAACCCACCAACGCTATAAAGAGTTGAGCTTGAATGTGGTTTCAGTCTCATTTAGTGAGAAGAGTTGAGGCCCTCTCTTGCCTGTTAATGAGGCACCTAGGAGACTGCCTCATTTTGGGGGAAGACAGAATATTAAGTCCTGGGATTCGGAAAGATATTTATTTTATCCCACAGAAGAGTCAGGAAAACATTAGCATATCTATTTTCTCCGTATGGTACTTGTGAATTTTGCTTGAAAGTGGAGGGTTGAGTTTCTAAAGGCATTATGATTTTTTAATAAAGGGAAACTAGATGTAAATTCATGTGAAAGAAAGAGGTTCGTTTCTATATTTTGAGATAAAACAGAAACTGCACTGTGAGGCAGGGTGGGAATGATTCTTTACACAGTCTGCCCAGTGCGAGACCTAACTGGGCATCTTACAGAAACTCCCCTACAAGTGCCTGGCACCAGAGTTACTGAGAAATCCTCAAAGCTTTCAGTAGAAGAGAGAGCACTGAAATGTACTGGTTTCCTTTCTTCTTTGATCAGAGAGCCAACACAGTCTCCTTAAGAACAGGTATAGAGGTTCAGTGTTTATAGCCTGGGTCCCCAGGGCTACGGGGCCTGGAAAAACCATTGAGCATGGACTTCTGGGGCTGCCTGGAGGTGTGATGGCTAGGGGAACAGCCTGTTAATTCCCCTGTTCTTCAGGACTTAGTCCTGAGGCATATTCCCGGTGTTGGACTAAACGTCTGCAATTTATACTTAACTGCTTCACTTCCTCCTTCCACAGAGTTTATCAAGGATTTATTAAGTGCCGTGTGTATACCAGGCGTAACATTATTATTATAACCCTGTCCACCACTTCTGTTTCTGTAGCAAAATGGAGGAAATGAAAATCACAAAAATATCAATAAGATGCCTATTTGCATTTGGTCAGGAGGAGGAGGGAAGGGAAGTGTGGAGGGAGGGAAAGAGGCAACCATTTCTCCAGGATCTCAGCACAAGAGAGTTGCCTGAAATAGTTCTGCAAATGCCACGGACAGCTTAGCAGCAGCATGGTATGTTATCTTTTGTTAGCTCCATAATTAATCGTATTTATCTTCTTTAAGCCGCCGTTGGATCCTGGAACTGTTTTGTATGAAGCAGAGCTATCACAGTTTGCTGAAGATATAAAGAAATGGAAGGAGAGATATGTTGTGATTAAAAATGATTTTGCTGTGGAGAGCTATGAGAACAAAGAGGTGAGATATTTCCTGGTTACCCTGGGCTCTTGCAATATCCTTAACGATTGGATGGGTCAATTGTTGTGCCCTCTTCTTCAGGATCGATTCCCTTAATAAGCATTCTCTCTTGAGCAGGTACTCATTTCAGTTAACAGATGTTTACTGAGTGCCTGTTATAAGCCGCATATCATAAAAGGTTCTGGGCGTATAGCAGTGAATCTGACAGATGCTCGCAGTCTAGTGGGCAAGACAGACTTTGAGCAAATAATAGCAAGTGAACGTGAAATAGGTTATGCCCAGTGACCAGCGCAGGAGCCTTTTCTCTGATCATTCCCCTTTAAGGTCATTCCCAGTCACTGCCCCGATATCACTCTCTTTGCTCTGTGTCTCCATGTCTTCCCACACTTACGCCTCCTACATGAGAGGTGGCTGGGGAGTTATTTAGTAAGAGTGTGATTGAATTTGCACGAGTTCCTAGCAATTTAGAACACTTACATACTTATACCACTTATACTTAGGGACCTTCCCCCCCCCCTTTTAACTTCTTCCTCATTATCTCATTTTTTTTCTTGCCTGTGACACGTGGAGAAAATGAGATAATGTATGTCAAGGGCCTAGCACCTGGGAAGACTTCAGTTTTCATTGGTTCCCATTTATTTCCCCATGGAAAGTGTAATGGTGGAGAGGAAAGAACACTGGGCCGGGAATTTAGAAAACTCGTGTAGGTTGGTCTTCAATTAAACTGGATGGAGAGTTAGGCTGAATGATCCCAGTTCCTTTCAAATCTCATACTGTACATATTTTAAATCTACATAGATTCTCAAGCTACCTTTGAAATGAATAGTTATTATTATTATTATTATTATTATGAGCGAGAGAGAGACAGTAAGACAGACAGAAAGGAACAGATAGACAGGAAGGGAGAGAGATGAGAAGCATCAGTTCTTCATTGCATCACCTTAGTTGTTCATTGATTGCTTTCTCATATGTGTCTTGACTGGGGGGCTACAGCAGACAGAGTGACCCCTTGCTCAAGTCAGCGACCTTGGGCTCAAGTCAGCAACCATAGAATCATGTCTATGATCTCACACTCAAGCCAGCGACCCCGCGCTCAAGCTATTGAGCCTGTGCTCAAGCTATTGAGCCCATGCTCAAGCCAGCGACCTCGGGGTTCTGAACCTGGGTCCTCAGCATCCCAGGTCAATGATCTGTCCACTGCGTCACCACCTGGTCAGGCATGAATAGTTTTTATTTATCAATTGAAAGTTGTAACAGATGTAAAACCCTGTTCTCTTGACTCTAATAAGTTCAAGAACAAGCAGGAAAACCACCCCCGATACTCTGAGCAACCCCCCTGGTGCTAAACCTTTAGGAAGAAGCTTCAGACTGACAGACAAATGGGTTTTCTTCCTATTTCTGATGGAAAATAGAAATAACACACAATACAAACTTATTCCACAGGCAAGCAGGTAATGCCGTCTTGAGTAGTCTTATTCTTTTCAACGTTCATTAAGCTCATGTTTTCTCTGCATAGCTATATTAGGATTTAATTCAACACTTGATTTGTTCTCTGAAGCAAATTACTAATACACCACAAATAACAATGATAATAATAACAAATCATGTTTATTTTGTCTGGCATGGTACAGTGTCCTCTCAGGGAAGTTGGAGGAGAGGCAGTATCATCTAATAGTTGATATTGTGGACTTGGACTTACACCTTTATCAGTTACTAGATGTGTCCTTTCATAGATCATACATCTCCTTGAGCCTGAGCTTTCTCACCTGTACAGAGGTGCACAGGAACCCTTCCTCATGGTGTTGCTGGGAGCATTAAACAAACCGTGCATTGCAGCAGTCGGCACATGGCCAAGCACCAGTGGAGCCCAGTTCAGAGCGGTTGTGGGTGTGATGACTGAATGTTTGGGAGGAAACACTCACAGAACTTACCCTTGGATTGATGATGCTTTCACCATATTTGGCACTAACTGGAGTTTCATTTTGAATCGAAATTGGTGGTTTTCCTCTTTTCATTTTTTAAAACATTTCCCCCAACTTTCCATTTATTTGCTCATTATTTTCAAATGACCCTATTTGGATTTTTAAGATATGGTTACTGAGTTGGATAATAACCACATATTAAAATTTTTTTGCTCATCATTTTCAAAGGATCCTGTTTGGATTTTTAAGATATGAATTTTTAAGGTATGTATGGTTACTGAATTGGATAAGAAACAAGTATTTAAAAAACTTGGAAATTAAACTAATGCCATGCAGTTTGTCATAATTCCTCAAAGTTTTTTTTTTTTTTTTCTGAAGCTGGAAACGGGGAGAGACAGACAGACTCCCGCATGTGCCCGACTGGGATCCACCCGGCACGCCCACCAGGGGCGACGCTCTGCCCACCAGGGGGCAATGCTCTGCCCCTCCAGAGCATCTCTCTGCCGCGACCAGAGCCACTCTAGCTCCTGGGGCAGAGGCCAAGAAGCCATCCCCAGCGCCTGGGACATCTTTGCTCCAATGGAGCCTCGGCTGCGGGAGGGGAAGAGAGAGACAGAGAGGAAGGAGAGGGGGAGGGGTGGAGAAGCAAATGGGCGCTTCTCCTATGTGCCCTGGCCGGGAATCGAACCCGTTTCCCCCGCACGCCAGGCCGACGCTCTACCGCTGAGCCAACCGGCCAGGGCCCAAAGTTTTAATAATAACATATTTTTTTGTTTTTTCATTTATAGAAGAGTATGTTTTTAAAAATTACACCTCACAGGTGTACATTCATTACCTACAAATTGCTGCTTATTTTACTGAGTGTTCAGTTTGGGCTGGTAATTAAGCAGGAAAGGGATAAGCACTCTTGTTTCATAATTATTTAATTTGCACTTCCTGTACGCTTGCATTGGGTGGACAGACCTAGGTGTGAATGCTGGATTTGTGACCGACTCACCGATGGGCCACTGGCAGGGCATGGAACCTCTTTTCTCATTCATACGATGGAAATAGGAACTAATACACAGTGCTGCTTTTAGGATTAAATAATAGGATGTTTATAAAAGCTGAGGCCAGCCTGAATCAAACTGCTTCTAAACCTTTTCAAAATCACACACCTTTTTTTTTTTTTTTTACAGAGAGAGAGTCAGAGAGAGGGATAGATAGGGACAAACAGACAAGAACGGAGAGAGATGAGAGGCATCAATCATTAGGTTTTCATTGTGACACCTTAGTTGTTCATTGATTGCTTTCTCATATGTGCCTTGACCTTGGGCCTTCAGCAGACCGAATAACCCCTTGCTCGAGCCAGCGACCTTGGGTCCAAGCTGGTGAGCCTTGCTCAAACCAGATGAACCCACACTCAAACTGGCGACCTCGGGGTCTCGAACCTGGGTCCTCCACATCCCAGTCCAACGCTTTATCCACTGCACCACTGCCTGGTCAGGCACCACACAACTTTTGATTCTTCTCTGTTATGCTCTGGGTCCCTGATATGCTTAGGCAGTCATGAGTGGTTTTCACAAGTATGAAAGCAACCTTCTCAGATATATGAGAGTTTGTTTTGTTTGGGTCTCTACAGTCACTACCTTATAGATAAAGAAGGTGTTATTCTTACTCATATTAGGTTGCCCTGATCAGCATTATTTTAGTTATTACCAAGAGTTCACTGGACATTTTTGGGTCCCACAGTTGTTTGGCTTCAATTCTCAACTTGCCTTTAGCTTGTTATTTTTAAAATCTTGCCTAGACTTAAGCCCTGCTATCAGATACACACAACTAAATTTTATCTTATCTTTATGTCCTTGTGGGCCTTTCTGCTTCACAAACGTGTTAGTGCCTTAGTAATGTTCTCCCCTTGCCTCCTGTACGTGACCCAAACAGCAGAGCTTTCTGGGTGCTGGCCAGAATTGGTTCTGATGTCATTATATTCCCCTGCCATTCCAGATCACTTTACTGCAAAACAGTCTCACCTCCAAGGGCAAAGTGGTGGCATATTTATCATAGAAACATTTCTGTTTTGGGTGAAAATCCATGGCAACCATGATTGCAGTTACCTGTCGCCCAGTCTCATTAGTCATCAGCCTCCAAGCATTTGTGTAGTAAATGTCTGTATGCATCATCACCATTGTGGTTACTAGAATGATTCAGGTGCCTGAAATGGCGTGGTGCAGGGTTTCTAGAAGCTTCTAAGATCGTGTTTTCTTCATTTGAAAAACATACCAATAGTGACTCTTCTTTGAGATTAGGCACTCTGGCTTACCGTGTTGTGACCATCACACAAAAGTACTAAAGTAATACCTTGCAAGTAGCAGTTATGCAAAGTGTATTTTTTAAATCAATAGCTCTTACTCGATGACATAGTGTGGGAATTGTTTTACCTCTGAGTGTCTGTGTCCGGGTCTGTCTATTTCTAATATTCTTAATGTTTTTCAGAAATCTATATGGGGAAAAAGGATCACTCATTTCTGTTTTTCCTTTCCCAGGCCTATCAGAGAGGAGCTGCTCCTAAAAGCCGGATTCTTCCTGCTGGTGGCAAGGTGTTAACCTCAGAAGATGAATATAATTTGTTATCTGATCGGCATTTCCCAGACCCTCTGGGTGAGTCTGAGCATTCTTTCCCAAGGCAAAATTCCTAGACTTGCTTTGTTTAGCTAGACCATGGTTCTCAAGGGGGGCAGGGGGCAGGGGCAGTAACACTGTCCGGGGAGATCCGGCTGTGTGTGGAGACATTTTTGGTTGTCACAACGTGGGAGGAGTTGGATGTCACAAGGCATTTAGTGGGTGGAGGCCCAGGATGCTGTTGAACATCCTGCCATGCACAGAACAGCCCCTGACGATGAAGGATTATCTGGCATACAATATCAACAGTCGCTGAAGGTGAGAGATTTTGATTAGACACTCATACTTCATAGACAAATAGGAGACGTAGTTTCCCGAATTTAGGTAAACATTGTGCCACTTCTCTTATTTTAAATCACGTACATACACAAGCAGTTGCTGTGTTTCTAGTGCATCAAAATTATGCCACTGCC
Source organism: Saccopteryx bilineata (assembly GCF_036850765.1). NCBI lineage: Eukaryota > Metazoa > Chordata > Mammalia > Chiroptera > Emballonuridae > Saccopteryx > Saccopteryx bilineata. The sequence continues at coordinate 292,379,050 of NC_089491.1, read as the reverse complement.
TGGGCATCTTGAGGCTTTTGGGATATATTGGAGGCTTTTCTAGCACTCCATAGGACCGTGAAAATAAATATCATACATAGGACCCAGTCTGTGAAATGTATGATCTTATCTTTCAGTAAGCTGTCAGGAACTATTATTCTAATTTTAGGAAGCTGTTCAATAAAATATCCTTAATTGATAAAATGTTTTTTTTTCTTTTTTTTCTTTTTTTTGGTATTTTTCTGAAGCTGGAAACGGGTAGGCAGACAGACTCCCGCATGCGCCCGACCGGGATCCACCCGGCACGCCCACCAGGGGGCGATGCTCTGCCCATCCGGGGCGTCGCTCTGTTGCAACCAGAGCCATTCTAGTGCCTGAGGCAGAGCCCACAGAGCCATCCTCAGTGCCTGGGCCAACTTTGCTCCAATGGAGCCTTGGCTGCAGGAGGGGAAGAGAGAGACAGAGAGGAAGAAGAGGGAGAGGGGTGGAGAAGCAGATGGGCGCTTCTCCTGTGTGCCCTGGCTGGGAATCGAACCTGGGACTTCCGCACGCCGGACCGACGCTCTACCACTGAGCCAACCGGCCAGGGCCTCGACAAAATGTCTTTTTGGGTTGTTTTTTTTTTTTGTATTTTTCTGAAGTTGGAAACGGGGAGGCAGTCAGACAGACTCCTGCATGCACCCAACCGGGATCTATCCGGCATGCCCACCAGGGGGCGATGCTCTGCCCATCTTGGGGCGTTGCTCTGTTGCAATCAGGGCCATTCTAGCACCTGAGGCAGAGGCCATGGAGCCATCCTCAGTGCCCGGGCTGCGGGAGGGGAAGAGAGAGACAGAGAGGAAGGAGAGGGGGAGGGGTGGAGAAGCAGATGGGTGCCTCTCCTATGTGCCCTGGCCGGGAATCAAACCCGGGACTCCTGCACGCCAGGTGACGCTCTACCACTGAGCCAACTGGCCAGGGCTGACAAAATGTTTTTAATAAGTGTTACAGTAACTCATAGCTACAGTATAAAAAAGCATTGAATTAATTAGCATATTTGTAAACAATAGCCGAATGCTGCCATGGGAAGAGCACTGAACTGAGAACAGGAAGACTGGATTTTTTATTTAGTTCTAACCACACCCCCTACCAAGTGTTTTCCCCTAGTGTTCCTGAACCTCTCTGATTGATGTTTCTCCAACTCCAGGGCCTTGAACTTGAAAATCTAGAAGGATTTTTCCATCTCTAATATACTTGGATTCTCATTCATTCTACTTTTTCCATGTAGAGAAAGTGACGGATGATATGTATATATAGACCAAGTAGTGCATTTCATAGAGATTCATGAACTGTGTAATAATTCCATCTGACTTTGTGTAAATCATCCCACACAGTAATTACTTGGTTTCTTGCAGAGAGCACTGTTTCTTATTAATGGGTATAATCATTTCATTAGAGTTTATGGAGAAAATATAGTTACTTTTTCAATTGTTATTTTGGTGCAGAATGCTTAGCATAGCGTTTTTAATCGCACTATTATTAGATTAGTACATGGACCATAAACCTAGGTTTGCAAACTATTATTAAGTAATTCAAGCTAAAACAACACTTTATGTGCACGATACATGTTATTATATTTTCTTTCAACATCTACTTATATGTCATCGTGGCTCTAGAGTTACTGCTGGGACTGGGAATACCAACATGTTGAGTCTTCAGAATCTCCCCCAAAAGACTTTCTAATGAAATCAGTCAGAACAGACAATATATTTACTGACTTATTGATGAAATTATATCAGAAGGAGTGAAAAGGGGTAAAAATCACAAGTCCTGTGTGACTAATGCCATTTGGCTCAGGACTTCAGATTGGGGCATGTCAATGACTTGTTATTGTATGGTGTGGCCTTCTGAGTTTTAAAAA